>NC_088380.1:102900000-104150000 GCF_037993035.2 Macaca fascicularis
GCCAAGCCCTTTTGCTGCACGACATAGTCACAGGTCTCGGGGGTTGGAATCTCCCACCACAGTTACGGATCCACTTACTACAGCAGCCTGGGAGGTGCTTTTTGTCACCTCTGGTTAACAGATATCAATTATTTATTTATTTATTTATTTAATTTTTTTGCAAGTTGGCAGGAACATGAAGGTCCTTTTTTTTTTTTTTTTTTTTTTTCTTTTGAGACGGAGTCTCATTCTCTTGCCCGGGCTGAAGTGCAGTGGTGCAGTCTTGGCTCACCACAACTTCCACCTCCCAGGTTCAAGCAGTTCTCCTGCCTCAGCCTCCTAAGTAGCTGGGACCACAGGCACGTGCCACCAAGCCTGGCTAATTTTTGTATTTTTAGTACAGACGGGGTTTCAGTATGTTGGCCAGGCTGGTCACAAAATCCTGACCTCGTGATCCACCCAACTTGGCCTCCCAAAGTGCTGGGATTACAGGCGTGAGCGACCACACCCAGCCATGAAGATCCTTCTTAAATGAAAAAACCGTTCCTCTGACTTGATGTGAGGCTGTTGGTGAGACTGATAGCAGTGGAGACAGGTCCATCAGAAATGGAGCTAAACTTTGTTTTCTGGAGTATTTTGATGGCCTGCCCTGATCATGTAAGTTTTGCTAAGAAGTCATTAGAGTAATTCCTCTACTGGAAGAAATACCATATGGGGAATTTGGGACCTTCCCTTTTCAAGTTTTGCACAAAGGACTCTTCATGGGCGAAAAGTACATGATTCCAGGTCCATTTCTAGAATGGAAACAGCTGCATCAACCCAACAGCGATTCACATTCCTGAGTTTGAGAGAATCTGATTGTTTCAAGGCTGAAGCCAAAAGCCCAATAAACAATGTTTGTACCTTTATTCATAGTTAGGAATTAGGTGCATCCTGTGGTCAAGCAAACAACTGATGGTGGTCACCAAGTAGTTTAAAACCAAGTAGGACCTCATTTTATCATGTGGGTGTTTTTGATTTTCTTAACTAAGTTTTTATTTTCCTGTGCAATAAATGACAAACTCTGACTTGAAATGCATTTCCTTTAATAAACCAGAATCTAGGGCCGGGCGCGGTGGTTCACGCCTGTAATCCCAGACTTTGGGAGACCGAGGAGGGTGGATCACGAGGTCAGGAGATTGAGACCATCCTGGCTATGGTGAAACCCTGCCTCTACTAAAAATACAAAAAATTAGCCGGGCATGGTGGCGGGCGCCTGTAGTCCCAGGTACTCGGGAGGCTGAGGCAGGAGAATGGCGTGAACCTGGGAGGCAGACCTTGCAGTGAGCGGAGATCACGCCACTGCACTCCAGCCTGAATGACAAAGCAAGACTGTCTCAAAAAAAAAAAAAAAAAGAAAAAAAAAGAAACCAGAATGTATAGTCCTAAGGTTTTTAACCTGGCTTTCAGGACTTTATGAAGTCCCCAAAATCCTGTGCAACAATTTTGTGTATCTGCATCCATGTGTGTTTATGGGGAGATGATTTATAGCTCTCCATACTTTTTCAAAGTGGTTGGATTCCAAAAAATTTTAGAATACACCACTTTGGCCTGGTGTGGTGGCTCACACCTGTAATCCCAGAACTTAGGGAGGCTGAGGCAGTAGGATCCACTGAGGTCAGCAATTTAAGACCAGCAACATAGCAAGACCTCCACCTCTACCAAAAAAAAAAAAAAAAGAGAGAAAGAATGCTGGGCATGGTGGTGCACACCTGTGGTTCTAGCTGCTCGAGAGGTTGATCACCTGATCCCAATAATTTGAGGCTGTAGTAAGTTAGAATTATACCACCGCACTCCAGCCCAGGCAACAGAGCAAGACCCTCTCTCAAACAAAAACAAAAAACCATATCACTTAATATACTATTGTTGTTGGTCAAATATCAGATTTTGTTTAAAAACTAAATACTCTTTTTTTTTTTTTTGAGATGGAGTCTCGCTCTGTCGCCCAGGCTGGAGTGCAGTGGCATAGTCTCAGCTCACTGCAAGCTCCGCCTCCTGGGTTCACACCATTCTCCTGCCTCAACCTCCTGAGTAGCTGGGACTACAGGCGCCTGCCAGCACGCCTGGCTAGTATTTTGTATTTTTAGTAGAGACGGGGTTTCACCGTGTTAGCCAGGATGGTCTCGATCTCCTGACCTCGTGATCCGCCCACGTTGGCTTCCCAAAGTGCTGGGATTACAGGTAAATACTCATTTTTAGCAAAGTTGTACAGGCCTACAGTTCTAAGAGTCAGAAATTAACAAGGCTTAGGACAAAACCCAGCAATCCCCCACCTTACCCTTCTCCACTCTGATCCCTGCTCCTTGGAGGTTACTGTGTTTATGTTTTAGCTCGTTCTTCTAGATTGTGTGAAAGACAGGGAGGTGTCCTACTATGGAAGACAAGGATTCAGGCTGCTTACCTTCCCCGCTCCTCCTGTTGCCCACGTTTTTCTCCCCCATCCTCTCAGTATAATTATTGTGCTAGTGAGGCCAGGCACGGTGGCTCGTGACTTATCCCAGATTTTTGGGAGGCCGAGGTGGGCAGATCACTTGAGGCCAGGAGTTGAAGGCCAGCCTGGCCAACACAGTGAAACCCCGTCTCTACTAAAAAATACAAAAATTAGTCAGTTGTAGTGTTGCACACCTGTAGTTCCAGCTACTCAGGAGGATAAGGCACAAGAATTGCTTGAACCTGAGAGGTGGAGGTTGCAGTGAGCTGAGATCGCACCATAAGCTGAGATTGCACCACTGCACTCCAACCTGGGCAACAGAGGTAGACTCTGTCTCAAAAAAAATTATTGTGATAGTGGGATACATAGTATAATAGTGTATATATTTAGTATTCTTCCTGGTTTTTGGCCCACAGCTTCTAAAACCCTTGTAATTTCCTGAGTGATAGGAACATCATTGGTTATAATATTTGGTCTTAGGTTTCAATACCTGACACAAGAGCTTCTAAGACTTTGGGAATCTCTGGGGCGATAGGAGTGTCTTTTGTATGATAATGAGATGACAGGGGGCTTCGGCCCCTAGACAGGTTCAGGATCAGGGCTGGTTGCCAGAAAGATGAGTCATGATTATAGAGTTGGACATGTCAGCCCCACACCTACCTCTGGGAGGGGAGATGAGACAGGCTGGAGATTGAGCTAGTCACGGGTAGCCAGTGACTTAATCATGTTGATGTTATTAAAACTCCATAAAACCCTCTAAATACTGGGTTTGGGGAGCTTCTGGTTTGGTGAACTCATTTGGTGCTGGGGAGGTGGCACTTCCAGGCATGGGAGCCTCGACCTCTCTGCCCCGTGGTGTGCCCTGTGCCTCTCTTGCATTTGGCTGTTCCCGTGTTCTCTTCTTTGTAATAAACCAATAAGAGTAAGTAAGTGCCAAGCACTTTGCGTCTGTCACCTCTCTTACTTTTTCAGCAACACTGTGTGGCAGATAATGTCCTCATTTTGCCGGTGACAAAATGAGACTGATGCATTGAGTAACTTGCTCAAGGTCACATAATAAGCGGAATTCAAGCTCTGACTCCGAAGCCTGTGCTTTTAACGAGCATGCTGCATACGCGGCCTCTTTATTTGTTAGGAGTTTCGGTGTCTCTAGGGCCTGACACCAAGTTGACCGTCGTGTCCTAGAGCTGTTATAAGGGAGCTTTTAGCGGCCCTGCTGAGAACAGAGCCAGCACCTCCGGATTGGCAGGGCAGGGGCTGTTCCTGCTGGGAGCTGCAGGTCACTCCCTGTAGCCCTTGGCTGATCTTGCTCATCCACTCCCTCCCTCATTCAGTAGTTCCTGAGTGCCGCCTCTGTGCGGAGGAGAAGGAGGCAGCCTTCCAGCCCAGGTGGGGCCTGCAGGTACACAAAGGGAGAGGCAGCTGTGCGCTGAGCTGGCTGTAGGCTGGGACAGTGTGGCTCCAGAGGTGGCGATAGAATGCTCTGGGACTGCAGAGAGAACACATGCTTGTGAAAGGGAGGAAGGGGCAGTCACCGCAGAGGAGGTGTACTTGAGTTGGACTTTGAGGGAGGAGTTGGATTTCCACAGTGGAACCGAGCAGCTGAGGCTTTCTCAGCAGCTGAAGATTACAGCCAGCCAGCCTCAAATGTTCAGTTTTTCCTGAATTCCCTTTTTTAAGAGAGTGCAGTAAGTTTTCAACAGAGATAAAGCAGTCACCTCCATGTCATTCATGTTCTGCAAATCCTATGTGTAGTTGTTGATGCTTAGCAGATGGGGGCAGCCTGGGCCATAAGAGAAGAGCCTGTGTGTCCACTTGTTTGGACATCAGTCAGGTGTGGCACAGGGCAGTGATCACTGCCTTCCCCTGAGGACCTCAGTTGTACTTTTATGTGGAGAGGACAAAGAAAGCTGTTGTACAGGGGGCAGGAGACATTTCAACTGCAAAGCAAGGCACAAAATACACATAGTCTGTGCCCTGCATGAGAAACCTAGCAGAACTGTGTGCTGATTCCACCCCTGCCTCCCCTTCTGAGAGCGAACCGTCCATTGTACCATGGTGGAAGGCATTTCTGAAGCCTCTGCAATCGGAGTGATCTGTTACTTGCCCATTGAGCCTTGGGGCAGCAACCAGATGGTGTGGCTGAAACACAGGCCTTGGCCAGACGTGGTTGGTCATGTTGGTTCTGCCACTGATTGTGAATTACAAAACCTTGGAGAAGTCATTGTCTTTGTGTGTGCCTCTCATGTAAGATGGGGAACACTGTGGCCATTGCAGAAAAGCAGATAGGTGGAGCGAGTATGGAGTGCTTTGTGTGTGTGTGTCATACGGTGAATGAAATGGCACTGATTGACGTTATTGATAGTAATAACAGGTTTAATTCAGGAATAAAACTGGTAAAGTAGGCCAGGTGCGGTGACTTACGCCTGTATTCCCAGCACTTTGGGAGGCCAAGGCGGACGGATCATGAGGTCAGGAGTTTGAGACCAGCCTGGCCAATATGGTGAAACCCCATCTTTGCTAAAAATACAAAAATTAGCTGGGTGTGGTGGTAGTCCTGGGTGTGCCTGTAGTCCCAGCTACTTGAGAGGCTGAAGCAGGAGAATCGTTTGAACCCGGGAGGTGGAGGTTACAGTGAGCCGAGATGGTGTCACTGCACTCCAGCCTGGGCTAGAGAGTGAAACTCCATCTCAAAAAAAAAAAAACCTGGTAAAGTATTTTACCCAGCCTAGGTACATGTGGTAGAGCCGAATGAAAGCTTAGAAAAAGATGACTTGAGAACTAGCCCAGCAGAGGAATCAGGTGGGATGTGTTGTTACTGAGTAAGTGAAATTTGCACCTGCTTTCTCCCAGGCCTCGCTGAGTTGTGTACAACAGAGAGCTCAGGTGTTGGGGGCAGTTGACCGGTTGAAGAATGCATTGCTATTATGTGAGGAACATTGGGCTTTGAAAAAGCAGAACTGGATCCACGTTCTTGCCTGGTAACTCTAACTATCATCTAGTTTGTAAAGGGGAATACAGTTCACTGAAAAATTCTTATGACCGTGGGGAAAGGATTGGGGCGTCTGCATTGGTGTGTGTAATATAGGTCATATGAAAGAGCATTTAGGCTGGAGGGAGACTTTTCATCTCTATAACTTTACTTTCACAGGACAATTCCATCATGATTTGAAGATTTTTGAGTCAAAACTACATTGTTCTGCTATGTGTTTTGGGGCAAATTTATACATACAATTTGCTTAAATATTTCAGATGATACAAGAATATATGTGTAGCATAAAAAGCTGAAATTTGCATTTCCCCTTCTCTAGAAGTAACCATTGTGAATAGTTAAGTCTGTATTCCGCTATTTTGTGTATTATAAATACACTGTGAATATATGAGTCTATATAGACATATATGTTACAGAAACACATTTTTAGAGATGGAATATTGCTGTGTTGCCCATGCTAGTCTCAAACTCCTGGGCTCAAGTGATCCTCTCGCCTCAGCCTCCCAAAGTTTTGGAATTACAGGCGTGAGCCACCGCGCCTGTCCTGGATGAGTATATTTACTAATTGCTAAGTTACTCTGTTCATTACGTGTCTATTGAACTCCCCCATGTGCCAAGCATTGTTCTGAATACCTTATATGCACCAATTCACTTAATTTTTAGAGAAGCTCTATTGTTGCGTCCCTTTTACAGTGAGGAAACTGAACCACAGAGAGGCTGGGGACGTTGTCTAACATCACACAGCCAGTGCTGTTGGAATTGAGGTTGGAACCCAGACAGCTGGCTTCAGATCTCTTAGCTGTTATCATAGATGGCACACCCAAACCTTAGGGCCACCTCCCAAGCCTTGCCTGAGCTCTGCCTGAGCTCTGCGAGAGCCGTGTATGTGAGGTTTCTTTCCTCTTTAAGAACACAAGTCTTGGAATTGTCCCAGACCCTGGTAGGAGCTCTTGAGGACCAAAAAACAGGGGTTCTTCAAGCCTGCCCCAAGGCCAGATCTCTGATTTAGCTACTTGGAAGGCAGACGTGGAAGAGAGTAATTTTGCCAGAACAAAAAGTCAAGATTTCTGGGCTGACTCGGCCAGATGCGGTGGCTCATGCCTGTAATCCCAGCACTTTGGGAGGCCGAGGCAGGTGGATCACCTGAGGTCGGGAGTTCGAGAGCAGCCTGGCCAACAAGTTGAAACTCCATCTGTACTAAAAATATAAAAATTAACTGGGCGTGGTGCTGGGCGCCTGTAACTCCAGCTACCAGGGAGGCTGAGGCAGAATTGTTTGAACCCGGGAGGCAGAGGTGGCAGTGAGCTAAGATTGCACCACTGCAGTGCAGATTGGGTGACAGAGTGAGACTCCATCTCAAAAAAAAAAAAAAAAAAAAAAAAAGAGGGAAGGGGAATGGCTGGGCTGTCTCATCCTGGGGAAGAGGCCCTACAGCAGCCGTAGGACCTTGGCCACTTGGTTGGAAAAGAAGGAAGGAAAAGCTTCACCCATGGCGGTGACCTGGACTGCAGAAACCACACTAAACAGTCCACGTCCTGGAGCCTGGCCACCCCATTTGCTTCTCTTCTCCTTGGGTAGAGGGTGTGGGGAGCTTTCTACCCTGGAGGCTGAGCAGTGCAGCTTCTAACCAGGGTAGGCGTTTGTCTGTTCCTGGGAATACAGACAGCATTCTCATAAGCAGCCCAAATACTCCTGAACAGCTTTTTGTAGGGTGGGGTGGAGCGGGGCAGAGGGTCATTTTGACTCATAGGTACCTTTTCCACTTTCACGGCTGATAACTGTGTTACAGATTAAAGTTTTGTTTTTGATACTGAAGAGGGCTTAAGAGAGTGAGCTATTATGGCACATCTAAGTCTGCTAAAATAGAACCGCGGGGTAGTGTAGGAAAATCTCTTCTAAATTATGGATCATATATGGTGAACATTAGAAGCCATGTGTACCTAAGTTGACAAATCAAAACATGGCTTGTCTTTGGGTGACCCAGGTAAGTCTGGATGCCACTGCGCCTTGTGTGAACACAGGATGCTGAGGTGTAGGGATCAACAGGCTTTTTCTGGACATCTTGCACTTCTCCCTTGGGGTAAAGTGGGGCAGCAGTAGGAGCACACAGCTGTTGGGCCCCTAATATTTGTCAGCTGTTTTACATGTGGGATTCCATTTAATGCAATCTTAGAGGTAAAATTATTTTATTGAAGATGAAGATAGAAGCTTAGAGAAGTTAAGAAAATTGTTCAAGGTCACGTCATTTGTTTTTTTTTTTTTTTTTTTTTTTGAGACAGAGTTTTGCTCTTCTTGTCTAGGCTGGAGTGCAATGGCGTGATCTTGGCTCACCACAACCTCTGCTTCCCAAGTTCAAGTGATTCTCCTGCCTCAGCCTCCCGAGTAGCTGGGATGACAGGCATGAGCCACCACACCAGGCTGATTTCATATTTTTAGTAGGGACGGGGTTTTTCCATGTTGGTTAGGCTGGTCTTGAACTCCCAACCTTGGGTGATCCGCCCAACTCGGCCTCCCAAAGTGCTGGGATTACAGGTGTGAGCCACCACGCCTGGGCAGGGCCATGTAATTTAAGTGGAAAGATGAAGTACTTGATGAACTCAGAAGTTTGACTTCAAAGCCCTTGATCTTTCCATAACACATGGTTCCTTCCCCGGTTAGTGGGGAGTGACTGAAGAACTCAAGGAAGTTGTGTTTTGTGGAAAGAAGACCTGAGGGGTGTATGGTCTTTCCAGGCTTGGAATTGCCATGCTGGGCTTCTGAATTGTGTAGCTGGGCCATATAGAGAGAAGCCCCTCATTTAAGACTTATTCTTTGGGGGAAATAAAGGAAGGCCGCCCACATGAGACAGGCAGAGATGACTTTCTCAGAGCTGCTGTGGCAAGGGAGTCGGCACCATCACTTGCGTGTGGCAGAGACTGACATGCAAGTGAGTGGCAGATGAGGAGTGGGGAAGCTTCAGGATGGAAAAGAATGGCTCTCAGTGGAGGCTGTTGTGGGGGCTGGAGGCGGCTGTGCAGAAGTGGGGTGTCCTATGTGATTCGTTAGGGGTGTATTTGGCTTTCTTTGAATTATCCTAAATGGAAATAGGGGCCAAAATTAGGGTGGCTGTCAGTTTTGAGTCAAGTCCTGGCCACGGACAGAATCGTGGTTTAGTTTCTGGGTTGTGGAGAGAGAGCAGTCTGGCTTCCTGTCTCATGTGCTAGCCTGGCTGGCCTCCTAGCTGTTTACTGTAGATAGGGGATTGGTTTCCTGGGTGGGCAGCTACAGGTTGTGGTCTGAGTTCTGTCTTTATACATATGATCAGGCATGTTCTGTTTGTATATTCAGTCCCTCATTTTTCTTGTCAGTAAAAATATCAAATGACAAATTGGATACATTGGGAACTTTTTAGATGTCTGTGTCCCCTGGAGGAAGTTTTCACGTTCACATTTAATCAGAATGAATATAAACAATTGGGCCATTTATCTTGAAGTTGTAAAATAGGAAATCTTCAACAATACTACCTCAGCGCCATTTCCTGTCTGTCCATCGTTAGGGAATGTGTTTTTATCCCCCGCCGGCTCATCGTCCACCAGTTTGTGGTTGATCCACTTCTCTATACGTCTTGTCTTGTGTGCATCTCATTGTTTGCTAGTGTTAGCTTTCCCCTTCGTCAGTGTAGTTTATTTGTGTAGCCTCTGTTGGTAGGAAGTTATTTGTGGAATTTGTGAATGGAAGGGACCTTGGAGGTCTGCTAGGTCAGCCCAGTGATTTTCAAGATAAACAGAAATACAGGGAAATGTTCCAGCTTCTTTGGTGGCAAAACCAGGAATAGAAAGCAGTGTTCTTTGTGCCACAATGTCATTGGAAGACAACTCAAGGTGGGCCTAAAATGCAGAGTAACTAACTTTCATTTATCTCTGCTTCTGACTCTTGTTATCAGACATTTTAAATTGACCTTAATGTGTTCGCAGAAATATGAAAAGTTCTGACTTGTTTACATATAAGGTACTTCTTTGCCTACTCATTTGGTTGTTTTTTTCAACAGGATTGAAAAGACATTGTTATAAACTGAATGTTAATGTCCCCTCCAGATTCTTGTACTGGAACCCTAACTGCCAGTGTGATGGTATTAGGGGATAGGACCTTTGAGAGGTGATTAGGGTTAGATGAGGTCATGAGCGTGGGCCCTGGTCTGACAGGATTAGTGCCCTTAGAAGTAGAGAAACCAGGCCGGGTGTGGTGGCTCACACCTGTAATCCCAGCACTGCCTAGCTAATTTTTAAATTTTTTGTAAGGTCAGAGTCTTGCTGTGTTGTCCAGAGTGGTTTCAAACTCCTGGCCTCAAGCAGTCCTCTCACCTCAGCCTCTCAAAGCACTGGATTACAGGCGTGAGCCACACGCCCAGCCCAGTGATTTTTTGTTGTTAAGATCAAGGACGGGTTCCCTGGCTTGGCATTCAAGGCTCATGATCTGGGCGTGATATGCAAGTTGGGTTGCAGTGTTTCCATTCCCGCCATCAGCCTTGCATTCCAACTTGTTGCCTAAGCGCTGTTCTGAAGCCCAGCCTGAGAGCTGCATTTAGAATTTATACCTTCTCATCTCTTCATCTTCTTTGCCTATGTTCTTATCTCCATCTGGGACATCGTCTTCACCTGTGTTCTTATTTCCGTCTGGGACATCGTCTTTGCCTATGTACTTATCTCCATCTGGGACATCGTCTTCACCTGTGTTCTTATTTCCGTCTGGGACATCGTCTTTGCCTATGTACTTATCTCCATCTGGGACATCGTCTTCACCTGTGTTCTTATTTCCGTCTGGGACATCGTCTTCGCCTATGTTCTTATCTCCATCTGGGACATCATCTCCACACTTCTGCCTCTTTAAATCTTCTCCATCCTTCAAGACTTGAAATACTCACTTCCTTTACATGATCCCCGCTCTGACATCCAAGCTAGAATTAATCTTTCTTCCTTTGAACTCTGATAGTGATTAATGTTTTTCATCCTTTAATTATGCAGCAGTCCTGTGTGTTAGATATTATTATTTCCCCAGTTTTTCATAGTTACTCTGAAAATATTTACTGTAGTCATATATTTTGAGTATGTAATATGAGCGACATTCAAAAGGTCCTGGAGAGTGAAAGGCAGTCCTACTCCCATCACTGCTCTGTGACCACTGTTGCCAGTTTTGTTTGTTTGTTTGCTTGTTTGTTTTTCCAAGATGGAGTCTTGCTCTGTCACCAGGCTGGCGTGATCTCAGCTCACTGAAACCTCCACCTCCTGGGTTCAAGCGATTCTCCTGCCTCAACCTCCTGAGTGGCTGGGACTACAGGCGCGCGCCACTATGCCCAGATTATTTTTGTATTTTTAGTAGAGACGGGGTTTCACCGTGTTGGCCAGGATGGTCTGGATATCTTGGCTTCTTGATCCACCTGCCTCAGCCTCTCAAGGTGCTGGGATTACATGTGTGAGCGACTGCACCCAGCCTATGTATCTTCTTTTTAAAACACAGATGTTGGCATAAGATAAACAGTGTTCTCCATCAGTTCCCCACTGGTAAATATTTAGGTTATTCCCAACCGTTTGGATTAATCAATGCTGAGTTGTACGTAATTCTTCCATATTTGCATCAATATGTTCATAGGATGCATTGCTAGAAATGGAATTGTGGGATTCAGGGTTCTGCACATTTTAAATGTTGATGGGTGTTGCTCGATTCCCTTCTGTTAGGGCCATACTGTTATCTCACTGTCAATGTGTAAGGGCGCCTATTTCTATTTCCTTGCCAACAGTTTGTTCTGACATCACACACACACATAAAAATAGCCCTTTGTTCCAAAAACATGGACATTTTACCTTTCTACTTAAAGTGTGAGCACACTGACTGAAGCTCTGTGTTGCAGTGATATGTGCTGCTAGGATTGTGGCTCTGTTTTGAATTTGCTAGCCAGGCTATGGCTTTCCAGTCAGTTATTTTTTGTTTTCTTCATGTTGTTCCTGCCGTTGGGCTGGGGTAACCTGTGTGAATTTCCTTCTACTGCCCAGCCAGATTTCCTTTCCAGTGGATGGGCTTAGTGTCTCATATGGCAGTCCTGTTTCCTGGTGATCTGGGCTTAGTGTGTCATCCGGCAGCCCTGTTTCCTGGTGATCTGGGCTGAGTGGCTCCATGAGAAGTTGCACCCATCTTCTCCAGTAGTGCGTCTTTTCACAGCAAGCAAAACATTTTCACCACTTTTCTAGCGGTACAGGCACTAGCTCTTTTCTGGGCATCAGGAGACCTGGCTTTGTTCTGGTTCAAGCAACAGCTGGTGAGTTACCAAAGACAAGTCGCATCTGGCCCCTGGTCCTTTGCTTTATAAGTGAATCGCAGTCCGAGTGGGCATCACTGCCCTGGTCTCTATGCGGTGCTGAGTGTTGTGGGGATGATGGCTAAGTGTCAGGATGCATTTCCACTGCTAGGGGATTACAGGCCAGCCAAAGACACAGGAGGAAAGCTAACAGCCCTGGGCAGGTACACACAACGAGAGGAGTTTGAAAGGGTGGTTCCAAGTTCCTTGGTGTGATTGATGTGATCACAATAAACATTTTATCTCTAAGTCTTGGGCCATTGGACCAAGAGAAGAGAGAGCTGGTGTTGAGTTGTAGTGAGAGGTGTGTGGTTCGTGTGCCTGCTGAGCCTGGCTGGGACTCAATTCCATTGAGTCCCATTCCATTTTACCTTCTGTTTCCACCTTTTTCGTGCTCCTGCTTGTTTCTCCAGAAAAAAATGCAATAAATTGCTTTCAAAAACTTTACAAAAGCCATAGATGCTTATTGAAAATAGTTCAAATGATATGGAAGACAGAAAGATAGTGAGTGTTTTTCTGTTGTGTGTTTGGATGAATGTGTCTTTGGGGTAGTCACTATTAACACTGGGTGTATTTCCTTCCAGATCTTTTCCAGTGTACCTACAAATACATATGTACACTTTGTAAAAAACAAAATAGTACCTGATAAACATTGAGTTCCCCTACTCCCACTGCACAGTCTACATGGACATCCTTTCATGGTGATACGATGAGACCTGATCGACTCCTTTTGTTCGCTGGAGGGGCAGGTAATAATAGCTACAGATAACTCACCTTCAGTGGGCATTTACCATGTGACAGGGTCTGTGCTCCGGGCAGGCTACATGAAGTGGGTCTTAAGGCTTTTTACAACAATGCTATGGGTGAACACAGTAATTGTTAACATTTTGCAAATGATAGAATTGCAGTAGAGAGAAGCAAAGCTGCTTGCTCAAACTCATGGCATGATTCCTGAGAGAGAGAGAACACTTTTAAAACAATTGTTGCTATAATCAGGTGATTTATGATCATTTCAAGAAATAGTGCATTCAGCGAATACATTTCAGGGTCTGGTACAGTCTGGGAGCTGGTCCTGAAAATGCACTGGGCTAGAGGTAAGGGAGCGGTCCATTGGCCCTGGACCGCTAGTGCAAGGAGGGAGGTCCCGGGGAGAGGGGGTATGGAGAGGAGGTCTCTGAACAAACCTTGCAACATCCATTTCTGCTGAGTCTGGTCCGAGGTCTGGGTCTTGACATGCACACTTTTCAGAGATACTTGGTTTTGATTTTTATCATGGCTCACCTGAGCAGCCATGGTTTCAAACTGCCTGGAGATGTGGTCTGGAAGGCCAGTGCTATGCCCATCCTTCCCGCTCCTGCAGGAGGGGAGTCATCCTGGACTAGAGGGCTTTGCCTGTAATCAGCTATCTCATAATAAGTGGATTTGATGCTGGTTTCGCTAGGTCAGGAAATTTCCCATTTGGAAGGAAAACTGATACTTGTTTTTGGGTTTTGCTGAGGAGTCACAGGGTTTAGAGCAGGGACTGGAGGTTTGTTGAGACACACGTGAGTGCACTCAAACATCTTCCATGAAACGTGGAAATAAAGACAGTGTTCCAGAGAGGTCCCTGGCTTTGGGATATACATATTTCAGTAACAGAATGGCACTGGATGTCTGCTGAATTTTTTTCATGCTATTTTGGCAAATTTTATTTGGGTGTGTGTCTCCTTTACAGACGGTATGACATCAGTTTTTGCCACCAAGTATTTACAGCCATTGGTCCCTCCTATGTGGGTCACTTTTGTGCCGTGGTTTCTTTGGGCAAATTGTAGGTCTCCTACCCAAAGCACATTGCCCATTTCAAGGTGCTCCTGGTTTCTGAACACCTGTGGCAGTGCCTTCCCTGTAGGTGAATCCAGCGGAGAAAGTACCCCTCCCCAGGAGGTGGGGACTGGTGATTGCCTGAGTGAGGAGGCCGGGGATGAGCCCTGGACTAGAATTTGGGACTGGCTGCTTTTTCCTTCCCCTCCTCTCCCTCCTATTTTGCCACCACCCCCACTTTTTAAAAATTTCTTATTAAAAATTAAGCAATTATTTTGGTTTCCTTTATTCGCTATTCCTTTCTAATCGCATGCAGAGTGAGCCTAGGACAGTGGAAAGGAAAGTTGTACTTAGCTTCAGATGATCCTACCAGTCCCGCATTGAGGGGCTTCCGCCAGGCAGCATCGTCAAGTGGCGTTGAGGTTCTCCTTTCAGTCCTCAGCGTTAACCAGCAGAGGCAGGTGGTACTTATTCCTGGTTAATGTTGAGGAAGTTGAGCTCAAAGTGGCTAAGGGAACTTCCCAAAGTCACATAGGAAGTAGCAGAGTAGAACCAAACACAGATTGTCTCTGAATCAGGCAGGTCGTCCGATTCCAAAATGGGCTCTTAATTTTTGGAGGTCAAAAAGCTGAACAGACACAGATATTTCTTTTTTTTTTTTTTTTTTTTTTCTTTTTGAGCTAGGGTTTTGCTCTGCTGCCTAGGCTGGTCTAGGCTCAAGCTGTCCTCCTGCCTTAGCGTTCTGAGTGCTGGGCTTACAGGTTGGTGTCACCACACCCAACCGAACAGACATTTCTTGAAAGAAGACATACAAATGGCCAAAAAATATGTGAAAAAAATGTTCAGTATCACTTACAATCAGAGAAATGCAAATCAAAACCGCAGTGAGGTATCATCTCACCGATTAGGATGGGTATTATCAAAAAGACAAAAAATAACAAGTGCTGGCAAGGATATGGAGACAAGGGAGCTCTTACAGGGTGTAGGGGGGTGTAAACTAGAGCAGCTGGCTGGGCGCGGGGTGCACGCGGACATCCCAGCACTTTGGGAGGCCGAGATGGGCAGATCACCTGATGTCAGGAGTTTGAAACCAGCTTGGCCAACATGGTGAAACCCCGTCTCTACTAAAAACACAAAAATTATCTGGGCATGGTGGATCACACCTGTAATCCCAGCACTGTTGGGCGACTGAGGTGGGCGGATCACTTGAGGCCAGGAGTTCAAGACCAGCCTGGCCAACGTGGTGAAACCGCATCTCTACTAAAAAATACAAAAATTTGCCAGGTGCAGTGGCAGGCGCCTGTAATCCCCGCTACTCAGGAGGCCGAGGCATGAGAACCACTGGAACCCGGGAGGCGGATGCTACAGTGAGCGAGCCGAGATTGCACCACTATACTCCAGCTTGGGCAACAGTGAGACTCTGTCTCAAAGAGAAAAATGAAAAAGAGTAAGAGTAAGCTAGGGCACCCACTATGGCAAACAGTATGGAAGTCCCTCAGAAAACTGCAAATGAAATTACAGTGTGATCCAGCAGTCCCACTACAGTGTAGATACCCAAAGAAAAGGAAATCAGTGTTGGAGGGGCATCCACACCTCTGTGTTTCCTGCAGCACTGTTCACCATAGCCAAGGTATGGAATCAGCCTCGGTGTCCAACAGCAGATGATGGATAGAGAAAATGTGGTCTTTATACACAGTGGAGTACTAGTCAGCCATAACACAGGATGAAGTCCTGTTATTCTCAACAATGTGGATGGAACTGGAAGATATTATGTGAAATAAGCCAGGGACAGAAAGTTACACAGCATATATTCTCTTATGTGGAAGGCAAAAGGAGTGGATCTCATGGAAGTTGAAAGTAGACAGAGGATCCTAGAGCGTTGGAAGGGTGGGGGAAGAGGGAGATAGGGAGAAATTTGTTAAAGGATGCAAAATTAGAGCTGGATAGGAGTAAGTTCTAGTGTTTTATAACATAGGACGACTATAGTTAACAAGAATATATAGTTTCAGGCTGGGCACCATGGCTCATGTATGTAATCCTAGCACTTTGGGAGGCTGAGATGGGTGGATCACCTGAAGTCAGGAGTTTGAGAGCAGCCTGGCCAATGTGGTGAAACCCCATCTCTACTAAAAATACAAAAATTAGCCGGGCATAGTGGTGGGTGCCTGTAACCCCAGCTACCAGGGAGGCCGAGGCAGGAGAATAGCTTGAACCTGGGAAGCAGATGTTGCAGTAAGCTGAGATCACACCACTGCACTCCAGCCTGGGCAACAGAGCAAGACTTTGTCTCACAAAAAAAAAAAAAAAAAAAAAAAAAAAGAATATATAGTTCCAGATAATTGGAGGAAGGGTATTGAACGTTACCAACACAAAGAAATGATAAATGTTTGAGATG
The DNA here is from genome assembly GCF_037993035.2 of Macaca fascicularis. Taxonomy (NCBI): domain Eukaryota; kingdom Metazoa; phylum Chordata; class Mammalia; order Primates; family Cercopithecidae; genus Macaca; species Macaca fascicularis. The sequence continues at coordinate 102,915,965 of NC_088380.1, forward strand.
GTGGATATGCTAATTACGCTGATCACATAAATTACATGTAATATAACATCACTATGTGTACTCCATACATATGTAGAGTGCACAATTATGTGTCAATTTAAAAAGAAAAAGCTGAACTTAGATTGCAATGGCTAAGTAGCTAGCTTTTTCATATTTTTGATATAGACCCGGGGCATTTATTTTAAGTAAACTACCCTTGGCTTCAGGAAATGTTTAGTATTTGAATTTTAGCCTTGCATTTTATTATACAGAGAAGTAAAACTGTAGGCTTGCTTTAGATACAGTCACAGGGGTTTGCCGTGATGACTTTTTGTGTAATGAGGGGGAAATATACCTTAATTAATAGGCATACATGCTCATTTTTCTCCCTCGTACACATTTTTAGTTGTTGTCCAGGCATTGTGATACTTATGTAAACAGTATGTGATATCTTAGGTAGGAATCAGAATTTTAAGGTAAGAATACTTAGAGTTATATATTTTTCAAGCTTTCAAAGTGGACATTTTACATGTCTATTATATAACTGTAATTAAATTTTCAGAAAGACAATACCTGTCTCATATGGGTGATGCTCTAGCATGTTTTGTTTGTTTGTTTCTTTCTTTTCTTTTGTTTTTTTTTTGTTTTTTTTTTTTTGTGGAGACAGTGTCTCACTTTCTCCCAGACTGGAATGTAGTGGTGCAATCATGGCTCACTACAGCCTCAGCCTCATAGGCTCGAGAGATCCTCCCACCTCAGCCTCTCAAGTAGCTGGGACCACAGGTGTACAACACCATGCCCAGCTAATGTTTAAAATTTTTTGCAGAGACAGGGCCTCCCTCTGTTGCTCAGGCTGGTCTGGAATTCCTGGGTTCAAGTGATTCTCCTGCTTCATTCTCCCAAAGTGTTGTGATTACAGTCATGTGCCACTGCCTGGCCGCATATAAGTGGGATGATGACTTTAGCCTAGGAGTTCCACACCAGCCTGGGAACATGGCTCAAGACCCTGTCTCTACAAGAACTAAAAAAATTAACTGGTCGTGGTGGTACCTGCCTGTGGTCCCAGCTACTCCAGGAGGCTGAGGCAGGAGGATAACTTGAGCCCAGGAGTCAAAGCTGCAGTGAGCTCTGTTCTTGTCATTGCATTCCAGCCTGGGTGACAGAGTGAGACCTTGTCTCTTAAAAAAAGTTAATGGCTACCTGATTATTCATAGGAAAAAAACCTGAACTCTGATCTAAACCTTATACCTCGTACAAAAATTAACTCAAAATGGATCATGGACTAAAATGTACAGTGCAAAATAAAGATGAAAAGAGGAGCTAGAGACTGGGAGAAACTATTTGCAAACCAGATGTCTGATAAAGGACTCATATCTATAATATATAAAGAACTATCAAAATTCAGCAGTGAAACCAAATCATCTACTTTGAAAATGAATAAAAGACCTGAAGAGGCATTTCAGATAACATATAAGCACAGGAAAAGATGTTCAACATCATGAGCCATCAGAAAAATGCACACTAAAGCCACATCACTATACACCTATCAGAATGCCTAAAATAAAAGGTAGTAACAAGACCAATGCTGGTGAGGATGCAAGGAAATGGGATCACTCACACTTGGCTGGTGGGAATGGAAGATGGTACAGCCATTCTGGAAAACAGCTGACAGTTTCTGAAAAAACTAAATGTGCAATTGCCATAGGATGCAGCAGTCACATTCATGGGCAGTTATCCCAGAGAAATGAAGACTTATGTTCACACAAAAGCCTTTATGTATCTGTTCATAGCAGCATTATTTATAAAGGCTAGAAACTGGAAACAGCCTGGAAACTGCTCAGCAGGTGAATGGTTAAACAAACTGGTGCACCCAGGCCCCAGATACCACTCTGCAGTAGTTAATGACATCGTTGTTCATCAGTCTTTCAAACTAGAAACCACTATCATGCTTAATCCCCTTTTTTCCATCCTGGGTCTGAGTGGACTTCATTTTGCATTTCTTTCCAATGCATTTTCCCTCTGTCCTTTCTGGTTGCGCCTCATGCCTCATTTGAACTATTGTAAGAGCCACTGAATTGTTTCTCTGCCTCATCATGGAATCCTTTCTACACTTGATGCCCCGCATTGTCATTGGAACAATCTTTCCAAAACATGAACAAACTAACTTAAAGGAATATCCCACGTAGCCTTCCAAATAAGTATAAGCTTTCTGTTAGAAGTTTTACTTCTTGTCTATAGGGAACCCCAGAACTCTAGAGAGACGGATTTGCTGTCTGCATTTTAAGATCAGGCAGAAATCCCTGGAGGGGCCCATGTGGAATATTGGCACAAATACTGGTTGTAGAATCAGAAGCCCTCATATCCTGGTTCTAACACCAGCTGGATGTTCTTGGGAAAGTTTTGGTTTCATAACCTCAGAAACTCCATTTCTTAAGAAATGGAGATGAGGAAGCTTACTGAAGGGATCACACAAGGCTGCTGGGAGGAGCGGATGAGGGGCTTGGTGAAAATGCTGTGTAATCCATGAAGCCCGTTATATGTGTGAGAAGTGGAGCTGTGTGAATAGCGGTTCTGGAATCACTGTATGAAAACGATGGAAAGCACATTCATATTTCTGCCTGATGATACCACTGGGCACCTGTGTTGTACATGCCTGCAACATGAGTGAGGCCCGGGTCAGTACGGCTCACAGTTTGGTTTTCATGCAGTTAGAAAGGCCCGAGAGGACCCTTCCCCCCTCCAGCTGTAGGAAGGAGGTGGCTGTCTCCTGCCTATATTTGGTGGAATTGTCTGTGGTTCCTTAGGGACAGGAATGCAGGGAGTGGGGGGGGAGAAAGCCGGCCTGACTGCTCGCTAGTCAGCCTTCCCCCACGGAGGAGTGGAGGGGTCATTTCGTGGTAACCTGCCACGTCTTTCTTAACCCATCTGCTCTTAGAAATGACCAGCATGACAAGTAAAAGACCCGTTAGAGACAGATGGGCTGTGTGTCCCCTGCGTTTATGGCTTTGTGGCCTCAGAGCTGTCAGGACTCGATAGCTTTCTGGGGAATGCTGGGTCAGCCAAGGGGCTGAAAATAGTGAGAGGAAGAAAATTCCCCCTCGCTGCTCTGCTCTGGGAGTGGTTACTGAGGAGAGCAGCATGGAGAGCCCAGCCGTGGGGTCCCTCTCAAGCACGCCCTCACCGCAGTGGGAATGCAGGTCTCAACCTCCCTAGGCCTCCGTGATTTTCGTCTGTCACATACTCACCTCCAGCAGGGATGTCTATGGTGATGAGATGAGGGAGCATCATAGCAGATGTGGCACTTAGTAGGCTTGCGATGAGTGGACGCTGGCGTCAGTGGAACAGGAGACTGGGCGCTGCGTGTGGACGCACTCACGTGCTGGTGGCATGGGTGGACAGAGGAGAGAGGGACGCTCTGCCATTCTCCTTTTGGCCTGTCACCCCCGCTGTTTTGAACAGAATCCCTGAGTGTATTCTGTTGCCCCAGTCAACTTGGTAGGCTGATTGCTCAGTTTTCTGCTTCCACATTTGATTTCTTATGAATGGGAAAAGGAATACTTCAGTTACTTTTCTGGTTGATGGCATATATTCCTTGATATCACCTTAATGCTTTTTAATTTCTATGTATTTTGGATTCTGGAGCTTGCCTGACATCTGTGGTTTTATGCCTCACCCTCTCGCGTAACTGTTGGCCACACCAGGACCAGAGAGAAGTGACCAGACCGATTGGTAGCAGGGCTAGGACTGGAATTCCCCAGCCTTTTGGCACCCAGCAGGCTCTGTTTTCTGTATTGCACTGCTCTTCCCTATTTCGACCCCTGTTAGGACAGTGGATGTGAAATGTAGCTGGGCGCTTTTGGGGGTGTGTTAGGAGTGTGGCAGATGCCTCAGACTGGCATTTTCCCCTGATTCTGAATTCTCATGGCTCAGAGTTAGTCTCTAGGCTACGGACCGGGAAGATACAGGAAGTTGTTTTGTGTGGCAAACTTTGCCTGGGCATTTTTTTCACCCGGCAATTTATTTGGTTTGGACTGGAATAAATCTCTGATATTGGTTTCTTTGCCAATATTATTAGGGAGTCGAGCCTGACTTGTTAACTTAGCCCGATTCGTAGTGCTTAGAATCTCAGTGAGTGTGTGTTGAACTGAGCGGAAGTGTGAGAACATCTTGGATAGTGGTTTGCAAACCTAGCTGCATCTGGGGGGCTGTGAAAAAAGCATGCGTGCTTACTCCAGACCAGTTGAAATAGAATCTGCAGGAATGGAGCCTGGGCAGCTATAGTGCTGTTAAAAACCGATATACCATAAAGGTTGAGATCCACTGATCCACAGTGAATTGGAGTCCTGGATCATAGACATGCCTTATGCTTTCACCAGCTTAGAATGGTTCTTGTGCTTTAGAACTGTGAAAAAAAGTGTTATGCAAACAAATGTGGAAATAGCCTAAATGCCACCTCCTGTTACTACCTGCCATGAAGTATATTTACCAGTTATTCACTCTATTCTGATCTCTACCCGTTCCACCTTTTCTTCATGGAACAATGATTTGACAGTTGGTTATGCAGAACCAGAGTAAGTGTAGTTTGATTGGCGGGAAACAATTTTGGGTATGAAGTACTCTTTAGGCATTTATTGAACTCTTGTTTGTACCACTGCTGTGCTGGACAGTTTATAAATATTCCTTCTTTAAACAAGGCCTATGGAGTCAGGCTGCCTGCGTCTTGCTAACTAGCTGTGTCATCTGGGGCAAGTTTTTAAGCTTATATAAACCTGACTTTCAGCTATGAAATGGGATGACAAGGAGTCATTATCATCTCACAGGATTGTGCAAATGTGTGTGTAAAGTGCTTAGTTTGGTGCCTAACACATAGTAACTACTCAGTAAAGTTATTATTACACCATCATCATCATATTTAAATGTAAATATTAAGAGCTAATAAATTTGTAAAGGTAGTATATACCCTTACGCCTTGAACCAAAGACTAGTTTAGTTTTAAGTGGTTGGGTTAATTTATCACTTAAATATTAGCCTCTTGAATACCTTGAATTTCAATTGAACGTAGCCAGAGGATTTCATAATTGGACTGTTGCCTCTGGAAGTTGGAGCTTTGTTTGGTTGGTTGGTTTCACTTCCTACACTAAGCATGTGGCTGTGTGCATCTTTATGGTGACTTCCGGTACTGGGGAATCAAAGCTTCATTCGCTTCTTTGGAGGAGATGATCTTATGCCATATGAAGCACTCAGACTTCGTTAACTATGTACCATCCAGACAAGACCAGGTGCTTCCCATGGCAGCCTGTCCTTTTCTTAGCTCTCTCATCAATCTAGCCTGTTCCTTCTATTCCTCTTTCTATTAGAACTCCTCTTCGAACAAGGAATGTTGTTTTGTCACTGCTAGGTCCCCAGCAATTAGTAATGCCTAGCACATACTAGGTGCCTCCTGAATGTTAATAGGTGATAATCTAGCAGAACACAAGATAAATCCGCAGGTTGAGATTTAAGCTGTGTGGTATGAACGCTGCATTGGCAAACTTATTGAATTAATTTTGTTAATACAAGTTTAACATGTCTTAGTAACTGACTTAGTTCAGTAATCATTTACTGAGTGTCTTCTAGGCCAGACATTTTTGTTAATACAAGTTTAACATGTCTCAGTAACTGACTCAGTTCAGTAATCATTTACTGAGTGTCTTCTAGGCCAGACATTTTTGTTAATACAAGTTTAACATGTCTTAGTAACTGACTTAGTTCAGTAATCATTTACTGAGTGTCTTCTAGGCCAGACATTGGGGACAGAAAGGTAATAATATATGATCCCTGCCTCATGCACAGGAAGTCTAGTGTGATGGACAGACATGTGCCAATGGCTGCCATGGAATATGGTGAGTATTAAGATAAAGGGGCACCCTGTGTGCCCTTGGAGCACAGAGCAGGGCTTGTGTTATGGGAACATGGGCTGCATGTGAAAACACAATTTAAATTAATTTTCTTTTTTCTTTTTTTTTTTTTTGAGACAGAGTCTTGCTTTGTCATCCAGGCTGGAGTACAGTGGTGTGATCTTGGCTCACTGCAACGTGCTCCCCCCAGGTTCAAGCGATTCTCGTGCTTCAGCCCCCCGAGTAGCTGGGATAACAGGTGTGCACCACCATGCCTGGTTAATTTTTGCATTTTTAGTAGAGATGGAGTTTCACCATGCTAGCCGTGCTGGTCTTGAACTCCTGACATCAGGTGATCCTCCCATCTCGGCCTTCCAAAGTTCTGGGATTATAGGCATGTATGTGTTCATCCTTTTAAATATCTGCGGGTAGCACTTAACTTTAAATGGGTACTAATTAAACTATTGAATGACTTTAGTATGGGTTGAATGACTTTGCTCGGTTCTCATTTTTAATTTCCTTCATTAGAGGAAAAAAAAAAATGCAGGTTGAATATCCCTCATCCAAACTGCTTGGAATCAGAAGTGTCTCAGATTTTTTTGCATTTTTGGATTTTTGAATATTTGTATTGCACTTGCTGGTTGAGCATCCTGAATTCAAAAATCCAGCATCTGAGCTGCTCCAATCAACATTTCTTTGAGCGTCACGTCGGCACTCAAAAAGTTGTGGATTTCGGAGTTTCTGGTTAGGGAGACTCATCCTATATGGGTGCTGGATTGTCACAGGATTTCTGGACCAGAGGTTAAGTGACTAGGCTTTGGTTTCCGCTTTGTTCCTAAGCAGGCTGTTTTCTTCCATAATCTCAGCTTTAGATCCCCTGGTTGTCAAAGAAGGGGATGGGCCATTGATGTTTACGGCCTCTGTTAGTTCTGACTTGGAGACACCTGGCTTCAGTTCACCTTCCTTAGGAGTGGACAAAGAATATGGGAATTTTGAAATTGTTAGTCAACATCTACAGGGTCATTGCAGCCTGGTTTTAGGTAAAGGCAATCTTTAGTGAGCCCAGGGAGAAGCACTGGTTTAGCTGTCAGCTGAGAGGGGTAAGCGGTCCTATTAAATTTTCTCTGTGTTAGTGAAAGCATTGTTAAGGGTCACAGCATTAGTGGAGCTCGCTGGAAAGAGGAGGGGAACTCACTGTTACAGGTTATATTGAATGTCTTTTCAGTCACTAAATGCTTTTTATGATATGTTTTTCAGGATTTCAGTGTTGTATGATTTCTCTGTATTAAGCACAGGAAATTAAACATCAGCAAAAAAGAATGCTCTTTCTTTATTTTTTTTTTCTTAGAGATGGAGTTTCGCTCTTGTCCCTCAGGCTGGAGTGCAGTGGCGTGATCTCAGCTCACTGCAACCTCGGCCTCCTGAGTTCAAGCGATTTTCCTGCCTCAGCCTCCCGAGTAGCTGGGATTACAGGTGCCCGCCAGCATGCCCGGCTAATTTTTGTATTTTTAGTACAGACGGGGCTTCGCCATATTGGCCAGGCTGTTCTTGATCTTCTGACCTCAGGTGATCCTCTTGCCTCGGCTTCCCAAATTGCTGGGATTACAGGCATGAGCCACCACGCCTGGCCTTGAATGTTCTTTCTATGGGAATCTACAAAAGCCAGCTTTTGAGCCTAGTAGCAGAAAACCTCTTCTTCATTGTTTAGCTGTGCTGTGAGCTTGGAGGAGGGCTTCAAGCCCAGCTGAAAAAGCTGTAGTATTTTATGTCAGTGGCTGTCTTGGAGAACTTAATGAGCACTGGGCTGGAGTGATACTGTCAGAGTTCCTGAGCTGTTTGAGGCTCTCAAAGCCTAGATACTGGGGTTGCCCAAATACATCAGCTGGACTCACTATTTCTCTCGGGAGTCGGGGGGTGGAAAATGCTGTTGTCTTAACTCTGCTCTTAATTTTACAGTGCTGTTATTAATGGTAAGAATGATTTCATACGTTTGTATTTTGCTTCGTAATTCACAGAGAATTTAAAAATCCATTATCTGATTTTATTCCCTCAGCAGTTCTGTGAAAAAGGCAGAGCAGTTTTCATATCTTCTGTTTTCCCGTGATTCTCTTGTGGCTCACAGAAGCTAAGAGCCTTCACCAAGGTCATAGGGTGAATGAGTTGCAGAGCTGGGAGTAGAGGCTCAGGCTTCTAGTGACCCTGTTTCTTCCTTGATAGCTCGCTCTGGTGGCGCTATGCTCAGGTAACTGCGCATGCTCGGTTTGGTCTTTCGTAAATCCCTGCCCCATTTTGGGGGAGGTTCTTGGGATGCTTCTATTCATTTTAGAGCATTTAAGTATCTTGTCCTCTCTCCCTCCTCCCAGATGCATGGGCATTTCTGCAGGCCCCCAGGCTGGCCCTTGTGAGTGGGAGTGTCTCCTGCCTGCACGTTGCTTGCATGCCCCCTTCTGAAGGTGCTCTTCCCCGCATGGAGCCCCCTCGTGCCTGCCTTCACACTGCAGGCTGTTCGGTAAATGTTACTGACTCAGCATCGTTGTTTTCTAGAAATGAGACGGGGTATGGAGGCCAAGTTCTTTTCTGTTTGAAGGCTGCCATGGTATCATCTTGCCTTCCCCGTGTGTGCTCCTTGAGGGTGTCGCTGTGCTGCCGTCATCTGTGTTCCCTAGGGTGCCTCCCTTGGAGTCCCAGCCGTAGCAGACATGCAGTCAGTGCTCATGGCCTAAATAAGAGGAAGGCCAACGGAGCCATTAAATCTGGAAAATGACAAGTGAGGGAAAGGAATTTTTATTGAAGGCTTGTGAAAAAGAATCTTTTTAGAAAAGTTGACCTGTTTCTTAGCTGGAGCTGAATTTCAGCTCAGAAAAGCAGCTGTGTGCCCAGAGGGCTTTGGGATTTCAGTTTGGACAGATGAATTTAATTTGTTGTTGAATTATCCTTTTGTAGTTTTATTAGACCTTTCTCCCAAATGGAATCGATTTTTCTATAAAAGTCTCACTTCCTTTTTGAGAAGTGTAACACTAATTGTATGGGATGGTCTCCCAAAAGATTACCTGCCAGGAACCAAACACACTGCCTCAGACTCAGGCCCCTGGTTTCTGCCTGTGCAGCTGCAGGGGAGAGACGCACGCTCGAACTGAAATCAAGACGCATGTCTGCATCTTCTCTTTCTTTACTGCTGTTTCGGCTCTGAGCTGGCCTGCCTTCAACATCTAGGAGCTTGGTGGGTGTAGACACATTACGGTATGGAGGAGGGATATGGTGTTGCAACAGCCAGGAGACTCACTGAAGTCTCTGTTCTCTTCCTGCTCACTGCTCTGACTTTGTACAAGTCGCATTTGTAGGGCTGTGCACAGTGGTTTACACCTGTAATCCCAGCACTTTGGGAGGCCGACCTGGGAGGATCTCTTGAGCCCAGAGTTCGGAACCAGTCTGGGCAACATGGTGAAACCCCATCCCTACAAAAAATAAAAATTAAAAAATTAGCCAGGTGTGGTGGCTCATGCCTGTAATCCCAGCTACTGGAGAGGCTGAGGTGCGAGAATCACTTGAGCCCGGGAAGTCGAGGCTGCAGTGAAACATCATTACGCCACTGCACTCCAGTCTGGTCAGAGCAAGACCCTGTCTCAAAAAAAAAAAAAGAAAAACAAACAAACAGAAACCCATTAGTAATAGTGGCAGTAGTTAACTTTTGAAAGTTTGGAGAAAAGTTCCTAAATAACCTGTGACCATGGACAACTTACTTAGCCTTTCTATGACTCAGTTTCCTCATCTATGAAAAATGAGAGAATATGGTACTGATCTTACCGGATTTCAATGAGAACTAAACGAGATCAAACTCAGAGCCTGGCACCTCGTGAGTGCACACTCAATGTTATTATTTCAACATTTTAGAGGAAAAAGAATGCTAATGGGTCATTATGGCTAAACATAGTCTATCACTGGTGTTACTCATGGTATTGGAAGGAACTTGAATTCCATATAGATAGTGTGATGGAGAAAGTATTTTGGGCATTGGCAGCATTTATTCAAAGAACAAAGGACGTGTCTGTCCTGTGTGGAGAGCTGTTTCCGCTTGTTTCTTTAAATGCTATGGGAAAAGCAGTCGGCCCTGTGCTCTCTGCCGGACAGCTTCAGTCTCCATGTATTGATTTGGCCAATTGTCGCTCGCTGTCATCATGGCAGCAGCAGTTGAAGGGACAGCTTGTCTTGATTTGCATTTTTGTGTGTTCGTGCTATTTATAGACAATTAAGACATGGAAGCCTGTTTATGGCAAGCTGGCAAATTCAGCAAAACATGGAAAAACCTGTTAGCACAGTTTGCACGTGTGCGGGCACAGAGCAGCCAAATAAACACACACGTTTTCCTGTACTTTAAAAATCCTCTGGGGAAAAAAAAAAAAAAAAGACATTAAACCATTGCCCAGATGGCTTACAGAGCTAGAGCTTTCTCCTTGAAGTACATGAGTATGGCTGTCAGATATCTGAAACCCAAAGCCATCTTAAAACATCACCATAATTTTGATGCTACCCCTACCCACCGTTTTTTTCCATTTGTAAGGTAAAAGGATCCAGGAAGGAAAGTATCAGCTTACAAAGGCTTTTGTTACAATTAATCGTTCACGTTCTTTCTTTTGGTATCTTATTCTCTGTTTACATTTTATTTTTATTTTTACTTTTTTTGAGACAGAGTCTTGCTCTGTCACCCAGGCTGGAGTGCAGTGGCACGACCTCGGCTCACTCCAACCTCTGCCTCCCAGGTTCAAGTGATTCTTGTGCCTCATCTTCCTGAGTAACTGGGATTACAGGTGTGTGCCACCACGTCCAGCTAATTTTTATGTTTTTAGTAGAGACAGAGTTTCGCCGTATTGGTCAGGCTGATCTTGAACTCCTGAACTCAGATGATCTGCCTGCCTCAGTCTCCCAAAGAGCTGAGATTACAGGTGTGAGCCACCGTGCCCGGCCGCTGTTTCCATTTTGTAACGCTAGCATCACCCCAGTGTAGGGTGGCTAGGGGTATTCTTCTTTCCTGTTTCCTGGTGTATTTTCCTCTACAGCATTGATCACTCTTTAACATACTTTTTGGTTGTCTGTCTCTACCTACAAAAATATGTATGTTCCTTGTTATATCACCAGTGCCTGGCACGTAGTTAGTCAGTCAATATTTGTTGAATGAATGAATGAATGAATGAATGGGCTAAAAGAACCTTCTTCTTCTTTCTTCTGGCACTTCACACCAAATGCTTTTGGAAAATGCTATGTGAACAGGGATCATAAGCAGGAGAGGTTACACACATTGCTGTGGGATCGCCCATCATCCTCAGATACTTGTCTGGAAGGAGGTGGAGTACTTGAGTAGAAATGATACAAGATAACTTCTTCAGGAAATCAGCCAAGTGTCACAGCTTTTCACATAGGCGTGTGATATTTGCGTATGTGTGTATGAAGAGCTGTCGTGGCCTAGAATCACGGGCCTTTAGATCCCTTGTACAGATAGAAAAGTAAAGGCCGAGGCCCAGGAATGCTGCAGGCCACCGAGGTAGAGTCCCTGTCTGCCCTTCTCAGTGCCCGGTCACTTCTCACTGCACTCCCCTCTTTACTGCTAAAGCCACTTTCCCTGACTCTGAATGTGTAACCACGAGGGAGAAAAATGTACTCCAGGCTCACAGTTTGTGGAGAAAAAGCCCAGCAGCTGAAAATCATGTTGACGAAGTTTGTACCTAGAAAAAGTGGCCATTTCTATAGTGTCTTTAAATTTCCCTGTTTCTCATACATTTTATAAACAAGACAGTAGAAGGAGATTTGGGGACAGCAACTTTAGAACAAGGGGGAAAAAAATCAAACCTAGAACATTCCAGTTTCTGTTTTCTTCTCAGTTTAGGGCTGAGGCACTTTAGCTTCCTGTCTAAGGGACCACTCAAATCTGATTAGAAGCCATTGTGGGCTGGTAATTATCCGTAATTTTAGGAAGACAGATGCAGCACCAACTCTGTTCTCTAATAGCAGGCTTATTAATTTTATATTTGCATGGCAGGAGAAGCAGATGGCAAGGTGGGATAAGCGTCCAGATGCTTGGTCATTGATAGCTTTTTACTTCCACGTATCACATGGGGATTTGGGACCCAGGAGGCCTGCTGAGAACTGATGATTATCTGTCCCTTAACCAGCTAGGTTCTTTTTAATCCTGAGCTCAGAAAGATTGCTCCTACTGCAGCCAGGGAAGACAGGTGGTTGACTGGTTAGAAATCATGGCAGGTTATTTTCTCCAGTTGGCAAGCAGAGCTATCAAAAAGTTGTCTTCTCTATTGTATTTCAAATCTGGGTGTTTAAAAAATTGTGTAAGCAAATTAAGCATTTATTTAATGGTAGTTGTGTGTGTTCTTGATGCGAATGAGAGGTGCATTCCCTTGTAAAATCCCTGGGACACTGTAGGAGGACGTGAGCCTTAGAACCGAAGTTGGTTTTCTAGATAATCATGTAGACATGATGATGCTGAGCACCAGACAAAGATGTTGATTGAAGTGATTTAAAAAAATTTTCTGAGTTCAGAGTTTACACCAATATTTAGAAAATCAGCAAAGGAACTTGGAGGAATGTTCTCAGGCATCCAGTTCAGCCCCCTACCCACATTGTCATAAACTCCGAGTGTGTGTACAGGGAGGCGCATTCCTTTCTGGTCTCATCACAGATCCTTCCCTGGCTCTGCACCTGCCTGTCATGTACGTCCGTGTGAAGAGACCACCAAACAGGCTTTGTGTGAGCAATAAAGCTTTTTAATCACCTGGGTGCAGGCGGGCTGAGTCCTAAAAGAGAGTCAGTGGAGGGAGATAAGGGTGGGGCCATTTTATAGGATTTGGGTAGGTAAAGGAAAATTACAGTCAAAGGGGGGTTGTTCTCTGGTGGGCAGGAGTGGGGGTCACAAGGTGCTCAGTGTGGGAGCTTTTTGAGCCAGGATGAGCCAGGAAAAGGAATTTCACAAGATAATATCATCACTTAAGGCAAGAACCGGCCATTTTCACTTCTTTTGTGGTGGAATGTCATCAGTTAAGGCCGGACAGGGCATTTGCACTTCTTTTGTGATTCTTCAGTTACTTCAGGCCATCTGGGCATATATGTGCAAGTCACAGGGGATGCGATGGCTTGGCTTGGGCTCAGAAGCCTGACATTGCCCTCTTCCCTACCTTCCCTACCTTTTCCCTCCTGTGCGGTTCTCTCACAAAGTGAATGGCCTCAGCCACAGCTTCTCTGCAGCTGCATCAGACTGTGGCAACTGGAGTGGTGGCTGCTGCAGGGCCTGCTGTCCCCACGGAGCCCAGTCTTGCTTGCCACTACAACCTGGTCACCATTTTGCCCTGAAAGTATGTAATTCTACAGAATGTGAGCCCACATGCTGGGGATGGAGGCGTCTTTATCACGGTGTGCTCTGCATATTTTAATCTTGGGTGGAAAGTATGGAAAAGTATGTGATACCTGTGGTTTGATGTCAGAAGGACGTTGTGAACTTGATGTGGACTGAGGATGTTAAGGTGCAACAGGCACCCCGGCTTCATTAAATGAGACTTCCCCGTCTCCCTGCCAGGCACACACAGGTGTATGGCCATGCCTTATGTGTTATCCTTATCTAGAGTGTGCCTTGTTGTCATGCTTAAAATTACATGATGATATTCTGCCTCATAGAGTAGGTCCCAAACCGCATTCAACACAGAAATGTACTCTTGCTATTGTACATAGAAAGTGCTTTCATATACCAAGTGGGAGAGCAGTCCTAAAATCTGGGCTGGAATCGCAGAAGGAAGGCATTGGAAAGCAACAGATTCCCTAATCCGAAGCTGATTTTTGATGAACCTAGAAACAGGACCAAGAGAAGTGAATTTGCCTAAGGCCCTGACAGTGTCTCACGGTAGCATCTGAACCTAGCAGTTTCTTGACCTATTTCTTTAAATGATTAGTCATGCTTCCTCTGATTCCTATATAAACATTCATTTATATAATGTTCATTCTTCATTCATTCTTTTATATTCATTTATATAATGTTCCTCATTCATTCTTTTGTTTCAGTGAATTATTGCAGTGCTACCACGAAACAGTATTTGAGTCAAAATGTGGCAGTGTTGATCCCTTTCCAAGGATTTTAGTTGCACAGTTTTTCAAAGCTGTGCTAGCAGTTTCTTGTTGGTTGCAAGGTGTCCTTTCAGAAGCCAATTGTGTGGTGTATTTATGTTGATTGTTGGAGGTAGTTTGGTTAGAACCTACTTCGAGTGGCTGGCGTGGGCCTGGGGGACAGTGACAGCTGCCTGCTTCATGGGCAGAGATGAAGTAATTGCTTCCTGGGAAGTACCATCCTCCTGGCCACACTCTCCAGCCCATTTCGTTTGTGTTGGTTTCCTTGGCATCTGCACGTTTCTGGCTTCATGTGAGTCTCATTTATTTTAGCGTATGACTTCAGGCTGTGGGGAAGAATGGCCATTTTAGCAAAGAGATGCACACAAAGGAACAACTGGCTAAATGTGAGTGAAGACATTCTTAGGGGGGGTTTCATTTCTTTTATTCTGTGACAGGCAGTCTGGCAAGCCGTCTGGACACGTGGCCTGCGCTGTCACAGTTCCTCCTTGCAGGATTGCAGATGTTTGGAGATTGTAGTGATAACTGTTATTGAGAATGTCATTCTCGCAGGCTCTAGTAAGTCAGGATTTATTCAGTGTTAATTTGTTAAAGACAACTGTATTTCTAGCCAAATCCATGTTAGACGTTTCTCCTGGCATTGTTGCTGGGGGTATTCCCGTGGCTTAGTCTTAGGGAAGCACACGCCTTTGAATACTGCTGAAGCTGTGAGTACCCAAAGCGCACCGGAGTACTTTTGCCATATGAGGTGTTAGTCACTGATACACATCTCAGTCAGACCTGATGGATTCTTGACCCCTTCCTTTTTTAATTTTTTAATTTTTAATTTTTATTTTTGTTTTTTAAGAGCACAACCCCTCAGGTGGCCACCATGAATCTCTGGTGTTTTCAGTTGGCTGCAGCCTATTTGCCATCTCTGGTTCAAACATATTCAAAGCCTGATGATGCTTCCCTCTGTTGTTCTTCTGCTGTGTGACCTCCGCACCCGCAGGGTTCAAGACTGTCAGAGCTGGGAGCCACCTTCACAACTACCAGGGTTTCCAGAACCTCCTTCTTCTAGCCCTGGGGATGGAAGAGATGTCATCAGAGGTGAAGGCTTATTAGGTTTCCATGCCATTGATAACGAATGAGGAGGTTTTCTTTTATATAAGGGGAGCGTCTTATAACGTGCTTTAGTAGGGTAAAGAAGCTTTTGAGGTTTGCTTTCTCTGGAAAGATAATTTGTGATCCTGCCCTTGCTTTCAACAAAAATATAGTTTGCATACCAGTGCATTTTGTATTACTGAGCACTGGCTGACAAATGGTTCTTAACTCGTCATTCACTCAGCCACTGTTTCTTGAATGGCATATGTGTGCCAGCTGTAGTAGGAACTTGCTAGGCTCTAGGACTAACCCTTATGAAACGGGGGTCCTGGGGGAAGCAAATGCATATAAATATAAACGTTTGAGGGGATATCAGAGGGGGTGCCTATAGGTGCAAAACTTCGTTCATTCTTTGCCCCATCTAGGAGGTTTTGTGTCTTAGCAGCATGTTCCATAGCAACACATCCCTCTATCAAAATATTCATCTTATTATTTTGAAATTCTCTGCTTAGGTATGTGTTTTTCCGACTAAGTTTAGAACTGGTTAAGGACAGCCTATGGGGTATGTATTATATATATCTAAACACACACATATATTTATATATATACACATTACCAGTATAAATTTACAATATATTTATATATATACACACATATATATTTCTCCCTTTCTGTATATACACACACACACCACACACATATATGTACACACACACATATATGAAATTCTACTGCCAAGCACAGAAAGTCAAAACTAGGCAAGGATTCTTTTAGTGTTCATGAAAAAATAGATGTGCTTAGTTGAGAGCATCCTTCAGTTGCCAGGGGAAAGACAGGATGGATTCACAAATGGAGATAGTGTTTTGTTTTTGTTTTGGTTTTTGTTTTTTCTTTGTTTAACTCTTGAATTCAAAATAATCCAGACTTATGGAAAAGTTGCAAAAATAGTACAGAGAATTCCCATATACTCTTCCCTCAGATTCCCCAAACATTTCACCCCATTTGTACTTTCTCTTTCTCTCTCTGTGGATATAATTTTTTTTTTTTCTGAAATGTTTGAGAGTGGAAGGTAGAATGCAGGGTAGGGTGAAAGGTGGAAGGAGAGAGGTAGGTTGGGAGGCTTTTTTTTTTTTTTTTTAAACCTTCTGAGATGGAGTTTCGCTCTTGTCACCCAGGCTGGAGTGCAATGGCACGATCTCGGCTCACTGTAACCTCTGCCTTCTGTGTTCAAGTGATTCTCCTGCTTCAGCCTCCCGAATAGCTGGGATTACAGGCACCCACCACCATGCTTGGCTAATTTTTTGTATTTTTAGTAGAGGGGTTTCACCATGTTGGCCAGGCTGGTCTTGAACTCCTGACCTCTGATGATCCACCTGCCTTGGCCTACCAAAGTACTGGGATTACAAGCATGAGCCACTGTGCCTGGCGATTGGGAGGCTTTTGCAGTAACCCAGAGCGCTGTGATGAGGGCTGGACCTGGTTGGAAATGATGAGAAAGGTGAGAAGTGGTTAGGTCTGGCATATAGTTTGAAAGGAGAGTTTAAATGGGTTAGATGACAAGAGAGAGACGTGGCTCTGAAGGCATAGTAGCCCTTGCCCTGCTGGGCCGGATGAGACAGGCAGCCTAGGGCTACTACCGCACCCTGCGGGCGGCTCAGGACCTGGGCCAGCGGAGGAACCAGGCAGTGGTGCTGGCCAACTTCGGGACCCTGTGCCTGCACGCGGGTGCCAGCAGGCTGGCCCAGCACCACCTCCTGGAGGCCGTGCGGCTGTTCTCAAGGCTGCCCTGCAGGGAGTGTGGCCGGGACTTCACCCACGTGCTCCTGCAGCTGGGCCACCTCTGCACCCACCAGGGTCCGGCCCAGCAGGGCAAGGGCTACTATGAGTGGGCCCTTCCAGTCGCTGTGGAGATGGGCCATGTGGAGAGTGAGTGCCCCGGTTCCTCCTGTTCACCTTCCGGGGCCACTCGCATCAGGGCACACCTGGGGTTTGTGATTCAGAAACAAGTGGTGGTTTTTCCACCATCGAAAGTGCTGAGTCATGGCCAGCAGCAGATGTTGGCAAGCGCCCTGGAGACAGGCGGTTCCCATGCAAGGCCAGGCCCTCTGCCCTACTGGGGCAGCCAGCTCTTCCCAGTTTGCCCAGGGACCATGCTGCCTTGAGCACGGAAAGTCCTGCGTGCTGGGAATCCCTAGCCATAACCCTGGGATCAAGACAGGCTCTGCTGAGCTGGGACTTGGGGCCCCTCCATGAGCCAGGCCCTGAACGCCGGTTCTTGTGCCCGTCTTATCTGCTTGGTGTGTTGGCAGGCTGCGCACCTGTCATCCCACTTCACAAAGGACACGGGGCGGGTGATTGCCCGAAGCCGCAGAGCAGTTCATGCAAAAGCAGCTCGTTGTGCAGTGTGTGCCAGCCCCACGCATAAATAGGGCTTGTGGGGTCCTCGGGTGGCAGGGACTGAGCATGGGAATGTGAGTTTTAGGCCAGAGAAGCCACAAAAGGGTGAGTGGCGTGATGGCGGGGCAGCACTTGGCCCCGGGTTAGGGAAGCCTCTTAGTCTGGGACCAGAGGGTTGAGAGGATTTAATCAAGTAATAGGTGGTGGTGGAGGGGCTGGTGGTGTAGCCTGTGTGAAGGACCAGGGATAAGCTAGTGGGGGTGAGTGGTGGTGAGTGAGTGGGGGTGAGTGAGCGGGGATGAGTGAGTGGGGGTGAGTGAGTGGAGGTGTGATGGGGGTGAGTGGGAGTGTGAGCGGGGATGAGTGGGGTGTGAGCAGGGGTGAGCGAGTGGGGGTGAGTGAGCGGGGACGAAGGGGGTGTGAGGGGCAGTGAGTGAGTGGGGGTGATTGAGTGGGGGTGAGTGAGCGGGGATGAGTGAGTGGTGGTGAGTGAGCGGAGGTGTGATGGTCAGTGAGCGGGGATGAGTGGGGGTGAGTGAGCAGAGGTGTGATGGGAGTGAGTGATCAGGAGTGTGAGCCGGGATGAGTGGGGTGCGGTGGTGAGTGAGTGGGGATGAGTGAGCGGGAGTGTGAGTGGAGATGAGTGAGTGGGGGTGAGTGAGCGGAGGTGTGATGGGGTGAGTGAGTGGGAGTGTGAGCGGGGATGACTGAGTGGGGGTGAGTGAGCGGAGGTGTGATTGGGGTGAGTGAGCGGAAGTGTGAGCGGGGATAAGTGGGGTGTGAGCGGGGGTGAGTGAGCAGGGCTTATGCAGGGAGGTGCAGAGTTAGGAGTGCGTGGGTTGGGTGCTGGATGGTGAGAAGCTCTTCTGGAGAGCTAAGCAGGGCCTGGGGCCTCAGGCTGTGGCTTGGCCTTTTCCCCAAGAGCACTGGGGAGCCATGGAGTGCTATCCAACAGTCACTGCAGACTGAGCAGTGAATGGACAGTAGGTGGGCAGGGCTGTCCGAAATCTAGGCCGCAGAGGATAGATGAGGAAGTTGAGTCCAGGGAAATGGCCGAGACAAGGGATACTGTTGTGGGTCCCCTCTGCCTTGCAGTGCTTTGTCATGGCATAGTGAGAGCACTCAGAGCTGCCTCCTGTGGCCTGGACCAGAGCCCCAGGGGCTGTGGCCAAATCTGCCCATTTCCCAGCACAGGCCTGGCACCCACTCCTGGCCCTAGGAGGGATGAGATTTTGGGAAGGACCATGTGAAGGGGCCCCGGTCCCACATATCTGCCCAAGGAGGGGTGGGGGGTTCAGACCCAGGCTTCTTCCCCAGGGGCATTCTCTGACTGGAAGGAGACCCTCCAGGAATCCAGCGCCCCAACCCCCACTGCAGCCTCCCGTGGCTCCTGGCACAATAGCCTGTGGCACCTCCTCCTACGAGGCCGTCCCCAGGGTGCTGGGGGATTCAGACTTGGAAATGCAGGCCAGGGAACGGGGATCATGCCTCCCTATCTCCCCACCCTGCCCTGAATGGTCAAGGAGACCGAGGGCGGCGCTGATACCCCACATGCTTACTTGGGGTCATTTTTGAGTCACTTTTGGTAGTTTGTGTCATTTTAGGAGTTTGGCTGTTGTGTCTAGATGGTCTGATTTGTTGGTGTAGAGTTGTTCGTAGTGTTTTCATGGAATCCTTTTATTTCTGTCAGGTTGGCAATAATGTTTCCTCTTTCATTTCTCATTTTAGAAACTTGGGTTTTTAATTTTTTATTTATTTCTTTTTATTAGAGATGGGGTCTCATCATGTTCCCCCAGGCTAGTCTTGAATGCTGGCCTCAGCGATCCTTCCACCTCGGCCTCACAAAGCGCTGGGATGACAGGCGTGAGCCATGGTGCTCAGTCTCTGATTTCCGTCATTTGTGTCCCTATTTCTTTTCTTGGTCAGTCTGGTGAAAGATTTGTCAATTTTGTTATTATTTTCAAAAAACCCACTTTTGGTTCTGTTGATTATCTCTGTTTTTCCATTCTCTGTATTTTTACTTCCCATTTCCACTCTCATATTTATTATTTTCTTCCTTTTATTTGCTTTGGGTTTAGTTCATTCTTTTTCTAGTTTCTCAAGGTGGAAGGTTAGGTTTTTGAGATTTTTCTTCTGTCTTTGAATGTAGACATTTACAGTTATAAATTTCCCTTTCAGCACTGCCTTAGCTGCATGTTGGAATTTTTGATACACTGTGCTATTTTTTTTTTTTTTTAAAGACAGAGTTTTGCTCTATTGCCCAGGGTGGGGTGCAGTGGTGTAATCTTGGCTCACTGCAACTTCTACCCAGGTTCAAGCCATTCTCATGCCTCAGCCTCCCGAGTAGCTGGGATTACAGACATGCACCACCCTACCCGGCTAATTTTTATATTTTACTTTTTTATAGAGACGGGATTTCACCATGTTTCCCAGGCTGTTCTCAAACTCCTGTACTCAAGCGATCCTCCCGCCTCGGCCTCCCACAGTGCTGGGATGACAGGCGTGAGCCACCGCGCTGGCCCGGGCTGTGCATTTGTTTGCATTCTTCTCAAATTAGTTTTCAGTTTCCCTGATGGTCTCTTTGACTCACTGGTTGTTTAGGAGTGTGTAATTTCCACATATTTTTGAATTTCTCACATTTCCTTCACTGTTGATTTCCAGTTTCGTGCCAGTACAGCTGAAGAACACCTCTGCTTTGGTCTCAGACCTTCTCCATTCCCTGAGGCTCATTTTGTGGCCTGGCACATGGTCTGTCATGGGGAATGTCCCATGGGTGCTCGAGAGGACTGTGTATTCAGCTGTTGTTGGGTGGTGTGTGTAACAGCTGTCCATTTGGCGTACCTGGTTTCCTGTGTTAATCTCCGGAATGTTTCTGGCACTAGAAAATCAGAAGCTTTCCACCGTTCCCAGCGCCCTGGCTTTGGGAGAGGTCAGTGAGCCTGTGGCTTGGGAGCCTGGTTGCATGAGAGAAGCATGTGTGGGAACGCCAGGGCCCAGCTTTGAACCCCGTTCCCCCAACATGATGCCGTATGTGGCAGACATGACGCTTGGCTTTGCTCTCTCAGGGTTCCATCTGCGACAGGGGCTACTTGTGCCCCTGGCCTCATCAGCTCAGGCTGAAGGCGGCCCTGGTCCTGGCCAGAGAGGCTTTGTGAAGCAGAAATAGATGGCCTGGTGCAGGGGCCGAGCCTGGCCAGGACCTCAGCCCTGGGAGTTGTAAAGAAGGCCGGCCTCTACCATGAGCATCTGCACCAAAGTGTGCCCATGTGACTGTGTGTTCGGTATCTGTCCTGAAATGGGTGCATGGCCTGTCTGTGCTCAGTCTCCCCACCTATGGGGCCCAGGCTCACAGAGGTGTGAAAGAGGCAAGCATGGCGCAGGGTCCTCCGAGCCCAGCCAGCCTCGCTTCGATGCTGGGAGACTAATGTCTTCCATTTTGTCTTCTGCCCAGGCCAGCTGCGGTCCGTCCAGCGGCTGTGCTACTTCTACGGCACCGTCATGCTCAGTGAGGCCCAGCGTGTCATCTACCATGAGCTCCAGCTCTCCCTGGCCCGCAAGGTGGCCGACAAGGTGCTGGAGGGGCAGCTCCTGGAGACCATCAGTCAGCTCTACCTGTCCCTGGGTACCGAGCGGTAAGGGCTGGCTTTGCAGTGGTGGAGGTGGGGATGGGCAGGGCAAGGAGCGGGGCACAAGAAAGCTGGCCCAGGACCCCAGCAGCCCCTCTCCTTTTGATCATTTGGTTCCTTGGCATCAGATGCTTTGAGCTGGTGGGCCTGGGGTCGTTCCAGGGCTGCTGCTGGCCCGTGAGTCCCAGCTTGAGCCTCCCTTGTTGGGTCAAAGGTCATCTCCACCCCAGCAGAGGCAGTACGTGCTCTCTGGGCTGTTCTTCCTACTATGGTGGCTTTTGTCATCTGACCTCTGACTGCCCCGAATCTTCACTCCTGGCCTTCATCTGTCCCCTTAAATGTGACCACAGCAGCCACCTGTGGCTTCTCTCCCACAGAAGACAGAGCCAGTTGTGTCACCTGCTTCCCTGGGGCAGGGTTTCAAGGTCTCACATCCCATATGTGGCCTACTCGGCTTCCCCCAAGCATCCTGACCTGGTGGGGTAACCATGGCCCTGGCCACCCCACCCACAGGGCCCAGTGACATTGCTGCAGTCACACCCCCTCGAGTGTCAGACTTACTGAGAGAGCAGGGAAGGAGCCAGATTCCATGGGGACCTGGGAGACTGGCTCCAGTCTTGGCCTCAGGTTCACAGAAGGAAAATGGGCCAGTGTGCTAGAGCCATGCTTCTCAAAGTGTAGTCCCTGGACCAGCAGAGCAGCATCCATGTCACCTAGGAGCCTGTGGCAAGTGGGAGTTCTAGGGCCTGCCCCAGGCCTGTGGAGCCGGAAGCTCTGTGGGCAGGGCCAGCAAGCTATAGGGACAGGCCTCCGGGTGACTGTGATACCTGCACACCTTGAGAACCATCGGCCCAGATAGCCTCTGAACACTAACGGCTCCTGGTGCGTCTGGAGAAGACACAGGCCATGTCTGGGAGGCAGGGGAGATGGACTAGCACATTCCTCCTGCCACAGGGCAGCATGATGCCCAATTCCCTCAGAAGGATGTCCTTCATCTTTTCCATGCTGTGTGTGTTCACCCTGGCCCTCCCAGCACCCTGGGAAGGGCAGAACACTGCACACACAAGGGGGCCGTTCCCAGTCCGCACATTCCAGATTCATCTGTCACCAGACCCACAGGAGGAGGCAGACTGGTTCCAGGAGGATGAAAGCCCTTGTTCTGACACCTGTGTCTGATTCCAGGGCCTACAAATCCACTCTGGACTACACTAAATGAAGTCTGGGGATTTTCATTGATCTTCAGAAGAAAGAGAAGGAGGCGCGTGCCTGGCTGCAAGCAGGGAAGATCTATTACAGCCTGCAGCAGAGCGAGCTGGTGGACTTGTACATCCAGGTGAGTGGCAAGGGATGCAGGAGGACCCCTGTGCTGTTCACTTTCTGTCCATCCACCCATCCATTCATTCTTCCATCATCTATTTACCTGTTCATCCATCCATCCATCCATCCATCCATCCATCCATCCATCCATCCATCCATCTGTGCATCCATCCATCCATCATTCATCCATCCTTTTCTCATCCATCTATTCACCCATCTATCCATCCATTCACCTGTCCATCCACCCATCCATTCATCCTTCCATCATCTATCTGTTTACCTGCTCATCCTTCCATCCATCCATCCATCATCCATCCATTCTTCCATCATCTTCCCATATACCTGTGGGTCCTTCCATCTATCCATCTATCATCCATCCTTCCATCCTTCCATCATCCATCCATTCACCTGTTTGTCTTTCCACGCATCCATCCATCCATCCATCCATCATCCATCCCTCTGTCCATCCATCCATCCCTCCGTCCATCCATCCATCTATCATCCATCCATCCTTTTATCATCCATCCATTCTCCTGTCCATCCATCCATTCACCTGTTCGTCCATCCATCCATCCTTCCATCTATCTTTCCATCATCCATCCAACTGTTCATCCTTCTATCCATCCATCCATCCATCATGTTTCTGTTCACCTCTTCGTCCATCCATTCACCTGTTCGTCCATCCTTCCATCCATCCTTCCATCCATCTTTCCATTATCCATCCAACCATCTTCCATCCATCCATGATGCTTTCATTCAGCTGTCCATCCATCCATCCATTCATTCATCATCCATCCTTTTATCATCCATCCATCCATTGACCTGTTCATCCATCTCTCTGTCCATTCTTCCATCCTTCCATCATCCATTCACCTGTTCATTCTTCCATCCATCCATCATCCATCCATCCTTCCATCATTCATCCACTCGCCTGCTCATCCTTCCTTCCATCCATCCATCCATCCATCCATCCATCCATCCATCTATCATACATCTATTCACCTGTTCATCCTTCCATTCATCCATCTATCGTCCATCCATCCATCCATTCATCCATCCATCATTCATCCATTCTTTTATCATCCATTCTTTCAGCCACCATCCATCCACCTGTTCGTCCATTCATCCATCCATCCTTCCATCATCCATCCATTCACCTGTTCATCCTTCCATCCATCCATCATTCATCCATCCATCCATCCATTTTATCCATTCATCCATTTATCCATCCATCCATCTATCATCCATCTATCCTTCCATCATCCATCCACTCACCTCCTGTTCATCCTTCCATCCATCCATTTATCCATTCATCCATCCATCCATCCTTCCATCATCCACCCATCTTTCCATCATCTATCCTTCCATCATCCATCCATTCATCTGTTCATCCTTCCATCTATCCATCATCCATCCATCCATCCATTTATCCATCCAGCCATCATCCATCCATCTGTCCATTCATCCATCCATCCTTTTATCATCCATCCTTTTATCATACATCCATTTATCATCCATGCATTCACCCGTCTATCCATCCATTCACCTGTTCATCCATCCATCCGTCCATTCATCCTTCCATCAACCATCCATTCACCTGTTCATCCTTCCATCCTTCCATCCATCCACCTGTTCATCCTTCCATCCATCTACCATTCATCCATCCACCATTCATCCATCCATCATTCATCCATTCATCCATTCATCCATTCATCCATTTATCCATTCATCCATATATCCATCTGTCATCCATCCATCCTTCCATCAACCATCCACTCACCTCCTGTTCATCCATCTATCCATCATTCATCCATCTATCCATTTATCCATTCATCCATCCATCCTTCCATCATCCATCCATTCATCTGTTCATCCATCCATCCATCATCCATCCATCCATCCATCCATGCATCCATCCATCCATCCATCATCCATCTGTCCATTCATCCATCCATCTGTCCATTCATCCATCCATCCTTTTATCATCCATCCTTTTATCATACATCCATTTATCATCCATCCATTCACCCGTCTATCCATCCATTCACCTGTTCATCCATCCATCCGTCCATTCATCCTTCCATCAACCATCCATTCACCTGTTCATCCTTCCATCCTTCCATCCATCCACCTGTTCATCCTTCCATCCATCTACCATTCATCCATCCACCATTCATCCATCCATCATTCATCCATTCATCCATTTATCCATTCATCCATTTATCCATTCATCCATATATCCATCTGTCATCCATCCATCCTTCCATCAACCATCCACTCACCTCCTGTTCATCCATCCATCCATCATTCATCCATCTATCCATTTATCCATTCATCCATCCTTCCATTATCCATCCATTCATCTCTTCATCCATCCATCCATCATCCATCCATTATCCATCCATCCATCCATCCATCCATCCATCCATCATCCATATGTCCATTCATCCATCCATCTGTCCATTCATCCATCTGTCCATTCATCCATCCATCTGTCCATTCATCCATCTGTCCATTCACCCATCCATCATTCACCCATCCATCATTCACCCACCCTTTTATCCATCCATTCACCCGTCTATCCATCCATTCACCTGTTGTTCCATCCATCTGTCCGTTCATCCTTCCATCATCCATCCAATCACCAGTTTATCCTTCCATCCGTCCATCATCCATCCACATATCCTTTTATCCATTCATCCATCCATCCATCATCCATCCATGCTTCCATCATCCATCCATGCTTCCATCATCCATCCATCCACCTGTTCATCCTTCCATCCATCCATCATCCATTCACCCATCCATTCATCCATCCATCCATCCTTCCATCCATCCTTTCTCCCATCCATCCATTCACTGTTCGTCCATCCATCCATCATTCATCCATCCACCCACCAATCTACCTATTAATCCATCCCTCCATTCATCTATCTGTCAATTTGTTTATCCATACATTCATCCACCATCTATCCATCCATATGCACATACATCATCTACCCTCCACCCATCCATACATTATCTACCCACCCATACATACATACAGACATACACACATCATTCCACCCATCCATCCATCCATCCATCCATCCATCCATCCATCCATCCACCCACCCACCCACCCATCCACCCATCCACCCATCCACCCATCCACCCATCCACCCACCCATCCACCCATCCACCCATCCATCCACCCATCCACCCACCCGTCCGTCCGTCCGTCCGTCCGTCCATCCATCCATCCATCCATCCATCCATCCATCCATCCATCCGTCCATCCATCCATCCCAGCATTAATCTATCCACACACTCATCCATCCATCCATGTGTCTACATCTCCTCATCCATTCATCCATCCATCCACTCATTCCTAAGCCACTGCTGAGCACCTGTTGTGTGCCTTTTTCCTCCCTCCAACTGGTTACCTCATATCCTCCCCCAGTGGCCAGCATCTTCTCCCTGAGGGCAGAGGCGCAGCCCCTCACAGTGCCCAGCACCTGCTCAAATACAGCACATGCTCAAATAATGTGACCACTCAGTTAACACACAGAAGAACTTGCTCCAAGCAACACGTGGCACATCTCCTTACAAAATGAATCTATCATAGTGGCTGTTTTCAGAGGCTTTCCCAAACACAGTGTGGTCCGGAACAAATTGTGAAGCCCACGAGCCTGGTGAAGCTTTCATTACTGAGCACCTGCTGTATACCTCCTTGAGCTGAGGAGAGGGATCAAGAGCTCATGGCCAAGAGGGGACCAGGCCCACCCACAAACACTGTTGATGTGGCAGGGATGTGGCAACGCAGAAAGGAGCCAGGGGATGGGCTCCCAGCAATCTGGGGGCCACGGAGACTGGTGTGAGTGCAGGGGGAGTGGGCTAGGGCTAGCCCTGGTGGTAGGATTCACAGGTGTCGGGCTCCTGGGCTGCAGCTGCTCAGTTATCTCCTGGCACTCAGGTGCATCAGTTCATTGTCCTCATGCCAGTGGTGGGGGCAGCCCTAATGCACAGGGTCTGAAAAATGCTCAGGTGTACCTGTAGTGTGTGAGAGGAAGGAGGCTGGAAAAAGTGGGCATGGCCACCTCACCAGGTGTGGGTCTTGAGGGAACTTCTGTCTCCTTTCAGGTGGCACAGAATGTGGTCCTGTACACAGGCGACCCCAACCTGGGGCCGGAGCTGTTTGAGGCAGCTGGAGACATCTTCTTCAGTGGGGCCTGGGAGCGGGAGAAAGCTGTGTCCTTCTACCGGGTGAGCTGGCCTGTGGGCTGATGTGGGTGGGCCTCAGGGGGGCACCTGGAGGGCTGAGGCACAGGTGTGGCAGGGCAGAGGCCTCCCACCTGGAGGCAGGGCCACCCATGCACATGCTAGTTTCCAAGTGGTCTCACCGGGCATGATATTGACCGTGCCCCTGCCTGGGACAAACACTCGGGGCCTGGATGTGACAATGGCTCTACCCTTGTACCTGATGATCTCAAGCAACCATGAGCGGGAAGTTCTGTCCCCATCTTTCAGATGAGGAAACTGAGGCTCAGAGAGGCACAGGGACATGTCAGAGGACACACAGCATGTCACTGGGAGGCCCGGGTCTGCATGCACCCCGAAGTGGGACGGCTTCTCCCTTCCTCTGAGCTCACGGTGTGGCTCAGTCCTGGGCACAGATAAATGTGGTGTTTTTAGAGCAGAGAGGAGTGCTGGCTCCCCCGAGTCAGACCCCCGGTGGCCAGGTGGGAGAGACGGGTCTGAGGCTGCCGGGTGTAGCTGGATGGGCCTCAGGTGACTCTTCAGCCCCCAACTTGGGTGTCTGAACTGTGTGTTATCCCAGAGCACAGAGCTGTGTGGAGGTGCAGGTGTAGCTGGGGTGTGGGAAGCTCCAAGCACATGTTTGAGCTCTGAGGAGGGCGCTGGGCAAGGTGGGTGCTACGGGAAACCTGACCCCACCTGCCTGTGTGGTAGGACCGGGTCCTGGCCCTGGCAATGACTACAGGCAACCGCAAGGCGGAGCTGCAGCTACAGCTGTGCAACAAGCTGGTGGCACTGCTGGCCACACTGGAAAATCCCCAGGAGTGCTTGGAGTTTGCCTACGTGGCCCTAGCACTCAGCATCACTCTGGGTAAGTCCCCTGAGCCCCACCCTGCCAGGACCCACACTGTGCCAGAGCCCAGCCTCCAGGACTGCAGGGCAGGAGCTGAAACAGCTGCTGGATTTTCCTGGTCTCCTGTCCAGGCAGGCAGATCTGCCCAACTGGCTTCCCCGTCCGGCTGTGCGGCACAGCCCAAGGTCTCTCACGCAGTGCAGAGCTCCCTGCCTGACTGAGCTCTGTTTCCTCTGCCTGTTCCCGCTGCTGACCACAAGGGCCGCCCAGTGTGCCCTCTGCCTTCCAGACATGCCAGGCATCTCGTTGGTCCCTGTATGTGCCAGGCTGAGTGGCATATTCCCTTTCTCTTGTACCCTTCCCACCCTCATCAACCACCCAGCTCTCTGGCTGATAAAATCCCAATTCCCCTTCCAACAGTCTGCCCCTTAAGGCCGGGCATCCCCTGGTGCTGTGCCAGGGTCGTCTGTCCCCCTCCAGAGACAGGGAACCCTAGGCAGGCCGCATGCCCCAGCGCCTTGTGCCCTGTGGCCCAGTACACAGTAGGTGTGCAGCTGACTCCCCAAAGTAGGGGGCTCCGATTGTGACACACCCAGGAGGAGTCGGATGTTATGTCTGTGGGTTGCCTGGAGCCGGGGTGCCTGGGAGCACCTGGACTGCATGGCTTTTGGGCTCCCCTGGTTAAAACCAGTGAGCATAGGCAGGTGGCTATGTGTAGGCACAGAGCTGGGCCATCCAAGTCCGACTTTGCCAAAGCCTCACAGTAGACGGGGCAGGCCTTATTAATTCTGCTTTGCAGATGGGAAAGTGAGTCTGGGAACCCAGAAGGGACTGGCCAGAGCTGCCCAGGTGACCGCAGGTGCCTGGAGGCAAGCCAGGTGTGCTGCCTGGGGTCTGCATGCCTGCTCCAGAGGGGCCTGTGCCCTCCCTGCCCCAGGGAGCCACATCCTCACACCTGCCCCTTTGGCCTCCACCCCAGGGGACCAGCTGAATGAGCGCATGGCCTACCACCGGCTGGCCGCCCTGCACCATCAGCTGGGTCATGGCAAGCTGGCGGAGCACTTCTACCTCAAGGCCCTGTAGCTCTGCAACTCGCCGCTGGAGTTCGACGAGGAGACCCTCCACTACGTGAATGTGTACCTGGTGCTCGGTGACATCATCTTCTACGACCTGAAGGTGGGTGGGGAGGGGCAGGGCTTGGGGTGTTCCCGGCCCCCTTGGAGTGGGATCTCCACCCAGACCCCAGAGGCCTGGGTTCCAGCCTTCCTTAGGAATGGCCCAGTGGCCTCCCTGGAGCTCTGCACGTGGCTGGAGGAGCCGGCAAGGTCAGCAGATACAACCCAGCTCCCAAGCTGGCCAGGCCCCACCCTCAAGAACTCAGTCTCAGCCAGGGAGGCTGACACATGAGTGGGCAATGGTGTCCTCTGGATAAAGAAGGAGGATTGCAGTCGGGGGGCCCTCCTGGAGGAGATGACACCAAAGCTGATTCTTGACAGTCAAGTGTCAAGTTGCATTTAACAAAGAAAACAGGGTCGGGAGAAGGACATTTCGGAGGACGGCATCATCCTCGCATTGAATCAACGTTGCAAGATCCAACCCAAATCCTGGCGCCTCGTCTAGGAAGCCTGCCCAGGGTGCCAGCCTGCACTGAGCAACTCCTTCCTGGAGTTCCGAGACACCTTGAATTTTCACATCACCCAGGAAGGGTGGGGTGGGACCAGTGTCTTACCATTGGGTTCACAGACAGGGAAACCCCAGCTCAGGGCAGGTGCGGTGGGGCGGGGCCCCAGCCAGCCAGGCTGAGGCCTTGCTGGGTCGGGTCTGTCTCGAGGGGAGGTGCTGTGCTCCCTCTGCCCCCAGCCCTGCAGGGGTGGAGAGCTGGGACTGTCAGACTCAGACCTGGGGTGTCTCCACCCCTCTGCCCAGCAGGCACCGCCCCTCCTCAGCATCGCACCGGCACCGCGTCAGTGCTCCTTATGGGCTGAGGGGCCAGGGCACTCCAGTCCTGCGGCCGAGATCTTGGGGGCCTTAGAACAACATGAGGAGCTGGGGCAGCCCTAAGACCCCGCCCCGTATCCCCCACCGCAGGCCTGGGGCTGCCGGGAAGGCCCCCGCCCAGTGCTGACGACACCTGGTGGTCAGAAGTGGTCCCTGTGGCCTCCCAAGTCCCAGCCAGACAGGGAGGTGCCAAGTGTCAGACCTAGAGGGACGCTGCTCACCGCTCAGGGGCTCACCTGGGACCCAGGGGGACGGGCCTCCCAGAAGAGGCCTTTCTCTGTTTTGGTCAAGCCTGCCGCCCACTCCGCCTGCCCAGGAGGAAGGAAAGGGCCAAGTAGTACCTGAGAGGCCAAAGTCCATGGTTGGGGTTGAGGGGCAGAGGCCTCCTTCACCTCCTTCCCATGCACAGCCCTCCTTCCCATGCACAGTCTTCCTTCCCATGCACAGCCCTCTGGGCCTCATTGTGACTATGCTGTCAGCGCAGGCCAGCTTCCCACAGGGAGACCCCCTTGGAATTCCCCAAGGGCGGCTGTCTTTCCAAGGCTACACCCTCCTCCTTGTGTAGTAGGCTCTGGACCCAGGGCCCAGAGGAGTAGGAGAAAAAGCCGGGCTGCATGGGGCCTGGAAGGCTGGCAGAGAGGCAGGGGTAAATGGGCATCTTTGCCGATTGCCTCTAAAAAGGGGTCCCCTTTAGTCTACACGTGAGAGCGAGCCCTGGAATAGGTAGGATTAGGTGTGTCCTGGCTCAGCCTGCCACTCACTAGCTGCTGCACACACTACAGGCACATGGAAATGCACACGCAAATGCACACGGGCACAGGCACACGCACACACAGACACGCACACACACACAGGCATGCACACAGGCACACAAACACGCACAGACACACAGGCACCCAAATATGCACAGACACATGCACAGGCACACGCAGAGACATATGCATTGGCTGGCTCCTTCCTGTTTAGTTGGGATGCCCCCACCCCTTCAGGAAGCCTTTGCCTTCCACCCCCGGCTGAGTCTGGGGCCTCCTGGGCCCCCCACAGGCTCCTGGGCTTCCCTCTGCCACAGCCCGGGCCACCCTGTGTGGTCAGTGTTCACTCCCAGGTCCCTCAGACTGGGAGCAAGGACATTAGGCTCAGCCACGTACCCAGCACAGAGTCCAGTGTTCGGCTGGGCCGAGGGGCATTGGATGAGCAGTGGCGGTGACTCGGGGCCTTCTCACGCCCCTGCGCCGTGTGTGGGGCGGGGCAGTGGGGGAATGGACTGCTGCATCTTGGACTTTGTCCTTGGCCCTGGGAGTCATCTTGAGATGGTAAAGAGGGACAGGCTAGGCATGGGTCTTAGAGAGGTCCCTTGGGTGACCCCATGTGGAGGAGGCGCCTGGGGAGAAGCCGGGTGGGGGATGGGAGGGTCAAGGAGGAGGTCTGGGAGATGGCATCCCAACCCAGGGATGGTGAATTTGAGCCAAAGATGCATTGAAAATGGGAGTGGATGTCTGGGGAGTCACACTCCGTCAATATTTCAGGGAACATTGCCAGAGAGAACACCTGTGAGATGGTTTTGTACCTGGCCTGTCCCGTGGAGGGCCTGGAAATGGTCAGCATGGACAGGGGCCAGAGGGGAGCCTGGGTCACTCAACGCTGTGCCCCTGCTGTGGCTTGGAGCCACGGGCCCTGCATGGAACTCTCAGAGCAGGCAGGATCTGCCCTGACCTCAGCCCATGGGGAAAGCAGCCACTGCCTGCAGAGAGGGTGGCACTGGGGCAGGAGACTTGGGGTGAGTGGGGCGTAGGGGCAGTCAGGAAGGCTTCCAGGGGTGTCAGGGTCATCCCCACCTCCTGCAGCTGAGACCACAGCAGTGTCACAGGCTTCAGGGTTCATGGGGTGAGCCAGCATTGGCTGGACATGTGGAATGACCTGGAGACAGGAACGGCCTCTGGGAAGACGGGCTCCGAGTCCCCCTTTTGCTGAGCATGACCTGTCCCCTTCAGGACCCGTTTGATGCAGCCAGGTACTACCAGCTGGCACTGGCAGCCGCCGTGGACCTGGGCAACAAGAAGGCACAGCTGAAGATCTACACGCGGCCGGCCACCATCTCCCACAACTTCCTCCTGGACCGTGAGAAGTCGCTCTTCTTCTACCAGAAGGCCAGGACCTTCGCCACAGAGCTCAACGTCCACAGGGTCAACCTGCCTCCTCTGCCACTCTGCGGGTGGGCCCCCTGGTTGGCCCCCAGCCACCCTCGCTGAGGACAGCATCCGAGGGAGTGGGTTTTGTGCAAGGAGGATGGTCTCCTCCCTCTCCTGGTGTCTCCCGTGGCTCATTTTCTGGGAAATGGAGGCATGAAAGCAGGGTTCAAATAGCAATAAATGGTTTTTTTTTACAATAACATACCGAAGTCCCCAGGGCATCCTTCCCTGTGTGCTTCCTGGGCTGTGTCTGGGGGCCATCTCCTTCCCTGGTGGCAGCCCGCTGATCTTGGGGATGAGAACAACTGTGAGTCCAACAGACCTGGGCCAGGTCATCATGAGCCTCGGTTTCCTCGGCGGCCAGAGGGGAGATGGTGGTGGAACTCTGGGCAGCTCCTTGCTCTCCCTGCTCAGAGCTCTTGCTGTAGGTCTCGTGCCGCCCTTGCCTTTAACCTTCAGGCCACTGTGCCTGGATGTGGGGGCTGCTAGTGTCCCTGTTCGCCATTGAAGAAATAGAGGCACAGAGAGGTTAGGTGTCTGGCCCACCGTCACACAGCAGGTAGGGGCGGAGATGCAGAGCCCAGTACACTGACCACCACACCACCCTGCCAGCCTGCAGCCAGGAAGATGTCCCCCATTAGGACCCAAGGTCAGCTCCTGGACCTCTCTTGTGGTGTCAGGAGAGCCACAAGCCAGTGAGGGTGGCCCCAGGGATCCCTCACTCAGTGTCCTCTGCTCCTAGGCTTGGTTGGGCCGGGCCTGGCCAGTCCCACCTCTGACCACCGGTCAGCCCTGCGGGAAGTGAGATGCGGGGATCTCTGCCTGTGTAGATGCTGCTACCCAGTATTGAAAGCCTTATCTGGGCTGCCCCCCAGCCGTCCCCACATACCCCTCCCCTTCCAGCCTCCGGCCCTCATCCCAGTCCCTGGAAACCCAGGTTTTCCTTCTTGGAATCTCTGGGCCCAAGGAACACAGCTCACACGGTCTCTGCCAGTTTACGGCAAGGAAACCGAGGTTAGAGACTGTGGGTGTCCCACGTGATTCTCACATACACTGCACTCTCCCAGGCCGCTCTTTTAAACACTTTAAATGAGGTAACTTTCACATCGCATGCAATGAACTATTTCAACGCAAATAATGTGGCATTTGTGCATTCACAGTCCTGTGCAACCACTCACGCCATCAAGTTTCATAAATGTATTCATCTCCCCAGAAGAAACCTCCCATCCTCACTAAGCTGTTACCTCTCCTTTGTATCCCCCAAGCCCCTTGTTTAATGGAAGGGGAAACTGAGGCCCAGAGAGGGACTTGCCAGTGGGCGGAGCTCTGATAATAAGGAATCAGGCACCCATCTGCTGCTTCAGTCCTGGGTTGGTGTTCCACCGAGCAGAGGTGACAGAGCCAGGAGGTTCTGGGAGCGCCACAGGTGTCACTGGTTCAGTCCTGGGTTGGTTTGCCACCCAGCAGAGGTGACAGAGCCAGGAGGTTCTGGGACCCCATGCTTGCAACCAGAGCCCTGCCCCGAGCCTCCCCACCAGGGGACAGCAGAGAGCTTTCCAGAACGGGCCGCGGGGCTGGCGGGAAGCAGCAGCTCAGAGCTGCTGACAAACCTCACGTTGACCCCAGATCGCTGTCTCTGTGGGTTGGGCTTGGGAATTGGAGAGGAGGCCGCATGACTGGAAACGTGAAGACGGCACGGCCTGGCTGGAGGAGCGGGAAGCGCCGTCACGTTGACTGAGGACACAGACCTCCTGCCCGCTGGGCCGGGCCTGCAGCCATTCTTCTCGGGGTGGGGTCGCAGGTCCGGGTTGCTCTCGGCCCCCGAACTGCCTCAGAATCCGGGGGGCTTTGGAACTGTGCCTTCCCATCTCCACCCACCCTGGCTGGTGCCATGAGGGGCCTGGATCCTGGGATCCTGTTTCTCCTGGACAGCAGAGACTGGGGGACCAGAGGAGATGATGGGTCTTCAAGCCCCACATTCAAACCCCAGCCCACCACGCACAGTCTGGGGGTTCGGGGTGAGGGAGTTGATGTCTCTGAGCCCCAGTTTTGTCACCACTAAAATGAGACCGACATACTGGGGCAGAGTGCCAGCCCCAGGGCTAACCGAGGCCTGTTTCCTACTGACAATCCCGCTTACTCCTAGGAACAGCTCCAACAACCACACACTAGGGGACACTCAACCCAGGCCAGCTTGTCAGAGGCACGTGAACCAGAGCGACTCCATCTTGAATGGGGGCTGGGTAAAGGGAGGCTGAGACCTGCTGGGCCGCATTCCCAGTAGGCTAGGCATTCTTCGTCACAGGATGAGATAGGAGGTCCCCACAAGATACAGGTCATAAAGACCTTGCTGATAAAGCAGGTTGCAATAAAGAAGTTGGCCAAAGCCCCAAACCCAAGATGGCCACGAGAGTGACCTCTGATTGCCCTCACAGCTCATTATGTGCTAATTATAATGCCTTAACTGCTACAAGACACTCCCACCAGCGCCACGACAGTTTACAGATGCCATGGCAACATCTGGAGGTTACCCTACACGGTCTCAGAAGGGAAGGCAGAAACTCTCAGTTCTGGGAATTGCCCACCCCTTTCCTGGAACACTCATGAATCGTCCAACCCTTGTTTAGCGTATGATCAAGAAATAACCATGAAAATGGGCAACCAGCAGCTTTTGAGGCCACTCTGCCTGTGGAGCAGCCATTCTTTTTTTTTCTTTTTTTTTTTTTTGAGATGGAGTCTTGCTCTGTTGGCCGAACTAGAATGCAATGGCATGATCTTGGCTCACTACAACCTCCGCCTCCTGGGTTAAGCGATTCTCCTGCCTCAGCCTTCCTAGTAGCTGGGATTACAGGCACCTGCCACCACACCGTTAATGTTTTGTATTTTAGTGGAGACAGGGTTTTGCCATGTTGGACCAGGCTGGTCTCGAACTTCTCACCTCAGGTGATCCACCTGCCTCGGCATCCCAAAGTTCTAGGATTACAGGAGTGAGCCGCTGCGCCCGGCCAGAGTAGCCATTCTTTTATTCCTTTTCTTTCCTCATAAAGTTGCTTTCACTTGATGGACTCGCCCCGAATTCTTTCTTCTGTGAGATCCAAGAAACCTCTCTTGGAGTCTGGATCGGGACCCCTTTCCAGTAACAAACTTGCTTAACCTCTCAGACCCCTCGTCTCTTCATCTGTAACCAGAGATAAAGCCTCCCCCGAGGTTCCAACAGTGAGGAGAGAACGCATGGAAAAGAGGGGCACAGAGTTGGTGTGCAGAACCAATATCACAGACTGGGTGTCAAGCCACTGTCATATTGGAAGTAATATCACGCTCTCCCCTAGAAGTTATGAGGAACAATATCACACCGGGGTGTGTACACCCCGTGTGTTTTTGGAAGCAATGTCATTCTCTCTTCTTCTAGGTTTTAGGATTCATATCACAGGCGGGGTGTACACATCATCCACTCACCCCCTGGATATCAGGAACCATATCACAGAAGAGTTGTCCACCCCCTTCGATATTGTCAGCAATGTCATCTTCTTCCCGCCTGGATATTAGGAACGATACCCCGGGGTTGGGGGCGGTGTACACCCACTGTGATATCGAAAGTAAAATCAGCCTCTTTCCCGCTGGATATTAGAAACTATATCACAGGTGTGTGTGCACCTTCTGGGATATTGGGAGTACTGTCAGCCTCCACCCCTCTGCATATTAGGGACAATATACAGGGGACAGGGTGGTTACACACCCTGCGATATTGAGAATAATATTCTTCTCTTTCCCCTGTACATTAGGAACCACATCACAGGGGTCTGTACACCTTCTGCGATATTGGGATTAATGTGATCGTCTCCCCCAACTGAATGTCAAAAACGATATCACAGAAGGGTGTACACCCCCTGCAATATGGCCAGTAATATCATCGTCTCTACCTTTGGATCCTAGGAACAACATCACAGAGGTTGTGTATACTCCCCAGCAATATTGGGCATAATGTTATCCTCTCTTCCCCTGGATATTAGGAACGATATCCCTGGTGGTGGGAGGTGGAGTACATTAAGAACATCACTGAGTGGGTGTACACCCCCTGCGGTATTGGGTGTAATATCATCCTCTTTTCCCTAGGATATAAAGAACAATATCACAGGAGGGGTGTACAGCCACAGCCCCTCCGTTATTGGGAGTAATAGCGTCTTCTCCCACACTCGATATAGGAACAATATCCTAGGGTGGGTGTACATCCCCTGCGATATTGGGCATATTGTCATCGTCTCCCAACGTGAATATTGGGTGCAGTGTCCCAGGGGGGTGTACACCTTCTTCGATTTTGGGAGTAATATCATCCTCTCCCCTCAGGATTGTAGGCAAAATATCGAAGGGGTTTTACACTTTGTACGATATGGGCAGTAACAACATCCTCTCCCTACCTGGATGTAAGGAACTATATCACGGCCGGCTGTACACTTCTTGCCATACTGGGAGTCTTATCATCCTCTCCTATCATGGATATGAAGAAAAATATTACAAAGGAGGTGTACACCCCCTGAGATATTGAGAGTAATATTATGCTCTCCCCTTCGGGATATTAGGAACAATATTGCAGGAGGTGTGTACAACCCCTGTGATATTGGGAGTCATATCATCCTCTCCCCCTGAATATAAGAAACAATATCACAGGAGGAGGTACCTCCCCCCTGTGATATTGGGAGTCATATCGTGTTATTCGGAACAATAGCACAGTGGGTGTGTACAACCCCTGCGACATTGCCACTAGTATCATCGTCTCTCTCCCAGGATATAAGGAACAATATCATAAGGGGGTGTACACCCCTGCGATATTGGCGGTAATATCTTCCTCTCCCTGGCTGGCTATTAGGAACAATGTCACAGAAGAGGTGTACACCCCCTGCTTTAATGGGAGTGATATCATCCTCTCCGTCCCTGGATATTAGGAACAATATCACCAAGGAGTGTACACCTCCTGCAATATTGAGACTGATATCATCCTCTCGCCAGCTGGATAGTAGGAATCATATAACAGGGGTGGTGTACAACCCAAGCGAAATCGGAAGAAACATCACCCTCTCCACATTTGGATGTCAGGGAAAATAACACGGTGGCGGTCCACGCCCACGGTGATATTGGGAGTCATATAAACCTCTCCCACCCTGGATAGAAGGAAAAAGCTGACCGACGGCATGTACACACACTGCGGTAGTTTCAATAATGTCATGCTTTACCCCCTGGCTACTA
Source organism: Macaca fascicularis (assembly GCF_037993035.2). Taxonomy (NCBI): domain Eukaryota; kingdom Metazoa; phylum Chordata; class Mammalia; order Primates; family Cercopithecidae; genus Macaca; species Macaca fascicularis. Next base: position 102,952,878 of record NC_088380.1, read on the forward strand.
GGAATAACATCATAGAGGGGTTTACAATTTCTGCGACACTGGGAGTAATATAATCCTCTCCTGGCAGGATATCAGAAACAAGATTATTAATTATTAATATTAATAAATATAAAAATTAATATTAATCACAGATATTTAAAATCACAATTAAGATACTATAAACACTGGTGAAAAATGTTAACGATTAGTATTAATAATTAATAATATTAACACAATTAATAATAAAATAATGATATCAACAACTAATGTGACTTAAATCAATACTAAGGGATGTAGGCAAAAAATTAATAATTAATATTAAGAAATAATAATATTGATAAATGACATTAATATTAAACAATAATTCTTGGAGTAGATCATAATCTATTTCAAACAATTATCAGTAATTAATAGAAAATTATTAATTGATAGTATTACTGATAATTATTAAAATCGATCATTGATGCATAATAATTAATTATATTATTGCTCCTAGAGCAATACACTGAGGGTGTACACCCGTCTGTGAAACAGTACATTATTTCCAGAGAGGCAGATGATACTACTCAAAATATAGAAACCAGGCTGTGAGTCCACCATGGCTCCCAATAGCCAAAGGGGGGGAGAGGGGGTGGCTATTGGTCCCCACCTCGCGGGGGGTGGCTCACCCCCCTGCGAGGTGGCTCCCAATAGCCAAGGGGGGGAGAGGGGGTGGCTATTGGTCCCCACCTCGCGGGGGGTGGCTCACCCCCCTGCGAGGTGGCTCCCAATAGCCAAGGGGGGGAGAGGGGGTGGCTATTGGTCCCCACCTCGCAGGGGGGTGGCTCACCCCCCTGCGAGGTGGCTCCCAATAGCCAAGGGGGGGAGAGGGGGTGGCTATTGGTCCCCACCTCGCAGGGGGGTGGCTCACCCCCCTGCGAGGTGGCTCCCAATAGCCAAGGGGGGGAGAGGGGGTGGCTATTGGTCCCCACCTCGCAGGGGGGTGGCTCACCCCCCTGCGAGGTGGCTCCCAATAGCCAAGGGGGGGAGAGGGGGTGGCTATTGGTCCCCACCTCGCGGGGGGTGGCTCACCCCCCTGCGAGGTGGCTCCCAATAGCCAAGGGGGGGAGAGGGGGTGGCTATTGGTCCCCACCTCGCGGGGGGTGGCTCACCCCCCTGCGAGGTGGCTCCCAATAGCCAAGGGGGGGAGAGGGGGTGGCTATTGGTCCCCACCTCGCGGGGGGTGGCTCACCCCCCTGCGAGGTGGCTCCCAATAGCCAAGGGGGGGAGAGGGGGTGGCTATTGGTCCCCACCTCGCGGGGGGTGGCTCACCCCCCTGCGAGGTGGCTCCCAATAGCCAAGGGGGGGAGAGGGGGTGGCTATTGGTCCCCACCTCGCGGGGGGTGGCTCACCCCCCTGCGAGGTGGCTCCCAATAGCCAAGGGGGGGAGAGGGGGGTGGCTATTGGTCCCCACCTCGCGGGGGGTGGCTCACCCCCCTGCGAGGTGGCTCCCAATAGCCAAGGGGGGGAGAGGGGGTGGCTATTGGTCCCCACCTCGCGGGGGGTGGCTCACCCCCCTGCGAGGTGGCTCCCAATAGCCAAGGGGGGGAGAGGGGGTGGCTATTGGTCCCCACCTCGCGGGGGGTGGCTCACCCCCCTGCGAGGTGGCTCCCAATAGCCAAGGGGGGGAGAGGGGGTGGCTATTGGTCCCCACCTCGCGGGGGGTGGCTCACCCCCCTGCGAGGTGGCTCCCAATAGCCAAGGGGGGGAGAGGGGGTGGCTATTGGTCCCCACCTCGCGGGGGGTGGCTCACCCCCCTGCGAGGTGGCTCCCAATAGCCAAGGGGGGGAGAGGGGGTGGCTATTGGTCCCCACCTCGCGGGGGGTGGCTCACCCCCCTGCGAGGTGGCTCCCAATAGCCAAGGGGGGGAGAGGGGGTGGCTATTGGTCCCCACCTCGCGGGGGGTGGCTCACCCCCCTGCGAGGTGGCTCCCAATAGCCAAGGGGGGGAGAGGGGGTGGCTATTGGTCCCCACCTCGCGGGGGGTGGCTCACCCCCCTGCGAGGTGGCTCCCAATAGCCAAGGGGGGGAGAGGGGGTGGCTATTGGTCCCCACCTCGCGGGGGGTGGCTCACCCCCCTGCGAGGTGGCTCCCAATAGCCAAGGGGGGGAGAGGGGGTGGCTATTGGTCCCCACCTCGCGGGGGGTGGCTCACCCCCCTGCGAGGTGGCTCCCAATAGCCAAGGGGGGGAGAGGGGGTGGCTATTGGTCCCCACCTCGCGGGGGGTGGCTCACCCCCCTGCGAGGTGGCTCCCAATAGCCAAGGGGGGGAGAGGGGGTGGCTATTGGTCCCCACCTCGCGGGGGGTGGCTCACCCCCCTGCGAGGTGGCTCCCAATAGCCAAGGGGGGGAGAGGGGGTGGCTATTGGTCCCCACCTCGCGGGGGGTGGCTCACCCCCCTGCGAGGTGGCTCCCAATAGCCAAGGGGGGGAGAGGGGGTGGCTATTGGTCCCCACCTCGCGGGGGGTGGCTCACCCCCCTGCGAGGTGGCTCCCAATAGCCAAGGGGGGGAGAGGGGGTGGCTATTGGTCCCCACCTCGCGGGGGGTGGCTCACCCCCCTGCGAGGTGGCTCCCAATAGCCAAGGGGGGGAGAGGGGGTGGCTATTGGTCCCCACCTCGCGGGGGGTGGCTCACCCCCCTGCGAGGTGGCTCCCAATAGCCAAGGGGGGGAGAGGGGGTGGCTATTGGTCCCCACCTCGCGGGGGGTGGCTCACCCCCCTGCGAGGTGGCTCCCAATAGCCAAGGGGGGGAGAGGGGGTGGCTATTGGTCCCCACCTCGCGGGGGGTGGCTCACCCCCCTGCGAGGTGGCTCCCAATAGCCAAGGGGGGGAGAGGGGGTGGCTATTGGTCCCCACCTCGCGGGGGGTGGCTCACCCCCCTGCGAGGTGGCTCCCAATAGCCAAGGGGGGGAGAGGGGGGTGGCTATTGGTCCCCACCTCGCGGGGGGTGGCTCACCCCCCTGCGAGGTGGCTCCCAATAGCCAAGGGGGGGAGAGGGGGTGGCTATTGGTCCCCACCTCGCGGGGGGTGGCTCACCCCCCTGCGAGGTGGCTCCCAATAGCCAAGGGGGGAGAGGGGGTGGCTATTGGTCCCCACCTCGCGGGGGGTGGCTCACCCCCCTGCGAGGTGGCTCCCAATAGCCAAGGGGGGGAGAGGGGGTGGCTATTGGTCCCCACCTCGCGGGGGGTGGCTCACCCCCCTGCGAGGTGGCTCCCAATAGCCAAGGGGGGGAGAGGGGGTGGCTATTGGTCCCCACCTCGCGGGGGGTGGCTCACCCCCCTGCGAGGTGGCTCCCAATAGCCAAGGGGGGGAGAGGGGGTGGCTATTGGTCCCCACCTCGCGGGGGGTGGCTCACCCCCCTGCGAGGTGGCTCCCAATAGCCAAGGGGGGGAGAGGGGGTGGCTATTGGTCCCCACCTCGCGGGGGGTGGCTCACCCCCCTGCGAGGTGGCTCCCAATAGCCAAGGGGGGGAGAGGGGGTGGCTATTGGTCCCCACCTCGCGGGGGGTGGCTCACCCCCCTGCGAGGTGGCTCCCAATAGCCAAGGGGGGGAGAGGGGGTGGCTATTGGTCCCCACCTCGCGGGGGGTGGCTCACCCCCCTGCGAGGTGGCTCCCAATAGCCAAGGGGGGGAGAGGGGGTGGCTATTGGTCCCCACCTCGCGGGGGGTGGCTCACCCCCCTGCGAGGTGGCTCCCAATAGCCAAGGGGGGGAGAGGGGGTGGCTATTGGTCCCCACCTCGCGGGGGGTGGCTCACCCCCCTGCGAGGTGGCTCCCAATAGCCAAGGGGGGGAGAGGGGGTGGCTATTGGTCCCCACCTCGCGGGGGGTGGCTCACCCCCCTGCGAGGTGGCTCCCAATAGCCAAGGGGGGGAGAGGGGGTGGCTATTGGTCCCCACCTCGCGGGGGGTGGCTCACCCCCCTGCGAGGTGGCTCCCAATAGCCAAGGGGGGGAGAGGGGGTGGCTATTGGTCCCCACCTCGCGGGGGGTGGCTCACCCCCCTGCGAGGTGGCTCCCAATAGCCAAGGGGGGGAGAGGGGGTGGCTATTGGTCCCCACCTCGCGGGGGGTGGCTCACCCCCCTGCGAGGTGGCTCCCAATAGCCAAGGGGGGGAGAGGGGGTGGCTATTGGTCCCCACCTCGCGGGGGGTGGCTCACCCCCCTGCGAGGTGGCTCCCAATAGCCAAGGGGGGGAGAGGGGGTGGCTATTGGTCCCCACCTCGCGGGGGGTGGCTCACCCCCCTGCGAGGTGGCTCCCAATAGCCAAGGGGGGGAGAGGGGGTGGCTATTGGTCCCCACCTCGCGGGGGGTGGCTCACCCCCCTGCGAGGTGGCTCCCAATAGCCAAGGGGGGGAGAGGGGGTGGCTATTGGTCCCCACCTCGCGGGGGGTGGCTCACCCCCCTGCGAGGTGGCTCCCAATAGCCAAGGGGGGGAGAGGGGGTGGCTATTGGTCCCCACCTCGCGGGGGGTGGCTCACCCCCCTGCGAGGTGGCTCCCAATAGCCAAGGGGGGGAGAGGGGGTGGCTATTGGTCCCCACCTCGCGGGGGGTGGCTCACCCCCCTGCGAGGTGGCTCCCAATAGCCAAGGGGGGGAGAGGGGGTGGCTATTGGTCCCCACCTCGCGGGGGGTGGCTCACCCCCCTGCGAGGTGGCTCCCAATAGCCAAGGGGGGAGAGGGGGTGGCTATTGGTCCCCACCTCGCGGGGGGTGGCTCACCCCCCTGCGAGGTGGCTCCCAATAGCCAAGGGGGGGAGAGGGGGTGGCTATTGGTCCCCACCTCGCGGGGGGTGGCTCACCCCCCTGCGAGGTGGCTCCCAATAGCCAAGGGGGGGAGAGGGGGTGGCTATTGGTCCCCACCTCGCGGGGGGTGGCTCACCCCCCTGCGAGGTGGCTCCCAATAGCCAAGGGGGGGAGAGGGGGTGGCTATTGGTCCCCACCTCGCGGGGGGTGGCTCACCCCCCTGCGAGGTGGCTCCCAATAGCCAAGGGGGGGAGAGGGGGTGGCTATTGGTCCCCACCTCGCGGGGGGTGGCTCACCCCCCTGCGAGGTGGCTCCCAATAGCCAAGGGGGGGAGAGGGGGTGGCTATTGGTCCCCACCTCGCGGGGGGTGGCTCACCCCCCTGCGAGGTGGCTCCCAATAGCCAAGGGGGGGAGAGGGGGTGGCTATTGGTCCCCACCTCGCGGGGGGTGGCTCACCCCCCTGCGAGGTGGCTCCCAATAGCCAAGGGGGGGGAGAGGGGGTGGCTATTGGTCCCCACCTCGCGGGGGGTGGCTCACCCCCCTGCGAGGTGGCTCCCAATAGCCAAGGGGGGGAGAGGGGGTGGCTATTGGTCCCCACCTCGCGGGGGGTGGCTCACCCCCCTGCGAGGTGGCTCCCAATAGCCAAGGGGGGGAGAGGGGGTGGCTATTGGTCCCCACCTCGCGGGGGGTGGCTCACCCCCCTGCGAGGTGGCTCCCAATAGCCAAGGGGGGGAGAGGGGGTGGCTATTGGTCCCCACCTCGCGGGGGGTGGCTCACCCCCCTGCGAGGTGGCTCCCAATAGCCAAGGGGGGGAGAGGGGGTGGCTATTGGTCCCCACCTCGCGGGGGGTGGCTCACCCCCCTGCGAGGTGGCTCCCAATAGCCAAGGGGGGGAGAGGGGGTGGCTATTGGTCCCCACCTCGCGGGGGGTGGCTCACCCCCCTGCGAGGTGGCTCCCAATAGCCAAGGGGGGGAGAGGGGGTGGCTATTGGTCCCCACCTCGCGGGGGGTGGCTCACCCCCCTGCGAGGTGGCTCCCAATAGCCAAGGGGGGGAGAGGGGGTGGCTATTGGTCCCCACCTCGCGGGGGGTGGCTCACCCCCCTGCGAGGTGGCTCCCAATAGCCAAGGGGGGGAGAGGGGGTGGCTATTGGTCCCCACCTCGCGGGGGGTGGCTCACCCCCCTGCGAGGTGGCTCCCAATAGCCAAGGGGGGGAGAGGGGGTGGCTATTGGTCCCCACCTCGCGGGGGGTGGCTCACCCCCCTGCGAGGTGGCTCCCAATAGCCAAGGGGGGGAGAGGGGGTGGCTATTGGTCCCCACCTCGCGGGGGGTGGCTCACCCCCCTGCGAGGTGGCTCCCAATAGCCAAGGGGGGGAGAGGGGGTGGCTATTGGTCCCCACCTCGCGGGGGGTGGCTCACCCCCCTGCGAGGTGGCTCCCAATAGCCAAGGGGGGGAGAGGGGGTGGCTATTGGTCCCCACCTCGCGGGGGGTGGCTCACCCCCCTGCGAGGTGGCTCCCAATAGCCAAGGGGGGGAGAGGGGGTGGCTATTGGTCCCCACCTCGCGGGGGGTGGCTCACCCCCCTGCGAGGTGGCTCCCAATAGCCAAGGGGGGGAGAGGGGGTGGCTATTGGTCCCCACCTCGCGGGGGGTGGCTCACCCCCCTGCGAGGTGGCTCCCAATAGCCAAGGGGGGGAGAGGGGGTGGCTATTGGTCCCCACCTCGCGGGGGGTGGCTCACCCCCCTGCGAGGTGGCTCCCAATAGCCAAGGGGGGGAGAGGGGGTGGCTATTGGTCCCCACCTCGCGGGGGGTGGCTCACCCCCCTGCGAGGTGGCTCCCAATAGCCAAGGGGGGGAGAGGGGGTGGCTATTGGTCCCCACCTCGCGGGGGGTGGCTCACCCCCCTGCGAGGTGGCTCCCAATAGCCAAGGGGGGGAGAGGGGGTGGCTATTGGTCCCCACCTCGCGGGGGGTGGCTCACCCCCCTGCGAGGTGGCTCCCAATAGCCAAGGGGGGGAGAGGGGGTGGCTATTGGTCCCCACCTCGCGGGGGGTGGCTCACCCCCCTGCGAGGTGGCTCCCAATAGCCAAGGGGGGGAGAGGGGGTGGCTATTGGTCCCCACCTCGCGGGGGGTGGCTCACCCCCCTGCGAGGTGGCTCCCAATAGCCAAGGGGGGGAGAGGGGGTGGCTATTGGTCCCCACCTCGCGGGGGGTGGCTCACCCCCCTGCGAGGTGGCTCCCAATAGCCAAGGGGGGGAGAGGGGGTGGCTATTGGTCCCCACCTCGCGGGGGGTGGCTCACCCCCCTGCGAGGTGGCTCCCAATAGCCAAGGGGGGGAGAGGGGGTGGCTATTGGTCCCCACCTCGCGGGGGGTGGCTCACCCCCCTGCGAGGTGGCTCCCAATAGCCAAGGGGGGGAGAGGGGGTGGCTATTGGTCCCCACCTCGCGGGGGGTGGCTCACCCCCCTGCGAGGTGGCTCCCAATAGCCAAGGGGGGGAGAGGGGGTGGCTATTGGTCCCCACCTCGCGGGGGGTGGCTCACCCCCCTGCGAGGTGGCTCCCAATAGCCAAGGGGGGGAGAGGGGGTGGCTATTGGTCCCCACCTCGCGGGGGGTGGCTCACCCCCCTGCGAGGTGGCTCCCAATAGCCAAGGGGGGGAGAGGGGGTGGCTATTGGTCCCCACCTCGCGGGGGGTGGCTCACCCCCCTGCGAGGTGGCTCCCAATAGCCAAGGGGGGGAGAGGGGGTGGCTATTGGTCCCCACCTCGCGGGGGGTGGCTCACCCCCCTGCGAGGTGGCTCCCAATAGCCAAGGGGGGGAGAGGGGGTGGCTATTGGTCCCCACCTCGCGGGGTGTGGCTCACCCCCCTGACAATGTCACTGTTTTTTTACACCCCCTGCAGTACAATGCATGTTATTATCTTCTCTCACTTTAGCTGTTGAGAACAATGTCACATGGCGGAAGATACACCCAGCACTATTGGGAGTATTATCATTCTCTCTTCTTCTGGATAGTAGAGAAAGTATCTCAGGCGAGTTGGACAACCCCTTTCATATTGACAGTATTGTCATCCTCTGCCAACGTGGATATTAGGAACCATATCACAGGGGGCGTGTTAACTTCCTGGATATTGGTCGCCAAATCATCCTCTCCTCACTAGGTATAGGATACAATGTGACAGTCAGGGTAGACACTCCCCGCGACTTGAGGTGTTATATCTATTCCTGTGTATTAGGATCCACGATGGACACACAGCGTGTTTAAGATTTTGCGAGTAATGTCATCTCCCCCTGTAGACATTACGAGCAGTATCGTAGACGGGTGTTCACCCTCTCCAATGTAGGGAGGAATATCATCCACTTCCCGCCTGGATATTAGGAACCATATCAAAGGAGTGTTTATAACCCCTGAGATATCTGAGTAATATCATCCTCTCCCAGGTGGAAATTAGGAACAGTATCACCGGTGGCATTTACACCCTCGCGACATTGAAAGTAATATCATCCTCTTCCCTCCCGGATCATGGGAACAACATCACTGGGGGGTGTACACTTTCTGCGATATTTGGAGTAACATAATCTTCTGTGCCTTGGTATATTAATGACAATATCACGCGGTGAGCGTGTACATCTTTTGCAATATTGGGAATGAAATGATCCTCTCTCCCCCTGCAAATTAGGAAAGATATCACAAGTGGGTGTTCACCTCCTGCGATATGGGGATTAATACCATCTTCCCCTCTTCCTGATATCAGGAAGGGTATCACGCGGGAGTGTACAGTGTCTGCCATACTGGGAGTAATATGAACCTCTCGGCTTTGAGATATTAAGAAGAATGTCACAGGGTGGATGTACACCCCCTGCCACATTGGGAGTAATATCAGCCTCTCCCCTCCATGCATATTGGGAACAATATCCCAGGCTGGGTGTACGCTTCCTGCTCTATGGGGAGTCATATCATCCTCTCCCTTCCAGGATATTAATAACACTATCACAGGGCGGGTGAACACAGCCTGCGATACTGGAATTATTATCATCCTCTCCCCCTCCGGATACTAGGATCCATATCACAGAAGAGCTGTACCCTCCCTGCGATATGGGGAGTGATATCATACGCTTCTTCCGTGAATATTAGGAGCAATATCACCAGGTGGCTGTCCATTCGTTGCTATGTTGGGAGTCATGTCATATTCTATCCCCCTAGATATCAGGATCAGTGTCACAGCGGGAGTGTACACCAGCTACGATATTAAAACTAATATCATGCTCTCTGTCCCTGGATATTAGGAACGACATCACAGGTAGGTGTACACCCCTTGTGGTATTAGGAGTAATAATATGGTTAATTATTAAACATCAATGATCGATTTTAATAATTATTAATGACACTTAATTAATAGGATACATTATTAATTATGGATAATTATTTTACATATAGGATTATGCACATTTAAAATTAATTATTAATATTAATGTCATTTAACAATATTATTAATTCTTAATATTAATCTTTTTTTATTACCAACATCTCTTAGTATTGACTTAAACAACATTAATTGCCGATATCATTATTTTATTATTAATAGTGATATTACTATTCATTATTAATACTAATCGTTAACATTTTTAAGCAATATTAATTTTTACTGTCTTTATTATGATTATTAATATTGATGATTATTAATTTTTATTATATTTATTAATATTAGTAATTAATAGACTTGTTCCTGATATCCGGCGGGGAGAGGATATTACTCCTAACATCGAAGAAAGTGTACACCCCTCTATGATGTTATTCCTAATAGCCGGGGGTAGAGGATAACATTATTGAAAGAGAGAACAGAACTGGCCTCAGCAACAAGAAGTAAGGAGATGCAGGGTCAAGCAGCCGTGTGGTTCCATCACACTCAACATTCACACCAAGCGGAGCACAGGCAGGACCAGCGGATGGGGGAGCCATAGTGGAGGGTCTCTGGGGTGGAGGCCCTCTGGATGGGCAAGATTCTCTACCTAAAACTCCAATAGAAGATCTACACAGCAGTAGTTAAAGAAAACACACACTAAGAAAAAGGCCAAAATAAAAATAGGACACCAAGTTTGGTCAGCCGGGTCCCACAAGCCAGTAGGTAAGAAAGCCCAGGAGGGCCCACCAGAGGAGCTGGGGGTGGGTTCCTGCCTGCAGGGGGCCTGGGACACCCCATTCCCACAGACGAGGACCCAAGCTTTGGGGAGAAAGCTGTCAGAGTCACCAGTGAGCTCTTCAGAGCTGGAGCCACAGAGCAGGGGAGGAGCGCTGGCCACGTCCCTGTGTAGGCTCAGAAGCTGGGGTGGGGGCACACCCCCAGGGGCCGATACAAACAGTGGACCGCGAGTCCTCCTCCTGTCCAGAGGATGCTCAGCTCCCAAGAGACCACCAAAGTCTGGAACCCAGGGACACACCACCTGACCCTCATGCCCAGGCCTCCTGGACCACGCAATGTCCAGTACAGGCAGGCAGTCTGGGCTTGGGGCCAGGACAGGGGTGGATGGTCCTGCTAGGCAGGCCTCCTTCTCCCTATGAGCTGTGCTGGTTGCACTGTAGTTTTGTTCTGGCAACATATTGCTGCCCACTTTGGCCACACCAGTCCCCGGCTCCCTGGCTAGTGCTGTCCAACCCACCTACACAGGCCCCACACACCCAGTGCCCACCAGACTCCTGTCAGCCAGGAGGACCCATGCTCACCCCCTGAAGTATCCGTGGAAACCTGCATCCGACAGGGACCCACAGCTCAGGGCCAACCTCCATGGGGCCTCTTGGTTGTGGTGGTAGAGGTGGGGGGGAGTTGACCTCCAGCCCTCCCATCCTGGACACTGTGTTCTGTGGGGATCATTCAGTCCTGGGGGCTTCCTAGGGACCCCAGAAGGAAGAGAACAGGGTGGTCATGGCGGCCTCAGCCCCAGGCTCTGGGCCCGAGTGCAAGAGTCTTTCGGTTCTGGTTTGATCTGGGCAGTAACAACAGGTCAAGTCATTCACACAAGGATTGGCTTCAATATAATGCATCAAGGGACTGTGGAGGACACAGATCAGCCTCCAGGCCAGTTACACGTGGTGACTTCACCAGTGCAGGCTAGGGAGTGGAAAAGCTGACCCCTGACCTCCCCACCTACCCTGCTCACCAGAGGCCAGTAGTGGCCAGGGATCCCTGACTTCAGGCAGAGGCAGACAGCACAGTTGCTGCCTCCTTTGAGCCCATCCCAGGGCCCACAGTGCCTGGAGAAACCTGGCAGGGGCTGAGTTAGGAGAATCTGGCAGGGAGATGCCAAGTGAAGAATGTGAGGGACTGGGTATGAGGGGCACTAGGGCACAGGGTCTGCTTCCCCTGGGGAGGTGGCAGTGAGACATATAGTAGCCAAGCCTCCGTAGGCACCACCCTGCTGCCAGGCACGTGTGGTGCCCATACCCACACCGATGGCTGCAAGAAGGTTCTTCGTCAACAAAACGGGAGGACGCACCCACACCCACATAGGCATTGGTGCCCACACACATCAGAGAAGAAAATTGCTGCTGTGCCCAAGGTGTGGGGAAAGGGGCAATGTCCTCTTCCTCCCCATGGTGGGACCAAAATTACCTGCTCCTGCCAGCACCCCCTCCCCCAACTCCACAAGCTGCTGACCTCCACCCCAGTGCCATGCCATGTGCCAGGAACAGCTCAGCGGTACATCCCAAAGGGTGCTATCCTGGAGCGGCTGTGCTGGGCAAGGGACACGTTTCCTAGTCACAGAGGTTTTCTTTCTTTACTGCTCACCGGCCCTGTGCCTCTGTTACCCCCACTGTGGCACAGTGTGAAAATTCCATCTTGAAGGCTAGGAACCCAGGAAGATCACCACACCTGCTGAAATGGTGGGTGAAACTCCCTGCCTTGGACCTCTTGCTCCAGGACTGATGTCCATTGGGACTTGGCCAGGCCAGCATCCTGGGGAGGGCTGCATTCCTTGCCTGGGGAACCTTACTCCCAGTTAGGAATCACTGAGGTTGAGGTCCCTAATGGATTGGGGCAGCCACGGGGTAGAATGGAGGTAGCCCCATCTTACGGGGCTGTGTAGACCCAAGAAAACAAGCATTGAGTTCAGACTCTCGTCTGAAGCTGGCCACCTGAAAGTATTTGGGCTTTGGGGTGTGATGATGGCCTGGGGTCAGGGAACTGGTTATGACACGCAGGACATTCTCTGCAGCTCCCTAAGGTACAGGGTATGTTGCTAAGTATATGCTTTTAAAAACCCTAGGAGGAGGGGGCACCCAGAAGGGGCCCTGAAGTCAAGGGCATGGTCCAGCCTTTCCACCTCCCCGGCTGAAGACATGCTGGAGGACAGTTCTCCAGAGTTTCATAACAAAGAAGAGAAAAAAGAAATCAAAAAGACCTGGAGGATAGGCAAGCTAATGAGGGCTGACTGGGATTACCCTGCCCAATCCTCAAAACAAACCTTCCCTATCTGTCCTCTGGGCCAGGTGAGGAAACAGGTCACAATAGGACATTCAGACCCTGGGCAGGCAGCTGGCAGCCTGGAGCCCAGGAGGTGCAAACACATTTTTACTAAGACACATCCTGCACAGCCCTAAATCCATTAAAACTTGAGGCAATACAGCACATGCTCTGTGAGCACAGGGTTGGGGCTGGGGTTACAGATTAACAGCATCTCAAGGCAGAAGAATTTTTCCTAGTACAGAGATCAAAATGGACTTTCTTATGTCTTCGTCTTTCTCCACAGACACAATAACAGTCTGATCTCTCTTTCTTTCCCCCACACAGAGTGTCACCACTGTATGTCAGCCATGTCAGCCACTGGGGGACAGGCTTCAGCTTACACCCACCTTCCAAATTCCACCCTCTCACCTTGGTAGAAGCTGGCCAGGAATTGGGGCCAATGGATGGGTGGGGTCTGCACACGACACCGTGTTCAGGTCCCCATGACGGCCTCACACATGGGTGGTGGCCCTGCAGTTCCGGGTGCCACACACACCCCAGCCCCTGCTCAGGCCCTGATCTTTGAGAAGGGGGAGCAGCAGAACCTGGGCACTGACCCCACAGTGCCACTCACACCCACAGACAATTCTCCAGACAGGCATCAGGTCTCGGTCATGGCCACCTCCCCCTGCAGGGCCTCAGCTCTTTCCCGGGACTCACATGGTCCTTCCTCACATGCAGCTCTGGTAGGATGCATTGATCTGTACCCAGGGGCTCTGAGGTGACAATGGCCACGCTCATGCAGACTGCAAGGGCACAGGCTGGGTGCCCATTGTGGGGACCCTGACTGCAGCACTCCCAGACTATCATCGGGCATGCTGGCCCCCAGGCTTAGCTAGGGCACCAGCGGTAGGAGTGCACTGCTATGGACTCTGCAGGAGGAGGATAACTATCACCGCATCTTTATGTTCTCCTGCTGGTGTCACTCTGGGCTTCTCATCTCCTGGTTGTACGATTCAGGGCAGACTCTCTGAACACCTTGTGGGAAACAGCACAGTCCAGCAGAGAAGAGGCGAAAAGCCCAGCTGCGAAGATGAAAAAATGGCAGGTGTGACATGGACCCCCATTCAGATTCTGTATTTAGATAAGGTCTTCCGGAACACCTGCTCTCATTGGATAATACTTCAAATATACATATACATATACATATATATATATGTATATATAAAATTTATTTTTTTTTTTTGAGACGAAGTCTCACTCTGTAGCCCGCACTGGAGTACAGCGGCATGATCTCGGCTCACTGCAACCTCCACCTGCCGGGTCCTGGTTCAAGAAATTCTCCTGCCTCAGCCTCCCGAATAGCTGAGATTACAGGCATGCACCACCATGCTGGGCTAATTTTTTGTACTTTTAGTAGAGACGGAGTTTCACAATGTTGGCAAGGTTGGTCCTGAACCTCTGGCCTCGGATGATTCACCCACCTTGCCCTCCTAAAGTGCTAAGATTACAGGCATGAGCCACCGTACCCGGCCCATTGTGGCAGCTTAATCACAGAGGAAAAGAAGGCCTGGACCCAGCAGGAAGATGATGAAAAGGGATAAGAGCCGCTCTCTCACCTATGGTGTCAGCCAGGCACTTCCAACTTTCAACATAAGGGACACTAAATAGCTTTCCCAACAAAAACTGAGATGTTGGGTAAAACCTACAAAAATGCATCTTTGTAAGTGCATTACTGAGCTCGCATTGAAGGATGGAATCCACAGCAGTCAATAAAGAATTGGCGGGAACAAAAGTGGAATTTTTTTTTCAGTTTAGACAGTTGCACAGAGGATGTGGCATCAGAAACAAAACTGTATGTCTCTCCAAAATGAGGCCAGAAATCTGACATCTTAGACTTAAAATAAAAGCCCACCTCAGAGCAGGAGCAGCAAGGAGAGCAGCTGTCCCTGCATTGGTGCTGGGTGGAGGGAAAACCACTGACCCTGGGAACCGATGAGAAACAGTCCTCCAGGAGTTTGTGCTGGAAGACCTTGAGAGCATGGGTGAAATCGACGTGGCACCACGCGGCTGCTCACTTCACCTCTACCCCATGTGAGTGAACATCTTTGCTGAAACAATGCAACCCTGTCCTCAAAATATCTCCCCACATAAAATTCCAAGGAAGATAAGTCCACGTGCAAAAAGTTACAAAACTTAAGTAAACAAAGTACTGCGGATACATCCAATAATTCAAGAAACACATTCAGTAGAGCCACAAAAATCCAAAAGGTGGAAAAGATCAACTGCTGGCAAAGTATGCACTGCTGTTGCTCCTGTTAAGAGACTGTATTTCACAAAAAGCTAGACACGCCCCTCTGTGGCCTCACACTTGCCTTCTCAGGCATGTCTGCCCCAGAAATGCCCTTGCACTGTCTTCAAGAGACACATACGGGGCAAGAATATTTAGGCAGTGATTGAAGAAATAGAAAACACCTGAAAGCCATCCGAACACACCTCTATCAAGGAAAAAAGCTGGCACAGTCACATTGTGGAATATGATACAGCTGTGAAAATGAACTGCAGTTAGAAGTATCAACAATGAAAAATTACAGTGAACAAAGAAAATTACTGAAAAATACGCTGCTATTCCATATACAGTTCACAAACCATAATGTATGACATTGCTTAATAATATACACAGAAATGATAAACCTTATGAAAAGCAAGACAAACATTAACACATCAGTCCTATGTCTGGGTGAAGAAGGGAGACCCAGGTGATCAAAGAAGGGCATATTGTAGCCTTTCAAGACACTCGATGCTAATGGATGATGACATCAGTGCAATTATTAATCTATCGGATTATACATTCAATTTTGTTTGTTTGTTTGTTTTTGAGGCAGAGTTTTGCTCATGTAGCCCAGGCTAGAGTGTAATGGCATGATCTCGGCTCACTGCAACTTCTGTCTCCTGGGTTCAAACAACTCTCTCACCTCAGCCTCCCGAGTAGCTGGGATCACAGGTGCCTGCCATGATGCTCAGACAACTTTTTGTATTTTTTTAGTAGAGACGGTTTTCACCATGTTGGCCAGGCTGGTCTTGAACACCTGACCTCAAATGATCCACCTGCCTCAGCCTCCGAAAGTGCTGGGATTACAGGCATGAACCACCGTGCCCACCCAAATTTTGTAGACTCTTACGTGTCATATATTTCATAATTAAACATAAGAAATAAAATATTTACTGTAGTTTGTAAATGAAAGAGCAACAAAAAATGTTACAAACTTTTAAACATCAAACCTGTTGTATAGCTCATAGTGACCCTCGCATTAAGCTGTGGAAGTTCCAAGTTGTATTTCACTGTAATTTTCTAAAAGCTAGGTGAACAGATGAAAACCTGAATTCAGTTTTGAAACAAGATATTAAGATAATGTTACTGGTTAAAGGTGTCCAGCTTCTTGGTGCCTTGAACCAAGACTTGGACACAATGCAAAAATGGAGCAAGGAAAGAATGAAGCAGCAAAGCAGAGATTGACGGAAAATGAAAGCACACTCTACAGGGTGGGAACGCCTGAGCAGAGGGAGCCCGTTACTGAAGTTTCTGGGGTTTAAATCCCCTCTAGAGGTTTCCATTGGTTACTTGGTGTGCACCCTATGTAAATGAAGAGGAGGAAGTACAATTACAAAGTCATGTACTCAGTGTACGCCCTGTGTAAATGGAGAGGATATTTCCTGTCATAGCCCAAGAGTTTCCATTTGATTAGTTCTCCGAAGTCAGGGTGAATCGGCCTTATGTTCCTGCCTCCAGACCCCTTTCTCCTGCCTCCGTGGAATGGATGGCAGGACATGGAAAAGTGTTCTGTCCAAATGACATATCCCAGGGCACTGGCAGCTGAGGACAAGAGGGAAACAGTTGGTGCCACTGAGGAACGCTCACCCGTGTCTCCACACCGCACAGAACAAAGTGAGTGTCCTTGTCCTGAACCTTCTGAAGTGAGTATCTCGCCTCAGGGCTTTCATGAAACCCCTTTTTGGAGAAGTTCCTTCTCTCTCCTTCTGCAGCCACAAGGCAGCAGGGATAGCCCCTCTCACGCTGAAGTTCCTCTAAAAAAAACAAAGAGAATAAAATAATAGAATTAATGTAATGAATAATAGAATAATGAAAATGAAACTTTTTTACTGAAGCAGCTCTGGAATTTCATGTATTGGTGGCATTAAAAGCAGAAAATGAGCCTATAGGCCTGGTGGGGAGGCTCACGTCAGTAATCTCATCACTTTGGGAGGCCGAGGTGGGCAGATCACGGGGTCAGGAGATCGAGACCATCCTGGCTAACACGGTGAAACCCCGTCTCTACTAAAAATACAAAAAATTAGCCAGGCATAGTGAAGGGCGCCTGCAGTCCCAGGTATTCAGGAGGCTGAGGCAGGAGAATGGCGTGAACCTGGGATGCGGAGCTTGCAGTGAGCCGAGATTGTGTCACTGCACTCCAGCCTGGCAGCAGAGCAAGACTCTGTCTAAAAAAAGAAAAAAGAAAAAAAAGAAAAAAAAAAAAAAGAAAAAAGGAAATGGGCCTATAGTGCTCAATTTCATGACAAAAAATTAAGGAAAGAATAAAAAGACTCTACTAATAATGGTGACATGAGCTGCTCATATTGTCATTTTCTCTGGTACCTAATATTGGGGAGGAGGTGGGACCACCTGCCACCAGGCTCCAGGTGATTTTCAGGCTGTTCCCCCAAATCACTGCAGCTTCTTCCCTGCTGGTCCCTTGATCCTGCTGCTGTGCCGGGCGTCCTGTGTGGCAGGAGGCACCTCGGCAGCTTCCAGTGGGATAGGCCTGCGGCATTCTGAGGCTGAATGCCGTGATCACTAGGAAGTGAGGAGACACAAGCAGGAAGGGTTCAGGGATGGAGCGGTCGCTTCTCAGGGATCAGTCGCAGGCCGAAGCTGGGAAGAATCCCCTTTCAGGACAATGGCTCCAGGCTGAGGTCCATGCTGTTTCTGCGCATTATGATGACTGACCTGCATCCATAGGGAAGCATATCCGGGCTCCTTTTTCCTAGGTGATGTTGGGAACACCTTGAAATGGGCACTGGTGGATTTCAATTCCAGCCTTCCAGAAGCCACTCTAAATGGAAATTGAGCTAAGGGACGTAGCTGGAGTAAGTAAACAACTTTAGGTCCTGAACAACAATTTTCACATACAATATAGTGTGCAGGGAAAAATAAAGCCTCAGGACCCCAATTTACAGCCAAAAAGGAAAAAACATTAAACTGAAGCTGAATCATGCAAGAAACTGCCTTTCCTTTTGTTCCTAAGCAGATAGCTCAGATAAAGGGTTACATACCTCCACAGGAAGCTGGTCTATGTTCACCTTATCTTATGTAAAGGACTGATTTACCGCATGCGAGATGAAGACATAACTGATCATTCCCCATCTGCTCTCTTTCTCTTGCAACCTGAGGACCACCACAGATTCCCTCTTTCCCCTCCAGCCCACCCTTCCTCTCCAGCCCACCCTTCCCCTCCAGCCCACCCTTCCCTCCAGCCCACCCTTCCTCTTCAGCCCACCCTTCCCCTTTAACTACTGAAGCCCTCAAAATCATCTTGGGAGGAAGGCATAGACCACAGAGTGTTTCACGATCCTGTGTTTTTTCCTTCCAAGCACGTCCTTAACCTTGGCAGAATTAACTTTTAAATGGATTGAGATCGGTCTCAGGTACCTTTTGGTTTACAATCGCATGCCTCAGCCATCACACAGCTCTCTGGCCTTTGTCTTCTTTTACCAAAGGAGGAGGGTGAATTCCATGATCCTAAAACCCCTTCAGCTCTCCATAGGTTTCTGGGGGGACACAATTACCTAAGAGATTAGAGAGAGCATCATAAAATAGAAGTAGACGGTGTATGGCAGTTAGGGTTAAGTTTGGCTTCATAAAACAGAAGATTCAAGCTAACAGAGGCTCACACATATAAAGGTCTGTCTTTTCACATGAAAGGAATCTGAAGGCAGGCAATCCTCCCCTGTGCACTGGATCTGTGATCTTATCAGAGAGCCCAGCTTCTCTTATCATTGCCTCAGGCACTTTGACTGAAGGTGGTTGTATCTTCTAGATCACCTCATGCCCCAAGATAGCAGCTTTGTTCCTGCAATCACCGCTGCATTCAAAGCAGCAGGAAAAAGAAAAAATAAAACAACCCCATACTCAGTAGTTTGGCTCCTTTTAAGGAGTCCTTTTGGACGTCCTGCTCAACAATTCTACTTATATCACATAGGCCAGAATGGACCCACATGGCCACGTGGGTGCACAAAGACAGCTGGGGAATGAAGCATTTAGTGCAGAGCCTTGGTCAGAAGCGGAGGAGGAAATGGATGTTGAAGCAACTGTTTCTCTCACATGGCGTGTTAGTTGAGCTTGGAAGGATGAGTGGGTTATTTACAGACAGGCTTGGAGAGAGACACAAGCAAGGATCGTGTGTGGAAGAAGCATGCTGGGAATTCGCAGCATAAAGAGAGTCTCCCCCTCACTGCAGATTCTTCTGGCTAAAAACTCAAGGGCTTCTGAATTATTTCCATACTTTTTCTTTCTGAATTTAGAAGATTTACAATTCAATTATATGTAATGGTAAGACATCGTCTCCTTGGGGATTGTTTAAAAACAAGTCTGTTTGGGTTTGGAAAGAGAAACCTAAGACCCGCGTGCAGGGGTGGGAGTTTCAAGGTTCCTGGAACACAATGCTGGAAGGAATTCAGGCAAAATATTCCATGGTCTTCTGACTGCTCTCTGGTGCCTGTTGTGAAGTCTAAAAGCTGTGATGCTCCCCAGGAATGGCTGTGTTCTGAAAACTTTTCCAGGAGAGTGTCTTGAGCTGGACTACATTGTTACTCACTTTTGTAACAGACCAACTCTTGTGATAAGGAACCCACTCCCCCAATAACAACATTAGTCCACTCACCAGGGCGAAACCCTCATGACCTGATCACTCCTTAAAGATCCCTCCCCTCAGCACTACTGCATGGGGGATTCAGTTTCCAACACTTGAAATTTGGGGGACAATTTCAAACCATAGTAAGAAAACAATGGCAAAAATAAATTACTTATACAGTGTTTATCACTGATAATAAGGTATGCACAAAACATCATTTATAGTCTATATTCACTATAATATGTTGTGCTCTATTTTCATGTTAATTCATGCAAAGAAATAAAAAACAAAGAGAAAGATTTTCGAGAGAGGTATTAAGAAAGAGCACCATAACTTTTAGTGAAACTGAGAAACTGGTGGAAGTAATTGTTTTAAAAATCTTTTTTATTTGCTGGTTGTTTGGAAGTCAGTGGTGACATTTCAAGGAGGAGTTGTCATTGGGAAGGCAGATTTCAGGAGGCTTCAGTAAGAGTGCATGAGGAAGATGGGGAAGGAAGGAGGACAGGTGACTTAGAAAGATTCTTGGTGGCAACTGGAAGTGCAGAAATAGAATGGTGACTTCAGGGAGAAGCAATTCAAGGAATGTTGTGTTTTGCTTCTCTCTTTCTGTCCCTCTCCCCATCTCTCTTTCCATCTCTCTCTGCCTCTGACTTTGTCTGTCTCTGTTTCTCCCTCTCTGTGTCTCTCTCCTGGTTGCTCTGTCTCTCTCTGTCTCTTTTTAAGACTCTGTGTGTGTCTCTGTCTCTCTCTTCCCCTCATCTCTTTCTCCATCTTTCTATGTCTCTCTGTGTCTCTGCTTCTCTGACTTTTTCTGTCTCTCTCTCTGTCTCTCTCACTCTCCCTCTTTCTTTCTTTCTTTCTTTCTTTCTTTCTTTCTTTCTTTCTTTCTTTCTTTCTTTCTTTCTTTCTTTTTCTTTTTTTCTTTGTGTGTGTGTGTGTGTGTGTGTGTGTGTGTGTGTCCCACTTTCTTGGCATCTCACTCTCACTCTCCATCTCGCAGCTCTCTTTGGTTTCACTATGCAAGCTGACTCTCCCCACCTGATGATCCAGTGGGATTAGCAGGAACCGGGTGGACTACCCCCCCCACCCGCATCCTGTGCCCATCCATGAACTGGGGCAGAGGAGAGGACTGATCTCGCTACTTGGCCTGGCTGGACGTGCTGACCCTCAGGATCACAGGCAGTGGAAGGAGCAGCTCCTGGAAGGTCAGAGTGAGGCCTGTGATGGATGGAAGCCACAAGTATGTTGAGCACCAAAAATGATCAGCACTTGGTCTATGGCAGCAGGAGCTCAGAAGTGAGGAATCCTAGGGCCTTAAATGAGTCGCCCATTGTGGCAAAAAATTTTTAACAAAAAAATAGCCCCTTGGGCCGGGCGTGGTGGCTCAAGCCTCTAATCCCAGCACTTTGGGAGGACGAGACGGCCAGATCACGAGGTCAAAAGATCGAGACCATGCTGCCTAACACGGTCAAACCCCGTCTCTACTAAAAAAATTCAAAAAACTAGCTGGGTGAGGTGGCGGGCGACTGTAGTCGCAGCTACTCGGGAGGCTGAGCCAGGAGAATGGCGTAAACCCGGGAGGCGGAGCTTGCAGTGAGCTGAGATCCGGCCACTGCACTCCAACCTGGGCGACAGAGCGAGACTCCATCTCAAAAGAAAAAAAAAAAAAAAAAAGCCCCTAAGGAGTGTTCCAATGGCCACCTCTTAAGCAATACAATTGACCCATGAACAATGCAGATATTAGGGGCACCAACTCGCCACACAGTTGAAATTCGTACAATAACTTTTGACTACGCTAAAAAGAATTTACTAATAGCCTATTCTTGGGTGGAAGCCTCAGTGATCACGCAGAGAGTCGGTTAACGCACATTTTTTGTGTTATATGTGTTGTATAGTGTATATAGAGACTACAGGTGTGCCACCATGTCCTGCAAGTGTTTTATTTTTATTTTCTTATTTTTTGTAGAGACAGGATCTCGCTATGTGGCCAAAGCCGGTCTCAAACTCCTGGTCTCAAGCTGTCCTTGTGTCAGCCTCCTAAAGCACTGAGATTATACACATGAGCATGGCACACAGCTGATTTATTATTTTATTTTCTCAGAACTCTATGCAACCTGATTCTTAATACATAAGGAAAGAGAAGCCAGACAAAGGTGGAAGGAGTTACACACGATGTGAGTGTCATTTGGCACTTAGACAAGAGAGGCGGATGATAAAAATAAAAGATCCGCATGTCGCAATTGGCGGTGGGCTTGGATATGGACTCCAGCCCTTTTTATTTTTATTTTTTTAAGAGATAGTGTCTCACTCTCTTGCTCGAAATGGAGTGCAGTGATATAATCGTATCTCGCTGTAATCTCAAACTCCTGAGTTCAAGTGATCCTCCTGCCTCAGCCTCCCAAGTAGCTGGGACTACAGATGTGCCATCGCTCCAGGCTAATTTTTTTTTTGGAATTTTGTAGAGACGAGGTCTCCCCGTGTTGCTCAGGCTAGTCTCAAACATGTAACCTCAAGCAATCCTTCCGCCTTGGCCTCCAAAGCGCTGGGATTATAGGTGTGAGCCACTGTACCCGGCCAAGAAACCAACCCCACCTGTTTTCTATATAAAGTTTAGCATCTAGATACAAAGCAAAATAATTTTGAAAGATCAAGGAGTCTGAAGGGAAGCTGGTGGGAGGGGAATGGGCTGAAGGCAGCGTTTTCTGGTCTACGGTTTTGCTTATTCTTGGACTTTCCAAAGTCCCGAAAGAAGCAGAAGGAAAGTGAGAAGGGAGGAAGAGGCAGGAGGAAAGGGGGAGGGCTGCGCCTCTGAGGTTGCAGATTAGCCCAAGGCGGCTCAGTGGCTGGGAAGGAAGGAAGGAAACCCCCAAGGACGAAGGTGGAGTCAGAGTACTGGGTCCAGCAGAGACTGGAGGGGAGGAGGGTGCTGGGAGCCAAAGACCTTCCTGCTAGCACTGCAACCTCTTAAACTGCTTAGGTTTTTATCCAAATTTGATGCGTCCACATTTTGTAGACCTCTAAACAAAGTCACTCAGGGTAACCCAAGCAGGAAGGGGAGGATGATAGGAGAAGCTTCCCCACCTGATGATGCCCTTCTGGCTTTTATCCATTCCTGGGAATGACTCTTTCTCCAACTCGGGGGATGCCCCTATGGGATAATACAGTGGCGTGGACCAGCAGTGGAGAATTCCAAGTCAAAAAACGATTGGCGTTTTAAAGGAAAGTAAGAAATCATCCTGCATATGTGAAATATTGGAAAAAAAGGTTGTTACTAATAATTCTCAAGAGACCACTCTGGTGAGATTAGGTTTCTTTGGGGATGTGTCGAGCAGGGTATATGTACCGAGTGGGCACATCCCACCCTTCAGACTCCTCCCTCAGCTCCTGTCTACTGTAGCAGTCAGAGGGCAGCTCCGGTCCTCATCTCCTCTGAGAGACCCACTCAGTCATTCACTCACTCATTCACTCACTCGTTAACTCATTCACTCACTTACTCATTCACTCCGTCACTCGCTCACTCACTCATTCACTCAGTCGTTTACTCATTCACTCACCCTTTTACTCACTCACTCATTCATTTACTCATTCACTCACTCATTCACTAACACATTCACTCACTCACACACTCACTCATTCACTCACCCATTCACTCACTCACTCACTTACTCATTCACTCATTCACTAAGCCATTCACTCACTCATTCACTCACCCATTCACTCACTCATTCACTCCCTTATTCACTCACTCAGCCATTCACTCATTCACTCACTCATTCACTCACTCATTCACTCACTCATTCACTCACTCATTCACTCACCCATTCACTCACTCACTCATTCATTCATTCACTCATTCCCTCACTCAGCAATTCACTCACTCACTAACCTTCTCTCATTCATTCATTTACCCACTCACTAACTCATTTACTCCTTCACTTATCCACTCACTCATTCACTGACTCACTCACTCACCCATTCAGTCTATTACTCACTCATTTACTCCTTTACTCACTCACTCACTCCTTCATTCATTCATTCAGCAGCACCCATGACAGGTTCACTCTGTCCTGGGCTCTGCTGTTGCCCTGGGCCTGCAGCAGGGAATAGTCAAAGAGCTCTGAATCCACGGCATTCAGAGTTCAGCAGGGGGACCTGTCGAGAAGCTCAGCAGATAGGTGAAATGCCCCATGTGTGACACTGAGGAGGATGTTTTAAGAGAAGCAGGGAGGGAACAGGAGTGTGCATGGAGCCCAAAATTTCTGCGAGGGTGATCGGGGGAGGCCTCACCATGCAGGAGACCTTTCAGGACAGACCTGAGGAAGGTGGGCAGAATGGGTAGGGAGAGGAGGGCGTGGCCTCAAGAAAGAGCAGGCTGGGCCTGAGGTTGTTGGGTACCCGCATGGGCCTCTGGGCAGCACCAGGATCTGATGGAACCAAAGGACAGGCCAGTGGGCCATGTGTGGGGCCTGTGACTCCGAGTCAGCAGAGAATATGCCTGAATTACATCCTGATAGGTGCACCCTGACTTTGAAGCTGAGGACACCCGAGGCATGGAAGTGGGGTGGATGTGGGGGCAGAGCAGGGCATGGGGAGGGAGCCTGTGCCAGTCCAGGTCAGAGGTGGTGGCTTGGCCCCTGTGGCTCCAGATGCAATGAAGAGCCAAGAGGGACTTTCCTGAGGGACTTAGATGCCGGGGTGGAGGAGCACTGCAAGGTTTCAGCCTGAGTCCCTGGGAGGATGGAGTCACCAGGAGCTGAGGTGAGGAAGACTGAGTGGTGGGGGGTTGTGCGGCGGTGCAGAGGCCTGAGCTCAGTTCGGTCCCTGCAGATTTGAGACGCCCACTCCATGCACAGGCAGAGACGGCAGGGAAGGGGAAGAGGTTGCAGCTCAGGTAGCCCTGGAATGTGCAGCCCCACATGCTGGGGCACTGGGTCATGGCGCCCTCATGGCTGGGAGGATGCTTCCCTCCTGGGATGCCACAACTCCTTTAGGGCACATCGGCAGCTCCTGCGCTCACCACAGAGGGGAAGTGGGAAGGGCATCTGTCCCTATGCATGTTCTCTTTCACTTTGTCCTAGGCAGGTCCCAGGCAGCACCTCCCCTCCCAAGTGGCTCCCCTTGGCCCCTGCCCCTAGTGTTCACAGCCAGACCCTCGAAGAGGGCTGGACTCAGTGGCTCACTTCTAATGAATAGAACCAGGCAAAAGAGGTGGCGGTCTCTCCTGAGATTGGATTGGGAGGGGCTGCAGGTTCCGTCCACTGGAACTCTCCCTCTGGCTCTTGATAGGTGCTAGTTCTGGCAAAGCCAGTCACCCGCCCAGGGCAGAGGGCGGCCTGAAGCTGATGCCACGGAGAGACTGGGGCCTTCAGTCCAAGTTTGTAAGCAACAGAATCCTGCCAGCAACACAGAAGCGAGCATGGAAGCATCTCCTCCGCTGATGAGCCTGAGCCTTCAGAAGACACGGCAGCCCTGGGCAGACACCTGCTGCAGCCGCGGAGAGCCCCTGGGGCAGAGGGCCCAGTGAAGCCTGCACTCCTGGCCCAAGGAGTAATCATACCTGTGGTTTAACTGTGTGCTGGTGTGGGCCAGAGTTTAGACTAACCTGTTAAGGGACAATAAAGAACAAACACACACCTCAGGTCCTACTGGGTGGAAGCTGTACGGTCAGCACGGCATGTAATATCTTCCTCTTGAATTAGAAGATTCATTGCTAAGGCTAACGATTAAAAAAAAAATACCTCTAGTTGTAGCACCATTAAAATACATGACGTGCAAAAAAAAAAAAAAAAAAAAAAAAAAAAAAAAAAAAAGAGCTATAGCTATTCTCTTCCATCTTAGCTACAGGCATATATTAATATATGCTAATTCCTTGACTGACTGAGCAATGGGCCAAACTCATGAGAACAGATGTGTGAGGACTGTCAGTGACCACCCTGACCCCAGCCCTTACATACAGACAAACTTTTCAACATAATCCGTAACCTTGGGGGTGTTGACACTCTAAATTTTATTGTTTTTAATTAACTATTTCTTTTCCCTAAACAATACCTGTTCATTGGAGAGAAAAATAGCATTACCTGTACTAAGCAAAAGAAAGGAAATAAAATGCTCAGAAACATTTACATATGTATGCAGACTCACACACACACACACACACACACACACACGCACAGGCTCGCACTGTGTCTAGGACTGCCTTTTCACTTATTGGTATGTCCTGAACATATTTCCATGTCAGTAGACACTTATCCTCGTAGCGGTAACAGCAATTAAATATTATTGCAGCATCTATTTTTATCATCATTTATTTAACTCATCATGGTTGAACTGTTCGGTTGTATCTCTCGTTTTCTGTATTACAGGCAATTTGACGACAAATGACCCATCCCCTAATGTTCAATATACAAATATCTAGTGTATAAGGAGATAAGGGGTATTTGGCTAAAATACAATTCAGCGTGCCCCACCTTCTCCACATGTAATATGCTCTAAAAAGGCATGAATAATTAAATTAGCCCTTCTATTCTCCAGCACAGATCCTGAGCCCAGCGGTGGGTGCGGGTGCTTAGAGCCCCGGTCTGCTCTCCTACCCGCCAAAAGGCAAAGGCCACTCAACTGCCACCTTAAGACACCCAGGATTCTCCTCTTCTTTTTTATTAATAGAATAAAGCTCAGGCTCAGTGCATGAGAGCAGCGCTCTTCGACTTTGCATTCATCAGAGTAACCTAGATGGCTTGTTTAAAAATACACATTCCCTGGCTGCGCTCGAAGAAACTGGACTTCAGTGGTTTAGTGGGGGTGTGCATAGGCCAGGTGATTCTGAGGACCACGAGGGGTTAGGGACTGCCCCGTTAATTCCGGCCAATGGAGAGATCAGACCATCCAGCATTGTCTGCAGCATATTTCTTTTTCCTCTTTTGCAATGAATATTTGATGCTCAGCGGGATGAGCCCCAGGATGAGGCACACATGAAAGAAAAATCCATGCCTCTCCATCTTTTCCCCAGGATTGCCCTTTGGTGAGACTCTCTTTTGCGACTGCTTCACTTTCCCCGGTTCACAGAACAAACCTCTTCTTAGTCTCTTTAGTTGTCTCTTATCTGTTCAACAAACACCCACTGCGCAGGACCATCCTCCAGTAAGCCGTCCAGTGGGGCCGTTTGGGAGCCCTTCTTCGTGGGGTGAGCACTGAAGGAACCGGGGCCCCATAAGCCCGTGCTTTTGTCGGGGCTGCCCCCTCTCCCATCTCAGGGTACCTGGCACCAGGCTGTTAAGCTGTGGATAGGCAACCGCACATCCCATTGGGTGTGCGTATTTCAGCACGTGGAGTTGGCCAGTGAAGCCGGCCGATGTCGGCACAGCGTACAGCAGCGCGCCTGTCCGTGGGGAGGAAGGGTCGTCCCGCCTCCCATCCAGGCCAGTCCTGTTGCGCCTCCTCCTGCCCCACTCTGACTTTCGCGCGCCCAGGGGTCTCTGAGGGTCGCGCCCGATACCCTCCTCTACCCCAAGGCTTCTTCTCCCCAAGGGCCGGGCTGGGGGCCCAGGAGCGTCACAGCCTCCGTAGGCCCCGGAAATCGCAACTTGGTCAAAGCTAAGCCTGCCGCGATCAGCTTTTCTCACCACCTTGGGGATCCACTCTCCGTCCGTCCTTCCCGACCTCAGGCTGCAGAGAAAACTTGGGGGCGGCGGTCGAGGAAGCCGCGCCCCGAGGCTCCCAGCACAGCCCCAAGAGGAATCCTGCCGGCAACAAAAAGCTGTGCGCGCGGCCGGGCGCGAGCCTCCGCGTCCAGGTGGGGTCTCCGCGCCCCAATTCCACCCCGCCCCGCATCGGCGCTCCCCGCAAGTGAGGGGTTTCCACACGCCCCGGCGTTCCCGCACACTCAGGGTCTCCCTCGACCCCCCGGGAGATGCTCCCCGCTTTCTATCCCGCCCCGCTCTGGCGCGCCCGGTAAACGATGTGACCCCGCCCCGCTGCGGTCTCCCCTCCCCAGGACACTGCCCCCGTCCCCACTTGTGGTGCTCGGGGCATCTCTAAAGCCCCCAACCAGAGTCCTCCAACCCACCCGCGAGGCTCGCGCACCAGCAACGCGGCCCCGCCCGCAGGGACCCCGCCCACCTGTGGCTCTACCCCCGCCTCTGCGGCCTCCCCCACCGCTAGCGCGGCCCCCACCTGGGACGACCCCCGCGTAGGTCCTCCTGCCCACACCCGCCCCCTCGCCAGCCCCTGCCCCAGCCCCTAGCCGTGACCCCGCCCCTAGCCGCCCCCCCGCCCCCGCCCCGCAGCCCCTCCCGTGCGCTCGGGCCCATCCCGTCACCGCCCATTGGCCCTGGGTCCGCTCAGGGGCGCCGGCCTGGCGGCGGTTCCGAGTCGGGCGCGCGCCGGCAGGGTTCCCATTGCCAGCGGCGCAGCCAGACTAGGGGCTGCCCTCCGCCTTCTCGCCATGGACGCGGACGACTCCCGGGCCCCCAAGGGCTCCTTGCGGAAGTTCCTGGAGCACCTCTTCGGGGCCCGCAAGGCCATCGGCGTGCTGACCAGCGGCGGGGATGCTCAAGGTGCGCGCCCCCCTCCCGGCGGCGAGGGAGTGACGGACGGAGGAGGGAGAACAGGGCGAAGTGGATGGGGCGACGGGGCAGAAGAGGGGGAAGCGATGGGAGGACCCGGGGAAAGGTGGGGAAGCGATGGGAAGAACAGGGGAGACGAGCGGGGAAGCGATGGGGAGAACTGGAGAGAAGCCCGTGACCCGGAGCGGCAGGGGTACCTGCGGGGCGGCGTGAGCCGGCAAGGCAGCCCCGGGGTCCTTGCCGGGTGGGGCGGAGGAGGAAGGGACACGGCGGTAGGAACCTCCGTCCGGAAGAGAGTGAGGTTTCCACCCCCTCCGGTTTATGTTTTAAATTGAGCCTGGCAGAGGGGGTCGCCTGGAGCGCCCTTGGGGGACGTTCTCCCTCAGAGCTGTAGGACAGGGCCGGGCTTCCCCTCCGAAGCGTGAGTACAGCGCGATCACTTGCTAAGTGGCCCCCCGCCCCCTAACTCCGCCCCACGTCACCCCCCAGCATGTCGCTTTTCCGTTGGAAGAGTTTAAAAAAGGGTTTCCTAAAAGGATTTAAAAAAAAAAAAAAAAAAAAAAAAAAAGGGTTTCCTGCACTAGTTGCTTTTCGGCTAGTGACGATACCGAAAACTAAAATGGGTCCCAGGCCCTCCCCGCCAGCCTCTGCGGACGGGAAGGACCAGGAAGCGGGGACTCGGGGACGTCAGCGGAGCCGGGGCGCGGGCTCTGGGCTTCCCCTTCCCTGCAATGTAGAAGCGGCTCTCCAGGAGGGGCCCGAGTCTGGGCCCACGACGCGGGCGCGCCGGGAGGACATTTAACAATGACGAGCCGGAGGTGGTGGAGACTGTGCGCCTCAGGCCCCGGGTGCACGTGGGGGCGCCAGTGCCCCGACGGTGGAGCGCCCCGATCCTTGCAGCCGCTGGATGGTAGATCCGCGCTTCCCAGGCGAACGCTACCTGGGAGCCTTAGCGATCGCGCGGGCTGGAGACGCGACGCGCCCGGAGCTGGGTTTTGATTTTTATTTTCCCGGTTCCTCCTGCAGCAGATGCGTGGAAAGGCCCGGATGGCGGATTTCCTCCCGTTTCGGGACCGCGCACTGAACAAGGATGGAGCCGGGATGGGCCCCCAGCCCACGGCCCCGGTGACCTTCCCTTCGCCCTTGAGCGCGCGGGGCGGGCGCGGGTGCTGCAGGTTGGGGCGCTGTGGGCCCCGCCCGGCCCGCCGCGGGCGCCTACGTGATGCCGGGCCCGTAGTCTCCTTGCGCCCAGGCCGGGACATCCGTCTGCCACGCACTCCCCGAGCCCGCAGCGTAGCCTCCCCAGGCCCAGCACCCCCCGCGGGAGACCCCAGTGGCAGCGCCAGACTCAGCCCTGCAGCCCGACCCCCAGCGCCCCTGGGAAGTGCTCTGGCGTTAGCGTTCTAGTAAAAGGACCCCCCAGCCTCAGCATTCCTCCTGTAGGGTTGGATTCTCAGAGAAAGAAAAGGTGATGCAGCAGACGCTGGGATTGGAGAAATTACCAGAGTGAAGTGGAAATAGTCTGGCCAGCGTGACTTAAACCGGCCCGGAGATGTGCAAGTACCAGTGGAACCGCCTGGGGTCGGGATAGGACCCAGAGTGGCTTCTCAGTCAAAGGCCTTCAGAAGCAGAGGGAACATCTTGAGTGACTTTACCCGGGCCGCGAAAGACAAGAAACCTTTGGCACGGGAAGAGGAACCGATCTCTGGAAGTCACCAGGGCGGGTGGAAGGTCAGGGGTTCAAGGTTATTTTGGAATTTAGGTGCTGTGGTTCCTGCACGGTGGCTCATGCTTGTCATTCCAGTGCATTGGGAGGCCAAGGCAGGAGGATCGCTTGAGCCCAGGAGTTCCAGAGCAGCCTGGACAACATAGTGAGACTCTGTGTCTACAAAAAAAAAAAAAAAACACACGAAAGAAAAACACATTAAGATGCTGTATGTATTGGAAAATATTGATGGGTCATTCTTTTGAGCTTCATGTCCAAAAGCTTGCTAAAATGCTTGGGAGTTTGTGTACAGGCATGTGAGATTAGGATACATTGGCAGAATCGCGGTGTTCTCTGTCATCCTGGTTTTGCCACCCGGGAGGAGTTACACATATTGAAGGTTAGTAAGTCCACGCCTCTTCTCTTCTGGGGAAAAAGGTACTTTGGAAACCAATATTATGTGGGAACGTGGCTTGGTTGGTACAGCCTTGGCTTAATGGGAGACAGCTGCCCTCAGCTCTGCAGGTGGCATCAAATACGGTGGCCTCGAGCCCACATGGGTCACACCTGGGCTGTCCCTGGGGAAGCCCGCCACGGCGGGTCACCTGGGCATTCTTTCCCTGGCAGAGCCGAAGTCACAATTTTTTTGTAGACTCTAAAGAGCTTTACCCTTCCGAGATATGATCTTGAATCTTTTGGAGCATTTGGACGCATTTCTTTTAAGGAAGTTCACCTCCAGATGTGCTCAGACGGCCTGGTCTTAGCTGCCACAGATTTACAAATTCTTACAGTAAGTAGGTTATTCCTCGAGAATTTATCTGTTGTGCCCCCATTCTTTTTGCCATTTTATTCTGATTCTATATTAGTACTTGATTTTCCCTGACATAGAAGACTTGCCTGTAGCTAGAGATCAGAGAACATATTCACATTCAAGTATTAATTTCAGGGGAATTATCTGTCAGATGTGAAATTATGGTAAAATTCCATATATTAAAATGACCATAGCTACCATTTGTTGAAAATATTTTGTATACTAGGAGCTTTACAATTCTTATCTCCAAGCCTAGATACATGATCCCAAGAGAGGCATGCCCTCATTTTGGAAGTGGGGAGAAAGACTCACAAAGAAAAATAACTTAGGTAAGGGCATGAGGGGCATACGTGATTGTGGTAGGAGCAAAACAGATCCTAATTCCAAATATTGTAGTCTCCCTTAGACCATGAAGAGTGCTTATGTCTGGCTCTGTCACCCAGGCTGGAGTGTAGTGGTGCCATCATAGCTCACTGCAGCCTCAAACTCCTGGGCTCAAGTGATCCTCCTGCCTCAGCCTTCTGAGTAGCAAGGAAGACAGGAATGCACCATCATGACCAGCTAATTGTTATGATGATGATGATGATGATGATGATTTCTGTAGAGACAGGATCTCACTATGCTGCTGAGACTGGCCTTGAACTCCTGGCCTCCTCTAGTGAGCCTCCTGCCTTGGCCTCCCAAAGAGCTGGAATTACAGACATGAGCCATCATGTCAGGCCTCCACCATACTTTTCATGGGACTTTCTTGGCGAAGCTCCTTAATCTAGTTAATGCTCAAAAGTGAACAAAACCCAACTTGCTCAAAATTACACAGATATTCTTTGGGTGGTTTTGTGAGGGGAATGGAAAATAACTTTTTATAGCGATAGGAGTCAAGGTGGCAAAAAATCATATTAAGGCTTAATACCAACGCGATGGGCTGCTTTTCTTCCCCCAGTAGAGTTCATATTATTTAATTATAAGATAAAATTGAAAATCTCTTTCCTGTATTCCTGACTCCCCAGGCCTTGAATGAAGAAAGTATTTCTCAGGCTTGGTTTTTTTTTTTGTTGTTTTGTTTTGTTTTGTTTTTCCTACTTCTTTGGGTATCTTCTGTCTCAGGCTGTGGGATTTTTTGTTTTTTGTTTCCCCCTGCTTCTTTGGGTATCTTCTGTTGTCCCAAGACATGTCTGGAAACTTAAATTGATTTTCACTCAATCTAAAATAAGCTCCCCAGCTCTTGATCACGGACTGATCATGACTAAGTGCCCACGGCCACGTCACGCTGTGCCACACACCAAGAGTGACTCATTGTCTTAGTCACAGGTTGTGGCTTCTGCAGGGCCTGATGCCTGGTGGAGCTGAGTGTACTGGGAAGTCCAGGTGCATCCTTAGGGTGGGCTGGATGCGAAAGCAGCGTCCTTTTTGCCTGTGGTGACAGGAACATCAATACAGTATTTATAGAAAGTTCATATAAATTGAGTATCAACCTTTCCAATCCTAGTGAGAATAGCTAGCGTTTAGTGACTCTCTGTTATGTGGCAGGCCCTCAGTGATGCTGGGCACTGACTTATCCCCACTTTACACATGAGCAAGGGATGCCCGAGGTGTTCCAGCTTCCCTGAGTTCACAGAGCTCCGTGGTGTGGCCAGGCCCTGTGGCTGCAGCAGGGATGTTCAGTGCTGCGTGTAGCTGTGTCTTCGCTGTGACTTTCCCGTGCCCAGCACCACGCCTGGCGCTTGACAGGAACACAAATGTTTGCTGCCTGCCTCCCGCCTGGAATCTCCAGTGAGGAGCAGGAAACCAGGGCTTCTAGCTGTCTTCTTCATTCATGAAGTCCTTTAGAGGAATTCAACCCTCTCTAATCAAAAGTACCCAACATCCTCAGGTCAATATGTATACACTGTTAAGACTTCAAGATTAGTACCTTAAAACCGAAGTCAGAAGTGTGAGGTTTCAATTGACTGGACATGCATTAGGTCAATGACATACATATTTATTGGACACCAGGCTTGATCCCCACATGGGCACCTTTGGTGTCTGAAGCAATATTCCTTGGGTGGTTTTGTGAGGGCAACGGAAAATGACTTTTTATAGCGATAGGAGTCAAGATGGCAAAAATGATATCAAGGCTTAGTACCAATGTGATGGGCTGCTTTTCTTCCCCCAGTAGAGTTCATATTATTTAATTATAAGATAAAATGGAAATCTCTGAAGCAACGCTTCGGAGCGCAGTCGGATGGAAGGGGAAACTGAGAACAGTGCCGTTTCGCCTCACACAGCTCCGGCGCCCCTCACCATCCTGTACACACACATTCTTTGATGGGATCTTTTCAGTGTAAAGTGCAGTAATTGATTTTGCAGAAATTACTGGGTCTGGGAGGCAGACGATGAGTGATGGTGTCACCCCGTGGCACAGTGGAAGATTTATGTGATGGCATCATTTTCTATGAATGCAGACCGCTTTGTGTGCCATACTCGGAGGACCCTTCGAAGCTAGACATTTTGTCATCTTTCAAAAGAAGCATGTTTTCCTTCTTGGTTACAGAAAACTAAAAGCTTTTGATACAGGACTCCAACCTTTTATCAGGGAGAATCAGGGCTCTTTAAATAAGCTCTACCAATCGGATGGGCCATCAGAAACAATTAAAATTAGAAAGATGAAGATACGGTAACAACGTGGTCAGGGCAAACGTCACGATACCAGATTGCACGTTCACAGTTGCCTTTCTGCTAAGAACGTGCGGGTGAATAAGGAACAGAGGGCCATGTGTCAGTAGTTGGGTTGCGTTTTGTGTTTCTTTTCTACAAGCCCTTTCTGGTGTGTTTGTGTATATTACAGAGTAGCTGCCCAGAGGTTGCCATTTCCCTCCCCACTCCTCGGTTCTCTCCATCTTCACCCCCAATTCCCAGTCCTTTGTTTGGAATTACAGTCATTGTGCTTGTCAGGATGGAAGAGGGAGCCAGACACATGGCAGACCAGAGCACTGAGAGGCAGAGACTTACTTATAAGTCCCGCCCTGGCCCTGCAGTCTGGAGTGCTGAGATAGGGTCTCGGTGTTTTCCTCTCCATTCTGCAGTGCAGTGGCCTGATCTGGGCTCACTGCAACCTCTACCTCCCGGGTTCAAGCGATTTTCCTGTCCCAGCCTCCCAAGTAGTTGGGATTACAGACTTGCGCCGCCATGCCCACCTGGGTTTTTTCTTTGTGTGTGTGTGTGTGTGTGTGTGTGTGTGTGTATCTTCAGTAGAGATGGGGTTTCACCGTATTGGTCAGGCTGGTCTCGAACTCCTGACCTCAAGTGATCCACCCGCCTTGGCCTCCCAAAATGCTGGGATTACAGGCTTGAGGCGCCACACCTAACCTTATTTCTGTGTTTCTGTAATCATTTCGCACATTAACCGACCGACTTCGGTGAGTCAGGGCAGGCTTTAGGCAAAAGAACCAAGTCCTTTATGCCCCTGGAGCTCTCACTCCTGCGGTGAGGCGTGGGTACAATGTGCCTGTAGCTGGACCTGAGAAGAAAAGCTCCAGTCTTATGAAAGGGCCCAGGGGAGCCTCTGGTTGGGGCCCTTTGACCTGACCCTACGGTGAGGGAGGAGTCGGTAGAGGAGGGTGGCCCAGAGGAGGACTTTGGATTTGTCTTAGGGGAACTGGGAAGCAGGTGGAGGGAAGCCGACTGACTGGGAAGCAGACTGACTGTCTCCAATTAAAGGTGGCTCTGTGGAGAGGAGAGGACAGGAGGAGAAGTAGTGAGTTTAGGGTCGCACAAGAAGTGGCCATAGATGGAAGCTTATGGGGTGGGGCATGTGGCAGGGCAGCCCTGTGCCCACAGACACACCCTGCCGAGGAGACCCAGGGACTTGAGTGTGTCAGGGCATGGGGTAAATGGCCACTCAGCTATTACAGCCGAAAGGCAGAGCGTGTGAGCTGCGGCAGACACAGGCTGGTGGGGTAAAAGGAGAGTCTTCATAGCAGTGCTTAGAATAATAGAAAGTGGGAAAACCAGCAAAAAACTATCAACAGGAGATTAATGAATCCATTATGGCACCTGGAATGGAAGGAATTATTGTCAGCGTTTAATAAGGAGCTTTGTGCTGGTCGAAAGTCAAGAGGTGCACAGTACACTCAAGGGCAGTATTGAAGAGCCGAATCCAGAGCAGCTCTGCACAGTAGATCCCCCTGGGGCCAGAGGGGCCATTTGCAAATCCAAGCAGATCCCCTTCTTGGAGGTTTCTCCAACGGGAGCATCTCCCAGGATTGGGGCCTGCGTGGGTGGCTTGTGTTATATATGCAATTTTAAATGAACTAGTTGCCACATTAAAGAAAGGCGGGCCGGGACGGGGGGACACTGGGTGCCATGACTCACGCCTGTAATCCCAGCACTTCGGGAGCCCAAGGCAAGTGGATCACTTGAGCCCAGGAGTTTGAGGCCAGCCTGGGGAACATGGAGAGATCCAGTCTCTACAAAAAATACAAAACAATTAGTCAGATATGGCGTTGCACACCTACAGTCCCAGCCCCATGGGAGATTGAGGTGGGAGGATTGCCTGAGCCCAGGAGTTGGAGGCTGCAGTGAGCTGTGACTGCACAGGTTCACTCCAGCCTGGGCAATAGAGTGAAACCCTATCTAAAAAAAAAAAAAAGTAAAACAAAAAGAAAAACTTTTATATTCAGCCCATTATTTGATAACAATCAATTATTATGTTGATTATTAATATTTTACACTGTTTTCCATACTAAGTCTTTGAAATCCATTGTGTAAAGAATCTTAAAGTACATCTCCATGTGGACGGGATGCACGTGGCCAGCGGCTCCTCTGAGGGACAGTGTGGTCACGGCGATGGGTGGCGTGTCCTGCCTGTATGTAGAAGGTCCCCGTGTGGGTGTTTCTGCGAAGGCCCTGAGGGATGTGCAGGGGAGGGCCGACACCGTCCCAGCCACGCAGAGGACCCTGGAATGCAGCACGCTGCCACCGCGCCCACGCCCCAGACCCTCTGCTGCCTGAGCTCTTTCCCAGATGTCCATTTAGCTAACCTCCCTCCCCTTCTTCCCTTTCCTTCTTTCCCCAAACGTCACTCTCAGGCAAGTCTGCAGGCTCTCCGCTTGTCAATGGCAGCCCTTCCCCTCCCCACCCTCTTAACACCCCCACCCCACTTGTTATTTTTCTCCTTAGTGCTCATGGCCATCCACCCCTGGGCATCATGCTTTTGTTCACTGTGTTTCTTGCTTTCGGGTCTCTCCTGATCAGAACAAGCTCTGCCCAGACCAGAGACTTTCCATTTTGTCACCGACGCATCCACATAGCGCCCGGCAGCGATGGCGCTTGGAGCACCTGAGGTCGACAGTGGGCCGGTGGTTGAGTGAAGAGCCCTACAGATTTATCTCAAGCCCTCCCCTGACCCTACCAGAAGACACGGTGGTCTGCACAGTCCCGATAGTCAGATAGGCCCCCGGCTCGGTGACTTTGAACTGGTGGGGCTGGGGAGGGGGCAACAGCACGTTGACAGAATCCCCCCTTGGTATCCCACCTCCCCATGCCTACATAATCCCTATATTGTCAAAGGAGAGACCCCTAGAAGGAGCTTTGGCAGCAGGAGTGAGATCAGCGCAGTATAAGCTCATTTTCTGACAAACCAGTGGCAGCAGTCGGCAAACTGACTTTATTTCTCAAAAAGAATGTATGCATCGAAATTAACAAGTGAGTGATCAGCAGTGTGGGAAAATTCAGGAAAAGCAGTTCAGTGCTGTGAGAGAGGGCGAGGCAGGGAGCTTTATTACTCCAGACAACGGAGGAGGTAAAAGGATAGAACTGGATTATTTCATTAGATTTCATCTATTCGAACTTTTTTTTTTTTTTTTTTTTTTTTTTTTTTTTTTTTTTTTGAGACGGAATCTCGCTGTTACCCAGGCTGGAGTGCAGTGGTGGAATCTCGGCTCACTGTAACCTCCGCCTCCTGGGTTCAAGAGATTCTCTTGCCTAAGCCTCCCAAGTAGCTGGGACTACAGGTGCATGCCACCACGCCCGGCTCAATTTTCTTTGTATTTTTAGTAGAGATGAGTTTCACCCTGTTATCCAGGATGGTCTCAATCTCCTGACCTCGTGATCTGCCTGCCTTGGTCTCCCAAAGCCCTGGGATTACAGGCATGAGCCATCACGGCCAGCCTATTCCTTCCTTTTTTTTTTTTTTTTTTAAATACAGTTTAGATTTTATCAGAGCAGAATCCCAGGAAACTGAAATTTGTAAACTGGGATATCCAGCTTCTCCAAGTAGCCGGGAAATAAGGGTGACCTCAGTCATTCTTGCTAGACCCTGGTGTGGGCCGTGAATGACTCTGACTCAAGGAAGAAGCGGTCTTGTGACTCTCTTACCTGCACTGTGGTTTAGTAAGAAGCTGTTAAAAAGTGTGTCATATGAAGAAAGTGATTTAATAATTGGTCAGAGTAATGACCACTTATTTCCTATGTAACCACTCCCTCGTTATCTCCAACTTTATCTTTGGTTCTTATGACAAGATTATCACTTCCCTGAAAACTGGGGTTTTTGCAAATGACGAAGAGATGTTTTTCCAAATGGTAAGGTTCTTCTTTGGTGGGAAGATGTTTTCTCCTGGAAATCCTTAGGAAATTTTTTGGTTCTTGGGTTGGTCTCCCAAAACCAAAATGAAAGGAGATGGATTATCCCCAGGATACCTGAGCTATAAGGACAATCTGTAGCTTGAGTGTGGAGTGAAAGACACTGAAACTGCCCTTTGTCCCAAATAGCTGTGTGCTGGGGCCCTAGGACAGCCCTAAGAAGATGGTGAAACAGGTGACGTTTACCTGTGAGGGTGAAAGCCCTCATTGCCAGGCTGTGAAAGCCCGCACTGCAGGTGTGCATGTCTTCCTCCCTGTCCTGCGGGTGACAGAGCCTGCCAGTAAATGCTGGTGCATTTCCTTCTTATTTTTCATCCAACCATGTTCTCCTCCCTCCTAACCCCTTACTGAATGTTCCTGGGGCTTCCTCAGGTTTCGCCCTGCAGGGCCCAGCAGGAGGCAGCTGATATGCACTCCTCACCATTCAGAAGTTCAGAGGGAGGGCTTAGAACCACACAGGCTCCACCCCCAGGCAATTAAGTGAGCATCTGGCCTCAGCAGGCATTATTTTCCTTCAAGTTCCCATTGGTGACTCTAAGGCACAGGCATTGTAATAGAGGAAATCAGGAAGTCTTGAAAGTTAAAATGAAATAAGACTAGGGTTTACACTGCAGCTTCACCACTTCACTAATGTCGTTACCTTCCAGTAATCAGTTTATCCCCCTCAGAGCCTCAGCTTTCTCATCCCTTCAGGGAGGTGTCAGGAGCTCTGCGGGCTTCCTGTGAGAATCATCCCCGTGAGGGCTCTGGCTGTGGGTGTGCAGTCAGCAAGGGATGCCCTACTAGGTCCCACCAAGTGCTGCCAGCCCCTGAGCTCAAGGATGACACGTGAAGAAAAGCCCTTCGCAATGTAGGGCTCCATCCCAACAATGTGCAAGTGAATAGAAGTCCTTTCAGGACCTAGTGTTGTGTATTTTTAAGTGTGGTGCCCTGTCACCTGGAAATTGTTAGAAATGCACGTTCCCAGGCTCCCTCTCCACCTGTGAAACCCTGGGGGTGGCCCAGCTACCCGGGGTGCGGCGGCCGCCGCTGGTGATCTCCTGCTGTGGGGTGATGTCACTGTTCTTTCTGGGCGGGTGCAGGTGGACACAGGGTTGGGTGGTGGGGAGAATGCTGCAGGGACTTCAGGGACTAGTTTAGTGCTGGGATTCATTTTTACTCTGCACAGGAGTCTCCTGGGGTCACCTTGTGTATCATGTCCAGCTTTTTTTTTTTTTTTTTTTGAGACAGTGTCTCGCTCTGTCACCCAGGCTGGAGTGCAGGTGGCGCAATCTCCGCTCACTGCAAGCTCCTCCTCCCGGGTTCACGCCATTCTCCTGCCTCAGCCTCCTGAGTAGCTGGGACTGCAGGTGCCTGCCACCATGCCCAGCTAATTTTGTATTTTTAGTAGAGATAGAGTTTCACCATGTTGATTAGGCTGGTCTTGAACTCCTGACCTCAGGTGATCTCCCCGCCTCAGCCTCCCAAAGTGCTGGAATTACAGGCATGAGCTACCACACCCACTGGGCTAATTTTTAAGTTTTAGAGATGGATTCTCACTGTTACCCATGCTGGTCTCAAACTCCTGGCCTCAAGCAATCCTCCCATCTTGGCCTCCCAAAGTACTTGGATTTGCAGGCATGTGCCACCACACCTAGCCAAACATTGATCTTTCATTTTAAACTTCATCTAGAGATGTGGCAAAAACCAAAAGAGGTATTTGTTAAAATACTTTATAACCCTAGTACAGTAATAGAGTAATCCAACTGACAATTTCACAAAACTCAATTTTTGGCAACAAGTTCAAGGTTATACATATTAATACAGATAACACATTTATTCAACCAGAGGAAAAAGGTCACAATGACAGAATTTATCTTTTTCTTTATTATGTTGCCTGAGCTATGGTTAAGATTTGGGGAACTAGTACCTTAAAGAACCTTCAGAAATGTCTTATTCTAGAATTTAGAAACAAAATTTATACTCTCAGGGTTGAGAGAATCCAGGAGCAATCACCACCCCTAGTGTCCACATGCTACTCTCCAAAGGCCCTTCCCCACTAGCCACAGAAATCAGAGCTCCCTGGGAAACAGACAGTTGAATCTCTGGAGCAGGGAGGGCCTGGCTGTGCATGCTTTAGGGAGGTGGGAGTAGGGGTGTAGAAACCAAAGAAGTGAGACCAAAATGGGCCAACAGCTGGAGAAAATGTGGGCATAAAAATAAATTCTACCTGATCACATAGTCTCAAATATGTACATATACAGAAATATTTCTGTGAGGTCACAGGGGTGCTAAAAAACAAAACAAATAAGACTGGGGGGAAAAAAGAAGAAAAGAAAGAACTCTCTTCTCCATGTTGGGCGCAATGACTCACGCCTGTAATCTCAGCACTTTGGGAGGTCAAGGTGGGCAGATTGTTTGAACTCAGAAGATCGACACCAGCCTGGGCACCACGGCAAGACTCTGTCTCTACAAAAAAAATATAAGCACTAGCTGGGCATGGTGGTGCACACCTGTAGTCCCAGCTACTCAGGAGGCTGAGGTGGCCCAGGAGGCTGAGGCTGCAGTAAGCTAAGACCATGCCACTGTACTCCAGCCTGGGGGACAGAACCAGACCCTGTCTTAAAAAAAAAAAAAAAAAAAAAAAAAAAAGACAGCCTCTTCTGTCATCATTAGAGGTAGTTCCTGCACCGCCCCTCCTCTTCAAACTGGAATTCCCAGGGAGAGCAGCCGCCCCTGCCTTTTCCACTGAACCATATTTCAAGATAACCCGAGAGCCCCAGCTGATGTGGAGCTCTTCTTTGAAGAAGTCCAGCAAACGAATGAAGAATTACAGAATTTGAAAACTTCACAAACTCTAATAAATGATTCAGACAATAATCCTCAATGAATATGAAAACCATTAATAGGTTGATGAGAAACTCATTATCACAGGACACCAGAAACTCAAGTGCACCAGCTGCTCCGTGGCTGAAGGGAGAAAGCAGATCTTCACAAGACAGTGGCCGACTCTCAGCATGCACCCCGCTAGCGTGAGACCCCCCAGTGGAGGCAAGCAGGCCTCACAGGATGGTAGAATGTGGCCATCTATGCAGAACTCCCCACGAGGGACTCTGCTTCAAAAGGCACAGCCTGACTCAAACTAAGTCTTCGGATCTAAGTTCCAGTTCTCAGGAAACACAGGAACATGGCACCCAACACCACACAGAAGCAGCCAGGTCACCTGGAAAGTGAGAGCGCCCGGAGGAAACCCGGCCTGCACACTCCGCTGCCGTCCGAGAGGGTGCCCAGGAGAGACCCGGGCTGACCAGCTGCGATCTGTGGGACCCTGTGCCACAAACACTTTGAGGCCAACTAGAAAATTTGAATATGGAATAAGAAATAGGCAGTTTTAAGAAAGTATGTTTTATTCTATCAAAACTGAAAATTGCATTAGCTCATGTAAGAAATAACCCTCATGTTTTAGAGTCATAAATTCAAATATTTAGGGGTAAATGATAACATTTATAATTTACTTCCGAAAACTTCACAAGGAAAAGGATATCTATTATGTGATAAGTGTTTAGGGGCTCATTATCCTAGTCTACTTTTCTGTATGCTTGAAAGTTTTCATAATTCTTTTTATGTAAAATAATCTTTCAAATATGTTTTTACGTTAGCATTTCTATGTAAATTATTAGTGTTTTATATAATATATAAAACTATATTATTATGATAATAACCTTATATTAGTGACATAAGAAACAAGCGATGTATTATAAATTATGCTGCTATAAAGACACATGCACACGTATGTTTATTGCAGCACTATTCACAATAGCAAAGACTTGGAATCAACCCAAATGTCCATCAGTGACAGACTGGATTAAGAAAATGTGGCACATATACACTATGGAATACTATGCAGCCATCAAAAAGGATGAGTTTGTGTCCTTTGTAGGGACATGGACGCAGCTGGAAACCATCATTCTTAGCAAACTATCACAAGAACAGAAAACCAAACACCGCATGTTCTCACTCATAGGTGGGAACTGAACAATGAGATCACTTGGACTCAGGAAGGGGAACATCACACACAGGGACCTATCATGGGGAGGGGGGAGGGGGGAGGGATTGCATTGGGAGTTATACCTGATGTAAATGAGGAGTTGATGGGTGCAGCACACCAACATGGCACAAGTATACATATGTAACAAACCTGCACGTTATGCACATGTACCCTACAACTTAAAGTATAATAATAATAAATAAATAAATAAATAAAAAAAAGAAACAAGCGATGTGTCAGAACGTGAGGATGTAATTAAGGTTCTGTGACTGCATCCACTGTCGGAAGAGCACTTCTCCGTGCCAAGGACAGACTCGAAGCTTCACACACCCTGGGTCGGGGTGGGCACCATCCATGCACCCCCACTCTCCATGCAACAAAGCTGGAAGTGATGCAAGAAGCTGGGGGCCAGGACCCTCCTCTGGGGGTCTCTAAACACCGTGTTTGTAACCACCATTCTGAGCCCACCGAAGGCTATCGTTGTAAATGTCCAAAATCAATGTCCAAGTAAGATAGGCAAACTTAGGCCAAGAATCTTACCTACACTTAGACATTTCTTAAGCATCGCTAAATGTGAGAGAAGCCATGTCATGAAAATGTAAGAACACAAACAAGTCAACTTTTCACAATCCACCATCAAACTTTTCCAACAAAATATTACCTAGCATTGCTTGGGTGATAGTGAGTGGCATGAAATTGCTTAAGCTGCTCCCACGTAAGCTCCGGGATGCAGAGTGGGTCACCCCCAGAGACCACTGAGTACGTGTGGTGGGGAAGAAGTCTGTTTTGAAGGTGCTGGGAGAATATCCTCTCATTGTCTGTCTTGAAATGTGAAGTAAATAAATAAGAATATATATATATAAAATAATACACACACACTACATTCCTTTCAATATAGCCAATCGATCACATTCTGGTGCATATGCCTGTAATACTTTGCAAATAAAACTCTTCTAATGGTAAAAAAAAAAAAAAAAAAAAAAAAAAAAAAAAAAAGACACCCCTGCAGGCATTGTTTAACACTGTATTCAATCACTCATCACCCATGCACAGAACCCAAGGATTGAGAACAATGGACTTTTGATGTGTGTTGCAACAAACTCATAGCCGAGGGCTGTAAATCAGAGGGATCACCAGGTCTGCCTACCAGCCACCAGGCAAGTGGGGAGAAGCTGTCACCCCAACTTGAGTTTCAAGAAGACTCCTTGGAAGAAAAGACCACCAAATTGAGAATGAAAAGGTAAGAAATGGTTCACCAGCTGAGGGAGGCTATGGAAATCAGAGAGCAGGCCACCTATGAGCCTTAGGGACACCAGCACAGGCAGGTTGTCAAAGTCACAAGGGGACATGAAGACACAGACCCAGGACAGCAGCTCTTAATCCAAAATGGTCTCAAGACTCCTTTACACCCTGAAAAATTAACCCATTTATGCCTGAGGTGGCAATTTTTTTTTGTAAAAATCAGACCTTGGCAATGACCTTGAGCTGTAGGATATAAATAACTCCCACAAGCTTAGGATTCCAATAATGGAACACTAGGCACAAATGGGTTTTAATGAGGACCCAAACAGCTTTTGATTATGTAGGCTTTTTTTGCCTGTGTAGGTACCTGTGTGTGTTTATATAATTTTTCTATATTCTAAATTAAAGTTGATTAAAAAATTAAAGTATTAAAAAATAATTATACATTAAGGTAAGCCATCATTACATGTTAATATAAATATGTTTGAAAAATACTTCTCATAACAAAGTAAAACACTACTTAGAGTGATGCTGTGTTGCCTTTTTTGCAAATCTCTGTAGTGTCTGGCTCAGAGGTGAAGCTGGACTCCCTCATCTGCTCTGTATCCAGCTTGCTGTGTGTCACACACCTCGCCACGCAACCTCTAGAAAGTACACCATGTGCTTGGGCAAGAATGAGTGTAAAAGACAATGTGTTGATAGTGGTATGAAAACAGCTTTTCTCTCCCTGCAGATCATACACGGGGGTCGTCAGACATGGTCTGAGACCTGCTGGGAAGAACAGCAGCCTGGCGCTGCTACCCTCTGGCTTCTGTTCACAGCACTGACCCCAGCTAATCCAAGAACATGTCACCTATAATGCGAATATTGAAGAAAAATCAACCATCTTCCAGATGTGTCTATATCATGATACGGTACATGGGTAAGGTAAGCTGAACACAACATAAAAAAGAAAACTTACAAACGCTCCCTTCGTCTCATTAAAGATGACTCCTTTAAAGATGAAGGGCATCTGGGGGTCGCTGGGGTTCTCATATTCCAGCCGCCATCTTTCCTGCCTGAGGACAAATAATTATAAGCTGACAGTGACTCAAATACTAAAGTCTGTATCAACTAGTTAATCACTCATGACATACCAGAAATCCAGCTCACGTAAACCTGGGGAAAAGGTCTCATCCAAATACACTGAGAGGAGATTCTGAAAGTCCTTGGGATTTTGTGTGGAAAATGGATACAGAGTATAATCACTAGCTGGGTACAAATGAAAAGTGAAATTGTAAAATTAAACAGATTTCTACTAAAATTATTGAATCTCAAGCCTCATTTCCCCTTTGTCCTAGGATAGTAAGTTGTAGCTATTCTTGAGATCGGGCAGTGGCTCCATGCTCTGGCCCCCGACCTCAGCAGCCGTCCCAGCTCATCACCCTGAGTGCCAGCTTTCCCATCTCATCTCAGGATCTGCACTGGACGGGCACCAGGTCTTTCTTCAGCGAACATCTAAACTCTCTCAAGTGTCTCCAGAGACTTTCACACGTCTACAAAGATGACCTCATTCTGTAGCAGCATGGATTTAACTTGCTCTTCGATGTCACTCCTTCACAGAGTGCACTGTTCATTGTCACCCTATCCACTAGTGTCAGTCTTACTAAAAGTCAAACATCAACGTTAGTGGTAACTCTGGAGGCCTGGCATTGTAGCGATATCCCAAGAGAAAATTGTTTTGAACCTTTCTGGGAAAAGTTCACGTACGTTTTATTCAAACACTAGTTTTTATAACCTCGCTACCATGTGGCTTTCCTGAAGGATGAAATTTCTGACGTCCTTCAAGTAGAGAGAGATAAAAATTTTTCTAGAACATTAATTGCCCACTCCTCTCATCCCTTCTCAGAAACTAACTGAATTCCAGTGGGTGTGCCTGGCAAACCCAAACACGGTTTTCCGTTCAGGATGCTGGT
This sequence comes from Macaca fascicularis, assembly GCF_037993035.2. Taxonomy (NCBI): domain Eukaryota; kingdom Metazoa; phylum Chordata; class Mammalia; order Primates; family Cercopithecidae; genus Macaca; species Macaca fascicularis. The sequence goes on from NC_088380.1 coordinate 102,996,894, forward strand.
CTTACCTGTGAAGGCGTTCATAAAGGTGGAGAGGGACTGGTTCAACATTTTGAAGAAAGGGTCTCTGCACGGATACTTCCGAGACCCACAAAGGATGGTATGCTCAAGAATGTGAGGAACACCGGTACTGTCCATGGGAGTGGTCCGGAACTGCACGCTAGGGAAGAAGGAACGGCACGCCAGGGAAGGGAGAGGAACAGAACGCTAGGGAAGGAGAATGGCTAGAATACAAAATGTTCATCTTAGTGCTGCGGACACAGTTCCCAGATGCATCATCACCTCAGGCTACTAGAAATCATCATTCTGACACCATAATCCTCCAACACGGGGTTTCCCAACTCTAATGTAAATCATTAATTCAGACTATAAAATTGTATTTTGATGAGATTGTAAGTCCGTGTAAGCTTTTCCTTATTTTTCAAGATGCTCTGTCAATAAAAATACTAGTGAGATGATATTTAAACCACATAACATACAGTCAGTGCTTTAAACCAAGCTTGTCTAACCCACAGCCTGCAGTCCGCATGCTCAGGATGGCTTGGAATGCATCCCAACACAATCCCTACACTTTCTTAAAATATTGAGGTCCTCTATTTTTTTTTAAGCTCATCAACTGTCCTTAGTGTTAGTGTATTTTGTGTGTGGCCTGAGACAGTTGTTCTTCTAATGTGGCACAGGGAAGCCAAAAGATTGGACATCCCCGATTTAAATAAAACGTTCAAGACCATGTTCTTACAATGCACCACGTACCTGAACAGATTATTCGTGTCTTCTCTGGCCAGGTGTAAATACCTGGCTCCTCTGTCATCGTGGCTGAGCTTCATGACCGTCAGGAACAGCTCGGGAACAGATGTCACTTGAGTTAACCAGAAAAACACGAGTAGTTAAACGTAGACAAAATAGCCTGTGAAATGGTGATCTTCGACACACTGAGAAAACTGGCTTTTCTGCCTGAAATTAGGTGATACCGGGAAGCCAGTATTTCAGAGCTGGAGAGAACAGAACTGTCCTGTCCAAGTCCCTTATCCTACAAACAAGGAAAGTAAGACCTAAAGAAGGCAAATGCGAATGTGTGCGTATTTATGTATATTTTTGAGTGCTTATTACTGGCTAGGTATTTTTCATTTTTTTATTTTTAAATTTTTTATTCTGTTTTGGCTAGGCATTTTCTAATCATGTCACATAGAATCTGTGAGGGAGGTATTCTCATCCTCATTTACAGATGAAAAAACTGAGGCTCAGGGTGATGAAACAAGCTGCCCGAATCAGAGCCAGGATTCAGGATTCACCCTGGTGTCTGCCCTTCCCACGGTACTGTGCTGCACCTAAATAACACAGCACCCTTTCCAACGCCTGCTGAGTGCCTCCTGCTTTTGTGTACTGCACCTCAGTAACACAGCACCCCTTCCAACATCAGCTGTGTGTCTCCTGTTTCTGTGCATATAATCTCCTGTAGTGTGAAGCACAGGCCTGCAGGAGGGGCAATGCTGGAGTGGGCTAGTCGGCGACAGTGGGGAGAGGGTCCGGGATCAGTCTTTGCTTCCCCTAGTTTGGGATGGATTCTCGATGGTAGCTGTAAGCACAAAGCTGGGGCTTCCAGAACAGCTGGAGGGGCTGGGAGGATAGAAATGCCCACCAAAAAGATGAAAGGCTCCCCACTCCTGGGGCAGGGTGGAAGGTCTTCTCCTACCTTAGGCAAGCCTCCTGGTAAGTGTCCATACTCCTCGGTATGAAAGAAACTGTCTTCTCTTCCAGTCATGCCAGCCGACCCAGCCCTCTCCCTCAATCACATACCACGTCCCTGTGATCACCACATCACTTGCCACCCCCTCCGTCCAGGTGCCATGAGTCACCTGGCCAAGCGCACACAGCAAATCGCTGGCAGATGTGAGACCTCGGGTCTCCTCAGCCCAATCTAGGGAGCCTGCCATCCAACAGTCATGCATAAAGCGGCCCACTACGACCTGCATCATCTACCGCTGTTAAATTACTTGTTTCCAAGCTTACCGTACTTTGTATCAGATGATCAATGCATTTAAAATCAGCAGATACAGTGAGATGTCTGCTTTCTAATAATATATAGCTTTAATAATAATAGCGTTCATGGTAGCTATTTCTCAAACAAGAAACATGACTTATCGTAAGTTTCTATGGCTGGACACAGTGGCTCACACCTTTAATCCCAGCACTTTGGAAGGCCAAGGTGATAAGGTTTGGCCTCGTCCCCACCCAAATCTCATCTTGAATTGTAGTTCCCATAATCCCCACATGTTGTGGGAGGGACCTGGTAGGAGGTAATTGAATCATGAGGGCGGTTCCCCCATGTTATTCTCGTGACAGTGAGTATGTTCTCACGAGATCTGATGGTTTTATAAGGGGCTTCCCCCTTCACTTGTCATTCTCTTCCATACCACCCTGTGAAGAGGTGCCTTCCACCATGATTGTAAGTTTCCTGAGGCTTCCCCAGCCATGTAGAACTGTGAGTCAATTAAACCTCTTTACTTTTTAGCTCATTCATTATAAATTACCCAGTCTTGGGTATTCCTTCATAGCAGTGTGAGATTAGACTAATATACAAGACAAGAGGATTGCTTGAACTCAGGAGTTTGAGACCAGCCTAGACACAAAGTTTCCACCTACACCTACACCTACACCTACACCTACACACACACACACACAAAATGAGCCAGGCGTGGTGGCACCTTGTCCCAGTTGCTTGAGAGACTGAGGTGAGAGGATCGCTTGAGCCCAGGAGTTCGAGGCTGCAGTGAGCCAAGATCACACCACTGCACTCCAGCCTGGGCGACAGGGTGAGTCCCAGTCTCAAAAATAAGTACATTTGTATAAAATTTGAAAAATAAAGGAGAAGAATCTACCACTCTGGGTGAGGCCCTTATTAATAGTAGCCAGTACTATAAACTCAGGTGTCTGTCTGCCCGACCTTTGCAGGATTTCACAAATGCACTAAGTCTGTTGTCAGGACATCCATGCCTGGACCTTGCCTGGAACCCCCTAGTCACTTGCCTGGCTCCCTTTCTGGAGCCCTGCCCAGAGGCAGCTGCTTTCTCACACCACCCTGTCCAGCTCTTCCCTCTCCCCCCAGCAGCAGCAGCTCCCACTCCTCCTCCCGCCCTTGTCCTTGGCCCTCCGCATGGCATCCACCATGTGCCTCCAGTCACAGCGACGTCAGTCTTTCTAGACAGTAAGCTGTTTGTCTTTTACATTTGCTACAACATCAAGCATAGCACAGAGCCAACAGCTGGCCAAATATGTGAAGTGTTGTCATTTTTAGTTACTATGCTAAAAAAAAAAAAAAAAAATGGAAAAGGTTTAAGCAAATAACAAAACAAAAAACAAATGAATCCATTTTAATATAAACCCAAGTAAGTATAGGTCTACAATTTCTTCTTTATAATTTTGAAACCCAAATGGCTCAGAAAACTGAAAGATTCTGCAGAAGTTTAGAGCAAACTATTTGATGGCAAAACCTGACTGAACAGATCAGGGCACTGAGTCTTCGTGCTCACACTCGGCGAATCATCAGGTTTGGCTGCAGAAACCCTAGTGTGTCTAGGGTTTCTAGAAGGGCGTGCTATGTTGGGCGGGGCTGTGCAAGTGATGTGAGGAGCTTAGTGAGGAGTGGCTCTTTGCAGGTGAGGAGTGGAGCCTAGTAGGGTGGGGATGCAGGTGAGCTGGGCCTTGGGGATGGGGCTTGCAGGAGATGGGGTGGAGACAGTGGGGCGGGGCTGCAGGCAAGCTGGGCCTTGGGGGCGGGGCTTGCATGGGAGAAGCGTGGCCTTGTGGGGGCAGGGCTGGCAGAAGAGGGTGGGGCTTGGTGATGGACAGGGCTGTTCAGATGAGGGTAGTGGCCTCGTCAGGGGCTGCGGGAAGCTGGGCTAGGTGAACCTTGGTAATCCTCTCTGGCCTTGGTCATGTGGCTCAGGCTGTGCCCAGCAGGGAGGCCGGCCCCATCCAGCTGCGGTCTCCACCCTGAGAGCGAGGGCTCCTCTCCCCCAGCACGGGTTAAAGCAGGGAGGCCAGGCCCCATCGAGGGTGGGGTCTCCGCCCTTCCACGCTGAGAGCGAAGGCTCCCTCCTCCAGCGCGGGTTAAAACACCATGTGTCCACCTGTGCAGTGGCTGGTCCCCATGTGACCTGGAGGGCACAAACCCTGGGTCCTGCCGCTGGTCCGGGGCGTCTGCTTCCCCTTCCTGCAGTTCCTGGGAGGGTCTGTGTGTCCAGGGGGCTCTGATCCCTGCCTCAGGACCACGGGTGAGGGGTCAAGATCGCCCGCTGTGGAGCTGGCCCGGATCTTGGTTCTGTGGATCCTCGCTGTGTAGTTCTGGAGCAGTTCTGTCCTCAGGAGAGCGATCCTCGCAGCTGCTTCCTGGGGTCGTGAGAAGAATTAATAGGCCAACCCCCAGGTAGCTGCTCGTAGCCCTGTGCGGGGCCAGCCCTGTGTCTCCACCAGTTCCTTCCCTTCGTGCTCCACCACACTGTCACATCGCCAGCCTTTATTTCCTTTTCCTTGGACCCAGGCAGCGAGTGCCCCGCTGGCCTTGGCAGCCCCTTCTCTAATCTGTCATCAAATCACTTCCTGACGGACAGCACTGACCAGCCATTGGTGTCACCAAAGCACCAGAAAATAGAATCCAATTTTCCTATTAAGCTGTGCAGAGCTGTCCCAGCCCCACTTCCCACAGGCTGGCCTCATTCACCATGGGATCCGTGGTTCTCACCTGGGGCTGGGGGTGCCCCTGGCATCCGGTGGAGAGTGTCAGGGATGTCCCTCCAGGCCCAGTACAGTCCCCCAGCCAGTGGCCAGCAGACAGCAGCACCCAGCCTGATGTCCCTGTGGCTTCTGGTTCCCTGAGGCCAGTTGTGCTTTGCTGCCTCTTCATCCTCTCAGACGGGTGCCCTCTCTCCACCTTCACTGGTTAGCAGTGTTCCATCCACTAGAGCTCAATGCACTGCCTCCCGGCAGCACAGCCCCTTCTCTTGGCCTGCCGTCTGCGTGTGCCTCGCGGTCTGTGATATGTCCTCACTGGCCCATCAGAGCGAGGCTCCCAGGGACGGAGCTGTTCCTGTTTGCGTCTCTGTCCCACCTTCTCTGAACCTGGCACCGTGTCCTTTGCTGACAGAGGTCTTGGGTTGATTGTCAGCAAAACAGACAATCTATATGGATCTAAATGGCTGTAAACATGCTTGATTGGGGTATTTTAAAAATAATTGGATATGTAAACATTTGAGTGTGACACAGGTGGATTTTCAGGTGAATGGTCTTGTTCTTCAGGGAATAACCACAGGCCCATCCACAAGGACCATTTCTGGCTGATTTATGGAACACTGTTCTACCTGGTTAATTTTGAACGTTATCTCAGCCTGAGAGGTAGGTCAGCATGTGACGAAGATCACTGGTTTGAATCCTAACCTGCTCCTTCGGAGCTGCACCTTCCATGCCTCCGTTTCTTCCTTGGTTAGGTAGGAAAGGTATGAGCTACCTGAGAGTTGTGAGGCCTGCATTGAGTGACCACATTAAAGTGCCAAGAACTGCACCCAGAATGTTGGTATTTAAAGATCTTTAAACATTCTGATACTGCATTTTAGTACCCAGGTAAAACAGCAAAGTTATGACAGATGCAGACGCAGACCCTCGGTGAGGTGGGGGGCTGATGGCAGGAGGTGGATCACCGACCCTGGAATGAGGGCATGGTCTGTTTGAGGCTGAACGAAGTGCACATCATTGCATGTACCACAGAGGTCCCTCTGGTGAAGTCCTGGAAGGGTCCATGTGGCTGAGCCATGCAGTCTTTCCGTGATGTCCAGCAGGAGCAGTGCTTTGAGGTGCAGCCCTGCTCTTGTGTGCACAGCCCTCAACTGTCTCAAAAGTCTGAGGCTTAAAGCAGGCTTGGGGTTTCCTTACACCTCCCGGACATCTAATTTGCCTGGCAAACATGTTTTTCTTGGGTGTAAAGGTGAAGGAGTGGGTGACTCTGGTGAAAGTGTACTAATTACTGCACTTCTGGGTCAGTGGCGCTTGGTTGAAGACACTATCTGCCCTGGGTGGACATCTCTGGGGTGGTGAAAACCGGTGGCTGGATGTCGCGGGGTTGCCAAGAAGATGCCAGCTTTTTCCTCAGTAACAACACCCTACTTTGTTTAGGGAAGCAGCGCATCCAGCTAAAAAACTAATTCTCTTGCACGGCGGAGTGGCTGGTGACACAGGTCCAGATGCTGGGCTGCTGATGGGAGGTCCTGGAGAGGGAGGTGTCGGGAGGCTTTCCCGACCCACAGCAGCCCTGAGCCCTTGTCCGGCCTTCTTGCCCGGGGCATGATGCCTGGAGGGAAAGCAGCTTCAGGGGCCCAAGTGTCAGAAGACAGAGTCCTAGCATGTGGGACAGGCCTGGGCCAGGCTCCTTGGATGATGTCACAGAGCTGCTGCCCATGCGGGGACCACCCACCTCTGAGCCCCATGCAGATTTTCGTCTGTAGCCAAGTGAAATCCTGGTACGGCGAGTGAGGCAGTCAGAGGCACCTTTTGTGGAAGGAGGACAAAGCTGGAGAGAAAGAGGTTTTCCTAAAAGGCACAAGGCACTGATACTTCGTTAGGGATAGGTCCTAGGAGTGTGGTTGCTGATGGGTGAAAAACTGTAGCCAGAGAATAAGTGGGAATGGCCCTTGTTGGTATTTAACTGATTCATTCACGAATGGTCTGAACAGTTGTAGTGAAAAGAATATTTTGGACACAGATGTTTTCATCCTGCTTGACAAGCAGCGTGACTGTAGGCTGTTCCATCCTTCCTGGGTGACAGTGAGAGGGTCTCAGGCCCTTCCGGCCCTGTGCTGGCATTTCCTCAGGGTGTGTGTCCCGTCCCGAATAGGCTGGAATGCCTCTGGGTGCAGCTGAGCCTCTTGAAAAGGTAAGAGTCATGTGACATGCTCTGGGTGAACAGGAAAATGAGGGAGGAGACGGAGAGGGGCCTGGAGGTGAGGAGGATGGTGAGCAACACTGGGGACAGGGGATGGAGGGTAACGCCGGGGACAGGGGATGGAGGGTAACACCACTTCTCCAGGTGCCTTTGGGGGATGCTGCCACCTCTGGCACCCCAGAGTGAAGTCAACAGGATTCTGTCCCCAGGAGTCCCAGAGACTGGCAGCAGGGATTGGCCCAGTATGAACCACCGTTCACTGGCTCCACACCCTGGGACAGGCTCCCTGGTGTTTCCACCGTGGTTTCCCATCTGGACAGTGGGATCCTGAGTGTCCCCATCACAGCTGCGCCCAGAGTCCTGGACTCCAGTGTGTCATTGGCACTCGTTAGCGTTTCTTTTGTCGTGGTCGTGGATGAAGTGGCTCTTTCTTTGTGTGTTCACAGCCCTCCCGCTCACTTTACCTTCTGGGAACACTTTTTAACATAACTTCCTATGTGGGGAGGACTTGAGTGATTAATCGAATGTTTCATCAGGTGTGGTTCTTCTGTTTCCCAGTTTTGACACAACATTTGGTGAAATTTCCAGGGACTCCTGTGGTCAACCTCACAGTTTCACTCTGTCACTTTCTAATGCAGTATTCTTTGGGAGTCTTTTAAATTAAGTGCCGTCATTTAAAAATAAGTTTTATAATATGCAGTTTCAGGTTAATTCTTTACCTTTGTGTGTCAGGCAGTGGCTCCTCACCTGTGAGTAGTCAGAAAGGTTCAGGCAGTTTTCCAGGGCGGTCTTTGCATTTACTGGAACTATTAAGAGCTGATTCTTGCTTAGGCCGTGATTGACACGCAGTGCACGTGAGGCCGTGCCTGGCTTAGCGACTTCTGCAGGCTTAGAGGTCTCTTTCTGTTCTTCCCCAAGCCTGCTCTGCTGTGCTGAGTGTTCACTGCGGGCGACGGTCACACTGTCTGGCAGGGGCCACCGAGGCCACAGGGCGGACTCCACATAGCGGAGCCTGCAGAATGGCAGAGCCCAGCCTCCTCGCCGCCCTTCGTGGGGAGCAGAAAGCACAAGCCTGTGATCAGAGCTGTGCTAGCCCAGAAAGCCTCTCAACAGGTTTAATTTAGGAATCGGCTCCTACCAACTGCCCACGTTTAGGATGTGTTTGAGTTTTTGTGATTTTTCCTGCACTGAAGCTACTGGACTGGCTCTTGAGTCACTGTCATGGGACTTCACATTGCCCCGACGGGAAGCCGTGGGGGAGGAGGGCCGCACAGAGGCTTGCGGCGGTGATAATGAAGGGCTTGTTTCCTCTTGGGACAGCGAGTTCAAGCTCTTTGTAATTGTCAGCGTAAACAGTGACCCGCTGAGGACACGGCTGTAATTCAGGGTGGCATAGTTGATTGTCATCGTTGATATCAGGTACCTGCCTCTAAAATGACAGTACCCATAGTGCAGCTCCAGGAGGGCAGCTCCTGCCAAACACACGTGGTCCTGGGCCCCTGCAGCCAAGGTCGTGCTGCCAGCCAGGCCTGCATCTGTGGGTGCACTGGGATCTTCATGGCACTGAGCGACTCCCTCGTTTGCTTGTGGGGCCCAGCCCTCTGTCCCTCCCGGTCCCCAGTGCGGCTCCTCCCTGTGTTCTCCCAGCCCGGTGCACACCTCCGTCTTCACAGCTTCCGTAGTTTTCTCGTGGACGCCCCAGGTGGGCGCCTGGGCAGGGATCGTGTGTTAGTCGAGTTCTCTCCAGCCATCCCTGGCTCGTGGTTCAGCAGGTCCCTTCACATGAGTCAGCCAGCTGTGTGGCTGCACGTTCAGGATGCTTGTCAGGGGCCTTCCTCAGGTCAGAGCAAGACCAAGGCTCACCTCTGTGGGACTTTGGAGCCCGCCCTGGAGAGACTCCAGTCACGTCCAGAGGGGCTGCCTGGGTCCCCGCGGGCTGGTGGGAGTGACTTCTGAACCACTCGAGGCCCCACTTTCTGTTCCTACACCCCACAAAGCCATTTAAAGCACCATGTTCTGGTACCGTGTGCCTCTCGAGTGTGGCACACAAGCCTGGACGTGGATCTGAGCGGGCGCTGCCTTCCTCAGGCTGTGCTTGTGTTTTGGGGCCCCTGGAGCACTCGTGGCTGTGATTCCCGCCGCTGTCTGAGCTTCCCTAGACGGTCTCACCCGCAGCCTGAGGGCCACATCGGCAGCCACCGAGGAGCGAGGAGACTGCAGGTCCGGTGTTGGTCCCACTCAGTCCTTCTCGACTTTGGTGACAGAGGAGACAGCAAAACTTCAGCTGGGAACCCCAGGCCTTCTCTGCTTGGGGCCCTGGGACTGAGATAGCACAGATCCTGCCATCCACGTGCTGGGGGCCCCTCTGTGCAGCTCCCTCCTCTGGTCAGGGGCCACGCTCTTGAGCTGGGCAGCTCGGGGTCCTTGCACTCAGGGGCTCAGGGCGGGTCCTGGATGCAGAGAGGAGAAGGGTGGCGGTTTGAGCCCAACTGTGTTGGCTTCATTTTCTGCCTCTTGTCCCTAAATACATTTGCAAAGTTTTCCAGATGAAAACTCAGAAGGGATTTTTAATGACTGGAATCTGTGAATTCCATGGAAGCCAAGTCTGTCCACCTCTTTCACCCACCTCACTTCTTCCCATTGGGGCTGATTTTGGCAGCGTTCATAGGGACATGGATGCAAGGGGTGGTGGCCAGCCCTCAGCCCTGCGTCCCTCCCCTCCTCCCCTCAGCGCCACAGCATTTCAGTGTCATCCCCTTCCCTGCACGCGTCCTCATGAAAACCAAGTGCAGTTGGAGGGAGACACCTGAGCCCACTCCCGTGACCTTCCCGGCCAGCCCGGCTGCAGCGGCCCCTCGGCAGTCATCTGTCTGGTGCTGCCTCCGTGCCCCTCCTGTCACCTGACGCTCGTGCTCCTGAATCTTCACGCGTGTGCTCCGTGCAGCCACCTCACGGGCTTCCTGGGAACGGAGACTGTGTCTCACACTGGTCAGAATGCTGTTCTCTGTCCTGTCCACTGAATAGTCCAACACAGAATCATTCCTCTGTGATTATTTATGCTTTGTTATGTAGAGCTGGAATAAAGAAAAAGTGAATTTAGACATTACAGCCATCAAGTTGAAGCTAGGTAATTGCATTAGGGAATTAAATGAGAGCATTTGAGTTTCTCGAGTTCTAATTCCACATCTTCGTATCCCCATCACCCCAAACCCAGTGTCTAACACAGCTCTTGGTCTAGGATTTTCTTGATTAATGCTCTTTGAATTGAACTGGACTGAGCTTAACATTCCCACCCAGAGTCAGAAGCCAGTCCCTGAGCAAATTGCATTTAGAACGTGAGTTTGAACTTACTGTGGTAAGGGGTATCCTACACGCCATAATTCCTAGTCAATATTGGGTATTTAGTCAAATAGACTCAAGTATAGAGAGGCATTGGCCCAACTGGTGAAAGGGCAAGGTACAGTGCTTTAGGTCCAGGTCCCCAATATCAACTATGAAAATAAAACGTTGTCAACTCCAATTACAGCCCTGTCCTCAGCTGGTCACTGTTTATGCTAACAAATATAAACAGCATGAACTTGCTGTCCTGAGAGGCAACACACCCTCCATTCTCTCTGCAGTGCAGCTGCCTTGGTGGATGGAACATGCCCCTCCTCCCTCCCTCCCCCCTCCTCTCTCCCTCCCTCCCCCCTCCCTCCCCCTCCTCTCTCCCCCCTCCTCTCTCCCTCTCCCCCTCCTTCTTCCTGTCTTCTCTCACCTTTCTCCCCCAACCTTCTCTCCTGGGCGAGGGGCAGAAGAGAAGGGACCTCCGGAATCTTCTGCTTCATCCAAGCAGCTTGGGGGCAGCATCAACAGCTGCAATTTGGCTGCCCCAGCAGGTGCCTCAGGGCAGCCTTTCTAATGGGAATCCTGGAATCTTGTCTTTCCTTAATGTGTCCTAAAGGCTGGAGGACATGAAGTGAAACAATGCTCCATGCTCAGTCCTGTGATTTTGTGTATTTATTGGACTTACTTTGAAATTAAACTAAACGATACCCAAGATAGAGCATTAAAAAAAAGAAAAAAGGGCCGGGCGCGGTAGCTCAATCCTGTAATCCCAGCACTTTGGGAGGCTGAGACAGGCAGATCACGAGGTCAGGAGTGGGAGGCTGAGACAGGCAGATCACGAGGTCAGGAGATCGAGATCATCCTGGCTAACACGGTGAAACCCCGTCTCTACTAAAAAATACAAAAAAAAATTAGCCGGACAAGGTGGCGGGCGCCTGTAGTCCCAGCTACTCGGGAGGCTGAGGCAAGAGAATGGCGTAAACCCGGGAGGTGGAGCTTGCAGTGAGCTGAGATCCGACCACTGCACTCCAGCCCAGGCGACAGAGTGAGACTCCGTCTAAAAAAAAAGAAAAAAAGAAAAAAAAGAAAAAAACAGGCTGTGGTGTTTGAAAAACAAACAAAACCGTTTGGTTTGTTGGTTTGTTCTTAGACCTTCACAGGCTACTAGGTCACACGTTTCAGTGTCTCAGCGAGTGACTTTCTCTCTGGAAGCCGTGTCAGCCTCTTGTTTGATGATGTCAGCCACAGCAGAAAGAAGCACTCCGTAGGCCCCGTGCTCAGCACCTTGGCATGAGCTCCTGCCATCTTCTGTTCATGCTCATCACAGCTCTGTGCAGTGGGCGTCCTCCTGATCCATGTGGGAGGATGGAGGATGGAGGCGGAAGGGTGAGTGACGGCAGGAGCACATGAGGGGTCTTTCCTGAGATAGGGAGGGGAACCGGCCCAGGACCTCAGTGCCCATCGCGTCCTTCCTCCTCCTCCTCTGCCTCTGTGACTGTTTGACTCAGACTGCAGCGACAGACATGAGTATGTGCAGAGCGTGTGTGCTCCCTTGGGGGTGTGTGCTCATATTGGCAGGGAGGGATGTGATCGTGTACAGAGCGTGTGTGCACACCTTGGGGGTGTATGCTGGCATTGGCAGGGACAGATGTGAGCACGTACAGAATGTGTGTGCACACCTTGGGGATGTGTGCTGGCATTGGCAGGGACAGATGTGAGTGCGCACAGAATGTGTGCTGGCATTGGCAGGGACAGATGTGTACAGAGCATGTGTGCACACCTCGGGGGTGTGTGCTGTTGTTGGCATGGACAGACATGAGTGTGTACAGAGCGTATGTGTACCCCTGGGGGTGTGTGCTGGTGCTGGCTGGGACAGATGTGTACAGAGCGTGTGTGTACACCTCAGGGTTGTGTGTTGGTATTGGCACGGACAGACGTGAGCGTGTACAGAGCGTGTGTGCACACCTGAGGGTATGTGCTTATGTTGTTTTGTAAGTGGCAAATACGTGGCCCTTGCGTCGGGAGGCCCTGCGCCCATGCTGAGTCCATCAGTGGCCCTCAGGTTGGGGTCTCCATCTCCCCAGACAGCACTCGAGTGTCTTGAGGTTTCAGATTCTTCCTCTCCAGGTACTTGGGCCTCCTCAGGACCAAACACCCAGAACGAGCCAACTGCAAACTACGAGAACGTTCAAATCCATCTTCAGTAGGAAAAGCAAAAGCAATTGGAATAATTTTCCAACATGACCTCGTGGTTAAGCCGTTAGATACTCCAGCCAGCAGATTGAGTCACTTTAAAATTCACGCCGATTAAAATGGTTTTGAGGGTTGCAGAGCTTTACCACTAAACCTTGAAATAATTGAAGCATTCTGCTCTACTTGCTTACTAACTAGGGTTGGAGATAACTTTCAGTCCAAAGTAGCAACCTTCTAAATCCAGCTTAGATGTGAGGCTCCCACTGACACAGGAAGAGACAGTGGCCCTTGTTCACTCTCCTGTGTTCACATACTTTGTCATTTTTTTTGTATCCTGATCATCACTTCTGCTTTTCCAATTGAAACTAAAGGAATTTTAGTTCTGGTTTGGAGAAGCTGTGGTTAGTGGTTTCTTTTCATGGTTTGCTTAATCTCTTAAGTCTGGTGCTTACGTTTACACAAATGCACTTTTCTTTAGTACGACGGTGTTGTTGCCCAGGGCTTCTCCCTCCATATCTGCTCCCCAGGAGGCCCCCTAGGAATGGACGCTGGAGATCCAGCCCCTCCTTCTTTGAGTCCATTGTAGGTTTGGCTCAGAGAAGAAAACAGACCTGTGGGTTAGGTGCCCCTGACTGTTTGCTTGTGAAATGTTTAACAATAAGGTGCCTTCCAAACTAATTTTACACACTGATAGTTGTAGCTTGAAGTATCACTGCAGTCATAAGAACAAAAAACACTCCCATAAAGTAGATAGGCAGAAAAAAGCCATAAAAATTTAATAAAGTACAAATAAAATGGTGTTGTAAGAATGTACAGTGGGAAATGCTCTCAGTCCAGCCAGATCGGCTGTGGCGTCCTCCTGTAAATACATTCAGCCACCTATGGCCCTGATCTCAATCACTACTGTGAATTGTGATCCAGAATGTTCTTGGGGGGCCGATGCCTGGACTTTGCCAGCAGCTGAGTCTGGTTGGGCGTCACGGTGGTGATGAGCTTAGCGCGGCCAGCTGGGCTGAGGGGTGGCCACCCGTGCACTCGCCACGTGCAGTCGTTATTCTGGTGATGGAGTTGCACTCGACGCGGCTTGTCCACCTGGGCTACTTAAAGTACCGGGAATCCAACTGTGAGCGGGTGCCTCCCGACATGGGAGCTGTCTTTCTTATCCAGGGCCCTCTAGCACTGCAGACCCCAGCCGCCGGTCCCTGAGCCCACGGGGAGGCACCGGAGGGCTCTGCTGGGCCATGGAGGTCCCCGAGCAGGTGGTCACTCATTGCTTATGGGTGGTCCATGGCCTGTGAGTTTATTCCCGGGGTCTGTGTGGACAAGGTTAACCAGTTCACAGCTGGGGACTTACACAGGTGACACTAGTTAAAGTGGAATCTATATTAGCTCGCACGGGAGTAGGTGAGGAGCTGGAGGCGAGGGGAGGCGAGGGGAGGCGAGGGGAGGCGAGGGGAGGCGAGGGGAGGCGAGGGGAGGCGAGGGGAGGCGAGGGGAGGCGAGGGGAGGCGAGGGGAGGCGAGGGGAGGCGAGGGGAGGCGAGGGGAGGCTTGGCCCGGCCCGGCCCTAGCACTGAAGCCCGGGCTCCTGACATTTCTGCGTCTTCCTGTTGAGGGGCTGCCAGGGCCCCTGTGGGTCCTGAAGACAGTGGGTGCCCTATGGACCAGGGGATGCGGAAGCCTCTAGAGGCTGCGGGAGGCAAGGAGAGGGTCGCGTCCCCAGAGCCAGCTCTGCCGGCAGCTCGACGTTAGCTGGTGGGACCTGTTTTTGGACTGCAGCTTCCAGAAATGTGAGAAAATAAGTCAGTGTTTAGGGCGCTAAATTTGGGGTGATTTAGTGGAGAAACAGAAAACTAGCCCAGGAAGGTGCACGCATTGAAATGTGCTCTGTCCAGGTGTTCACAGTGGCGTGACGGGGATGGCATCAGGGTTCTGGGAACTGCAGTTTTAGTGAAGGAAGGGGGCTCACCACCCCTTTCCTCATGTGACTGAAGGTACGTATGCCTGCCACACTGCCCAGGACACGGGGACTAGAATTTTGACTTTATTATGGGAACCAAGCCACAGTCAGAACAAAGTGAGGACTGAAATGAGCTTCCTGCAGCCTGAACTGGGAAGAGGAATCGCAAGTAGTTTGTGTTTTTCTGCACAGACCTGTCCTTTCAGATTTTGTTGAGTTCTGGAAAAAGGGAGAAGCACACCTCGGCGAGGGACGGTGTTTCTGGAGGTGGGGCGGCTTCAGCCTGAACGTGGCCGTGTGGCTGGGAGGCTCGGAAACTGCCCTCCAAGGGCACCCATCTGTTCCTTTCTGCACTAATACCTCCTTTACAGAAATTCCAGAAATTCCAGAGCAGTGCGGGAGGCCTCTGGTCTGGATGGGTTTGTGGGGACCGAGGTCATGGGGTGTTGTCCCAAGTACTTATCCTGATGTTGCAGAGGCTCTGTTCCCAAATAATTATTCCACAGTTTCAGAGCCTATATCTGAGTGATAGTCTTAACTTTGTTGCATAAAAGCAAACAAAGTATGTCTTGAGCGTCTAAAAATCCATTTAGTAGTCATGACTGTAACCTCATACATGGGGCTTTGGGATGGAGTGAAAAATCACCGTCACCTGGCGTGGACGCTGCGTGGTATTTCTAGCGTGGTGGCCTGCTCGTGCCTTGAGCTCCATCTGCAGCGTGAGCAAGAGCTGTGCATTTGAGAAATGTGGGCAGGTCAGCTTGCTCCTCCAGGGGGGCTGTGAGGATGTGGGTGAGGGGCCTGGGATGAGGCCACGTCAATGGGAAGGAACTTGGTTGTGTCAGCAGATATGTCTGCCTCTACAGGCCCGCAAGCCAGCCAGAACCCAGTTTTCCTTTGGTCATCTAATGCCAGAAAAAAAACCTGTTTCTTAGAGATTCTCATAATTTATATTAATGAACCATTTGACCCTACATAAAATGTTATAAATGCATAAGGCTTTACAACTTGGCAGATGTGTAACTCACATGTTAGGATTGAATCAAACTGTTGAAGATACTTGTTTCACGTGAAGGTTTTTAGCATTTTATGTGCAAACCAAATGCCAATAGCATTTTGAAAGAGTATTTTGGAATTTTAAACACAGAGTGGGACAGTGCTGGGTCTCTGGGATGCTGGTGGGGTGTATGTGACCACAATCTCTTGGAGCTTGCAAGCAAGCAGGATTCCTAAATTGTCACACCTGCAGTGCTGGAAGTCAAAGTGGATTTCTGTAAACGAGGTATTAGTGGAATAAGGAACAGATGAGTGCCCTTGGAGGGCAGTTTCTGAGCCTCCCAGAGACCCCAGGAAGAAGCGGGGTAGGGGGGAAGTTACCCCCTGGATGGTGGAGCCAGGTTTGCTGGTGGCCCTGGGTGGCAGGTCATTACGTGCAATAAGGAACAGGTGAGCGCCCTTGAGGGCGATTTCTCGGCCCCCTTTGCAACCGCAAGTGGAAGACGCCCCAAAGTGGGGGGTGTTGGGGGTCGAATTTCCAGTGGGGCCGGGTTTGCTGGTGGCCGCTGTGTGGCAGGTCACTGAGTGGAGCGATGGGAGGTGAGTGGAGAGGGAATAGTGGACGTACCCTCCACAGCTACTGCTGGGAGTTGGCTCTGGTAGCAGAGGGGGCATAGAGGGATTCCCATCAGGGGCAACACGGCTGGGGTCCCATGTGCGCTGGACGCTGAGGTGTGGCCATATGTGATCTCAGTCTCCACAGCCACTCTGGGAAGTGGGTTCAGTTACCTTCCCATCTCACATTTGAGAAATCTCAGGGGCTGACATCACAGCTGGGTGGGGTGGAACTAATGTCTCAGGCAGGATGTTGGCCCCAGAGCCCAGCTCTTACCCGCCCTGCTGTTTTCAGTCCACCAAGCTTGTAGAGAGGCGGGTGTGGTGGTGGGGGGCAGAGGTCGTGCGTTTCAGGGGGCTGCTGAGAAACCAACACAGTAGAAGGGGAGCAGGAAATAAACCAGGCAGGAGACACAGGCAGTGCTTGGGAGATCTGCGCAGGGTCTGGGTATAGGGGGCACCTCTGGGCCTGTGAACCCCGTTCTGTGCTCCCGGCTTGCCCAACCTTGGCCCTCAGCCACATGTCTGCTTTAGATGAAATCTCAGTCCCTTGCGTGGTGCGGGCATCTTTTCTCCCTGGCTTTGCCTCTCCTTAAATCAGTCTCAGTGTGGGTGGTGGGGTGGGTGGTGGTCCACGGAATTTGCCCTCCACCTCCCCATCCTTGTCCTATCTGGCCTGTTACCTGAATATGTGTCTCTTCAGAGCCTGCAAATGAGTGGGGGCCACGGCAGCCTCTCGCTGGCCGGCCTCAAACTTTTATTCATCAGAATCATGTTAAATGCTGATTCCTAGGCACCCCATTAGACTCTCTACGCCTGCCTGGCATGGGTACTTTGAGGAAGGTACAGAGGGTTGCTGGGCTGTTCCAGGAGGGAATTTGCATTTGTGGAATGTCTACTGTGTTCCTCCCAGCACCCTACTTTCCATGCACACGTGGCATTAAACCTGGAAGACCTCTGGGTGCTGTGCTGGTGAGGAAGCCCCGCCTGGATGAGGGGCTGCTGGGGCTTGGACTTGATTACTGGGCTGGGGGCTGCTGATGGGATGCCCTGGGAAGTCCTGCTGTGCACTCGGGGGGGTGCAGAAACAGGCTCAGGAAATACAGACCATGGATCTAAAAAATCCTACTGGAAAATCTTTTATGAGCAAATTTGCATCTGACTGAAGATAATCATTGCTTGAGTAATTGGTTTGTTTATAAAACCGGTCCTATGAACTAATAGATTAGTTTTCATTCATGCCTTGTCTATAACGTAAATAGCTGTTACGGCAACCTAAATTAACTTTAAATTTTGTATCAGATTGCATTCCAGATTACAAACAGCTGCTTGATAATCTAATTGATAAAATGGAGGAATTTGGTACTTGGAACCCAGAGTGAAGAGAACAGAATTGCTTTGGTTTCTCAAAAGCGTGTGACGGGTGACCTGGGGTGAAGAGAAGTGGCTGGAGTCATTACACTCGAGGAGATGATCTGGCCCAGCTTTTCTCAGCTGTCTTCTGGATAAAACAAAAGGGCGATAAACGTGGAAAAATTCAGTACTTAGTTTGTCTATGCCCTGAGCTTCTCATACAATCATTAATGTGACCGGGCTGTATCTGAAGCCTCCATACAGGCACAAAGAAATTAGGCTAGATTAAGGCAGCCGGCATCCTCTGGTGCCTGGGCCACATGTCATCTCCTAAAGCCCTTTTGGGTGAAATGACAGTTGCAATGTCTGTTGTTTGGAGGAGTGTAATCTCACGTATGAGATGTAGATTTAAAACACCAAAGCCAGGAAGCTTGGTGGGAGTGGCTGTCTTCCAAGTGGTTTTCTGTGCTGCCATGGACGAGGTGTGGATGTGTCATCCGTTGGTGAGATCCACTGGTGAAGGGGCTAAGCAAACCCTTCGCGGGGGGCGGGGTTGTGAAACTACATCTCTTCTGGCATCCCAAGTAAATACATTTTGTAAAACTTGTGAATTTGACCCTGACCCTAACCCTGAGTGTTGAGTCTGCTGCAGTGTCTGGAGCCGTCTTCGACATTGAGGGTGACTGACTGTAAATGACCGATTCCTCAGTGGTGAAAGTTCAAATTTAGCTTCCCTGAGGAAGCCAGACCTCAGTCACACGTATCTCCATTGTAAACACTGTGGCTTCTACACGAGTGGCTGCAAGTTTCCAGGTTCTCCTTGGAGAAGCAGCCATGCGGTGCTTGGTGATTTGATAACATCAGCCACCTTCTGTCTTCTGTCTAATCATGGTACAAATGATTCTCCTACAAGGAAACGGATCTGGTTTCTTCCCCGATCATTGGAAGAAGCAGCCCACCTAGGGACTGCACCGTCCTCTGCATTTTCACAGCAAAGCCTGTGTCTGTCTGTGAGGAGTGTCATGTGTGTTATGGGAATCATGAGAATTGCCTTAATTCTTCCACTTTTTGAGGGCTCACGCAGCTCTGCCTGTTTTACCTGGGATGAGCAGCGGGTGGTCTCTGGCTGCTGTGGGACTAGGGCTTGGGGTGCATCATCACATCCTGTGGCCTGTCCAGGTGGACATCATTGTCTTTTGCCTGTTGGCTGAGGCAGCTGTGATGCCATGGGGGTCATACTTGTGTCGGGGCCAACCCAGTTCTTCCCGTGTACACCTCTCCTGCTGGAGTGCCTTTCCTTATGATGACGTGTTGAATTAGCGTGGAGAATGCAGAGAGGCTCTGGGCCTCTCCTTCCCATTCTTACTCCCTGGAGCTGTGATGCCCGACAAGGGAGCCCATAGCCAGAGGCTCCTTTAAATTTAATTAGAATAAAGGTTTGATTACATAGCTAAACACATTTGAAAAGAACTTCACAGATTAAATTCCAGATTCAGCCCTTCAGGCCCAGTGGCCACATTTTGGGGCTCAGCAGCTGTAGGTGGCCGTTGTCTTTCTGTGTTGGCTGAGCAGATTGGGACGCTTCCGGTTCAGCAGGCAGTTCTCTTGCATGGTTCTGCCTGTGGTGAGGACACCTTGGCTGGAGAGCCTCGTGGCGATGCCATAGGCCTCTGGCTGCAGCCAGGCTGCACGGTTCCTGTGCCCCGCGTCCTGTGCAGGGCCAGATGGATCCCACCACAGAGTGAGCACTGCTAGACTTGGGTACTGTGTGTAGACAGCAGAGGGGCATGTCTGTGCCTTGCTGACTGGCCTCCTTGGCCAGGCTCCCGTCTCCAAGTCTTCAGGGGAAATGCATCCAC
The DNA here is from genome assembly GCF_037993035.2 of Macaca fascicularis. Classification (NCBI taxonomy): domain Eukaryota; kingdom Metazoa; phylum Chordata; class Mammalia; order Primates; family Cercopithecidae; genus Macaca; species Macaca fascicularis. The sequence continues at coordinate 103,016,124 of NC_088380.1, forward strand.
CATCCACACCGTGCACCAGAAGAAAACTGCAGGCTTCTCTGTGGGTGGTGAATTGAGATCATGCAGAGTGACTAGGCTTGGGCTCCTGGCCAGCGTGGAACCTGATGATAGCTTTAGGTGGAACCCGACATGCCTCCATGTGTACATGGCGAAGAGAATGCAGTGTTGGCAACTTGAATCCAAATGTGCTCCCGTTTTGAGGTGGAAGGTTCTGGGAGTATTGGCCGTTGCTGATTGTCCTGCTGTGGAGGACTTTGAATGCAGGCACTGGTTTAGGGTAACCCTGGTTTCCTGGTCCTGTATGTGGGCATCCCTGAGTGTGCTGGGCTGGAGGAAGGCAGGGCAGATGGGAGGGTGACAAGAAGTCAGGTGTTTCCAGCTGTGGGGAGTGATGCCATCAGATGGCCAAGATCAGGAGGGTGGTGGCCAGGGGACCAAAGCAGGGGTGGGTGGAAATGCCATGTTTCCCGGGGCATGGGGAGGACCTGTTGAGCTCTATTCCTGGGCAACAGTTCTTCCATTCTCAGGAATCTGTGCCATTGTAATTGAGTAGCAAATTCTGTAATTGCTCTAATTACTTTCTGTTAAGTCCCCATCCCAATTACCATGAATTAGCAACAGTGACAACAGTTTCCCTGATCAATCTTTGCCAAGAAAAACCAGTGGAACTAGTTTTAGTTACCTTGAGTTCCCTCCAAATCAGATTCCTTAGTGGCTTGTGTCCCCAGAGCTGCTGCAGTTCCTCCTGGGCCTAGCAGACACATTCCAGACATTCACATCTCAGCTCAGATGTAGGCGTGCACATTATTTACCGAAAATCGCACTGTGCTGTGATCGGCTTGAGCTGACGTTCTCTAGGTGGGAGGCAGAGGCCAAGGACCTGTGAGGGACTGTCCGAGTGTCCTCTCATTGACTTGGAGCAGGTGCACATCTGTTCTTCAAAAGTTCTAATGGGATGAAATTAGAAATATGAATTTTTAAAATTCATGTGTTATGAACACTGTTCCGTGATTTCCTCTGAAATGAGAGACTATTTGTGGACAAGGCAGTTGGCCTGCAGCTCTCCTTAGAACTGTCCTAGACCTCGATGCCATCCTATGGTCTCTTCCTGGGTGTGGGGTGCACTGCTTGAAGCAAAACCAAAGGAAAGAATGTGGTCAGTGTGCATCACTACTGCAGCCAGCTCAACGCGCCCACCCACTGGGAGGGGGGCCGGATCACTTAACATTTTAAATGCATTTAACACTAAACCAGCAAATCAGCCAGTACTTTCTGTAACTGAACTGCCTGGCTCATGGGAACCTGACACTTGACTTTTCAGAAGAGAATACTTGCTTCTGTGGAGTGTCAATATTTGTCTCATTTCTTGAGACTTTGTTCAAAGTGATGAACATGTGTAAATTAGGCCACAGAGCTCTCTAGGCACAGTCAGGGGAGTAAAAGGCTGTGAAAGATGCGGCCTGATGTGAGCTGTGGCCAGGCACTTTGGAACCTGGGATCCCATCTCCAGCCTTTCAAAGGACATAGAGGAATATAAAATGCAGATGGGAGAGTTCATATTTTAGGCTTCTCTGTTCTTTTGAAATCAAAGTGCAAAGAAAAAGTTTTGCCTTGAGGTCTTATCCCTTACTTGTTTTTCTCCTGAGGTTTTAAAATTTTCTTAACTGCTTTTTTCTCCCCCAATCCTTGGGGAACTTCTATCTTCTTATCTTCTTAAAAGATATAGTTAAATTGAACACTGAAATTTAAAAACATGCTTTCATATTATTTTTCTTTTAACGTATGTATCTGACATTGGTGAAGAACTAAGTGGGCGTGTTGCTTTACTTTTAGTTTAGTTTATTTATTTTTTTGAGACGGAGTCTCGCTCTGTAGCCCAGGCTGGAATGTAGTGGCACGATCTTGGCTCAGTGCAGCCTCACCTCCTGGTTCACGCCATTCTCCTGCCTCAGCCTCCTGAGTAGCTGGGATTATAAGTGCCTGCCACCATGGCTTGTTCATTTTTGTATTAGTAGAGACGGGGTTTCAACATGTTGGTCAGGCTGGTCTTGAACTCCTCACCTCAGGTGATTTGCTCACCTTGACCTCCCAATGTGCTGGGATTACAGGCATGAGCCACCACACTCAGCCTGAGATATTCTTGATTGTAACTGTAATAGATCCCTTTAATAAAAACAGAACAACAACAACAACAAAAAGCTCTCTGAAAAGTCCCAAAATTAAAGAGCTCACTTGGAAAGGGATTTGGACACCAGTTGAATGGCCCAGCACAAACCATAGTTACATGGGCCACTCGGTCTGTTAGATTCTTAGGGTATTTGAAGTGGTGGGGATATTTGCATTTCTGCCTCTGGATATCGTGTTAGTATGAATTCGGCTAGTGTTTGAGGGCCAGGCTCAGATCCGGGAAAACAAGAGCCCCTGACCTCACGGCACTTCTCTTCTATGTGTGTGTGTGTGAGGAAAATAGAAAACACAAGAATATTTTTTTTTCAATGAGCTGGGAAGATGGAAAAACAAGCTTAAGATGTTTACTTGTTCAGAAGAAAGGAAGTGCAGGGAACACTCAGCTTTGCTGCTGCTGAAGGAGGCCCCTGGCGGAGGCTGTTTCAGAGGTGGGGTTTCTCTGAGAAAGGTAAGAGGCAAATAGGATGCCCTATCTGGTTTGCCAGAGATGGGGAAAGTTAGTATCCCCAAAACAGCCTCAGCATTCTTTGAAAGGCTTCAGAAAACCAGCTAGGGTGTGGGACCCTTGTTGGCCGCTGGGTAGAAGGAAAACATTGCTGGTCCTGAGGACTGTATTGTTCTTCCACTGCTATAAAGAACTACCTGAGGCTGGGTAATAAAGGAAAAAAGGCTTAATCGGCATACAGTTCTGTGGGCTGTACAGGCTTCTACATCTGGGGAAACTTACAATCATGGTGGAAGGTGAAGGGGAGGCAGGCATGTCTTCACATGGCTGGAAGAGGAGAGAGAGTGAAGGGGAAGGTGCCGTGTACCTCCAAACAACCAGATCTCAGGAGAACTATCATGAGGACAACACTTGGGGGATTGTGCTAAACCATTAGAAACCACCCCCATGAGTCAATCACCTCCCACCAGGGCCCACCTCCAACACAGGGTTAGAGTTCAGCATGAGATTTGGGTGGGGACACACAGCCACACCACGTCAGGCTTCCCATTCTTCTCTTGCACGTGCTTCCCAAATGGTTCTGTCATTGGTTTTTGTTTTTGTTGATACATAATATATGTACATATTTTCTGAGTGCATGTGATATCTTGATTCATCCCTATATTAATCAATCTGGGTACTTGGGATATCTTTCACTTGAAATATTTTCTTTTCCTTGTGCTGGTAATGTTCAAGTTATTCTCTCCTAGCTGTTTTGATAATACACAGTAGATAACCCACTGCCATCCCCTTGCTGATTTACCAATAGTAGGTCTTGTGCTCCCATTAGGCTGTGTGTTTGTGCCCATTAGCAGCCTCTGCTTATGAGTGGGCTCTGCTGGGCCCTGTTGACCACCTACTCTTAGCCTCCATGAGATCTCTCAGCTCCTGCTTATGAGGAAGAACATGCACCGTTTCTTTGCTTGGCTCGTTTGCTTAATGTAAGGTCCTCCAGCTCCATCCATGCTGTTGCGGATGACAGGGCTCTCCGCTGTGTGGTGGAGTATTGCTCCTGTGTATGTTCAGGCCACGTTCCCTTCATCCCCTGTTGACGGGCACTCAGGTGATTCCGGACCTTGGCTGCTGTGGATGGTGCTGCATTGAAGCTGGGAGCTGTCACTGGCTTCATATTCAGGGGACATGAGCCACTTTGATGTTCTCAAGCAACCTATCCCCAAAGCCTTCTGTAGAATGCCGCATTCCCTTGTGCCCATGGCTTCCACTAGGAGGAACCATTGGGAAGGGGCTTTGAACCCTTGGGTTTCTGTCTTTAATTGGTACCCGGGTGCACTGACCAAGCAGGGGTCCCAGTGACCCTGGACACTACCTCACATAAGGTCCAAAGATGCAGTTAGGTTCTTTTTTAACTTTAGAAAAAAAACGCTTTGGACCTGATTAAGCTATAGCATTATCAGTTAGTGTTTTTCCTATTAGAAAGGTGTATATTTTATTTTCTAGGAAGAAAAGAAATCCTGTTAAATACTCTAACCACAGATTAAATCATGTCAAGGAAAGAGGTACTATTTTGGGGGGAAATTGTCCCTTCATGTCAAAGATCAAGGGGATGACTTCCATTGTTTAATTGAGTTAATTATGAAATCTTAAGTGGTTTGAGGGGCTGTGGTGAGGGTTATTACAGAGTCGTGTGTCTTAGCGAATGGCACAAACGGCCTTGTGGGCCTACTTTGGCTTTGTTTGAACCTGTAGATTGTTAAACTAATTTTAGTTTAACATTCTGAGGATTATAAATTGATTCTTGTCTAAGAAGAGGTTTCTGTTGTCTTTGAAGACAGGAGCCACAATACAGAAGGTCCCTGGCTCCCAATGGTTACATTTGTGTTTTTTTTCAACCTCGTGATGGTGCGAACTAGGCACACTCAGTGCATTGTTTGGCCCGAGATGGGCTGCCTCTGGATGAACTCCTTGTAAGTTGAAACTATTATATCAAATGCACTTTCTATTTAGGATATTTTCAGCTACGCTGGGTTTATTGGAACAGTTTCATCCCATGGTAAGTCAGGGAGCATATGTGCTCATAAAAGTAGAGACAATCTTATAGATACCATTAGGTATAAAGTCTGACGTTACAGAGATACGATGAAAACAATCAAGTGGGACTTGGAAGCCTTAGAGGGGCTCACATGGCGGCTCCTGGAATGCAAACGTGAGCGCCACTGGCTTCTGGATGTGACGTCTGTGCCTTCTGCTCAGCCCAGTGGGTTATCAGCTGCTCTCGAGGGCAGAGCGGTCCAGCGTTCCTGTGTTTAGGAGTTTGAGCTGCCTTAAGAGGCTAGGTCATTTCTCACTGGTGTTTCAGGGCTTTAGGCCTTCTGAACAAGCAGGAGGAAGGACGACTTTGTAGAGCTTTGGAAATCTCAACGGACTTCAGGGCCATCCCCCTTGGCAGGAGAGAGCCCCACTGGAGGTGAGCAGGGTGCCGTGCAGGCCTGTGCTGGGCCCAGGCATGTACGGACGTTGTGAGGGCCACAGGACACAGATCGGTCTTGGTTCACAACTGGTGTGGATGGCCACGCAGCATTTCTGGCAGGTACATGAGTGCGGGGAGGTGGGTTTTGGGGTGTGCTTCCTTGTTGCCTAGTTGCTTGGAAGACCCCTATTCAGACCCCATCCTGAGTCACCGTGACAGGCCTCCGGCTTCACACGCCACACAGAAGCCTTGGTGTCGGTCACTGACGCCCACCAGATGTCAGATATGCCTATGTATCTTCCCTGGTCTCGGGATGGGTCTTGTTTCGAGGTTATAGTAAACGTTCTTTAAGAGGGGTTTTGGATATTTTTTTTGTTTGCAAGGAGGCAGCAGGGAGTACTTGAGCAGTGAGATCCCCTTCCCAACCAATGAGAATTCAGATCACAGCAGGTAATTATGGCAGCGGGGCTGTGAGATCAGCTTCCCAACCAATCAGATCACAGCAGGTAATTAAGGCAGCGGGGCGGGTGGCCAATCCTGAACTGTGGCTATGGCTGGAGTCTTGCCCCGCGGACAGAGCGTGCTGGGGCCTCGGTGGTCCACTGTGGGGTGGGTGGAGCGCATGAGCTGTGTGCTGCTGGGCCGTGGCTGGCTCCCCAGCCTGGGGTTTAGGCAGGACTCGTTCTGAAGACAACTTGGAACCCAGGAAGCAGCACGAAAACAGGTTTGTGCGTTTCTAGATCCTTGGTGCTCCCCAGTCAGACAGTGTGCAGGCTCTGAGGGGTCTCGCCAGGAAGACTTGCACAGTCGGCCCCGGGGTGGATGCGGCTGCAGCGGGTCTTGCAGGAGCTGGAAGTGGGGGTGTCTCACAAGTGGGACCTTTCAAATGGGTCCAGCAGGATGCATCTGTGGAAATGCTGCCACCTAATGTAGGACTGCGGCCAGCAGGGCCTGAAAGGCTACAGCGGGCTCTGTTTCTGCTCTCTTGAGAAAGTCTCTGCACGGTTTTCCTTGGTTTTTGTCTGTCTGGAGGCTGCTTCCCCCTTTCTTGGGCTTACCTAGCCTTCTGAGCTTCCTTGTTGAGTATGACAAAGCCCTGAGAAGGCATTTTTATTGCATAATTGTGTTATCCTGGTGGCAGGATAAATGACCTGCAAATGTGGGTGACTCAGTAGCTCTGAGGGTGTTCAATATCCAAGACAGAGGTGGGAATGAAATGTTCAGACAGGTGTCAGAGGGTCTGTTCTCTGCTTCACACTGGGGCCCTGGTTTGCTGTGACAGTCTTCACACTCGATCCAAAATGGGGATAATGAAGTCTCACGGATTCGGCTTCAGCTGAGAGCTGCCTCCAGCACAGTCTTGTGTGAGTAACAGTTTATATGTTTGGTGCGAAGGGCGGGCCCCAGTTGATCTTATTTGTGGTGGTGCTTATGGTGGCTTTTCCATAAGGAATGTAAACTTTATTAGCTTTGGCAAGGAAATCTTGAGTAAATCTGAAGAATGTTTCAGGAAATTCTGGAACCTACAGTGAATCTGGAATCTGCATGAAATTGAGATTTGGATTCTCATGATTTCCTAATGCTACCCCGAAGCCCAGTAGTTGAGATAGTCGTAGAGCTTCAGTTGTGCTGCCCAGTTCCCCATTTTAAAAGGAACACGTTGATTTCATCTAGAATGTTCTGATCTCTGAGTGCTGCCAGCGGTGTGACCAGCCCTCTGCATCAGAGGGGAAGCCAGGGCTGCGCTCACGGCATCGCGGCAGCTGGGAGCTGACCCAGGACCTCAGGCACGTGTGATGCTGACCATTTTCTGTAAACTCCAAGGGTGCAGTGGTCTCCTTGGCGCTTTACAGTCTTCTGAAGCTTTTGATGTGTCTGCACTTTATAGATTTTTCAGAAGTAGATGGCCTTTTCCCACACCCTTGGGCTGAGTTTCGTCAGAGGCTGGTGTGTGGGAAGCACCACACCCACATTCTGACAGGGAAGACTCTGGTGCCCAACTGAGGTCAGAGGGGAAATTTGTTTTTCCTTCCCTCCAGTCTGGTCCAGCTGCTCCCTGGTTGGTCAGAAGAATATCATGCTTATCCAAGTCATAGGCAAACCCCCTAAGTCAAACATTTGTCTTTTTTCTTTAATATACCCGTTTCATTTATATGGGGCAAGAGATAGAGAAATGTCTTTTAGGGGAAAATTAATTTCTTTAATTACACAAAACTTTTTGGATAAAAACTGTAATCAAGAGGCTATTTTTGTAGAAAGATCTAGTTAAATACTATAGTTGGAAAGCTCCTTATATTTGATCTTAAACTTGGGCCCGGTGTGCATGTCAGCACGCTCGTGCTCATGACACCAGGCTCAGCTGTGAACTACAGGCACCGGTACATATAGCCACCCCATCGATTGCTTCCCCAGCCGTTCCTCCTGGCCTTGTTTCCCCTTCCCTGTGAAGGAGGGAGCAGTTCTGCCTGCTCTGAGATGCCGGCAGGCCTGCCGTTGGAGCAGTGGGCACCTCCCACCTTGAAATGGTTCTTCGTGGTGCAGTTGCACCACGGTAGGTGGACTTGTCTTTGTTGCCTTCCACAGAGGACGGTTAGGGTGGGCAGGAAAGAACTCTCTGCTACAAGTTTGCATTCCAGGCTGTTTCCAGAAGTGGGAATTCTTGTGCCCTGGAGTCTGGGAATGAATTTCTAGTTTCCCAGCTTCAGGTGGAATTGAAAATGAGTGAGGCAACCCACCACACCCATCTGGAGCCAGGAACTAGAGCCATTTTTAAAGTGGCAGTTTCTCCATAAGATTAGCAAAAAAAATGCACTCAGCACGTTTCTTTCTTTCTCATATGCATTTGTCCATCTAAAATGGGAATGGTGGTTTTTGAAGCATGGATGTAGTTTTAAATTTTGAGTATTATAAACCTTAATGTAGCTTGTTAAAATGTTGGCCTGATTATCTGGAGATTTACTAAACCTTTGGAGTGGTAATAATGAGTTGATCTATATGACTTTGCTTTCTAGGATGCAATGAAAGTACTATAATTAAAACCTCTGCAGTTAGGTGCAGCAGGCGATTGGCCAAAACAAATTTTGCCTTTTGGTTTTCTTTAACCAAACAAGGAAGTAGAGTGTAGGCTGAAGTGGCAAATTCATTTCAGAGCATGCCAGAGCCCTCAACGATTGAGCAGCCTTCTCAGGTGAACGTGTAACATGCCGTGAGTCTTGGCAAGCCTGGCTACTGATGTGTGCACGTGACACCACGGAGCCACACCTAGGAAGATGTGGTTTCTGTAGCAAGATTTGGAAAACCAAAGTGCAACTTAATTATCCAACTTTGTTACAGAAAGAGCTTTGACCAGATGGCCAAAGACCTGATTCTCTTACAATCGAGACTTGGTTATAAAATTGCCCTTACTTGGTGCCAATCAGTGTTGGTCCACAGTGGTACTCCTCCAACCTCACTGAATAGTTGGGAGACTGAAATGAGACTGTGAAAATCTCCTTAAGGTGAAAAGGGCTCTGGGGCACCCGGGAATATCCGCACACCCGTGGCCATTCCCCTTTAAGGTGGAAAGGACTGCTGGGTCACGCGGGAGCATCCGCACACCCGTGGCAGTCCTCTTTAAGGTGGAAAGCGCTGCTGGGGTGCCCAGCAATATCCGCACAACCGTGGCCATTGTGGCTGTCCCCCTTTCTGCTCAGTCACCTCTGTATTCCCGCATTCAGGCTTTGGGACACTCATGAGCAGCTCATCCCCTGGGCTGGTGAGGAAGGGGAGTGGGAGGTTGTTCTGAGGCTCTGTCACCATCTGCCCTGTCGTGAGCTGGGCAAGGCAGTGGCAGTGACCCCGGAGGAGTCTGGTCAGTGAGGGCTCCGGCAGGAAGTGCTGAGGCTTGAGGTGGCTGTGCCAGTCGTAACGAAATGTCTTCCCTCTTATTTCCATGATTCTTTCTAGTTCTGCGCCTTGCACTGCAGAGTCTCTGTGTGTCTATAAATACACATTAGTTATGATACAGGTGCCTCTTTCCCCTCTGGGGCTGGGCCCGGGGAGTAAAGTGCAAGACCCCCTCACTGCTGGATGCCCACCAGCACGAGGCACTGCCTGCCCTGCTAACTAATGCCTTCAGCGAGTCCTGGAAGCCCCCTCCTGAGCGCCTGGCCTGTTGACAGTGTACACGGGAGACAGATGAGCTCCCCTTGCCCCACACTGAGCAGAGACTGGGGAGGCGGCGGCAGCACTGTCCCCCATGGTGCATCCTGGGTGCATGGAGGAAAAGTCTGTTCATGCTTCAAACAGCCCATCCTCTCAAAAGCAGGGAGACAACCACATTTCCATCTGGAATCCTAAAAAAGGGCCCTTTTCTTTGAGGGAAGAACGTGGTATGTATGTGTGTACCTCTTTTTTTTTTTTTTTTTTTTTTGAGACGGTCTCCCTCTGTCCCCCAGGCTGGAGTGCGGTGGTGTGATCTCAGCTTACTGCAAGCTCCGCCTCCCGGGTTCACACCATTCTCCTGCCCCAGCCTCCCGAGTAGCTGGGACTACAGGCGCCCGCCACCACACCTGGCTAATTTTTTATATTTTTAGTAAAGATAGGGTTTCACCGTGTTAGCTAGGATGGTCTCAATCTCCTGACCTCGTGATCCGCCCACCTCGGCCTCCCAAAGTGCTGGGATTACAGGTGTGAGCTACCACGCCAGCCCGTATGTGTGTACCTCCTTTCAAGTCTTGCCTGACCTTTGCATTTAAATATTATTGAAAAACTTAAGCACGTAACTGACAAGAACTTTATAGGTTTCTCCAAGTAAAAATATGGAAAAGTTAAGTGAACCCATAATATGTTTATTAGTCCCACACTTGGATTTTAAAGGTGGGCAAAACATCTCCCAGTTCTTCAGCCTGATTTCCATGGAATCGTGAATGAAACGTGCTGAAGTTGCCGTGCGGATTTTGTTATGTGGCGGTGACAAGTGGGGCTGGTCACTAAACAACTGGAGGGATCTCTGTCCTTTCTGTGCTCCTGTTGGACACTAGGCACGTGCTTGGCTGTTTTCTGTGTGTTGTGTGGGCAAGATGAAGACAGAATTTCCAGATGATCCACACGGTGGTATCTTCTCCCTTTTCTGTTAAAACGTGTCTTCTGCTGCTTCTACATAGACCAAGTGTTTCTCTTGCCTGTCTACATAAATGCTGTTTAACAAAAACTGTATTGTAGACATGTGAAGTTGAATTCCACATTATAAAGCAGATAGAGATGACTGAGCATTGTTTTGTGGAAGAAAGGTTTAAAATGATTTTTAGCTTTTTCCCTGAAAGAGGGAATAATTTTAACTTTTTCTCTGAAATATGGAATAATGAAATGGGAAAATAATTAAATTTTCCCGTGTAATTGTTAGATTATATTTAATTATTTGTTAGATTATTCATGTATTGCAAGGGAAAAGGAACTAGATCACCTCATGCACCCAAATGAAAATTTAAAGGGTATGGGCAAATTCATTTGAACTTCTTTAATTTTTTTTTTTTTTTTTTTTTTTGACAGTCTCACTGTGTTTCCCAGGCTGGGTGCAGCAGTGCAATGACAGCTCACTGCAACCCCAATCTTCCAGGCTCAAGTGATTCTCCTGCCTCAGCCTCTCCAACTGCTGGGATTTACAGGCATTAATCACCACACACAGCTTATCACCTCTTGGAGACTAGCTTTGAGTTTGGGCATTCAGTGAACTGTATTTTGGTTAATTCTCAAAGTTTCTCACTGTTTATCTTTAATTTGCTAGAAATCTAAATGTATTGTGAAATGCATTACATTTCCTTAGCATTCACGGATTCCCAGTTAATGGGGCAGAGACGCAGAAGGGCAGGAGGCGTTCGGACATCATCAGGGTTGCAGTTGAGTGCTTGCCCCGAACACACTGGAGCTCTGGGCTCTGTGGCCCCACGGGGGTCCTCTGTCCACTGAGGTGGCCGGGTTACCTGGAAGGTCCCTCCAGCCTCTGCGATTTTGCCCTTTTCAAGTTAACATCTTGTCATTGTCCTGGGCAGCGTTGCCTTTCGTTCACTGACCTATGACTGAACAGCTGGTCAGTGGCCAGTGCTGCCTCCTTCAGTTGGGAGGTGGTGACGTGATTACACTTCCGTGGAACTTGGTTCTTGGTGTATTAAGGGTTCAGTTGTGTCTTGATTTTTAATCTGCACCTCTGAATTGGTCTTTTGATTGCAAAGAGATTACTTGCTGGATTTGTTTCTGAATATTTCTTGGATAAGAGAAGAACCTCGCTTATCTGTGTGTTCCTTTAATGTGTTTTTGCAGGCATTTAAATGGGTATCTTAGCCCTTAGCCCATTTTCTGTGTGTGGTAGATTCATTCAAATCTTTTACGCGAAGTATCTCTTCCATTAAGGCCAGAGGACGTGGGGTGCTGTCTCCGTAAACTAGGGGGAAATGGCATTGTTCTGCCCTCCTCCCTGGGAACGCTGGGGTTTCCAGGTCTCTGGACTTGGCTCCCACACTGGGAGAGGGGCTGTGGCTTCTGGAGCCCATTTTGTGCGGGACTGACTCCTTCACTTGCTTTATTCCCCACGGTCTTTGCTGCTTTATGACGCAGGAATGAGGGAGTCGGGCCCGGGGGCTGCGCCTGTGCCTGAAAGGCTGGATGCAGAAACTCCTGGTGGGAAGGATGTTCCTTGAGGGCAGCTTGGAGTCTTTTCCTACTTTTAACAGAGAAGTAGCTCTTCACATGGTTCTATTCTGCTAGTGATGTTTCAAAATAATTGGTGTAGAGTTATGCAGATGTCCAAGACACCCATGATCCACTCCGGGCCAGTGCCAGGCATTGTGCTCAGATGCCTTCAGACCACATTCATATGCCAAAGATTCTTGCTTGGCTATTCTCAAACTTATGAGAATCTAAAACAGGAGCCACGGTGTGGATTTTCTCTTAAGCCCCCATGCCTTTGCTTTGTGTTTTGGGGATGAATGACTTCATCAAGGGGAAAGAATTGGAGGAAGGAGCCTCTGAAGCTAGGAGGGGGTGGGGAGGGCCGGGAGGCAGAGGGAAAAGGAGCTGTAGGGGGAGGAGCCAGGCTGGGGCTTCTCCCTATGATGTTCGCCCACCCCTGGGGTGATGCCCCAGGGATGGACTGACTTTCCCACAGGAAATGTGTATGAGGATTGCTTGTCTGTTTCGTGGGCTGGTCATTTGGATTGAGGGAATGTCCATGTTATGATTCCTTATTGATTCGAAGGTTGAAAAGCTTTGTGCTCAATACAGGGGTCTCTTGGTGTGATGGGAAATGTGATCGCAGCTGCCTTCGGTGTGGGAAGGGCCCTCGAGACCCTCAGTGGTGGCCGGCGCTGGCCTTAGCCTCCCTGGGTGAGCTGCCCTCAGGGCGGGAAGGGAGGTCTTCGGTGGTGGCCGCTGCCGGCCTTCGCCTCCCTGGGTGAGTGCAGCTCCATCCCCAGTGTCTCCGACTCCTTGCCTGGCACCTTCCTCGCTGAAGGCCGTGATCCATCAGCCGTGTCCATGCGTGTCCTCCAGACTAGTGCTGACTGCAGGTCCAGGGGTGGTCAGAGGAGGCCAGAGGAGGCCCTCATGATGTGAAGCTAAACGTTTAATGATGGCGCTGCTGAGTGCATGAGCCGCGTCAGCCCAAGAGTCCGGGTAGGAGGGAGCCGCGGGGTAGAGGGAAGGCTGGACAGATGGGTGCTTTCCTTAGCCCCTGGGGGCATGGCCAGGTCCATGCTCAGACCTGCTTTCTCCCATATTTCCATAAATAGCAAGGGAAGGACTCGGGGCACCCAGGAACCTCATGGGTATAAGCTGTGTCCTCGCGTGGCCCCAGCTGCGGCCGGTGACGTTATTCTCTTTAGCCTCAGGCTTATTTTGTATAAAAACACAAAGGCACAGAAGTAGTTCAAGGGCCTCTAAAGACTTATGTAATTGTTAATAGGCCTACTTTTATGATTTCTTATGTATTAAGAGCAAATCATGAAACAAACTCATTTCTGTTTGAAGAAATCTTTACCGTTCTCATTTTTGTGGCAAGCAACCTTGAGTCTTTGCTTAGAGCGTTAGTGCCCTCATGCCAAGCGCCGCTGCCTGGCGTCTCCTCGGCACACACCTCTGTCCATTGGTTTCCGTTCACCTTTCCGCCTAGAATTCTAGGAGGGGCGCTGGGATCTTAGGGCTAGAAAGAAACTCTGAAGACCACTTCTAGGGGCAACTTTTAATCAGGGCTCTCCAGAGAGACAGCCAGCTGGGTGTGCGTGTGTCTCCAGGGGGATGTTTGCTGCAGGGGCTACGGAGTCCAAGAAGCCCCAGGACCCACAGCCTGCAAGCTAGAGTCCTGGGAGGGCGTGGCTTGAAGACTTGAAAAGCGGAGGGTGCAGATCCCACCTGGGTCTGAGGAGCTGAGACCCAGGAGCACAGGCGGCAGAAGACAGATGTCCCTGGCCCATCAGCCAGACAGGTGGAGTGAGCCCAGTCTTCCCCACTTGCTGTTTTATTCAAGCCCTGGGTGGATAGGGTGGTGCCCCCCACACTGGTGAGGATGGGTCTCCACTCAGTCCAGAGGCAAACATGCATCTCACACAGAAATAATGCAGAACCAGCCATCTGGGCACCTGGGGCATGCTCAAGTCAATGCACAAAACAAATGCCACGCGTGGCCCTGATGTCTGCATGTTCGCATCACTCCACTCACATTGCTCAGTCATCTCCTCGGTGACTTTGTAAGCTCGTTGTGTGGTTCTGGGGGTCTTTGCCCCGGGTGGTGGTGGTGATGACAGGCTCCCCAGCACCCCAGCTCAGGTGCGGTAGGTGATGCCACCAACAGCTCCTTATTTCTCAGACACTTGAGCGGGTGCTCTGTGCAGCCAGTTCCACCTGCAGCAGCATCTGTTCCCTACGCCAATTCCATTGGGAGTGTGTGCCTGCCTTCTGTTGGGGTGCAGCCTTCTTTCAGGGAGGAACTGTGTCCTGTTTGCCTATGTCTCCCGTGGTGTATCTCATGGCTGAATAAGTACCTATAGGTTACCTCAGTGGCTGAATGATAGGTTCATTGGAAGGAAAACTTTATACTTTTTTTTCTTTTTGAGATGGAGTTCCACACTTGAACGCCCAGGCTGAAATGCAATGGCACGATATCAGCTCATTGCAACCTCTCCCTCCCAGATTCAAGTGATTCTCCTCCCTCAGCCTCCCAAGTAGCTGGGGTTATAGGCGTCTGCCACCATGCCTGGCTAATTTTTGTATTTTTGTTAGAGACGAGGTTTCACCATGTTGGCCAGGCTGGTCTCAAACTCTTGACCTCAAGTGATGTATCCACTTCAGCCACCCAAAGTGCTGGGATTACGCCATGAGCCATCACACCCAGCAACTTAATACCTTTTTTTTTTTTTTAATCATAATGGGCTTGTTAAATGCTTAAGTTAATGTTTATTTTAAAAAATGTTATCTGTGACGTTTCAGCTTTTCATAGCACTTCTCGTGTGAATATTCAAATAAAGGCCCTTTAGTCGTGGGGGAGAAGGGGTTATCCCTTTCAGCAGAGGGAGATGGAGGAACACGTCCTGGTGGGTCTGAGCACAGGCAGTCACCCCAGCCTTGGTGCTTGCTTAGGTCTGTTCTCCGTTCACCGTAGCAGCGTCCACTCTGATTGTCAGCTTAAAAATAAGCTTTTTCCTCTTTCTAATCAGAACAGTTAGTTTGTTAACCGTCACGTTAAGGTATCGAGAATGATGGCTTTCAGGCCTCAGATATGACACAAGTAGTAAATGCAGCTGACCCTGAACGGCATGGGTTTTGAGCTTTGAAGGATCACTTATGTTAATTTTTTTTTTCCAACCAAACCCTTACTGAAAAAACCTGGCTTTGTGGAGGGCCAACGTTTCCTACATGCGGTTCCATAGGGTGGCCGTGGGTCCTGTGGATATGTAGATTTGGGTAAACTCGGGGGGTGTTCTGGAATCCATGTCCCCGTGTATACAGAGGGACAACTGCAGCTTTTTAAAAGTTTGTGTCCTGCCTTGTCCTAAAAAGGCTCCAAGGTGGATGCAAAATTATTTCATTCTTTTGGTTTTCTTGGTGGAATACTGATGTTTATTCTTCAGGGTCTAAAATCCTGAGTGAACAGAGTTAGTGCTTCAGGAACAAAGCCTGTCTGGAAACACATATTGAGATATCCACCTTTTCTTCATGGTTTCACAAAAGGTCGTGATCATGTTTTATTCGTTTGAACCATAGGAAACTGCTAATATTTGCTGTTTTTGGCCTACAGAATGGCAAGTTCATACGATATTAAAAAGAAAGGTTTTCTGGATGGGGAAAATAGGAATCAGTAAGAACCTGAAGTTGTCTGTCATGGCCTGTGAGTCACAGGTAAATAAACCTGCATGAGGGGACGTTGGCTGTACAGTATTTTCCTTCTGTTTTAAGACTGTCAGAAAAAGGTCAGTTCTATTGTGTTGGGTCCCTGGACCTCACCTTTGCTGCAGAGGGGACTTGCCATTATGCCTCTTGTCCCAGTGCCCAGGAGGCTGACGCCACATAGAAGACCTGCAGGTCAGTGGACATGAACAGGCACCGGACATGCTGTGCACCTTGGGACACATCTGAGAAGTGTGTGCTTGCAGCAGGTCTGGGGTGAGGGCGTGTTCCATCTCCTCTCCCTTCTCTGGCTTTACAGGCCTTTGAAGTTAGTCCTGGAAAGTGAAATTAGTTAATGCTGATCAGCTCGAGGTCAAACCCGGAATCAGGCTCATCATTTCCTGCAGTGTTCACAGCAGCAGCTCGTAAACTCGACGTGACCTGAACCCAGAGAGTCGAGGTTCCGCCCTGCTTTGTGACTCGGTTGTGTGTGGTCTTGAGAAAGTGAACATGGGTTTTCTTGACGCTGAGGGGCCCGAAGAGACCCTCCCTTCACTAGGGGTCTGAAGCATTGGACCCTCCAGTCAGGAGGCAGCAGGGACTCAGGAAAGCCCCACATGCCCTCCAGTTCCCTTATGTTGAAATGGTTTGTACTCGGCCATGCCGGGTCATTTTGGGAGGTAAGTGGGGGGTTCACATGGGGGTATGCAGTATTCTTAGGTGTCAGGTGTGAGAGTTGAATTTGTAGAAGCTGTGCAGATAGGAAAGGACCTGGCAGGGAATGCTGTTTACACGGAGCCAATTTAATGCAAGGTCTGCACTCTCCCTGGATCCGCGTCTGACTGGTGTCTCCCAGTCTGCAATGGGACATTCACGTGACTTGGCGCCATCATCCCACTCTGTGTAGACGTCTGAGGATCTGTGCGTGGCTGCTCTGTTAGAGTGAGTTATGCTAATGAACTGAGAAACAGTGAACAAACCCTGAATTGGTCAGCACTGGTTCCACGGCGAGTTCTGCCGTGGTTGGAGTCATTCATCATAAAGTGTGCTGGACTCCTATGCAGAGCTCTGATTTTCAGAGGCCCTTTAACTTGGCAGCTAACCAGCGGCTTCCTTCAGAAGACATTTGAGTCCCCTTTACCTGCCAGGGTGACACTGGGAGTTTGAAGATGAGTGAGACAAGCCCTCCCTGTCTTGTGGATTTTACTGTCCAGAGGGGAGACAGATGTAGATGGTGAAGGAGGCCCTATCAGAGGTCAGCGCACGTCGATTTTATTTCTGTAGCACTTGCTGTGTTCAGGCTGTGCCCCGGGCCATGTGCAGAGCATCTGGGGACCCTGCCCATGGCATCCCAGGCACAGCTAGCATCTGCGTCATCTTAATATTTGGCCTGAGTATTGAGGAAGTACCGAGGATGGCTTCTGCCTTTGCTGGAGAGGGTTGGAAGTCAGGGAAGTCCTCCACACGGGAGATGATCGCCAGCTGATTCCTCAAGAAAGAGAGGTGGTCCCCACATGGGCAGAGCAGGGCAGCATGCAGAGACATGGGTGTGGGGTCTGGGGCAGGTGCATCTGAGGGGGGTCTGCTGGGAGACAGTGGGGGTGAGGTGTGAAGGCATTTCAAAATTTACAGGATAAATTATCACTAAGGTGATGCTGGGGAAACAGATAAAATCGGGACTCTCTGGGGGTAAACGTGGACCTAGGGTTACCCTGGGCGTGGGTGTTTTCAAGCTCTGAAGGCAGAGATTTAGGAAATAGGGCAGAGTTGAGCCCCAGATGAGGATGAAGGCTACCCTTGGGGGGGATGTTGAATGAGACAGGGATGGAAACCCAGTGAATGTCCTGGTGTCAGTCTGGCAGGAAGGCAACAGAGGAGACCGGTGCCTTCAAAGGCCCTGTGGGTCCTGCCTCTCAAAGTGCTGGGATTACAGGCATGAGCCACTGCTCCCTGCCATCACTGGTAAAATTTCTAAGCTACTGTCTCTCATACCCACTCCCTTTTTTTTTTTTTTTAAACCAGGTTTATGGCTGTATTTTTTCCAAGGGAACCAAACAGTTACCTGTTTGAAGTACAAATAACACGATGTTTAAAAACCAAAAAAGGTCATTTTGCACAGAAGTTTCCAAATACCCAGTTGGTTTGAGCCTTGTATTGCAGTGCCACTACCTGCTCTTAAATTTCTACACGATGTAGAGATAGCGAGGCAGGGACCACTCATACATCTTCAAGTTTTGATTCTATTAACTTGGGTATATTTTCAATTATTTTGGCACACCTGTGGGTGTGGCAAGCAATGCTAGGGTATTTATTTTGAAGCTTGTCAAAGGAAGAGTTGGGAAGATTTTCACATTTTTAGAATTTTCATGGTAGTTATAATTTACAAAGAATGTAAAATTGTGTAGTCATTATTTTGCTTTTTTCTAGATGTGTCCCTAAACAGGGTTGCTAACTAATTCTACATCACAGGATTCAGAACTGTACCCTTTCGGAGCCAATGCCTGTAATCGAGGAATTCCGCCTCGTCAGTTTAAGCGTGTTTAAAAGGTTTTCTTCATCCTAGTTGGAACCTGTGGCTATAGTTTGTTTTCACTGCTGAGGAATATTCCATGATGGAAACCGTAATTCATCTGTTTGTCATATCGATGGACATTTGGATTATTTTGGGAGGGTGTGTATATCCAGCCTTCATTTTTTCAGGATTTTCTGTAGAAGATAATGTAATAGTGTAACATCCTCTGCTAGGGAGCCAACACGAACCCTGATTACAGCCACACAGACACTCACGCCTTGTTACCAATACACAGAACCATTTTCTTAAGTTGAAACACAGTAGCAGAACCTGAAGCCATGTGAATGGGTCCTCCGATCTTACACTCGGGAATTCACTTTTTATTACTATGTCTGCTAATTAGGAAGCATATCAATTATACAGAAATCTGAGAATGTATAATTATACGTTTATAACAGAAGAAAACTTATTTTTAATACCCCAGAACACATGGCTATGTTTTTCCCTCATGCCCTACCACAGTTTTTTTTTTTTTTTGCTTGAAATGTGAAATGACACTTGAATAAGGTTTTCTAGCGACTGTTAGACTGGCATAGTTCTTCAGAGACAGAGGATGTAAAGCACATGGAGAATTTCTGTTTGTGGAATGTGATTTCCCGGTGGCCTCATTCAGGCTGCCGCCGCCTTCCCCTCTGGCCGCCTGCACCGTGGGATGTCTGAGGAGGTCCCTGTTTCATCCTCTGGAAGTTCTGAAACGGAAGGAGAGGAGGGCGTGCAGGGTGTGGTACCTTTGTGTTGTCCTTCGAGCTTTTATTTGGAGTCTCGGCTGCCTTGGTGGTTGCTGCCTTTATGTCCCTAGCTCATGGCTTTGTCCTTGTGTCTAACAGGCAGACAGATGGAAAGGGAAGTTGTATTCAGCCAACAGCTTAATCTTATTCTCAAGGCTCAAATAGACTGGGTATTTGGAGATTTCTATGTAAATTGGAATTTTTGGTTTTTAAACATGGTGTCTTATTTGTACTTCAAATGGGTAATGGGTTCTCTTGGAAAAAATATAGCCATAAAGCTGATTTTAAAAAAAAAAGGGGGGGGGAGTGGGTGTGAGAGAGAGAAATTACACTAGTAATCACAGGCCGTCGTGGCTTACGCCTGTAATTCCAGCACTTTGAGAGGATGAGGCAGGTGGATCACCTGAGGTCAGGAGTTCGAAACCAGCCTGGACAACATGGTGAAACCCCGTCTGTACTGAAAATATGAAAATTAGCCGGGCATGGTGACACAGGCACCTGTAATCCCAGCTACTTGGGAGGCTGAGGCAGGATAATCACTTGTACCCGGGAGGCAGAGGTTGCAGTGAGCCCAGATCGCACCACTGCACTCCACCTTGGGTGACAGAGCAGAAACTCCTGTCAAAAAAAAAAAAAAAAAAAAAACCACCCCGGTGATGGAAACCTCACTGCATCATCTGTGATGGAGATGGCAGATAATTTCGTTTTTAGTGACAGGATGAATTGGATATATTTGCCTTACCGTCTGAAGCCCCCAGCACCTGGTCGGGGCACCCTCCACTCTGAAGCCCCAGCACCTGATCGGGGCACCCCTCCCTTCTGAAGTCCGCAGCACCTGGTTGGGGCCCCCCTCCCCTTCTGAAGCCCCCAACACCTGGTCGGGGGCGCCCCTCCCCTCTGAAGACCCCAGACCCTCCTGGCCTGTGGTGCTGCTTCTCCAAATGCTGCCCTTGGCTGTTTTTGAGGAGTCACTGGCACCCGAGCAGTCTGCATGTGTCACTTCTTCATGGATCCGGGGTGTCGGTGAAGTCGGTGAAGCTCATTTGTCTCGTCTTCCTCCTCATGTGCCACATCTCACCTGTTGTCTGTCCGAGTTCGTGTGTGTGTGTGTGTTGTGCATTCTCAGGCTGTACTCAGTGCTTAGGTGACAAGAACGTCTTAGAGCAACGGACTGTCTGCTCCTAAAGGACGCTGTGTGTTAATCGAGACACAGTTTACTTGTGGGGTTTAAATTTCCTGGGTGTGTTGGAGGCAATTAGAGGGAAACAAGGTCTAAATAAAGCCCCTGGGAATGAGGAAGGGAATAATGAAAACAATAACTTTATACACACTTAGCAGTTGATTTAATTTTTTTTTTTTTTTTTTTTTTTTTTTTTTTTTTTTTGAGACGGAGTCTCGCTCTGTCACCCAGGCTGGAGTGCAGTGGCCGGATCTCAGCTCACTGCAAGCTCTGCCTCCCGGGTTCACGCCATTCTCCAGCCTCAGCCTCCCGAGTAGCTGGGACTACAGGCGCCCGCCGCCTCGCCCGGCTAGTTTTTTGTATTTCTTAATAGAGACGGGGTTTCACCATGTTAGCCAGGATGGTCTCCATCTCTTGACCTCGTGATCCGCCTGTCTCGGCCTCCCAAAGTGCTGGGATTACAGGCTTGAGCCACCGCGCCCGGCCAGTAGATTTAATTTGAAGGTGAATTTTGCATTTTGGGGACTCCTAAAGCTACTGTTCTTAGGGATTCCTTGATGAGCTGCTTATTTTCTGTCAAGTAGAAAGTAAAGTGGATCGGTTTTGCCTTTAATTCTGACTGACTAGAATCTACTTCCCTTTCCCCCCATTCACGTTAGGGTGGGGATTGGACTAGAAGAGCTGTAGGATCTCTTTATTTCTGATCTTAAATGAATTTTATCTTTACTCACTTTTTTTATTGGTGAGCTGCTATTTTTTCCTTCAATACACTGTTCTTCGGTTTGGGAAATGTGCTATATTTGTACCGTGCTTTAAATGTACACAATGGTTCTAAATTGCTACTTTAAAGTTAGATATAACATCTTAATCAAAATGTCATCCATAAATCAGGCACAGTCTGAGGCCTGGAGACCCCTCTTGTCACTTCCAGCCGTATCTCATTCCCTGGCCACGTTGCCTCTGGCCACATCTCCTCCCCCAACCACGCCGTGTCATCCCCCCACCACGTCACCTCTAGCCACATCACTCTGGCCTCCCTGCCTGCCTCCCTCCCTCCCTCCTGGTGGCCTCCGTGGCTCCTGCTGACTGCCCTCCCGAGGGTCTGTTTGAGGCTTCTTCCCCATTTTCTGCTCCTGAGTGGGTCTCGGGGATGTTTCACAGGATGCAAGGTTTTTCCCCTTCCAGCCGTGGGTCTCTGGGTGACAACTCCAGAGAGGGCACTAAGCTCTCCTTACCCACCTGGAGGCCCTGAGCCCTGACCGCCAGGGCTTTTCTGCAGGGTGTGGGGCAGACTCATGCATGAATTGGACTAAAAAGGTGCTTCCAGGAATCCTTGTTTTAAGTGCACTGGAGCAGAGATGGGGAGAGGGGACCACCTGGTTTGCTCAGAATTTGGTCCTGCTCACAACCAATAAGGCAACATAAGCACCTCCTAAATGAAGCATTCCACAGACTGATTTTACACATGACAGTTGTGATGGCTGGAAAAGGCTTCACACAATGAGTGAATTTGAGCTGCGTTTGAAGGAAGAACAGGTCCCTGCAGGTGGAAATGAAAGATAAGGGTGACCCAAGCCATCAGCAGCAGCGGGGGTGGGGTGAGGTGAGGTGGGGCGGACTCCCTATGGATGGTGGGCATGACTGAAATGCAGGAGAGGGCAGGGGTGTGAAGGAACAGCAGGGCGGCATTAAAATCCCCCTGCAGAGAGGGGAAGTGACTGAGATACTATCACATGTATACAACTGAGACATGATTTGAGGATTTCTGGGAGCCTGTGGGAAGAGCACGTGGTCATCACTAGTTCTCTGGATCTCTTTTTATGAAGTAGTGAAAACAGTCATGCCTCTGCTTATCTTGTTAGCTGTTGCGAAGGTCAAATCGGATAATCTTCAGCTAGCCTTGTAAATGCTAAAGCTTACGACAGACTGTTCCAGCCCCCTTGTCTCCACGTTCCTTTTCTGCTCGGTAACGTGAACCCTGCTGGGTACCTCACTATCTGCCTGACTTCCCCTCTGTAACGTGAGCCCTGAGCACTTGCTGGGTACCTCGCTGTCTACCTTCCTTCCTCAGTAACATGAGCCCTGAGTATTTGCTGGGTACCTCGCTGCCTGCTGTACAGCTGGGTGTAGCCTTGTCAAACACACTTGGCTGGCACATAAGCAGAAGTGCTCGCCGGGCCTTGGGAGTGCTTTCTGACATGTGGGTGCCTGCTTTTCCCTGTTAGGCTGGAGCTGCAGGAGCCCTCCTAGACCAGAGAGAGGACCAAGGCTTTGGCCTTGGGGTGGCGACTGGGGGAGCTCCCTGGGTTGATTGTGTGGGCGAGAGCAAACTTCAGTCCCGCTGCAGCAC
This sequence comes from Macaca fascicularis, assembly GCF_037993035.2. Taxonomy (NCBI): domain Eukaryota; kingdom Metazoa; phylum Chordata; class Mammalia; order Primates; family Cercopithecidae; genus Macaca; species Macaca fascicularis. Next base: position 103,038,406 of record NC_088380.1, read on the forward strand.
CGGGATTCAGGGTTCCTTCTGGAATGTTCTGAGTGAGAAACAGGAATGGTGCACAGGTGCATCTTCTGAGGATTTTATGGTTAATCTAGGGAGAGCCCTGGTGCCTCTGAGCTATGAACCTGCAGAACCACTTCTTCCACTGACAGCTTTCTTTATGTAAAGAAAGACTTACAAACAATGCCACTTCAGATGGAGATATTTGCAGGTGTGGCCGGCCTGAAAAATGAACAAAACGACTCTTTCATCTCAAGGAAAGCACCTTACATTATTCCCAGTGATAGACATTTGAGCTTTCCAGTGAATATTAAAGTATAAAAATCTTGTGTCCACCATTTTCTCATGTGATCAATGGTGATATTGATGTGGGTTTTTTTTTTGGGGGGGGGGGACACATAAATGTGGAAGCTGCTCATAACTCTGAACCAGTGTTTTCTAACCAATGTGATTACAAAATCGTTTGCTGGTAAAAGCCATTAAAGTGCAGGACGGGCCAGTCGACTTAGAAGGAATTGGGGCAGAAAAGCCCATTGACCAGAGCACAGACTCCGCATTGCAGACAGCCTGTACGGAAGTGCTGCTTGTTACATTTGGCAGCAGAGAATTCTAATTGTATATCAGCATGGGGTCAGACTTTCTTCATAAACTTCAGCCACGGCTCTGCAGTGCACTGAACGCAGATGCAGGCATGAGAACCCTGCTGTCTGAGGTGCAGAGATGTTAGGGGTTTTCACAGCAGCACAAACTATTGCCACGCTGCTGCTTATTTTGGAAAATGGTTTCTTCTTTAAAACTGTTAAGATGTAATGACTTTATCATTGTAAAATGAACTAAATTGTTTCTTTTTGTGACGGAGTCTTGCTCTGCCACCCAGGCTGGAGTGCAGTGGTGTGTGACCTCAGCTCACTTCAACCTCTGCCTCCTGAGTTCAAGCGATTCTTCTGCCTCAGCCTCCCTAGGTAGCTGGGACTGCAGGTGTCTGCCACCATGCCCGGCTACTTTTTGTATTTTAGTAGAGACGGGGTTTCACCATGGCCAGGCCAGTCTCGAACTCCTGACCTCAAGTGATCCACCTACCTCTGCCTCCCAAAGTGCTGGAATTACAGGCATGAGCCACCACTCCTGGCCTCATGAGAAGGCTTTTTGTGATCTTCAATAAAGTGCAAAGGGTTCCTGAGACCCCAAAGTTTGAAAACCACTGGCTTAAACCAACAAAATTGTCCACGATTCTTCAGTGTGTCTTCTGTTGATGGAGAAAGGACGTAAGGGTTGCTTTACTTTTTTCCTTTCACAACTCAATGGTGCTGGGACAACTGGGGTATCCACATGGAAAAGGATGGCCTGGGACCCTTCCTCACCCTACACATAAAGCTCAAAATGGATCCAACGTAAGGAGCCAATTGTGAGGGATCCGGGCCTACTTTTAAGATCTTGTGGGACCTAAATTGCCAAGATAAAGGCCTTGTATCTAAATACAGTGATATTTTGAGTTTCTGGGGTTGTGACTTTAACATGGGAATCTGGGGCATGAGGGGCAATTCAGCCTATGACACCTTTAGGGGGCGAATCCTGGTGAAACTGTTACGTTGGATTAGGCAATGTTTCCTTAGATGAGACATCTAAAGCATAACAAGCAACTGATGGGAAAAAGATGGTATCAAAATTAAAAATGTTCATTTCAGAGGATACTATTAAAGTAAAAAGACAACCCACAGAACAGGATACATTATCCCAATAAGGGCCTGATATCAAGAATATATTTAAAAACTCTTAAAATCCAATTTAAAAATGGACAAAGGATTTGAATACATTCTCCAAAGAAATAAATGCCTTAAAAAGCACATGAGATGTTTAACAGAATTCATCATCTTAGAAATGGAAATCAAAACCACCGTGAGATACCACTTCACAACCACCAAGATGGATAAAACCCCAGTATTGGACAGTGACATGGTGAATTTGGGAAAACTGAAATCTTTAGTGGGAGGGGAAGTAAAATGGTACAGTTGCTTTGGAAAAGTCTGGCAGTTCCTCAGAAAAGTTAAGCATAAAATCACTGCACGACCCAGCAATTTCACTCCTAGGCTTATGCCCAAGAAAATTGAAAACACTTTTACAAAAAAAATCTTATGCAAGAATCTTCATAGCAGCACTATTCGTAATAGTAGAAACAACCCAGGTGTCAACAGATGAATGGATGAAGAAAATATGTACACAATGGAATATCACTCAGCCGTAAAAAGGAACAAAAGAACATGTGCTCCAACCCGAACGAGCCTTGGACGTGAAAGATGCCGGTGCCAAAGGTTGTGCACTGTGAGATTCCACTCACCTTGGACGTGAAAGATGCCAGCACCAAAGATCATGCCAAAGGTCACACACTGTGTATGATTCTCCTCACAACAGGTGTCTAGAATGGGCAAATCCAGAGAAACGGAAGACAGCCGACGATTGCCAGGGGCTAGAGGAAGGAAGGAGCAGGTGCTGACTCTTAATGGGTTCAAGATTTCTTTGGCCGGTGGTGAAAAAGTCCCGGAACTACATACTAGTGGTTGGTTGTTGTGCAGCTTTGAGAATACACTAAAAACACTGAATTGTATCCTTTAATATTGGGGCTTTTATGGTTTGTAAATTGCATTTCAATTTAAAAAGGAACTCAAGAACTTCTTTGGTGTTGATATTTAGAATGTGAAAGAGACAGTATCCAAAACATGTTACTACGTAACTCACGTCCCCAGAGAGTTAAACTTCATTAAAGGGTGTGTTTGAGCCTAGGAGACACAACGATCCTATACTAGACGTTACAGCTCATCTCACTGATTTCTATCTCACATAACAAGCATATTCAGGGAAAACGGTCTTGTAAACATGAGCTGAATGCTATGCAGAGGCACATTCCTCTTACCGGGATGGTCTTTAGTGGTGCAGTAAGAGATGCGGTCATAGCAACGTTAGTTTAATTTCCATGGCAACAGGAATTTGGCACATTGATGAGTTAGATGTCCCTGCACAGCTCCTAACAGGGTTGCCCATTTCTGTGGTGTCTGTGTACATTCTTGCTGTGGAAATAAGTGATAGCACCTGCACAGACACTTGCTCGGAAACGCGCACGAAGCTGGTGAAAGCAGAGGACAGGCGAGAGGGAAGCATGGCTCAGTCCTGGCAAAGGAGACGGTTATTCCGAATGCGGAAGATTCAGGAACACGATCCTTGGGAAGACTGGTGATGTCCGTGGATCTCACCACTGTCGGGTTGTATCTGCAGCCAGTTACCGGAGCTGTCAGAACCGCATGTGTTGCTATCGGTGTCATCACTCAACGCTTCTGACTTTTCCTGTTGCTGAGGATGATTGCATGTGGCGGAAGCAAAGTGCTGACTTAGCACAGATCATCAGATCCCAGTTCTTTTCTATCAAGGGGGGCAGGGTTAGAACCCCGCCCCCCCCTACTCCCCCATCCCATTGTTGAAAATAATAGTTGGCTTGGGAGGGTTTTTACTCCTAAGGTTGAAACCGTGCATTTCTAGAGCCTGGGCTGTCAGCTGTGTGTGGCTGGGGAATGCTGGGTCTGTGGTCGTCTGGCCGCTGGCAGCCCTGCTGGTGGGTCCTGCCTCTGACATCGTTCATTTCTGAAGCTTGCTTTCCCTGGTGTTGGAAGTAGCAGCACTGGAGGAACAGCCTCCTTCCTACAGCGAAGCTCTGCCAAGAGAGAAGACACGGAGCGTCTGTTGAGGGATGTGACGTTCGGGTCACCGCACCATGCGTTCTGCTTCTCAGTAGTGCCTCCTGGTTGATGTTACCATCACCTGGCATTACCCAGGAGGTAACTCGCAGATGCCACACTGATGGAAAGCTACGGCAGCGTGGTTCGAGTCCAGGGCCAGCTGGAGCATATCAGCAAGGTTGGGCTGGACGCATGTGCTCCACCCAGTGGGTGGGTCTGTGGAGCTGGGGTGTCGTGAGAGCCAGAGGGTCCTGGTAGAACCCTGCCAGATGACAGGAAAGAGGCCCATGAGTAGAGGAACCAGTGGAATCGAGGCAGGGAACTGAAGGAGCGAGCCGTCACAGGGCGGAAGGCTTAGGAGCCAGCAGGCGAGTGGGATGTGGCCTCAGGGTGCTGCTGGGTTAGTGAGAGGCCTTCTGTGACTTTTCTGAGAGTGTAGTCGGTTGTACGGGTGGGTGCCTGCTCCCGCAGATAGAAGAGCCAAGCGTCCTGCAGGAGACCAACGTGTGCACTGGGAGTTCCCAGGTGCGTGTCCTGGCACGCGGCCCAGAGGCCCCTGACAAGGTTCAGTGCACCAGGCACACAGTGGACTGTTGGTGCCTGACCCAACGAGGGAGTGAGGGAGGGCCGAGTTACATGTGCGGAGATGCACGGGACGGGGTGCAGTCAGGTGGATAGTCATGCTGTGGGGTCCAGGAGAGACGGGTTCGAGAATAAATGGGACGGGGGTAGAGTCAGGTGGAGAGTCATGCTGCTGGAGTCTGGGAAATGTGTTTTTGCTTCCATCAGAGAAGCTGGACCTGAGCATGTCTGTGCTTTGACATTTAATCTGTGCACTATCCTCGACAGGGTGTGTATCTCTGTGGCAGAGGACACCCTGGGCACAGTGGATGTCAGTGGCCGTGGCTGGACTCGGGATCCGTGAATGTTGCGTGATCGAACGTGTTTGGTACATTCTCAGCTCCTGCCCAGGTGCCTCCCAAACCTCGGGTGTTGTGGCCCCCCACACCTTTCCCATCTACGTGTAGTATGACCACCACCTTCCTACCATGTGTTTGTCCTACCACGGCTGCTGTGTCTAATGGATGCTTTGCTTTCCAGCTACTTTCCTATAATCAAAACCCTTGACTTTGCTTGTGTTTCAGAGACGACAGGGTATTAGTCTTTCATGATTGCTCTGAGGATTTCAAAAAGCAAATATACCTTACAGGATGCAAGATATTGGAGACAGTAATTATAGATGACTTTTCTCAGTCTTTTGATTGTGGTAAAATTACATAGCACTCGAACCATTTTTAAGTGTATGGTTTGGTGGTATTAACTCTGGTAAGCACTACAGATTGCTTGGAAAATAGGCTTTCTCAGTAAGAGAAGGGGCAAGGAGAAGAGCTCTCAAGACTATCTTGAGATTTGAGGAAGTGTTTTAGGTTTTGCTCACTGGTTCCCAGTGTAAAGGAACTATTGAAGACGTGGGATGGCGAAGGTAAGGTCTGTGATCTCAGGAAGTGCTGGGATGGGCAGCTTTCCTACTGTGATGGGGGCACTTGCCCTCAAACCCGCCTGAGATAATCACTTGAGGATGGTGCTGCATTGTGACGGCTCTGAACTTGGTCTCCTTGAACGTTGCCAAGTGCATAAGCTTTGGCGGTTACCATCTAGTGTCTGCAGGAGACCTAGAATTTGAACGTTGTTGACTTTAGAACACACTCATTCTTATAACACTCTACCTATTCTCATCAATAGGAAATATGCTGTGTCCTTTTTTTTTTTTTTTTTTTTTTTTTTGCTCTAATATTTGGTGTTGCAGTAGCAGTAGTTGCAGCGGACGCTACTTCTAGTTCATGGTTATTGCCAAACACAAGTTTCTGGAAACTGTGTGAAAAATGAAAGGGGAAAGTGGTTTTCTGCATAAGGCTTTTTTGAACATCTTGTTTTTTTCTGGAATATCTGTCATGGTGTAAAACATTTCCATATTTAGGGGTTTGTAATGTGTTTGATACTGGTTGGCTTTGAAACTCCATGTTTTTGCATGTCCTGGGGCTGCTTTATCCTGTTATTCTATGATATAGCTAGTTTTCAAAACTATTGGTTATTTCACTTTAAAAACCAAAGCAGCTTACATTATGAGTGTGATTCCTGTAAGAATGTAATTGTAAAATTGATTTGTGTTCAATAAACTTACTGGAATGACTAGTTAGATCAGTGGATGAAAAGATGATAAGAACATGTCAGGTCTCTGGGCCAGGAAGGACTTCCAAATAATACACGTGATACGCAGTAATTTCTTAACAAAAGATTAGATTTAGTACATGACTGTTTAAAACCTCTGTATTTTCTATTATAGCCATTCCACAGTGCCCACGGGGGTGGGCTGCAGGACTGCCTATGGATACCAAGGTCTGTGGGTGCTCAGGTCCCTGGTATAAAACGGCATCGTGTTTGCATATGACATACGCACATCCTCCTGCAGACTTTCAGTCATGTCAGGGTTGCTCGTAACACCTATACCATGGATATACCATGCGAGTAGTTGTTAAACGATATTGTTTAATGAATAATAAAGTCTGAATGCTTAGTACAAACACCTTAAAGTATTCTTAAACAATGGTTGGTTGAATCCACAGGCCTGGAACCCCGGGATAGAGTACAAACTCTAGAAGCAAAATGAACAAATAAAGAACTTGAGGTTAGCAGTGACGGGTGTGGGATCACACTGAATCTCGTGTGTTTTCCTGTGTCACTACAGAGTGTAAATGGAAACCATTTTTAGCTTAAGGTAAAATAGGTAACAGGAAACACTACAGAATGGGCACGAAGGCGCGTCCCTCATTACCACGTGTTACAGCCAAGCGTCTGCCTCCTGGGGAAGGATCTGTCTTGTGGGGAGACTAGACGTTGATGACTTCTGGACGTGTGAAAGGAAATGCCCTCCGAGAAGCGTGGTTTTGACCGGAGCACATCAGACGAGAGTTAGCGTGGCATGGAGTTGCCACAGTGCCCCTCATGTCTGCTGCTTCTCTCCTCCTCACCGCTGGCCCTGACTCTCACCAAGGGAGGAAAGTTCAGCTCCAGCTGAACCCCACACAGGGCTTGTCGGTCTCTAGGGTGGGTGCTGCCTTCTCCTGAACAGGCTGTGGCAGAGGAAGGTCTGGCCATACTTGAGCTGTGAGAGATGCTCTCAGAGATCCAGCATCCTGCAAACCCAGGTGCTGAAGGTTCCTCCTCCACCGTCCTGCAGGGAGAGGGGTCTGTTCCTGCTTCCCCTCAACCCGAGCTGACTTCTTGTCTGTTCTGTACACCTAGCTCTTAAGAGCAGTTATTGTTAAAAATAATCATTTAGCAGACAAACACCATAAGGTGACAGCCTGGGAGGGTAGATGGGGCTGGAGGGTGGTTTCCTGAGCAACAGGGTTCAGTTTTCTGTTTTGGCATCACTCGACCCAAGGCCCCCAGATAATTGAAATATTGTCAGCAAAACACCCATGTTGTATCTGAGGGTTTTTTTAAAGGAATGGGTGCAAACTTCTAACAGGGACCTGACAAAAGAGAAAGATTTTTTCTCTGCAAAGTGAAGGTCGAGGCTGGGTGGCATTTGCCATCTGTGACTAGCAGGGGCCCAGGCTGCTTCCCTCCTGCTGCCCAACTCCTGACCCTCCAACTCCTACACCTGTTCCCACCAGCAGGAAGAAGAGCGGGAAGGTGCCTTTTCCCCTTTAAGGGGATTAGGTGAGAGTTGCGCCTGCCATTTCTCTAGTCCCTGGGGTGATTCTCCAGCATGGATGGGAGTTGGGTTTGGCGGCCTGAGCCCTGTGAAGCTGGAGTTGCTGTTCCCTGAGCAGTAGGAAGCCTGGACTCCAGGAAGTGGGGTCAGAGGGTAGCCTTGCTGCATCCACAGGAGGGGGCCCCTCATTCCAGTTGACATCATCACTGCAGAGGGGGGTGTGGGCTTTCATGGTCCATTGATAAATAGAACGTTACTTTTTTTTTTTTTTTTTAAAGCACATCAAACCCTAATTCCTTCAGCCTTTACTAAAGTGGCATTTTGTAATTCCACATGATTTCATTATACCCGCAGGAGAGAATGTTTCCTGTAAACCAGAAGCGTCGCTGAGATAATTCTCAGCCCATTCAGAGAGTTCATTTTCCCAAGGTTAAAGACACAGCCTCGGGAGGGTTTGAGGACGCACCGTGACAGTCTCAGGAGGGGTTGAGGAAACACCCGGGACACAGCCTCAGGAGGTGTTGAGGACGCATCGTGACAGTCTCAGGTCCTGGACATGTGCCCAAGGTGTTTGGGGCACAACTTGGTCTTACACATTTTAGGGAGATGTGAGACATCAATATATGTGAGATGTACGTCGGTTTGGTCCAGGAAGGAGGGATGACTCGAAGCGGGGAGGGGTTTCCAGGTCACAGGTAGATCAGAGACAGATGCGTTTCCGGTGAGCCTTTCCGGAGAAAGCGGTAAGATCCGCATTTATCTCTGTGTGCAGATGGTGACTTTGAGTTCTTCCCTCTGTCCCTGAGGAATTTCCTTGTGGACCAACGGTTGTGAGGGAGGTACGTGGCTTTTTTTTTTTCTTCCAGTCTCTGTTAGGAGCCTGGGAGGCAGGTTTGCCCTATGCCATTCCCCACCTTGTCTTCTCTTTAGCTTAGTGATTTTGGGGTCCTGAGATGTGCTTTCACTTCACACTTCTGAGCACACTGGCACTCTAAACAGTGTTGTAGGAGGCCGTCTAACTGATTTAGAAGAAAAAACTATTTGGAAGGACTTGAACACCTTAGTCCTTTGTCTATTTGCCCCGAGGCTGTTACGCCGCCCCGGGGTGGGTGGCCTTAGAAAGCTGTGCCCCTCTGAGTGCCTGCCTGTGGAATCTGGTGAGTTTGAAGTTAATCCAGCAGCTACATGTTTTGGAAAGCAGATTGTTTCTTAAAGTGTTGGTGATTATGATTCTAACACTGGAATTTCAATATGTGTTTTCCACCCTTCTTTCTTTGTCTCCTCATACCCTGAGATGCTGCTGCATTTGCCCTTAGGCTTCATTGAGGGAAGGGTCAGTTCTGGCCCTTTCTTTAGATATTGACCTTGAATGGACAGAATGGAGATTCAGAAAAACCCTTGAGCTGTGAGAGTGTGCCGATATCTATGTAAGTGGAATTCATGTGTTAAACTCAGTAAGAGTTTAAGAAATATCAATTCTAGGCTGGGCATAGTTGCTCACACCTGTAATACCAGCACCTTGGGAGGCTGGGGTGGGCAGATTCAGTTTTGAGCCCAGGAGCTTGAGACCAGCCTGGGCAACATAGAAAGACCCTGACTCTACAAAAAAGTAAATAGTGGTGGTGTGCACCTGTGGTCCCAGCTAGTCGGGAGGCTGAGGCTGGAGGATCACCCAAGCCTGGGAGGTTGAGGCTGCAGTGAATCGTGATAGCACCACTCTACTTATGATGCACTGTGCCTGAGTGACAGAACAAGAACCCCTGCCACCACACACACACACACAATATCAATTCTAAATGGACAAAAATGAGACTTTTTAAGTGGAAAAACATCCTGTTTGGTTGCTCTACTTAGGTAACTGTTGACTCACTTGCCAATAGGAAAATGCAGTGACCAGTTCTGCTGGGACCACCTGTTAAGGTACTCTGGGCCTCATGGTTTGAGAAGGGTCTGTCCAGGGGAGAGTGGGAGTGGCTTAAGGGCCTAGAAGTCAGTTCTTGTAATTCAGTGTGACTGTGGATGTGGAACTGGGGGCAGGGCTCTCCAGGGCATGAGTGGGTAAACGGATGGGCTTCCAGGATGAGCCCCTGTGACTTTGTCTGGTTCATATACGTCCAATACAAATCCACAGGCTCTTACTCTAGAAGCTTCTGCCAGGGCGGATGGACTGGCCTGGGGCCAGAGGGTGCCTTCTGGTTTAGGAAGAACACTTAGTCACCTAGATCTAGGATTTATGGCACTGCAGGGGACTCATCACACTCGGAGCAGCAGCCATCTGCTGCTAGAACCATCTAGACTTGGTTCTAGGCGAAGTATTTTGGAGCCTGTTGGTACCCTGTGTTCTGTTTATCTGTAAAACAAGATAGAGTTGTAACTAGTTAAAACCTATTTTTAAAATTTTGTCCCAGAATATGGCAGTTGTGGTGGAGCCTGTCCAGAGACCCCCACACTCGGACGCTGCTGCGTGCTGGGGTTGCAAGCTTTGCCTGTATCAGCTGCCCCTCCTGGCATGTCTGTGTTCCTGACACGGGAGCCCATCGAAGCTCGGCCTGTGGGACTCGTGCAGCCATTTGTCCGTGTTCCTCTGAGGTTCCGCAGACTTCACGGTCCTGTGGCAGAGCGTACGGTATCTACTTGCATCCTGATTTCCCCAAACCCCAGGACAGGCCAAGAATTCCTTAAACACAGCTGCAGAGGGCCCCGGGGCGTGGATTTGCTGGTGACACAGCCTTTCCCCAGCTTGGCCTTCATCTCCAGAGTTGGCTTTAGGGCGATAGAAGCTTCCATCAGACTGGGGGGCCCTGAAGCTTTGGTGGTAGGAATTGGGTGACCAGCATGGATGATACCCCATTACTTTACATTTGTAGCAATAGTTGTTAACATGACCACAAGATGCACAGAGAAAGGAAAAAAGGAGATTTTATTTTCAGAGTAACACACTGTGCTTTGGGAAACATGGTCTCAGGGGAGCTGTAAGCACGCGCCCCCCAGGAGGGGGGGAAGTCGCGGCGTTAAACGTTCCGGTTTTTGTTCGCTGTGTGTGTTCATCGGGCTCATGGAATGTCTGAACGTTTACAGGGAAAGTGGGGTTTCTTCATCCGGTTCATGGAATGTCTGAACACCTAAGGGGAAAGTCTAGCACACGCGCAGTGAGTTAACCTGTAACATCCATGTTCGCCTTGGGGGAAGCATAACATTTGAAATGAGGTGGACTCAGCGTGTCATGTACAAAGCTGAGCGGTTGGGCGCAGACGTTTATGCGCAGCCTCAGTCACAGCCAGGACTGGCTCAGGGTCTGCGGCTTCTGGCGGGAAAGGACACTCACGAGGCCATTCTGTCCAGTCGGGGCTGCCCGAAGGGTCCCAGGGTGGGGTTCTCTGGTCGGCCCACATTGGAAGTCCACCCGGGTCCTGTGGGCAGCGTTCCTCTAAACCAGGCTTCTGTCTGATGGCGGAGGAGACTTCAGGCTGGTTAAACTGTACAGGAGTTAGTGTCATGGGGCTTCGGGGCTGACCTTCTTCCCTGTGATGCCGCTTACATTTCTCTCCGGGCCTCATTGTAGCCACAGAGAATCCACCTCATCTGACAGCAGGGGCTTCCATGTTGACATAGTAATTTATTGTATTAACCTTTTTATTAGTGTTTTAATAAAAGTCCTTTTTTCTTTTTAAAGAGATAGGGTCTTGCTGTGTTGCCCAGGCTAGTCTTGGACTCCTGGTCTCAAGCAATCCTCCCATCTCGGCCTCCCAAAGTGCTGGGCTTATGGTCATGAGCCACTGTGCCCAGCCTACAGCCATGTTTTTAAAACTCAGCAGTTTAAAAACACTAATCCTTTCACCCCCTCAAGTTGGCCTTGTACAAACTGGGGTGTCAGGACCTTGGTCCTCCTCCTATTTTTCCCTTTCTTTGGCCTCAAGTTCTGATGAGAACAGCAGTTACAAAATGGGCATTAGGTGATTTTTCCGTTACTAAAGCCAGAATTCTCACTAGTTAGACATGTTTGTCCCCAGGATCCCAGAAAGCTGTTTTGAATGAAGACCATAGCAAATAAGTAAGGAACTAAAGCCTTGGTCCTCTGCTTAGTATCTGGGGAATGTGTTATTGCTGGCACCCTTTGATCTGTGTTCACGTGCTGCATCTCGTCATGGGAAGCAGAGTCGCCCTGTGGAATAAAGCCTGGCTCACGGTGGCACGTCGGGATGCTCCAAGCTGTCAATCCCTTAGACGGCGGCAGACATGGAGACTCAGCATCGCGTGAAGAGCCCAGGCAACCGGGGTGCATCCTCCTTAGAGACCACACAGCCGGTCGGCAAGGTGGGCGTCCAGGCAGATGGCCCTGACGGGCTCGCCACGCTGTGGTGAATTAGGAATTTGTTAGCAAAGAAATGAAACTCGCCTGTGGGTCCCAGCTACATGGAAGGCTGAGGCGGGAGGATTGCTTGAGCCAGAAGGTCAAGGCCGCGATGAACCATGATTGTAATACTGCACTCCGGCCTGGGCGACAGAGCGAGACTCTGACTCAAAAAATAAATCAAGCTAAACCTTACTTTCCCTAGCAGAAGGGAGAATTTATCAAAGTAACTGCAACAAAAATCTTAGATGATGATATAATTTCAGTGGCTAAGTGAGCTGTCCAGCCCACGTGGCTGGCTCACAACGCAGCAGACAATGGTGCTGCTGCAGCTGCCCTCCCAACCGATCGCTTGTGGACATTTTCTGTTTTCCCATATCTCTCTTTTTGGATACGTAGCTCGCTCCTTTATAGCTAAGCATCAGTAAAACAGGTTGTCTATTTTGAGATCTAACTATTGTGTCTTTTAAGGACAGAAAATGAAGCAGGTGACAGGAGCTTGGCAACGTGGTGAATGGAATTAGATGAATATTTAATACTTGGTACCACTCTGATCCCTTCTTCCTCTCTCATGCTTAATTACAGCTGCCGCCTCCTAGGACAGAACACTTTGAGCTCTGTGAGTAGGAATTAAACATGTTCTCAATCAGAAGTTTCAGTCAAGCAGTATTTTACATGAATGCCCAGTCCCTAAGTGCTCACTGTGCTGGTGTGTGCTGTAGAGGAAGGAATGGGCACTTGGGGCCGGGTCTATGGTGCAGTGTCCTGGTTCCCATATGTGAGATGAGGGCCATGAGATGGCCTTAGAAGGTTCAGAATGTGGGATTGAATGGATCTGCCCACTCCTGGGAAGCCACGAGTCTAACTCGACTTGGGCTGGTTTTAGGGAGATGCCGGCAGCGCTGTCCTCACAGGTCACTGGGAGGGGCTCTGGCACCGTCCCCGTCAGGTATCTCATGATCAGCCCAGCTTGCCCATCTCAGAAGCTGCTGGTCGTGTTCTCCTTCCTGTTGTTTCTTGCGTGTTACTTAGGTTCTGTTCATGTGGGGACCTAGGAAGTTCCACAGTGAGAGGAGAGCAGCTGAGCGGCCTTCCTGCCTGCACACCAGCCCCACGGAGGACTGTAACTGCTTGAGGTTGGCTTCTGCCCCTGGCCTCAGCTGTGGATGCATTGATACAGTGGTACTTTCTAAGCTCCTGGGGCACACAGCGCGGTTGTGTGGATCCACAGGACACTGTGGCGTCCAAGCACGTGCTCCCAGAGGAGAGGACCCTGTGGGCGCTGATGCTGGGAGCTGGCCGAGAGTCCAGCGTGTGAGACTCCCTGGGACGTGCACAGCTGCCATCTGCACAGCCCCTCCTGACGCCCAGATGGTCATGCGATAAATGCACAAAGCGCATCTCCAGCAGGCCGCCAAGTGTCCACACCCAGGATATCCACCACGGTGGCTTTTGGTGTTAATACGATGAATGTGAGCAGCAGGTGGTCTGCGTTCTGGGTGTGTGTGACTGTGCCACTGCAGTTTTGTTCTCATGTCTTAATGAGCATGAACAGTTCCTGACGAGGGTAGGTAAGGATGCTGTGATCAGAGATTCTGCAGTATTGTAGCTTGAGGAACCAAGGAGGTTCTCTCTCTTGCAAACCCTTCAAGGCGAGGAAGTTCCAGGCTGGTGACTACTCCATGAAGTATTCAGGGATCCAGGTTCCTTCCAGACCCCTGCTTTGCGTTCCCAAGGACACGGCTGTCCTTGCTGTGATTGGGACTGGGTGATTGCCACGCTGCTGGGGCAGGAGGTGGGGGAGGCTTGGCTTAGGGTGAAAGTGGCCATGATTTACCTAATCTACATAATGACAGGGAGCTGGGAGTAAAGTGTAGCCATATCCTGGAAGATGGATGATGGATGTTGGTGAACGACTGGCTGCACTCAGCACAGCTGGCCCAGGGATGGGAAGGATGGCTGATTATGTCGTTCAACGGTACCTGGTTCTTTCAGATTTGACTTCCTTATGGATTTTCTGCTATAAAGAGGAGAGAGCCTGTGGTTCTAGGCCAAGCATCTCACTCATCTCATAACATCTTGTATCCCTTAAGCCAACATTTATATCAAGTTTTAGAAGTCCTACAAACTGGCAAGCATTTCTCAATCTGGTTTAACCATTGGATTTTATATCTCTGTCTGCATCTCTATTTACATCTATGTGGTTATTTGACACTCTGTTGTACATTTGTAATAGGTTCTATTTGGTGGAAGTTACTTTCAACAAACCCTTGCTGCTTCTAGAATTTGCAAGGTTGCAAGTTAGAAAGGAGAGAATAAAAAACACATCTTCTCTAATTTTAAAATTTGTTCCTCAAATCACACCAGAAATACAAATACTACAAATTACAAAAGCAGCCAGAATCAAGGTTAGAGATTTCTGGGTGATTCTAGCTAATCAGCAGTATTTGCTGAGGTGTGTGCAGCAGAGCAACATGCCAAGAAGCCCGGGATGGAGGAGAGTTGGAAGGCCAGGCTGTGACTTCAGAGGTGCTGTTGCCTCAGGGAGAGGAGCTAGATGCAGAGAGGATAAGTGGCCGCAGGTGCGACCACCGCCATCCTTGCTGCGGTACAGTGTGCCTTAGTGAACTGAGTTATGAAGCAGGTGAAGTCCGTGCACGTGTCAGAGAATCCAGGCCAGACGCGACGGGTGGAGGCTTGGCAGAGGTGAGGAGCCAGACAGCCTCGCTAAATGTGTGGTGGCTCACTGCAGACAGCGTCCATCAGTCACCAGACAGACAGGATTGATGTTCAGTCCTTATGACAGCTGCCATTATCCTGTCTGCCTCCACCTTCTGAGGCCTATAGGCGTCGCAAATGTGTGTTTTTTAAACAGATTTGGATGACCTGCTTTCTGCACAACACACCTGGAAAGACGGAGGCTGGTTCTCCACAATGGCACCGGGGACTTGGCGGGGACTGGCGGGACAGAGCCTCAGGGGACAGCACCATCTCCCTGGGAGAAGACGGTGCCTGCGGGTTGGAGGAAAGAAGAGGCACACAGTGCTGAGGCGTGAACTCTAGGTTGCTCTTAGACATGACACACATGCCTTCCGGAAGTTTCCACGAAGCACCGTTAAAGCCACCAGTGTGGACAGGTCCTGAGATCACGAGACCCAGAACATACTTGTATTTGAAATCATTCAGGTGCTGCAATCTCTTCAAAGAGGATCACAAGTCCTCTCTAATAATGTTGCAAAATTATTTTTTTATTAAGTGCCATGGCTTTTTGTTGTTGTTGTTTTTTGGTTTTTTTTTTTTTGTTTTTTTTTTTTGTGTGTGTGGGGGGTAGGGCTGGTGTGTGACAGTAAAACAGATGCAATGACACTGTGTTGTTGGTGTTGGTTCTCGGCCCCAGCTGGGCAGTTGTATGAAAAGAAACTGAAAAGTCTCCACAGTGGTATGAACCGAAACACCTGGATTACGTGTTTTCCTGTATTTAACATAAATGCACATGTTTGTATGCAAAACACACATTTTTCTATATGTAATAAAATTCACACCTTCAAGTATTTAGCATAGAAACAGCTGTGCAGCATCTTCTCCCTGCCTACAGCCACCCGGACGTTCTGAGTGGAAACTGCGCTGCTGTGGGCTTTGTGAGTGGTGAGCTGTGCACAGATATGTGCTGCGTTTGCTGTGTCCGCTGACATGAACCCTGGTCATTCCTGTTTCAGGTGGATGCTTTCCCTTGCAGTTCCCTTCTCTTGTTCTGTTGGTAAGTTCAGTAAACTCGGGACCAATGGTGAGAGTAGGCGTAGAGGAACGCGGTGTCGGCAATTGAGGAAAATCCATACCAGTCGTTGCAGAAGGAGGAGGCGTGCGGGGTTCTGCTGCCTGTGTGAGCCATGACTGGTGAGGGCCTCTGGGCAGTAGCTCAACTGGGCTACTTGGAAATGCAGATTCCTGGGCACAGACCTGAGAGGCCCTGGAGTGACCACCCTCCAGGGATTCCGCCCAAACTTGGCTATCTTGTCTCTTGGCAGGTCACCCGTGCCCAGCTGTCTCATTGACATGCCCGGCCATTGCAGAGTTAGCTAAGTCATCTGCACAGCTGGTGTGGGTGTGCCGATGGGTGTATGAGGCTGGCCCATCTTCCTTTCTCCCCCTATGAAGTGTTTGAAGGTCTGTTATCCTACCCTATTCTCTCCCTGTCCTCAGTGGGCAAGCAGGAGGTTCATTTTCACTTGCAGATGAGGAAAACTCTGAAGTCTCGTAAAGAAGCCAGGATCTTCTTCAGAATCTTCTTTGTTCCAATCAGCTCTGATATTTTCACTCGGAAAGACTTTTCCTCAAACACTTTGCCTTCGTTCTGTATGAGAAGTGCTGTATACTTTCCTGTTGTTTTAGTAATTAGTATCTGTCCTGTTGTCCATCAAAGTATATATTTTCATTCTGAGGCATGCTGAGTCAGCCTTTGTAGTCCAGAGGGATTCCATGTGCGTTCATAGAAGCTTCCATCAGAAACCACATTCCAAATAGCTGTGGACATACAACCTGCTTGTGACTTTGGGAATTGCCAAAGTCCAATTCTATCCCGATTTGAGGCTTTAGGACCTTTAGAAATTTTGAAATTATAAAAAGAAAATGACAAAATTAAGTGTATTTAAAACAAAAGAGATTTTATACTGTGGTTTTTAAGGGTTGTGATGCACTATTTTGTTATTTTTAAGGACGTCATGTTCCATTCAAATTACAAACACATTAAATAAAAGGTGATGCCTTCAGAACATCCTGGATTTCGTCTTGATCTTCTGCCCTTGAAAATGTGATTTTTTTTTTTTTGAAAATGTGATGGTTTTAAACTGTGGGTCTAGACCATCTCATCTGAATTGCTTTGGAAACATCTCCACGGGCATCTTTCTATTCTTGGGTACATATAGAGAGACATCATTACACTTTAAAATAGCGAAAGTCCCGTAGAGCAGTTTTTCTTGAACTAATGAGTTATGGTTGGAAATCAATGTGTGTAGCAAGTTATAGAATCTCTCAGCAAAAGTGATTATTTAAAATAGAAATTGAGAGAATGCAGTACATTCTTGGTTTTTAAAATAAAATGCCAATAAGAGAACGTTTTGTTCGCAAGAATGTAAAAATTACGTCTTTGTTTAGAATTTAAGAATAGTAATTTGCTTGTGAGATCTTTGTGACTGAGGTTTGAAATCTTAACTATGGCTTATCATCAATGTTTTATACATATGCACGTATACATATGTATGTAAGGTACATGAAAGGAAAATAAGCATGTGTATATTTACATTTATATACACTTCTATAATGTGTATACTTCTAGTCACACATAGGTCTAAGTGACTATGATTTGATGACCGTGAGGGTAATTAAATAATTTTCCTGCACTTAGCCTTGCTTTTGCATCTGAGCAGGGACCCTGCGAAGTGCACCTCCTGCG
Source organism: Macaca fascicularis (assembly GCF_037993035.2). NCBI lineage: Eukaryota > Metazoa > Chordata > Mammalia > Primates > Cercopithecidae > Macaca > Macaca fascicularis. Next base: position 103,055,646 of record NC_088380.1, read on the forward strand.
TTCCAGGCCTCACACAGCCTGTGCCAGGTTTTGGAAGCAGGAGTTTGTCTGCAGCCACTTCGGAAAGCAGGTGGTTACCAGGATTGCCTAGAGCTCCAGGCTGTCTCTAGTCCCAGCCTCCCTGGGGTAGAAGCTGCCCCACCAGGGGCCTGGACATGGACGTTAGGGCCTGGAGCCAGGAACTGCTCTGGAAGGAGGGCTCCTGTCACTGCTGGGCATGAGAACCGAGGACAGGAGGTGGAACCAGCCTTGGGCCACTGCACGGCCTCCCGGGAGTGCTTGCGGGAAGCCCCAGCCACCCTTTCCTGACCCCACAGCCAGCACCAAACTCTTTGAGATCCCCTTGGCCCACCCCTCAGGTTCCTAAAATGGTTAGGGTGTCCTGGGCTGTGAGTTTTTAAGTCTAGGCTAAAAAGACTCACAGGGTTCTTTATGTAGAAACGACGAGTGTGCTGTTAACTCAGAGCAGGCACTGCACCCTCACTCCAGGGTCCTTTGTGCCAGGTGGAAACGAGCATGTGGGTCAGGCAGAGTCCCTGCATCCTCACTCCAGGCATTGCTCTTTGATTTCTTAATTAAAAGCCTTCAGAACGAAAATGTGTTCTCCCCAGAGTAGAGTTTCTGGTTATGGAGGCTCACCTGTAAATGCCGTGCCAGGTCAAATATGCTGAGATCTAGGCCAGGTCCTGCTTCCTGCCCATGGCCAAGGCAGGTACTTCATTTGGGAGGTGACCTGGAGGGACATCTGAGAGGCCTGGCCTGTCCCCGAGGGATGAAGCTGCTGGCCTTCTCATGCTGCTCCAGCCTCCATCAGCTCCTTCCTACCTGCACACTGCCTGCTTTTATGTTGCCATCATTGGAGATATGTTAGGGACTTCATATGGAGCGACCCCCACAGGACCAGCAGACCGTGGAAAGGTGGGAACCAGGGCTGGGAGGGTGGTGACCACAGCCAAAATGAGAACAGTGGTGGGCTTAGAGGTCCATCTTCTGTCTAAAGTGTTCTTTAAAAATAAAACACTGTCTCAGGAGCATGAGAGGGCAGGCCACTGATGGGGAGAATGTATCTGTAAAAGACTCATCTGATAAAGGCTGTTATCCAAACCGTGCAAGACACTCTCAAAACTCAACAAGAAAATGAACAACCTGATTAAAAATGGACCAAAGACCTGGACAGATACCCCAACAAAGAAGATGCACAGATGGCAAATCTACACGTGGAAAGATGGTCCGCATCTTATGTCGTAGGGCGAGGCGTCACTGTGCACCCAGCAGCCTGGTCCAATACTGGAACTCTGACACCACAGCGTGCTGGCGGATGTGTGGGCATCAGGACCCTCAGTCATCACTGGGGGAAGTGGGGCAGCTGCGGCGGGAGGCAGCGTGGCGGCTTTCCGTGGAACTAAGCACTCCGACCACAGGAGCAATCACAGTCCTGGACTTTTACTCAGAGGAGTTGAAAGTTTACTTCCATGCGGAAATGTGCACACAGATGTTGACAGCAGCTTTATTTATAATTGCCAAAACTAGAAAGCAACCAAGATGCGCTTCAGTAGGTGAATGGATAAACTGTGGTATGTCAGAAACTGGGATATTATTCAGCGCTAAAAAGAACTGGACCACTAACCCATGGGTTGGGGAAGGGAGGGATGAATGGGAGGAGTGTAGGGTGGAGAAGCAACTCCGGGTAGGGCTTTCATGGGGGAATCCATGCCGTTCCACGTCTGTGAAACCCACAGAGTGAGCAGCAGCAGACTGAGCCCTCTTGTGTGCTGTGGACTCTGGGTGGTGGTGCCGTGATGATGCGGATCTGTCAGTCGTAAAGACTTGCTCGTCCCGTGGGGGCAGGAGAACGATGGAGGCTCTGCCTGTGCTGGGGAAGAAGATGTGTGAGGACTCCGTACTTTCCTCCTGATTTTGCTATGAACTGAAAACTGCTTTTAAAAACATCTACTGAAAAGGCAAAAAAAAAAAAGAGTGCTAGCCAGATAGCATCTGTGTGAGGGTGTGGCCTGTGTTCTACGTTCAGGATTTTCCTGTTAGGATACATGTATCTAAATTATTCAGAAGTTAAATTTTGCATTAAGTAACTCACTACAAAGTTAATTACAGTATCAGCTTGAGCACTGCCAGGATAGCCAGGATCCTGTATCCTGACCAGCTTCTCCCCTCACAGGTACAGTGACGCCCATGGCCTCACCCCAGTGAGCAGCAGGGCTGGGACAAGGAGTCAGACTTTGGGGGGCAGAGAGGAAGTGAGATCGAGGAGCCCGTGGCAGGGAGCCAGCAGGGATTTTTTTTTTAACCAGTTTTCTTTATCGCTGAGGCCTTCTTAGACTTGGGGAGTCGGGAATCCCCACTCTCAGGCACCTCCAAAAGCAAAGGCTGCTCCTAATCCTCATGTCCCAGATGCCTCAGGGGAGGTACCTGGGTTGTTGGGTGCAGTTCCGTTATTTGCTGTTCAGTGGAATTTGCCCGCAGCATTTCTGATTGTTTTTAAGAGCTGATGCTTGAGCTGCTTAAAATCACATATGGATATTCATTTACCTGTAAAAGTTAAGAATGGAATTTGAGTTCAAAGATTTGTGAAAATGCTCAAGTTTGTGTACTAATATATACATTACATTTGTGAAAATATCTAAAAGTCCAGGATTTTTATTGAACACTTATCTTGATTTTTGTAATGTCTACTTGTCATATTTCCATTTGATTAATAGATGTCAAAGGGCTTAAATTTTGAGTGCCTGAATTCACTGAATTTAAAACTTCTTACATCAAATGTAATTAAACTGACTGTAGCCAACAGCACATGCTTTTATAAGTATTGATTAAAATATATATAAAAACACATATCCATGAACATGCAGATGGGGGCAACATATTAAATCATGGAAGTAGAATTAGTGTTCTTTGTTTTCTGAAAAGACAAATTTTTAAAAAGCCAAGAGAGTCTTATAACTTTTTAGTTTCCAACTTATTTGCCCTAAAGCGAAAGTTTAGCAGCAGAAGATTGGCAGCAGCAGAAGAGGATATCCTGGGCCAGTGCAGGCTCTGGGAGCAGCCAGGTGAGTGCCGGAAGGAGCTGGCTAGAGGCAGAGCAGGGAAATGCTCAGGCAGGTCAGGATGGCCTCAGGGCACGCGGCTCAGCGAGTGAGAAAGGGTTCACATTTCCTGGAGAGCCCTCGTCTCTACCCACGGAAAACCCAGACTCCTTCCAACTGGGATGTGCATCTCATGTAAAAGTTGTTAAGCCCAGAAAGAAAGCCAGTGGATATAGAATTTTTTTGTATGCAGAAATTACTTTAAATTTGTTTCTAACCTTATCCTTTTCTTCCCCCATCTTAGCGTCTAGTAACTTTCTGCAGGTAACGCACACATCTTAGGAGAGCGCTGTATTTCAGTTGCTGTTGGCTCTGATGTGACTTTGTGGTGTCTGAGGTTCTGCCCAGAGTGTGGCACTCTCTGCTGAGCGTTGCTTGTTGAAGGCCCGTGTGGAAACTTTCCCTGTAAGGTTGTCGACCCCAGCAGTCTTGGTTCAGAAACCTTTGGACTTGCTGAGACTTCACACGGCCTTCTAAGCTTTCTTCCGTGACCTTTTCATTTTAGTGTTCCCCATAATTCAGATGTTTTCCAGAATGTAAGTAAGCTGCTGAATTCAGGGTAGGGGGTGCCCTCCATTGGCCCTGGGGAGAAGCATCGCTGTTTCTCCGGGTGGAGCTTCCTGCCCGCCATGGTGTGCTCCAAGATGGAGCAGAGTTCTTTGGCAGAAGTAACCGTCAAAGGCTCCTGTCTCAGCGGCAGGGTGGCTGTGGGTGTGCGGCCTCGCTGCCATACCGGCCCCTTCCCGTCAACGGCACCAAGGAGAGGAGCACGGGGGGAGGCCTGGGATCTGTGCTTCCAAGACTGCGTCGTCTGTTTGTAACTAGACATGCCCAAAAAGTGTTGGAGATAAGCAGGAGACCGTGTCTGTCCCTAATGAGCTCAAGTGTGCCCTTGAGAGGGTCAGGTTTCTGTGTGGTTGATCCGAATTCAGCCTGGCTGTGGCAGTGCAGGTGACTGCTGGGCTTTGGCAAGGCTGCACCCACTGTCCGTCTGAAATGGCCCCTTTCCCAGGCTCGTGGTGCCAGCTGGGAACCCAGGCCTGCCTTCCCGCCAGGACGGAGGCCCCGTGTATGTGCGGGGGGGAGGTGGGGGTCCTGCTTTATTGCCTTATCCAATGCCACGTGGGGTCAGCACTCAGGAAACATATGCTGTGTGGGTCAGCGATTGAGTTCAGAAACCTGGAAAACTCAGCAGTGCAGGCTTTGGGCATGACCCGTCCAGCCCTGGGGCTCTTTCTCTGAATTTCCTTCCATGGCATCCTCCTCATCTCAGGGACCCCTGTCCCCGCACAGCTGTTGGCAGCTTCACAGCTTCCTCTGCCTCCCCTCCCAGGCCCTGGTGTGGCTGGGGCAGCTAGTGGCTGTGCAGACCCCACAGCCAGTAGATCGTTGGTGCCAACGGCTTGGGTCTGGGTTACCTGAGTCAAGGACTCCAGTGCATGGCTGAGCTCACCCTGAATGGCTGGATCGGAAGGCCTTGGGTTGCAGAGAGGGTGGCTGGATATTGAAGGAAAATATGCAAAGGAGAAGGGGAAATGGGTGTGCTGGATGGACAGCTGGAGAAGTCTGTGCAGAGCCTGGGACCCGGTGCAGATGCAGAGCTGGCATGGGGAATCCGGTGACACGGCCACCGTGGAAGTGGGCAAAGTCAAAGGCTTCAGACCGGTATGGAGGGGCTGGTCTAAAACGATCCTCCTTTTCCTTTAATCCTAGCAACTGCTGGCTTACGGGGTGGGGGAATGACATCTGTGGTGGTGGCAAGGAGAGACAGGGATTTTAATTAAACCCCTCTTTCTAGGAGAGGGGAGTAGCCGTCTCTGTAGGACAGTGAGCATTGTCATCTCAGGCAGCTCAGGCTGCTGTAATGAAACACCATTGACTGAGTGGCTTATGAACAACAGGAATTTGTTTCTCACAGTTCTAGAGGCTGGGAGGCGGGATCAGGGTGCCACATGGGGGGGTTCTGGTGTGGGCCCCTTCCTGGTTCACGCACGCCTTCTCACTGGCCCTGACACAGTGGGAGGGCAAAGAATTTGCTGGGCTCCTTTCTGAGGCACAAACCCCATTCACCAGGCTCCAGCCTCGGGACATCATCACCTCCCAAAGACCTCCTGACAGCATCACATTGAGGGTGAGGATTTCAACCTGTGTTTTGAGGGACAGGCGGGCAGTTCGTAACCGTCACCCTCTTTGTGTATTTCTGACTCAACATTGAGTCTGCATTCGGCTCTCCAGGGGACAGAACCTGTGTGGACACTGAGCGAGGTCAGAGCTGCAAGCATGTACACATCACGGGCAGGGGAGCTGTCAGGGGTGCGAGAACGAGGTTTCAACGTCAATCGGAGTTGCTTTCCTGGCAAATGCACTCATAAGCTATCCTGGCAACATTTGCTTTTCACGAAGAGTTGATCAGGCAGTGGGAGCAGCAGGCGGTATTGCCAGAAGCTTGGAACTGATGGGCAGCAGAGAAGGGGCAGAGGCCACGACCTTGGGGTGGGCAGCAGTGCCAGGTGTCTGCCCTCCAGGTCTCATGCCTGTGACTGTAGAGACCAAGCCGACCGGGGCTTGCCGGCCAGTGTGGCTCTCATGCAGGTGATTATTGGGGCTTTCTATATAATGTTCCCTCAGCCCCATTCCCACCCCACCAGTTTCTGTGCCTAGTAGAAATCATGCTGTGTCTCCTTGATGAAGCATTGAGTTTCCTATGAAGGTGTAGAAATAGCACGATTTGGCTCATGTCAAAATACTTTGCAGTGAAGCTGCACAGAAGAGGATTCTAGGCTTCCATTTGACGTTTTAGACAATGCCTGAGTATTACAGGACCCTTTTGCTTGTTAAAAAGCACCAGATGAGAAAGGCTACTGGTTAATAAAGGAGACTTTTTACATTAGCACAGAGAGGGTGGCTTGAGATAAATTCAGCGTAATGTAGGTGTGTTTGTAAGCCGTCTAAAGGACCATCTCTCTGCTGGCGACACATGTTTTCCGGTATTGGTTTTGTTCTGAAAAAGGATGACTGGCATTCGGTAGAATCATTCCAAAATTCACCTGGAAGTCATCTACATAGTGCCTTGTTTTCTTCTGACATTCTGGACACCACAAGGAATTATTCTTGTCTTCAGCACTAGCAGGAGACTTCTCCTGAACTCCTGCTCCTCTTTGGCATTGTGGATGTGAAGGGGTCAGAGTGACCCTGTCTTCATGGAGCTTTCAGATACCATGGGGACAGTGTGGCACGAGTGTCAGGCTCGGGTGGGACGGAGGCTTTCCCCAGAAAACAGCTGCCGATTCCAGGACAGCCCTCGACCACTCCTCCCTCTGTTCCTCCATGTCATGTCTGAATTAAGGCTGTTCTATCATAGCTGGGGTGTCATGTTAACTGGAAGTGTGCTTTTGTTCTGGGAAGTAAATAAACTAATGGTACATTTGCCAAGGACAGTGAGATTTGATTTGATGAATCCAGTGGGGAAAAGGAGAAGGGGCTTGGCTGGGTGGGGACGTGTGTGATGGGAGTAGAAAGGAGGAGCCATGCAGGCTGGTGGGATGTAGGGGCCACGCCCGCGTTTCCATGGGATCCGTCGATGTTTGTGCCCCTAGACCTGAACCTCTGTGTCCACTTCTAAAACCTGCATAATGAGGAAACCCCTGATGGGCCTGAGTTGTTACTTCCCACGGCCATTGCTGGGAAGTGCCCCAGACGCCTCTCCTGGCTGGTGACGGCCCCGGACCTGGACACTGGGTTCATCCTGAGCTCTGCGAGGGGTTTGGGCTCCACGCGCAGCAGGCACCTGTGCATCCCTTTGGATGTGAGATGTTGGCACTCGGCTTGGAGGCCACCGCGATCTGGGTGTGGTCAGGACTGGCTCATCCTTTGAGGAGAGAGCACCTGCCCGGGGGCCCCTCTGAGGTGCGTAGCCCTGCACTTACCTCACAGGATGCCCTGTCCTGCGGGGACTTCCTGCCATTCCCCTGGACCCTCAGGTGTGGGAGCCAAGTGTGGTGTGTGTGTCCCAGGCGGGGGTGCTGAGGACACCACGTGCCTGATCGTGCGAAGACCCGAGGCACCGCGTGGGTTCGTTTCCAGGGGGCCGTTGGCATCTGGGGGCCTGTGGGTGTCTTTCCACTGGCAGGAAATAATGGGTGGCCCATGTTACCTTTTTTGTCTATTTTTGCCAAAAAGCCCTAATGTCAATGTCACTGTCCCACTGTGGGAACCACTTGTCTCAGGCCCACTGGCCCTCCTGTTTCTGGGCTGTTGCAGGGTTGTGTTGGGGTAACTGTGTTAACTTCGTTTGAATTTTCTTCCTGTTCCTTTGGAATAAGTGTTGATAGCTTGTGCTGCTTGTTCACCCCAGAGGTGATGGTGTCCTTTAGGCCTGGCAAAGCACAGCGGTGCAGGGAGGTGCTGGGCCTCGGCCTCTCGTGTCGTCTGCAGCCCTCACCGCACGTCTGCTCTTTGCTCCTCGTGCACACAACCGGGATCACGGGCTGCTCGCTCTGCTGTTTGAGATCCTCAGAAAAGGTGGTGTTTACACTGAAGGGAGAATTGGCGGTGTGCGGCTGATTTTAAATAGGAGGAAATGACGGTAACAGAATGAGCAATGCCTAGCACTTAGTCTTAGGCTTGAGAAATTGTGTTTTAGAATCAAAGTATCCCCAACTCCGGTTTTCTTCAAATTAAATCTTTTAAAGTGTTCACAAATATAGCTAAAGCCTAAAACTATGCAACAGAGGGCCTAGAGCCCAAGCCACTGCCACCTCTGACTCCAAGACACCTCTGAAACTTGGTCCTCCTCCTCAGAGAACCCCCCATCTGCTCCTTCCTCCTCCTCCCTTCCCCCCCCCCCATTCCCTGGACAGTTTTCTTCTTCTTCCCCCCTCCCCCTCCCTGTCCTTGGGCAACCTCCTTGGACCTCTGCTTGAAAGTCACTGGTCTGTGGGGCCGCCCATTTGACAGACGAGCATGCTGAGGCCCAGGCACAAGTGACTGACTCAGACCCACGCAGAGGCTGACCCAGCGCGGATGCCGTCTCCGGCCTCCCGTACCACCGGGTTGTCCCTAATGGAAGAGAATCAATGATACTGCTTCACAGATCTCCAGGGAAAGTTGGTCCTTTACAGGTTATGAACATGGGAATGTTTTGGAAAAGCCGTCGTCCACTTGTCAGCTCCATCTCTCTTGCCTGGAAGATGTAGGGAGAACCTGCCTTCAGCCCACCCTCATCCCATAACAGAACAGAGGACAAAGGGACAGTAGACCCAAGTCCTGTCAGTGTCCTCAGGAAACCCCCGTTTCCTCCTCATGGTGGAAGTGGAAACCATCCCGCTGGATGATCTTCCCGGGGAGACCCTCCACCCTGAAAGCAAGGAATCTGGTTTGAGCACACACCCATTCTTGGTGCCATCACTTTCTGCAGCTGAACCCTGCATACGTGGCCCATTAATCTTGCTCGTCCGGTGTTACTGGGTCCTGGGAGTTTGTGTGGGCTGATGGCAAGTGTTTACCATTGTGTTTAGAGAGGAGAATAGAACTTTATTGTGTCAAAATCAGATGATAACCACTGCCATGTGATTCCTTGGGTTGGTTTGGGCAGGGGATGCTCAAGCTTCTTCTGAGGGCTAAGTGCTTGTTTGAGAGAGTCTCACTTTGTCGCCCAGGCTGGAGTGCAGTGGTGCGATCTTGGCTCACTGCAACCTCTGCCTCCTGGGTTCAAGCAGTTCTCCCTGCCTCAGCTTCCCGAGTAGCTGGGATTATAGGTGTGTGCCACCACGCTTGGCTAATTACAAAAATTTTTAATATAGGCAGGGTTTTGCCATATTGGCCAGGCTGGTCTCGAACTCCTTACCTCAAGTGATCGGCCCACCTTGGCCTCCTAAAATGCTGGGATTACAGGCTTGAGCCACCGTGCCCGGCCCGATCCTGACATCTTTTAAAGCTGCCTTCATGTACCAAAAACCAGTCTATGCTTGAAAATCAGGCTTGAAGAGCCTAGGAGGGAGGAGAGGGATATAGTTTAGCTAGGTAAATAACTATGCGTATGTTAAAAATAGGGGCCAAAATCTACCCCAAATGTTAACTCTTCCGCTTTGCCTTTGCGTTTTATATCCATTTATGGTTATCCATTCAGTATCAAGATTTCTGAAGATTCTTTTGATAATTATGGACAAATTACTGTTAAAACTCAGCTGCATTTGTAACACTTTAAAGAACTAATTGGATGGCATTATTTCTCTCGGAGGCATTTTGGATAGTTACATAATTAATGTTTATCTCTTTGCCAGATTTTTTTTTTTCCCCAGAACAGAAACCTGAAAAGAAACATTCCTTTGCATTAAGAGCTATTTCACTGTGTGACAACCAATTTTTGAATGTGAGAACAAGATCATCGTGTATTTTTGGGATAATTCTTGCTTAATAGTGATAATGCTAAGTGTTAAAATTATGGAACAATTTGATTCTTTGAAAATTACTATTTGCCTGCTCACCAGGTGAGAGCTGATGAGAACGTGGATGTAAAAATTAAATTGTTTTTAGCTTGTATAAAAAAAGTTAAAAAAAAAAAAAAAAAAAAAAAGCTTTTTTGTTTTGTGCTACTACTGAAGTTGCTTAGCTGTGGAAATGAGGTTATTGCAGGCACTTAGAATTTTATCTCCTTCACTTCCACAATGGGAATAAATTCTCCAACAAGCACAGGAATCTGACTTTCTGATATTGAGACTCCTAGGCATCAAGCCCCATGGAAGGGGTGGTGATTACGTGAGCGTTGATGTTGATGTGGGCATCCTCTAAGCCGGACGCAGGGAGCAGGGAAGGGCAGAAAGAATAGGCCCCTCAGGAGCCATGAGAAAATAAAGTGTTGGCAGCAGTGGTGATGAGGGTTGGTGTCAGGGGCCAGGAAGAGGTGGTGAAGGGAGCATGTGCCTCAAGGCAGCCCTGGAACCCGCGGTCCCTGCAGTGAAGTCTTGTCTGCAGGGGACGTGGACTGCCATGCAGCGAGGCCCACAGACAGCCTGGACTTGGCTGGCTCAGAACTCTGGTAGACGTTGCAAATGGCCCCACAGCGTTGCAGTGCACATTCCTCGGACAGAAAGAAGACGCTTGGAACTGTTCCCAGCACAAAGCCAGCACCCTGTGAACAGTGGCTGCTGCTGTTGTGACTGAGTGCTGTCCAACTGGGGGCATTTGCTCTGCTCAGTTCACTTAATTGGGCCAGGAATGGGGTTGCTCTGCCTTCAACAAGTTTGACGGATTGAACGAGGACTCAGTCGATAATGTACTCTGTAAATACGCTCTCCCAGCTAGAGTGAGCAAAGCCCAGGGAGCGGGTGGTTTTTCAGTATTAGCCAGGTGTTTGTGGTGGGGCCAGCTGTGCGACTGCCAGAGCAAATGTGACCAGGAAGCCTCTGTCCCCCCAAGGTGGCCAGCGTTCCTATTATACGTGCCGTAGGCAGAAGGTGGGCACTGCTGGGGAACTTGCTCATGTTCCTGTTTTCTGATTGGAAATTCAAGACTTCTGAGCATCTTACATTAAATTTGGACATTGCTGAGACTGTACACATTTCAACACTTGTTTTTTTCTGCTTTTCGGATCTATACAACCTGGCATTTGGCCATGGCTTCCAGGACAGGCTGGATGCAGAGTGAAGCCCTCTCCTCACTGTCAATGTTTGCAGATGTCTTTTTGTATAAACTTTGTATTTCTTGAGACTTTCTATTAGGTTTTTACATAACTAGACTTTTAAAATTGCCATGCACATAACTCTGCCAGTTACAATCGTGAGCTAACATGGGTTTTTGGTTTTACTTTGATGAATGTTTAACATTTGCATCCTGGATGTGGGGGTGGAGATCATTTATCTGCTTTTCATTTCCTTCTTGGTTATACTTACCTGAAAGTCACTAAGGTGTGGAAGGCGTGGTACAGGGTAAACTGCAGGCTGCACTGTGGCGCGGTGGACAAGAGGCACAGGCTGCAGTGGTGTGCACAGTGCATGAGAGAAAAGAGGAGAGACTTCCATCCTCGAGGGAAACACACAACAATTTAAAAAACTGATCATCTAGCTTACATGAGGTCCAACAAATTCAGTTTGCAAAGTTTAACTTCCAAGTTAATTGAGTAATTTTTCCCCTAAGTCATTAATTTAGTAGCTTATGTTTAAATATATTTCTTTTGTCTAAAGCAAGTCATTAAATTCTAAAATGAATGACTAAACATGTAACAATTTAGGCATACAGCACCTGAAGGCAAAACCGCCAGTATGCTAAAACGTTGGATATAGATGCTTTAAAAATATAATGTAGCATTCTTGCAGTGCATGTGCTGTTAGCATATAACTTGGTGAGTAGTTTTGAGCTATGTTTGTAGGAATGTGTATCTTGAATACTTCAGGGCACCACTGCAGATGTGTGCGTAAGATGTATAAATACTGAATGTTCTTCTCCCTTCCCTTAAATGAAAAGCATTAGCTCCCTTTTATTTTTATTTTTAATTTTATTTTTTTTGAAGTGGACTCTTGCTCTTGTTGCCCAGGCTGGAGTGCAGTGGCGCAATCTTGGCCCACTGCAACTTCTGCTTCCCGGGTTGAAGTGATTCTCCTGTCTCAGCTGCCCGAGTAGCTGGGATTACAGGCACCTGCCACCACGCCCGGCTAATTCTTGTATTTTTATTAGAGATGGGGTTTTGCCATATTGGCCAGGCTGGTCTCAAACTCCTGACCTCAGGTGATCTGTCCACCCTGACCTCCCAAAGTACTGGGATTACAGGCGTGAGCCACTGTGCCCGGCCAGCTCCCTTCAGTAATGATTTATACAGTTGGTTTTTGCTTTTTGTTTTTTTGAGACGGGGTCTCACTCTGTCGCCCAAGCTGGAGTGCAGTGACGCAAATCTTGGCTGACTGCAGCCTTCACCTCCTGGGCTCAGGTGATCCTCCCACCTCAGCTTCCTGAGTAGCTGGGAATAGACACATGTCACCATGACCAGATAACTTTTTTTTTTTTTTTGTATTTTTAGTAGAGACAGGGTTTTGTCATGTTTTCCAGTCTGGTCTTGAGCTCCTGGGCTCAAGCAATCTGCCCGCCTCGGCCTCCCAAACTGCTAGGATTACAGGCGTGAACACCACATCTGGCCCATTTTTTTTTTTTTTTTTCCTTACAGGATTAGAAGTCGACTTTCAGAAAACCCTTCAACCTTGTAAACTTGATTTTCTACAATAATATGCCTCTAGGATAAAAACAAGATGGAAACAAAGAAGTATGTGTGGACTGCAGTTAAAAGTTTTCAACACAACATAGTTTAGGAGAGTTGACATTTACAAAGAGCAGGAGGCCCGTTCAGTGCCTTCTAGGCATTGGGAACGGCGGTCTGTGGGCCACCCTAACGTGTGCGGTGTCCTGAGACATGATCGTGGTGCTCATGCTTTTACCGAGGGCCTCCCGGGAGTACCAGAGGCTCTTCTCCTGCAGTCAGCCAGCCAGGCAGTAGCTGCTGGAGAAGGAACAAACAGTAAAAGACAGATGTACACGGTGTTATTGTGGCAGAGAGTTTAAAACTAGGCTCACTTTATTCTCTCACTTTGTTCTTACAGTTTTAAAAAAACTAATAACGAAGTCCTTAAATATGTATTGTATTTCAGGATTTTCAAGTAGTTGTGGGTGTGTCTGTCTCTCTCTCGCTCCCGTTCGGGTGCTCCCTGCGAAGAGAGCTCAGAGAGGCCACCTTTCCTTGTTGAAGTGACAGGGCCTGGAGAGGTGTGAACCCCGAGGTGGGGGGGTGACTGACTGGGGGGAGGCTGGGTCAGCGTGGGGATCCACCCCCACTCCACGTTCCTGTAGGGAATCCACAGTTCTAAGTCTTTATGATATGGGTAAAATGAACCTGGAAGAGGTGTTATTTTTTAAGAAGTAAGTGCCATGCTCTTTTTTCCTCATACTTCTCCGTGTTTAAGCAGCATTGAAAGATAAGGCACTAGTAGCATGTTGGTTTGGAAACAATCTTGTTGATTATTTTAAGTTGAATCTGATATTAAGGTTGTCTGGTAACAGAAGTTTTCCTTTAACAACATGGAACTCTGTTGAATCTGTTGCCCCATTGGCTGAGCCGTCTGAAGTCAGTGCGGTGGCACCTGAAGAGTCCGCTTCCCCTTGGAGGAAGCCGCTGGATTGGCAAGAGGCACTGTCCTTGATTGAGGGAGTGAGGCGCCTTTGCAGGGACCCCACGCGGCACCTGTGGCTCTCTCCTGCCCCCTGCGGCTCTCTCCTGCCCCCTGCTGGATGGCCAAGCAGACTCGCGACAGTGCTCAGCGTGAATGTTCACGGGGTAGGCCGAGGCTTTTGTTCCAGAAACACTGACTTCAGAAACGGCGGGCAGTGTGTGTTGAGCATGGCAAGAAAGACTTACTTGTGTCTTAAACCTCTTGAACAAAGCAAGTTGATGTTTCAAATGTATCTCGAAGGCTAATGACTTTGCTATGGTCAATATTCAGGAGAAAATAGGGTTTGATGAAATAGACAGGAGTGGCAAGTGACGTGCTTGTGCCCCGTATGACTAAGCGATGTCCTGGCCGTTCCACACCACGGCCTCTGAGCAGCCAGCGTGCAGATACTGGATCAATTTAGATGGGACTCCTGGAGCTGTCAGCTGCCCGGGAGAAGCACAAGGAGTTCTGTGTGCCCATGATCATGGTTCCCGCTACTGTGTCCAACAATGTGCCGGGTTCCGATTTCAGCATCGGGGCAGACACAGCCCTGAACACTATCACCGACGTAAGTCCGTGTGCGCCCCACCAGATGGGCGCTGGCTGACTCTAACCTGTGGGCCCCCGCCCTTTTTGTCTACCGAGCGCTAGAAACAGCCTTTTACAAATATCCTGAATGAGAGCTTCTCGTTATTTCGCCGCCCCTACCCCCGAAAAGTAGGCTTTTAGACTCTGAACATTTTTTATCTCACTCCCAAAAAGTTTTACCGCCTCTTCTGTGTGGCCACCGGCGGGGACGTAGTGTGGCCAAGACCCCGGGAGTGCCCGTGAGTACCTACAGCGCTGAGGAGGGCTGGGCCGCAGTCTCCTGTGATTGCACCAGCATTAAAATTTGCTTTTAAAAAATTATTATTAATGCTGAGCCTAAATTTTCTTTGAGCATCCAATACCCATTATGATGAACCCCTGCCTTGATGCTGAGGGTAGAAATTGAACTGAATATTTTGTAATTGTAGTCATTGTCCTGAATGCACCATTGCATTTGTTTTCTCTTTGGTCTTGGCTGTTGACCTCATTTTCCCCTTTGTAAAGTGGGGATGTTAAATTACATCTAAGGCAATATTGGGGCTAATTTTTTTGCCAAAAGACAATAATAAAACATAGAAATATATTCTTCTGTTTTTTGTTTTGTTTTGCTTTGTTTTCTTTGTTTTACTTTTCTTTGTGAGACAAGGTCTTACTCTGTCACCCAGGCTTGAGTGCAGTGGTGTGATCTCGGCTCACTGCAGCCTCGACCTCCTGGGCTCAGGTGATCCTCCCACCTCAGCCTCTCGAGTACCTGGGACCACAGACACGTGCCGCCATTTCCAACTAAAAGAAATATACGCCTACCCCACGTTTGTGTGTCACACTTGGTGATTCACATGAGAGTCTGAAGATCCGTATCTAATGCAGGAAGTATTTCATTTTTTAAAAATTTGATGTCTAAAATTTTTCACTAATTCTCAAGTTTTAATTTTTCTTGTGTGACTTAGTTCTCACGAATACTTTTCAAAGTTTTCTGTTTTGTTTTTGTTTTTTGTAAACCCTTGGCATGAAACTTATTTCTAGCGCTGGTAAATAAAAAAACAAGCTTTTAACATACAGCTCATATGGCAAGTAATGCTTAGCACTCGTTTCTTGGTTTTCTGAGCGTCTTAAACTTTCTTCACTTCCTTTGTGAAGGAAACCTGTCCAGGTTTTCCCGTGTTCACTGGCTTTGGGGGCAACGTTCACCTTATTTTTGGCAGTCACTAATCTCTGACCTAGATGTTGCTTCTGCTTTGCTGGTGACGGGCGTCACGGCTTTGCTGCTGCAGGGCTGGCCCGGCTCTGGGTTTACCTTCGTGCTGGGAATGTGAACCTGAGTGTGTTTCACAGAGAGGATTCCAGCATGGCTTTCACTGCTCTTTCACCTGCTTTAGCTGGATTTTTGGGTCTGTGAAAGTTGGGTGTGCAATGGGAGGTATTGAAGCTTCCTTTTTCCCTAATAGTTACCTAATTGGAACTTACCCAGAGGGAATGAGTGGAGAATTTGAGAGCAGTCACTGCAGTTAGATGGGCATCTGAAGATGTGGGACAAAGCTGGTGTTGATCTCCCTGTGACTTTTTTTTATTTTCAAGTTTCCACACAAAGCATAGATCCTTGTGGTATGTGATGTACACTTTCGGGCATGAAGAAAATCTCTCTTTAATTCCAGGGTCCTCCGTTATAAATAACTTTTTTTTTTTTTGATTGTAAATATGTAACAAATGTGTAGGGTCAAAATTTGAAAACCAAAATACGTGAGGCAAACACTCCGCAAATGATCAGTTCCACCCGCTTTGACTTCCCTTGGAGGGACTGTGTGATTTATTATGCGATTGTTTTAAATTCAGTTTTTCATTCATTCCAGTTTCTTAAAGCTAGGTTAAACAATTTCATTTTCTTTTCTTTTTTTTTTTTTTTTTTTTTTTTTTTTTGAGACGGAGTCTTGCTCTGTCACCCAGGCTGGAGCGCAGTGGCCGGATCTCAGCTCACTGCAAGCTCCGCCTCCCGGGTTTACGCCGTTCTCCTGCCTCAGCCTCCCGAGTAGCTGGGACTACAGGCGTCCGCCACCTCGCCCGGCTAGTTTTTTTGTATTTTTTAGTAGAGACGGGGTTTCACCGTGTTAGCCGGGATCGTCTCTCGATCTCCTGGCCTCATGATCCGCCCGTCTCGGCCTCCCAAAGTGCTGGGATTACAGGCTGGAGCCACCGCGCCCGGCCCATTTTCTTTTCTTTTTTTTTTTTTCTTTTTCTCTTTTTTTTTTTTTTTTTTTTTTTTTTTTTTTTTTGACAGGGCCTCTGTTTCCCGGGCTGGAGTGCAGTGATGCAATCACGATTGACTGCAGCCTCGACCTCCCAGGCTTAGGCGATCCTCCCACCTCAGCCTCCTGAGTAGCTGGGACTACACGTGCTTGCCACCGTGCGTGGCTAATTTTTTGTATTTCTACAGAGACGAGGTCTCCCTGTGTTGCCCAGGCTGGTCTCAAACTTCTGGGCTCAGGCAGTCCCCCCGTCTTGGCCTCTCAAAGCCACTGGGGTTATAGGGATGAGCCACCACGCTGGGCCTTAAGTTAACTGATTACAATAGAGAAAGAACTGGAGTGTGTAGTTAGTTGAGCCTCCCGTTGGCCAGGCATAGCCACCTTGGTAAGTGTATGTGTGTGTCCTCATTGCCCTTCTGATCCTGAGCTCCGAAAATGAGGCTGTCTTGGGAGTGCTGTGGTTCTAGTCTCGTGATGGGTGAGTGATGTCGGCTGATTGAGGTCACCCTGGCGAATGCTGCAGCTGCTCGGGAGCTGGGGCAGGGACGAGAAAGCCGCTGAGGGTCCCTCTCTGCACCCCTGAAGGGAGAGGGACCGAGATGTGAACATGGCAGCTCTTTTCTCCAGAGCCCTGTTTACTGATGGCCAAACAGGGTGAATCCTGAGAAGGTTTGGATTTGGGTCTGAACTGGGCTCGCCTGGCTGTAGAACACAGGAGCTGGTGGCGAACTCAGGAAATGAGGGCGTGAGGCGACTTGACGTGGATGGCTCCAGGTCGCTCCAGCCACTGTCCTGAAGCCATTGGAGCCTGAGGATGTGTGGGAGTGAGCGTCTCTTTCCTGTCCGGCCAACACCCTCTGTGACCCGTGACTCATGGCCTGGCCTTGGGCAGCATTTATGTTTGAGGTCTGTGGATGACTCCAGTTGTTCAGTAAATTTGGTGATTCTTATTGGGGTGATTGTGCCCCAGGGGATGTTTGCACCATCCAGGGAGGTTTCTGGTTAGAACTGGGAGAAGGGATGCTCCCAGCGTCTGGGGCTGGAGACAAGGGACGCTGCGGAAAGTCCCTCCAAGCAAAGGACGGGCTCCATAGCAGGAGTCTGGCTCAGGACGTGGCCATGTTGTGCTTCAGAAGCCCTGGGCGGATCTGATGTGGTGAAGTCGTCATCCTCGTGATTTCCTTCTTGGCAGCATTGATGTTTAGCTGACGCCACAGCCCCTCAGAATCTATGAGGCACTGATGTGGTGAAGTCGTCATCCTCGTGATTTCCTTCTTGGCAGCATTGATGCTTAGCTGACGCCACAGCCCCTCAGAATCTATGAGGCACTGGTGAGTGGGTCTTTCTGGCAGAACAGAAGGAATGAAATACCTCAGAGCAGGTGTTACACATTCTCAGGATATGACTGCAGGGAGTTTCGGTTGGACTCCTTTCATTCCTTAGTGCTGGCTGGTGCATTATTCTGTCCTGTAAGCTTGATCAGGTCACATCAGAAACACAGTAGGTGGGTGTCACGCTGCTGTCAGGTTTCGCGAAGGTGGCGGTGACTACAGCCTTGTGAGTAATTCCTTGTCATAGTGGCCCCACTACGGACCCAGGGGCCCGGCTGTGTTTGGTCTTGAGAGCTTTATGCTTTTCTGGGCAGGGTCTCTCCCCATCTTGAAGTCTTCCCTCCCCTTTTTTGGAGACTGAAGGAAGGAAAAGAGGAGCGACAGGGAAGAGGGGAGAGAGGATTTGCAGCAATGTGGCCATTCTCACAGATTTCAAGGCGGAGTTAAGGAGCCGAGACACCCCCACCTGCCCACTTGTGTGCCTCAGGCCCCTCCTTGGCCCCAGGTCACCCACACCCTCTGGCTTCCAGTGAGGGCTTCTTGGAGAAGCAGCCAGCTTCCCGCAGCCAGTCTTGGTTAGTCCTGGGCTAGGGTATTCCACAATAAAGGAGTGACATCACCTGTCTGAAGAGCATAAGGAGCCCCCCACGTGGTAGTGCTGACAGGGCCACATCCTGGGCACCAGGCCAGCCAATATCCCCAGATGAGTGTTTCTGGCTGGGAAGCAGGCTGGCATTTGGATTGAAGTCCTGCAAAAACTGCCATGGCCAGAGCCTGCAAGGCAGAGCCTGTACAGAGCAGCCCAAGAGCTGGGCATGTGCTGGGTCTGGGTGGACGTGGAGGCCATGCCATGGGGGCACGGGAGCCCCTGCTCACAGCTCACCTCGTGGTCACTCAGCACTGACCCACCCACCTTACCCTGCTACCCACCATGCTGTGAACTCACCTGCCACGGATCTGCACCCGCTGTCTGAAGTCCTCGGCCCACACGGGCTACTGGCCTTGGGATGCTTTGGGTTGCACCAGGGCTGCAGAGCCTGGGTCGCTCACTGTCCAACTCTCCCGGGGAGATGTGGGACCTGCCTTGCATCCCAACAGTAGCATTTCTGCAGCAGATGTGGGGATATTCACAGTAAGAGGGACACGTCCAAGTCCATAAATAGTCGATTTTGCCACCAAGTGGATGACAAAAACACCTTGCTGTGTGGGGCCACTTGGAGCTGGGAACAGTGGGCCTGTGGACCTGTCCTGCTGTTATCTTGGTTAACACCCTGAGGTGGAGCCTGAAAAAGCCCGGTGCACATGGGCTCAAGAGCCGCTCCCCTTTCTGACACCAGAGCCCATTTCCCAGTGGAACCCCAGAGCAGCAACTCAGGTTCTTGCTCGCCTGTGTGGCTTTGTGTGTGACTTCCCGCCGGAGAGCAGAGATGTGGCGTGGGGCTGAGTGTGGCCCACTGGTAATCCAGCTGCCCGCCTCCTTCCCTGCCTGCGCGTGGAGGCTGCCTCTGCATGATGAAGGCGGTCACTTAGTGTGGTCCTTACAGCTGTGTGCCCCATACCACTGATTGTGACCTGCCTACAGAAAGCTACAGGACTGGCTTTGCCTTTAAACGTCCTGACCGCCCTGGCCTCCCTTACCCACGATGAGATGCTGAGAGCTGAGCTGTCCCGCTCGTGACTAACTCGCCGCTGCCTGCAAGCTGCTCTGCTGCCGGCCTCACACCCACCCTGCTGTGCTGCCTGCAGGCCTCCCCTTTCATGAGGACCTGGGCTGTGCCCAGGGAGCCCCCTGTGTCGCTGAGGCCTGTCCTGCTCTCACATGGCCTCCAGAGCTCCCCTTGGTCCCCTGACCCACATGAACTGGCTTCCCCTGATGACTCAGGTCCCTCCTGTCCCTTCCTGGACCTCAGCGGAGGCCCTGGGGCTGGCAGGTGAGCACCCAGCACCCCCGCTAACCACTTGGCCCTGGTGCTTCAGGCTTACAAGAGCGCGTGCGACATGGCCGAGGCGCAAGGCCGCCACCGGGAGCTTTGCATCCCCCTGTGTGTGGTGCTGGCCACGATTAACAACAATGTCCCGGGCACAGAAATAAGCCTGGGCGCCGACACTGGCCTGACTGCTGTTGTCCAGGTAAGAGAACCCCGTTTCCTCGCCTTGCTTTCTTTATTTTATTTTAGCAATTTGTTTCTTCTGTGCTAAGAATGAGCCAGATTTATTATTACTCTTTCCCCCCCACCCTTTGTTAGCTTGGCTTTATGTCAGTCACACTGGCCAGAACAGGGTAAATTTTTTAGCTTCTCTGCCTTAGGGAGAACCTGTCTTTATTGATTAAAAGTGAGATGATATATCCAGTCCTTGGGGTCGTGTTTCTATCCCACCTAGACTAGGGGAGTTTTGAGCACCTTTTCTCTGGAGCCGGCCTCTCCTGCCTGCGTTGAGTAGCGAGGCTGCAGGGCCAGCTGTGGGAGCCTGCAGGAAGGGGTTTGAGTGCCTGGTACGTACGAGATATGGGACAGAGCTGTGACCACTGGGGGCCGCTGCCTGGAACCACAGCCTTCCTGTTGAGATGAGAGGTTCTTTAGAGAGCCCAGATCATGCCCTCCTGGGCAGGCAGTTTCACCAACATTTGCTTTGGGAGGAGTGGATTCTGCTGGTTATGGGCGTGGTGCTGACACCTGCAAGGTGGCCCCTCAGGTCCCTGATAAGCTGACCAACCTCTATGGTCATGAGCTGGACATGAGGACCTGTGGTAGTTCCACAGGCCTTTGCTGCAGAGAGGGTCCTCACTCGGCTGCAGACGGGATGGTGGCCACCTTGGAACGTGGGGTCATGTCAGTGGATTGGCCGCCGGGTGTCTCCTGGAGAGCAGCCGCTGGCCTTTAGCTTAGATGTTCACGTCCGAACCAGCTCCGGAGTTTGCGGTGAAAACTCCCAGCCCTGTTGGAGACTCCTTAGTTCAGCTTGGCACAGAACCCAGGAAAACAGTAGTTCTGTTCTGGCTTCTTCCTTCAGAACTGAGTTCCAGTGCAGGGAAGGGAGTGGAGGGGTCGTGAGGTCGACTGCAGCCTCCTGTGCCTCCCACTCGAGTTGAGGGCCATCTCTCTCCTGGGCTTCTCCCTGTTGCGTTCCCTGGTGCTGTACTGGCCTGGCAGAGGCTAGCCCTGGCTTGTTCCCTGGACTTCCTTGGGCCCCCGCGCTTGACCTCTGTTCACTGAATGCCATTAGGGTCCAGCCATCGCTGGCTTCACTCTCCTTTAGCACCTTGTAGATGTCCACACATGCTTCCACCCTCGCACCCCGCACTCAGCGCAGCACTACCCCGGCCAGCGGCTGTGCTTTGCTGCAGGTCCCTTGCTGTAGCAGGGATGGGAGCCCCACCCCCTGCCCCTTCTGGCCACCGACTTCAGCAGAGGCTCGGCTGCCATGAGGGATACCAGTCATGGGAAAACTGGCCTCCCTGCAGATTCACAGAACAAGGTGGTTCTCACAGAGAAGTCAGTGCCTTTTTTCTATCTTAACACTGTAGCAAACACCACCTTATCTTTCACCACCAATTTATGTTTCTTAACACCAATGGAGCAAAGTGCTGGTGATGTTTGAACTGTAGCCTGGGGCTCCTGCTCCCATGGGACTCCTTGGGGAATTTCCTAGCAGGATAGTGTGTGTGCCCTTACAAGGGGTTGTGTCTGCTGGGCACATCCCATTGTGAGGCAAGAATGGCTGAGGTCACAGGCTCTGCCTGACAAGTGCCACTTACAACTGCTGTCCACGCAGGGCCACGCTTGGGATTGGCCGCCTCCTTGTCAGTGCTACTTCGACTAATTGCCTGAGGCACGGCCAGAGTGACTTGCTATTTTTAGAAGCTAATTCAGGCTTCAGATGCGATCTAGGTAATGAGGAGAGAGTTCAGGAAAGCTGTATCTAAGCTCCAGCAAAGGCAGACACTTCCATCCCAGCTGTCACTGCGTTTACACTCAGAGGAGCACACGGTTGGGGGCATGGCTCAGCTGTCAGGGCTCCACTGTTCTACACACCCACAGCGGCAGCCTGGCGGGACCAGAACTCAGACACGCTCGGGCACAAATCAGCCTCTTGGGAGAGCTGCTTTGCCTGCAGAATTCTTTTGCCATTAAGCAGTTGATGTCATTCTTTGAACGAGTGACAGTAATTCCCCACCTCAGGGTGGGCTGCGGGGGAGATTCAGTTGGAGAAATAATCTATGAGGCTTTGTGCCTCTGGGGGTCCTGATGCCCCACCAACATTTTTCTTCCCGTGCCTGGGATTCTCTAAGACAAAGGGAAAGTCTGAAAGCCTTACAGCATCTTAAGTCTTAGATCACAATTAGAGACCCAATTACAGACAGGTGGAAGAGTGAAACCCTCAGAATTCTGCACTGGCCCTTCAAGAAGGCAGTTGTGGGCTCTTTGGACCCTTGATGGGTTTCTGTCCTCTGTCCTCCCTAAGCACAAAGACAGTAATTCTTCCCGTTGCCTGTTTCTCTCCCCATATGGGCTTTGACACAATGCAAAGTGGCCCTCTAACTAGAGCCCATGTTCAGTTTTGAATACGTCAACCAATTATTTTGGGAGGAAAAGAGTCTGCCAAAGAAATGAAGTATAGGTTGGAATGGTTTAATCAAGCCTGTGTTTATTCAACAAAATGTGCTTTTAAATTTCATCCGAAGTACTCAAGTGAAAATTTCCCAGTGGGTGTTAAACTTTGGTGCACAGACTCTCGTGTGGCTCCCAGTCTCAAGTCCACACTCCCACTTCGTGCTTTTACTCTTGGTTGAGTCCCATGGAGGCCTGTTAGGGAATCCTGCAGGATCAGCCCTTGACCCGGACGGACGGACGGACGGACGGCTGGCTGGCTGGCTGGGGAATACTGTGCTTGTGTCATTCAGAGACAATCATTTCTTGAGCGCCTGCTGTGGGGGCTTGGCCGGGTCCTGCTGATAGTGCAGTGGTGTAAGCCCAGCCCACAGTTCCTGCCCTCATGGAATGTGCAGCCTAGTGAGGACTGCAAGTCAAATAACCACGAGGTAACTACAGGGAGACACCGTGGTGATTTCTATGAAGAGAGGACATGGGGTGCCCCGAGGGCCCCTGACAGAGGGAACTTTGCGGTCCTAGAAACCAGGTGACGTTTTCCTGAGGAAATGACATTTCCCTCGGGGTCAGAGCTGAGGAAGGTGCCTGTGTGTGTCCCGTGGCCACTGTGACCCTGACCACACACCTGGGGCTGGAAAATACTACTCATTCTCGCACAGCTCTGGAGGGTGGGAGCCATGGGCTGAGGCCAGAGTGTTTGCTCCAGGAGAGTCCCTCGTGGCCCATTCAGGTGCCCAGAGCCCCGGGCATTGCACGCCTTGTTCCCTGGCACCTCCTCCTCCCATGTGGGTGTGCAGCATCCTGCTCCAGGGCCTCTGCACCTCTCATCTGCCGATGCAGGTGGTGGCACTTAGGGTCCACCTGGGTAGTCCTCAGGATTCACCTTTATCACCTCATGAGGGAACATCCCCAGGTTCCAGGGATTAGGACCGGGATTCCTTTGGGGGCTGCTCTCCTGCCCACCACTGTGCCTGAATGTGATGTACATAGCGGCCAGCATATGGAGAGGCCCGAGGAGGACCTGGGGTGGCTGGAGCTAGAGCCGGACCTGGTGTCAGAAGCAGGAGGGGCCAGGGATTCCAGAGAAAGGCTTGACGTGTACTTGAAGTGAGCAAAGGGTTTTGAATGAACCAAGAACTGATCAGATTTATGTTTTTTATAGATGGGTCTCCAGTCTGTGTGAACAGATTAGAGGGGGCCGGGGTGGGAGCTGAGGCCCAGGCAGAGGCTTTGCAGAGTGCCAGGAGAGGGTGCTGTAGCCCGGACTGGTGTGTGGGTGGGAAGGTGGCCGATGCATTTCTCTGCTGTCTTTCTCCCTGCTGAGCTTGGGTCCTTGTGGAGGGCGGATGGCAGACATTTCACTCTGGGACCTCATGCCTATGCTATCCGAAAGACCCCCAGGCGCCTGGGTGTAAGAACCACCATCTGACTTTGAGTAGAGTTTCTATTAATGTAACATTCACCAATGGATGGAAGACGGCCACAACTCTAAAATCACAGGGAGCTTTTCTGAAGAAAATAGAATAGCACAGCTGTTCCCATGGACAAAGCTGGCAGGTGACAGCCCCCTAACTTCTCAGCTCACACCTAACCGTGTCCGTGTCTGGTGAAAGCTGCTTCAGCAGGGACAGTCGGAGAGCAGCATGGAGTGAGCTGGCTTATGGGGTCGTCTTTTCAGTCTCCTCCTATGGGGCCTGGGAGAAGGGAGCGGCAGATGGCCAGGTCCCCACCACAGGTCATCGAGGTCACCTCCAGGTGGCTGGCGAGGGGGGGGGGGCATGTTCACACCCACTCCGAGGCACATCCTGGCTGCTGCACACCCTTCACCCCTGTGCGATGCTGGGACCGCATGCTCAGGCACGGTGTGGGGCCTTGCTGCACTCACTGGTAGG
Source organism: Macaca fascicularis (assembly GCF_037993035.2). Taxonomy (NCBI): domain Eukaryota; kingdom Metazoa; phylum Chordata; class Mammalia; order Primates; family Cercopithecidae; genus Macaca; species Macaca fascicularis. Next base: position 103,079,601 of record NC_088380.1, read on the forward strand.
GGAGCTCTGGGATGGTGGGTGCACCCTGGCCCTAGGCTGGAGTGACTGATCTCTTCTCTGACCAGACCTGCGACCGCATCAACAGTTTGCCAGCGGAACCAAGTGGCGCGTGTTCATCAAGACCATGGGCGGCTACTGTGGCTACCTGGCCAACATGGGGGGGCTCACGGCCGGAGCCGATGCTGCATACAGTTTCGAAGAGCCCTTCGACATTGGGGATCTGCAGGTATGTGACGGGGCTGGCCTCAGGGGACCGTCCCCTTGGGATCCTCTCGGTGCTGCGGAGCGAATCATCGTGTCTAGGGTGGTTTGCTTTTCGAGGGGGCATGGAGACGGAGGTGCTACCGAACATGCCACGCTTGATGCCCTTCGCATCGCCCAGGTGCCTCTCCCAAGTGTCAGGTGATGGCGGACGTGCCTGGTTGAGGACACCTTCTAGTCTCTTGTGTGAAACACAAGCTTGTTTTTTTGATGTAGTCTGTTGTGTAATGTTTTCTCACTTCTGTCACAAACGATTTGAGTGCCTCCGCTGACAGTCACCACCCACGTCTGCGACTGGTTCTGGAGCTGGCTGCAGCATCTTTTAAATCTTGAGGCTTCTGATGCTGCGTCTGCCTCTAAACTGACACAGACACGGCCGTGGTTTCTTGGCATCTGTGGCTCTTTTAGGGAAGGGTGTCGCCGACCCCGGGGTCTGCCCCTGCTTCGACGGCACAGCAGAATCCCGGCCTGGACCCTGCAGTGTTCAAAGTTGCTAAACTCCATGCAGGAGGACAGGCCTTGGCAGATAAAATGCAACTGAACAATTGTCTTTAGTTAGTTATATAAATAAATATATGTTATATATTACTCTGTCAGCCAGGCTGGAGTGCAGTGGCATGATCTTGACTCACTGCAACCTCCGACTCCCAGGTTCAAGCCATTCTCCTGCCTCAGCCTCCCGAGTAGTTGGGATTACAGGCGCATGCCACCATGCCCACCTAATTTTTGTATTTTTAATAGAGATGGGGTTTCACCATGTTGGTCAGGCTGGTCTTGAACTCCTGACCTCGTGATCTGCCCACCTTGGCCTTCCAAAGTGCTGGGATTATAGGCGTGAGCCATCGTGCCCAGCACCGTTGTCTTTTAAAAAGTTAGGATGTTACTTGTTTCTGAGCCAAATAGATCAAGTAAAAAGGGCCTTGGTGTTGTCACTAATTATGTGACATGTGAATCATGAATTTCTTCACTGTGTCATAGTGACTGCTTGTGGAGTCGTTCACTACATTGTGATGTTGCTGTCAGCAGTGGGTCCCATAAGATGATAATGGAGCTGCCCCAAACAGGTGTACTTTTTTTTTAACTTTTATAAAATTTATATATATATATATATATATATATATATATATATATATATATATATATATATATTTTTTTTTTTTTTTTTTTTAGACGAAGTCTTGCTCTGTCGCCCAGGCTGGAGTGCAGTGGCCGGATCTCAGCTCACTGCAAGCTCTGCCTCCCGGGTTCACGCCATTCTCCTGCCTCAGCCTCCCAAGTAGCTGGGACTATAGGCGCCCACCATCTCGCCCGGCTAGTTTTTTGTATTTGTCAGTAGAGATGGGGTTTCGCTCTTTTCCGCTGAGAGCGCCGAGTAGAACATTGTCATGAAAATAAATAAGGGGCAATAGAGCCGTGAATGAGTGCTAGGAATTATCATCTTCAGAGGGACCCTGTTGATTCTGGAAGGCATTTCTAGTGGCCGCCATGAGGGCTGCTCACTGTGCCCTGCGCTCAGCATTCATCGCTGCAGACATGCTCTCCCCGACTGGGGGAGGCTCCCCGAGACCTGAGCCATGAGAGCTTGCAACCTCCTTGGCCACACTCACCGCCACGCTTGGTTGGCACTTCCCGCCCTGCAGGGCCTGGCACACAGTGGGTGCTTAGCGTAAGTTTATTGTCTGATTAACAAAATACTCTTTTCCAGTCCAATGTGGAGCACCTGACGGAGAAAATAAAGACCACCATCCAGAGGAGCCTTGTGCTCAGGTGAATGAGAGACCAGGGCTGATCTTACGGTCACTGTCACACCGCGGTTCTTAGGTTCTGGTGACTTTGGGCTGGATGAGTGGTAATTTCTTTGCTGCTGGAGTGCACTGCACACTGGGCATATGCAGAAGAGAGTTGTGGTGTGTTGCTCTAAAGACTTTCTTGCATTTAGACAACTAAAACTTTTGCTTTATAGTCTTACTCTATTAGATATCTCGCAATCATTTCTCTAACACCTGATGTTTATGAAGGAGGAAATACAGCCATCCCTCTTAGCCTCAGGGAATGTGTCCCAAGACTCCAGTGGGTGCCTGGACCTGGGGATAGTACCCACCCCCTGTATACATAAGGGGGTGGGGGCTGATAACCATCTGATAACCAAGGTGGCTACTGAGTGACTCAGGGGCAGGAGGCACAGACAGCATGGAGACTTTAGGGCACAGGGATGATTCACGTTCTGGGTGGGACAGAGCAAGACAGCACAAGATTTCATGACTCCCTGTTAGCTGGGCTTAGGTGAAATCGACATCCTGGGTCGGTTTGTTGTGTTGCATATGTTGTGACTATACAACAAAATGATCTGGAGTATACGCATACTCCCATTTAGCTGGGAGACATTTTTTTTTTTTTTTTTTGAGACAGTCTTGCTCTGTTGCCCAGGCTGGAGTGCAGTGGTGCAATCTTGGCTCACTGCAACCTCCACCTTCCAGGTTCAAGAGATTCTCCTGCCTCAGCCTTCCGAGTAGATGGGTGTACAGGCGCCCACTACAACGCCCAACCAATTTTTGTATGTTCAGTCGAGATGGAGTTTCACCACGTTGGCCAGGCTGATCTCAAACTCCTGACCTCAGGTGATTCGCCCACCTTAGCCTCCCAACATGCCAGAATTACAGGCGTGATCCCCACCGTGCCCAGCCAAAACATCTAACCTTTTAATTCATGCCAAACATCAGCAGCTTTAGGCTTCTAGTCGTTGGTGAGGTTTGAGTAATGGGGATTTTAAGGGAACTGTCAGCTTTCATGAAAACAGTGACACCCCCATTACTTGGAAATGCTTATTCAAACTAAACACGGCATCAGGTTAAAAACCAGAGCTTCCTAAGATTTAAACTGGATTATCAGACGTGTAAGATACTTGACACTCACCCTCAAATCAGAATGACCTGGAATGAGCTGCATGCAGGCACACGCGTGTTATGAGTTGAGCCTGGGACACAGCGGTCCAGGATTCCTAACTCCCACACACTCCTCCTTCACCACCTCGTATTCTTTATACTTTTAAACCAGAGCCCGTGGACTTATTTCAGAGAGCTCATGAATCCCCTGAAATGATGAAATAGTAGGCGTCTGTGTGACTTTGTCAAAGAATCCACAACGGTTATCAGATTCTTAAAGCTGTGACCCATCCCCACCCCAGATGAGTCTATGAAACCTTGATTTAAGATTTTAAAATATTGGAGATGGTTAGTTGACTCGTTCCATTTATTAAAATCCTTCTCTTACTGGGCAGGGGGGAACACTTGATACTTTTGCTTAGCAGGCTGAGTTCAGGCTACAGGAATCACAGATTTTGTTTTGTTCTGTTCCAGCTATCCCTAAAGACTTAGAAACAAAAACATAAATTCTGTGAAATAGAAATCGTCATTTCTATTTCACAGCAAAGTGTGACTGTATAACTGATATTTCATATGACTCTAACCCCCAACAGGGTGGGGCACCTTCTCCATTTGATAGAAACTTTGGAACCAAAATCTCTGCCAGAGCTACGGAGTGGATCACTGCGAAACTCAGGGAGGCCCAGGGCAGAGGTAAGGGGTCCGGGGAGGGAGGCCGTCTGCCTTGGTGAAAATGCTGTCCTATCGGGGAGAAGTAGGCTGCTGGTTCCTTGTTCAGTTCAGTACTGAGCTGCGAGTGATGTTCTAACTCCTGCTGGTTTCTGAGCATTGCTATTTAACCAACCTTGGATTCCTGGGTGTGCGTGACATGTTCTCTTTTATCACTGCTAGATTCAACCTGAAGTTCTTTTGTGTAGGCTTTTTGCTCTGGAGATCCTGAGCGTCAGCCCGCAGTTTCCCTCACAGTTGAAGTGGGGCCTTCTATTTTGGGGATGTTTGGTAGGACAACCTCCTTATGACTCCATCCATCAGAACTTCCAGTTTTGAGGAAGATTTGGCTGCTGAATGAATTCTTCGTGTTTGTAGAACTATGCATGTTTTTCCTTAAATCAGTTTTGTAAGTTACATATTCTAACAAATCTTTAGATAAGCTGAAAAGTTTTGGAAAACATGACACATTACTCTTGTTAATGGTTCCAACATGGCTGGTCCCTACTCATTCCTGAGTGGTTATTTGTGCCAGCATCTTTCTCACCCCCACCCCCCTCAGCTTTCTTCAGTCATACCAGATGTGTGCTTTTATTAGGGCAATCCATTATCACTGCCAATGTCCGACTTAGAAGAATGACAGTCTACAAAAAACAGTGATGTGAATAGTTTCAATCGGTTTGTCTTTTTGAAGAACTGACTGATTCTTTCTACATCCATTTTCTCTTGCTAATTTAGCTACGGATGCTTCTCGTGCCTCAGTGTGTGTATACGTGAGCATCAATTTCTTATTAGTGTTTTGCCATAATTTAAAGTAATTTCCCTATTCCACTATTTAGTGAAAAATTCTCTCCACTGAGAGAAAAAACAAAAGCTGCTTTCCAGGAAGCCATCAGGGTGATCCCACAAGAGCAGAGCTGTGCAAGCCCAGGCCAGGCGCTGGCCACACTACACAGCTGTTCTCAGCCTCCCCCAGGCCTCCAGGCCAGGTTCAGCATGGTTCCCAGGAATCTCACCCCGTGATTCTGCTCCCCCACCTGCCCATGGGACAGGGCAGTGTTAATCTGTTTTTAAACCTTTTATAGGAAAAACATTGACCACCGATGATTCCGTTTGTGTGCTGGGAATCAGCAAAAGAAACGTTATTTTTCAACCTGTGGCAGAGCTGAAGAACCAAATGGATTTTGAATAAGTCGGGGTCTTATTGCCTTAGCAAACCCAGCCAATGTGAGTACAGGACAGGGGAATGTCCATTGCTGTTGCATTCGGCAACTCATTCAGGGATTTGAGGAACTAGCTTTTCTGAAGCTCAGTTAAAAAATATTAGGTCTTGGCCAGGCACGGTGGCTCATGCCTAAGATCCCAGCACTATGGGAGGCCTAGATGGGTGGATCACTAGGTCAAGAGATCGAGACCAGCCTGGCCCACATGGTGAAACCCCGTCTCTACTAAAAATACAAAAAGTAGCCGGGCGTGGTGGCGCACACCTGGAGTCCCAGCTACTCAGGAAGCTGAGGCAGGAGAAACTGCTTGAATCTGGGAGGCAGAGGTTGCAGTGAGCTGAGATTGCACCACTGCTCTACAGCCTGGTGACAGAGCGACACTCTGTCTCAAAACAACAACAAACTACCACTAGGTCTTTGGGAAGAATTTTTAGAAATATAAAAACAATGGTTTTGTTTGATCTTGAAATTGGCTTTATCATCTAGTTGATTCAGCCGACCCTACAACCCCCGTGTTTCTGGCAAGACCGCTCGCTGTGCTGGCCGTGGCATCTCCCAGCCTCACTGCTGTCCCCCCCCTTCCCTCCACAGGCACAGGATTCCCAAAGAACGGTGGTGGCTCAAGCTGCGGTTCCTCATGAAGATCCTGGCCAAATACAAGGCCAGCTACAACATATCAGACTCAGGCCGGCTAGAGCACGTGCAGCCCTGGAGCCTCTGACCCAGTCCCACCTGCACGTGCCTGCAACCTGGACTCACCGTGGACCATCCATTTTTGTAACACTTAAGTTATTGATCAGCACTTTATGCAGGTATTATTGACATTAAAACCTAATCAGTGAGCACCTGTCACCGCCTGTGTGCCCCACCAACTCCAGTGCGTGCTGTCTGTGGACTGTGTCTCATGCTTTCAGATGTGCGTATTAAACATTTGCCTACAACTCCAAGTAGGGTGGCTACTAAAGGTTTTCTCTGCAGTTTTGTGGGCGAAGATTATCAAAATATTTTTATAGGGATCACTGAACTATGTGCAAGTCATAAAAGGAGAACAAAGCCAGTAGTTTACACAGGCCAAGGGGAATGCCATGTTTACTTACCGTTACATATTTGCTATGTGTCAGTTTCCATCCACAGCAGCAGGCCAGGACCCTGGGCCTGGACCCCAGGCTCCTGCTCTCCTTAGAAAGTAAAAGAGAACACAGGAATCTTATCTACTCGGCCTCTTGATTGCAATCCTAGCTGCATGTTAAGACCACCAAGGTGGGGGTTTGAAAAATCTGATAGCCAGCTTCTCATCCAGTCCAAGCCACCATCCTCACTGGGCCCTAATTTGGAACTCTCCGATGACTCTTGCCAGAGTAGACATGGGTGCTGGGGTGATAGCCCTGCCGCCCTCGTGGGACCCCTCCTGTAGGGACAGTGTTTCTGCCTCAGTTCTAGACTGCAAGAGACCACAGCTGTACCTCAGAAACGTGGGCGGAGAGCTGTGTGGAGGGAGAGGAGACACCAAAAACCAGCTGTTTGGGAAATCAGAGTCCAACGGCCAAGAGCTGGCGTGGAGCCTTTCCTTTCTGGCTCTGTAAAGACAAAGCGAGGGCTTACTCACCCCAGCCCATCTACTTCCATCTGGCCGCCCTGTTGAACTTCCGTCTGTTAGGAGGACGCTCCCACAGGGCCTAGGTGTGATCAGTCTCACGAGTCAGCACAGGCAGAGGTGGGACACCTTTGTGTACCTTTTCATTTTACTTCTGCTTTTTAATAAAGGCCCTAAATGCTACTTAAAATAATGACTCAAGCAGAGGTTAAGTCAGAGTTGCCCTTTATTTTTAGATTCTTAAATATTCTAGAACTAATGAGGTAAAACTAGCCTTTGTCAGTAGAAAGTAAATTCTATGTGGTGCATCTTTGGCACTTTGTGCATAACTATTTCAATGAACGTCTTCTTGGTTGCTCTTAAGACTGACTTGCCAGTCAGTGGCAAAACCTTAAGAATGACATAATGTTCCTGGAAAAAGCAGTAGCATTTCTGACTTTTCATATTCAGCTCTAGAGGCCGATTTTCTCAGGGGCTCCTGCACAGTCGGGCGTGCCAGGGCCACTCATCTGATGATCCAGGATGGGTCCTTGGCGATTTTGGGGTTCTCGGGTCCGAGTATGGCCAGGCCGTGCACGCTCTTCCCAGTGCCGAGGTACCCGAGGGGAAGGCAGGCGAGGTCAGCGAGGACTGGCTTCTGCGTCAGTGCCGTTAAGGCCTCCATTCCCAGACACCGTCTCCCCCGCTCCCCACTCACCTATAGCTGATGGTGAAGAGCTGCTCCCTGTGGGCCTGCTTCATCTCATCTGAGAGGCCATACAAGAAGAGGTCCATTCCTAGAAGACAAACTACAGGCACAGTGGGCTGTGCATTTGTGTCCCGGAGTGAGGCACCCCCTGCGAGGTGGGGAGTAATAGCCACCCCCTCTCCCCCACCTTGGCTATTGGGAGGCATGGTGGACTCACAGCCTGTTTAGGATATTGTGAGTAGTATCATCTGCCCCTCTGGAAATAATGAACTGGATGGGAAACATCCAGGCCCCGAGACCCACTCAGGAGCAGAAAACGGGGAAGGAGCCTTGAACAGACCCTCGGGAGGGCAGTCAGCAGGAGCCATGGAGGCCACCAGGAGGGAGGGAGGGAGAGAGGGAGGCCGGCAGGGAGGCCAGAGGTGACGTAGTGGGGAGAGGAGACGCGGCCAGAGGCAACGTGGCCAGGGAAGGAGATACGGCTGGAAGGAAGTGACAAGAGGGGTCTCCAGGCCTCAGACTGCGCCTGATTTATGGATGACATTTTAACTAAGATGTTATATCTAAAGTAGCAATTTAGAACCATTGTGTACATTTAAAGCACGGTACAAATATAGCACATTTCCCAAACCAAAGAACAGTGCATTCAAGGAAAAAATAGCAGCTCACCAATAAAATAAAGGTGAGTCAAGAAAAAATTCATTTAAGATCAGAAATAGATCCTACAGCTCTTCTAGTCCAATCCCCACCCTAACATGAATGGGGGGAAAAGGGAAGTAGATTCTAGTCAGTCAGAATTAAAGGCAAATCCGATCCACTTTACTTTCTACTTGACAGAAAACAAGCAGCTCATCAAGGAATCCCTATGAACAGTAGCTTTAGGAGTCCCCAAAATGCAAAATTCACCTTGAAATTAAATCAACTGCTAAGTATGTATAAAGTTATTGTTTTCATTATTGCCCTCCTCATTCCCAGGGACTTTTTTAGAGCTTGTTTCCCCCTAATTGCCTCCAACACACCCAGGAAATTTAAACCCCACAAGTAAACCTTGTTTCGATTAACACACAGCATCCTTTAGGAGCAGACAATCCGTTTGCTCTAAGAGGTTCTTGTGACCTAAGCACTGAGTACAGCCTGAGAACGCACAACACGCACACACACGAACTCGGACAGACAATAGGTGAGATGTGGCACATGAGGGGGAAGACGAGACAAATGAGCTTCACCGACTTCACTGACACCCCAGATCCGTGAAGAAGTGACACACGCAGCCTGCTCGGGTGCCAGTGACTCCTTGAAAACAGCCAAGGGCAGCATTTGGAGAAGCAGCACCGCAGGCCAGGAGGGTCTGGCGGCTTCAGAGGGGAGGGGTGCCCCCGACCAGGTGCTGGGGGCTTCAGGAGCGAGGGGCGCCCCAATCAGGTGCTGGGGCTTCAGAGGGGAGGGGTGTCCCAACCAGGAGCTGGGTGCTTCAGGGGAGGGCGCCCCGACAAGGTGCTGGGGGCTTCAGACGGGAAGGTGCCCTGACCAGGTCCTGGGGGTGGCAGGACAAGCCCTGGGTCCCCTTGTCACTTTTCACTCCCTACTCCCGAATCTCGCCCTGAAGTTGCAGCAAGTCCAGGTATTCATTTACCCATAAAATTAAGTATCTGTGAGTGACACAAGTCACTAATCCACAGAGATCTGAGTCCACAGATACCTCCCAGAGATGCCACCATCCATTCTGGTAGAAGAGCAGCCCAGGGGCCCATGCTGCTAGGAAGGGTGACTGTCTCCAGCCTGACGCTGCAGAATTCTCAACACAAAGTCTACCTTCTGGAACCATGCCATCTCCTACAGAAGCAACTAGCGGCATGTAGGGTTTTTTAAAATCTCTTTATTCTTAAGACATTCTCACTCTGTCACCCAGGCTGGAGTGCAGTGGCACAATCTCAGCTCGTTGCAACCTCTGCCTCTCAAGTTCAAGTGATTCTCCTGCCTCAGCCTCCCGAGTAGCTGGGATTACAGGCGCCTGTCACCAGGCCCGGCTCACTTTTTGTATTTTCAGTAGAGACGGGATTTCACCCTGTTGGCCAGGCTGGTCTCGAATGCCTGACCTCATGTGATCCACCCGCCTCGACCTCCCAAACTGCTGGGAATACAGGCATGAGCCACGGTGCCTGGCCCATATAGCTGTTTAAATTTGACTAAAACTAAATGCAATTAGAAGTTCAGTTTCTCATTTGCACTTCAAGCATTCAGTTACCCACAGGCGGCCACGGACCAGAGGCTGGTGGAGATGTCACACTCCACACTGCAGAAGGATCTACGGATGAAGTGGCTCTAAGATCATCTCGGCATCTTTATATCGAAGCTACTGAAGTTTTACTCTGCTTATTATAGACATCAGCATTCTCCCATTTTAAAATGTCAGTGCTATTGCAACGATCAGATCTGTGACTTCCCAGCACCTCTTCTCTTCCTGTACAGATAACTGCAGAGCATCTGCACTCTGCCTCCACACTAACAGACAGCGGAAGCCTCCGTGTAAAATCAGGGGGAGAAAAAAAATGAATCCCTAGTCCCTCTCCCTACAATTTTGTGAAACGCCTCTTAATATTCAGAATAACTGCCGGAGTTACAATAAACAAGCATCCCTTGACCAGGAAGCAACAGGGAAGCAAGAAAAGGGAGATGTGAGGACCCTCCATTCCCTCTGGGACCCCAGGCCCAGCCAGGACTGAGAAGGGCAGCACAGCCCGACAGACCTGCACACCTGATGCGAACCGTGCACATGGCTTCCCTGGGCCTCGGTCCCCCGCTCTGCCCTCACTGGCCGCTGTGGCTCTGGTAGAGGGAGCTCCCTGAGCCCCAACACCCACAGTCAGTTTCCTCCTTGCAGGTCTCAGCTCTGCTGTGACTGCCTCAAGTGCCTCCCTGATGCTTCTCATCATCATCCGGGTACGGTGCCCCCTCTACCCCACAGCCCTTGCTACCACCCACCCCACCAAGAAGCCTGGCACACAGCAGGTGCCTGAGATACCCCAACGGGCGGGCATGCCAGGGTAGGGCTTGGAGATCCAAGGGCCACGTCCCGCATACCACCACAAGTGCCACGGAGGCTGTGGAAGGGGTCCAGGCTTCAGGCCTGCACTCAGTTTCTCCCGCCCCCGAGGCCAAGAACCTAGCAAGGGAACACAGCCAGAAGCAGGATCCCAAACCCCTTCTTGCTCCTCAAGAGGAAAGGGGCCTCAGGGCAAAACCCCACAAGTGCCTTCCTCCTGCCAGGCTGCCTGTCATAGCCCCCACACCTTCACCGCAGGGAAACCCACTCCTGTGAGGAGAAAACCAAGTACCACAGGAGCCACGTCCACTGGCAGCGTCTGCTGAGCCCAATTAGTGACAACAGCAGCCGGGCCCCCACGTGGCATGCACCGACTCTGACCTGCCCCACACACCACAAGGTCCTGAGGCTCAGCTTCAACTCATCAGGGGCCTCTTCCAGGAGAGCTCGGCATGTCTATCTTTCCTGGGCTCACAGAAAGCTGAGGGACTCAGCCCTGTGTGAACAGAGTCAAGCTCCCACTAGCTGTGCAGACAACCTCCCCAGCCCTGGCCTGGGAAGGGGCCAAGCAGAAACAGGCATCTTTTGCCCGCACAGGTACAGAATTCAGCCAGCTCTCTCAATGGAGTCATGACAGGTCAACTCCAGGCTCCTCAGTGTTCTGGGGTTCACCTTGGGCCACTGCACCTTTGAAATGTGGCTGCAGACTCCTCTAGACTGCTCGGTGTCACGGCCCATTTCATTCAGACACTGCAGACCCCTACCCGTGGTGTCACTACCCAGGACACCCCTGCCGGCATCCTCTGATATGCTGCTGCAGCTGCTGTGATCTGAGAATAGCCACACGCAAGCATCAAAGGGAGGGCTTCTCAAGTCTCCTCCGAAAGCAGTGGCTACAGCTTTGGAAGACGTTGCACTGAATCCTCGGTGAGCCTGGCTCGGTCTGCAATCTAAGCCGGGTTGCTGGGGAGATGCACTCTGTTGTAACTGATGGAGGCTGTCGGTGGCAGCTCTACCAAGACCAAGGATGGCAACTAATCTGAGATTTACAATCCATACTTTCTATCTGATGTTTACAAGGAAAGCATCGTGCAAGTTCCAGTAGCAAGAAATTTTCTGTAATCTATCACATCAGGATACAGCAGAAATGTAGCTCAAAAGTTAATAGGGTCTATGCAGAAGAACAGATGGGTCTATTTCAGGAAAAGTGCTTGCTGGCTTTTTTAGAAATAGAGTGAAGTCCCTGCCAAGTACAAGGTTGTTTATACTTTTGCTTTGGAAACAGAGGGAAAGTTCTTCCTTATTATTCAAATACATTAACTACATTTAAGTGTTCTGGTAGACTAAGTATTCAATATTCAAAAATAAGTAATTGTTTGGTCTATTTCATTCCTTAAATGTAGCTTTCAAAAACTGACAAACACCTGACCGGGTATGGTGGCTCACGCCTGTAATCCCAGCACTTTGGGAGGCCGAGGTGGGCAGATCACGAGGTCAGGAGATTGAGACCATCCTGGCCAACATGGTGAAACCCCGTCTCTACTAAAAGCACAAAAAATTAGCTCGGCATAGTGGCGGGCACCTGTAGTCCCAGCTACTCAGGAGGCTGAGACAGGAGAGTGGAATGAACCCTGGAGGCGGAGGTTACATTGAGTGGAGACAGCGCTACTGCATTCCAGCCTGGGTGACAGAGCAACACTCCCATCTCAAAAAAAAAAAAAAAAAAAGTGACAAACACCCCATGTCTGCCCTGGCTCCTGCCATCTTCACGGAGTGGACAGAGCTTGGGAAAAGCTCACTGTGGAGGCCCAGAAGGCCGGGCCAGGCCTTTGCTCAGCAGATGAGCGAGAGGGTCAACCACCCTAGGGAAGAAGCCCATATTTGCTACGTTACTGACAATATCCACATAAGTTTCTATTTTGCCTCCCACACAGACCTAGGATCCATATTTGAGCAAGTGGCTCATGCCAATACACCCTCCATGCCATCGTTTTCCTGACCTCCCCAAGAAGAGCTAGGCCAGGCAGCATCCCCACACACAGGCGCTGGGGCCCAGGAAGAGTCGGGTCCTGCCCCCTTCTCCCTCGTCCCTGCCCCCTTCTCCCTCGTCCCTGCACTTGGCTTGCTGTGGAAGCCCAGCAGTGCTGACTGAACCCACGTTCACCTGGGATATTCAGGAGAAGCCTCTGCAGAAATCAGCTGGGAAGCAGGGCTGTGTGTGCTGGCAGGTCACTTGAATGGATTTGAGGAACTGAGTTTTCAACACAGGTGCTGCCAACCAAGTCCCTCAAGCCCTTCGTGAGCCTAGAGCCACAGAGCCATTTGCTGCACTCTATCTCTAACCACCCTGCACAGAAGCCCAGTTTATCCAAAGGACCATAAAATTGTGCGTGTAAACACTTGAAGTTTGGCATAATGAATTAAAAGTGAAATCACCACTTCTATTTTCCATTAGTCCATGCATTCAAACAAGTGTCTCTTGAGTATGTGCATTGAATACTGTGGAATTAGGATTTAGTCCATGCCGTCAAAAAATATACATCACAGAAGAAAAGGTATAGCTTGTAACTGTAACGGTGGTGAACAGGCAAGAAATAAACATCATAGAAGAAAAGGTATAGCTTGTAACTGTAACAGTGGCAAACAGGACAGAATTTCACAGGCTCATCAGGAGATGCCAAGGAGGAAGCGATGATTCATTTCCATCTTCAGTAGATAAATGTTTCCTGGAGAAAGTAACTTTTCTACAGTGACATCTGTTCCTTATTGTTTAGATCTTGCTTGATAGGGTATTAAAATTATCACTTTCTATGTGCTGCTTATATAAAATACATCATTGTCAAGGGAGGTTATAAGTTATAAAATAACTTAAATACTTCACATAAGCTTGGGCTGTAAATGGTGCAAGGGAGTGGGATGATGTGTTCCCGTATTCTTGAGACACAGAACGGGCAAGACCCTGGTTCCCTTCTCCTCTCCACTGCCCTGTTCCCACATAAGGGGCAGAGGCAAGACCGCCATGCAGCCCTAGAGCTGGCTCCAGGGCCAGGACACCACGCCCAGACTCTCTGCGCCCCATGAGAGAAATACAGAATGGGGGGAAATCATCGAGTTACCTGGCAGTGGGGAGAGTCCTTCATCAAAAGCCTGTGCTTCCAGGATCCAGGACTAAGAAGGAGCTCCCAGGAAAACTGTTCTAGGTGCTCCTGAAACCTGAGCACAGAGTCACAGCCTGGCAGGAAGCCCCAGTGATGCAGGTGTGCCCAAGACTGGGAGGATAGACAGATGCTTGGAGGCCAGACTGTCCTGAAGGAGATGACCACTTTTCTCTCCGGTTCATTAGAGACAGAGTCTGGGCTTCAATTTTGTATCTGGAGTCTCACAGTACAGAAATATCACAAAGGGATTAGACTTTGTATACTTACCCCAATTTTTTTTCCAGTTAAAAAAAAATCGTGTTTATTGTGACTAATTCTAAATCCAACAAAGAAAAATAATTAAGTGTAAAAACACATGCCTACAAAATGTAAACCACAATCTCTTTACCCATAGAGACCCAAAATTTAGTTTACGTTTTCTTCAGTATTATCTGATTTCTTTTTTTTTTTTTTTAAGCCATTACTGAGGTGTCTCCTCACTGCCCCATGAGGAGGTTCATGGGCTCTTCAGGGCTCTTTGCTGTTTTATCGTTTCTTAAGTTTAAGGGCAGGATCATTTTCCCACACTTCTTTGCTTCCTTGATCACCAATTTTTCACAAGGATGTCATTGTGCATCGGAAAACCTAGTAACTGAACTTCATTAAAAGTGAGAACAATAAGGACATGTTGGCTGCTATGACAGCATCCTCAGTCACCGAATCTCCCTGGGGAACCACACCCCCAATCTCCTTGTAACCCCAGCATGCAGGTATCGCTGCGGCTGACGGGACTGGCCCACCCTGGGGGAGGCATGAAAGCAAAGAGAAGGCAAGTGACTCATATTTAGGAAACTCGGGTGATCCTCTCGAGTCACGTTTCTCAGGGTGTCAGGGGACCAGCCACATGCGGGGAACCTCCTGGCCTGGCAGGTGGCAGACTCTGATCACACACGTTAATCAGAGAATCTAAAGGCGGGCGAACTCTGAAAAGTATCTGTAAAGGAAGGACTCAAGCTCTGCTGTGAGCCCACTACACACGGGGTCACGCAGGACGCAGCTCCCAAAAAGCCACCCAGCGTCCAGTCTTCACTCCACCCTCATGGGAGGAACACCTGTCAAGTCACAGAACACGGGCTTCAGCGAACGCCTTCCTGCGCCACCTCCACTGTCGCCCAGCCCTGCAGGAGTAGCCGCTGAGTAGGGGAAACAAGTCTGCTCCTGACCCTGCCCCCGACACACCTCACATTCTCACGGGAATCCCAGTAGAGTTCAGTCGCAGCGGCCTTTCCCTCACAGCACCCACCTCTTCCACAATCGAATCCCAGGCTTGTCCTAGGCCCTGCTGCACACGCCACCGTCTCTGGCACCCGGACCTCAGGCTGTCCTCACGCAGCCACCCGCACCTTCCCAAGAGGGGGATCCGCACGCCCCAGCAGCCGCTACCCGTCTGTACCAGGACATTTCGGAGATTCCTCAGCAAACTCGACGCCCTTAGACTGACGCCCTTAGACTGTGAGGCTCTTCCCTCACAGACCCTGTCACTCCAACACGTCACCATCTACCGGCCACATGCAACAAGCCTCTCTCCCTCCACACTGTTGCCCGTTGGCACCTGGCCCTCCGTCCTGTCCACACTTCCATTCCAGGACATTCCTCTGGGATCAGCAGCCCCAGACTCACCCCCTACACCTACCGCACTAAAAATAACCTTCTTCTTGATGCATCAAACAAAACACAGAAAACCACCCTCAACAAGCACGTACCTTGAGTCACAAAGGAACACCCTGTGAGCCCTGACCCTGAAAGGGATCTGTGAATGTGAGTACTTCTAGCCCTGTCCCGACCTTCAGGGCCTGGCAAACCCACACGCATGCTCTCCTCTCTCTCCAGCTCCCAGCCAGATTCTGCCATTTTCCTCAGCTTTAAGGCAACACCCAAGGCTTCTCACATGGCCCAGAAGCCAGCCCTCGATGGCCCCATGACCTCCCTCCTGGGGCTCATACGGCTGCATGCTCCCTCCTGCAGAGCTCAGGGCTGGTCAGTATGGCCCAGGGGACCGGCCACCTTGACGCTGGGCATAAGACCAGCACTCCCACGTCTCTGGGGAAAGGAGCAGCCCTGGGCAGGGATGCACCTGGCACCCCCAGGGAGGGGCCAGGTGTGGAGGACTAGGCCTCCGCCCGCAGACATGTCAGCACAGCATCCTGGAGCAGAACCTCCAGCCCAGCTGAGCCTACAGATGGCCGCAGTCCTGGATAGGGACAACATCTTCACAGTGACCCAAGGGGACTGGGCCAGAACCGCTCAGCAGGGCTGCCCTGAATTTGCAACCTGTAGAAGCTGTACAGTCATACGTGTATGTTGCCTTAAGCCACTAGGCTTTGGGGTCACTTGTCACACAGCGACGCACAGTGGATGCGCACGGGCTCCCAGGACACGACGGCCTCTGCCGGCCTCACCCGGGCTGTCTCATCTGTTCCCGCGACATCACGTTTCTCAGAGCCAAAGGCTGCCAGGGCCCCCTCTTTTCTTCATAAAGTCATTATAAGCTCACAATACAAAGTGAAAAGCAATCTGTAAAATACAATGTATGACGCAATACAGGGTGGTGAATGCACAGGCCTACACGTGCGAAACAGGCACATGCGTGAAACAGGTGAATGTACACACGAACAGGTGTACACATATGAAACAGGTGCATGCATGAAGCAGGTGTACACATGTCAAACAGGTGTGCATACATATGTGAAAACACCAGACATGAAGGGCTGTCTTTGGGAGCCTGGTTTTTAGGCATCTCCCTAACCCTTTTAGCATCTGGCACAATCACAAACACAGCACACCACAGTACTGAGGGGAAGCCCCAGCTTCTCAGGGGGGCACAAGAAGCTTTTTATGTATGCCACAGGTTGCATCACTACTTTCTAGAAATTCAAGGCCCCCCACTACCAGGACTGGGTCACCAACCCACACGGACCTGCCCCTCGGATGGCGCAGCTGCTTCTAAAACAGAGGCTGAGCCCCACCCAAAGACCTGCAATATCTGTTATTAAATCAAGACTTGGCCATGGATGAATGTGAAGATTTTTATTAAATGTGACTCTGGAACATTCAAAGGACCATAGCTGAATGCTTTCTGCAGCCCACGGCATGTCCAGATGCTCATGGAGAAGGCCAGGGAGTGAGAACCCACGGAGCCCCGACAAGGCAGACTCGGAGCTGTGTGGCGCAGTTAGCACCGATTTTGTTTTGACACTTGCCTTTTATATTCAGATTAAAATGAAAAACAAGACACAAAAGTAGCTCACATTCTATTTCAATTCTCTGGATTTCTGTAATAACTGGGCCCCTTTCCCTCTGGTTTCCCAGCCAAGAGTTAAATAGGCCCAGCTGGGATTTGTCAAAGTCTGGGCCTCTGTTGTAGAGTAAGTGAGGGGGGCAGGGAGGGGAGCGGGGGATAGGGAGTGACAGAGGGAAGGAGAGAGAGAGAGAGAGAGAAACCCCCGAGGGCTGGAGGCAGGAGGGATGCTCCCTGGCAGCCTCAGGCTCCCCCTTCCTAGGTATCTGAGAGCTGGCATCATGCGTGCGGTACCGTCATATGACTCGGCTGACAGACACCAGAATTACAATAAAATGCTTAAGGAGAAGAGTAAGCACCAGCATCTTCAGATTAGGATAGTGTCCGAGTTCCATGCTTGCCTTGTATGACATTCTATAAATTGTAAAGATAATGCATTTTCTTACCAGCCACGCTGTTCAGCAAATACTAACTATAATAAAGACCAGACAGCATCTGAGTACTGAGTGTGTGTCAAGCCTGGTGAGGTAGGAATTATTTACTTTGTTAGAGAAAGAAACAGGCTCTGAGAGAAACTTCCTGAGGCCAGGCAGCCATCTCCAAACCCACCTCACGTCTCCTGACCCTGAATATAGAGAACCCAAGTCATTCACGTGAATAATTTACCCACATGCATGTCAGATTGAGATTCAGCCCCCAGATCTAATCATCTCTATACAGAAATGTGTCAAGGAAGGTACAATTCTATGACCTCGAGCTGGGGGAACCAAGGCAGGCACCCTCGACACAGATGTGCGGCGGAGGCAGGCGCCCAGCGCAGGGGCAGGCAGGAGCACGTCCAGCCCTGCCCAGTCACACAGCCACCCTGCCATGCCAGTGCAGGGGCCGCCACCGCGTCTCGGGGTAAAACAGCTTCTCCTGCACAGGAATCTACCCCTGAAAGTGTGTTCCTGAGAAGGTGTGGACCAACATCTCGGAAATCAGACACTGTAACACGCTTATCTATACAAACTGCCTGTGTCCGGGAATCACCAATAATTCCCATCTCACCATCAATTATTTCTGGTAAATATTGATTCAGTTAACTGAGTGAACACAGGAACAAAATAATGGAAATGTCAGTGAATCTGCTCCACCTGCTGAAGAGCTGGGACTAATGATGAAACGGAAGGAATCCTGGAGAACGCAGCAGGACCCCAGACCCCGCGGACCACCCGGTCCTCCCCCACGGACCACCCCAGCCTCCTTCCACAGGAGAGTTAGTCGTGGGGCCAAGGAGTAGTTTCCAAGGAATCTCAGAGGTTCTCAAGGTCTTCAAAGTTTAACGGGAATTGAATATTTACATCTGAGTCCCAGGAGCACATTAAAAGTAAAATTTCTCCTTTACACTAGAATATTGAGCTTGGTTCGGTGGCACTGGCTGTATCTCATGCTCACGAGATGTTTAGAGGCAGTCATGCGTCTCAGGTGAATCATTTTAATAATGAAAGAAGTGCTTGGGCCCTCGATCCAGGATCACAGACCCCATCAGTGAGGGTCTAACCAGGACAAGCCTCAGCCTGGAACGGCTGGTGTTTGTGGGGGCAGGGAGGAGCACCAAGGAAACGCAGGGACAAGCCCCACACAAGTTCGGCATGTGCTACCCCATGCAGTGGACATCAGCCTCTTTTGTTTTTTGTTCAGGAAGGAACATATAAAAAAGCCTGGGGCCCAGGGCCTGGACTCCTCAAAGCTCCCCACAGAGCCGGGTTAATTGGCATCTTCCCTCATGTTAAAATCAACTATATATGGCCGCTGAGGGCATCTCAGAGCAGGTGCTTTCTTGCTGTCTGGGGAAAGCAGGAATTCTAGGCCTCTGCCTTCCTACCTCCCCAGAGGCTCTGGTCCAGGTGAGCTCAGCTTCTCCCAGGTAAGGAGCACAGACCAGCTTCTCACATGTCCCTCAGGTCACACAGGAGCTGTGCAGACCCTTGTACCTTGGCACGAGCCCTTGCAACCCACCCTAGAGGCAGAAGCCCAGCCCTGTGGCCCCGGCCTGGCAGGAGGCAGCTGCTGGGGCCCCTGCTCAGGGTTCAGCACAGCAAGGTCCAGCCACAACGGTGAGACATCTGTCACCCAGCCATTCGTCTTTAACCTAAAACAGACACAGGGATTCGGCAAGGGGTTTCTTCCCCTGACAAACCCATCCTCCCTGTTCTCATCTCTCCCTCCTGCCCTGTCATGGCCACCCAGCACTGCACACAAGGCCTGACTCCCAGTTTCACAGGGAATCCAAGATAATTATGATTTTGAGAAACTGGGAGCTACATAGAAAGTGAGTTGGGAAAGCCAGTGTCCACTGATCCCCCACTCCACACAACCGAAACCCCACAACCAGCCTCTGCCTCAGCCACACCCTCTGGAAACCCCACATCCACACCAGCCACACAGGATCAGGACAGGGAAGGAGCAGGACTGTGTCTTGAGAACTTAAACTCTGGAAGCTGAGTTAAATCAGTGCCGCTCAAATCTTGTCACCATCGATATTGTTAAATTGGGAGATTCCATCTCTGGGGATCTGGAGGGAACCTGAGGCTCTGCACTGAGTGAAGTGAGCACTCGTGCTGGAAGAAGACGTCAGGGAAAGCAACCAAATCTGGAGTCGCAGCTGTCTGAGGCTTGGGTCCCACAGGGAAAGTGGCACCAGGGCCCTCAGGACAGTGGCGGAGGTCCCAGGAGGCAAGTCCAGGCGCAGAGACTCTTGGATCCAAAGCTTGCTCCAGTGACAGGAGGGGCTGCTGCGCTGACAGCCACGAGGCAGGCAGCCTTCGAGCTCCTCCAGCTGCTGTCCTGCAGGCAGGGAGGACAGTGTGCCCAGACCACCCCGTGGGCTCCCCCAGCCTGCCAGGCTGGTACTCTTACTCCAGCCACAGACAACAGTCCCCATGTTCCAAGCTAGGTTGAAACAGTGCCCCAGGCTTCGGGACACATGCACCCCTGCAGGGCCACTCCTACCCAACACCGATGGCTATTCCCACACATCCCCAACTCACAGCAAAACTTAAAAATGAAAGTCGGAAGATACAGCCAGGAAACCAATGCTCAAGAAGCAACTCCAGGGTGACTATTCCTAGAGCTATCGCTACTGAACATCTTTACATTTCCAGGGACTTCCTAGAGCTATTGCTGTTGAAAATCTTTAAAATTCTTCATTTCAAAATTAGCTTTCATTACACTGTCTCCCTATTCTACCAAGACTCTAGAAAACAAAACCATTACAAATTCCAATTCTATCTTATAGCAAGTTAGAAATGCACATGTTTCCTCAAAGGATTCTATGTGTTTCCGTGGCGATATCCTTTCCATGCCCCATGCTACTGCCTGCAACAGGGAAGGCTTTTCCAACCCAACACAACCCAGCGGCCCTGAGACACGCCCCTAATGAATCGTCTGCAAACTCCATCTTCCATAAAAACAGTATTGAAAATGAGCTTACTCCAACCCAATCCGGGTACCGAGACAGGCTTGCCTTAACGAATTGTCTGCAAACTCCATCTTCCATTAAAAACAGTACTGAAAATGAGCATATTACCACTTTTTAAAAATTACTGTAAAGTGGACAGTGTTCAGTTCTGTGGATTTCGGCACAAATATTCCCATCATCATCATCATCACACAAGCAGAACAGTCCCACAGCCCCAGACCCACTCACGAGACCTCATAAGCACACCCGCCCATTCCCAGCAATCACCGTCTCCATGTTCTCCATTCCCACTGGTCTGTCTTTTGTGAGTATTGTCGGAGGGGCAGGTCACAGCACAGCAGGCTCAGCCTGTCTCTTTCCTGGGCATCGTGCCTGGAGGTGCACCCAGGGTGTCCTGTTATCAGCAGCCCCCGGCCTCGGGGCTGCTGGGTGTTTATTATTCCACGTATGGCTGCGGCACATTGTAACCTGTTTTGGGCAACTATAGACAGTGCTATTAACATCTGGGCACAGTTTTTCTTGAACATCAGCTTCTGTTTCTCGAGGGTAAATACCCAGGAGTGGGGTCACCAGGTCCCACGTTTATGTGAGATCAGTTTTGTAAGAAACCGCCAAGTTGTCTGCACCGTGCTGAACCCCAGCATCGCACAGGAGTCCCGACTGCCTGTCCTCACCAGCACCTGGGGCTTTCGGAAGACCTTAGTCAGGTGCTCCAGCAGGGGTGTGAACAAATTCACTGTGGCTTCGGTGCACATCTCGGTGCAACCAGTCATGCTGAAGGTCATTTCAGATGCTTTCGGGCCATCCTCCCATCCTTCTCAGTGAAGCATCTGTTCAGGTCTCTGCCCACTTTTAAGTCAGGTGGTTTGTTCTCTGTCATGAGCCATGGGAGTCCTGTGCATTCTGGATACAAGTCCTTTGCCGGCTGCATGGTTCGTAGACATCTTCTCCCCCTCTATAGAAAATGTGTCTCTTCAATACCCTAGGGGTGTCTTTTACATTAAAAGTTTAATTTTGATGAGTCTTACCCTACTTGTTTCTTCCTTGATTATGGATAATGGTATCATGGCTAAGAGCTCTAACCCTAGGTGTTGACAATTTCCGTTTCTTCTACAGGTTTTGTAGTTTGGCATTTTACATTCAGGGCTATGGTCTACCTTAATTTTCATACAGGAATTTCTCCTTGTTTTCACTCTTTTGCATATGGCTGTCCCATAATTCCAGCAAAATTTGTTGAAAAGACTCAAATTCCACTGAATTGCTTTTGCGTCTTTGGGTCTGTTCTGGACTCCACTCTGTCAGCTGACCCGTGTGTCTTCCTGAGCATAATTTACAACTTTAGTGGCCATCTCTGTGAAAAAAGTAATTCTGTCTGGAAGCAAAAACCACATCAGAAATGCTCTAAATAAGATTCTTCCTCTTGTCAGGAGAGCAAAGCCACTGCCCTAAGCAGAGGTGAGGCCTCAACAGCTCCCAGACAAAACCTTAACACACAATGGGGAACGCAATTCATTTCAAGATAGTTACCAAGGGCCACAACCTGAGACCAGCGTAGCCATGAAAACTGCAATAATTTCACAACAGAATGAAATTCATAAAGAACCGCTGAGAAGCGTGTGATAAGTTACATAAATCACCGTACCTTAAATTCTGACGGTTGACTAGAACAGAAGTAGCTTCACGGTACAGTTCAAACAGGAGAAAGGTAGGTAGGGGTGGTTTCCACACCACACAGGGCCTGCAGGAAAGGGACTCTCTTCCTCTAAACGGGAGATCCCGGGAGTGGTGTGATAAACCACGGTGACAGGCATGGAACTGTGCAAGCCGGAGTCGCGGCCTGGGCCCCACCACGGAGCCTGTGTCCATGAACGATGAGGCTCGACTGTGAGGCTGGAGGCAACTGAGGCAGTTATCAGGGGACAAGAAAATGAGCGCACGGTGTGAGGCAAAGGTCTGAAACTGGGCAGCAACTTCGAGTCAAGTTGGACAAACGGACTCAAAATACAGGTTCTAAAAACACCACAGCGAACTGTTCCTCGGCCCTGGAAAGGCTAAGTGACTAATGTCCAACACTGAGCATCTGCTACCAGAGACGACCCTGGTGATGCAAGGCCCAGCTCCTCCGAACCCGTGCAGAACCTCAGCGAGGAACTTTGCTGGTATCTTACGGCATATCGACATGTTCCTTTAAAATCTGGTATTTCATCAACAATGCAGGTGCCAGCTTTGACTCATTCACATTTCGATTAAACAAATGTGACCACGCCAGGTAAGAGTTTACTACAATCTTTAAACAGAGCCAGAAGCTACAGTTTGCTCCTACACAACACCACGTCTCTGCAAGTTCGATGGGTTTATTACTTTCCATGTCTTCACTTGCCTAGTGCTAGAAAGCAGATTAAAAACAGAATGAACCCAGAAACACTACTGAATGAGACTCAAATATCTTGCAATCATCCTGATGAGATGTTTATTAAACAGAAATGTTCTTACCTGTAGAAAGCAGCACACATATCAACACGCACCTAGAACTGTCGCCAGCATTCCAGATCATCTTCCCTTCCACGGCCACAGTGCAGGGCGATGGACCACGCACACCTGCAGACCCACGGAAAGCGGGGTGACACAGCCGATTCTTGTAGCGAGCAGGCCAGGGTGCACTCAAAGTGCATCTCTTTCCAGAGGGCCGCCACAGAAAGTTACACATTTATTCCACGGTTTAGCGGCGCTGCACCAAACATTTCTGTAAGATTCTCTAAGCAAGCCTTTCCTTCTGCCTAAAATGGCCCAACAAACTGAAAAAGCTCTTGGAGCTGGCAAAGACTTCAGTATCTCCTTAACTACTGTCATGCGCGTCCATGTGAAGAGAGCACCAAACAGGCTTTGTGAGCGCAACATGGCTGTTTATTTCACCTGGGTGCAGGCGGGCTGAGTCTGAAAAGAGTCAGCGAAGGGACGTAAGTGTGGGGCCGTTTTATAGGATTTGGATAGGTAAAGGAAAATTACAGTCAAAGGGGGGTTGTTCTCTGGCGGGCAGGAGTGGGGGTCACAAGGTGCTCAGTGGGGGAGCTTTTTGAGCCAGGATGAGCCAGGAAAAGGAATTTCACAAAATATCATCGCTTAAGGCAAGGACTGGCCATTTTCACTTCCTTTGTGGTGGAATGTCATCAGTTGAGTCGAGGCTGGGCATTTGCACTTCTTTTGTGATTCTTCAGTTACTTCAGGCCATCTGGGCACATATACGTGCAAGTCACAGGGGATGCGATGGCTTGGCTTGGGCTCAGAGGCCTGACAATTAGAGTCTTCAGTTTTAAGGTGTGGGGTAAGATCATATAATCCCCAACTAGGCTCCTGATGTTGTGTGTGGCATCCAGCAACAGCACGTTCCATTCCTGGATTAAATTTGAGTCAAGAGTCCACAGTGAGAACGATTTCTGGTGAATGAAACACCAGGAAGGAGGGCGATTCCGCTGGGCAGCTCTTCACACACAGCCCAGGAGCTGGGGGGAGACGAAGAGGCCGACTCGCGTCCACCGTGCTCATGCCCCCTTCGAATGACCCCAACTCCTAGAGGCCAGGACCCAAGGGAAATCTGACCTGAAAATGGGCAAACCCTCACTTTGGCAGAGGGACAGGGATTCGGGGCCACACCTTGACCTCAGAGCAACACAAGTGCAGACACAGCACCCCAGAACACCCTCCCCACCCAAATTCAAGGAAGAAAACCATCGCCCCGCCCCCTTGCGGAAACCCCCAGCTGCTTGAGCAGACGCCTGCCGCGCACCGTGTGCAGCCTCTCCCGTCCACGTTCCGGTCTCAGCACCTGTGCCTCAGCCCTGGCACTGCTCGCCACACCCACAGGTGTGTCAGGAGAGGCAGGTCCGAAGGTCTCCACTACACCAAAGCCTGCAAAGCCAGGGGACCGCTCCCTCCAGCAGGAGTCCAGAAGCAGTGACTGCAATAGCATCACGGCATGAGAATTCTCCCCTCGGTCTCCGAGTCTCCAGTCTGTTGCCCACCAGGGTCTTCTGCCAACGGCGAGGCCCAAGCTGGGCGTCACATTTGGTTCTGACCATTTCCCTTGTCAAGATCAATACTGCAAATATATCCAATTCATCCTGTCACTAAAAACGAAATAATCCGCTATCTCCATCACAGATGACACAGTCAGGTTTCCATCACTGGGGTGGTTTTTTTGTTTTTTGTTTTTTTTGACATGGAGTTTCTGCTCTGTCACCCAGGGTGGAGTGCAGTGGTGCGATCTGGGCTCACTGCAACCTCTGCCTCCCGGGTACAAGTGATTCTCCTGCCTCAGCCTCCCAAGTAGCTGGGATTATAGGTGCCTGTCACCATGCCCGGCTAATTTTCATATTTTCAGTACAGACGGGGTTTCACCATGTTGTCCAGGCTGGTCTCGAACTCCTGACCTCAGGTGATCCACCTGCCTCATCCTCTCAAAGTGCTGGAATTACAGGCCTAAGCCACCATGGCCTGCCGTTACTGGTGTAATTTCTAAGCCGCTCTCTCACACCCACTCCCTTTTTTTTTTTTTTTTAAACCAGCTCTATGGCTATATTTTTTCCAAGAGAACCCGTTACCCATTTGAAGTACAAATAAGACACCATGTTTAAAAACCAAAAATGCCAATTTACGTAGAAGTCTCCAAATACCCAGTCTATTTGAGCCTTGAGAATAAGATCAAGCTGTTGGCTGAATACAACTTCCCTTTCCATCTGTCTGCCTGTTAGACACAAGGACAAAGCCACGAGCTAGGGACATAAAGGCAGCAACCACCAAGGCAGCCGAGACTCCAAATAATAGCTCGAAGGACCAACACAAAGGTACCACACCCTGCACGCCCTCCTCTCCTTCCTTTTCAGAACTTCCAGAGGATGAAACAGGGACCTCCTCAGACGTCCCACGGTGCAGGCGGCCAGAGGGGAAGGCGGCGGCAGCCTGAATGAGGCCACCGGGAAATCACATTCCACAAACAGAAATTCTCCATGTGCTTTACATCCTCTGTCTCTGAAGAACTATGCCAGTCTAACAGTCGCTAGAAAACCTTATTCAAGTGTCATTTCACATTTCAAGCAAAGAAAACAGTGGTGGGGCATGAGGGAAAAACATAGCCATGTGTTCTGGGGTATTAAAAATAAGTTTTCTTCTGTTATAAATGTATAATTATACATTCTCAGATTTCTGTATAATTGATATGCTTCCTAATTAGCAGACATAGTAATAAAAAGTGAATTCCCGAGTGTAAGATCGGAGGACCCATTCACATGGCTTCAGGTTCTGCTACTGTGTTTCAACTTAAGAAAATGGTTCTGTGTATTGGTAACAAGGTGTGAGTGTCTGTGTGGCTGTAATCAGGGTTCATGTTGGCTCCCTAGCAGAGGATGTTATACTGTTACATTATCTTCTACAAAAAATCCTGAAAAAATGAAGGCTGAATAGACATACACACCCTCCCAAAATAATCCAAATGTCCATCGATATGACAAACAGATGAATTACAGTTTCCATCATGGAATATTCCTCAGCAGTCAAAACAAAGTATAGCCACAGGTTCCAACTAGGATAAAGAAAACCTTTTAAACACGTTTAAAGTGAACTGACGAGGCGGAATTCCTCGATTACAGACATCGGCTCCAAAAGGGTACAGTTCTGAATCCTGTGATGTAGAATTAGTTAGCAACCCTGTTTAGGGACACATCTAGAAAAAAGCAAAATAATGACTACACAATTTTACATTCTTTGTAAATTATAACTACCATGAAAATTCTAAAAATGTGAAAATCTTCCCAACTTTCCTTTGACAAGCTTCAAAATAAATACCCTGGCATTGCTTGCGACACTCACAGGTGTGCCAAAATAATTGAAAATATACCCAAGTTAATAGAATCAAAACTTGAAGATGTATGAGTGGTCCCTGCCTCGCTATCTCTACATCGTGTAGAAATTTAAGAGCAGGTAGTGGCACTGCAATGCAAGGCTCAAACCAACTGGGTATTTGGAAACTTCTGTGCAAAATGACCTTTTTTGGTTTTTAAACATCGTGTTATTTGTACTTCAAACAGGTAACTGTTTGGTTCCCTTGCAAAAAATACAGCCATAAACCTGGTTTAAAAAAAAAAAATACGGGAGTGGGTATGAGAGACAGTAGCTTAGAAATTTTACCAGTAACGGTAGGGAGCAGTGGTTCATGCCTGTAATCCCAGCACTTTGAGAGGCAGGACCCACAGGGTCTTTGAGGGCACCAGTCTCCTCTGTTGCCTTCCTGCCCGACTGAGCCCAGGATATTCACTGGGTTTCCATCCCTGTCTCATTCAACATCCCCCCCAAGGGTAGCCTTCATCCTCATCTGGGGCTCAACTCTGCCCAATTTCCTAAATCTCTGCCTTCAGAGCCTGAAAACACCCACGCCCAAGGTAACCCTAGGTCCACTTTTACCCTAGAGAGTCCTGATTTTATCTGTTTCCCCAGCATCACTTTAGTGATAATTTATCCTGTAAATTCCAACTGCCTTCACACCTCACTCCCGCTGTCTCCCAGCAGACCCCACTCAGACGCACCTGCCCCAGACCCCACACCCACGTCTGTGCATGCTGCCCTGCTCTGCCCCTGTGGGAACCACCTCTCTTTCTTGAGGAATCAGCTGGCGATCATCTCCTTGTGGAGGACTTCCCTGACTCCAACCCTCTCCAGCAAAGGCAGAAGCCATCCTCAGTACTTCCCCCAAAATTCAGGTCAAGTACGAAGATGGTGCAGATGCTAGCTGCGCCTGGGATGCCATGGGCAGGGTCCCCAGATGCTCTGCACATGGACCGGGGCACAGCCTGAACACAGCAAGTGCTACAGAAATAAAACCGACATGCGCTGACCTCGATAGGGCCTCCTTCACCATCTACATCTGTCTCCCCTCTGGACAGTAAAATCCACAAGACAGGGAGGGCTTGTCTCACTCATCTTCAAACTCCCAGGGTCACCCTGGCAGGTAAAGGGGACTCAAATGTCTTCTGAAGGAAGCCGCTGGTTAGCTGCCAAGTTAAAGGGCCTCTGAAAATCAGAGCTCTGCATAGGAGTCCAGCACACTTTATGATGAATGACTCCAACCACGGCAGAACTCGCCGTGGAACCAGTGCTGACCAATTCAGGGTTTGTTCACTGTTTCTCAGTTCATTAGCATAACTCACTCTAACAGAGCAGCCACGCACAGATCCTCGGACATCTACACAGAGTGGGATGATGGAGCCGAGTCACGTGAACGTCCCGTTGTAGACTGGGAGACACCGGTCAGACACGGACCCAGGGAGAGCGCAGACCTCGCGTTAAATGGGCTCCGTGTAAACAGCACTCCCTGCCAGGTCCTTTCCTATCTGCACAGCTTCTACAAATTCAACTCTCGCACCTGACACCTAAGAATACTGCATACCCCCATGTGAACCCCCCACTTACCTCCCAAAATGACCCGGCATGGCCGAGTACAAACCATTTCAACATAAGGGAACTGGAGGGCATGTGGGGCTTTCCCGAGTCCCTGCTGCCTCCTGACTGGAGGGTCCAATGCTTCAGTGAAGGGGGGGTCTCTTCGGCCCCCTCAGCGTCAAGAAAACCCATGTTCACTTTCTCAAGACCACACACAACCGAGTCACAAAGCAGGGCGGAACCTCGACTATCCGGATTCAGGTCATGTCGAGTTTACGAGCTGCTGCTGTGAACACTGCAGGAAATGATGAGCCTGATTCCGGCTTTGACCTCGAGAAAGTGAAACTAATTTCACTTTCCGGGCCCAACTTCAAAGGCCCGCAAAGCCAGAGAAGGCAGAGGAGATGGAACACACTCTCACCCCAGACCTGCTGCAAGGACGCACTTCTCAGATGTGTTCCAAGGTGCACAGCGTGTCCGGTGCCTGTTCAACTCCACTGACCTGCAGGTCTTCTATGTGGCATCAGCCTCCTGGGCACTGGGGGCAAGAGGTATAATGGCAAGTCCCCTCTGCAGCAAAGATGAGGTCCAGGAACCCAACACAATAGAACTGACCTTTTTCTGACAGTCTTAAAACAGAAGGAAAATACTGTACAGCCAACGTCCCCTCAGGCAGGTTTATTTACCTGTGACTCACAGGCCATGACAGACAATTTCAGGTTCTTACCGATTCCTATTTTCCCCATCCAGGAAGCCTTTCTTTTTCAGCTGAGGCTTGTGGCTACGGACACTAACGACACCAAAATCAGAGTACGCAGGTGCAGTCAAGTCATATGAATTCTCCACTAGAATATGCACAAATGTTCATCAGCAAATCTGATCTTTGCTTTACCTCCTCCTCCCATGATCTAAAAAGGAGTTCACCACACACACCCCACTTCGAAAACATAATTCATACTCGCATTCAGTTCTGGGCATTCGGAATAGACCTAATGGGGAATTAAACCTCTCCTCCAACCCATTACTTAGTCTTCTTAGAGGATGAAGGATTTTGCATAACACAAGGCAGCATATAAAATATCTTGTATAGAAACATACTTTCAAGTGGTCCTCATTATAATAATTCAACTAATATACAAAGGACCCAACACACAGCACAATGTCTATTAGAAGAATGATTAATTTGTTTCCCTAAAAATCCTAATATCTACACAGAGAAAATGCCCTATACACATTTTATCATTCTTTACAAGTATAGTCATACAAACAAAGGAGTATCACAAAAGCAAAAGAACACATTTGGTTTGACTTGCAGTTCTAAATTTAATATAAAATTGCTAAAACCACCAAGACAAACATGACTATGAAATATTTAACGATCTTCACCTAAATTCAAGTCATCATTCAACCACCAATACCTCTGCTCTCCTTACAGGAACTTTCCAAAAGTAAATTCTGGAATTAACAGGACAAATTTTTCTGGTGATAGAAATTAGGAATAAATTGGTTGAAGGCTGTTTCCTTGGCTGTCAAACTTTTCCTCAATATTTTGTAAAATAAAAGCATCAAACCAATCTTTACTTTAACTTACAATCTATCAAGCAATACTGGAGCAAGCTTTAAATATTAGCCACATTCTGTCAGGGCTGACTAACGTTAAATCAGCATCAGTCTCATGTTTTGCAGCATCCGCAGCTCGTCTTCTCAAAACCACTTAAGATTTCATAATTAACTCAATTAAACAATGGAATTCATCCCCTTGATCTTTGACATGAAGGGACAATTTTCCCCCAAAATAGTACCTCTTTCCTTGACATGATTTAATCTGTGGTTAGAGTATTTAACAGGATTTCTTTCCTTCTTAGAAAATAAAATATACACCTTTCCAATAGGAAAAACACTAAATTATAATGCTATATCTTAATCAGGTCCATAGTTTTGTTTTTTTTTTTTTTTCTTTTTTTTTTTTTAAGTTAAAAAAAGAACCTAACAGCATCTTTGGACCTTATGTGAGGTAGTGTCCAGGGTCACTGGGACCCCTGCTTGGTCAGTGCAGCCGGGTACCAATTAAAGACAGAAACCAAGCGTTCAAATCCACTTTCCAACGGTTCATCCTAGTGGAAGCCAAGGGTACAAAGGAATGCGGCATTCCACAGAGGGCTTTGGGGATAGGCTGCTTGAGAACATCAAAGTGGCTCATGTCCCCTGAATATGAAGCCAGTGACTGCTCCCAGCTTCAATGCAGCACCATCCACAGAAGCCAAGGTCCGGAATCACCATGGATGGAGCTGGAGGACACTGCGTTAAGCAAACGAGCCAAGCAAAGAAACGGCGCATGTTCTCACTCATAAGCAGGAGTTGAGAGCAGATCTCATGGAGGCCAAGAGTAGGTGGTCAACAGGGCCCAGCAGAGCTCACTCATAAGCAGGATGGGCAGAGGCTGGCAACGGGCACAAACACACAGCCTAATGGGAGCACAAGACCTACTATTGGTAAATCAGCAGGGGGATGGCAGTGGGTCATCTACTGTGTATTATCAAAACAGCTAGGAGAGAATAACTTGAACATTACCAGCACAAGGAAAAGAAAATATTTCAAGTGAAAGACATCCCAAGTACCCAGATTTGATTAATATAGGGATGAATCAAGATATCACATACACTCAGAAAATACGTACATATATTATGTATCAACAAAAACAAAAACCAATGACAGAACCATTTGGGAAGCACATGCAGGAGAAGAATGGGAAGCCTGACGTGGTGTGGCTGTGTGTCCCCACCCAAATCTCATGCTGAACTCTAACCCTGTGTTGGAGGTGGGCCCTGGTGGGAGGTGATTGACTTATGGGGGTGGTTTCTTATGGTTGAACACAATCCCCCAAGTGTTGTCCTCATGATAGTTCTCCTGAGATCTGGTTGTTTGGAGGTGCATGGCACCTTCCCCTTCACTCTCTCTCCTCTTCCAGCCATGTGAAGACATGCCTGCCTCCCCTTCACCTTCCACCATGATTGTAAGTTTCCCCAGATGTAGAAGCCTGTACAGCCCACAGAACTGTATGCCGATTAAACCTTTTTTCCTTATTACCCAGCCTCAGGTAGTTCTTTATAGCAGTGGAAGAACGGTACAGTCCTCAGGACCAGCAATGTTTTCCTTCTACCCAGTGGCCAACAAGGGTCCCACACCCTAGCGGGTTTTCCAACGCCTTTGCCAGAATGCTGAGGCTGTTTTGGGGATACTAACTTTCCCCATCTCTGGCAAACCAGATGGGCCATCCTATTTGCCTCTTACCTTTCTCAGAGAAACCCCACCTCTGAAACAGCCTCCGCCAGGGGCCTCCTTCAGCAGCAGCAAAGCTGAGTATTCCTTGCACTTCCCTTCTTCTGAACAACTAAACATCTTAAGCTTGTTTTTCCATCTTTCCAGCTCATTGAAAAAAAAAATATTCTTGTGCTTTCTATTTTCCTCACACACACACACATAGAAGAGAAGAGGTGTGAAGTCAGGGGCTCTTGTTTTCCCGGATCTGAGCCTGGCCCTCAAACACTAGTCGAATTCATACTAACACGATAACCAGAGGCAGAAATGCAAATATCCCCACCACTTCAAATACCCTAAGGATCTAACAGGCCGAATGGCCCATGTAAATATGGTTTGTGCTGGGCCATTCAACTGGTGTCCAAATGCCTGTCCAAGCGGGCTCTTTAATTTCGGGACTTTTCAGACAGCTGTTTTGTTGTTGTTGTTGTTCTGTTTTGTTTTTATTAAAGGGATCTATTACAGTTACAATCAAGAATATCCCAGGCCGAGTGTGGCGGCTCATGCCTGTAATCCCAGCACATTGGGAGGCCAAGGTGAGCAAATCACCTGAGGTGAGGAGTTCAAGACCAGCCTGGTCAACATGTTGAAACCCTGTCTCTACTAATAGAAAAATGAACAAGCCATGGTGGCAGGCACTTATAATCCCAGCTACTCAGGAGGCTGAGGCAGGAGAATGGTGTGAACCAGGAGGTGAGGCTGTAGTGAGCCAAGATCGTGCCACTGCATTCCAGCCTGGACAACACAGCAAGACTGTCTCAAAAAAATAAAAGTAAACCAACACGCCCACTTAGTTCTTCACCAACGTCAGATACATCAGTTAAAAGAAAAATAGTATGAAAGCATGTTTTTAAATTTCAGTGTTCAATTTAACCATATCTTTTAAGAAGATATGAAGACAGAATTTCCCCAAGGATCTGTGGAGAAAAAAGGAGTTAAGAAAATTTTAAAACCTCAGGAGAAAAACAAGTATGGGGTAAGACCTCGAGGCAAAACTTTTTCTTTGCACTTTGATTTCAAAAGAACAGAGACACCCAAAATATGAACTCTCTCATCTGCATTTTATATTCCTCTATGTCCTCTGAAAGGCTGGAGATGGGATCCCAGGTTCCAAAGTGCCTGTCCACGGCTCACATCAGGCGGCATCTTTCACAGCCTTTTACCCCCCGACTGTGTCTGGAGAGCTCTGTGGCCCAATTTACACAAATAGGTCCTAATTTACACACGTTCATCACTTTGAACAAAGTCTCAAGAAATGAGACAAATATTGACACTCCACAGAAGCAAGTATTCTCTTCCAAAAAGTCAATTGTCAGGTTCCCATGAGCCAGAAAACTTGGTTACAGAAAGCACTGGCTGATTACTGGTTTAGTGTTAAATGCGTTTAAAATGTTAAATGATCCGGCGCCCCTCCCAGTGGGTGGGCGCGTTGAGCTGGCTGCAGTAGTGATGCACACTGACCACGTTCTTTCCTTTGGTTTTACTTCAAGCAGCGCACCCTACACTCAGGAAGAAATCATAGGATGGCATCGAGGTCTAGGACAGTTCTAAGGAGAGCTGCAGGCCAACCTCCTTGTCTGCAAATAGTCTCTCATTTCAGAGGAAATCACTCAACAGAGTTCATAACACGTGAATTTCAAAAATTTGTGTTTCCAATTTCATCCCATTAGAACTTTTGAAGAACAGATGTACACCTGCTCCAAGTCAATGAGAGGACACTCGGACAGTCCCTCACAGGTCCCACGGCCTCCGCCTCCCACCTAGAAAACGTCAGCTCAAGCCGATCACAGCACAGTGCGATTTTCGGTAAATAATGTGCACGCCTGCATCTGAGCTGAGATGTGAATGTCTGGAATGTACCTGCCAGACCCAGGAGAAACTGCAGCAGCTGTGGGGACACAAGCCTCTAAGCATCCGATTTGGATGGAACTCAAGGCAACTAAAACTAGTTCCACTGGTTTTTCTTGGCAAGGCTTGACCAGGCAAACTGTTGTCACTGTTGCTAATTCATGGTAATTGGGATGGGGACTTAACAGGAAGTAATTAGAGCAATTACAGAATTTGCTACTCAATTACAATGGCACAGATTCCTGAGAATGGAAGAACTGTTGCCCAGGAATAGAGCTCAACAGGTCCTCCCCATGCCCCGGGAAACATGGCATTTCCACCCACTCCCGCTTTGGTCCCCTGGCCACCACCCTCCTGATCTTGGCCATCTGATGGCATCACTCCCCACAGCTGGAAACACCTGACTTCTTGTCACCCTCCCATCTGCCCTGCCTTCCTCCAGCCCAGCACACTCAGGGATGCCCACATAC
This sequence comes from Macaca fascicularis, assembly GCF_037993035.2. Classification (NCBI taxonomy): domain Eukaryota; kingdom Metazoa; phylum Chordata; class Mammalia; order Primates; family Cercopithecidae; genus Macaca; species Macaca fascicularis. Next base: position 103,112,962 of record NC_088380.1, read on the forward strand.
AGGACCAGGAAACCAGGGTTACCCTAAACCAGTGCCTGCATTCAAAGTCCTCCACAGCAGGACAATCAGCAACGGCCAATACTCCCAGAACCTTCCACCTCAAAACGGGAGCACATTTGGATTCAAGTTGACAACACTGCATTCTCTTTGCAATGTACACACGGAGGCATGTCGGGTTCCACCTAAAGCTATCATCAGGTTCCACGCTGGCCAGGAGCCCAAGCCTAGTCACTCTGCATGATCTCAATTCACCACCCACAGAGAAGCCTGCAGTTTTCTTCTGGTGCACGGTGTGGATGGTGGATGCATTTCCCCTGAAGACTTGGAGACGGGAGCCTGGCCAAGGAGGCCAGTCAGCAAGGCCCGGACGTGCCCCTCTGCTGTCTACACACAGTACCCAAGTCTAGCAGTACTGACTCTGTGGTGGGATCCATCTGGGCCTGCAGAGGACCCGGGGCACAGAAACCATGCAGCCTGGCTGCCACCAGAGGCCTAAGGCATCCCCACAAGGCTCTCCAGCCAAGGTGTCCTCACCACAGGCAGAACCATGCAAGAGAACTGCCTGCTGAACCGGAAACGTCCCAATCTGCTCAGCCAACACAGAAAGACAACAGCCACCTACAGCTGCTGAGCCCCAAAATGTGGCCACTGGGCCTGAAGGGCTGAATCTGGAATTCAATCTGTGATGTTCTTTTCAAATGTGTTTAGCTATGTAATCAAATCTTTATTCTAATTAAATTTAAAGGATCCACTGGCTATGGGCTCCCTTGTTGGGCATCACAGCTCCAGGGAGTAAGAATGGGAAGGAGAGGCCCAGAGCCTCTCTACATTCTCCACGCTAATTCAACACGTCATCATAAGGAAAGGCACTCCAGCAGGAGAGGTGTACACGGGAAGAACTGGGTTGGCCCCGACACAAGTATGACCCCCATGGCATCACAGCTGCCTCAGCCAACAGGCAAAAGGCAATGATGCCCACCTGGACAGGCCACCGGATGTGATGACGCACCCCAAGCCCTAGTCCCACAGCAGCCAGAGACCACCCGCTGCTCATCCCAGGTAAAACAGGCAGAGCTGCCCGAGCCCTCAAAATGTGGATTAAGGGAATTCCCGTGATTCCCATGACACACATGACACTCCTCGCAGACAGACACAGGCTTTGCTGTGAAAATGCAGAGGACGGTGCAGTCCCTAGGTAGGCTGCTTCTTCCAATGATCGGGGAAGAAACCAGATCCATTTCCTTGTAGGAGAATCATTTGTACCATGATTAGACAGAAGACAGAAGGTGGCTGATGTTATCAAATCACCAAGCACCACACGGCTGCTTCTTCAAGGAGGACCTGGAAACTTGCAGCCACCCGTGTAGAGGCCGCCGTGTTTATAATGGAGACACGGGTGACTGAGGTCTGGCTTCCTCAGGGAAGCTAAATTTGAACTTTCACCACTGAGGAATCGGTTATTTACAGTCATTCATCCTCAATGCAGAAGAGGGCTCAAGAAACTGTGCCACACTTCAACACTCAGGGTTAGGGTCAGGGTCAAATTCACAAGTTTTACAAAATGTATTTACTTGGGATGTCAGAAGAGATGTAGCTTCACAAACCCCCCCAACCAAGGGATTGCTTAGCCCCTTCACCAGTGGATCTCACCAACGGATGACACATCCACACCTCGTCCATGGCAGCACAGAAAACCACTTGGAAGACAGCCACTCCCACCAAGCTTCCTGGCTTTGGTGTTTTAAATCTACATCTCATACATGAGATTACACTCCTCCAAACAACAGACATTGCGACTGTCATTTCACCCAAAAGGGCTTCAGGAAATGACACGTGGCCCAGGCGCCAGAGGTCGCCGGCCGCCTTACTCTAGCCTAATTTCTTTGTGCCTGTATGGAGGCTTCACAGATACAGCCCAGTCACATTAATGAGCCTATGAGAAGCTCAGGGCATAGACGAACTCAGTGCTGAATTTTTCCACATTTATCACTCTTTTGTTTTATCCAGAAGACAGCTGAGAAAAGCTGGGGCAGATCATCTCCTCGAGTGTAATGACTCCAGCCACTTTTCTTCACCCCAGGTCACCTCTGTCACACGCTTTTGAGAAACCAAAGCAATTCTGTTCTCTTCACTCTGGGTTCCAAGAACCAAATTCCTCCGTTTTATCAATCAGATTATCAAGCAGCCATTTGTAATCTGGAATGCAATCTGATACAAAATTTAAAATTAATTTAGGTTGCCGTAATAGCTCCTATTTACGTTATAGACAAGGCATGAATGAAAACTAATCTGTTTGTTCATAGGACCAATTTTGTAAACAAACCAATTACTCAAGCAATGATTGTCTTCAGTCAGATGCAAATTTGCTCATAAAAGATTTTCCAGTAGGAATTTTTAAATCCATGGTCTGTATTTCCTGAGCGTGTCTCTGTACCTCCCTGAGTGCACAGCAGGACTTCCCAGGGCATCCCATCAGCAGGCCCATTGAACAGAGTAAGCCCGCAGCCCCCAGCCCAGGAATCAAGTCCGAGCCCCAGCAGCCCCTCATCCAGGCGGGGCTTCCTCACCCAGCACAGCACCCAGAGGTCTTCCAGGTTTAATGCCACATGTGCATGGAAAATAGAGTCCTGGAAGGAGCACAGTGGACATTCTACAAATGCAAATTCCCTCCTGGAACAGCCCAGCAACCCTCTGTACCTTCCTCAAAGTACCCACACCAGGCAGGCGTAGAGTCTAATGAAGTGCCTAGGAATCAGCTTTTAACATGATTCTGATGAATAAAAAAGTTTGAGAGGCCGGTCAGCTAGAGGCTGCCATGGCCTCCACTCATTTGCAGGCTCTGAAGAGACACAGATTCAGGTAACAGGCCAGACAGGACAAGGATGGGGGTGGAGGGCAAATTCCATGGACCACCAACCACCCCACCATCCCCACTGAAACTGATTTAAGGAGAGGCAAAGCCACGGAGAAAAGATGGCCGCACCACGCGAGGAACTGAGATTTCACCTAAAGCGCGCAGTATGTGGCTGAGGGTGAAGGTTGGACAAGCCAGGAGCACAGAACGGGGTTCACAGGCCCAGAGGCGCCCCCCACACACAGACCCCGCGCAGATCTCCCAAGCACTGCCTGTGTCTCCTGCCTGGTTTATTTCCTGCCCCCCTTCTACTGTGTTGGTTTCTCAGCCGTCCCCTGAAATGCACGACTTCCACCCCCCACCACCACACACCCCTCTCTACAAACTTGGTGGACTGAAAACAGCAGGGGTGGGTTAAGAGGTGGGCTCTGGGGCCAATGTCCTGCCTGAGACATTAGTTCCACCCCACCCAGCTGCGATGTGAGCCCCGGAGATTTCTCAAATGAGATGGGAAGGTAACTGAACCCACTTCCCAGGGCGGCTGTGGAGACTGAGATCACATATAGCCACACCTCAGCGTCCAGCACACGTGGGACCCCAGCCGTGTTGCTCCTGATGGGACTCCCTCTATGCCCCCTCTGCTACCAGAGCCAACTCCCAGCAGTAGCTGTGGAGGGTGCGTCCTCTATTCCCACTCCACTCACCTCCCATCGCTCCACGCAGTGACCTGTCACGCAGCGGCCACCAGCAAACCTGGCCCCACTGGAAAACCGACCCCCACCCCCCCACACTTTTGGAGTCTTCCACTTGCAGTTCCAAAGCAGGCAGAGAAACTGCCCTCAAGGGCGCTCACCTGTTCCTTATTGCACGTAATGACCTGCCACGCAGGACCACCAGCAAACCTAGCTCCACCATCCAGGCTCCAGTGGATAACCGAACCCCTACCCCCCACCTTGGGGTGTCTTCCACTTGCGGTTCTGAAGGGAGCTGAGAAACCGCCCTCAAGGGCAGTCACCTATTCCTTATTGCACGTAATGACCTGCCACCCAGGGCCACCAGCAATCCTGGCTCCACCATCCAGGTTCTGGTGGGTAACTGCCCCCCTCCCCCGCTTCTTCCTGCGATGTCTGGGAGCCTCAAACTGCCCTCCAAGGGCACTCATCTGTTCCTTATTGCACTAATACCTCGTTTACAGAAATCCACTTTGACTTCCAGCACTGCAGGTGTGACAATTTAGGAATCCTGCTTGCTTGCAAGCTCCAAGAACTTGAGGTCACGTCCACCCCACCAGCATCCCAGAGACCCAGCACTGTCCCACTGTGTTTAAAATTCCAAAATACTCCTTCAAAATGCTGTTGGCATTTGGTTTGCACATAAATTGCTAAAATCCATCAAGTGAAATATCTTCAACGGTTTGATTCAATCCTAACATGTGAGTTACACATCTGTCAAGTTGTAAAGCCTCGTGCATTTATAACATTTTACGTATGGTCAAATGGTTCATTAATATAAGTTATGAGAATCTCTAAGAAACAGGTTTTTTTTCTGGCATTAGATGACCAAAGGAAAACTGGGTTCTGGCTGGCTTGCGGGCCTGTAGGGGCAGACATATCTGCTGACACAACCAAGCTCCTTCCCACTGATGTGGCCTCATCCCAGGCCCCTGACCCACATCCCCACAGCCCCCTGGAGGAGCAAGCTGACCTGCCCACATTTCTCAAATGCACAGCTGTTGCTCACGCTGCAGATGGAGCTCAAGGCACGAGCAGGCCACCACGCTAAAAATACCACGCAGCGTCCACGCCAGGTGACGGTGGTTTTCACTCCATCCCAAAGCCCCATGTATGAGTTTACAGCCGTGACTACTAAATGGATTTTTAGAACCTTAACATACTTTGTTTGCTTTTATGCAACAAAGTTAAAAGACTATCACTCAGATATAAGCTCTGAAACTGTGGAATAATTATTTGGGAACAGAGCCTCTGCCACATCAGGATAAGTACTTGGGACAACACCCTGTGACCTTGGTCCACACAAACCCATCCAGACCAGAGGCCTCCCGCACTGCTCTGGAATTTCTGGAATTTCTGTAAAGGAGGTATTAGTGCAGAAAGGAACAGATGGGTGCCCTTGGAGGGCAGTTTCTGAGCCTCCCAGCCACACGGCCACATTAAGGCTGAAGCCGCCCCACCTCCAGAAACACTGTCACTCACTGAGGTGTGCCTGGCTTCTCCCTTTTTCCAGAACTCAACAAAATCTGAAAGGACAGGTCTGTGTAGAAAAACACAAACTACTTGCGATTCCTCTTCCCAGTTCAGGCTTCAGGAAGCTCATTTCAGCTCTCACCGTGTTCTGACTGTGGCTTGGTTGACATAATAAAGTCAGAATTCTAGTCCCCGTGTCCTGGGCGGTGTGGCAGGCATACATACCTTCAGTCACATGAGGAAAGGCGAGGTGAGCTCCCTTCCTTCAGTAAAACTGCACAGTTCCCCGAACCCTGATATCATCCCCCTCACGCCACTGTGAACACCTGGACAGAGCACATTTCAATGCGTGCACCTTCCTGGGCTAGTTTTCTATTTCTCCACTAAATCACCCCAAATTTAGCGCCCTAAACACTGACTTATTTTGTCCCATTTCTGGAAGCTGGAGTCCAAAACAGGTCCCACCAGCTAACTTCGAGGTGTCGACAGGGCTGGCTCTGGGGGAGCGACTGTCTCTTTGCCTCCCATAGCCTCTAGAGTCTTCTTCATCCCCTTGTCCATAGGGCATCCACTGTCTTCAGGACCCACAGGGGCCCTGGTGACCCCTCAACAGGAAGACGCAGAAATGTCAGGAGCCCGGGCTCCAGTGCTAGGGCCAAGCCTCCCCCACCCTCCCAGCTCCTCACGCACTCCCATGCGAGCTAATATAGATTCCACTTTAGTGTCACCAGTGTAAGTGCCCAGCTGTGAACTGGTTAACCTTGCCCACACAGACCCCGGGAATAAACTCACAGGCCATGGACCATTCCACAAGCAATGACTGACCACCTGCTCGGGGACAGCCATGGCCCAGCAGAGCCCTCTGGTGCCTCCCCGTGGGCTCAAGGACCGGCGGCCAGTGTCTGCAGCACCAGAGGGCCCTGGATAAAAAAGACAGCTCCCATGTCGGGAGGCACCCGCCCGCAGTTGGGTTCCCGGTACTTTAAGTAGGCCAGGTGGACAAGCCGCGCCGCGTGCAACTCCATCACCAGAATAACGACTGCACGTGGTGAGTGCACGGGTGGCCACCCTTCAGTCCAGCTGGCCGTTCTAAGCACATCACCGCCATGATGCCCAATCAGACTCAGCTGCTGGCACAGTCCAGGCATTGGCCCCCCAAGAACATTCTGGATCACAATTCACAGTAGTGATTGTGATCAGGGCCACACGTGGCTGAATGTATTTACAAGAGGACGCCATACCAATCTGGCTGGACTAAGAGCATTTCCCACTGTATATTCTTACAACACCATTTTATTTGTACTTTATTAAATTGTTGTGGTTTTTTCTGCCTATCTACTTTATGGGAGTGTTTCTTGTTCTTATGACTGCAGTGATACTTCAAGCTACAACTCTGAATGTGTAAAATTAGTTTGGAAGGCACCTTATCGTTAAACATTTCACAAGCAAGCAGTCAGGGGCACCTAACCCGGAGGTCTGTTTTCTTCTCTGAGCCAAACCTACATTGGACTCACAGAAAATGGCAAACAGAGAGCGGCTGGATCTCCAGTACCCATTCCTAGGGGGCCTCCTGGGGAGCAGATATGGAAGGAGAAGCCCTGGGCAATGGCATCGTCATACTAAAGAAAAGTGCCTTTGGGTAAACGTAAGCACCAGACTTAAGAGATTAAGCAAACCATGAAAAGAAACCACTAACCACAGCTTCTCCAAAACAGAACTAAACTCCCTTTAGTTTCAATTGGAAAAGCAGAAGTGATGATCAGGATACAAAAAAAATGACAAAGTATGTGAACACAGGAGAATGAACAAGGAAGGGCCACTGTCTCTTCCTGTGTCAGTGGGAGCATCGAATCTAAGCTGGATTTAGAAGGTTGTTACTTTGGACTGAAAGTTATCTCCAACCCTAGTTAGTAAGCAAGTGGAGCAGAACGCTTCAATTATTTCAAAGTTTAGCAGCAAAGCTCTGCAACTCTCAAAACCTTTTTAATCGGTGTGAATTTTAAAGTGACTCAATCTGTTGGCTGGAGTATCTAATGGCTTAGCCACGGGGTCATGTTGGAAAATTATTCCAATTGCTTTTGTTTTTCCTACTGAAGATGGATTTGAACGTTCTTGTAGTTTGCAGTTGGCTCGTTCTGATGTTTGGTCCTGAGGAGGCCCAAGTACCTGGAGAAGAAGAATCTGAAACCTCAAGACACTCGAGTGCTGTCTGGGGAGATGGAGACCCCAACCCGAGGTCCACTGACAGACTCAGCACGGGCGCAGGGCCACCCGACGCAAGGGCTACGTATTTGCCACTTACAAAACAACATAAGCACCCACCCTCAGGTGTGCACACACGTTCTGTACACGCTCACGTCTGTCCGTGCCAACACCAGCACACACCCCCAGGTGTGCACACACGCTCTGTACACGCTCACGTCTGTCCGTGCCAATACCAACACACAACCCCGAGGTGTACACACACGCTCTGTACACATCTGTCCCAGCCAACACCAGCACACATCCCCAGGGGTACATACATGCTCTGTACACGCTCACGTCTGTCCATGTCAACAACAGCACACACCCCCGATGTGTGCACACATGCTCTGTACACATCTGTCCCTGCCAATGCCAGCACACACTCTGTATGCACTCACATCTATCCCTACCAATGCCAGCATACACCACCGAGGTGTGCACACACGCTCTGTACACGCTCACATCCCTCCCTGCCAATATGAGCACACACCCCCAGGGGAGCACACACGCTCTGCACATACTCATGTCTGTCCCTGCAGCCTGAGTCAAATAGTCACAGAGAGGCAGAAGAGGAGGAAGAAGGATGCGATGCGCACTGAGGTCCTGGGCCGGTTCCCCTCCCTACCTCGGGAGACACCCCTCACGTGATCCTGCCATCACTCACCCTTCCGCCTCCATCATCCCACATGGATCAGGAGGACGCCCACTGCACAGAGCTGTGATGAGCATGAACAGAAGATGGCAAGAGCTCATGCCAAGGTGCTGAGCACGGGGCCTATGGAGTGCTTCTTTCTGCTGTGGCTGACATCATCAAACAAGAGGCTGATACGGCTTCCAGACAGAAAGACACTCGCTGAGACACTGAAACGTGTGACCTAGGAGCCTGTGAAGGTCGAAGAACAAACTAACAAACCAAACGGTTTTGTTTGTTTTTCAAACACCACAGCCTGTTTTTTCTTTTTTTTTCTTTTTCTTTTTTTTTTTTTTTAGACGGAGTCTCGCTCTGTGGCCCGGGCTGGAGTGCAGTGGTCGGATCTCAGCTCACTGCAAGCCCCGCCTCCTGGGTTTACGCCATTCTCTTGCCTCAGTCTCCAGAGTAGCTGGGACTACAGTCACCCGCCACTTGCCCGGCTAGTTTTTTTTGTATTTTTTAGTAAAGGCGTGGTTTCACCGTGTTAGCCAGGATGGTCTCGATCTCCTGACCTCATGATCCGCCTGTCACGGCCTCCCAAAGTGCTGGGATTACAGGATGTAGCCACCGTGCCCGGCCCTTTTTTCTTCCAAGAGGAGGGGCTGCGCTGCCGGGAGGCAGTGCTTTGAGCTCTAATGGATGGAACACTGCTAACCAGCGAAGGTGGAGAGAGGGCACCCGTCTGAGAGGATGAAGAGGCAGCAAAGCACAGCTGGCCTCGGGGAACCGGAAGCCACAGAGACATCAGGCTGGGTGCTGCTGTCTGCGGGCCACTGTCTGGGGGACTGTACTGGGCCTGGAGGGACATCCCTGACACTCTCCACCGGATGCCAGGGGCACCCCCAGCCCCAGGTGAGAACCACGGATCCCATGGTGAATGAGGCCAGCCTGTGGGAAGTGGGGCTGGGACAGCTCTGCACAGCTTAATAGAAAAGTTGGGTTCTATTTTGTGGGGCTTTGGTGACACCAATGGCTGGTCAGTGCTGTCCGTCAGGAAGTGATTTGATGACAGGCTAGAGAAGCGGCTGCCAAGGCCAGCGGGGCACTCGCTGCCTGGGTCCAAGGAAAAGGAAATAAAGGCTGGCGATGTGACAGAGTGGGGAACACAGAGGGAAGGAACTGGTGGAGACACAGGGCTGGCCCTGCACAGGGCTACGAGCAGTTACCCGGGGGTTGTCCTATTAATTCTTCTCACGGCACCACGAGGCAGCTGTGAGGATCCCTCTCCTGAGGACAGAACTGCTCCAGAACCACACAGAGAGGATCCACAGAACCAAGATCCGGGCCAGCTCCACAGCGGGCGATCTTGACCCCTCACCCGTGGTCCTGAGGCAGGGATCAGAGCCCCCTGGACACACAGACCCTCCCAGGAATTGCAGGAAGGGGAAGCAGAAGCCCTGGACCAGCGGCAGGACCCAGGGTTTCTGCCCTCCAGGTCACATGGGGACCAGCCACTGCACAGGTGGACACACGGTGCTTTAACCTGCGCTGGGGAAAGGAGCCCTCGCTCTCAGGGTGAAGACCGCAGCTCGATCGGGCCGCCCTCCCTGCTGGGCACAGCCTGAGCCACAGGACCAAGGCCAGAGAGGATTACCAAGGTTCACCTGGCCAGCTTCCAGCAGCCCCCGACGAGGCCACTACCCTCACCTGAACAGCCCTGTCCATCACCAAGCCCCACCCTCTTCTGCCAGCCCTGCCCCCACAAGGCCCCGCCTCTCGCATGCAAGCCCCGCCCCCAAGACCCAGCTTGCCTGCAGCACCACCCCACTGGCTCCACCCCATCTCCTGCAAGCCCCGTCCCCAAGCCCCAGCTCACCTGCATCCCCACCTACTAGGCTCCACTCCTCACCTGCAAAGAGCCACCCCTCACTAAGCTCCTCCCATCACTTGCACAGCCCCGCCCAACATAGCACGCCCTTCTAGAAACCCTAGACACACTAGGGTTTCTGCGGCCAAACCTGATGATTCGCTGAGTGTGAGCACGAAGACTCAGTGCCCTGATCTGTTCAGTCAGGTTTTGCCATCAAATAGTTTGCTGTAAACTTCTGCAGAATCATTCAGTTTTCTGAGCCACTTGGGTTTCAAAATTATAAAGAAGAAATTGTGGACCTATACTTACTTGGGTTTATATTAAAATGGATTCATTTGTTTTTTGTTTTGTTATTTGCTTAAACCTTTTCCTTTTTTTTTTTTTTTTTTTTTTTTTTAGCATAGTAACTAAAATGACAACACTTCACATATTTGGCCAGCTGTTGGCTCTGTGCTATGCTTGATGTTGTAGCAAGTGTAAAAGACAAACAGCTTACTGTCTAGAAAGACTGACGTCGGTGTGACTGGAGGCACATGGTGGATGCCATGCGGAGGGCCAAGGACAAGGGCGGGAGGAGGAGTGGGAGCTGCTGCTGCTGGGGGGAGAGGGAAGAGCTGGACAGGGTGGTGTGAGAAAGCAGCTGCCTCTGGGCAGGGCTCCAGAAAGGGAGCCAGGCAAGTGACTAGGGGGTTCCAGGCAAGGTCCAGGCATGGGAGTCCTGACAACAGACTTAGTGCATTTGTGAAATCCTGCAAAGGTCAGGCAAACAGACACCTGAGTTTATAGTACTGGCTACTATTAATAAGGGCCTCACCCAGAGTGGTAGATTCTTCTCCTTTATTTTTCAAATTTTATAGAAATGTACTTATTTTTGAGACTGGGACTCACCCTGTCGCCCAGGCTGGAGTGCAGTGGTGTGATCTTGGCTCACTGCAGCCTCGAACTCCTGGGCTCAAGCGATCCTCTCACCTCAGTCTCCCAAGCAACTGGGACAAGGTGCCAGCACGCCTGGCTCATTTTGTGTGTGTGTGTGTGTGTGTGTGTGTGTGTGTAGGTGTAGGCGTAGGTGTAGGTGTAGGTGTAGGTGGAAACTTTGTTGTCTAGGCTGGTCTCAAACTCCTGAGTTCAAGCAATCCTCTTGTCTTGTGTATTAGTCTAATCTCACACTGCTATGAAGAAATACCTAAGACTGGGTAATTTATAATGAATGAGCCAAAAAGTAAGGAATTTTTATTGACTCACAGTTCTGCATGGCTGGGGAAGCCTCAGGAAACTTACAATCATGGTGGAAGGCAGCTCTTCACAGGGTGGTATGGAAGAGAATGACAAGTGAAGGGGGAAGCCCCTTATAAAACCATCAGATCTCGTGAGAACATATTCACTGTCATGAGAATAACATGGGGGAACTGCCCTCATGATTCAATTACCTCCTACCAAGTCCCTCCCACAACATGTGGGGATTATGGGAACTACAATTCAAGATGAGATTTGGGTGGGGACGAGGCCAAACCATATCACCTTGGCCTTCCAAAGTGCTGGGATTAAAGGTGTGAGCCACTGTGTCTTGTTTGAGACATAGCTTTGTTTCTTGTTTGAGAAATAGCTACCATGAACGCTATTATTATTAAAGCTATATATTATTAGAAAGCAGACATCTCACTGTATCTGCTGATTTTAAATGCATTGATCATCTGATACAAAGTACGGTAAGCTTGGAAACAAGTAATTTAACAGCGGTAGATGATGCAGGTCGTAGTGGGCCGCTTTATGCATGACTGTTGGATGGCAGACTCCCTAGATTGGGCTGAGGAGACCCGAGGTCTCACCTCTGCCAGCGACTTGCTGTGTGCGCTTGGCCAGGTGACTCATGGTACCTGGACGGAGGGGGTGGCAAGTGATGTGGTGATCACAGGGACGTGGTATGTGATTGAGGGAGAGGGCTGGGTCGGCTGGCATGACTGGAAGAGAAGACAGTTTCTTTCATACCGAGGAGTATGGACACTTACCAGGAGGCTTGCCTAAGGTAGGAGAAGACCTTCCACCCTGCCCCAGGAGTGGGGAGCCTTTCATCTTTTTGGGGGGCATTTCTATCCTCCCAGCCCCTCCAGCTGTTCTGGAAGCCCCAGCTTTGTGCTTACAGCTACCATCGAGAATCCATCCCAAACTAGGAGAAGCAAAGACTGATCCCGGACCCTCTCCCCACTGTCGCCGACTAGCCCACTCCAGCATTGCCCCTCCTGCAGGCCTGTGCTTCGCACTACAGGAGATTATATGCACAGAAACAGGAGACACACAGCTGATGTTGGAAGGGGTGCTGTGTTACTGAGGTGCAGTACACAAAAGCAGGAGGCACTCAGCAGGCGTTGGAAAGGGTGCTGTGTTATTTAGGTGCAGCACAGTACCGTGGGAAGGGCAGACACCAGGGTGAATCCTGTCTCTGATTCGGGCAGCTTGTTTCATCACCCTGAGCCTCAGTTTTTTCATCTGTAAATGAGGATGAGAATACCTCCCTCACAGGATTCTATGTGACATGATTAGAAAATGCCTAGCCAAAACAGAATAAAAAATTTAAAAATAAAAAAATGGAAAATACCTAGTCAGTAATAAGCACTCAAAAATATACATAAATACGCACACATTCTCATTTGCCTTCTTTAGGTCTTACTTTCCTTGTTTGTAGGATAAGGGACTTGGGCAGGACAGTTCTGTTCTCTCCAGCTCTGAAATACTGGCTTCCCGGTATCATCTAACTTCAGGCAGAAAAGCCAGCTTTCTCAGTGTGTCGAAGATCACCATTTCACAGGCTATTTTGTCTGCATTTAACTGCTCGTGTTTTTCTGGTTAACTCAGGTGACATCTGTTCCCGAGCTGTTCCTGACGGCCATGAAGCTCAGCCACGATGATAGAGGAGACAGGTATTTACACCTGGCCAGAGAAGACACGAATAATCTGTTCAGGTACGTGGTGCATTGTAAGAACATGGTCTTGAATGTTTTATTTAAATCAAGGATGTCCAATCTTTCGGCTTCCCTGTGCCACATTAGAAGAACAACTGTCTTAGGCCACACACTAAATACACTAACACTAAGGACAGTTGACGAGCTAAAAAAAAATAAATAGAAGACCTCAATGTTTTAAGAAAGTGTAGGGATTGTGTTGGGATGCATTCCAAGCCATCCTGAGCATGCGGACTGCAGGCTGTGGGTTAGACAAGCTTGGTTTAAAGCACTGACTGTATGTTACGTGGTTTAAATATCATCTCACTAGTATTTTTATTGACAGAACATCTTGAAAAATAAGGAAAAGCTTACACGGACTTACAATCTCATCAAAATATAATTTTATATTCTGAATCAATGATTTACATTAAAGTTGGGAAACCCTGGGTTGGAGGATTGTGGTGTCAGAATGATTTCTAGTAGCCCGAGGTGATGATGCGTCTGGGAACTGTGTCCACAGCACTAAGATGAACGTTTTGTATTCTAGTCATTCTCCTTCCCTAGCGTTCTGTTTCTCCCCGTCGCTGGCCTTCTGTTCCTTGTTCCTCCCCCTTCCTGGCGTGCCGTTCCTTCTTCCCTAGCGTGCAGTTCCGGACCACTCCCATGGACAGTACCGATGTTCCTCACATTCTTGAGCATACCATCCTTTGTGGGTCTCGGAAGTATCCGTGCAGAGACCCTTTCTTCAAAATGTTGAACCGGTCCCTCTCCACGTTCATGAACGCCTTCACAGGTAAGACCAGCATCCTGAACGGAAAACCGTGTTTGGGTTTGCCAGGCACACACACTGGAATTCAGTTAGTTTCTGAGAAGGGATGAGAGGAGTGGGCAATTAATGTTCTAGAATACTTTTTACCTCTCTCTACCTGAAGGACATTAGAAATTTCATCCTTCAGGAAAGCCACACGGTAGCGAGATTATAAAAACTAGCGTTTGAATAAAAGGTACATGAACTTTTCCCAGAAAGGTTCAAAACAATTTTCTCTTGGGATATCGCTACAATGCCAGGCCTCCAGAGTTACCACTAACATTGATGTTTGACTTTTAGTAAGACTGACGCTAATGGATGGGGTGACGATGAACAGTGCACTCTGTGAAGGAGTGACATCGAAGAGCAAGTTAAATCCATGCTGCTACAGAATGAGGTCATCTTTGTAGACCTGTGAAAGTCTCTGGAGACACTTGAGAGAGTTTAGATGTTCACTGAAGAAAGACCTGGTGCCCGTCCAGTGCAGATCCTGAGATGAGATGGGAAAGCTGGCACTCAGGGTGATGAGCTGGGACAGCTGCTGAGGTCGGGGGCCAGAGCATGGAGCCACTGCCCCATCTCAAGAATAGCTACAACTTGCTGTCCTAGGACAAAGGGGAAATGAGCCTTGAGATTCAATAATTTTAGTAGAAATCTGTTAAATTTTACAATTTCACTTTTCATTTGTAACCCAGCTAGTGATTATACTCTGTATGCATTTTCCACACAAAATCCCAAGGACTTTCAGGATCTCCTCTCAGTGTATTTGGATGCCACTTTTTCCCAGGTTTAGGTGAGCTGGATTTCTGGTATGTCATAAGTGATTAACTAGTTGATACAGACTTTAGTGTTTGAGTCACTGTCAGCTTATAATTATTTGTCCTCAGGCAAGAAGGATGGCGGCTGGAACATGAGAATCCTAGCGACCCCCAGATGCCCCTTAATGGAGTCATCTTTAATGAGTCTTTAAAGGAGACATCTTTAATGAGATGAAGGGAGCGTTTGTAAGTTTTCTTTTTTATGTTGTGTTCAGTTTACCTTACCCATGTACCGTATCATGATATAGACACATCTGGAAGATGGTTGATTTTTCTTCAATATTCTCATTATAGGTGACATGTTCTTGGATTAGCTGGGGTCAGTGCTGTGAGCAGAAGCCAGGGGGTAGCAGGGCCAGGCTGCTGTCCTTCCCAGCAAGTCTCAGACCATGTCTGACGACCCCCGTGTATGATCTACAGTGAGAGAAAAGCTATTTTCACACCACTATCAACACATTGTCTTTTTCACTCATTCTTGCCCAAGTACATGGTGTACTTTCTAGAGGCTGCGTGGTGACGTGTGTGATACACAGCAAGCTGGATACAGAGCAGATGGGGGAGTCCAGCTTCACCTCTGAGCCAGACACTACAGAGATTCGCAAAAAAGGCAACACAGCATCACTCTAAGTAGTCAGTGTTTTACTTTGTTATGAGAAGTATTTTTCAAACATATTTATATTAACATGTAATGATGGCTTACCTTAATGCATAAGTATTTTTTAATACTTTAATTTTTTAATCAACTTTAATTTAGAATATAGAAAAATTATATAAACACACACAGGTACCTACACAGGCAAAAAAAAAGCCCACATAATCAAAAGCTATTTGGGTCCTCATTAAAACCCAACTGTGCCTAGTGTTCCATTATCGGAATCCTAAGCTTGTGGGAGTCATTTATATCCTACAGCTCAAGGTTATTGCCAAGGTCTGATTTTTACAAAAAAAATTGCAACCTCAGGCATAAATGGGTTAATTTTTCAGGGTGTAAAGGAGTCTTGAGACCATTTTGGATTAAGAGCTGCTGTCCTGCGTCTGTGTCTTCATGTCCCCTTGTGACTTTGACAACCTGCCTGTGCTGGTGTCCTTGAGGCTCATGGGTGGCCTGCTCTCTGAATTCCGTAGCCCCCCTCAGCTGGTGAACTATTTCTTACCTTTTCATTCTCAATTTGGTGGTCTTTTCTTCCAAGGAGTCTTCTTGAAACTCAAGTTGGGGTGACAGCTTCTCACCACTTCCCTCGTGGCTGGTAGGCAGACCTGGTGATCCCTCCGATTTACAGCCCTCGGCTATGAGTTTGTTGCAACACACATCAAAAAGTCCATTGTTCTCAATCCTTGCGTCCTGTGCATGGGTGATGGTGATTGAATACAGTGTTAAACAATGCCTGCAGGGTGTCTTTTTTTAAAATTTTAATACCATTAGAACAGTTTTATTTGCAAAGTATTACAGGCATATGCAACAGAATGTGATCAATTGGCTATATTGTAAGTAATGTAGCGTGTGTGTATTATTCTATATGTATATATTCTTATTTATTTACTTCACATTTCAAGACAAACAATGAGAGGATATTCTCCCAGCACCTTCAAAACAGACTTCTTCCCCTCCACACGTACTCAGTGGTCTCTGGGGATGACCCACTCTGCATCCCGGAGCTTACGTGGGAGCAGCTTAAGCAATTTCATGTCACTCATTATCACCCAAGCAATGCTAGGTAATATTTTGTTGGAAAAGTTTGATGGTGGATTGTGAAAAGTTGACTTGTTTGTGTTCTTACATTTTCATGACATGGCTTCTCTCACATTTAGCGATGCTTAAGAAATGTCTAAGTGTAGGTAAAATTCTTGGCCTAAGTTTGCCTATCTTACTTGGACATTGATTTTGGACATTTACAATGATAGTCTTCAGTGGGCTCAGCATGGTGGTTACAAACACGGTGTTTAGAGAACCCCAGAGAAGGGTCCTGGTCCCCAGCTTCTTGCCTCACTTCCAGCTTTGTTGCATGGAGAGTGGGGGTGCATGGATAGTGCCCACCCCGACCCAGGGTGTGTGAAGCTTCGAGTCTGTCCTTGGCACGGAGAAGTGCTCTTCCGATAGTGGATGCAGTCACAGAACCTTAATTACATCCTCACTTTCTGATACATCGCTTGTTTCTTATGTCACTAATATAAGGTCATTATCATAATAATATAGTAATATGTATTATATAAAATACTAATAATTTCCATATAAATGCTAATGTAAAAACATATTTGCAAGATTATTTTACGTAAAAAGAATTATGAAAACTTTCAAGCATACAGAAAATTAGACTAGGATAATGAGCCCCTAAACACTTATCACATAATAGATATCCTTTTCCTTGTGAAGTTTTTGGAAGTAAATTATAAACGTCATCATCTACCCCTAAATATTTGAATTTGTGACCCTAAAACATGAGGATTATTTCTTACATGAGCTAATGCCATTTTCAGTTTTAATAGAATAAAACATACTTTCTTAAAACTGCCTATTTCTTATTCCATATTCAAATCTTCTAGTTCGCCTCAAAGTGTTTGTGGCACAGGGTCCCACAGATCGCAGCTGGTCAGCCCGGGTCTCTCCTGGGCACCCTCTCGGACGGCAGCGGAGTGTGCAGGCCGGGTTTCCTCCGGGCGCTCTCACTTTCCAGGTGACCTGGCTGCTTCTGTGTGGTGTTGGGTGCCATGTTCCTGTGTTTCCTGAGAACTGGAACTTAGATCCAAAGACTTAGTTTGAGTCAGGCTGTGCCTTTTGAAGCAGAGTCCCTCGTGGGGAGTTCTGCATAGATGGCCACATTCTACCATCCTGTGAGGCCTGCTTGCCTCCACTGGGGGGGTCTCACGCCAGCGGGGTGCATGCTGAGAGTCGGCCACTGTCTTGTGAAGATCTGCTTTCTCCCTTCAGCCACGGAGCAGCTGGTGCACTTGAGTTTCTGGTGTCCTGTGATAATGAGTTTCTCATCAACCTATTAATGGTTTTCATATTCATTGAGGATTATTGTCTGAATCATTTATTAGAGTTTGTGAAGTTTTCAAATTCTGTAATTCTTCATTCGTTTGCTGGACTTCTTCAAAGAAGAGCTCCACATCAGCTGGGGCTGTCGGGTTATCTTGAAATATGGTTCTGTGGAAAAGGCAGGGGCGGCTGCTCTCCCTGGGAAGTCCAGTTTGAGGAGGAGGGGGGTGCAGGAACTACCTCTAATGATGACAGAAGAGGCTGTCTTTTTTTTTTTTTTTTTAAAGACAGGGTCTGGTTCTGTCCCCCAGGCTGGAGTACAGTGGCATGGTCTTAGCTTACTGCAGCCTCAGCCTCCTGGGCCACCTCAGCCTCCTGAGTAGCTGGGACTACAGGTGTGCACCACCATGCCCAGCTAGTGCTTATATTTTTTTTGTAGAGACAGAGTCTCGCCGTGGTGCCCAGGCTGGTGTCGATCTCCTGAGTTCAAACAATCTGCCCACCTTGACCTCCCAAAGTGCTGAGATTACAGGCGTGAGTCATTGCGCCCAACATGGAGAAGAGAGTTCTTTCTTTTCTTCTTTTCCCCCCCCCAGTCTTTGTTTTGTTTTTTAGTACCCCTGTGACCTCACAGAAATATTTCTGTATATGTACATATTTGAGACTATGCGATCAGATGGAATTTAGTTTTATTCCCACATTTGCCACAGCTGTTGGCCCATTTTGGTCTCACTTCTTTGGTTTCTAAGCCCCCACTCCCACCTCCCTAAAGCATGCACAGCCAGGCCCTCCCTGCTCCAGAGGCTCAACTGTCTGTTTCCCAGGGAGCTCTGATTTCTGTGGCTAGTGGGGAAGGGCCTTTGGAGAGTAGCATCTGGAAACTAGGGGTGGTGATTGCTTCTGGATTCTGTCAACCCCGAGAGTGTAAAGTTTGTTTCTAAATTCTAGAATGGGAAATTTCTGAAGGTTCTTTAAGATACCAGTTCCCCAAACCTTAACCATAGCTCAGGCAACATAGTAAAGAAAAAGATAAATTCTATCATTGTAACCTTTTTCCTCTGGTTGAATAAATGTTATCTTTATTAACATGTATAACCTTGAACTTGTTGCCAAAAATTGAGTTTTGTGAAATTGTCAGTTGGATTACTCTATTACTGTACAAGGGTTATAAAGTATTTCAACAAATACCCCATTTGGTTTTTGTCACATCTCTAGATGAAGTTTAAAATGAAAGATCAATTTTTGTCTAGGTGTGGTAGCTCATGCTTGCAAATCCAAGCACTTTGGGACACCAATATGGGAGGATTGCTTGAGGCCAGGAGTTTGAGACTAGCATGGGTAACAGTGAGAACCCATCTCTAAAACTTAAAAATTAGCCCAGTGGGCATGGTAGCTCATGCCTTTAATTTCAACACTTTCGGAGGCCGAGGTGGGGAGATCATCTGAGGTTAGGAGTTCAAGACCAGCTTAACCAACATGGTGAAACTCTACCTCTACTAAAAATACAAAATTAGCTGGGCATGGTGGCAGGCACCTGCAGTCCCAGCTACTCAGGAGGCTGAGGCAGGAGAATGGAGTGAACCCGGGAGGAGGAGCTTGCAGTGAGTGGAGATTGCACCACCCGCACTTCAGCCTGGGTGACAGAGCGAGACACTGTCTCAGAAAAAAAAAAAAAAAAAAAGGCTGGACATGATACACAAGGTGACCCCAGGAGACTCCTGTGCAGAGTAAAAATGAACCCCAGCACTAAACTCAGTCCCTGAAGTCCCTGTGGGATTCGCCCCACCTCCCACCCCTGGGTCCACCTGCACCCTCCCGGAAAGAACAGTGACATCACCCCACAGCAGGAGATCACCAGCAGTGGCCACCGCACCCTGGGTAGCTGGGCCACCCCCAGGGTTTCACAGGTGGAGAGGGAGCCTGGGAACTTGCATTTCTAGCAATTTCCAGGTGACAGGGCACCACACTTAAAAATACACAATACTGGGTCCTGAAAGGACTTCTATTCACTTGCACATTGGTGGGATGGAGCCCTACATTGCGAAGGGCTTTTCTTCACGTGTCATCCTTGAGCTCAGGGGCTGGCAGCACTTGGTGGGACCTAGTAGGGCGTCCCTTGCTGACTGCACACCCACAGCCAGAGCCCTCACCGGGATAATTCTCACAGGAAGCCCGCAGAGCTCCTGACACCTCGCTGGAGGGATGAGAAAGCTGAGGCTCTGAGGGGGATAAACTGATTACTGGAAGGTAACGACCTTAGTGAAGTGGTGAAGCTGCAGTGTAAACCATAGTCTTATTTCATTTTAACTTTCAAGACTTCCTGATTTCCTCTATTACAATGCCTGTGCCTTAGAGTCACCAATGGGAACTTGAAGGAAAATAATGCCTGCTGAGGCCAGATGCTCACTTAATTGCCTGGGGGTGGAGCCTGTGTGGTTCTAAGCCCTCCTTCTGAAATTCTGAATGGTGAGGACTGCAAATCAGCTGCCTCCTGCTGGGCCCTGCAGGGTGAAACCTGAGGAAGCCCCAGGAACATTCAGTGAGGGGTTAGGTTGGAGGAGAACATGGTTGGATGAAAAGTAAGAAGGAAATGCACCAACATTTACTGGCAGGCTCTGTCACCCACAGGACAGGGAGGAAGACATGCACACTTGCAGTGCGGGCTTTCACAGCCTGGCAATGAGTGCTTTCAGCCTCACAGGTAAACGTCACCTGTTTCACCATCTCCTTAGGGCTCTCTAGAGCCCCAGCACACAGCTATTTGGGACAAAGGGCAGTTTCAGTGTCTTTCACTCCACACTCAAGCTACAGATTGTCCTTATAGCTCAGGTATCCTGGGGATAATCCATCTCGTTTCGTTTTGGCCGAATAACTTTCCTAAGGATTTCCAGGAGAAAACATCTTCCCACCAAAGAAGAACCTTACCATTTGGAAAAACACCTCTTCGTCATTTGCAAAAACCCCAGTTTTCAGGGAAGTGATAATCTTGTCATGAGAACCAAAGATAAAGTTGGAGATAACGAGGGAGTGGTTACATAGGAAATACGTGGTCATTACTCTGACCAATTATTAAATCACTTTCTTCACATGACACACTTTTTAACAGCTTCTTACTAAACCACAGTGAGGGTAAGAGAGTCACAAGACCGCTTCTTCCTTGAGTCAGAGTCATTCACGGCCCACACCAGGGTCTAGCAAGAATGACTGACGTCACCCTTATTTCCTGGCTACTTGGAGGAGCTGGATATCCCAGTTTACAAATCTCAGTTTCCTGGGATTCGGCTCTGATAAAATCTAAACTGTATTTAAAAAAAAAAAAAAAAAAAGAAGAATAGGCTGGCTGCGATGGTTCATGCCTGTAATCCCAGGGCTTTGGGAGGCCAAGGCAGGCAGATCACGAGGTCAGGAGATTGAGACCATCCTGGATAACAGGGTGAAACTCATCTCTACTAAAAATACAAAGAAAATTGAGCCAGGCGTGGTGGCATGCGCCTGTAGTCCCAGCTACTTGGGAGGCTTAGGCAAGAGAATCGCTTGAACCCAGGAGGCGGAGGTTACAGTGAGCCGAGATTCCACCACTGCACTCCAGCTTGGGTAACACAGCGAGATTCCGTCTAAAAAAAAAAAAAAACCGAATAGATGAAATCTAATGAAATAATCCAGTTCTATCCTTTTACCTCCTCCGTTGTCTGGAGTAATAAAGCTCCGTGCCTCGCCCTCTCTCACAGCACTGAACTGCTTTTCCTGAATTTTCCCACACTGCTGATCACTCACTTGTTAATTTCGATGATACATTCTTTTTGAGAAATAAAGTCAGTTTGCCGACTGCTGCCACTGGTTTGTCAGAAAATTAGCTTACACTGCGCTGATCTCACTCCTGCTGCCAAAGCTCCTTCTAAGGGTCTCTCCTTTGACAATATAGGGATTATGTAGGCATGGGGAGGTGGGATACCAAGGGGGGATTCTGTCAACGTGCTCTTCCCCCCTCCCCAGCCCCACCGGTTCAAAGTTACCGAGCCGGGGGCCTCTCTGACTATCTGGACTGTGCAGACCACCGTGTCTTCCGGTAGGGTCAGGGGAAGGCTTGAGATAAATCTGTAGGGCTCTTCACTCAACCACCGGCCCACTGTCGACCTCAGGTGCTCCAAGTGCCATCGCTGCCGGGCGCTATGTGGATGCGTCGGTGACAAAATGGAAAGTTTCTGGTCTGGGCAGAGCTTGTTCTGATCAGGAGAGACCCGAAAGCAAGAAACACAGTGAACAAATGCATGATGCCCAGGGGTGGATGGCAATAAGCACTAAGGAGAAAAATAACAAGTGGGGTGGGGGTGTTAAGAGGGTGGGGAGGGGAAGGGCTGCCATTGACAAGCGGAGAGCCTGCAGACCTGCCTGAGAGTGACGTTTGGGGAAAGAAGGAAAGGGAAGAAGGGGAGGGAGGTTAGCTAAATGGACATCTGGGAAAGAGCTCAGGCAGCAGAGGGTCTGGGGCGTGGGCGCGGTGGCAGCGTGCTGCATTCCAGGGTCCTCTGCATGGCTGGGACGGAGTCGGCCCTCCCCTGCACATCCCTCAGGGCCTTCGCAGAAACACCCACACGGGGACCTTCTACATACAGGCAGGACACGCCACCCATCGCCGTGACCACACTGTCCCTCAGAGGAGCCGCTGGCCACGTGCATCCCGTCCACATGGAGATGTACTTTAAGATTCTTTACACAATGGATTTCAAAGACTTAGTATGGAAAACAGTGTAAAATATTAATAATCAACATAATAACTGATTGTTATCAAATAATGGGCTGAATATAAAAGTTTTTTTTGTTTTACTTTTTTTTTTTTTTTTAGATAGGGTCTCACTCTATTGCCCAGGCTGGAGTGAACCTGTGCAGTCACAGCTCACTGCAGCCTCCAACTCCTGGGCTCAGGCAATCCTCCCACCTCAATCTCCCATGGGGCTGGGACTGTAGGTGTGCAACGCCATATCTGACTAATTGTTTTGTATTTTTTGTAGAGACTGGATCTCTCCATGTTCCCCAGGCTGGCCTCAAACTCCTGGGCTCAAGTGATCCACTTGCCTTGGGCTCCCGAAGTGCTGGGATTACAGGCGTGAGTCATGGCACCCAGTGTCCCCCCGTCCCGGCCCGCCTTTCTTTAATGTGGCAACTAGTTCATTTAAAATTGCATATATAACACAAGCCACCCACGCAGGCCCCAATCCTGGGAGATGCTCCCGTTGGAGAAACCTCCAAGAAGGGGATCTGCTTGGATTTGCAAATGGCCCCTCTGGCCCCAGGGGGATCTACTGTGCAGAGCTGCTCTGGATTCGGCTCTTCAATACTGCCCTTGAGTGTACTGTGCACCTCTTGACTTTCGACCAGCACAAAGCTCCTTATTAAACGCTGACAATAATTCCTTCCATTCCAGGTGCCATAATGGATTCATTAATCTCCTGTTGATAGTTTTTTGCTGGTTTTCCCACTTTCTATTATTCTAAGCACTGCTATGAAGACTCTCCTTTTACCCCACCAGCCTGTGTCTGCCGCAGCTCACACGCTCTGCCTTCCGGCTGTAATAGCTGAGTGGCCATTTACCCCACGCCCTGACACACTCAAGTCCCTGGATCTCCTCGGCAGGGTGTGTCTGTGGGCACAGGGCTGCCCTGCCACATGCCCCACCCCATAAGCTTCCATCTATGGCCACTTCTTGTGCGACCCTAAACTCACTACCTCTCCTCCTGTCCTCTCCTCTCCACAGAGCCACCTTTAATCGGAGACAGTCAGTCTGCTTCCCAGTCAGTCGGCTTCCCTCCACCTGCTTCCCAGTTCCCCTAAGACAAATCCAAAGTCCTCCTCTGGGCCACCCTCCTCTACCGACTCCTCCCTCACCGTAGGGTCAGGTCAAAGGGCCCCAACCAGAGGCTCCCCTGGGCCCTTTCATAAGACTGGAGCTTTTCTTCTCAGGTCCAGCTACAGGCACATTGTACCCACGCCTCACCGCAGGAGTGAGAGCTCCAGGGGCATAAAGGACTTGGTTCTTTTGCCTAAAGCCTGCCCTGACTCACCGAAGTCGGTCGGTTAATGTGCGAAATGATTACAGAAACACAGAAATAAGGTTAGGTGTGGCGCCTCAAGCCTGTAATCCCAGCATTTTGGGAGGCCAAGGCGGGTGGATCACTTGAGGTCAGGAGTTCGAGACCAGCCTGACCAATACAGTGAAACCCCATCTCTACTGAAGATACACACACACACACACACACACACACACACACACAAACCCAGGTGGGCATGGCGGCGCAAGTCTGTAATCCCAACTACTTGGGAGGCTGGGACAGGAAAATCGCTTGAACCCGGGAGGTAGAGGTTGCAGTGAGCCCAGACCAAGCCACTGCACTCCAGGCTGGGCAACAGAGGGAGACTCCATCTGAAAAAAACCCACACACACAGAAACAAAATCTTAATTGTAGTAAGACACAGCTGAAAAGATATGAAGGAAGTCCCCAAGTCTACTGCATGCCAACCTTTCAATCATTTTCCATTCAGAAAACTTCACATCAGATCATTTACATATGTACGTTAAGACAAGCGGTCCTATATTAATGAATCTTCTCCGTCAAAATCCTGGTCAAAGTCAGAAAACAATCCCACAGGACTCCTGGGAGCATCTCACGTTGGAGAAACCTGGAGAAGTGGAGAAGCTGATCTGCAGGATTTGCAAACCGCCTCACTGACCCCAGGGGGACCCGCAGCACCGGCGCCCTCCCCCTATCGGTGAGAGTCGGAGCCTCACTCAGACCCACACAGTCAGGATCTGAACCTCCGAAGGCTCCCCCAGGCAGCTCTGGGCACATGGAAGCTGGGAAGACAGCAAATGGGCCCTGGGGTTGGGGGACCCAGCACAGTCCAGCCTTTTCTCTTTTGCCTCCTGAAGACTTTCACTGTGGATGTGTGTTAGGGAAGAGGGGAGTGAAGAAAGAGACAGGGAGAGAAGACAGAGACCGAGTGATGCCTCCATTCTGCAGAGGAAAACACCGAGACCCTATCTCAGCACTCCAGACTGCAGGGCCAGGGCAGGACTTATAAGTCTCTGCCTCTCAGTGCTCTGGTCTGCCATGTGTCTGGCTCCCTCTTCCATCCTGACAAGCACAATGACTGTAATTCCAAACAAAGGACTGGGAATTGGGGGTGAAGATGGAGAGAACCGAGGAGTGGGGAGGGAAATGGCAGCCTCTGGGCAGCTACTCTCTAATATACACAAACACACCAGAAAGGGCTTGTAGAAAAGAAACACAAAACGCAACCCAACTACTGACACATGGCCCTCTGTTCCATATTCACCCGCACGTTCTTAGCAGAAAGGCAACTGTGAACGTGCAATCTGGTATCGTGACGTTTGCCCTGACCACGTTGTTACCGTATCTTCATCTTTCTAATTTTAATTGTTTCTGATGGCCCATCCGATTGGTAGAACTTATTTAAAGAGCCCTGATTCTCCCTGATAAAAGGTTGGAGTCCTGTATCAAAAGCTTTTAGTTTCTGTAACCAAGAAGGAAAACATGCTTCTTTTGAAAGATGACAAAATGTCTAGCTTCGAAGGGTCCTCCGAGTATGGCACACAAAGCGGTCTGCATTCATAGAAAATGATGCCATCACATAAATCTCCCACTGTGCCACGGGGTGACACCATCACTCATCGTCTGCCTCCCAGACCCAGTAATTTCTGCAAAATCAATTACTGCACTTTACACTGAAAAGATCCCATCAAAGAATGTGTGTGCACAGGATGGTGAGGGGCGCCGGAGCTGTGTGAGGCGAAACGGCACTGTTCTCAGTTTCCCCTTCCATCCGACTGCGCTCCGAAGCGTTGCTTCAGAGATTTCCATTTTATCTTATAATTAAATAATATGAACTCTACTGGGGGAAGAAAAGCAGCCCATCACATTGGTACTAAGCCTTGATATCATTTTTGCCATCTTGACTCCTATCGCTATAAAAAGTCATTTTCCGTTGCCCTCACAAAACCACCCAAGGAATATTGCTTCAGACACCAAAGGTGCCCATGTGGGGATCAAGCCTGGTGTCCAATAAATATGTATGTCATTGACCTAATGCATGTCCAGTCAATTGAAACCTCACACTTCTGACTTCGGTTTTAAGGTACTAATCTTGAAGTCTTAACAGTGTATATATATTGACCTGAGGATGTTGGGTACTTTTGATTAGAGAGGGTTGAATTCCTCTAAAGGACTTCATGAATGAAGAAGACAGCTAGAAGCCCTGGTTTCCTGCTCCTCACTGGAGATTCCAGGCGGGAGGCAGGCAGCAAACATTTGTGTTCCTGTCAAGCGCCAGGCGTGGTGCTGGGCACGGGAAAGTCACAGCGAAGACACAGCTACACGCAGCACTGAACATCCCTGCTGCAGCCACAGGGCCTGGCCACACCACGGAGCTCTGTGAACTCAGGGAAGCTGGAACACCTCGGGCATCCCTTGCTCATGTGTAAAGTGGGGATAAGTCAGTGCCCAGCATCACTGAGGGCCTGCCACATAACAGAGAGTCACTAAACGCTAGCTATTCTCACTAGGATTGGAAAGGTTGATACTCAATTTATATGAACTTTCTATAAATACTGTATTGATGTTCCTGTCACCACAGGCAAAAAGGACGCTGCTTTCGCATCCAGCCCACCCTAAGGATGCACCTGGACTTCCCAGTACACTCAGCTCCACCAGGCATCAGGCCCTGCAGAAGCCACAACCTGTGACTAAGACAGTGAGTCACTCTTGGTGTGTGGCACAGCGTGACGTGGCGGTGGGCACTTAGTCATGATCAGTCTGCGATCAAGAGCTGCGGAGCTTGTTTTAGGTTGAGTGAAAATCAATTTAATTTTCCAGACATGTCTTGGGACAACAGAAGATACCCAAAGAAGCAGGGGGAAACAAAAAACAAAAAATCCCACAGCCTGAGACAGAAGATACCCAAAGAAGTAGGGGGAAAAAAAAAAAAACAACAACAACAACAACCAAGCCTGAGAAATACTTTCTTCATTCAAGGCCTGGGGAGTCAGGAATACAGGAAAGAGATTTTCAATTTTATCTTATAATTAAATAATATGAACTCTACTGGGGGAAGGAAAGCAGCCCATCGCGTTGGTATTAAGCCTTAATATGATTTTTTGCCACCTTGACTCCTATCGCTATAAAAAGTTATTTTCCATTCCCCTCACAAAACCACCCAAAGAGTATCTGTGTAATTTTGAGCAAGTTGGGTTTTCTTCACTTTTGAGCATTAACTAGATTAAGGAGCTTCACCAAGAAAGTCCCATGAAAATTATGGTGGAGGCCTGACATGATGGCTCATGTCTGTAATTCCAGCTCTTTGGGAGGCCAAGGCAGGAGGCTCACTAGAGGAGGCCAGGAGTTCAAGGCCAGTCTCAGCAGCATAGTGAGATCCTGTCTCTACAGAAATCATCATCATCATCATCATCATCATAACAATTAGCTGGTCATGATGGTGCATTCCTGTCTTCCCTGCTACTCAGAAGGCTGAGGCAGGAGGATCACTTGAGCCCAGGAGTTTGAGGCTGCAGTGAGCTATGATGGCACCACTACACTCCAGCCTGGGTGACAGAGCCAGACATAAGCACTCTTCATGGTCTAAGAGAGAGTACAATATTTGGAATTAGGATCTGTTTTGCTCCTACCACAATCACGTATGCCCCTCATGCCCTTACCTAAGTTATTTTTCTTTGTGAGTCTTTCTCCCCACTTCCAAAATGAGGGCATGCCTCTCTTGGGATCATGTATCTAGGCTTGGAGATGAGAATTGTAAAGCTCCTAGTATACAAAATATTTTCAACAAATGGTAGCTATGGTCATTTTAATATATGGAATTTTACCATAATTTCACATCTGACAGATAATTCCCCTGAAATTAATACTTGAATGTGAATATGTTCTCTGATCTCTAGCTACAGGCAATAGTCTTCTATGTCAGGGAAAATCAAGTACTAATATAGAATCAGAATAAAATGGCAAAAAGAATGGGGGCACAACAGATAAATTCTCGAGGAATAACCTACTTACTGTAAGAATTTGTAAATCTGTGGCAGCTAAGACCAGGCCCTCTGAGCACATCTGGAGGTGAACTTCCTTAAAAGAAATGCGTCCAAATGCTCCAACAGGTTCAAGATCATATCTCGGAAGGGTAAAGCTCTTTAGAGTCTACAAAAAAATTGTGACTTCGGCTCTGCCAGGGAAAGAATGCCCAGGTGACCCGCCGTGGCGGGCTTCCCCAGGGACAGCCCAGGTGTGACCCATGTGGGCTCGAGGCCACCGTATTTGATGCCACCTGCAGAGCTGAGGGCAGCTGTCTCCCATTAAGCCAAGGCTGTACCAACCAAGCCACGTTCCCACATAATATTGGTTTCCAAAATACCTTTTTCCCCAGAAGAGAAGAGGCGTGGACTTACTAACCTTCAATATGTGTAACTCCTCCCGGGTGGCAAAACCAGGATGACAGAGAACACCGCGATTCTGCCAATGTATCCTAATCTCACATGCCTGTACACAAACTCCCAAGCATTTTAGCAAGCTTTTGGACATGAAGCTCAAAAGAATGACCCATCAATATTTTCCAATACATACAGCATCTTAATGTGTTTTTCTTTCGTGTTTTTTTTTTTTTTTTTTTTTGTAGACACAGAGTCTCACTATGTTGTCCAGGCTGCTCTGGAACTCCTGGGCTCAAGCGATCCTCCTGCCTTGGCCTCCCAATGCACTGGAATGACAAGCATGAGCCACCGTGCAGGAACCACAGCACCTAAATTCCAAAATAACCTTGAACCCCTGACCTTCCACCCGCCCTGGTGACTTCCAGAGATCGGTTCCTCTTCCCGTGCCAAAGGTTTCTTGTCTTTCGCGGCCCGGGTAAAGTCACTCAAGATGTTCCCTCTGCTTCTGAAGGCCTTTGACTGAGAAGCCACTCTGGGTCCTATCCCGACCCCAGGCGGTTCCACTGGTACTTGCACATCTCCGGGCCGGTTTAAGTCACGCTGGCCAGACTATTTCCACTTCACTCTGGTAATTTCTCCAATCCCAGCGTCTGCTGCATCACCTTTTCTTTCTCTGAGAATCCAACCCTACAGGAGGAATGCTGAGGCTGGGGGTCCTTTTACTAGAACGCTAACGCCAGAGCACTTCCCAGGGGCGCTGGGGGTCGGGCTGCAGGGCGGAGTCTGGCGCTGCCACTGGGGTCTCCCGCGGGGGGTGCTGGGCCTGGGGAGGCTACGCTGCGGGCTCGGGGAGTGCGTGGCAGACGGATGTCCCGGCCTGGGCGCAAGGAGACTACGGGCCCGGCATCACGTAGGCGCTCGCGGCGGGCGGGGCGGGGCCCACAGCGCCCCAACCTGCAGCACCCGCGCCCGCCCCGCGCGCTCAAGGGCGAAGGGAAGGTCACCGGGGCCGTGGGCTGGGGGCCCATCCCGGCTCCATCCTTGTTCAGTGCGCGGTCCCGAAACGGGAGGAAATCCGCCATCCGGGCCTTTCCACGCATCTGCTGCAGGAGGAACCGGGAAAATAAAAATCAAAACCCAGCTCCGGGCGCGTCGCGTCTCCAGCCCGCGCGATCGCTAAGGCTCCCAGGTAGCGTTCGCCTGGGAAGCGCGGATCTACCATCCAGCGGCTGCAAGGATCGGGACGCTCCACCGTCGGGGCACTGGCGCCCCCACGTGCACCCGGGGCCTGAGGCGCACAGTCTCCACCACCTCCGGCTCGTCAATGTTAAATGTCCTCCCGGCGCGCCCGCGTCGTGGGCCCAGACTCGGGCCCCTCCTGGAGAGCCGCTTCTACATTGCAGGGAAGGGGAAGCCCAGAGCCCGCGCCCCGGCTCCGCTGACGTCCCCGAGTCCCCGCTTCCTGGTCCTTCCCGTCCGCAGAGGCTGGCGGGGAGGGCCTGGGACCCATTTTAGTTTTCGGTATCGTCACTAGCCGAAAAGCAACTAGTGCAGGAAACCCTTTTTTTTTTTTTTTTTTTTTTTAAATCCTTTTAGGAAACCCTTTTTTAAACTCTTCCAACGGAAAAGCGACATGCTGGGGGGTGACGTGGGGCGGAGTTAGGGGGCGGGGGGCCACTTAGCAAGTGATCGCGCTGTACTCACGCTTCGGAGGGGAAGCCCGGCCCTGTCCTACAGCTCTGATGGAGAACGTCCCCCAAGGGCGCTCCAGGCGACCCCCTCTGCCAGGCTCAATTTAAAACATAAACCGGAGGGGGTGGAAACCTCACTCTCTTCCGGACGGAGGTTCCTACCGCCGTGTCCCTTCCTCCTCCGCCCCACCCGGCAAGGACCCCGGGGCTGCCTTGCCGGCTCACGCCGCCCCGCAGGTACCCCTGCCGCTCCGGGTCACGGGCTTCTCTCCAGTTCTCCCCATCGCTTCCCCGCTCGTCTCCCCGGTTCTTCCCATCGCTTCCCCACCTTTCCCCGGGTCCTCCCATCGCTTCCCTCTCTTCTGCCCCGTCGCCCCATCCACTTCGCCCTGTTCTCCCTCCTCCGTCCGTCACTCCCTCGCCGCCGGGAGGGGGGCGCGCACCTTGAGCATCCCCGCCGCTGGTCAGCACGCCGATGGCCTTGCGGGCCCCGAAGAGGTGCTCCAGGAACTTCCGCAAGGAGCCCTTGGGGGCCCGGGAGTCGTCCGCGTCCATGGCGAGAAGGCGGAGGGCAGCCCCTAGTCTGGCTGCGCCGCTGGCAATGGGAACCCTGCCGGCGCGCGCCCGACTCGGAACCGCCGCCAGGCCGGCGCCCCTGAGCGGACCCAGGGCCAATGGGCGGTGACGGGATGGACCCGAGCGCACGGGAGGGGCTGCGGGGCGGGGGCGGGGGCGCGGCTAGGGGCGGGGTCACGGCTAGGGGCTGGGGCAGGGGCTGGCGAGGGGGCGGGTGTGGGCAGGAGGACCTACGCGGGGGTCGTCCTAGGTGGGGGCCGCGCTAGCGGTGGGGGAGGCCGCAGAGGCGAGGGTAGAGCCACAGGTGGGCGGGGTCCCTGCGGGCGGGGCCGCGTTGCTGGTGCGCGAGCCTCGCGGGTGGGTTGGAGGACTCTGGTTGGGGGCTTTAGAGATGCCCCGAGCACCACAAGTGGGGACGGGGGCAGTGTCCTGGGGAGGGGAGACCGCAGCGGGGCGGGGTCACATCGTTTACCGGGCGCGCCAGAGCGGGGCGGGATAGAAAGCGGGGAGCATCTCCCGGGGGGTCGAGGGAGACCCTGAGTGTGCGGGAACGCCGGGGCGTGTGGAAACCCCTCACTTGCGGGGAGCGCCGATGCGGGGCGGGGTGGAATTGGGGCGCGGAGACCCCACCTGGACGCGGAGGCTCGCGCCCGGCCGCGCGCACAGCTTTTTGTTGCCGGCAGGATTCCTCTTGGGGCTGTGCTGGGAGCCTCGGGGCGCGGCTTCCTCGACCGCCGCCCCCAAGTTTTCTCTGCAGCCTGAGGTCGGGAAGGACGGACGGAGAGTGGATCCCCAAGGTGGTGAGAAAAGCTGATCGCGGCAGGCTTAGCTTTGACCAAGTTGCGATTTCCGGGGCCTACGGAGGCTGTGACGCTCCTGGGCCCCCAGCCCGGCCCTTGGGGAGAAGAAGCCTTGGGGTAGAGGAGGGTATCGGGCGCGACCCTCAGAGACCCCTGGGCGCGCGAAAGTCAGAGTGGGGCAGGAGGAGGCGCAACAGGACTGGCCTGGAGGGGAGGCGGGACGACCCTTCCTCCCCACGGACAGGCGCGCTGCTGTACGCTGTGCCGACATCGGCCGGCTTCACTGGCCAACTCCACGTGCTGAAATACGCACACCCAATGGGATGTGCGGTTGCCTATCCACAGCTTAACAGCCTGGTGCCAGGTACCCTGAGATGGGAGAGGGGGCAGCCCCGACAAAAGCACGGGCTTATGGGGCCCCGGTTCCTTCAGTGCTCACCCCACGAAGAAGGGCTCCCAAACGGCCCCACTGGACGGCTTACTGGAGGATGGTCCTGCGCAGTGGGTGTTTGTTGAACAGATAAGAGACAACAAAAGAGACTAAGAAGAGGTTTGTTCTGTGAACCGGGGAAAGTGAAGCAGTCGCAAAAGAGAGTCTCACCAAAGGGCAATCCTGGGGAAAAGATGGAGAGGCATGGATTTTTCTTTCATGTGTGCCTCATCCTGGGGCTCATCCCGCTGAGCATCAAATATTCATTGCAAAAGAGGAAAAAGAAATATGCTGCAGACAATGCTGAATGGTCTGATCTCTCCATTGGCCGGAATTAACGGGGCAGTCCCTAACCCCTCGTGGTCCTCAGAATCACCTGGCCTATGCACACCCCCACTAAACCACTGAAGTCCAGTTTCTTCGAGCGCAGCCAGGGAATGTGTATTTTTAAACAAGCCATCTAGGTTACTCTGATGAATGCAAAGTCGAAGAGCGCTGCTCTCATGCACTGAGCCTGAGCTTTATTCTATTAATAAAAAAGAAGAGGAGAATCCTGGGTGTCTTAAGGTGGCAGTTGAGTGGCCTTTGCCTTTTGGCGGGTAGGAGAGCAGACCGGGGCTCTAAGCACCCGCACCCACCGCTGGGCTCAGGATCTGTGCTGGAGAATAGAAGGGCTAATTTAATTATTCATGCCTTTTTAGAGCATATTACATGTGGAGAAGGTGGGGCACGCTGAATTGTATTTTAGCCAAATACCCCTTATCTCCTTATACACTAGATATTTGTATATTGAACATTAGGGGATGGGTCATTTGTCGTCAAATTGCCTGTAATACAGAAAACGAGAGATACAACCGAACAGTTCAACCATGACGAGTTAAATAAATGATGATAAAAATAGATGCTGCAATAATATTTAATTGCTGTTACCGCTACGAGGATAAGTGTCTACTGACATGGAAATATGTTCAGGACATACAAATAAGTGAAAAGGCAGTCCTAGACACAGTGCGACCCTGTGCGTGTGTGTGTGTGTGTGTGAGTGTGTGTGAGTCTGGATACATATGTAAATGTTTCTGAGCATTTTATTTCCTTTCTTTTGCTTAGTATAGGTAATGCTATTTTTTCCTCCAATGAACAGGTATTGTTTAGGGAAAAGAAATAGTTAATTAAAAACAATAAAATTTAGAGTGTCAACACCCCCAAGGTTACGGATTATGTTGAAAAGTTTGTCTGTATGTAAGGGCTGGGGTCAGGGTGGTCACTGACAGTCCTCACACATCTGTTTTCATGAGTTTGGCCCATTGCTCAGTCAGTCAAGGAATTAGCATATATTAATATATGCCTGTAGCTAAGATGGAAGAGAATAGCTATAGCTCTTTTTTTTTTTTCTTTTTTTTTTTTTTTTTTTTTTTTTTTTTGCACGTCATGTATTTTAATGGTGCTACAACTAGAGGTATTTTTTTTTTAATCGTTAGCCTTAGCAATGAATCTTCTAATTCAAGAGGAAGATATTACATGCCGTGCTGACCGTACAGCTTCCACCCAGTAGGACCTGAGGTGTGTGTTTGTTCTTTATTGTCCCTTAACAGGTTAGTCCAAACTGTGGCCCACACCAGCACACAGTTAAACCACAGGTATGATTACTCCTTGGGCCAGGAGTGCAGGCTTCACTGGGCCCTCTGCCCCAGGGGATCTCCGCGGCTGCAGCAGGTGTCTGCCCAGGGCTGCCGTGTCTTCTGAAGGCTCAGGCTCATCAGGGGAGGAGCTGCTTCCATGCTCGCTTCTGTGTTGCTGGCAGGATTCTGTTGCTTACAAACTTGGACTGAAGGCCCCAGTCTCTCCGTGGCATCAGCTTCAGGCCGCCCTCTGCCCTGGGCAGGTGACTGGCTTTGCCAGAACTAGCACCTATCAAGAGCCAGGGGGAGAGTTCCAGTGGACGGAACCTGCAGCCCCTCCCAATCCAATCTCCGGAGAGACCGCCACCTCTTTTGCCTGGTTCTATTCATTAGAAGTGAGCCACTGAGTCCAGCCCTCTTCGAGGGTCTGGCTGTGAACACTAGGGGCAGGGGCCAAGGGGAGCCACTTGGGAGGGGAGGTGCTGCCTGGGACCTGCCTAGGACAAAGTGAAAGAGAACATGCATAGGGACAGATGCCCTTCCCACTTCCCCTCTGTGGTGAGCGCAGGAGCTGCCGATGTGCCCTAAAGGAGTTGTGGCATCCCAGGAGGGAAGCATCCTCCCAGCCATGAGGGCGCCATGACCCAGTGCCCCAGCATGTGGGGCTGCACATTCCAGGGCTACCTGAGCTGCAACCTCTTCCCCTTCCCTGCCGTCTCTGCCTGTGCATGGAGTGGGCGTCTCAAATCTGCAGGGACCGAACTGAGCTCAGGCCTCTGCACCCCCGCACAACCCCCCACCACTCAGTCTTCCTCACCTCAGCTCCTGGTGACTCCATCCTCCCAGGGACTCAGGCTGAAACCTTGCAGTGCTCCTCCACCCCGGCATCTAAGTCCCTCAGGAAAGTCCCTCTTGGCTCTTCATTGCATCTGGAGCCACAGGGGCCAAGCCACCACCTCTGACCTGGACTGGCACAGGCTCCCTCCCCATGCCCTGCTCTGCCCCCACATCCACCCCACTTCCATGCCTCGGGTGTCCTCAGCTTCAAAGTCAGGGTGCACCTATCAGGATGTAATTCAGGCATATTCTCTGCTGACTCGGAGTCACAGGCCCCACACATGGCCCACTGGCCTGTCCTTTGGTGCCATCAGATCCTGGTGCTGCCCAGAGGCCCATGCGGGTACCCAACAACCTCAGGCCCAGCCTGCTCTTTCTTGAGGCCACGCCCTCCTCTCCCTACCCATTCTGCCCACCTTCCTCAGGTCTGTCCTGAAAGGTCTCCTGCATGGTGAGGCCTCCCCCGATCACCCTCGCAGAAATTTTGGGCTCCATGCACACTCCTGTTCCCTCCCTGCTTCTCTTAAAACATCCTCCTCAGTGTCACACATGGGGCATTTCACCTATCTGCTGAGCTTCTCGACAGGTCCCCCTGCTGAACTCTGAATGCCGTGGATTCAGAGCTCTTTGACTATTCCCTGCTGCAGGCCCAGGGCAACAGCAGAGCCCAGGACAGAGTGAACCTGTCATGGGTGCTGCTGAATGAATGAATGAAGGAGTGAGTGAGTGAGTAAAGGAGTAAATGAGTGAGTAATAGACTGAATGGGTGAGTGAGTGAGTCAGTGAATGAGTGAGTGGATAAGTGAAGGAGTAAATGAGTTAGTGAGTGGGTAAATGAATGAATGAGAGAAGGTTAGTGAGTGAGTGAATTGCTGAGTGAGGGAATGAGTGAATGAATGAATGAGTGAGTGAGTGAATGGGTGAGTGAAAAAGTAAGTCAATGAATGAGCTACTTAGTGAATGAGTGAGTGAATAAGTGAGAGTGAACAAGTGAGTGAATGAGTGAGTGAGTGAATGAGTGAGTGACTGAGGGAATAAATGAGTGATGAGTCAGTGAGTGAATGAATGAGTGAGTGAGTGAGTGAATGACTTAGTGAATGAGTGAGTGGATGAATGAGTGAGTGAGCAAATGAGTGGGTGAGTGAGTGAATGGGTGAGGGAAAGAGTGAGTGAATGAGTCAGTGAGCGAACAAGTGAATGAGTGAGTGAGGAAGTGAGTGAATGAATGAACGAATGAGTGAATGAGTCAATAAATGAGTGAGTGTGTGAGTAAAGGGTGAGTGAATGAGTGAGTGAGCGAGTGAATGAGTGAGTGAAGAGGTGAATGAGTGAGTGAAAGAGTGAATGATGGAGTGAGTGAATGATTGAGTGAACGGGTGAAGAAATGAGTGAGTGAGTGAATGAGTGAGTGAATGAGTGAATGAATGAGTGAATGGCTGAGTGAGTGAATAAGGGAGTGAATGAGTGAGTGCAGGGGTGAGTGAATGTGTGAGTGAATGGCTTAGTGAATGAGTGAATGAGTAAGTGATTGAGTGAGTGAATGGGTGAATGAATGAGTGAGTGTGTGAGTGAGTGAATGTGTTAGTGAATGAGTGAGCGAATGAGTAAATGAATGAGTGAGTGAGTAAAAGGGTGAGTGAATGAGTAAACGACTGAGTGAATGAGTGAGTGAGCGAGTGACGGAGTGAATGAGTAAGTGAGTGAATGAGTTAACGAGTGAGTGAATGAGTGAGTGAATGACTGAGTGGGTCTCTCAGAGGAGATGAGGACCGGAGCTGCCCTCTGACTGCTACAGTAGACAGGAGCTGAGGGAGGAGTCTGAAGGGTGGGATGTGCCCACTCGGTACATATACCCTGCTCGACACATCCCCAAAGAAACCCAATCTCACCAGAGTGGTCTCTGGAGAATTATTAGTAACAACCTTTTTTAACAATATTTCACATATGCAGGATGATTTCTTACTTTCCTTTAAAATGCCAATCGTTTTTTGGACTTGGAATTCTCCACTGCTGGTCCACGCCACTGTATTCTCCCATAGGGGCATCCCCCGAGTTGGAGAAAGAGTCATTCCCAGGAATGGATAAAAGCAAGAAGGGCATCATCAGGTGGGGAAGCTTCTCCTATCATCCTCCCCTTCCTGCTTGGGTTAGCCTGAGTGACTTTGTTTGGAGGTCTACAAAATGCGGACGCATCAAATTTGGATAAAAACCTAAGCAGTTTAAGAGGTTGCAGTGCTAGCAGGAAGGTCTTTGGCTCCCAGCACCCTCCTCCCCTCCAGTCTCTGCTGGACCCAGTACTCTGACTCCACCTTCGTCCTTGGGGGTTTTCTTCCTTCCTTCCCAGTCACTGAGCCGCCTTGGGCTAATCTGCAACCTCAGAGGCGCAGCCCTCCCCCTTTCCTCCTGCCTCTTCCTCCCTTCTCACTTTCCTTCTGCTTCTTTCGGGACTTTGGAAAGTCCAAGAATAAGCAAAACCGTAGACCAGAAAACGCTGCCTTCAGCCCATTCCCCTCCCACCAGCTTTCCCTTCAGACTCCTTGATCTTTCAAAATTAGTTTGCTTTGTATCTAGATGCTAAACTTTATATAGAAAACAGGTGGGGTTGGTTTCTTGGCCGGGTACAGTGGCTCACACCTATAATCCCAGCGCTTTGGAGGCCAAGGCGGATGGATTGCTTGAGGTTACATGTTTGAGACTACCCTGGGCAACACGGGGAGACCTCGTCTCTACAAAATTCAAAAAAAAGAAATTAGCCTGGAGCGATGGCACATCTGTAGTCCCAGCTACTTGGGAGGCTGAGGCAGGAGGATCACTTGAACTCAGGAGTTTGAGATTACAGCGAGATACGATTATATCACTGCACTCCACTTTGAGCAAGAGAGTGAGACACTATCTCCTAAAAAAATAAAAATAAAAAGGGCTGGAGTCCATATCCAAGCCCACCGCCAATTGCGACATGCGGATCTTTTATTTTTATCATCCGCCTCTCTTGTCTAAGTGCCAAATGACACTCACATCGTGTGTAACTCCTTCCACCTTTGTCTGGCTTCTCTTTCCTTATGTATTAAGAATCAGGTTGCATAGAGTTCTG
The DNA here is from genome assembly GCF_037993035.2 of Macaca fascicularis. NCBI lineage: Eukaryota > Metazoa > Chordata > Mammalia > Primates > Cercopithecidae > Macaca > Macaca fascicularis. The sequence continues at coordinate 103,149,798 of NC_088380.1, forward strand.
AGAAAATAAAATAATAAATCAGCTGTGTGCCATGCTCATGTGTATAATCTCAGTGCTTTAGGAGGCTGACACAAGGACAGCTTGAGACCAGGAGTTTGAGACCGGCTTTGGCCACATAGCGAGATCCTGTCTCTACAAAAAATAAGAAAATAAAAATAAAACATTTGCAGGACATGGTGGCACACCTGTAGTCTCTATATACACTACACAACACATATAACACAAAAAATGTGCGTTAACCGACTCTCTGCGTGATCACTGAGGCTTCCACCCAAGAATAGGCTATTAGTAAATTCTTTTTAGCGTAGTCAAAAGTTATTGTACGAATTTCAACTGTGTGGCGAGTTGGTGCCCCTAATATCTGCATTGTTCATGGGTCAATTGTATTGCTTAAGAGGTGGCCATTGGAACACTCCTTAGGGGCTTTTTTTTTTTTTTTTTTCTTTTGAGATGGAGTCTCGCTCTGTCGCCCAGGTTGGAGTGCAGTGGCCGGATCTCAGCTCACTGCAAGCTCCGCCTCCCGGGTTTACGCCATTCTCCTGGCTCAGCCTCCCGAGTAGCTGCGACTACAGTCGCCTGCCACCTCACCCGGCTAGTTTTTTGAATTTTTTTAGTAGAGACGGGGTTTCACCGTGTTAGGCAGCATGGTCTCGATCTTTTGACCTCGTGATCTGGCCGTCTCGGCCTCCCAAAGTGCTGGGATTAGAGGCTTGAGCCACCACGCCCGGCCCAAGGGGCTATTTTTTTGTTAAAAATTTTTTGCCACAATGGGCGACTCATTTAAGGCCCTAGGATTCCTCACTTCTGAGCTCCTGCTGCCATAGACCAAGTGCTGATCATTTTTGGTGCTCAACATACTTGTGGCTTCCATCCATCACAGGTCTCACTCTGACCTTCCAGGAGCTGCTCCTTCCACTGCCTGTGATCCTGAGGGTCAGCACGTCCAGCCAGGCCAAGTAGCGAGATCAGTCCTCTCCTCTGCCCCAGTTCATGGATGGGCACAGGATGCGGGTGGTGGGGGTAGTCCACCCGGTTCCTGCTAATCCCACTGGATCATCAGGTGGGGAGAGTCAGCTTGCATAGTGAAACCAAAGAGAGCTGCGAGATGGAGAGTGAGAGTGAGATGCCAAGAAAGTGGGACACACACACACACACACACACACACACAAAGAAAAAAAGAAAAAGAAAGAAAGAAAGAAAGAAAGAAAGAAAGAAAGAAAGAAAGAAAGAAAGAAAGAAAGAAAGAAAGAAAGAAAGAAAGAAAGAAAGAGGGAGAGTGAGAGAGACAGAGAGAGAGACAGAAAAAGTCAGAGAAGCAGAGACACAGAGAGACATAGAAAGATGGAGAAAGAGATGAGGGGAAGAGAGAGACAGAGACACACACAGAGTCTTAAAAAGAGACAGAGAGAGACAGAGCAACCAGTAGAGAGACACAGAGAGGGAGAAACAGAGACAGACAAAGTCAGAGGCAGAGAGAGATGGAAAGAGAGATGGGGAGAGGGACAGAAAGAGAGAAGCAAAACACAACATTCCTTGAATTGCTTCTCCCTGAAGTCACCATTCTATTTCTGCACTTCCAGTTGCCACCAAGAATCTTTCTAAGTCACCTGTCCTCCTTCCTTCCCCATCTTCCTCATGCACTCTTACTGAAGCCTCCTGAAATCTGCCTTCCCAATGACAACTCCTCCTTGAAATGTCACCACTGACTTCCAAACAACCAGCAAATAAAAAAGATTTTTAAAACAATTACTTCCACCAGTTTCTCAGTTTCACTAAAAGTTATGGTGCTCTTTCTTAATACCTCTCTCGAAAATCTTTCTCTTTGTTTTTTATTTCTTTGCATGAATTAACATGAAAATAGAGCACAACATATTATAGTGAATATAGACTATAAATGATGTTTTGTGCATACCTTATTATCAGTGATAAACACTGTATAAGTAATTTATTTTTGCCATTGTTTTCTTACTATGGTTTGAAATTGTCCCCCAAATTTCAAGTGTTGGAAACTGAATCCCCCATGCAGTAGTGCTGAGGGGAGGGATCTTTAAGGGGTGATCAGGTCATGAGGGTTTCGCCCTGGTGAGTGGACTAATGTTGTTATTGGGGGAGTGGGTTCCTTATCACAAGAGTTGGTCTGTTACAAAAGTGAGTATGACCCCTCTTACTCCTTCATGCTCTCTTGCCCTTCCACCTTCCTGTGGGATGACACAGCACAAAGGTCCTTGCCAGATGCCCACCACCCCTTAACCTCATACTTCCCACTTGCAGGACTGTGAGAAGTGAATCTCTGTTTTTGTAAATTACCCAGTCTCAGGCACTCTGCTAAGAGAAGCAGAAAACAGGCTAAGACAAAATGTTTTAGGATCCTCTTCCCTCACAGTTGCAGTGAGAAGTTTATAGCTTTGTTTTGCTTTGTGGAAGACAAAATGCTAAGTAATAGGCATAATTTCGAAGGTTTCTCCTTCCATCCAAATATTTGATTCATTTTAAAATTTCTATTACACTGAGTTGTTGACCCTTGCTTCTGATGCCTCAGAGATGTCTGGAAGAAAACCACGGAGGAAACCTTGGGTGCCATATAGTCTATCTTATCTAAGCGCCCTCTGGACTTCGAGAAGGCTTTCTGTGAAGCAGAGAGCTAACAATGTAGTCCAGCTCAAGACACTTTCCTGGAAAAGTTTTCAGAACACAGCCATTCCTGGGGAGCATCACAGCTTTTAGACTTCACAACAGGCACCAGAGAGCAGTCAGAAGACCATGGAATATTTTGCCTGAATTCCTTCCAGCATTGTGTTCCAGGAACCTTGAAACTCCCTCCCCCTGCATGCAGGTCTTAGGTTTCTCTTTCCAAACCCAAACAGACTTGTTTTTAAACAATCCCCAAGGAGACGATGTCTTACCATTACATATAATTGAATTGTAAATCTTCTAAATTCAGAAAGAAAAAGTATGGAAATAATTCAGAAGCCCTTGAGTTTTTAGCCAGAAGAATCTGCAGTGAGGGGGAGACTCTCTTTATCCTGCGAATTCCCAGCATGCTTCTTCCACACACGATCCTTGCTTGTGTCTCTCTCCAAGCCTGTCTGTAAATAACCCACTCATCCTTCCAAGCTCAACTAACACTCCATGTGAGAGAAACAGTTGGTTCAACATCCATTTCCTCCTCCGCTTCTGACCAAGGCTCTGCACTAAATGCTTCATTCCCCAGCTGTCTTTGTGCACCCACGTGGCCATGTGGGTCCATTCTGGCCTATGTGATATAAGTAGAATTGTTGAGCAGGACGTCCAAAAGGACTCCTTAAAAGGAGCCAAACTACTGAGTATGGGGTTGTTTTATTTTTTCTTTTTCCTGCTGCTTTGAATGCAGCGGTGATTGCAGGAACAAAGCTGCTATCTTGGGGCATGAGGTGATCTAGAAGATACAACCACCTTCAGTCAAAGTGCCTGAGGCAATGATAAGAGAAGCTGGGCTCTCTGATAAGATCACAGATCCAGTGCACAGGGGAGGATTGCCTGCCTTCAGATTCATTTCATGTGAAAAGACAGACCTTTATATGTGTGAGCCTCTGTTAGCTTGAATCTTCTGTTTTATGCAGCCAAACTTAACCCTAACTGCCATACACCGTCTACTTCTATTTTATGATGCTCTCTCTAATCTCTTAGGTAATTGTGTCCCCCCAGAAACCTATGGAGAGCTGAAGGGGTTTTAGGATCATGGAATTCACCCTCCTCCTTTGGTAAAAGAAGACAAAGGCCAGAGAGCTGTGTGATGGCTGAGGCATGCGATTGTAAACCAAAAGGTACCTGAGACCGATCTCAATCCATTTAAAAGTTAATTCTGCCAAGGTTAAGGACGTGCTTGGAAGGAAAAAACACAGGATCGTGAAACACTCTGTGGTCTATGCCTTCCTCCCAAGATGATTTTGAGGGCTTCAGTAGTTAAAGGGGAAGGGTGGGCTGAAGAGGAAGGGTGGGCTGGAGGGAAGGGTGGGCTGGAGGGGAAGGGTGGGCTGGAGAGGAAGGGTGGGCTGGAGGGGAAAGAGGGAATCTGTGGTGGTCCTCAGGTTGCAAGAGAAAGAGAGCAGATGGGGAATGATCAGTTATGTCTTCATCTCGCATGCGGTAAATCAGTCCTTTACATAAGATAAGGTGAACATAGACCAGCTTCCTGTGGAGGTATGTAACCCTTTATCTGAGCTATCTGCTTAGGAACAAAAGGAAAGGCAGTTTCTTGCATGATTCAGCTTCAGTTTAATGTTTTTTCCTTTTTGGCTGTAAATTGGGGTCCTGAGGCTTTATTTTTCCCTGCACACTATATTGTATGTGAAAATTGTTGTTCAGGACCTAAAGTTGTTTACTTACTCCAGCTACGTCCCTTAGCTCAATTTCCATTTAGAGTGGCTTCTGGAAGGCTGGAATTGAAATCCACCAGTGCCCATTTCAAGGTGTTCCCAACATCACCTAGGAAAAAGGAGCCCGGATATGCTTCCCTATGGATGCAGGTCAGTCATCATAATGCGCAGAAACAGCATGGACCTCAGCCTGGAGCCATTGTCCTGAAAGGGGATTCTTCCCAGCTTCGGCCTGCGACTGATCCCTGAGAAGCGACCGCTCCATCCCTGAACCCTTCCTGCTTGTGTCTCCTCACTTCCTAGTGATCACGGCATTCAGCCTCAGAATGCCGCAGGCCTATCCCACTGGAAGCTGCCGAGGTGCCTCCTGCCACACAGGACGCCCGGCACAGCAGCAGGATCAAGGGACCAGCAGGGAAGAAGCTGCAGTGATTTGGGGGAACAGCCTGAAAATCACCTGGAGCCTGGTGGCAGGTGGTCCCACCTCCTCCCCAATATTAGGTACCAGAGAAAATGACAATATGAGCAGCTCATGTCACCATTATTAGTAGAGTCTTTTTATTCTTTCCTTAATTTTTTGCCATGAAATTGAGCTCTATAGGCCCATTTCCTTTTTTCTTTTTTTTTTTTCTTTTTTTTCTTTTTTCTTTTTTTAGACAGAGTCTTGCTCTGCTGCCAGGCTGGAGTGCAGTGACGCAATCTCGGCTCACTGCAAGCTCCGCATCCCAGGTTCACGCCATTCTCCTGCCTCAGCCTCCTGAATACCTGGGACTGCAGGCGCCCTTCACTATGCCTGGCTAATTTTTTGTATTTTTAGTAGAGACGGGGTTTCACCGTGTTAGCCAGGATGGTCTCGATCTCCTGACCCCGTGATCTGCCCGCCTCGGCCTCCCAAAGTGATGAGATTACTGGCGTGAGCCTCCCCACCAGGCCTATAGGCTCATTTTCTGCTTTTAATGCCACCAATACATGAAATTCCAGAGCTGCTTCAGTAAAAAAGTTTCATTTTCATTATTCTATTATTCATTACATTAATTCTATTATTTTATTCTCTTTGTTTTTTTTAGAGGAACTTCAGCATGAGAGGGGCTATCCCTGCTGCCTTGTGGCTGCAGAAGGAGAGAGAAGGAGCCTCTCCAAAAAGGGGTTTCATGAAAGCCCTGAGGTGAGATACTCACTTCAGAAGGTTCAGGACAAGGACACTCACTTTGTTCTGTGCGGTGTGGAGACACGGGTGAGCGTTCCTCAGTGGCACCAACTGTTTCCCTCTTGTCCTCAGCTGCCAGTGCCCTGGGATATGTCATTTGGACAGAACACTTTTCCATGTCCTGCCATCCATTCCACGGAGGCAGGAGAAAGGGGTCTGGAGGCAGGAACATAAGGCCGATTCACCCTGACTTCGGAGAACTAATCAAATGGAAACTCTTGGGCTATGACAGGAAATATCCTCTCCATTTACACAGGGCGTACACTGAGTACATGACTTTGTAATTGTACTTCCTCCTCTTCATTTACATAGGGTGCACACCAAGTAACCAATGGAAACCTCTAGAGGGGATTTAAACCCCAGAAACTTCAGTAACGGGCTCCCTCTGCTCAGGCGTTCCCACCCTGTAGAGTGTGCTTTCATTTTCCATCAATCTCTGCTTTGCTGCTTCATTCTTTCCTTGCTCCATTTTTGCATTGTGTCCAAGTCTTGGTTCAAGGCACCAAGAAGCTGGACACCTTTAACCAGTAACATTATCTTAATATCTTGTTTCAAAACTGAATTCAGTTTTTCATCTGTTCACCTAGCTTTTAGAAAATTAAAGTGAAATACAAATTGGAACTTCCACAGCTTAATACGAGGGTCACTATGAGCTATACAACAGGTTTGATGTTTAAAAGTTTGTAACATTTTTTGTTGCTCTTTCATTTACAAACTACAGTAAATATTTTATTTCTTATGTTTAATTATGAAATATATGACACGTAAGAGTCTATAAAATTTGGGTGGGCACGGTGGTTCATGCCTGTAATCCCAGCACTTTCGGAGGCTGAGGCAGGTGGATCATTTGAGGTCAGGTGTTCAAGACCAGCCTGGCCAACATGGTGAAAACCGTCTCTACGAAAAAAATACAAAAAGTTGTCTGAGCATCATGGCAGACACCTGTGATCCCAGCTACTCGGGAGGCTGAGGTGAGAGAGTTGTTTGAACCCGGGAGACAGAAGTTGCAGTGAGCCGAGATCATGCCATTACACTCTAGCCTGGGCTACATGAGCAAAACTCTGCCTCAAAAACAAACAAACAAACAAAATTGAATGTATAATCCGATAGATTAATAATTGCACTGATGTCATCATCCATTAGCATCGAGTGTCTTGAAAGGCTACAATATGCCCTTCCTTGATCACCTGGGTCTCCCTTCTTCACCCAGACATAGGACTGATGTGTTAATGTTTGTCTTGCTTTTCATAAGGTTTATCATTTCTGTGTATATTATTAAGCAATGTCATACGTTATGGTTTGTGAACTGTATATGGAATAGCAGCGTATTTTTCAGTAATTTCCTTTGTTCACTGTAATTTTTCATTGTTGATACTTCTAACTGCAGTTCATTTTCACAGCTGTATCATATTCCACAATGTGACTGTGCCAGCTTTTTTCCTTGATAGAGGTGTGTTCGGATGGCTTTCAGGTGTTTTCTATTTCTTCAATCACTGCCTAAATATTCTTGCCCCGTATGTGTCTCTTGAAGACAGTGCAAGGGCATTTCTGGGGCAGACATGCCTGAGAAGGCAAGTGTGAGGCCACAGAGGGGCGTGTCTAGCTTTTTGTGAAATACAGTCTCTTAACAGGAGCAACAGCAGTGCATACTTTGCCAGCAGTTGATCTTTTCCACCTTTTGGATTTTTGTGGCTCTACTGAATGTGTTTCTTGAATTATTGGATGTATCCGCAGTACTTTGTTTACTTAAGTTTTGTAACTTTTTGCACGTGGACTTATCTTCCTTGGAATTTTATGTGGGGAGATATTTTGAGGACAGGGTTGCATTGTTTCAGCAAAGATGTTCACTCACATGGGGTAGAGGTGAAGTGAGCAGCCGCCTGGTGCCACGTCGATTTCACCCATGCTCTCAAGGTCTTCCAGCACAAACTCCTGGAGGACTGTTTCTCATCGGTTCCCAGGGTCAGTGGTTTTCCCTCCACCCAGCACCAATGCAGGGACAGCTGCTCTCCTTGCTGCTCCTGCTCTGAGGTGGGCTTTTATTTTAAGTCTAAGATGTCAGATTTTTGGCCTCATTTTGGAGAGACACACAGTTTTGTTTCTGATGCCCCATCCTCTGTGCAACTGTCTAAACCGAAAAAAAAATTCCACTTTTGTTCCCGCCAATTCTTTATTGACTGCTGTGGATTCCATCCTTCAATGCGAGCTCAGTAATGCACTTACAAAGATGCATTTTTGTAGGTTTTACCCAACATCTCAGTTTTTGTTGGGAAAGCTATTTAGTGTCCCTTATGTTGAAAGTTGGAAGTGCCTGGCTGACACCATAGGTGAGAGAGCGGCTCTTATCCCTTTTCATCATCTTCCTGCTGGGTCCAGGCCTTCTTTTCCTCTGTGATTAAGCTGCCACAATGGGCCGGGTACGGTGGCTCATGCCTGTAATCTTAGCACTTTAGGAGGGCAAGGTGGGTGAATCATCCGAGGCCAGAGGTTCAGGACCAACCTTGCCATCATTGTGAAACTCCGTCTCTACTAAAAGTACAAAAAATTAGCCCAGCATGGTGGTGCATGCCTGTAATCTCAGCTATTCGGGAGGCTGAGGCAGGAGAATTTCTTGAACCAGGACCCGGCAGCTGGAGGTTGCAGTGAGCCGAGATCATGCCACTGTACTCCAGTGCGGGCTACAGAGTGAGACTTCGTCTCAAAAAAAATAAATAAAATTTATATATACATATATATATATGTATATGTATATGTATATTTGAAGTATTATCCAATGAGAGCAGGTGTTCCGGAAGACCTTATCTAAATACAGAATCTGAATGGGGGTCCATGTCACACCTGCCATTTTTTCATCTTCGCAGCTGGGCTTTTCTCCTCTTCTCTGCTGGACTGTGCTGTTTCCCACAAGGTGTTCAGAGAGTCTGCCCTGAATCGTACAACCAGGAGATGAGAAGCACAGAGTGACACCAGCAGGAGAACATAAAGATGCGGTGACAGTTATCCTCCTCCTGCAGAGTCCAGAGCAGTGCACTCCTACCGCTGGTGCCCTAGCTAAGCCTGGGGGCCAGCATGCCCGATGATAGTCTGGGAGTGCTGCAGTCAGGGTCCCCACAATGGGCACCCAGCCTGTGCCCTTGCAGTCTGCATGAGCGTGGCCATTGTCACCTCAGAGCCCCTGGGTACAGATCAATGCATCCTACCAGAGCTGCATGTGAGGAAGGACCATGTGAGTCCCGGGAAAGAGCTGAGGCCCTGCAGGGGGAGGTGGCCATGACTGAGACCTGATGCCTGTCTGGAGAATTGTCTGTGGGTGTGAGTGGCACTGTGGGGTCAGTGCCCAGGTTCTGCTGCTCCCCCTTCTCAAAGATCAGGGCCTGAGCAGGGGCTGGGGTGTGTGTGGCACCCGGAACTGCAGGGCCACCACCCATGTGTGAGGCTGTCATGGGGACCTGAACACGGTGTCGTGTGCAGACCCCACCCATCGATTGGCCCCAATTCCTGGCCAGCTTCTGCCAAGGTGAGAGGGTGGAATTTGGAAGGTGGGTGTAAGCTGAAGCCTGTCCCCCAGTGGCTGACATACAGTGGTGACACTCTGTGTGGGGGAAAGAAAGAGAGATCAGACTGTTATTGTGTCTGTGGAGAAAGACGAAGACATAAGAAAGTCCATTTTGATCTCTGTACTAGGAAAAATTCTTCTGCCTTGAGATGCTGTTAATCTGTAACCCCAGCCCCAACCCTGTGCTCACAGAGCATGTGCTGTATTGCCTCAAGTTTTAATGGATTTAGGGCTGTGCAGGATGTGTCTTAGTAAAAATGTGTTTGCACCTCCTGGGCTCCAGGCTGCCAGCTGCCTGCCCAGGGTCTGAATGTCCTATTGTGACCTGTTTCCTCACCTGGCCCAGAGGACAGATAGGGAAGGTTTGTTTTGAGGATTGGGCAGGGTAATCCCAGTCAGCCCTCATTAGCTTGCCTATCCTCCAGGTCTTTTTGATTTCTTTTTACTCTTCTTTGTTATGAAACTCTGGAGAACTGTCCTCCAGCATGTCTTCAGCTGGGGAGGTGGAAAGGCTGGACCATGCCCTTGGCTTCAGGGCCCCTTCTGGGTGCCCTCTCCTCCTAGGGTTTTTAAAAGCATATACTTAGCAACATACCCTGTACCTTAGGGAGCTGCAGAGAATGTCCTGCGTGTCATAACCAGTTCCCTGACCCCAGGCCATCATCACACCCCAAAGCCCAAATAATTTCAGGTGGCCAGCTTCAGACGAGAGTCTGAACTCAATGCTTGTTTTCTGGGGTCTACACAGCCCCGTAAGATGGGGCTACCTCCATTCTACCCCGTGGCTGCCCCAATCCATTAGGGGCCTCAACTCCAGTGATTCCTAACTGGGAGTAAGGTTCCCCAGGCAAGGAATGCAGCCCTCCCCAGGATGCTGGCCTGGCCATGTCCCAATGGACATCAGTCCTGGAGCAAGAGGTCCAAGGCAGGGAGTTTCACCCACCATTTCAGCAGGTGTGGTGATCTTCCTGGGTTCCTAGCCTTCAAGATGGAATTTTTACACTGTGCCACAGTGGGGGTAACAGAGGCACAGGGCCGGTGAGCAGTAAAGAAAGAAAACCTCTGTGACTAGGAAACGTGTCCCTTGCCCAGCACAGCCACTCCAGGATAGCACCCTTTGGGATGTACCGCTGAGCTGTTCCTGGCACATGGCATGGCACTGGGGTGGAGGTCAGCAGCTTGTGGAGTTGGGGGAGGGGGTGCTGGCAGGAGCGGGTAATTTTGGTCCCACCATGGGGAGGAAGGGGACATTGCCCCTTTCCCCATACCTTGGGCACAGCAGCAATTTTCTTCTCTGATGTGTGTGGGCACCAATGCCTATGTGGGTGTGGGTGCGTCCTCCCGTTTTGTTGATGAAGAACCTTCTTGCAGCCATCGGTGTGGGTATGGGCACCACACGTGCCTGGCAGCAGGGTGGTGTCTGCGGAGGCTTGGCTACTATATGTCCTCACTGCCACCTCCCCAGGGGAAGCAGACCCTGTGCCCTAGTGCCCCTCATAGCCAGTCCCTCACATTCTTCACTTGGCATCTCCCTGCCAGATTCTCCTAACTCAGCCCCTGCCAGGTTTCTCCAGGCACTGTGGGCCCTGGGATGGGCTCAAAGGAGGCATCAACTGTGCTGTCTGCCTCTGCCTGAAGTCAGGGATCCCTGGCCACTACTGGCCTCTGGTGAGCAGGGTAGGTGGGGAGGTCAGGGGTCAGCTTTTCCACTCCCTAGTCTGCACTGGTGAAGTCACCACGTGTAACTGGCCTGGAGGCTGCTCTGTGTCCTCCACAGTCCCTTGATGCATTATATTGAAGCCAATCCTTGTGTGAATGACTTGACCTGTTGTTACTGCCCAGATCAAACCAGAACCGAAAGACTCTTGCACTCGGGCCCAGAGCCTGGGGCTGAGGCCGCCATGACCACCCTGTTCTCTTCCTTCTGGGGTCCCTAGGAAGCTCCCAGGACTGAATGATCCCACAGAACACAGTGTCCAGGATGGGAGGGCTGGAGGTCAACTCCCCCCGCGCCTCTACCACCACAACCAAGAGGCCCCATGGAGGTTGGCCCTGAGCTGTGGGTCCCTGTCGGATGCAGGTTTCCACGGATACTTCAGGGGGTGAGCATGGGTCCTCCTGGCTGACGGGAGTCTGGTGGGCACTGGGTGTGTGGGGCCTGTGTAGGTGGGTTGGACAGCACTGGGCCTAGCCAGGGAGCCGGGGACTGGTGTGGCCAAAGTGGGCGGCAATATGTTGCCAGAACAAAACTACAGTGCAACCAGCACAGCTGATAGGGAGAAGGAGGCCTGCCTAGCAGGACCATCCACCCCTGTCCTGGCCCCAAGCCCAGACTGCCTGCCTGTACTGGAACATTGCGTGGTCCAGGAGGCCTGGGCATGAGGGTCAGGTGGTGTGTCCCTGGGTTCCAGACTTTGGTGGTCTCTTGGGAGCTGAGCATCCTCTGACAGGAGGAGGACTCGCGGTCCACTGTTTGTATCGGCCCCTGGGGGTGTGCCCCCACCCCAGCTTCTGAGCCTACACAGGGACGTGGCCAGCGCTCCTCCCCTGCTCTGTGGCTCCAGCTCTGAAGAGCTCACTGGTGACTCTGACAGCTTTCTCCCCAAAGCTTGGGTCCTCGTCTGTGGTAATGGGGTGTCCCAGGCCCCCTGCAGGCAGGAACCCACCCCCCAGCTCCTCTGGTGGGCCCTCCTGGGCTTTCTTACCTACTGGCTTGTGAGACCCGGTTGACCAAACTTGGTGTCCTATTTTTATTTTGGCCTTTTTCTTAGTGTGTGTTTTCTTTAACTACTGCTGTGTAGATCTTCTATTGGAGTTTTAGTAGAGAATCTTGCCCATCCAGAGGGCCTCCACCCAGAGACCCTCCACTACGGCTCCCCCATCGGCTGGTCCTGCCTGTGCTCCGCTTGGTGTGAATGTTAAGTGTGATGGAACACACGGCTGCTTGACCCTGCATCTCCTTACTTCTTGTTGCTGAGGCCAGTTCTGTTCTCTCTTTCAATAATGTTATCCTCTACCCCCGGCTATTAGGAATAACATCATAGAGGGGTGTACACTTTCTTCGATGTTAGGAGTAATATCCTCTCCCCGCCGGATATCAGGAACAAGTCTATTAATTACTAATATTAATAAATATAATAAAAATTAATAATAATCATCAATATTAATAATCATAATAAAGACAGTAAAAATTAATATTGCTTAAAAATGTAAACGATTAGTATTAATAATGAATAGTAATATCACTATTAATAATAAAATAATGATATCTGCAATTAATGTTGTTTAAGTCAATACTAAGAGATGTTGGTAATAAAAAAAGATTAATATTAAGAATTAATAATATTGTTAAATGACATTAATATTAATAATTAATTTTAAATGTGCATAATCCTATATGTGAAATAATTATCCATAATTAATAATGTATCCTATTAATTAAGTGTCATTAATAATTATTAAAATCGATCATTGATGTTTAATAATTAACCATATTATTACTCCTAATACCACAAGGGGTGTACACCTACCTGTGATGTCGTTCCTAATATCCAGGGACAGAGAGCATGATATTAGTTTTAATATCGTAGCTGGTGTACACTCCCGCTGTGACACTGATCCTGATATCTAGGGGGATAGAATATGACATGACTCCCAACATAGCAACGAATGGACAGCCACCTGGTGATATTGCTCCTAATATTCACGGAAGAAGCGTATGATATCACTCCCCATATCGCAGGGAGGGTACAGCTCTTCTGTGATATGGATCCTAGTATCCGGAGGGGGAGAGGATGATAATAATTCCAGTATCGCAGGCTGTGTTCACCCGCCCTGTGATAGTGTTATTAATATCCTGGAAGGGAGAGGATGATATGACTCCCCATAGAGCAGGAAGCGTACACCCAGCCTGGGATATTGTTCCCAATATGCATGGAGGGGAGAGGCTGATATTACTCCCAATGTGGCAGGGGGTGTACATCCACCCTGTGACATTCTTCTTAATATCTCAAAGCCGAGAGGTTCATATTACTCCAGTATGGCAGACACTGTACACTCCCGCGTGATACCCTTCCTGATATCAGGAAGAGGGGAAGATGGTATTAATCCCCATATCGCAGGAGGTGAACACCCACTTGTGATATCTTTCCTAATTGCAGGGGGAGAGAGGATCATTTCATTCCCAATATTGCAAAGATGTACACGCTCACCGCGTGATATTGTCATTAATATACCAAGGCACAGAAGATTATGTTACTCCAATATCGCAGAAAGTGTACACCCCCCAGTGATGTTGTTCCCATGATCCGGGAGGGAAGAGGATGATATTACTTTCAATGTCGCGAGGGTGTAAATGCCACCGGTGATACTGTTCCTAATTTCCACCTGGGAGAGGATGATATTACTCAGATATCTCAGGGGTTATAAACACTCCTTTGATATGGTTCCTAATATCCAGGCGGGAAGTGGATGATATTCCTCCCTACATTGGAGAGGGTGAACACCCGTCTACGATACTGCTCGTAATGTCTACAGGGGGAGATGACATTACTCGCAAAATCTTAACACGCTGTGTGTCCATCGTGGATCCTAATACACAGGAATAGATATAACACCTCAAGTCGCGGGGAGTGTCTACCCTGACTGTCACATTGTATCCTATACCTAGTGAGGAGAGGATGATTTGGCGACCAATATCCAGGAAGTTAACACGCCCCCTGTGATATGGTTCCTCATATCCACGTTGGCAGAGGATGACAATACTGTCAATATGAAAGGGGTTGTCCAACTCGCCTGAGATATTTTCTCTACTATCCAGAAGAAGAGAGAATGATAATACTCCCAATAGTGCTGGGTGTATCTTTCCGCCATGTGACATTGTTCTCAACAGCTAAAGTGAGAGAAGATAATAACATGCATTGTACTGCAGGGGGTGTAAAAAAACAGTGACATTGTCAGGGGGGTGAGCCACCCCCCGCGAGGTGGCTCCCAATAGCCACCCCCTCTCCCCCCCTTTGGCTATTGGGAGCCACCTCGCAGGGGGGTGAGCCACCCCCCGCGAGGTGGCTCCCAATAGCCACCCCCTCTCCCCCCCTTTGGCTATTGGGAGCCACCTCGCAGGGGGGTGAGCCACCCCCCGCGAGGTGGGGACCAAGAGCCACCCCCTCTCCCCCCCCTTGGCTATTGGGAGCCACCTCGCAGGGGGGTGAGCCACCCCCCGCGAGTGGGGACCAAGAGCCACCCCTCTCCCCCCCCCTTGGCTATTGGGAGCCACCTCGCAGGGGGGTGAGCCACCCCCCGCGAGGTGGGACCAAGAGCCACCCGCCCCTCTCCCCCCCCTTGGCTATTGGGAGCCACCTCGCAGGGGGGTGAGCCACCCCCCGCGAGGTGGGGACCAAGAGCCACCCCCTCTCCCCCCCCTTGGCTATTGGAGCCACCTCGCAGGGGGGTGAGCCACCCCCCGCGAGGTGGGGACCAAGAGCCACCCCCTCTCCCCCCCCTTGGCTATTGGGAGCCACCTCGCAGGGGGGTGAGCCACCCCCCGCGAGGTGGGGACCAAGAGCCACCCCCTCTCCCCCCCCCCTTGGCTATTGGGAGCCACCTCGCAGGGGGGTGAGCCACCCCCCGCGAGGTGGGGACCAAGAGCCACCCCCTCTCCCCCCCCTTGGCTATTGGAGCCACCTCGCAGGGGGGTGAGCCACCCCCCGCGAGGTGGGGACCAAGAGCCACCCCCCTCTCCCCCCCTTGGCTATTGGGAGCCACCTCGCAGGGGGGTGAGCCACCCCCCGCGAGGTGGGGGACCAAGAGCCACCCCCTCTCCCCCCCCCTTGGCTATTGGGAGCCACCTCGCAGGGGGGTGAGCCCACCCCCCGCGAGGTGGGGACCAAGAGCCACCCCCTCTCCCCCCCCTTGGCTATTGGGAGCCACCTCGCAGGGGGGTGAGCCACCCCCCGCGAGGTGGGGACCAAGAGCCACCCCCTCTCCCCCCCCCTTGGCTATTGGGAGCCACCTCGCAGGGGGGTGAGCCACCCCCCGCGAGGTGGGGACCAAGAGCCACCCCCTCTCCCCCCCCTTGGCTATTGGAGCCACCTCGCAGGGGGGTGAGCCACCCCCCGCGAGGTGGGGACCAAGAGCCACCCCTCTCCCCCCCCTTGGCTATTGGGAGCCACCTCGCAGGGGGGTGAGCCACCCCCCGCGAGGTGGGGACCAAGAGCCACCCCCCTCTCCCCCCCCTTGGCTATTGGGAGCCACCCTCGCAGGGGGGTGAGCCACCCCCCGCGAGGTGGGGACCAAGAGCCACCCCCTCTCCCCCCCCCCTTGGCTATTGGGAGCCACCTCGCAGGGGGGTGAGCCACCCCCGCGAGGTGGGGACCAAGAGCCACCCCCTCTCCCCCCCCCTTGGCTATTGGGAGCCACCTCGCAGGGGGGTGAGCCACCCCCCGCGAGGTGGGGACCAAGAGCCACCCCCTCTCCCCCCCCTTGGCTATTGGGAGCCACCTCGCAGGGGGGTGAGCCACCCCCCGCGAGGTGGGGACCAAGAGCCACCCCCCTCTCCCCCCCCTTGGCTATTGGGAGCCACCTCGCAGGGGGGTGAGCCACCCCCCGCGAGGTGGGGACCAAGAGCCACCCCCTCTCCCCCCCCTTGGCTATTGGGAGCCACCTCGCAGGGGGGTGAGCCACCCCCCGCGAGGTGGGGACCAAGAGCCACCCCCTCTCCCCCCCCCTTGGCTATTGGGAGCCACCTCGCAGGGGGGTGAGCCACCCCCCGCGAGGTTGGGGACCAAGAGCCACCCCCTCTCCCCCCCCTTGGCTATTGGGAGCCACCTCGCAGGGGGGGTGAGCCACCCCCGCGAGGTGGGGACCAAGAGCCACCCCCTCTCCCCCCCCCTTGGCTATTGGGAGCCACCTCGCAGGGGGGTGAGCCACCCCCCGCGAGGTGGGGACCAAGAGCCACCCCCTCTCCCCCCCCTTGGCTATTGGGAGCCACCCTCGCAGGGGGGTGAGCCACCCCCCGCGAGGTGGGGACCAAGAGCCACCCCCTCTCCCCCCCCTTGGCTATTGGGAGCCACCTCGCAGGGGGTGAGCCACCCCCCGCGAGGTGGGGACCAAGAGCCACCCCCTCTCCCCCCCCCTTGGCTATTGGGAGCCACCTCGCAGGGGGGTGAGCCACCCCCCGCGAGGTGGGGACCAAGAGCCACCCCCTCTCCCCCCACCTTGGCTATTGGGAGCCACCTCGCAGGGGGGTGAGCCACCCCCCGCGAGGTGGGGACCAAGAGCCACCCCCTCTCCCCCCCCTTGGCTATTGGGAGCCACCTCGCAGGGGGGTGAGCCACCCCCCGCGAGGTGGGGACCAAGAGCCACCCCCTCTCCCCCCCCTTGGCTATTGGGAGCCACCTCGCAGGGGGGTGAGCCACCCCCCGCGAGGTGGGACCAAGAGCCACCCCCTCTCCCCCCCCTTGGCTATTGGGAGCCACCTCGCAGGGGGGGTGAGCACCCCCCGCGAGGTGGGGACCAAGAGCCACCCCCTCTCCCCCCCCCTTGGCTATTGGGAGCCACCTCGCAGGGGGTGAGCCACCCCCCCGCGAGGTGGGGACCAAGAGCCACCCCCTCTCCCCCCCCTTGGCTATTGGGAGCCACCTCGCAGGGGGGTGAGCCACCCCCCCGCGAGGTGGGGACCAAGAGCCACCCCCTCTCCCCCCCCTTGGCTATTGGGAGCCACCTCGCAGGGGGGTGAGCCACCCCCCGCGAGGTGGGGACCCAAGAGCCACCCCCTCTCCCCCCCCTTGGCTATTGGGAGCCACCTCGCAGGGGGGTGAGCCACCCCCCGCGAGGTGGGGACCAAGAGCCACCCCCTCTCCCCCCCCTTGGCTATTGGGAGCCACCTCGCAGGGGGGTGAGCCACCCCCCCGCGAGGTGGGGACCAAGAGCCACCCCCTCTCCCCCCCCCTTGGCTATTGGGAGCCACCTCGCAGGGGGGTGAGCCACCCCCCGCGAGGTGGGGACCAAGAGCCACCCCCTCTCCCCCCCCTTGGCTATTGGGAGCCACCTCGCAGGGGGGTGAGCCACCCCCCGCGAGGTGGGACCAAGAGCCACCCCCTCTCCCCCCCCTTGGCTATTGGGAGCCACCTCGCAGGGGGGTGAGCCACCCCCCGCGAGGTGGGGACCAAGAGCCACCCCCTCTCCCCCCCCTTGGCTATTGGGAGCCACCTCGCAGGGGGGTGAGCCACCCCCCGCGAGGTGGGGACCAAGAGCCACCCCCTCTCCCCCCCCTTGGCTATTGGGAGCCACCTCGCAGGGGGGTGAGCCACCCCCCGCGAGGTGGGGGGACCAAGAGCCACCCCCTCTCCCCCCCCTTGGCTATTGGGAGCCACCTCGCAGGGGGGGTGAGCCAACCCCCCGCGAGGTGGGGACCAAGAGCCACCCCCTCTCCCCCCCCTTGGCTATTGGGAGCCACCTCGCAGGGGGGTGAGCCACCCCCCGCGAGGTGGGGACCAAGAGCCACCCCCTCTCCCCCCCCTTGGCTATTGGGAGCCACCTCGCAGGGGGGTGAGCCACCCCCCGCGAGGTGGGGACCAAGAGCCACCCCCTCTCCCCCCCCTTGGCTATTGGGAGCCACCTCGCAGGGGGGTGAGCCACCCCCCGCGAGGTGGGGACCAAGAGCCACCCCCTCTCCCCCCCCTTGGCTATTGGGAGCCACCTCGCAGGGGGGTGAGCCACCCCCCGCGAGGTGGGGACCAAGAGCCACCCCCTCTCCCCCCCCCTTGGCTATTGGGAGCCACCTCGCAGGGGGGTGAGCCACCCCCCGCGAGGTGGGGACCAAGAGCCACCCCCTCTCCCCCCCCTTGGCTATTGGGAGCCACCTCGCAGGGGGGTGAGCCACCCCCCGCGAGGTGGGGACCAAGAGCCACCCCCTCTCCCCCCCCTTGGCTATTGGGAGCCACCTCGCAGGGGGGTGAGCCACCCCCCGCGAGGTGGGGACCAAGAGCCACCCCCTCTCCCCCCCCTTGGCTATTGGGAGCCACCTCGCAGGGGGGTGAGCCACCCCCCGCGAGGTGGGGACCAAGAGCCACCCCCCTCCTCCCCCCCCTTGGCTATTGGGAGCCACCTCGCAGGGGGGGTGAGCCACCCCCCGCGAGGTGGGGACCAAGAGCCACCCCCTCTCCCCCCCCCTTGGCTATTGGGAGCCACCTCGCAGGGGGGTGAGCCACCCCCCGCGAGGTGGGGACCAAGAGCCACCCCCTCTCCCCCCCCCTTGGCTATTGGGAGCCACCTCGCAGGGGGGTGAGCCACCCCCCGCGAGGTGGGGACCAAGAGCCACCCCCTCTCCCCCCCCTTGGCTATTGGGAGCCACCTCGCAGGGGGGTGAGCCACCCCCCGCGAGGTGGGGACCAAGAGCCACCCCCCTCTCCCCCCCCTTGGCTATTGGGAGCCACCTCGCAGGGGGGTGAGCCACCCCCCGCGAGGTGGGGACCAAGAGCCACCCCCCTCTCCCCCCCCTTGGCTATTGGGAGCCACCTCGCAGGGGGGTGAGCCACCCCCCGCGAGGTGGGGACCAAGAGCCACCCCCCTCTCCCCCCCCTTGGCTATTGGGAGCCCACCTCGCAGGGGGGTGAGCCACCCCCCGCGAGGTGGGGACCAAGAGCCACCCCCTCTCCCCCCCCCTTGGCTATTGGGAGCCACCTCGCAGGGGGGTGAGCCACCCCCCGCGAGGTGGGGACCAAGAGCCACCCCCTCTCCCCCCCCTTGGCTATTGGGAGCCACCTCGCAGGGGGGTGAGCCACCCCCCGCGAGGTGGGGACCAAGAGCCACCCCCTCTCCCCCCCCTTGGCTATTGGGGAGCCACCTCGCAGGGGGGTGAGCCACCCCCCGCGAGGTGGGGACCAAGAGCCACCCCCTCTCCCCCCCCTTGGCTATTGGGAGCCACCTCGCAGGGGGGTGAGCCACCCCCCGCGAGGTGGGGACCAAGAGCCACCCCCTCTCCCCCCCCCTTGGCTATTGGGAGCCACCTCGCAGGGGGGTGAGCCACCCCCCGCGAGGTGGGGACCAAGAGCCACCCCCTCTCCCCCCCCTTGGCTATTGGGAGCCACCTCGCAGGGGGGTGAGCCACCCCCCGCGAGGTGGGGACCAAGAGCCACCCCCTCTCCCCCCCCCTTGGCTATTGGGAGCCACCTCGCAGGGGGGTGAGCCACCCCCCGCGAGGTGGGGACCAAGAGCCACCCCCTCTCCCCCCCCTTGGCTATTGGGAGCCCACCTCGCAGGGGGGTGAGCCACCCCCCGCGAGGTGGGGACCAAGAGCCACCCCCTCTCCCCCCCCTTGGCTATTGGGAGCCACCTCGCAGGGGGGTGAGCCACCCCCCGCGAGGTGGGGACCAAGAGCCACCCCCTCTCCCCCCCCTTGGCTATTGGGAGCCACCTCGCAGGGGGGTGAGCCACCCCCCGCGAGGTGGGGACCAAGAGCCACCCCCCTCTCCCCCCCCCTTGGCTATTGGGAGCCACCTCGCAGGGGGGTGAGCCACCCCCCGCGAGGTGGGGACCAAGAGCCACCCCCTCTCCCCCCCCTTGGCTATTGGGAGCCACCTCGCAGGGGGGTGAGCCACCCCCCGCGAGGTGGGGACCCAAGAGCCACCCCCTCTCCCCCCCCCTTGGCTATTGGGAGCCACCTCGCAGGGGGGTGAGCCACCCCCCGCGAGGTGGGGACCAAGAGCCACCCCCTCTCCCCCCCCTTGGCTATTGGGAGCCACCTCGCAGGGGGGTGAGCCACCCCCCGCGAGGTGGGGGACCAAGAGCCACCCCCTCTCCCCCCCCCTTGGCTATTGGGAGCCACCTCGCAGGGGGGTGAGCCACCCCCCGCGAGGTGGGGACCAAGAGCCACCCCCCTCTCCCCCCCCTTGGCTATTGGGAGCCACCTCGCAGGGGGGTGAGCCACCCCCCGCGAGGTGGGGACCAAGAGCCACCCCCTCTCCCCCCCCTTGGCTATTGGGAGCCACCTCGCAGGGGGGTGAGCCACCCCCCGCGAGGTGGGGACCAAGAGCCACCCCCTCTCCCCCCCCCTTGGCTATTGGGAGCCACCTCGCAGGGGGGTGAGCCACCCCCCGCGAGGTGGGGACCAAGAGCCACCCCCTCTCCCCCCCCTTGGCTATTGGGAGCCACCTCGCAGGGGGGTGAGCCACCCCCCGCGAGGTGGGGACCAAGAGCCACCCCCTCTCCCCCCCCTTGGCTATTGGGAGCCACCTCGCAGGGGGGTGAGCCACCCCCCGCGAGGTGGGGACCAAGAGCCACCCCCCTCTCCCCCCCCCTTGGCTATTGGGAGCCACCTCGCAGGGGGGTGAGCACCCCCCGCGAGGTGGGGACCAAGAGCCACCCCCTCTCCCCCCCCCTTGGCTATTGGGAGCCACCTCGCAGGGGGTGAGCCACCCCCCGCGAGGTGGGGACCAAGAGCCACCCCCCTCTCCCCCCCCTTGGCTATTGGGAGCCACCTCGCAGGGGGGTGAGCCACCCCCCCGCGAGGTGGGGACCAAGAGCCACCCCCCTCTCCCCCCCCTTGGCTATTGGGAGCCACCTCGCAGGGGGGTGAGCCACCCCCCGCGAGGTGGGGACCAAGAGCCACCCCCTCTCCCCCCCCTTGGCTATTGGGAGCCACCTCGCAGGGGGGTGAGCCACCCCCCCGCGAGGTGGGGACCAAGAGCCACCCCCTCTCCCCCCCCCCTTGGCTATTGGGAGCCACCTCGCAGGGGGGTGAGCCACCCCCCGCGAGGTGGGGACCAAGAGCCACCCCCTCTCCCCCCCCCTTGGCTATTGGGAGCCACCTCGCAGGGGGGTGAGCCACCCCCCGCGAGGTGGGGACCCAAGAGCCACCCCCTCTCCCCCCCCTTGGCTATTGGGAGCCACCTCGCAGGGGGGTGAGCCACCCCCCGCGAGGTGGGGACCAAGAGCCACCCCCTCTCCCCCCCCTTGGCTATTGGGAGCCACCTCGCAGGGGGGTGAGCCACCCCCCGCGAGGTGGGGACCAAGAGCCACCCCCTCTCCCCCCCCTTGGCTATTGGGAGCCACCTCGCAGGGGGGTGAGCCACCCCCCGCGAGGTGGGGACCAAGAGCCACCCCCTCTCCCCCCCCCCTTGGCTCTTGGGAGCCACCTCGCAGGGGGGTGAGCCACCCCCCGCGAGGTGGGGACCAAGAGCCACCCCCTCTCCCCCCCCTTGGCTCTTGGGAGCCACCTCGCAGGGGGGTGAGCCACCCCCGCGAGGTGGGGACCAAGAGCCACCCCCTCTCCCCCCCCTTGGCTCTTGGGAGCCACCTCGCAGGGGGGTGAGCCACCCCCCGCGAGGTGGGGACCAAGAGCCACCCCCTCTCCCCCCCCCTTGGCTCTTGGGAGCCACCTCGCAGGGGGGTGAGCCACCCCCCGCGAGGTGGGGACCAAGAGCCACCCCCTCTCCCCCCCCCTTGGCTCTTGGGAGCCACCTCGCAGGGGGGTGAGCCACCCCCCGCGAGGTGGGGACCAAGAGCCACCCCCTCTCCCCCCCCTTGGCTCTTGGGAGCCACCTCGCAGGGGGGGTGAGCCACCCCCCGCGAGGTGGGGACCAAGAGCCACCCCCTCTCGCCCCCCCCCTTGGCTCTTGGGAGCCACCTCGCAGGGGGGTGAGCCACCCCCCCGCGAGGTGGGGACCAAGAGCCACCCCCTCTCCCCCCCTTGGCTCTTGGGAGCCACCTCGCAGGGGGGTGAGCCACCCCCGCGAGGTGGGGACCAAGAGCCACCCCCTCTCCCCCCCCTTGGCTCTTGGGAGCCACCTCGCAGGGGGGTGAGCCACCCCCCGCGAGGTGGGGACCAAGAGCCACCCCCCTCTCCCCCCCCTTGGCTCTTGGGAGCCACCTCGCAGGGGGGTGAGCCACCCCCCGCGAGGTGGGGACCAAGAGCCACCCCCCTCTCCCCCCCCTTGGCTCTTGGGAGCCACCTCGCAGGGGGGTGAGCCACCCCCCGCGAGGTGGGGACCAAGAGCCACCCCCTCTCCCCCCCCTTGGCTCTTGGGAGCCACCTCGCAGGGGGGTGAGCCACCCCCCGCGAGGTGGGGACCAAGAGCCACCCCCTCTCCCCCCCCTTGGCTCTTGGGAGCCACCTCGCAGGGGGGTGAGCCACCCCCCGCGAGGTGGGGACCAAGAGCCACCCCCTCTCCCCCCCCTTGGCTCTTGGGAGCCACCTCGCAGGGGGGTGAGCCACCCCCCGCGAGGTGGGGACCAAGAGCCACCCCCTCTCCCCCCCCTTGGCTCTTGGGAGCCACCTCGCAGGGGGGTGAGCCACCCCCCGCGAGGTGGGGACCAAGAGCCACCCCCTCTCCCCCCCCCTTGGCTCTTGGGAGCCACCTCGCAGGGGGGTGAGCCACCCCCCGCGAGGTGGGGACCAAGAGCCACCCCCTCTCCCCCCCCCTTGGCTCTTGGGAGCCACCTCGCAGGGGGGTGAGCCACCCCCCGCGAGGTGGGGACCAAGAGCCACCCCCTCTCCCCCCCCTTGGCTCTTGGGAGCCACCTCGCAGGGGGGTGAGCCACCCCCCGCGAGGTGGGGACCAAGAGCCACCCCCTCTCCCCCCCCTTGGCTCTTGGGAGCCACCTCGCAGGGGGGTGAGCCACCCCCCGCGAGGTGGGGACCAAGAGCCACCCCCTCTCCCCCCCCTTGGCTCTTGGGAGCCACCTCGCAGGGGGGTGAGCCACCCCCCGCGAGGTGGGGACCAAGAGCCACCCCCTCTCCCCCCCCTTGGCTCTTGGGAGCCACCTCGCAGGGGGGTGAGCCACCCCCCGCGAGGTGGGGACCAAGAGCCACCCCCTCTCCCCCCCCCTTGGCTCTTGGGAGCCACCTCGCAGGGGGGTGAGCCACCCCCCGCGAGGTGGGGACCAAGAGCCACCCCCTCTCCCCCCCCTTGGCTCTTGGGAGCCACCTCGCAGGGGGGTGAGCCACCCCCCGCGAGGTGGGGACCAAGAGCCACCCCCTCTCCCCCCCCTTGGCTCTTGGGAGCCACCTCGCAGGGGGGTGAGCCACCCCCCGCGAGGTGGGGACCAAGAGCCACCCCCTCTCCCCCCCCTTGGCTCTTGGGAGCCACCTCGCAGGGGGGTGAGCCACCCCCCGCGAGGTGGGGACCAAGAGCCACCCCCTCTCCCCCCCCTTGGCTCTTGGGAGCCACCTCGCAGGGGGGTGAGCCACCCCCCGCGAGGTGGGGACCAAGAGCCACCCCCTCTCCCCCCCCTTGGCTCTTGGGAGCCACCTCGCAGGGGGGTGAGCCACCCCCCCGCGAGGTGGGGACCAAGAGCCACCCCCTCTCCCCCCCCTTGGCTCTTGGGAGCCACCTCGCAGGGGGGTGAGCCACCCCCCGCGAGGTGGGGACCAAGAGCCACCCCCTCCTCCCCCCCCTTGGCTCTTGGAGCCACCTCGCAGGGGGGTGAGCCACCCCCCGCGAGGTGGGGACCAAGAGCCACCCCCCCTCTCCCCCCCCTTGGCTCTTGGGAGCCACCTCGCAGGGGGGTGAGCCACCCCCCGCGAGGTGGGGACCAAGAGCCACCCCCCTCTCCCCCCCCTTGGCTCTTGGGAGCCACCTCGCAGGGGGGTGAGCCACCCCCCGCGAGGTGGGGACCAAGAGCCACCCCCTCTCCCCCCCCTTGGCTCTTGGGAGCCACCTCGCAGGGGGGTGAGCCACCCCCCGCGAGGTGGGGACCAAGAGCCACCCCCTCTCCCCCCCCTTGGCTCTTGGGAGCCACCTCGCAGGGGGGTGAGCCACCCCCCCGCGAGGTGGGGACCAAGAGCCACCCCCTCTCCCCCCCCCTTGGCTCTTGGGAGCCACCTCGCAGGGGGGTGAGCCACCCCCCCGCGAGGTGGGGACCAAGAGCCACCCCCCCTCTCCCCCCCCCTTGGCTCTTGGGAGCCACCTCGCAGGGGGGTGAGCCACCCCCCGCGAGGTGGGGACCAAGAGCCACCCCCTCTCCCCCCCCTTGGCTCTTGGGAGCCACCTCGCAGGGGGGTGAGCCACCCCCCGCGAGGTGGGGACCAAGAGCCACCCCCTCTCCCCCCCCTTGGCTCTTGGGAGCCACCTCGCAGGGGGGTGAGCCACCCCCCGCGAGGTGGGGACCAAGAGCCACCCCCTCTCCCCCCCCTTGGCTCTTGGGAGCCACCTCGCAGGGGGGTGAGCCACCCCCCGCGAGGTGGGGACCAAGAGCCACCCCCTCTCCCCCCCCTTGGCTCTTGGGAGCCACCTCGCAGGGGGGGTGAGCCACCCCCCCGCGAGGTGGGGACCAAGAGCCACCCCCTCTCCCCCCCCTTGGCTCTTGGGAGCCACCTCGCAGGGGGTGAGCCACCCCCCGCGAGGTGGGGACCAAGAGCCACCCCCTCTCCCCCCCCCTTGGCTATTGGGAGCCACCTCGCAGGGGGGTGAGCCACCCCCCGCGAGGTGGGGACCAAGAGCCACCCCCTCTCCCCCCCCCCTTGGCTATTGGGAGCCACCTCGCAGGGGGGTGAGCCACCCCCCGCGAGGTGGGGACCAAGAGCCACCCCCTCTCCCCCCCCTTGGCTATTGGGAGCCACCTCGCAGGGGGGTGAGCCACCCCCCGCGAGGTGGGGACCAAGAGCCACCCCCTCTCCCCCCCCTTGGCTATTGGGAGCCACCTCGCAGGGGGGTGAGCCACCCCCCGCGAGGTGGGGACCAAGAGCCACCCCCTCTCCCCCCCCTTGGCTATTGGGAGCCACCTCGCAGGGGGGTGAGCCACCCCCCGCGAGGTGGGGACCAAGAGCCACCCCCCCTCTCCCCCCCCCTTGGCTATTGGGAGCCACCTCGCAGGGGGGTGAGCCACCCCCCGCGAGGTGGGGACCAAGAGCCACCCCCTCTCCCCCCCCTTGGCTATTGGGAGCCACCTCGCAGGGGGGTGAGCCACCCCCCGCGAGGTGGGGACCAAGAGCCACCCCCTCTCCCCCCCCTTGGCTATTGGGAGCCACCTCGCAGGGGGGTGAGCCACCCCCCGCGAGGTGGGGACCAAGAGCCACCCCCTCTCCCCCCCCTTGGCTATTGGGAGCCACCTCGCAGGGGGGTGAGCCACCCCCCGCGAGGTGGGGACCAAGAGCCACCCCCTCTCCCCCCCCTTGGCTATTGGGAGCCACCTCGCAGGGGGGTGAGCCACCCCCCGCGAGGTGGGGACCAAGAGCCACCCCCTCTCCCCCCCCTTGGCTATTGGGAGCCACCTCGCAGGGGGGTGAGCCACCCCCCGCGAGGTGGGGACCAAGAGCCACCCCCCTCTCCCCCCCCTTGGCTATTGGGAGCCACCTCGCAGGGGGGTGAGCCACCCCCCGCGAGGTGGGGACCAAGAGCCACCCCCTCTCCCCCCCCTTGGCTATTGGAGCCACCTCGCAGGGGGGTGAGCCACCCCCCGCGAGGTGGGGACCAAGAGCCACCCCCTCTCCCCCCCCCTTGGCTATTGGGAGCCACCTCGCAGGGGGGTGAGCCACCCCCCGCGAGGTGGGGACCAAGAGCCACCCCCTCTCCCCCCCCTTGGCTATTGGGAGCCACCTCGCAGGGGGGTGAGCCACCCCCCGCGAGGTGGGGACCAAGAGCCACCCCCTCTCCCCCCCCTTGGCTATTGGGAGCCACCTCGCAGGGGGGTGAGCCACCCCCCGCGAGGTGGGGACCAAGAGCCACCCCCTCTCCCCCCCCTTGGCTATTGGGAGCCACCTCGCAGGGGGGTGAGCCACCCCCCGCGAGGTGGGGACCAAGAGCCACCCCCTCTCCCCCCCCCTTGGCTATTGGGAGCCACCTCGCAGGGGGTGAGCCACCCCCCGCGAGGTGGGGACCAAGAGCCACCCCCTCTCCCCCCCCCTTGGCTATTGGGAGCCACCTCGCAGGGGGGTGAGCCACCCCCCGCGAGGTGGGGACCAAGAGCCACCCCCTCTCCCCCCCCTTGGCTATTGGGAGCCACCTCGCAGGGGGGTGAGCCACCCCCCGCGAGGTGGGGACCAAGAGCCACCCCCCTCTCCCCCCCCCTTGGCTATTGGGAGCCACCTCGCAGGGGGGTGAGCCACCCCCCGCGAGGTGGGGACCAAGAGCCACCCCCTCTCCCCCCCCTTGGCTATTGGGAGCCACCTCGCAGGGGGGTGAGCCACCCCCCGCGAGGTGGGGACCAAGAGCCACCCCCCTCTCCCCCCCCTTGGCTATTGGGAGCCACCTCGCAGGGGGGTGAGCCACCCCCCGCGAGGTGGGGGACCAAGAGCCACCCCCTCTCCCCCCCCTTGGCTATTGGGAGCCACCTCGCAGGGGGGTGAGCCACCCCCCGCGAGGTGGGGACCAAGAGCCACCCCCTCTCCCCCCCCTTGGCTATTGGGAGCCACCTCGCAGGGGGGTGAGCCACCCCCCGCGAGGTGGGGACCAAGAGCCACCCCCTCTCCCCCCCCTGGCTATTGGGAGCCACCTCGCAGGGGGGTGAGCCACCCCCCGCGAGGTGGGGACCAAGAGCCACCCCCCTCTCCCCCCCCCTTGGCTATTGGGAGCCACCTCGCAGGGGGGTGAGCCACCCCCCGCGAGGTGGGGACCAAGAGCCACCCCCTCTCCCCCCCCTTGGCTATTGGGAGCCACCTCGCAGGGGGGTGAGCCACCCCCCGCGAGGTGGGGACCAAGAGCCACCCCCTCTCCCCCCCCTTGGCTATTGGGAGCCACCTCGCAGGGGGTGAGCCACCCCCCCGCGAGGTGGGGACCAAGAGCCACCCCCTCTCCCCCCCCTTGGCTATTGGGAGCCACCTCGCAGGGGGGGTGAGCCACCCCCCGCGAGGTGGGGGACCAAGAGCCACCCCCTCTCCCCCCCCCTTGGCTATTGGGAGCCACCTCGCAGGGGGGGTGAGCCACCCCCCGCGAGGTGGGGACCAAGAGCCACCCCCTCTCCCCCCCCTTGGCTATTGGGAGCCACCTCGCAGGGGGGTGAGCCACCCCCCGCGAGGTGGGGACCAAGAGCCACCCCCTCTCCCCCCCCCTTGGCTATTGGGAGCCACCTCGCAGGGGGGTGAGCCACCCCCCGCGAGGTGGGGACCAAGAGCCACCCCCTCTCCCCCCCCTTGGCTATTGGGAGCCACCTCGCAGGGGGGGAGCCACCCCCCGCGAGGTGGGGACCAAGAGCCACCCCCTCTCCCCCCCCTTGGCTATTGGGAGCCACCTCGCAGGGGGGTGAGCCACCCCCCGCGAGGTGGGGACCAAGAGCCACCCCCTCTCCCCCCCCTTGGCTATTGGGAGCCACCTCGCAGGGGGGTGAGCCACCCCCCGCGAGGTGGGGACCAAGAGCCACCCCCTCTCCCCCCCCTTGGCTATTGGGAGCCACCTCGCAGGGGGGTGAGCCACCCCCCGCGAGGTGGGGACCAAGAGCCACCCCCTCTCCCCCCCCCTTGGCTATTGGGAGCCACCTCGCAGGGGGGTGAGCCACCCCCCGCGAGGTGGGGACCAAGAGCCACCCCCTCTCCCCCCCCCTTGGCTATTGGGAGCCACCTCGCAGGGGGGTGAGCCACCCCCCGCGAGGTGGGGACCAAGAGCCACCCCCTCTCCCCCCCCCTTGGCTATTGGGAGCCACCTCGCAGGGGGGTGAGCCACCCCCCGCGAGGTGGGGACCAAGAGCCACCCCCTCTCCCCCCCCTTGGCTATTGGGAGCCACCTCGCAGGGGGGTGAGCCACCCCCCGCGAGGTGGGGACCAAGAGCCACCCCCTCTCCCCCCCCTTGGCTATTGGGAGCCACCTCGCAGGGGGGTGAGCCACCCCCCGCGAGGTGGGGACCAAGAGCCACCCCCTCTCCCCCCCCTTGGCTATTGGGAGCCACCTCGCAGGGGGGTGAGCCACCCCCCGCGAGGTGGGGACCAAGAGCCACCCCCTCTCCCCCCCCCTTGGCTATTGGGAGCCACCTCGCAGGGGGGTGAGCCCACCCCCCGCGAGGTGGGGACCAAGAGCCACCCCCTCTCCCCCCCCCTTGGCTATTGGGAGCCACCTCGCAGGGGGGTGAGCCACCCCCGCGAGGTGGGGACCAAGAGCCACCCCCTCTCCCCCCCTTGGCTATTGGGAGCCACCTCGCAGGGGGGTGAGCCACCCCCCGCGAGGTGGGGACCAAGAGCCACCCCCTCTCCCCCCCCTTGGCTATTGGGAGCCACCTCGCAGGGGGGTGAGCCACCCCCCGCGAGGTGGGGACCAAGAGCCACCCCCTCTCCCCCCCCTTGGCTATTGGGAGCCACCTCGCAGGGGGGTGAGCCACCCCCCGCGAGGTGGGGACCAAGAGCCACCCCCTCTCCCCCCCCTTGGCTATTGGGAGCCACCTCGCAGGGGGGTGAGCCACCCCCCGCGAGGTGGGGACCAAGAGCCACCCCCTCTCCCCCTCCCCCCCCTTGGCTATTGGGAGCCACCTCGCAGGGGGGTGAGCCACCCCCCGCGAGGTGGGGACCAAGAGCCACCCCCTCTCCCCCCCCCTTGGCTATTGGGAGCCACCTCGCAGGGGGTGAGCCACCCCCCGCGAGGTGGGGACCAAGAGCCACCCCCTCTCCCCCCCCCCCTTGGCTATTGGGAGCCACCTCGCAGGGGGGTGAGCCACCCCCGCGAGGTGGGGGACCAAGAGCCACCCCCTCTCCCCCCCCCCTTGGCTATTGGGAGCCACCTCGCAGGGGGGTGAGCCACCCCCCGCGAGGTGGGGACCAAGAGCCACCCCCTCTCCCCCCCCCTTGGCTATTGGGAGCCACCTCGCAGGGGGGTGAGCCACCCCCCGCGAGGTGGGGACCAAGAGCCACCCCCTCTCCCCCCCCCTTGGCTATTGGGAGCCACCTCGCAGGGGGGTGAGCCACCCCCCCGCGAGGTGGGGACCAAGAGCCACCCCCTCTCCCCCCCCTTGGCTATTGGGAGCCACCTCGCAGGGGGGTGAGCCACCCCCCGCGAGGTGGGGACCAAGAGCCACCCCCTCTCCCCCCCCTTGGCTATTGGGAGCCACCTCGCAGGGGGGTGAGCCACCCCCCGCGAGGTGGGGACCAAGAGCCACCCCCTCTCCCCCCCCTTGGCTATTGGGAGCCACCTCGCAGGGGGGGTGAGCCACCCCCCGCGAGGTGGGGACCAAGAGCCACCCCCTCTCCCCCCCCCTTGGCTATTGGGAGCCACCTCGCAGGGGGGTGAGCCACCCCCCGCGAGGTGGGGACCAAGAGCCACCCCCTCTCCCCCCCCTTGGCTATTGGGAGCCACCTCGCAGGGGGGTGAGCCACCCCCCGCGAGGTGGGGACCAAGAGCCACCCCCTCTCCCCCTCCCCCCCCCTTGGCTATTGGGAGCCACCTCGCAGGGGGGGTGAGCCACCCCCCGCGAGGTGGGGACCAAGAGCCACCCCCTCTCCCCCCCCCTTGGCTATTGGGAGCCACCTCGCAGGGGGGTGAGCCACCCCCCGCGAGGTGGGGACCAAGAGCCACCCCCTCTCCCCCCCTTGGCTATTGGGAGCCACCTCGCAGGGGGGTGAGCCACCCCCCGCGAGGGTGGGGACCAAGAGCCACCCCTCTCCCCCCCCCTTGGCTATTGGGAGCCACCTCGCAGGGGGGTGAGCCACCCCCCGCGAGGTGGGGGACCAAGAGCCACCCCCTCTCCCCCCCCCTTGGCTATTGGGAGCCACCTCGCAGGGGGGGTGAGCCACCCCCCGCGAGGTGGGGACCAAGAGCCACCCCCTCTCCCCCCCCTTGGCTATTGGGAGCCACCTCGCAGGGGGGTGAGCCACCCCCCGCGAGGTGGGGACCAAGAGCCACCCCCTCTCCCCCCCCTTGGCTATTGGGAGCCACCTCGCAGGGGGGTGAGCCACCCCCCCGCGAGGTGGGGACCAAGAGCCACCCCCTCTCCCCCCCCTTGGCTATTGGGAGCCACCTCGCAGGGGGGTGAGCCACCCCCCGCGAGGTGGGGACCAAGAGCCACCCCCTCTCCCCCCCCTTGGCTATTGGGAGCCACCTCGCAGGGGGGTGAGCCACCCCCCGCGAGGTGGGGACCAAGAGCCACCCCCTCTCCCCCCCCCTTGGCTATTGGGAGCCACCTCGCAGGGGGGTGAGCCACCCCCCCGCGAGGTGGGGACCAAGAGCCACCCCCTCTCCCCCCCCTTGGCTATTGGGAGCCACCTCGCAGGGGGGTGAGCCACCCCCCGCGAGGTGGGGACCAAGAGCCACCCCCTCTCCCCCCCCTTGGCTATTGGAGCCACCTCGCAGGGGGGTGAGCCACCCCCCGCGAGGTGGGGACCAAGAGCCACCCCCTCTCCCCCCCCTTGGCTATTGGGAGCCACCTCGCAGGGGGGTGAGCCACCCCCCGCGAGGTGGGGACCAAGAGCCACCCCCTCTCCCCCCCCTTGGCTATTGGGAGCCACCTCGCAGGGGGGTGAGCCACCCCCCGCGAGGTGGGGACCAAGAGCCACCCCCTCTCCCCCCCCTTGGCTATTGGGAGCCACCTCGCAGGGGGGTGAGCCACCCCCCGCGAGGTGGGGGACCAAGAGCCACCCCCTCTCCCCCCCCTTGGCTATTGGGAGCCACCTCGCAGGGGGTGAGCCACCCCCCCGCGAGGTGGGGACCAAGAGCCACCCCCTCTCCCCCCCTTGGCTATTGGGAGCCACCTCGCAGGGGGGTGAGCCACCCCCCGCGAGGTGGGGACCAAGAGCCACCCCCTCTCCCCCCCCTTGGCTATTGGGAGCCACCTCGCAGGGGGGTGAGCCACCCCCCGCGAGGTGGGGACCAAGAGCCACCCCCTCTCCCCCCCCTTGGCTATTGGGAGCCACCTCGCAGGGGGGTGAGCCACCCCCCGCGAGGTGGGGACCAAGAGCCACCCCCCTCTCCCCCCCCTTGGCTATTGGGAGCCACCTCGCAGGGGGGTGAGCCACCCCCCGCGAGGTGGGGGACCAAGAGCCACCCCCTCTCCCCCCCCCTTGGCTATTGGGAGCCACCTCGCAGGGGGGTGAGCCACCCCCCGCGAGGTGGGGACCAAGAGCCACCCCCTCTCCCCCCCCTTGGCTATTGGGAGCCACCTCGCAGGGGGGTGAGCCACCCCCCGCGAGGTGGGGACCAAGAGCCACCCCCTCTCCCCCCCCTTGGCTATTGGGAGCCACCTCGCAGGGGGGTGAGCCACCCCCCGCGAGGTGGGGACCAAGAGCCACCCCCTCTCCCCCCCCTTGGCTATTGGGAGCCACCTCGCAGGGGGGTGAGCCACCCCCCGCGAGGTGGGGACCAAGAGCCACCCCCTCTCCCCCCCCTTGGCTATTGGGAGCCACCTCGCAGGGGGGTGAGCCACCCCCCGCGAGGTGGGGACCAAGAGCCACCCCCTCTCCCCCCCCTTGGCTATTGGGAGCCACCTCGCAGGGGGGTGAGCCCACCCCCCGCGAGGTGGGGACCAAGAGCCACCCCCTCTCCCCCCCCTTGGCTATTGGGAGCCACCTCGCAGGGGGGTGAGCCACCCCCCGCGAGGTGGGGACCAAGAGCCACCCCCTCTCCCCCCCCCCTTGGCTATTGGGAGCCACCTCGCAGGGGGGTGAGCCACCCCCCCGCGAGGTGGGGACCAAGAGCCACCCCCTCTCCCCCCCCTTGGCTATTGGGAGCCACCTCGCAGGGGGGTGAGCCACCCCCCGCGAGGTGGGGACCAAGAGCCACCCCCCTCTCCCCCCCCTTGGCTATTGGGAGCCACCTCGCAGGGGGGTGAGCCACCCCCCGCGAGGTGGGGACCAAGAGCCACCCCTCTCCCCCCCCTTGGCTATTGGGAGCCACCTCGCAGGGGGGTGAGCCACCCCCCGCGAGGTGGGGACCAAGAGCCACCCCCCTCTCCCCCCCCTGGCTATTGGGAGCCACCTCGCAGGGGGTGAGCCACCCCCCGCGAGGTGGGGACCAAGAGCCACCCCTCTCCCCCCCCCTTGGCTATTGGGAGCCACCTCGCAGGGGGGTGAGCCACCCCCCCGCGAGGTGGGGACCAAGAGCCACCCCCTCTCCCCCCCCTTGGCTATTGGGAGCCACCTCGCAGGGGGGTGAGCCACCCCCCGCGAGGTGGGGACCAAGAGCCACCCCCTCTCCCCCCCCTTGGCTATTGGGAGCCACCTCGCAGGGGGGTGAGCCACCCCCCGCGAGGTGGGGACCAAGAGCCACCCCCTCTCCCCCCCCTTGGCTATTGGGAGCCACCTCGCAGGGGGGTGAGCCACCCCCCGCGAGGTGGGGACCAAGAGCCACCCCCTCTCCCCCCCCTTGGCTATTGGGAGCCACCTCGCAGGGGGGTGAGCCACCCCCCCGCGAGGTGGGGACCAAGAGCCACCCCCTCTCCCCCCCCTTGGCTATTGGGAGCCACCTCGCAGGGGGGTGAGCCACCCCCCGCGAGGTGGGGACCAAGAGCCACCCCCTCTCCCCCCCCTTGGCTATTGGGAGCCACCTCGCAGGGGGGTGAGCCACCCCCCGCGAGGTGGGGACCAAGAGCCACCCCCTCTCCCCCCCCTTGGCTATTGGGAGCCACCTCGCAGGGGGTGAGCCACCCCCCGCGAGGTGGGGACCAAGAGCCACCCCCTCTCCCCCCCCTTGGCTATTGGGAGCCACCTCGCAGGGGGGTGAGCCACCCCCCGCGAGGTGGGGACCAAGAGCCACCCCCTCTCCCCCCCCCTTGGCTATTGGGAGCCACCTCGCAGGGGGGTGAGCCACCCCCCGCGAGGTGGGGACCAAGAGCCACCCCCTCTCCCCCCCCTTGGCTATTGGGAGCCACCTCGCAGGGGGGTGAGCCACCCCCGCGAGGTGGGGACCAAGAGCCACCCCCTCTCCCCCCCCTTGGCTATTGGGAGCCACCTCGCAGGGGGGTGAGCCACCCCCCGCGAGGTGGGGACCAAGAGCCACCCCCTCTCCCCCCCCCTTGGCTATTGGGAGCCACCTCGCAGGGGGGTGAGCCACCCCCGCGAGGTGGGGACCAAGAGCCACCCCCTCTCCCCCCCTTGGCTATTGGGAGCCACCTCGCAGGGGGGTGAGCCACCCCCCGCGAGGTGGGGACCAAGAGCCACCCCCTCTCCCCCCCCTTGGCTATTGGGAGCCACCTCGCAGGGGGGTGAGCCACCCCCCGCGAGGTGGGGACCAAGAGCCACCCCCTCTCCCCCCCCTTGGCTATTGGGAGCCACCTCGCAGGGGGGTGAGCCACCCCCCGCGAGGTGGGGACCAAGAGCCACCCCCTCTCCCCCCCCTTGGCTATTGGGAGCCACCTCGCAGGGGGGTGAGCCACCCCCCGCGAGGTGGGGACCAAGAGCCACCCCCTCTCCCCCCCCCTTGGCTATTGGGAGCCACCTCGCAGGGGGGGTGAGCCACCCCCCGCGAGGTGGGGACCAAGAGCCACCCCCTCTCCCCCCGCCCCCCCTTGGCTATTGGGAGCCACCTCGCAGGGGGGTGAGCCACCCCCCGCGAGGTGGGGACCAAGAGCCACCCCCTCTCCCCCCCCTTGGCTATTGGGAGCCACCTCGCAGGGGGGTGAGCCACCCCCCGCGAGGTGGGGACCAAGAGCCACCCCCTCTCCCCCCCCTTGGCTATTGGGAGCCACCTCGCAGGGGGTGAGCCACCCCCCGCGAGGTGGGGACCAAGAGCCACCCCCTCTCCCCCCCCTTGGCTATTGGGAGCCACCTCGCAGGGGGTGAGCCACCCCCCGCGAGGTGGGGACCAAGAGCCACCCCCTCTCCCCCCCCTTGGCTATTGGGAGCCACCTCGCAGGGGGGTGAGCCACCCCCCGCGAGGTGGGGACCAAGAGCCACCCCCTCTCCCCCCCCTTGGCTATTGGGAGCCACCTCGCAGGGGGGTGAGCCACCCCCCGCGAGGTGGGGACCAAGAGCCACCCCCTCTCCCCCCCCTTGGCTATTGGGAGCCACCTCGCAGGGGGTGAGCCACCCCCCGCGAGGTGGGGACCAAGAGCCACCCCCTCTCCCCCCCCTTGGCTATTGGGAGCCACCTCGCAGGGGGGTGAGCCACCCCCCGCGAGGTGGGGACCAAGAGCCACCCCCTCTCCCCCCCCTTGGCTATTGGGAGCCACCTCGCAGGGGGGTGAGCCACCCCCCGCGAGGTGGGGACCAAGAGCCACCCCCTCTCCCCCCCCTTGGCTATTGGGAGCCACCTCGCAGGGGGGTGAGCCACCCCCCGCGAGGTGGGGACCAAGAGCCACCCCCTCTCCCCCCCCCTTGGCTATTGGGAGCCACCTCGCAGGGGGGTGAGCCACCCCCCGCGAGGTGGGGACCAAGAGCCACCCCCTCTCCCCCCCCTTGGCTATTGGGAGCCACCTCGCAGGGGGGTGAGCCACCCCCCGCGAGGTGGGGACCAAGAGCCACCCCCTCTCCCCCCCCTTGGCTATTGGGAGCCACCTCGCAGGGGGGTGAGCCACCCCCCGCGAGGTGGGGACCAAGAGCCACCCCCTCTCCCCCCCCTTGGCTATTGGGAGCCACCTCGCAGGGGGGTGAGCCACCCCCCGCGAGGTGGGGACCAAGAGCCACCCCCTCTCCCCCCCCTTGGCTATTGGGAGCCACCTCGCAGGGGGGTGAGCCACCCCCCGCGAGGTGGGGACCAAGAGCCACCCCCTCTTCCCCCCCCTTGGCTATTGGGAGCCACCCTCGCAGGGGGGTGAGCCACCCCCCGCGAGGTGGGGACCAAGAGCCACCCCTCTCCCCCCCCTTGGCTATTGGGAGCCACCTCGCAGGGGGGTGAGCCACCCCCCGCGAGGTGGGGACCAAGAGCCACCCCCTCTCCCCCCCCCTTGGCTATTGGGAGCCACCTCGCAGGGGGGTGAGCCACCCCCCGCGAGGTGGGGACCAAGAGCCACCCCCTCTCCCCCCCCTTGGCTATTGGGAGCCACCTCGCAGGGGGGTGAGCCACCCCCCGCGAGGTGGGGACCAAGAGCCACCCCCTCTCCCCCCCCTTGGCTATTGGGAGCCACCTCGCAGGGGGGTGAGCCAACCCCCGCGAGGTGGGGACCAAGAGCCACCCCCCTCTCCCCCCCCTTGGCTATTGGGAGCCACCTCGCAGGGGGGTGAGCCACCCCCCGCGAGGTGGGGACCAAGAGCCACCCCCTCTCCCCCCCCCTTGGCTATTGGGAGCCACCTCGCAGGGGGTGAGCCACCCCCCGCGAGGTGGGGACCAAGAGCCACCCCCTCTCCCCCCCCTTGGCTATTGGGAGCCACCTCGCAGGGGGGTGAGCCACCCCCCGCGAGGTGGGGACCAATAGCCACCCCCTCTCCCCCCCCTTGGCTATTGGGAGCCACCTCGCAGGGGGTGAGCCACCCCCCGCGAGGTGGGGACCAATAGCCACCCCCTCTCCCCCCCCTTGGCTATTGGGAGCCACCTCGCAGGGGGGTGAGCCACCCCCCGCGAGGTGGGGACCAATAGCCACCCCCTCTCCCCCCCCTTGGCTATTGGGAGCCACCTCGCAGGGGGGTGAGCCACCCCCCGCGAGGTGGGGACCAATAGCCACCCCCTCTCCCCCCCCTTGGCTATTGGGAGCCACCTCGCAGGGGGGTGAGCCACCCCCCGCGAGGTGGGGACCAATAGCCACCCCCTCTCCCCCCCCCTTGGCTATTGGGAGCCACCTCGCAGGGGGGTGAGCCACCCCCCGCGAGGTGGGGACCAATAGCCACCCCCCTCTCCCCCCCCTTGGCTATTGGGAGCCACCTCGCAGGGGGGGTGAGCCACCCCCGCGAGGTGGGGACCAATAGCCACCCCCTCTCCCCCCCCTTGGCTATTGGGAGCCACCTCGCAGGGGGGTGAGCCACCCCCCGCGAGGTGGGGACCAATAGCCACCCCCTCTCCCCCCCCTTGGCTATTGGGAGCCACCTCGCAGGGGGGTGAGCCACCCCCCGCGAGGTGGGGACCAATAGCCACCCCCTCTCCCCCCCCTTGGCTATTGGGAGCCACCTCGCAGGGGGGTGAGCCACCCCCCGCGAGGTGGGGACCAATAGCCACCCCCTCTCCCCCCCCTTGGCTATTGGGAGCCACCTCGCAGGGGGGTGAGCCACCCCCCGCGAGGTGGGGACCAATAGCCACCCCCTCTCCCCCCCCCTTGGCTATTGGGAGCCACCTCGCAGGGGGTGAGCCACCCCCCGCGAGGTGGGGACCAATAGCCACCCCCCTCTCCCCCCCCTTGGCTATTGGGAGCCACCTCGCAGGGGGGTGAGCCACCCCCCGCGAGGTGGGGACCAATAGCCCACCCCCCTCTCCCCCCCCTTGGCTATTGGGAGCCACCTCGCAGGGGGGTGAGCCACCCCCCGCGAGGTGGGGACCAATAGCCACCCCCTCTCCCCCCCCTTGGCTATTGGGAGCCACCTCGCAGGGGGGTGAGCCGACCCCCCGCGAGGTGGGGACCAATAGCCACCCCCTCTCCCCCCCCTTGGCTATTGGGAGCCACCTCGCAGGGGGGTGAGCCACCCCCCGCGAGGTGGGGACCAATAGCCACCCCCTCTCCCCCCCCTTGGCTATTGGGAGCCACCTCGCAGGGGGGTGAGCCACCCCCCGCGAGGTGGGGACCAATAGCCACCCCCTCTCCCCCCCCTTGGCTATTGGGAGCCACCTCGCAGGGGGGTGAGCCACCCCCCGCGAGGTGGGGACCAATAGCCACCCCCCTCTCCCCCCCTTGGCTATTGGGAGCCACCTCGCAGGGGGGTGAGCCACCCCCCGCGAGGTGGGGACCAATAGCCACCCCCTCTCCCCCCCCTTGGCTATTGGGAGCCACCTCGCAGGGGGGTGAGCCACCCCCCGCGAGGTGGGGACCAATAGCCACCCCCCTCTCCCCCCCTTGGCTATTGGGAGCCACCTCGCAGGGGGGTGAGCCACCCCCCGCGAGGTGGGGACCAATAGCCACCCCCTCTCCCCCCCCTTGGCTATTGGGAGCCACCTCGCAGGGGGGTGAGCCACCCCCCGCGAGGTGGGGACCAATAGCCACCCCCTCTCCCCCCCCTTGGCTATTGGGAGCCACCTCGCAGGGGGGTGAGCCACCCCCCGCGAGGTGGGGACCAATAGCCACCCCCTCTCCCCCCCCTTGGCTATTGGGAGCCACCTCGCAGGGGGGTGAGCCACCCCCCGCGAGGTGGGGACCAATAGCCACCCCCTCTCCCCCCCCCTTGGCTATTGGGAGCCACCTCGCAGGGGGGTGAGCCACCCCCCGCGAGGTGGGGACCAATAGCCACCCCCTCTCCCCCCCCTTGGCTATTGGGAGCCACCTCGCAGGGGGGTGAGCCACCCCCCGCGAGGTGGGGACCAATAGCCACCCCCTCTCCCCCCCCTTGGCTATTGGGAGCCACCTCGCAGGGGGGTGAGCCACCCCCCGCGAGGTGGGGACCAATAGCCACCCCCTCTCCCCCCCCTTGGCTATTGGGAGCCACCTCGCAGGGGGGTGAGCCACCCCCCGCGAGGTGGGGACCAATAGCCACCCCCTCTCCCCCCCCTTGGCTATTGGGAGCCACCTCGCAGGGGGGTGAGCCACCCCCCGCGAGGTGGGGACCAATAGCCACCCCCTCTCCCCCCCCTTGGCTATTGGGAGCCACCTCGCAGGGGGGTGAGCCACCCCCCGCGAGGTGGGGACCAATAGCCACCCCCTCTCCCCCCCCTTGGCTATTGGGAGCCACCTCGCAGGGGGGTGAGCCACCCCCCGCGAGGTGGGGACCAATAGCCACCCCCTCTCCCCCCCCTTGGCTATTGGGAGCCACCTCGCAGGGGGGTGAGCCACCCCCCGCGAGGTGGGGACCAATAGCCACCCCCTCTCCCCCCCCTTGGCTATTGGGAGCCACCTCGCAGGGGGGTGAGCCACCCCCCGCGAGGTGGGGACCAATAGCCACCCCCTCTCCCCCCCCTTGGCTATTGGGAGCCACCTCGCAGGGGGGTGAGCCACCCCCCGCGAGGTGGGGACCAATAGCCACCCCCTCTCCCCCCCCTTGGCTATTGGGAGCCACCTCGCAGGGGGGTGAGCCACCCCCCGCGAGGTGGGGACCAATAGCCACCCCCTCTCCCCCCCCTTGGCTATTGGGAGCCACCTCGCAGGGGGGTGAGCCACCCCCCGCGAGGTGGGGACCAATAGCCACCCCCTCTCCCCCCCCTTGGCTATTGGGAGCCACCTCGCAGGGGGGTGAGCCACCCCCCGCGAGGTGGGGACCAATAGCCACCCCCTCTCCCCCCCCTTGGCTATTGGGAGCCACCTCGCAGGGGGGTGAGCCACCCCCCGCGAGGTGGGGACCAATAGCCACCCCCTCTCCCCCCCCTTGGCTATTGGGAGCCACCTCGCAGGGGGGTGAGCCACCCCCCGCGAGGTGGGGACCAATAGCCACCCCCTCTCCCCCCCTTTGGCTATTGGGAGCCATGGTGGACTCACAGCCTGGTTTCTATATTTTGAGTAGTATCATCTGCCTCTCTGGAAATAATGTACTGTTTCACAGACGGGTGTACACCCTCAGTGTATTGCTCTAGGAGCAATAATATAATTAATTATTATGCATCAATGATCGATTTTAATAATTATCAGTAATACTATCAATTAATAATTTTCTATTAATTACTGATAATTGTTTGAAATAGATTATGATCTACTCCAAGAATTATTGTTTAATATTAATGTCATTTATCAATATTATTATTTCTTAATATTAATTATTAATTTTTTGCCTACATCCCTTAGTATTGATTTAAGTCACATTAGTTGTTGATATCATTATTTTATTATTAATTGTGTTAATATTATTAATTATTAATACTAATCGTTAACATTTTTCACCAGTGTTTATAGTATCTTAATTGTGATTTTAAATATCTGTGATTAATATTAATTTTTATATTTATTAATATTAATAATTAATAATCTTGTTTCTGATATCCTGCCAGGAGAGGATTATATTACTCCCAGTGTCGCAGAAATTGTAAACCCCTCTATGATGTTATTCCTAGTAGCCAGGGGGTAAAGCATGACATTATTGAAACTACCGCAGTGTGTGTACATGCCGTCGGTCAGCTTTTTCCTTCTATCCAGGGTGGGAGAGGTTTATATGACTCCCAATATCACCGTGGGCGTGGACCGCCACCGTGTTATTTTCCCTGACATCCAAATGTGGAGAGGGTGATGTTTCTTCCGATTTCGCTTGGGTTGTACACCACCCCTGTTATATGATTCCTACTATCCAGCTGGCGAGAGGATGATATCAGTCTCAATATTGCAGGAGGTGTACACTCCTTGGTGATATTGTTCCTAATATCCAGGGACGGAGAGGATGATATCACTCCCATTAAAGCAGGGGGTGTACACCTCTTCTGTGACATTGTTCCTAATAGCCAGCCAGGGAGAGGAAGATATTACCGCCAATATCGCAGGGGTGTACACCCCCTTATGATATTGTTCCTTATATCCTGGGAGAGAGACGATGATACTAGTGGCAATGTCGCAGGGGTTGTACACACCCACTGTGCTATTGTTCCGAATAACACGATATGACTCCCAATATCACAGGGGGGAGGTACCTCCTCCTGTGATATTGTTTCTTATATTCAGGGGGAGAGGATGATATGACTCCCAATATCACAGGGGTTGTACACACCTCCTGCAATATTGTTCCTAATATCCCGAAGGGGAGAGCATAATATTACTCTCAATATCTCAGGGGGTGTACACCTCCTTTGTAATATTTTTCTTCATATCCATGATAGGAGAGGATGATAAGACTCCCAGTATGGCAAGAAGTGTACAGCCGGCCGTGATATAGTTCCTTACATCCAGGTAGGGAGAGGATGTTGTTACTGCCCATATCGTACAAAGTGTAAAACCCCTTCGATATTTTGCCTACAATCCTGAGGGGAGAGGATGATATTACTCCCAAAATCGAAGAAGGTGTACACCCCCCTGGGACACTGCACCCAATATTCACGTTGGGAGACGATGACAATATGCCCAATATCGCAGGGGATGTACACCCACCCTAGGATATTGTTCCTATATCGAGTGTGGGAGAAGACGCTATTACTCCCAATAACGGAGGGGCTGTGGCTGTACACCCCTCCTGTGATATTGTTCTTTATATCCTAGGGAAAAGAGGATGATATTACACCCAATACCGCAGGGGGTGTACACCCACTCAGTGATGTTGTTCTTAATGTACTCCACCTCCCACCACCAGGGATATCGTTCCTAATATCCAGGGGAAGAGAGGATAACATTATGCCCAATATTGCTGGGGAGTATACACAACCTCTGTGATGTTGTTCCTAGGATCCAAAGGTAGAGACGATGATATTACTGGCCATATTGCAGGGGGTGTACACCCTTCTGTGATATCGTTTTTGACATTCAGTTGGGGGAGACGATCACATTAA
This sequence comes from Macaca fascicularis, assembly GCF_037993035.2. NCBI lineage: Eukaryota > Metazoa > Chordata > Mammalia > Primates > Cercopithecidae > Macaca > Macaca fascicularis. Next base: position 103,190,229 of record NC_088380.1, read on the forward strand.
TCCCAATATCGCAGAAGGTGTACAGACCCCTGTGATGTGGTTCCTAATGTACAGGGGAAAGAGAAGAATATTATTCTCAATATCGCAGGGTGTGTAACCACCCTGTCCCCTGTATATTGTCCCTAATATGCAGAGGGGTGGAGGCTGACAGTACTCCCAATATCCCAGAAGGTGCACACACACCTGTGATATAGTTTCTAATATCCAGCGGGAAAGAGGCTGATTTTACTTTCGATATCACAGTGGGTGTACACCGCCCCCAACCCCGGGGTATCGTTCCTAATATCCAGGCGGGAAGAAGATGACATTGCTGACAATATCGAAGGGGGTGGACAACTCTTCTGTGATATGGTTCCTGATATCCAGGGGGTGAGTGGATGATGTGTACACCCCGCCTGTGATATGAATCCTAAAACCTAGAAGAAGAGAGAATGACATTGCTTCCAAAAACACACGGGGTGTACACACCCCGGTGTGATATTGTTCCTCATAACTTCTAGGGGAGAGCGTGATATTACTTCCAATATGACAGTGGCTTGACACCCAGTCTGTGATATTGGTTCTGCACACCAACTCTGTGCCCCTCTTTTCCATGCGTTCTCTCCTCACTGTTGGAACCTCGGGGGAGGCTTTATCTCTGGTTACAGATGAAGAGACGAGGGGTCTGAGAGGTTAAGCAAGTTTGTTACTGGAAAGGGGTCCCGATCCAGACTCCAAGAGAGGTTTCTTGGATCTCACAGAAGAAAGAATTCGGGGCGAGTCCATCAAGTGAAAGCAACTTTATGAGGAAAGAAAAGGAATAAAAGAATGGCTACTCTGGCCGGGCGCAGCGGCTCACTCCTGTAATCCTAGAACTTTGGGATGCCGAGGCAGGTGGATCACCTGAGGTGAGAAGTTCGAGACCAGCCTGGTCCAACATGGCAAAACCCTGTCTCCACTAAAATACAAAACATTAACGGTGTGGTGGCAGGTGCCTGTAATCCCAGCTACTAGGAAGGCTGAGGCAGGAGAATCGCTTAACCCAGGAGGCGGAGGTTGTAGTGAGCCAAGATCATGCCATTGCATTCTAGTTCGGCCAACAGAGCAAGACTCCATCTCAAAAAAAAAAAAAAGAAAAAAAAAGAATGGCTGCTCCACAGGCAGAGTGGCCTCAAAAGCTGCTGGTTGCCCATTTTCATGGTTATTTCTTGATCATACGCTAAACAAGGGTTGGACGATTCATGAGTGTTCCAGGAAAGGGGTGGGCAATTCCCAGAACTGAGAGTTTCTGCCTTCCCTTCTGAGACCGTGTAGGGTAACCTCCAGATGTTGCCATGGCATCTGTAAACTGTCGTGGCGCTGGTGGGAGTGTCTTGTAGCAGTTAAGGCATTATAATTAGCACATAATGAGCTGTGAGGGCAATCAGAGGTCACTCTCGTGGCCATCTTGGGTTTGGGGCTTTGGCCAACTTCTTTATTGCAACCTGCTTTATCAGCAAGGTCTTTATGACCTGTATCTTGTGGGGACCTCCTATCTCATCCTGTGACGAAGAATGCCTAGCCTACTGGGAATGCGGCCCAGCAGGTCTCAGCCTCCCTTTACCCAGCCCCCATTCAAGATGGAGTCGCTCTGGTTCACGTGCCTCTGACAAGCTGGCCTGGGTTGAGTGTCCCCTAGTGTGTGGTTGTTGGAGCTGTTCCTAGGAGTAAGCGGGATTGTCAGTAGGAAACAGGCCTCGGTTAGCCCTGGGGCTGGCACTCTGCCCCAGTATGTCGGTCTCATTTTAGTGGTGACAAAACTGGGGCTCAGAGACATCAACTCCCTCACCCCGAACCCCCAGACTGTGCGTGGTGGGCTGGGGTTTGAATGTGGGGCTTGAAGACCCATCATCTCCTCTGGTCCCCCAGTCTCTGCTGTCCAGGAGAAACAGGATCCCAGGATCCAGGCCCCTCATGGCACCAGCCAGGGTGGGTGGAGATGGGAAGGCACAGTTCCAAAGCCCCCCGGATTCTGAGGCAGTTCGGGGGCCGAGAGCAACCCGGACCTGCGACCCCACCCCGAGAAGAATGGCTGCAGGCCCGGCCCAGCGGGCAGGAGGTCTGTGTCCTCAGTCAACGTGACGGCGCTTCCCGCTCCTCCAGCCAGGCCGTGCCGTCTTCACGTTTCCAGTCATGCGGCCTCCTCTCCAATTCCCAAGCCCAACCCACAGAGACAGCGATCTGGGGTCAACGTGAGGTTTGTCAGCAGCTCTGAGCTGCTGCTTCCCGCCAGCCCCGCGGCCCGTTCTGGAAAGCTCTCTGCTGTCCCCTGGTGGGGAGGCTCGGGGCAGGGCTCTGGTTGCAAGCATGGGGTCCCAGAACCTCCTGGCTCTGTCACCTCTGCTGGGTGGCAAACCAACCCAGGACTGAACCAGTGACACCTGTGGCGCTCCCAGAACCTCCTGGCTCTGTCACCTCTGCTCGGTGGAACACCAACCCAGGACTGAAGCAGCAGATGGGTGCCTGATTCCTTATTATCAGAGCTCCGCCCACTGGCAAGTCCCTCTCTGGGCCTCAGTTTCCCCTTCCATTAAACAAGGGGCTTGGGGGATACAAAGGAGAGGTAACAGCTTAGTGAGGATGGGAGGTTTCTTCTGGGGAGATGAATACATTTATGAAACTTGATGGCGTGAGTGGTTGCACAGGACTGTGAATGCACAAATGCCACATTATTTGCGTTGAAATAGTTCATTGCATGCGATGTGAAAGTTACCTCATTTAAAGTGTTTAAAAGAGCGGCCTGGGAGAGTGCAGTGTATGTGAGAATCACGTGGGACACCCACAGTCTCTAACCTCGGTTTCCTTGCCGTAAACTGGCAGAGACCGTGTGAGCTGTGTTCCTTGGGCCCAGAGATTCCAAGAAGGAAAACCTGGGTTTCCAGGGACTGGGATGAGGGCCGGAGGCTGGAAGGGGAGGGGTATGTGGGGACGGCTGGGGGGCAGCCCAGATAAGGCTTTCAATACTGGGTAGCAGCATCTACACAGGCAGAGATCCCCGCATCTCACTTCCCGCAGGGCTGACCGGTGGTCAGAGGTGGGACTGGCCAGGCCCGGCCCAACCAAGCCTAGGAGCAGAGGACACTGAGTGAGGGATCCCTGGGGCCACCCTCACTGGCTTGTGGCTCTCCTGACACCACAAGAGAGGTCCAGGAGCTGACCTTGGGTCCTAATGGGGGACATCTTCCTGGCTGCAGGCTGGCAGGGTGGTGTGGTGGTCAGTGTACTGGGCTCTGCATCTCCGCCCCTACCTGCTGTGTGACGGTGGGCCAGACACCTAACCTCTCTGTGCCTCTATTTCTTCAATGGCGAACAGGGACACTAGCAGCCCCCACATCCAGGCACAGTGGCCTGAAGGTTAAAGGCAAGGGCGGCACGAGACCTACAGCAAGAGCTCTGAGCAGGGAGAGCAAGGAGCTGCCCAGAGTTCCACCACCATCTCCCCTCTGGCCGCCGAGGAAACCGAGGCTCATGATGACCTGGCCCAGGTCTGTTGGACTCACAGTTGTTCTCATCCCCAAGATCAGCGGGCTGCCACCAGGGAAGGAGATGGCCCCCAGACACAGCCCAGGAAGCACACAGGGAAGGATGCCCTGGGGACTTCGGTATGTTATTGTAAAAAAAAACCATTTATTGCTATTTGAACCCTGCTTTCATGCCTCCATTTCCCAGAAAATGAGCCACGGGAGACACCAGGAGAGGGAGGAGACCATCCTCCTTGCACAAAACCCACTCCCTCGGATGCTGTCCTCAGCGAGGGTGGCTGGGGGCCAACCAGGGGGCCCACCCGCAGAGTGGCAGAGGAGGCAGGTTGACCCTGTGGACGTTGAGCTCTGTGGCGAAGGTCCTGGCCTTCTGGTAGAAGAAGAGCGACTTCTCACGGTCCAGGAGGAAGTTGTGGGAGATGGTGGCCGGCCGCGTGTAGATCTTCAGCTGTGCCTTCTTGTTGCCCAGGTCCACGGCGGCTGCCAGTGCCAGCTGGTAGTACCTGGCTGCATCAAACGGGTCCTGAAGGGGACAGGTCATGCTCAGCAAAAGGGGGACTCGGAGCCCGTCTTCCCAGAGGCCGTTCCTGTCTCCAGGTCATTCCACATGTCCAGCCAATGCTGGCTCACCCCATGAACCCTGAAGCCTGTGACACTGCTGTGGTCTCAGCTGCAGGAGGTGGGGATGACCCTGACACCCCTGGAAGCCTTCCTGACTGCCCCTACGCCCCACTCACCCCAAGTCTCCTGCCCCAGTGCCACCCTCTCTGCAGGCAGTGGCTGCTTTCCCCATGGGCTGAGGTCAGGGCAGATCCTGCCTGCTCTGAGAGTTCCATGCAGGGCCCGTGGCTCCAAGCCACAGCAGGGGCACAGCGTTGAGTGACCCAGGCTCCCCTCTGGCCCCTGTCCATGCTGACCATTTCCAGGCCCTCCACGGGACAGGCCAGGTACAAAACCATCTCACAGGTGTTCTCTCTGGCAATGTTCCCTGAAATATTGACGGAGTGTGACTCCCCAGACATCCACTCCCATTTTCAATGCATCTTTGGCTCAAATTCACCATCCCTGGGTTGGGATGCCATCTCCCAGACCTCCTCCTTGACCCTCCCATCCCCCACCCGGCTTCTCCCCAGGCGCCTCCTCCACATGGGGTCACCCAAGGGACCTCTCTAAGACCCATGCCTAGCCTGTCCCTCTTTACCATCTCAAGATGACTCCCAGGGCCAAGGACAAAGTCCAAGATGCAGCAGTCCATTCCCCCACTGCCCCGCCCCACACACGGCGCAGGGGCGTGAGAAGGCCCCGAGTCACCGCCACTGCTCATCCAATGCCCCTCGGCCCAGCCGAACACTGGACTCTGTGCTGGGTACGTGGCTGAGCCTAATGTCCTTGCTCCCAGTCTGAGGGACCTGGGAGTGAACACTGACCACACAGGGTGGCCCGGGCTGTGGCAGAGGGAAGCCCAGGAGCCTGTGGGGGGCCCAGGAGGCCCCAGACTCAGCCGGGGGTGGAAGGCAAAGGCTTCCTGAAGGGGTGGGGGCATCCCAACTAAACAGGAAGGAGCCAGCCAATGCATATGTCTCTGCGTGTGCCTGTGCATGTGTCTGTGCATATTTGGGTGCCTGTGTGTCTGTGCGTGTTTGTGTGCCTGTGTGCATGCCTGTGTGTGTGTGCGTGTCTGTGTGTGCGTGTGCCTGTGCCCGTGTGCATTTGCGTGTGCATTTCCATGTGCCTGTAGTGTGTGCAGCAGCTAGTGAGTGGCAGGCTGAGCCAGGACACACCTAATCCTACCTATTCCAGGGCTCGCTCTCACGTGTAGACTAAAGGGGACCCCTTTTTAGAGGCAATCGGCAAAGATGCCCATTTACCCCTGCCTCTCTGCCAGCCTTCCAGGCCCCATGCAGCCCGGCTTTTTCTCCTACTCCTCTGGGCCCTGGGTCCAGAGCCTACTACACAAGGAGGAGGGTGTAGCCTTGGAAAGACAGCCGCCCTTGGGGAATTCCAAGGGGGTCTCCCTGTGGGAAGCTGGCCTGCACTGACAGCATAGTCACAATGAGGCCCAGAGGGCTGTGCATGGGAAGGAAGACTGTGCATGGGAAGGAGGGCTGTGCATGGGAAGGAGGTGAAGGAGGCCTCTGCCCCTCAACCCCAACCATGGACTTTGGCCTCTCAGGTACTACTTGGCCCTTTCCTTCCTCCTGGGCAGGCGGAGTGGGCGGCAGGCTTGACCAAAACAGAGAAAGGCCTCTTCTGGGAGGCCCGTCCCCCTGGGTCCCAGGTGAGCCCCTGAGCGGTGAGCAGCGTCCCTCTAGGTCTGACACTTGGCACCTCCCTGTCTGGCTGGGACTTGGGAGGCCACAGGGACCACTTCTGACCACCAGGTGTCGTCAGCACTGGGCGGGGGCCTTCCCGGCAGCCCCAGGCCTGCGGTGGGGGATACGGGGCGGGGTCTTAGGGCTGCCCCAGCTCCTCATGTTGTTCTAAGGCCCCCAAGATCTCGGCCGCAGGACTGGAGTGCCCTGGCCCCTCAGCCCATAAGGAGCACTGACGCGGTGCCGGTGCGATGCTGAGGAGGGGCGGTGCCTGCTGGGCAGAGGGGTGGAGACACCCCAGGTCTGAGTCTGACAGTCCCAGCTCTCCACCCCTGCAGGGCTGGGGGCAGAGGGAGCACAGCACCTCCCCTCGAGACAGACCCGACCCAGCAAGGCCTCAGCCTGGCTGGCTGGGGCCCCGCCCCACCGCACCTGCCCTGAGCTGGGGTTTCCCTGTCTGTGAACCCAATGGTAAGACACTGGTCCCACCCCACCCTTCCTGGGTGATGTGAAAATTCAAGGTGTCTCGGAACTCCAGGAAGGAGTTGCTCAGTGCAGGCTGGCACCCTGGGCAGGCTTCCTAGACGAGGCGCCAGGATTTGGGTTGGATCTTGCAACGTTGATTCAATGCGAGGATGATGCCGTCCTCCGAAATGTCCTTCTCCCGACCCTGTTTTCTTTGTTAAATGCAACTTGACACTTGACTGTCAAGAATCAGCTTTGGTGTCATCTCCTCCAGGAGGGCCCCCCGACTGCAATCCTCCTTCTTTATCCAGAGGACACCATTGCCCACTCATGTGTCAGCCTCCCTGGCTGAGACTGAGTTCTTGAGGGTGGGGCCTGGCCAGCTTGGGAGCTGGGTTGTATCTGCTGACCTTGCCGGCTCCTCCAGCCACGTGCAGAGCTCCAGGGAGGCCACTGGGCCATTCCTAAGGAAGGCTGGAACCCAGGCCTCTGGGGTCTGGGTGGAGATCCCACTCCAAGGGGGCCGGGAACACCCCAAGCCCTGCCCCTCCCCACCCACCTTCAGGTCGTAGAAGATGATGTCACCGAGCACCAGGTACACATTCACGTAGTGGAGGGTCTCCTCGTCGAACTCCAGCGGCGAGTTGCAGAGCTACAGGGCCTTGAGGTAGAAGTGCTCCGCCAGCTTGCCATGACCCAGCTGATGGTGCAGGGCGGCCAGCCGGTGGTAGGCCATGCGCTCATTCAGCTGGTCCCCTGGGGTGGAGGCCAAAGGGGCAGGTGTGAGGATGTGGCTCCCTGGGGCAGGGAGGGCACAGGCCCCTCTGGAGCAGGCATGCAGACCCCAGGCAGCACACCTGGCTTGCCTCCAGGCACCTGCGGTCACCTGGGCAGCTCTGGCCAGTCCCTTCTGGGTTCCCAGACTCACTTTCCCATCTGCAAAGCAGAATTAATAAGGCCTGCCCCGTCTACTGTGAGGCTTTGGCAAAGTCGGACTTGGATGGCCCAGCTCTGTGCCTACACATAGCCACCTGCCTATGCTCACTGGTTTTAACCAGGGGAGCCCAAAAGCCATGCAGTCCAGGTGCTCCCAGGCACCCCGGCTCCAGGCAACCCACAGACATAACATCCGACTCCTCCTGGGTGTGTCACAATCGGAGCCCCCTACTTTGGGGAGTCAGCTGCACACCTACTGTGTACTGGGCCACAGGGCACAAGGCGCTGGGGCATGCGGCCTGCCTAGGGTTCCCTGTCTCTGGAGGGGGACAGACGACCCTGGCACAGCACCAGGGGATGCCCGGCCTTAAGGGGCAGACTGTTGGAAGGGGAATTGGGATTTTATCAGCCAGAGAGCTGGGTGGTTGATGAGGGTGGGAAGGGTACAAGAGAAAGGGAATATGCCACTCAGCCTGGCACATACAGGGACCAACGAGATGCCTGGCATGTCTGGAAGGCAGAGGGCACACTGGGCGGCCCTTGTGGTCAGCAGCGGGAACAGGCAGAGGAAACAGAGCTCAGTCAGGCAGGGAGCTCTGCACTGCGTGAGAGACCTTGGGCTGTGCCGCACAGCCGGACGGGGAAGCCAGTTGGGCAGATCTGCCTGCCTGGACAGGAGACCAGGAAAATCCAGCAGCTGTTTCAGCTCCTGCCCTGCAGTCCTGGAGGCTGGGCTCTGGCACAGTGTGGGTCCTGGCAGGGTGGGGCTCAGGGGACTTACCCAGAGTGATGCTGAGTGCTAGGGCCACGTAGGCAAACTCCAAGCACTCCTGGGGATTTTCCAGTGTGGCCAGCAGTGCCACCAGCTTGTTGCACAGCTGTAGCTGCAGCTCCGCCTTGCGGTTGCCTGTAGTCATTGCCAGGGCCAGGACCCGGTCCTACCACACAGGCAGGTGGGGTCAGGTTTCCCGTAGCACCCACCTTGCCCAGCGCCCTCCTCAGAGCTCAAACATGTGCTTGGAGCTTCCCACACCCCAGCTACACCTGCACCTCCACACAGCTCTGTGCTCTGGGATAACACACAGTTCAGACACCCAAGTTGGGGGCTGAAGAGTCACCTGAGGCCCATCCAGCTACACCCGGCAGCCTCAGACCCGTCTCTCCCACCTGGCCACCGGGGGTCTGACTCGGGGGAGCCAGCACTCCTCTCTGCTCTAAAAACACCACATTTATCTGTGCCCAGGACTGAGCCACACCGTGAGCTCAGAGGAAGGGAGAAGCCGTCCCACTTCGGGGTGCATGCAGACCCGGGCCTCCCAGTGACATGCTGTGTGTCCTCTGACATGTCCCTGTGCCTCTCTGAGCCTCAGTTTCCTCATCTGAAAGATGGGGACAGAACTTCCCGCTCATGGTTGCTTGAGATCATCAGGTACAAGGGTAGAGCCATTGTCACATCCAGGCCCCGAGTGTTTGTCCCAGGCAGGGGCACGGTCAATATCATGCCCGGTGAGACCACTTGGAAACTAGCATGTGCATGGGTGGCCCTGCCTCCAGGTGGGAGGCCTCTGCCCTGCCACACCTGTGCCTCAGCCCTCCAGGTGCCCCCCTGAGGCCCACCCACATCAGCCCACAGGCCAGCTCACCCGGTAGAAGGACACAGCTTTCTCCCGCTCCCAGGCCCCACTGAAGAAGATGTCTCCAGCTGCCTCAAACAGCTCCGGCCCCAGGTTGGGGTCGCCTGTGTACAGGACCACATTCTGTGCCACCTGAAAGGAGACAGAAGTTCCCTCAAGACCCACACCTGGTGAGGTGGCCATGCCCACCTTTTCCAGCCTCCTTCCTCTCACACACTACAGGTACACCTGAGCATTTTTCAGACCCTGTGCATTAGGGCTGCCCCCACCACTGGCATGAGGACAATGAACTGATGCACCTGAGTGCCAGGAGATAACTGAGCAGCTGCAGCCCAGGAGCCCGACACCTGTGAATCCTACCACCAGGGCTAGCCCTAGCCCACTCCCCCTGCACTCACACCAGTCTCCGTGGCCCCCAGATTGCTGGGAGCCCATCCCCTGGCTCCTTTCTGCGTTGCCACATCCCTGCCACATCAACAGTGTTTGTGGGTGGGCCTGGTCCCCTCTTGGCCATGAGCTCTTGATCCCTCTCCTCAGCTCAAGGAGGTATACAGCAGGTGCTCAGTAATGAAAGCTTCACCAGGCTCGTGGGCTTCACAATTTGTTCCGGACCACACTGTGTTTGGGAAAGCCTCTGAAAACAGCCACTATGATAGATTCATTTTGTAAGGAGATGTGCCACGTGTTGCTTGGAGCAAGTTCTTCTGTGTGTTAACTGAGTGGTCACATTATTTGAGCATGTGCTGTATTTGAGCAGGTGCTGGGCACTGTGAGGGGCTGCGCCTCTGCCCTCAGGGAGAAGATGCTGGCCACTGGGGGAGGATATGAGGGAACCAGTTGGAGGGAGGAAAAAGGCACACAACAGGTGCTCAGCAGTAGCTTAGGAATGAGTGGATGGATGGATGAATGGATGAGGAGATGTAGACACATGGATGGATGGATGAGTGTGTGGATAGATTAATGCTGGGATGGATGGATGGACGGATGGATGGATGGATGGATGGATGGATGGATGGACGGACGGACGGACGGACGGACGGGTGGGTGGATGGGTGGATGGATGGGTGGATGGGTGGATGGGTGGGTGGATGGGTGGATGGGTGGATGGGTGGATGGGTGGGTGGGTGGGTGGATGGATGGATGGATGGATGGATGGATGGATGGATGGATGGGTGGAATGATGTGTGTATGTCTGTATGTATGTATGGGTGGGTAGATAATGTATGGATGGGTGGAGGGTAGATGATGTATGTGCATATGGATGGATAGATGGTGGATGAATGTATGGATAAACAAATTGACAGATAGATGAATGGAGGGATGGATTAATAGGTAGATTGGTGGGTGGATGGATGAATGATGGATGGATGGACGAACAGTGAATGGATGGATGGGAGAAAGGATGGATGGAAGGATGGATGGATGGATGAATGGATGGGTGAATGGATGATGGATGGATGGAAGGATGAACAGGTGGATGGATGGATGATGGAAGCATGGATGGATGATGGAAGCATGGATGGATGATGGATGGATGGATGAATGGATAAAAGGATATGTGGATGGATGATGGACGGATGGAAGGATAAACTGGTGATTGGATGGATGATGGAAGGATGAACGGACAGATGGATGGAACAACAGGTGAATGGATGGATAGACGGGTGAATGGATGGATAAAAGGGTGGGTGAATGATGGATGGGTGAATGATGGATGGGTGAATGGACAGATGGATGAATGGACAGATGGATGGATGAATGGACAGATGGATGAATGGACAGATGGATGGATGAATGGACATATGGATGATGGATGGATGGATGGATGGATGGATGGATGGATGGATGGATAATGGATGGATGATGGATGGATGGATGAAGAGATGAATGGATGGATAATGGAAGGATGGATGAATGGATAAATGGATAGATGGATGAATGATGGATGGATGGATGAACAGGAGGTGAGTGGATGGTTGATGGAAGGATGGATGGATGACAGATGGATATATGGATGAATGGATAAATGGATGAATGGATAAATGGATGAATGGATGAATGATGGATGGATGAATGGTGGATGGATGAATGGTAGATGGATGGAAGGATGAACAGGTGGATGGATGGAAGGATGGAAGGATGAACAGGTGAATGGATGGTTGATGGAAGGATGAATGGACGGATGGATGGATGAACAGGTGAATGGATGGATAGACGGGTGAATGGATGGATGATAAATGGATGTATGATAAAAGGATGGATGATAAAAGGATGGATGGATGAATGGACAGATGGATGGATGAATGGACAGATGGATGATGGATGGATGGATGGATGGATGGATGGATGGATGATGGATGGATGAACAGATGAATGGATGGATGATGGAAGGATGGATGGATGAATGGATAAATGGATAGATGGATGAATGATGGATAGATGGATGAACAGGAGGTGAGTGGATGGTTGATGGAAGGATGGATGGATGACAGATGGATATATGGATGAATGGATAAATGGATGAATGGATGAATGGATGAATGATGGATGGATGAATGGTGGATGGATGAATGGTAGATGGATGGAAGGATGAACAGGTGGATGGATGGAAGGATGGAAGGATGAACAGGTGAATGGATGGTTGATGGAAGGATGAATGGACGGATGGATGGATGAACAGGTGAATGGATGGATAGACGGGTGAATGCATGGATGATAAATGGATGTATGATAAAAGGATGGATGATAAAAGGATGGATGGATGAATGGACAGATGGATGGATGATGGCTGGATGGATAAATGGATGGATGGATGGATGATGGATAGATGGAAGGATGAACAGATGAATGGATGGATGATGGAAGGATAGATGATGGAAAGATGGGTGGATGATGGAAGGATGGATGGATGGATGAATGGATAAATGGATGGATGGAAGGATGAACAGGAGGTGAGTGGATGGATGATGGAAGGATAGATGGATGATAGATGGATGGATGGATAAATGGATGAATGGATAAAATGGATGGATGGATGGATGAATGATGGATGGATGGAAGGATGAACAGGTGAATGGATGGATGATGGAAGGATGGATGGATGAATGGACGAACAGGTGGATGGATGGTGGCTGAAAGAATGGATGATAAAAGAATGGATGAATGATGGATGGATGAATGGATGGATGGATGGACGATAGATGGATGAATGGAAGGATGAACAGGTGAATAGATGTATGATAGATGGATGGATGGATGGATGGATGGATGGATGGATGGATGGAAGGAAGGATGAGCAGGCGAGTGGATGAATGATGGAAGGATGGATGGATGATGGATGGATGGAAGAATGAACAGGTGAATGGATGATGGAAGGATGGAAGAATGGACAGAGAGATGGATGAACAGGTCAATGGATGGATGGATGATAAAAGGATGGATGATGAATGAATGGATGGATGGATGGACAGCTGAATGAAAGCATCATGGATGGATGGAAGATGGTTGGATGGATAATGGAAAGATGGATGGAAGGATGGATGGAAGGATGGATGGAAGGATGGACGAACAGGTGAATGGATGGACGAAGAGGTGAACAGAAACATGATGGATGGATGGATGGATAGAAGGATGAACAGTTGGATGGATGATGGAAAGATAGATGGAAGGATGGATGGATGGACGAACAGGTGAATGGATGGATGGACAGGAGAATGGATGGATGATAAAAGGATGGATGGATGATAGATGGATGGATGGACGGAGGGATGGATGGATGGACAGAGGGATGGATGATGGATGGATGGATGGATGGATGCGTGGAAAGACAAACAGGTGAATGGATGGATGATGGAAGGATGGAAGGATGGATGATAGATGGATAGATGGAAGGACCCACAGGTATATGGGAAGATGATGGAAGAATGGATGGATGATGGATGGATGGATGGAAGGATGAGCAGGTAAACAGATAGATGATGGAAGGATGAATGGATGGGTGGATGGACAGGTGAATGGATGGATAGATGGGTGAATAGATGGATGAGAAAAGGATGGATGAATGATGGATGGATGGATGCACAGATGGATGGATGGATGGATGGATGGATGGATGGATGGATGGATGAACAGGTAAATAGATGATGGAAGAATGAATGGATGGGTGGATGGACAGAAAGTGAACAGCACAGGGGTCCTCCTGCATCCCTTGCCACTCACCTGGATGTACAAGTCCACCAGCTCGCTCTGCTGCAGGCTGTAATAGATCTTCCCTGCTTGCAGCCAGGCACGCGCCTCCTTCTCTTTCTTCTGAAGATCAATGAAAATCCCCAGACTTCATTTAGTGTAGTCCAGAGTGGATTTGTAGGCCCTGGAATCAGACACAGGTGTCAGAACAAGGGCTTTCATCCTCCTGGAACCAGTCTGCCTCCTCCTGTGGGTCTGGTGACAGATGAATCTGGAATGTGCGGACTGGGAACGGCCCCCTTGTGTGTGCAGTGTTCTGCCCTTCCCAGGGTGCTGGGAGGGCCAGGGTGAACACACACAGCATGGAAAAGATGAAGGACATCCTTCTGAGGGAATTGGGCATCATGCTGCCCTGTGGCAGGAGGAATGTGCTAGTCCATCTCCCCTGCCTCCCAGACATGGCCTGTGTCTTCTCCAGACGCACCAGGAGCCGTTAGTGTTCAGAGGCTATCTGGGCCGATGGTTCTCAAGGTGTGCAGGTATCACAGTCACCCGGAGGCCTGTCCCTATAGCTTGCTGGCCCTGCCCACAGAGCTTCCGGCTCCACAGGCCTGGGGCAGGCCCTAGAACTCCCACTTGCCACAGGCTCCTAGGTGACATGGATGCTGCTCTGCTGGTCCAGGGACTACACTTTGAGAAGCATGGCTCTAGCACACTGGCCCATTTTCCTTTTGTGAACCTGAGGCCAAGACTGGAGCCAGTCTCCCAGGTCCCCATGGAATCTGGCTCCTTCCCTGCTCTCTCAGTAAGTCTGACACTCCAGGGGGTGTGACTGCAGCAATGTCACTGGGCCCTGTGGGTGGGGTGGCCAGGGCCATGGTTACCCCACCAGGTCAGGATGCTTGGGGGAAGCCGAGTAGGCCACATATGGGATGTGAGACCTTGAAACCCTGCCCCAGGGAAGCAGGTGACACAACTGGCTCTGTCTTCTGTGGGAGAGAAGCCACAGGTGGCTGCTGTGGTCACATTTAAGGGGACAGATGAAGGCCAGGAGTGAAGATTCGGGGCAGTCAGAGGTCAGATGACAAAAGCCACCATAGTAGGAAGAACAGCCCAGAGAGCACGTACTGCCTCTGCTGGGGTGGAGATGACCTTTGACCCAACAAGGGAGGCTCAAGCTGGGACTCACGGGCCAGCAGCAGCCCTGGAACGACCCCAGGCCCACCAGCTCAAAGCATCTGATGCCAAGGAACCAAATGATCAAAAGGAGAGGGGCTGCTGGGGTCCTGGGCCAGCTTTCTTGTGCCCCGCTCCTTGCCCTGCCCATCCCCACCTCCACCACTGCAAAGCCAGCCCTTACCGCTCGGTACCCAGGGACAGGTAGAGCTGACTGATGGTCTCCAGGAGCTGCCCCTCCAGCACCTTGTCGGCCACCTTGCGGGCCAGGGAGAGCTGGAGCTCATGGTAGATGACACGCTGGGCCTCACTGGGCATGACGGTGCCGTAGAAGTAGCACAGCCGCTGGACGGACCGCAGCTGGCCTGGGCAGAAGACAAAATGGAAGACATTAGTCTCCCAGCATCGAAGCGAGGCTGGCTGGGCTCGGAGGCCCCTGAGCCATGCTTGCCTCTTTCACACCTCTGTGAGCCTGGGCCCCATAGGTGGGGAGACTGAGCACAGACAGGCCATGCACCCATTTCAGGACAGATTCCGAACACACAGTCACATGGGCACACTTTGGTGCAGATGCTCATGGTAGAGGCCGGCCTTCTTTACAACTCCCAGGGCTGAGGTCCTGGCCAGGCTCGGCCCCTGCACCAGGCCATCTATTTCTGCTTCACAAAGCCTCTCTGGCCAGGACCAGGGCCGCCTTCAGCCTGAGCTGATGAGGCCAGGGGCACAAGTAGCCCCTGTCGCAGATGGAACCCTGAGAGAGCAAAGCCAAGCGTCATGTCTGCCACATACGGCATCATGTTGGGGGAACGGGGTTCAAAGCTGGGCCCTGGCGTTCCCACACATGCTTCTCTCATGCAACCAGGCTCCCAAGCCACAGGCTCACTGACCTCTCCCAAAGCCAGGGCGCTGGGAACGGTGGAAAGCTTCTGATTTTCTAGTGCCAGAAACATTCCGGAGATTAACACAGGAAACCAGGTACGCCAAATGGACAGCTGTTACACACACCACCCAACAACAGCTGAATACACAGTCCTCTCGAGCACCCATGGGACATTCCCCATGACAGACCATGTGCCAGGCCACAAAATGAGCCTCAGGGAATGGAGAAGGTCTGAGACCAAAGCAGAGGTGTTCTTCAGCTGTACTGGCACGAAACTGGAAATCAACAGTGAAGGAAATGTGAGAAATTCAAAAATATGTGGAAATTACACACTCCTAAACAACCAGTGAGTCAAAGAGACCATCAGGGAAACTGAAAACTAATTTGAGAAGAATGCAAACAAATGCACAGCCCGGGCCAGCGCGGTGGCTCACGCCTGTCATCCCAGCACTGTGGGAGGCCGAGGCGGGAGGATCGCTTGAGTACAGGAGTTTGAGAACAGCCTGGGAAACATGGTGAAATCCCGTCTCTATAAAAAAGTAAAATATAAAAATTAGCCGGGTAGGGTGGTGCACGTCTGTAATCCCAGCTACTCGGGAGGCTGAGGCATGAGAATGGCTTGAACCTGGGTAGAAGTTGCAGTGAGCCAAGATTACACCACTGCACCCCACCCTGGGCAATAGAGCAAAACTCTGTCTTTAAAAAAAAAAAAAAATAGCACAGTGTATCAAAAATTCCAACATGCAGCTAAGGCAGTGCTGAAAGGGAAATTTATAACTGTAAATGTCTACATTCAAAGACAGAAGAAAAATCTCAAAAACCTAACCTTCCACCTTGAGAAACTAGAAAAAGAATGAACTAAACCCAAAGCAAATAAAAGGAAGAAAATAATAAATATGAGAGTGGAAATGGGAAGTAAAAATACAGAGAATGGAAAAACAGAGATAATCAACAGAACCAAAAGTGGGTTTTTTGAAAATAATAACAAAATTGACAAATCTTTCACCAGACTGACCAAGAAAAGAAAGAGGGACACAAATGACGGAAATCAGAGACTGAGCACCATGGCTCACGCCTGTCATCCCAGCGCTTTGTGAGGCCGAGGTGGAAGGATCGCTGAGGCCAGCATTCAAGACTAGCCTGGGGGAACATGATGAGACCCCATCTCTAATAAAAAGAAATAAATAAAAAATTAAAAACCCAAGTTTCTAAAATGAGAAATGAAAGAGGAAACATTATTGCCAACCTGACAGAAATAAAAGGATTCCATGAAAACACTACGAACAACTCTACACCAACAAATCAGACCATCTAGACACAACAGCCAAACTCCTAAAATGACACAAACTACCAAAAGTGACTCAAAAATGACCCCAAGTAAGCATGTGGGGTATCAGCGCCGCCCTCGGTCTCCTTGACCATTCAGGGCAGGGTGGGGAGATAGGGAGGCATGATCCCCGTTCCCTGGCCTGCATTTCCAAGTCTGAATCCCCCAGCACCCTGGGGACGGCCTCGTAGGAGGAGGTGCCACAGGCTATTGTGCCAGGAGCCACGGGAGGCTGCAGTGGGGGTTGGGGCGCTGGATTCCTGGAGGGTCTCCTTCCAGTCAGAGAATGCCCCTGGGGAAGAAGCCTGGGTCTGAACCCCCCACCCCTCCTTGGGCAGATATGTGGGACCGGGGCCCCTTCACATGGTCCTTCCCAAAATCTCATCCCTCCTAGGGCCAGGAGTGGGTGCCAGGCCTGTGCTGGGAAATGGGCAGATTTGGCCACAGCCCCTGGGGCTCTGGTCCAGGCCACAGGAGGCAGCTCTGAGTGCTCTCACTATGCCATGACAAAGCACTGCAAGGCAGAGGGGACCCACAACAGTATCCCTTGTCTCGGCCATTTCCCTGGACTCAACTTCCTCATCTATCCTCTGCGGCCTAGATTTCGGACAGCCCTGCCCACCTACTGTCCATTCACTGCTCAGTCTGCAGTGACTGTTGGATAGCACTCCATGGCTCCCCAGTGCTCTTGGGGAAAAGGCCAAGCCACAGCCTGAGGCCCCAGGCCCTGCTTAGCTCTCCAGAAGAGCTTCTCACCATCCAGCACCCAACCCACGCACTCCTAACTCTGCACCTCCCTGCATAAGCCCTGCTCACTCACCCCCGCTCACACCCCACTTATCCCCGCTCACACTTCCGCTCACTCACCCCAATCACACCTCCGCTCACTCACCCCCACTCAGTCATCCCCGCTCACACTCCCACTCACTCACCCCATCACACCTCCGCTCACTCACCCCCACTCACTCATCTCCACTCACACTCCCGCTCACTCATCCCCACTCACTCACCACCGCACCCCACTCATCCCGGCTCACACTCCTGATCACTCACTCCCATCACACCTCTGCTCACTCACCCCCACTCATCCCCGCTCACTGACCATCACACCTCCGCTCACTCACCACCACTCACTCATCCCCGCTCAATCACCCCCACTCAATCACCCCCACTCACTCACTGCCCCTCACACCCCCTTCGTCCCCGCTCACTCACCCCCACTCGCTCACCCCTGCTCACACCCCACTCATCCCCGCTCACACTCCCACTCACCCCCATCACACCTCCACTCACTCACCCCCACTCACTCATCCCCGCTCACTCACCCCCACTCACTCACCACCACTCACCCCCACTAGCTTATCCCTGGTCCTTCACACAGGCTACACCACCAGCCCCTCCACCACCACCTATTACTTGATTAAATCCTCTCAACCCTCTGGTCCCAGACTAAGAGGCTTCCCTAACCCGGGGCCAAGTGCTGCCCCGCCATCACGCCACTCACCCTTTTGTGGCTTCTCTGGCCTAAAACTCACATTCCCATGCTCAGTCCCTGCCACCCGAGGACCCCACAAGCCCTATTTATGCGTGGGGCTGGCACACACTGCACAACGAGCTGCTTTTGCATGAACTGCTCTGCGGCTTCGGGCAATCACCCGCCCCGTGTCCTTTGTGAAGTGGGATGACAGGTGCGCAGCCTGCCAACACACCAAGCAGATAAGACGGGCACAAGAACCGGCGTTCAGGGCCTGGCTCATGGAGGGGCCCCAAGTCCCAGCTCAGCAGAGCCTGTCTTGATCCCAGGGTTATGGCTAGGGATTCCCAGCACGCAGGACTTTCCGTGCTCAAGGCAGCATGGTCCCTGGGCAAACTGGGAAGAGCTGGCTGCCCCAGTAGGGCAGAGGGCCTGGCCTTGCATGGGAACCGCCTGTCTCCAGGGCGCTTGCCAACATCTGCTGCTGGCCATGACTCAGCACTTTCGATGGTGGAAAAACCACCACTTGTTTCTGAATCACAAACCCCAGGTGTGCCCTGATGCGAGTGGCCCCGGAAGGTGAACAGGAGGAACCGGGGCACTCACTCTCCACATGGCCCATCTCCACAGCGACTGGAAGGGCCCACTCATAGTAGCCCTTGCCCTGCTGGGCCGGACCCTGGTGGGTGCAGAGGTGGCCCAGCTGCAGGAGCACGTGGGTGAAGTCCCGGCCACACTCCCTGCAGGGCAGCCTTGAGAACAGCCGCACGGCCTCCAGGAGGTGGTGCTGGGCCAGCCTGCTGGCACCCGCGTGCAGGCACAGGGTCCCGAAGTTGGCCAGCACCACTGCCTGGTTCCTCCGCTGGCCCAGGTCCTGAGCCGCCCGCAGGGTGCGGTAGTAGCCCTAGGCTGCCTGTCTCATCCGGCCCAGCAGGGCAAGGGCTACTATGCCTTCAGAGCCACGTCTCTCTCTTGTCATCTAACCCATTTAAACTCTCCTTTCAAACTATATGCCAGACCTAACCACTTCTCACCTTTCTCATCATTTCCAACCAGGTCCAGCCCTCATCACAGCGCTCTGGGTTACTGCAAAAGCCTCCCAATCGCCAGGCACAGTGGCTCATGCTTGTAATCCCAGTACTTTGGTAGGCCAAGGCAGGTGGATCATCAGAGGTCAGGAGTTCAAGACCAGCCTGGCCAACATGGTGAAACCCCTCTACTAAAAATACAAAAAATTAGCCAAGCATGGTGGTGGGTGCCTGTAATCCCAGCTATTCGGGAGGCTGAAGCAGGAGAATCACTTGAACACAGAAGGCAGAGGTTACAGTGAGCCGAGATCGTGCCATTGCACTCCAGCCTGGGTGACAAGAGCGAAACTCCATCTCAGAAGGTTTAAAAAAAAAAAAAAAAAGCCTCCCAACCTACCTCTCTCCTTCCACCTTTCACCCTACCCTGCATTCTACCTTCCACTCTCAAACATTTCAGAAAAAAAAAAAATTATATCCACAGAGAGAGAAAGAGAAAGTACAAATGGGGTGAAATGTTTGGGGAATCTGAGGGAAGAGTATATGGGAATTCTCTGTACTATTTTTGCAACTTTTCCATAAGTCTGGATTATTTTGAATTCAAGAGTTAAACAAAGAAAAAACAAAAACCAAAACAAAAACAAAACACTATCTCCATTTGTGAATCCATCCTGTCTTTCCCCTGGCAACTGAAGGATGCTCTCAACTAAGCACATCTATTTTTTCATGAACACTAAAAGAATCCTTGCCTAGTTTTGACTTTCTGTGCTTGGCAGTAGAATTTCATATATGTGTGTGTGTACATATATGTGTGTGGTGTGTGTGTGTATATACAGAAAGGGAGAAATATATATGTGTGTATATATATAAATATATTGTAAATTTATACTGGTAATGTGTATATATATAAATATATGTGTGTGTTTAGATATATATAATACATACCCCATAGGCTGTCCTTAACCAGTTCTAAACTTAGTCGGAAAAACACATACCTAAGCAGAGAATTTCAAAATAATAAGATGAATATTTTGATAGAGGGATGTGTTGCTATGGAACATGCTGCTAAGACACAAAACCTCCTAGATGGGGCAAAGAATGAACGAAGTTTTGCACCTATAGGCACCCCCTCTGATATCCCCTCAAACGTTTATATTTATATGCATTTGCTTCCCCCAGGACCCCCGTTTCATAAGGGTTAGTCCTAGAGCCTAGCAAGTTCCTACTACAGCTGGCACACATATGCCATTCAAGAAACAGTGGCTGAGTGAATGACGAGTTAAGAACCATTTGTCAGCCAGTGCTCAGTAATACAAAATGCACTGGTATGCAAACTATATTTTTGTTGAAAGCAAGGGCAGGATCACAAATTATCTTTCCAGAGAAAGCAAACCTCAAAAGCTTCTTTACCCTACTAAAGCACGTTATAAGACGCTCCCCTTATATAAAAGAAAACCTCCTCATTCGTTATCAATGGCATGGAAACCTAATAAGCCTTCACCTCTGATGACATCTCTTCCATCCCCAGGGCTAGAAGAAGGAGGTTCTGGAAACCCTGGTAGTTGTGAAGGTGGCTCCCAGCTCTGACAGTCTTGAACCCTGCGGGTGCGGAGGTCACACAGCAGAAGAACAACAGAGGGAAGCATCATCAGGCTTTGAATATGTTTGAACCAGAGATGGCAAATAGGCTGCAGCCAACTGAAAACACCAGAGATTCATGGTGGCCACCTGAGGGGTTGTGCTCTTAAAAAACAAAAATAAAAATTAAAAATTAAAAAATTAAAAAAGGAAGGGGTCAAGAATCCATCAGGTCTGACTGAGATGTGTATCAGTGACTAACACCTCATATGGCAAAAGTACTCCGGTGCGCTTTGGGTACTCACAGCTTCAGCAGTATTCAAAGGCGTGTGCTTCCCTAAGACTAAGCCACGGGAATACCCCCAGCAACAATGCCAGGAGAAACGTCTAACATGGATTTGGCTAGAAATACAGTTGTCTTTAACAAATTAACACTGAATAAATCCTGACTTACTAGAGCCTGCGAGAATGACATTCTCAATAACAGTTATCACTACAATCTCCAAACATCTGCAATCCTGCAAGGAGGAACTGTGACAGCGCAGGCCACGTGTCCAGACGGCTTCCCAGACTGCCTGTCACAGAATAAAAGAAATGAAACCCCCCCTAAGAATGTCTTCACTCACATTTAGCCAGTTGTTCCTTTGTGTGCATCTCTTTGCTAAAATGGCCATTCTTCCCCACAGCCTGAAGTCATACGCTAAAATAAATGAGACTCACATGAAGCCAGAAACGTGCAGATGCCAAGGAAACCAACACAAACGAAATGGGCTGGAGAGTGTGGCCAGGAGGATGGTACTTCCCAGGAAGCAATTACTTCATCTCTGCCCATGAAGCAGGCAGCTGTCACTGTCCCCCAGGCCCACGCCAGCCACTCGAAGTAGGTTCTAACCAAACTACCTCCAACAATCAACATAAATACACCACACAATTGGCTTCTGAAAGGACACCTTGCAACCAACAAGAAACTGCTAGCACAGCTTTGAAAAACTGTGCAACTAAAATCCTTGGAAAGGGATCAACACTGCCACATTTTGACTCAAATACTGTTTCGTGGTAGCACTGCAATAATTCACTGAAACAAAAGAATGAATGAGGAACATTATATAAATGAATATAAAAGAATGAATGAAGAATGAACATTATATAAATGAATGTTTATATAGGAATCAGAGGAAGCATGACTAATCATTTAAAGAAATAGGTCAAGAAACTGCTAGGTTCAGATGCTACCGTGAGACACTGTCAGGGCCTTAGGCAAATTCACTTCTCTTGGTCCTGTTTCTAGGTTCATCAAAAATCAGCTTCGGATTAGGGAATCTGTTGCTTTCCAATGCCTTCCTTCTGCGATTCCAGCCCAGATTTTAGGACTGCTCTCCCACTTGGTATATGAAAGCACTTTCTATGTACAATAGCAAGAGTACATTTCTGTGTTGAATGCGGTTTGGGACCTACTCTATGAGGCAGAATATCATCATGTAATTTTAAGCATGACAACAAGGCACACTCTAGATAAGGATAACACATAAGGCATGGCCATACACCTGTGTGTGCCTGGCAGGGAGACGGGGAAGTCTCATTTAATGAAGCCGGGGTGCCTGTTGCACCTTAACATCCTCAGTCCACATCAAGTTCACAACGTCCTTCTGACATCAAACCACAGGTATCACATACTTTTCCATACTTTCCACCCAAGATTAAAATATGCAGAGCACACCGTGATAAAGACGCCTCCATCCCCAGCATGTGGGCTCACATTCTGTAGAATTACATACTTTCAGGGCAAAATGGTGACCAGGTTGTAGTGGCAAGCAAGACTGGGCTCCGTGGGGACAGCAGGCCCTGCAGCAGCCACCACTCCAGTTGCCACAGTCTGATGCAGCTGCAGAGAAGCTGTGGCTGAGGCCATTCACTTTGTGAGAGAACCGCACAGGAGGGAAAAGGTAGGGAAGGTAGGGAAGAGGGCAATGTCAGGCTTCTGAGCCCAAGCCAAGCCATCGCATCCCCTGTGACTTGCACATATATGCCCAGATGGCCTGAAGTAACTGAAGAATCACAAAAGAAGTGCAAATGCCCTGTCCGGCCTTAACTGATGACATTCCACCACAAAAGAAGTGAAAATGGCCGGTTCTTGCCTTAAGTGATGATATTATCTTGTGAAATTCCTTTTCCTGGCTCATCCTGGCTCAAAAAGCTCCCACACTGAGCACCTTGTGACCCCCACTCCTGCCCACCAGAGAACAACCCCCCTTTGACTGTAATTTTCCTTTACCTACCCAAATCCTATAAAATGGCCCCACCCTTATCTCCCTCCACTGACTCTCTTTTAGGACTCAGCCCGCCTGCACCCAGGTGATTAAAAAGCTTTATTGCTCACACAAAGCCTGTTTGGTGGTCTCTTCACACGGACGTACATGACAGGCAGGTGCAGAGCCAGGGAAGGATCTGTGATGAGAACAGAAAGGAATGCGCCTCCCTGTACACACACTCGGAGTTTATGACAATGTGGGTAGGGGGCTGAACTGGATGCCTGAGAACATTCCTCCAAGTTCCTTTGCTGATTTTCTAAATATTGGTGTAAACTCTGAACTCAGAAAATTTTTTTAAATCACTTCAATCAACATCTTTGTCTGGTGCTCAGCATCATCATGTCTACATGATTATCTAGAAAACCAACTTCGGTTCTAAGGCTCACGTCCTCCTACAGTGTCCCAGGGATTTTACAAGGGAATGCACCTCTCATTCGCATCAAGAACACACACAACTACCATTAAATAAATGCTTAATTTGCTTACACAATTTTTTAAACACCCAGATTTGAAATACAATAGAGAAGACAACTTTTTGATAGCTCTGCTTGCCAACTGGAGAAAATAACCTGCCATGATTTCTAACCAGTCAACCACCTGTCTTCCCTGGCTGCAGTAGGAGCAATCTTTCTGAGCTCAGGATTAAAAAGAACCTAGCTGGTTAAGGGACAGATAATCATCAGTTCTCAGCAGGCCTCCTGGGTCCCAAATCCCCATGTGATACGTGGAAGTAAAAAGCTATCAATGACCAAGCATCTGGACGCTTATCCCACCTTGCCATCTGCTTCTCCTGCCATGCAAATATAAAATTAATAAGCCTGCTATTAGAGAACAGAGTTGGTGCTGCATCTGTCTTCCTAAAATTACGGATAATTACCAGCCCACAATGGCTTCTAATCAGATTTGAGTGGTCCCTTAGACAGGAAGCTAAAGTGCCTCAGCCCTAAACTGAGAAGAAAACAGAAACTGGAATGTTCTAGGTTTGATTTTTTTCCCCCTTGTTCTAAAGTTGCTGTCCCCAAATCTCCTTCTACTGTCTTGTTTATAAAATGTATGAGAAACAGGGAAATTTAAAGACACTATAGAAATGGCCACTTTTTCTAGGTACAAACTTCGTCAACATGATTTTCAGCTGCTGGGCTTTTTCTCCACAAACTGTGAGCCTGGAGTACATTTTTCTCCCTCGTGGTTACACATTCAGAGTCAGGGAAAGTGGCTTTAGCAGTAAAGAGGGGAGTGCAGTGAGAAGTGACCGGGCACTGAGAAGGGCAGACAGGGACTCTACCTCGGTGGCCTGCAGCATTCCTGGGCCTCGGCCTTTACTTTTCTATCTGTACAAGGGATCTAAAGGCCCGTGATTCTAGGCCACGACAGCTCTTCATACACACATACGCAAATATCACACGCCTATGTGAAAAGCTGTGACACTTGGCTGATTTCCTGAAGAAGTTATCTTGTATCATTTCTACTCAAGTACTCCACCTCCTTCCAGACAAGTATCTGAGGATGATGGGCGATCCCACAGCAATGTGTGTAACCTCTCCTGCTTATGATCCCTGTTCACATAGCATTTTCCAAAAGCATTTGGTGTGAAGTGCCAGAAGAAAGAAGAAGAAGGTTCTTTTAGCCCATTCATTCATTCATTCATTCATTCAACAAATATTGACTGACTAACTACGTGCCAGGCACTGGTGATATAACAAGGAACATACATATTTTTGTAGGTAGAGACAGACAACCAAAAAGTATGTTAAAGAGTGATCAATGCTGTAGAGGAAAATACACCAGGAAACAGGAAAGAAGAATACCCCTAGCCACCCTACACTGGGGTGATGCTAGCGTTACAAAATGGAAACAGCGGCCGGGCACGGTGGCTCACACCTGTAATCTCAGCTCTTTGGGAGACTGAGGCAGGCAGATCATCTGAGTTCAGGAGTTCAAGATCAGCCTGACCAATACGGCGAAACTCTGTCTCTACTAAAAACATAAAAATTAGCTGGACGTGGTGGCACACACCTGTAATCCCAGTTACTCAGGAAGATGAGGCACAAGAATCACTTGAACCTGGGAGGCAGAGGTTGGAGTGAGCCGAGGTCGTGCCACTGCACTCCAGCCTGGGTGACAGAGCAAGACTCTGTCTCAAAAAAAGTAAAAATAAAAATAAAATGTAAACAGAGAATAAGATACCAAAAGAAAGAACGTGAACGATTAATTGTAACAAAAGCCTTTGTAAGCTGATACTTTCCTTCCTGGATCCTTTTACCTTACAAATGGAAAAAAACGGTGGGTAGGGGTAGCATCAAAATTATGGTGATGTTTTAAGATGGCTTTGGGTTTCAGATATCTGACAGCCATACTCATGTACTTCAAGGAGAAAGCTCTAGCTCTGTAAGCCATCTGGGCAATGGTTTAATGTCTTTTTTTTTTTTTTTTCCCCAGAGGATTTTTAAAGTACAGGAAAACGTGTGTGTTTATTTGGCTGCTCTGTGCCCGCACACGTGCAAACTGTGCTAACAGGTTTTTCCATGTTTTGCTGAATTTGCCAGCTTGCCATAAACAGGCTTCCATGTCTTAATTGTCTATAAATAGCACGAACACACAAAAATGCAAATCAAGACAAGCTGTCCCTTCAACTGCTGCTGCCATGATGACAGCGAGCGACAATTGGCCAAATCAATACATGGAGACTGAAGCTGTCCGGCAGAGAGCACAGGGCCGACTGCTTTTCCCATAGCATTTAAAGAAACAAGCGGAAACAGCTCTCCACACAGGACAGACACGTCCTTTGTTCTTTGAATAAATGCTGCCAATGCCCAAAATACTTTCTCCATCACACTATCTATATGGAATTCAAGTTCCTTCCAATACCATGAGTAACACCAGTGATAGACTATGTTTAGCCATAATGACCCATTAGCATTCTTTTTCCTCTAAAATGTTGAAATAATAACATTGAGTGTGCACTCACGAGGTGCCAGGCTCTGAGTTTGATCTCGTTTAGTTCTCATTGAAATCCGGTAAGATCAGTACCATATTCTCTCATTTTTCATAGATGAGGAAACTGAGTCATAGAAAGGCTAAGTAAGTTGTCCATGGTCACAGGTTATTTAGGAACTTTTCTCCAAACTTTCAAAAGTTAACTACTGCCACTATTACTAATGGGTTTCTGTTTGTTTGTTTTTCTTTTTTTTTTTTTGAGACAGGGTCTTGCTCTGACCAGACTGGAGTGCAGTGGCGTAATGATGTTTCACTGCAGCCTCGACTTCCCGGGCTCAAGTGATTCTCGCACCTCAGCCTCTCCAGTAGCTGGGATTACAGGCATGAGCCACCACACCTGGCTAATTTTTTAATTTTTATTTTTTGTAGGGATGGGGTTTCACCATGTTGCCCAGACTGGTTCCGAACTCTGGGCTCAAGAGATCCTCCCAGGTCGGCCTCCCAAAGTG
Organism: Macaca fascicularis; assembly: GCF_037993035.2. NCBI lineage: Eukaryota > Metazoa > Chordata > Mammalia > Primates > Cercopithecidae > Macaca > Macaca fascicularis. The sequence goes on from NC_088380.1 coordinate 103,216,476, forward strand.
CTGGGATTACAGGTGTAAACCACTGTGCACAGCCCTACAAATGCGACTTGTACAAAGTCAGAGCAGTGAGCAGGAAGAGAACAGAGACTTCAGTGAGTCTCCTGGCTGTTGCAACACCATATCCCTCCTCCATACCGTAATGTGTCTACACCCACCAAGCTCCTAGATGTTGAAGGCAGGCCAGCTCAGAGCCGAAACAGCAGTAAAGAAAGAGAAGATGCAGACATGCGTCTTGATTTCAGTTCGAGCGTGCGTCTCTCCCCTGCAGCTGCACAGGCAGAAACCAGGGGCCTGAGTCTGAGGCAGTGTGTTTGGTTCCTGGCAGGTAATCTTTTGGGAGACCATCCCATACAATTAGTGTTACACTTCTCAAAAAGGAAGTGAGACTTTTATAGAAAAATCGATTCCATTTGGGAGAAAGGTCTAATAAAACTACAAAAGGATAATTCAACAACAAATTAAATTCATCTGTCCAAACTGAAATCCCAAAGCCCTCTGGGCACACAGCTGCTTTTCTGAGCTGAAATTCAGCTCCAGCTAAGAAACAGGTCAACTTTTCTAAAAAGATTCTTTTTCACAAGCCTTCAATAAAAATTCCTTTCCCTCACTTGTCATTTTCCAGATTTAATGGCTCCGTTGGCCTTCCTCTTATTTAGGCCATGAGCACTGACTGCATGTCTGCTACGGCTGGGACTCCAAGGGAGGCACCCTAGGGAACACAGATGACGGCAGCACAGCGACACCCTCAAGGAGCACACACGGGGAAGGCAAGATGATACCATGGCAGCCTTCAAACAGAAAAGAACTTGGCCTCCATACCCCGTCTCATTTCTAGAAAACAACGATGCTGAGTCAGTAACATTTACCGAACAGCCTGCAGTGTGAAGGCAGGCACGAGGGGGCTCCATGCGGGGAAGAGCACCTTCAGAAGGGGGCATGCAAGCAACGTGCAGGCAGGAGACACTCCCACTCACAAGGGCCAGCCTGGGGGCCTGCAGAAATGCCCATGCATCTGGGAGGAGGGAGAGAGGACAAGATACTTAAATGCTCTAAAATGAATAGAAGCATCCCAAGAACCTCCCCCAAAATGGGGCAGGGATTTACGAAAGACCAAACCGAGCATGCGCAGTTACCTGAGCATAGCGCCACCAGAGCGAGCTATCAAGGAAGAAACAGGGTCACTAGAAGCCTGAGCCTCTACTCCCAGCTCTGCAACTCATTCACCCTATGACCTTGGTGAAGGCTCTTAGCTTCTGTGAGCCACAAGAGAATCACGGGAAAACAGAAGATATGAAAACTGCTCTGCCTTTTTCACAGAACTGCTGAGGGAATAAAATCAGATAATGGATTTTTAAATTCTCTGTGAATTACGAAGCAAAATACAAACGTATGAAATCATTCTTACCATTAATAACAGCACTGTAAAATTAAGAGCAGAGTTAAGACAACAGCATTTTCCACCCCCCGACTCCCGAGAGAAATAGTGAGTCCAGCTGATGTATTTGGGCAACCCCAGTATCTAGGCTTTGAGAGCCTCAAACAGCTCAGGAACTCTGACAGTATCACTCCAGCCCAGTGCTCATTAAGTTCTCCAAGACAGCCACTGACATAAAATACTACAGCTTTTTCAGCTGGGCTTGAAGCCCTCCTCCAAGCTCACAGCACAGCTAAACAATGAAGAAGAGGTTTTCTGCTACTAGGCTCAAAAGCTGGCTTTTGTAGATTCCCATAGAAAGAACATTCAAGGCCAGGCGTGGTGGCTCATGCCTGTAATCCCAGCAATTTGGGAAGCCGAGGCAAGAGGATCACCTGAGGTCAGAAGATCAAGAACAGCCTGGCCAATATGGCGAAGCCCCGTCTGTACTAAAAATACAAAAATTAGCCGAGCATGCTGGCGGGCACCTGTAATCCCAGCTACTCGGGAGGCTGAGGCAGGAAAATCGCTTGAACTCAGGAGGCCGAGGTTGCAGTGAGCTGAGATCACGCCACTGCACTCCAGCCTGAGGGACAAGAGCGAAACTCCATCTCTAAGAAAAAAAAAATAAAGAAAGAGCATTCTTTTTTGCTGATGTTTAATTTCCTGTGCTTAATACAGAGAAATCATACAACACTGAAATCCTGAAAAACATATCATAAAAAGCATTTAGTGACTGAAAAGACATTCAATATAACCTGTAACAGTGAGTTCCCCTCCTCTTTCCAGCGAGCTCCACTAATGCTGTGACCCTTAACAATGCTTTCACTAACACAGAGAAAATTTAATAGGACCGCTTACCCCTCTCAGCTGACAGCTAAACCAGTGCTTCTCCCTGGGCTCACTAAAGATTGCCTTTACCTAAAACCAGGCTGCAATGACCCTGTAGATGTTGACTAACAATTTCAAAATTCCCATATTCTTTGTCCACTCCTAAGGAAGGTGAACTGAAGCCAGGTGTCTCCAAGTCAGAACTAACAGAGGCCGTAAACATCAATGGCCCATCCCCTTCTTTGACAACCAGGGGATCTAAAGCTGAGATTATGGAAGAAAACAGCCTGCTTAGGAACAAAGCGGAAACCAAAGCCTAGTCACTTAACCTCTGGTCCAGAAATCCTGTGACAATCCAGCACCCATATAGGATGAGTCTCCCTAACCAGAAACTCCGAAATCCACAACTTTTTGAGTGCCGACGTGACGCTCAAAGAAATGTTGATTGGAGCAGCTCAGATGCTGGATTTTTGAATTCAGGATGCTCAACCAGCAAGTGCAATACAAATATTCAAAAATCCAAAAATGCAAAAAAATCTGAGACACTTCTGATTCCAAGCAGTTTGGATGAGGGATATTCAACCTGCATTTTTTTTTTTCCTCTAATGAAGGAAATTAAAAATGAGGACCGAGCAAAGTCATTCAACCCATACTAAAGTCATTCAATAGTTTAATTAGTACCCATTTAAAGTTAAGTGCTACCCGCAGATATTTAAAAGGATGAACACATACATGCCTATAATCCCAGAACTTTGGAAGGCCGAGATGGGAGGATCACCTGATGTCAGGAGTTCAAGACCAGCACGGCTAGCATGGTGAAACTCCATCTCTACTAAAAATGCAAAAATTAACCAGGCATGGTGGTGCACACCTGTTATCCCAGCTACTCGGGGGGCTGAAGCACGAGAATCGCTTGAACCTGGGGGGAGCACGTTGCAGTGAGCCAAGATCACACCACTGTACTCCAGCCTGGATGACAAAGCAAGACTCTGTCTCAAAAAAAAAAAAAAGAAAAAAGAAAATTAATTTAAATTGTGTTTTCACATGCAGCCCATGTTCCCATAACACAAGCCCTGCTCTGTGCTCCAAGGGCACACAGGGTGCCCCTTTATCTTAATACTCACCATATTCCATGGCAGCCATTGGCACATGTCTGTCCATCACACTAGACTTCCTGTGCATGAGGCAGGGATCATATATTATTACCTTTCTGTCCCCAATGTCTGGCCTAGAAGACACTCAGTAAATGATTACTGAACTAAGTCAGTTACTAAGACATGTTAAACTTGTATTAACAAAAATGTCTGGCCTAGAAGACACTCAGTAAATGATTACTGAACTGAGTCAGTTACTGAGACATGTTAAACTTGTATTAACAAAAATGTCTGGCCTAGAAGACACTCAGTAAATGATTACTGAACTAAGTCAGTTACTAAGACATGTTAAACTTGTATTAACAAAATTAATTCAATAAGTTTGCCAATGCAGCGTTCATACCACACAGCTTAAATCTCAACCTGCGGATTTATCTTGTGTTCTGCTAGATTATCACCTATTAACATTCAGGAGGCACCTAGTATGTGCTAGGCATTACTAATTGCTGGGGACCTAGCAGTGACAAAACAACATTCCTTGTTCGAAGAGGAGTTCTAATAGAAAGAGGAATAGAAGGAACAGGCTAGATTGATGAGAGAGCTAAGAAAAGGACAGGCTGCCATGGGAAGCACCTGGTCTTGTCTGGATGGTACATAGTTAACGAAGTCTGAGTGCTTCATATGGCATAAGATCATCTCCTCCAAAGAAGCGAATGAAGCTTTGATTCCCCAGTACCGGAAGTCACCATAAAGATGCACACAGCCACATGCTTAGTGTAGGAAGTGAAACCAACCAACCAAACAAAGCTCCAACTTCCAGAGGCAACAGTCCAATTATGAAATCCTCTGGCTACGTTCAATTGAAATTCAAGGTATTCAAGAGGCTAATATTTAAGTGATAAATTAACCCAACCACTTAAAACTAAACTAGTCTTTGGTTCAAGGCGTAAGGGTATATACTACCTTTACAAATTTATTAGCTCTTAATATTTACATTTAAATATGATGATGATGGTGTAATAATAACTTTACTGAGTAGTTACTATGTGTTAGGCACCAAACTAAGCACTTTACACACACATTTGCACAATCCTGTGAGATGATAATGACTCCTTGTCATCCCATTTCATAGCTGAAAGTCAGGTTTATATAAGCTTAAAAACTTGCCCCAGATGACACAGCTAGTTAGCAAGACGCAGGCAGCCTGACTCCATAGGCCTTGTTTAAAGAAGGAATATTTATAAACTGTCCAGCACAGCAGTGGTACAAACAAGAGTTCAATAAATGCCTAAAGAGTACTTCATACCCAAAATTGTTTCCCGCCAATCAAACTACACTTACTCTGGTTCTGCATAACCAACTGTCAAATCATTGTTCCATGAAGAAAAGGTGGAACGGGTAGAGATCAGAATAGAGTGAATAACTGGTAAATATACTTCATGGCAGGTAGTAACAGGAGGTGGCATTTAGGCTATTTCCACATTTGTTTGCATAACACTTTTTTTCACAGTTCTAAAGCACAAGAACCATTCTAAGCTGGTGAAAGCATAAGGCATGTCTATGATCCAGGACTCCAATTCACTGTGGATCAGTGGATCTCAACCTTTATGGTATATCGGTTTTTAACAGCACTATAGCTGCCCAGGCTCCATTCCTGCAGATTCTATTTCAACTGGTCTGGAGTAAGCACGCATGCTTTTTTCACAGCCCCCCAGATGCAGCTAGGTTTGCAAACCACTATCCAAGATGTTCTCACACTTCCGCTCAGTTCAACACACACTCACTGAGATTCTAAGCACTACGAATCGGGCTAAGTTAACAAGTCAGGCTCGACTCCCTAATAATATTGGCAAAGAAACCAATATCAGAGATTTATTCCAGTCCAAACCAAATAAATTGCCGGGTGAAAAAAATGCCCAGGCAAAGTTTGCCACACAAAACAACTTCCTGTATCTTCCCGGTCCGTAGCCTAGAGACTGACTCTGAGCCATGAGAATTCAGAATCAGGGGAAAATGCCAGTCTGAGGCATCTGCCACACTCCTAACACACCCCCAAAAGCGCCCAGCTACATTTCACATCCACTGTCCTAACAGGGGTCGAAATAGGGAAGAGCAGTGCAATACAGAAAACAGAGCCTGCTGGGTGCCAAAAGGCTGGGGAATTCCAGTCCTAGCCCTGCTACCAATCGGTCTGGTCACTTCTCTCTGGTCCTGGTGTGGCCAACAGTTACGCAAGAGGGTGAGGCATAAAACCACAGATGTCAGGCAAGCTCCAGAATCCAAAATACATAGAAATTAAAAAGCATTAAGGTGATATCAAGGAATATATGCCATCAACCAGAAAAGTAACTGAAGTATTCCTTTTCCCATTCATAAGAAATCAAATGTGGAAGCAGAAAACTGAGCAATCAGCCTACCAAGTTGACTGGGGCAACAGAATACACTCAGGGATTCTGTTCAAAACAGCGGGGGTGACAGGCCAAAAGGAGAATGGCAGAGCGTCCCTCTCTCCTCTGTCCACCCATGCCACCAGCACGTGAGTGCGTCCACACGCAGCGCCCAGTCTCCTGTTCCACTGACGCCAGCGTCCACTCATCGCAAGCCTACTAAGTGCCACATCTGCTATGATGCTCCCTCATCTCATCACCATAGACATCCCTGCTGGAGGTGAGTATGTGACAGACGAAAATCACGGAGGCCTAGGGAGGTTGAGACCTGCATTCCCACTGCGGTGAGGGCGTGCTTGAGAGGGACCCCACGGCTGGGCTCTCCATGCTGCTCTCCTCAGTAACCACTCCCAGAGCAGAGCAGCGAGGGGGAATTTTCTTCCTCTCACTATTTTCAGCCCCTTGGCTGACCCAGCATTCCCCAGAAAGCTATCGAGTCCTGACAGCTCTGAGGCCACAAAGCCATAAACGCAGGGGACACACAGCCCATCTGTCTCTAACGGGTCTTTTACTTGTCATGCTGGTCATTTCTAAGAGCAGATGGGTTAAGAAAGACGTGGCAGGTTACCACGAAATGACCCCTCCACTCCTCCGTGGGGGAAGGCTGACTAGCGAGCAGTCAGGCCGGCTTTCTCCCCCCCCACTCCCTGCATTCCTGTCCCTAAGGAACCACAGACAATTCCACCAAATATAGGCAGGAGACAGCCACCTCCTTCCTACAGCTGGAGGGGGGAAGGGTCCTCTCGGGCCTTTCTAACTGCATGAAAACCAAACTGTGAGCCGTACTGACCCGGGCCTCACTCATGTTGCAGGCATGTACAACACAGGTGCCCAGTGGTATCATCAGGCAGAAATATGAATGTGCTTTCCATCGTTTTCATACAGTGATTCCAGAACCGCTATTCACACAGCTCCACTTCTCACACATATAACGGGCTTCATGGATTACACAGCATTTTCACCAAGCCCCTCATCCGCTCCTCCCAGCAGCCTTGTGTGATCCCTTCAGTAAGCTTCCTCATCTCCATTTCTTAAGAAATGGAGTTTCTGAGGTTATGAAACCAAAACTTTCCCAAGAACATCCAGCTGGTGTTAGAACCAGGATATGAGGGCTTCTGATTCTACAACCAGTATTTGTGCCAATATTCCACATGGGCCCCTCCAGGGATTTCTGCCTGATCTTAAAATGCAGACAGCAAATCCGTCTCTCTAGAGTTCTGGGGTTCCCTATAGACAAGAAGTAAAACTTCTAACAGAAAGCTTATACTTATTTGGAAGGCTACGTGGGATATTCCTTTAAGTTAGTTTGTTCATGTTTTGGAAAGATTGTTCCAATGACAATGCGGGGCATCAAGTGTAGAAAGGATTCCATGATGAGGCAGAGAAACAATTCAGTGGCTCTTACAATAGTTCAAATGAGGCATGAGGCGCAACCAGAAAGGACAGAGGGAAAATGCATTGGAAAGAAATGCAAAATGAAGTCCACTCAGACCCAGGATGGAAAAAAGGGGATTAAGCATGATAGTGGTTTCTAGTTTGAAAGACTGATGAACAACGATGTCATTAACTACTGCAGAGTGGTATCTGGGGCCTGGGTGCACCAGTTTGTTTAACCATTCACCTGCTGAGCAGTTTCCAGGCTGTTTCCAGTTTCTAGCCTTTATAAATAATGCTGCTATGAACAGATACATAAAGGCTTTTGTGTGAACATAAGTCTTCATTTCTCTGGGATAACTGCCCATGAATGTGACTGCTGCATCCTATGGCAATTGCACATTTAGTTTTTTCAGAAACTGTCAGCTGTTTTCCAGAATGGCTGTACCATCTTCCATTCCCACCAGCCAAGTGTGAGTGATCCCATTTCCTTGCATCCTCACCAGCATTGGTCTTGTTACTACCTTTTATTTTAGGCATTCTGATAGGTGTATAGTGATGTGGCTTTAGTGTGCATTTTTCTGATGGCTCATGATGTTGAACATCTTTTCCTGTGCTTATATGTTATCTGAAATGCCTCTTCAGGTCTTTTATTCATTTTCAAAGTAGATGATTTGGTTTCACTGCTGAATTTTGATAGTTCTTTATATATTATAGATATGAGTCCTTTATCAGACATCTGGTTTGCAAATAGTTTCTCCCAGTCTCTAGCTCCTCTTTTCATCTTTATTTTGCACTGTACATTTTAGTCCATGATCCATTTTGAGTTAATTTTTGTACGAGGTATAAGGTTTAGATCAGAGTTCAGGTTTTTTTCCTATGAATAATCAGGTAGCCATTAACTTTTTTTAAGAGACAAGGTCTCACTCTGTCACCCAGGCTGGAATGCAATGACAAGAACAGAGCTCACTGCAGCTTTGACTCCTGGGCTCAAGTTATCCTCCTGCCTCAGCCTCCTGGAGTAGCTGGGACCACAGGCAGGTACCACCACGACCAGTTAATTTTTTTAGTTCTTGTAGAGACAGGGTCTTGAGCCATGTTCCCAGGCTGGTGTGGAACTCCTAGGCTAAAGTCATCATCCCACTTATATGCGGCCAGGCAGTGGCACATGACTGTAATCACAACACTTTGGGAGAATGAAGCAGGAGAATCACTTGAACCCAGGAATTCCAGACCAGCCTGAGCAACAGAGGGAGGCCCTGTCTCTGCAAAAAATTTTAAACATTAGCTGGGCATGGTGTTGTACACCTGTGGTCCCAGCTACTTGAGAGGCTGAGGTGGGAGGATCTCTCGAGCCTATGAGGCTGAGGCTGTAGTGAGCCATGATTGCACCACTACATTCCAGTCTGGGAGAAAGTGAGACACTGTCTCCAAAAAAAAAAAAAAAACAAAACAAAACAAAAGAAAAGAAAGAAACAAACAAACAAAACATGCTAGAGCATCACCCATATGAGACAGGTATTGTCTTTCTGAAAATTTAATTACAGTTATATAATAGACATGTAAAATGTCCACTTTGAAAGCTTGAAAAATATATAACTCTAAGTATTCTTACCTTAAAATTCTGATTCCTACCTAAGATATCACATACTGTTTACATAAGTATCACAATGCCTGGACAACAACTAAAAATGTGTACGAGGGAGAAAAATGAGCATGTATGCCTATTAATTAAGGTATATTTCCCCCTCATTACACAAAAAGTCATCACGGCAAACCCCTGTGACTGTATCTAAAGCAAGCCTACAGTTTTACTTCTCTGTATAATAAAATGCAAGGCTAAAATTCAAATACTAAACATTTCCTGAAGCCAAGGGTAGTTTACTTAAAATAAATGCCCCGGGTCTATATCAAAAATATGAAAAAGCTAACTACTTAGCCATTGCAATCTAAGTTCAGCTTTTTCTTTTTAAATTGACACATAATTGTGCACTCTACATATGTATGGAGTACACATAGTGATGTTATATTACATGTAATTTATGTGATCAGCGTAATTAGCATATCCACCATCTCAAACATTTATCATTTCTTTGTGTTGGTAACGTTCAATACCCTTCCTCCAATTATCTGGAACTATATATTCTTTTTTTTTTTTTTTTTTTTTTTTGTGAGACAAAGTCTTGCTCTGTTGCCCAGGCTGGAGTGCAGTGGTGTGATCTCAGCTTACTGCAACATCTGCTTCCCAGGTTCAAGCTATTCTCCTGCCTCGGCCTCCCTGGTAGCTGGGGTTACAGGCACCCACCACTATGCCCGGCTAATTTTTGTATTTTTAGTAGAGATGGGGTTTCACCACATTGGCCAGGCTGCTCTCAAACTCCTGACTTCAGGTGATCCACCCATCTCAGCCTCCCAAAGTGCTAGGATTACATACATGAGCCATGGTGCCCAGCCTGAAACTATATATTCTTGTTAACTATAGTCGTCCTATGTTATAAAACACTAGAACTTACTCCTATCCAGCTCTAATTTTGCATCCTTTAACAAATTTCTCCCTATCTCCCTCTTCCCCCACCCTTCCAACGCTCTAGGATCCTCTGTCTACTTTCAACTTCCATGAGATCCACTCCTTTTGCCTTCCACATAAGAGAATATATGCTGTGTAACTTTCTGTCCCTGGCTTATTTCACATAATATCTTCCAGTTCCATCCACATTGTTGAGAATAACAGGACTTCATCCTGTGTTATGGCTGACTAGTACTCCACTGTGTATAAAGACCACATTTTCTCTATCCATCATCTGCTGTTGGACACCGAGGCTGATTCCATACCTTGGCTATGGTGAACAGTGCTGCAGGAAACACAGAGGTGTGGATGCCCCTCCAACACTGATTTCCTTTTCTTTGGGTATCTACACTGTAGTGGGACTGCTGGATCACACTGTAATTTCATTTGCAGTTTTCTGAGGGACTTCCATACTGTTTGCCATAGTGGGTGCCCTAGCTTACTCTTACTCTTTTTCATTTTTCTCTTTGAGACAGAGTCTCACTGTTGCCCAAGCTGGAGTATAGTGGTGCAATCTCGGCTCGCTCACTGTAGCATCCGCCTCCCGGGTTCCAGTGGTTCTCATGCCTCGGCCTCCTGAGTAGCGGGGATTATAGGCGCCTGCCACTGCACCTGGCAAATTTTTGTATTTTTTAGTAGAGATGCGGTTTCACCACGTTGGCCAGGCTGGTCTTGAACTCCTGGCCTCAAGTGATCCGCCCACCTCAGTCGCCCAACAGTGCTGGGATTACAGGTGTGATCCACCATGCCCAGATAATTTTTGTGTTTTTAGTAGAGACGGGGTTTCACCATGTTGGCCAAGCTGGTTTCAAACTCCTGACATCAGGTGATCTGCCCATCTCGGCCTCCCAAAGTGCTGGGATGTCCGCGTGCACCCCGCGCCCAGCCAGCTGCTCTAGTTTACACCCCCCTACACCCTGTAAGAGCTCCCTTGTCTCCATATCCTTGCCAGCACTTGTTATTTTTTGTCTTTTTGATAATACCCATCCTAATCGGTGAGATGATACCTCACTGCGGTTTTGATTTGCATTTCTCTGATTGTAAGTGATACTGAACATTTTTTTCACATATTTTTTGGCCATTTGTATGTCTTCTTTCAAGAAATGTCTGTTCGGTTGGGTGTGGTGACACCAACCTGTAAGCCCAGCACTCAGAACGCTAAGGCAGGAGGACAGCTTGAGCCTAGACCAGCCTAGGCAGCAGAGCAAAACCCTAGCTCAAAAAGAAAAAAAAAAAAAAAAAAAAAAGAAATATCTGTGTCTGTTCAGCTTTTTGACCTCCAAAAATTAAGAGCCCATTTTGGAATCGGACGACCTGCCTGATTCAGAGACAATCTGTGTTTGGTTCTACTCTGCTACTTCCTATGTGACTTTGGGAAGTTCCCTTAGCCACTTTGAGCTCAACTTCCTCAACATTAACCAGGAATAAGTACCACCTGCCTCTGCTGGTTAACGCTGAGGACTGAAAGGAGAACCTCAACGCCACTTGACGATGCTGCCTGGCGGAAGCCCCTCAATGCGGGACTGGTAGGATCATCTGAAGCTAAGTACAACTTTCCTTTCCACTGTCCTAGGCTCACTCTGCATGCGATTAGAAAGGAATAGCGAATAAAGGAAACCAAAATAATTGCTTAATTTTTAATAAGAAATTTTTAAAAAGTGGGGGTGGTGGCAAAATAGGAGGGAGAGGAGGGGAAGGAAAAAGCAGCCAGTCCCAAATTCTAGTCCAGGGCTCATCCCCGGCCTCCTCACTCAGGCAATCACCAGTCCCCACCTCCTGGGGAGGGGTACTTTCTCCGCTGGATTCACCTACAGGGAAGGCACTGCCACAGGTGTTCAGAAACCAGGAGCACCTTGAAATGGGCAATGTGCTTTGGGTAGGAGACCTACAATTTACCCAAAGAAACCACGGCACAAAAGTGACCCACATAGGAGGGACCAATGGCTGTAAATACTTGGTGGCAAAAACTGATGTCATACCGTCTGTAAAGGAGACACACACCCAAATAAAATTTGCCAAAATAGCATGAAAAAAATTCAGCAGACATCCAGTGCCATTCTGTTACTGAAATATGTATATCCCAAAGCCAGGGACCTCTCTGGAACACTGTCTTTATTTCCACGTTTCATGGAAGATGTTTGAGTGCACTCACGTGTGTCTCAACAAACCTCCAGTCCCTGCTCTAAACCCTGTGACTCCTCAGCAAAACCCAAAAACAAGTATCAGTTTTCCTTCCAAATGGGAAATTTCCTGACCTAGCGAAACCAGCATCAAATCCACTTATTATGAGATAGCTGATTACAGGCAAAGCCCTCTAGTCCAGGATGACTCCCCTCCTGCAGGAGCGGGAAGGATGGGCATAGCACTGGCCTTCCAGACCACATCTCCAGGCAGTTTGAAACCATGGCTGCTCAGGTGAGCCATGATAAAAATCAAAACCAAGTATCTCTGAAAAGTGTGCATGTCAAGACCCAGACCTCGGACCAGACTCAGCAGAAATGGATGTTGCAAGGTTTGTTCAGAGACCTCCTCTCCATACCCCCTCTCCCCGGGACCTCCCTCCTTGCACTAGCGGTCCAGGGCCAATGGACCGCTCCCTTACCTCTAGCCCAGTGCATTTTCAGGACCAGCTCCCAGACTGTACCAGACCCTGAAATGTATTCGCTGAATGCACTATTTCTTGAAATGATCATAAATCACCTGATTATAGCAACAATTGTTTTAAAAGTGTTCTCTCTCTCTCAGGAATCATGCCATGAGTTTGAGCAAGCAGCTTTGCTTCTCTCTACTGCAATTCTATCATTTGCAAAATGTTAACAATTACTGTGTTCACCCATAGCATTGTTGTAAAAAGCCTTAAGACCCACTTCATGTAGCCTGCCCGGAGCACAGACCCTGTCACATGGTAAATGCCCACTGAAGGTGAGTTATCTGTAGCTATTATTACCTGCCCCTCCAGCGAACAAAAGGAGTCGATCAGGTCTCATCGTATCACCATGAAAGGATGTCCATGTAGACTGTGCAGTGGGAGTAGGGGAACTCAATGTTTATCAGGTACTATTTTGTTTTTTACAAAGTGTACATATGTATTTGTAGGTACACTGGAAAAGATCTGGAAGGAAATACACCCAGTGTTAATAGTGACTACCCCAAAGACACATTCATCCAAACACACAACAGAAAAACACTCACTATCTTTCTGTCTTCCATATCATTTGAACTATTTTCAATAAGCATCTATGGCTTTTGTAAAGTTTTTGAAAGCAATTTATTGCATTTTTTTCTGGAGAAACAAGCAGGAGCACGAAAAAGGTGGAAACAGAAGGTAAAATGGAATGGGACTCAATGGAATTGAGTCCCAGCCAGGCTCAGCAGGCACACGAACCACACACCTCTCACTACAACTCAACACCAGCTCTCTCTTCTCTTGGTCCAATGGCCCAAGACTTAGAGATAAAATGTTTATTGTGATCACATCAATCACACCAAGGAACTTGGAACCACCCTTTCAAACTCCTCTCGTTGTGTGTACCTGCCCAGGGCTGTTAGCTTTCCTCCTGTGTCTTTGGCTGGCCTGTAATCCCCTAGCAGTGGAAATGCATCCTGACACTTAGCCATCATCCCCACAACACTCAGCACCGCATAGAGACCAGGGCAGTGATGCCCACTCGGACTGCGATTCACTTATAAAGCAAAGGACCAGGGGCCAGATGCGACTTGTCTTTGGTAACTCACCAGCTGTTGCTTGAACCAGAACAAAGCCAGGTCTCCTGATGCCCAGAAAAGAGCTAGTGCCTGTACCGCTAGAAAAGTGGTGAAAATGTTTTGCTTGCTGTGAAAAGACGCACTACTGGAGAAGATGGGTGCAACTTCTCATGGAGCCACTCAGCCCAGATCACCAGGAAACAGGGCTGCCGGATGACACACTAAGCCCAGATCACCAGGAAACAGGACTGCCATATGAGACACTAAGCCCATCCACTGGAAAGGAAATCTGGCTGGGCAGTAGAAGGAAATTCACACAGGTTACCCCAGCCCAACGGCAGGAACAACATGAAGAAAACAAAAAATAACTGACTGGAAAGCCATAGCCTGGCTAGCAAATTCAAAACAGAGCCACAATCCTAGCAGCACATATCACTGCAACACAGAGCTTCAGTCAGTGTGCTCACACTTTAAGTAGAAAGGTAAAATGTCCATGTTTTTGGAACAAAGGGCTATTTTTATGTGTGTGTGTGATGTCAGAACAAACTGTTGGCAAGGAAATAGAAATAGGCGCCCTTACACATTGACAGTGAGATAACAGTATGGCCCTAACAGAAGGGAATCGAGCAACACCCATCAACATTTAAAATGTGCAGAACCCTGAATCCCACAATTCCATTTCTAGCAATGCATCCTATGAACATATTGATGCAAATATGGAAGAATTACGTACAACTCAGCATTGATTAATCCAAACGGTTGGGAATAACCTAAATATTTACCAGTGGGGAACTGATGGAGAACACTGTTTATCTTATGCCAACATCTGTGTTTTAAAAAGAAGATACATAGGCTGGGTGCAGTCGCTCACACATGTAATCCCAGCACCTTGAGAGGCTGAGGCAGGTGGATCAAGAAGCCAAGATATCCAGACCATCCTGGCCAACACGGTGAAACCCCGTCTCTACTAAAAATACAAAAATAATCTGGGCATAGTGGCGCGCGCCTGTAGTCCCAGCCACTCAGGAGGTTGAGGCAGGAGAATCGCTTGAACCCAGGAGGTGGAGGTTGCAGTGAGCTGAGATCACGCCAGCCTGGTGACAGAGCAAGACTCCATCTTGGAAAAACAAACAAGCAAACAAACAAACAAAACTGGCAACAGTGGTCACAGAGCAGTGATGGGAGTAGGACTGCCTTTCACTCTCCAGGACCTTTTGAATGTCGCTCATATTACATACTCAAAATATATGACTACAGTAAATATTTTCAGAGTAACTATGAAAAACTGGGGAAATAATAATATCTAACACACAGGACTGCTGCATAATTAAAGGATGAAAAACATTAATCACTATCAGAGTTCAAAGGAAGAAAGATTAATTCTAGCTTGGATGTCAGAGCGGGGATCATGTAAAGGAAGTGAGTATTTCAAGTCTTGAAGGATGGAGAAGATTTAAAGAGGCAGAAGTGTGGAGATGATGTCCCAGATGGAGATAAGAACATAGGCGAAGACGATGTCCCAGACGGAAATAAGAACACAGGTGAAGACGATGTCCCAGATGGAGATAAGTACATAGGCAAAGACGATGTCCCAGACGGAAATAAGAACACAGGTGAAGACGATGTCCCAGATGGAGATAAGTACATAGGCAAAGACGATGTCCCAGACGGAAATAAGAACACAGGTGAAGACGATGTCCCAGATGGAGATAAGAACATAGGCAAAGAAGATGAAGAGATGAGAAGGTATAAATTCTAAATGCAGCTCTCAGGCTGGGCTTCAGAACAGCGCTTAGGCAACAAGTTGGAATGCAAGGCTGATGGCGGGAATGGAAACACTGCAACCCAACTTGCATATCACGCCCAGATCATGAGCCTTGAATGCCAAGCCAGGGAACCCGTCCTTGATCTTAACAACAAAAAATCACTGGGCTGGGCGTGTGGCTCACGCCTGTAATCCAGTGCTTTGAGAGGCTGAGGTGAGAGGACTGCTTGAGGCCAGGAGTTTGAAACCACTCTGGACAACACAGCAAGACTCTGACCTTACAAAAAATTTAAAAATTAGCTAGGCAGTGCTGGGATTACAGGTGTGAGCCACCACACCCGGCCTGGTTTCTCTACTTCTAAGGGCACTAATCCTGTCAGACCAGGGCCCACGCTCATGACCTCATCTAACCCTAATCACCTCTCAAAGGTCCTATCCCCTAATACCATCACACTGGCAGTTAGGGTTCCAGTACAAGAATCTGGAGGGGACATTAACATTCAGTTTATAACAATGTCTTTTCAATCCTGTTGAAAAAAACAACCAAATGAGTAGGCAAAGAAGTACCTTATATGTAAACAAGTCAGAACTTTTCATATTTCTGCGAACACATTAAGGTCAATTTAAAATGTCTGATAACAAGAGTCAGAAGCAGAGATAAATGAAAGTTAGTTACTCTGCATTTTAGGCCCACCTTGAGTTGTCTTCCAATGACATTGTGGCACAAAGAACACTGCTTTCTATTCCTGGTTTTGCCACCAAAGAAGCTGGAACATTTCCCTGTATTTCTGTTTATCTTGAAAATCACTGGGCTGACCTAGCAGACCTCCAAGGTCCCTTCCATTCACAAATTCCACAAATAACTTCCTACCAACAGAGGCTACACAAATAAACTACACTGACGAAGGGGAAAGCTAACACTAGCAAACAATGAGATGCACACAAGACAAGACGTATAGAGAAGTGGATCAACCACAAACTGGTGGACGATGAGCCGGCGGGGGATAAAAACACATTCCCTAACGATGGACAGACAGGAAATGGCGCTGAGGTAGTATTGTTGAAGATTTCCTATTTTACAACTTCAAGATAAATGGCCCAATTGTTTATATTCATTCTGATTAAATGTGAACGTGAAAACTTCCTCCAGGGGACACAGACATCTAAAAAGTTCCCAATGTATCCAATTTGTCATTTGATATTTTTACTGACAAGAAAAATGAGGGACTGAATATACAAACAGAACATGCCTGATCATATGTATAAAGACAGAACTCAGACCACAACCTGTAGCTGCCCACCCAGGAAACCAATCCCCTATCTACAGTAAACAGCTAGGAGGCCAGCCAGGCTAGCACATGAGACAGGAAGCCAGACTGCTCTCTCTCCACAACCCAGAAACTAAACCACGATTCTGTCCGTGGCCAGGACTTGACTCAAAACTGACAGCCACCCTAATTTTGGCCCCTATTTCCATTTAGGATAATTCAAAGAAAGCCAAATACACCCCTAACGAATCACATAGGACACCCCACTTCTGCACAGCCGCCTCCAGCCCCCACAACAGCCTCCACTGAGAGCCATTCTTTTCCATCCTGAAGCTTCCCCACTCCTCATCTGCCACTCACTTGCATGTCAGTCTCTGCCACACGCAAGTGATGGTGCCGACTCCCTTGCCACAGCAGCTCTGAGAAAGTCATCTCTGCCTGTCTCATGTGGGCGGCCTTCCTTTATTTCCCCCAAAGAATAAGTCTTAAATGAGGGGCTTCTCTCTCTATGGCCCAGCTACACAATTCAGAAGCCCAGCATGGCAATTCCAAGCCTGGAAAGACCATACACCCCTCAGGTCTTCTTTCCACAAAACACAACTTCCTTGAGTTCTTCAGTCACTCCCCACTAACCGGGGAAGGAACCATGTGTTATGGAAAGATCAAGGGCTTTGAAGTCAAACTTCTGAGTTCATCAAGTACTTCATCTTTCCACTTAAATTACATGGCCCTGCCCAGGCGTGGTGGCTCACACCTGTAATCCCAGCACTTTGGGAGGCCGAGTTGGGCGGATCACCCAAGGTTGGGAGTTCAAGACCAGCCTAACCAACATGGAAAAACCCCGTCCCTACTAAAAATATGAAATCAGCCTGGTGTGGTGGCTCATGCCTGTCATCCCAGCTACTCGGGAGGCTGAGGCAGGAGAATCACTTGAACTTGGGAAGCAGAGGTTGTGGTGAGCCAAGATCACGCCATTGCACTCCAGCCTAGACAAGAAGAGCAAAACTCTGTCTCAAAAAAAAAAAAAAAAAAAAAAACAAAACAAATGACGTGACCTTGAACAATTTTCTTAACTTCTCTAAGCTTCTATCTTCATCTTCAATAAAATAATTTTACCTCTAAGATTGCATTAAATGGAATCCCACATGTAAAACAGCTGACAAATGTTAGGGACCCAACAGCTGTGTGCTCCTACTGCTGCCCCACTTTACCCCAAGGGAGAAGTGCAAGATGTCCAGAAAAAGCCTGTTGATCCCTACACCTCAGCATCCTGTGTTCACACAAGGCGCAGTGGCATCCAGACTTACCTGGGTCACCCAAAGACAAGCCATGTTTTGATTTGTCAACTTAGGTACACATGGCTTCTAATGTTCACCATATATGATCCATAATTTAGAAGAGATTTTCCTACACTACCCCGCGGTTCTATTTTAGCAGACTTAGATGTGCCATAATAGCTCACTCTCTTAAGCCCTCTTCAGTATCAAAAACAAAACTTTAATCTGTAACACAGTTATCAGCCGTGAAAGTGGAAAAGGTACCTATGAGTCAAAATGACCCTCTGCCCCGCTCCACCCCACCCTACAAAAAGCTGTTCAGGAGTATTTGGGCTGCTTATGAGAATGCTGTCTGTATTCCCAGGAACAGACAAACGCCTACCCTGGTTAGAAGCTGCACTGCTCAGCCTCCAGGGTAGAAAGCTCCCCACACCCTCTACCCAAGGAGAAGAGAAGCAAATGGGGTGGCCAGGCTCCAGGACGTGGACTGTTTAGTGTGGTTTCTGCAGTCCAGGTCACCGCCATGGGTGAAGCTTTTCCTTCCTTCTTTTCCAACCAAGTGGCCAAGGTCCTACGGCTGCTGTAGGGCCTCTTCCCCAGGATGAGACAGCCCAGCCATTCCCCTTCCCTCTTTTTTTTTTTTTTTTTTTTTTTTTGAGATGGAGTCTCACTCTGTCACCCAATCTGCACTGCAGTGGTGCAATCTTAGCTCACTGCCACCTCTGCCTCCCGGGTTCAAACAATTCTGCCTCAGCCTCCCTGGTAGCTGGAGTTACAGGCGCCCAGCACCACGCCCAGTTAATTTTTATATTTTTAGTACAGATGGAGTTTCAACTTGTTGGCCAGGCTGCTCTCGAACTCCCGACCTCAGGTGATCCACCTGCCTCGGCCTCCCAAAGTGCTGGGATTACAGGCATGAGCCACCGCATCTGGCCGAGTCAGCCCAGAAATCTTGACTTTTTGTTCTGGCAAAATTACTCTCTTCCACGTCTGCCTTCCAAGTAGCTAAATCAGAGATCTGGCCTTGGGGCAGGCTTGAAGAACCCCTGTTTTTTGGTCCTCAAGAGCTCCTACCAGGGTCTGGGACAATTCCAAGACTTGTGTTCTTAAAGAGGAAAGAAACCTCACATACACGGCTCTCGCAGAGCTCAGGCAGAGCTCAGGCAAGGCTTGGGAGGTGGCCCTAAGGTTTGGGTGTGCCATCTATGATAACAGCTAAGAGATCTGAAGCCAGCTGTCTGGGTTCCAACCTCAATTCCAACAGCACTGGCTGTGTGATGTTAGACAACGTCCCCAGCCTCTCTGTGGTTCAGTTTCCTCACTGTAAAAGGGACACAACAATAGAGCTTCTCTAAAAATTAAGTCAATTGGTGCATATAAGGTATTCAGAACAATGCTTGGCACATGGGGGAGTTCAATAGACACGTAATGAACAGAGTAACTTAGCAATTAGTAAATATACTCATCCAGGACAGGCACGGTGGCTCACGCCTGTAATTCCAAAACTTTGGGAGGCTGAGGCGAGAGGATCACTTGAGCCCAGGAGTTTGAGACTAGCATGGGCAACACAGCAATATTCCATCTCTAAAAATGTGTTTCTGTAACATATATGTCTATATAGACTCATATATTCACAGTGTATTTATAATACACAAAATAGCGGAATACAGACTTAACTATTCACAATGGTTACTTCTAGAGAAGGGGAAATGCAAATTTCAGCTTTTTATGCTACACATATATTCTTGTATCATCTGAAATATTTAAGCAAATTGTATGTATAAATTTGCCCCAAAACACATAGCAGAACAATGTAGTTTTGACTCAAAAATCTTCAAATCATGATGGAATTGTCCTGTGAAAGTAAAGTTATAGAGATGAAAAGTCTCCCTCCAGCCTAAATGCTCTTTCATATGACCTATATTACACACACCAATGCAGACGCCCCAATCCTTTCCCCACGGTCATAAGAATTTTTCAGTGAACTGTATTCCCCTTTACAAACTAGATGATAGTTAGAGTTACCAGGCAAGAACGTGGATCCAGTTCTGCTTTTTCAAAGCCCAATGTTCCTCACATAATAGCAATGCATTCTTCAACCGGTCAACTGCCCCCAACACCTGAGCTCTCTGTTGTACACAACTCAGCGAGGCCTGGGAGAAAGCAGGTGCAAATTTCACTTACTCAGTAACAACACATCCCACCTGATTCCTCTGCTGGGCTAGTTCTCAAGTCATCTTTTTCTAAGCTTTCATTCGGCTCTACCACATGTACCTAGGCTGGGTAAAATACTTTACCAGGTTTTTTTTTTTTTGAGATGGAGTTTCACTCTCTAGCCCAGGCTGGAGTGCAGTGACACCATCTCGGCTCACTGTAACCTCCACCTCCCGGGTTCAAACGATTCTCCTGCTTCAGCCTCTCAAGTAGCTGGGACTACAGGCACACCCAGGACTACCACCACACCCAGCTAATTTTTGTATTTTTAGCAAAGATGGGGTTTCACCATATTGGCCAGGCTGGTCTCAAACTCCTGACCTCATGATCCGTCCGCCTTGGCCTCCCAAAGTGCTGGGAATACAGGCGTAAGTCACCGCACCTGGCCTACTTTACCAGTTTTATTCCTGAATTAAACCTGTTATTACTATCAATAACGTCAATCAGTGCCATTTCATTCACCGTATGACACACACACACAAAGCACTCCATACTCGCTCCACCTATCTGCTTTTCTGCAATGGCCACAGTGTTCCCCATCTTACATGAGAGGCACACACAAAGACAATGACTTCTCCAAGGTTTTGTAATTCACAATCAGTGGCAGAACCAACATGACCAACCACGTCTGGCCAAGGCCTGTGTTTCAGCCACACCATCTGGTTGCTGCCCCAAGGCTCAATGGGCAAGTAACAGATCACTCCGATTGCAGAGGCTTCAGAAATGCCTTCCACCATGGTACAATGGACGGTTCGCTCTCAGAAGGGGAGGCAGGGGTGGAATCAGCACACAGTTCTGCTAGGTTTCTCATGCAGGGCACAGACTATGTGTATTTTGTGCCTTGCTTTGCAGTTGAAATGTCTCCTGCCCCCTGTACAACAGCTTTCTTTGTCCTCTCCACATAAAAGTACAACTGAGGTCCTCAGGGGAAGGCAGTGATCACTGCCCTGTGCCACACCTGACTGATGTCCAAACAAGTGGACACACAGGCTCTTCTCTTATGGCCCAGGCTGCCCCCATCTGCTAAGCATCAACAACTACACATAGGATTTGCAGAACATGAATGACATGGAGGTGACTGCTTTATCTCTGTTGAAAACTTACTGCACTCTCTTAAAAAAGGGAATTCAGGAAAAACTGAACATTTGAGGCTGGCTGGCTGTAATCTTCAGCTGCTGAGAAAGCCTCAGCTGCTCGGTTCCACTGTGGAAATCCAACTCCTCCCTCAAAGTCCAACTCAAGTACACCTCCTCTGCGGTGACTGCCCCTTCCTCCCTTTCACAAGCATGTGTTCTCTCTGCAGTCCCAGAGCATTCTATCGCCACCTCTGGAGCCACACTGTCCCAGCCTACAGCCAGCTCAGCGCACAGCTGCCTCTCCCTTTGTGTACCTGCAGGCCCCACCTGGGCTGGAAGGCTGCCTCCTTCTCCTCCGCACAGAGGCGGCACTCAGGAACTACTGAATGAGGGAGGGAGTGGATGAGCAAGATCAGCCAAGGGCTACAGGGAGTGACCTGCAGCTCCCAGCAGGAACAGCCCCTGCCCTGCCAATCCGGAGGTGCTGGCTCTGTTCTCAGCAGGGCCGCTAAAAGCTCCCTTATAACAGCTCTAGGACACGACGGTCAACTTGGTGTCAGGCCCTAGAGACACCGAAACTCCTAACAAATAAAGAGGCCGCGTATGCAGCATGCTCGTTAAAAGCACAGGCTTCGGAGTCAGAGCTTGAATTCCGCTTATTATGTGACCTTGAGCAAGTTACTCAATGCATCAGTCTCATTTTGTCACCGGCAAAATGAGGACATTATCTGCCACACAGTGTTGCTGAAAAAGTAAGAGAGGTGACAGACGCAAAGTGCTTGGCACTTACTTACTCTTATTGGTTTATTACAAAGAAGAGAACACGGGAACAGCCAAATGCAAGAGAGGCACAGGGCACACCACGGGGCAGAGAGGTCGAGGCTCCCATGCCTGGAAGTGCCACCTCCCCAGCACCAAATGAGTTCACCAAACCAGAAGCTCCCCAAACCCAGTATTTAGAGGGTTTTATGGAGTTTTAATAACATCAACATGATTAAGTCACTGGCTACCCGTGACTAGCTCAATCTCCAGCCTGTCTCATCTCCCCTCCCAGAGGTAGGTGTGGGGCTGACATGTCCAACTCTATAATCATGACTCATCTTTCTGGCAACCAGCCCTGATCCTGAACCTGTCTAGGGGCCGAAGCCCCCTGTCATCTCATTATCATACAAAAGACACTCCTATCGCCCCAGAGATTCCCAAAGTCTTAGAAGCTCTTGTGTCAGGTATTGAAACCTAAGACCAAATATTATAACCAATGATGTTCCTATCACTCAGGAAATTACAAGGGTTTTAGAAGCTGTGGGCCAAAAACCAGGAAGAATACTAAATATATACACTATTATACTATGTATCCCACTATCACAATAATTTTTTTTGAGACAGAGTCTACCTCTGTTGCCCAGGTTGGAGTGCAGTGGTGCAATCTCAGCTTATGGTGCGATCTCAGCTCACTGCAACCTCCACCTCTCAGGTTCAAGCAATTCTTGTGCCTTATCCTCCTGAGTAGCTGGAACTACAGGTGTGCAACACTACAACTGACTAATTTTTGTATTTTTTAGTAGAGACGGGGTTTCACTGTGTTGGCCAGGCTGGCCTTCAACTCCTGGCCTCAAGTGATCTGCCCACCTCGGCCTCCCAAAAATCTGGGATAAGTCACGAGCCACCGTGCCTGGCCTCACTAGCACAATAATTATACTGAGAGGATGGGGGAGAAAAACGTGGGCAACAGGAGGAGCGGGGAAGGTAAGCAGCCTGAATCCTTGTCTTCCATAGTAGGACACCTCCCTGTCTTTCACACAATCTAGAAGAACGAGCTAAAACATAAACACAGTAACCTCCAAGGAGCAGGGATCAGAGTGGAGAAGGGTAAGGTGGGGGATTGCTGGGTTTTGTCCTAAGCCTTGTTAATTTCTGACTCTTAGAACTGTAGGCCTGTACAACTTTGCTAAAAATGAGTATTTACCTGTAATCCCAGCACTTTGGGAAGCCAACGTGGGCGGATCACGAGGTCAGGAGATCGAGACCATCCTGGCTAACACGGTGAAACCCCGTCTCTACTAAAAATACAAAATACTAGCCAGGCGTGCTGGCAGGCGCCTGTAGTCCCAGCTACTCAGGAGGTTGAGGCAGGAGAATGGTGTGAACCCAGGAGGCGGAGCTTGCAGTGAGCTGAGACTATGCCACTGCACTCCAGCCTGGGCGACAGAGCGAGACTCCATCTCAAAAAAAAAAAAAAAGAGTATTTAGTTTTTAAACAAAATCTGATATTTGACCAACAACAATAGTATATTAAGTGATATGGTTTTTTGTTTTTGTTTGAGAGAGGGTCTTGCTCTGTTGCCTGGGCTGGAGTGCGGTGGTATAATTCTAACTTACTACAGCCTCAAATTATTGGGATCAGGTGATCAACCTCTCGAGCAGCTAGAACCACAGGTGTGCACCACCATGCCCAGCATTCTTTCTCTCTTTTTTTTTTTTTTTTTGGTAGAGGTGGAGGTCTTGCTATGTTGCTGGTCTTAAATTGCTGACCTCAGTGGATCCTACTGCCTCAGCCTCCCTAAGTTCTGGGATTACAGGTGTGAGCCACCACACCAGGCCAAAGTGGTGTATAATAAAATTTTTTGGAATCCAACCACTTTGAAAAAGTATGGAGAGCTATAAATCATCTCCCCATAAACACACATGGATGCAGATACACAAAATTGTTGCACAGGATTTTGGGGACTTCATAAAGTCCTGAAAGCCAGGTTAAAAACCTTAGGACTATACATTCTGGTTTCTTTTTTTTTCTTTTTTTTTTTTTTTTGAGACAGTCTTGCTTTGTCATTCAGGCTGGAGTGCAGTGGCGTGATCTCCGCTCACTGCAAGGTCTGCCTCCCAGGTTCACGCCATTCTCCTGCCTCAGCCTCCCGAGTACCTGGGACTACAGGCGCCCGCCACCATGCCCGGCTAATTTTTTGTATTTTTAGTAGAGGCAGGGTTTCACCATAGCCAGGATGGTCTCAATCTCCTGACCTCGTGATCCACCCTCCTCGGTCTCCCAAAGTCTGGGATTACAGGCGTGAACCACCGCGCCCGGCCCTAGATTCTGGTTTATTAAAGGAAATGCATTTCAAGTCAGAGTTTGTCATTTATTGCACAGGAAAATAAAAACTTAGTTAAGAAAATCAAAAACACCCACATGATAAAATGAGGTCCTACTTGGTTTTAAACTACTTGGTGACCACCATCAGTTGTTTGCTTGACCACAGGATGCACCTAATTCCTAACTATGAATAAAGGTACAAACATTGTTTATTGGGCTTTTGGCTTCAGCCTTGAAACAATCAGATTCTCTCAAACTCAGGAATGTGAATCGCTGTTGGGTTGATGCAGCTGTTTCCATTCTAGAAATGGACCTGGAATCATGTACTTTTCGCCCATGAAGAGTCCTTTGTGCAAAACTTGAAAAGGGAAGGTCCCAAATTCCCCATATGGTATTTCTTCCAGTAGAGGAATTACTCTAATGACTTCTTAGCAAAACTTACATGATCAGGGCAGGCCATCAAAATACTCCAGAAAACAAAGTTTAGCTCCATTTCTGATGGACCTGTCTCCACTGCTATCAGTCTCACCAACAGCCTCACATCAAGTCAGAGGAACGGTTTTTTCATTTAAGAAGGATCTTCATGGCTGGGTGTGGTCGCTCACGCCTGTAATCCCAGCACTTTGGGAGGCCAAGTTGGGTGGATCACGAGGTCAGGATTTTGTGACCAGCCTGGCCAACATACTGAAACCCCGTCTGTACTAAAAATACAAAAATTAGCCAGGCTTGGTGGCACGTGCCTGTGGTCCCAGCTACTTAGGAGGCTGAGGCAGGAGAACTGCTTGAACCTGGGAGGTGGAAGTTGTGGTGAGCCAAGACTGCACCACTGCACTTCAGCCCGGGCAAGAGAATGAGACTCCGTCTCAAAAGAAAAAAAAAAAAAAAAAAAAAAGGGACCTTCATGTTCCTGCCAACTTGCAAAAAAATTAAATAAATAAATAAATAAATAATTGATATCTGTTAACCAGAGGTGACAAAAAGCACCTCCCAGGCTGCTGTAGTAAGTGGATCCGTAACTGTGGTGGGAGATTCCAACCCCCGAGACCTGTGACTATGTCGTGCAGCAAAAGGGCTTGGCCACAGGCCTTAGGAAGAGTATCCTGGGCTATCCAGGGAGGTCCAATCTAATCCCATGAGCCTCTAAGAGCATAGAACTGGCCAGGCGCGGTGGCTCACACCCGTAATCTCCACACTTTGGAAGGCTAAGGCAGGCAGATCACGAGATCAAGAGATGGAGACCATCCTGGCTAAAATGGTGAAACCCATCTCTACTAAAAATACAAAAATTAGTTGGGTGTCATCGCGGGCAACTGTAGTCCCAGCTACTCAGGAGGCTGAAGCAGGGGAATCACTTGAACCCAGGAGGTAGAGGTTGCAGTGAGCTGAGATCATGCTACTGCACTCCAGCCTGGGCAACAGTGCGAGATTCCATCTCAAAAAAATATTTTAAAATAGGGAATAGAACTTTCTCCGAGTGCAAGAAGAGAAATGCACAAAGGGGAACGGGAGAGCCTGACCAGGTCCCTGGCCTACCTAGTCCTGAGCTGATGGGACCACGTACAAAGACCAGATAGAGGCCTCAGGAGCTGAGGGCAGCTCCCAACAGATGGAGAGCAAGGGAACAGACACCTCAGTCCTGCAACCACAAGGAACTATATTTGGCCAAAAGCACTTGGAAACAATTCTCCAGTGAGGAATGCAGCCCAGCCCACATGGTGATTTTTGCCCAGTCACATCCACGTCAGTCTTCTGCCCCATAGAACTGTGAGATGATACAATTTCAATTGTTTTAAGCCACTAAATTTGTGGAAATGTGGTAAAGCAGCAACAGAAATGAATACAGTGATTCACGTGGAAACCCCTAGAAGAGTTCCTGGCACAGTGTTGACACCTGACAAGCGTTTCCTGATTTCCTTACATCGCAAGGCAGGGCTGGCCACACTCCATCCAAAACAATAAATGATAGACTTGTTCTGACAAAACAGATTCAGTGAATTATAAATGGCCCAGAACACCTACAAATTTTAGGTTTCAGGTAAGTGATTGCCTTTCTTTTCACTTAGAAGCCTCCCAATGCTCATCTTACTGATAAACTCTAAGTACCAGGCAGGAGACTAAACACCAGACAAACCCAGCCCCAGATGCCCCAAGGGAGCCCATCCCAGCACTCACTCTCCGCTGCACTGAAATGATGTCCAGGTCAGTTTATCCCACTAGACCAAGAACTCCAGCTCTCCACGTGTGAGTCACCAGTGCTGCCTCTGCATCTCTGCTTCTAGGATGGTGCTTCTGCACTTCACAGGAAATCTGTATCAATGTTTGTCAACACTATATATGACAGTGTCACTTAATATCTGCACAGAAAACATAAATTCTTTGAGGACCAGGGCTGGGTTTATTAGCCTTTGTAATCCCACTGCCACTGTCTGAGACATCAGAGGCACTCGGTAGAAGTTGGTGAAGAGAAAGAAAAGGCAGAGGAGAGACAGGAAAGCAGGACCAACACCGCAGACACAGATTCTGAGGTGGCCGGAGGAGAGGCAGGGCAGAGAAACTTCCTGGATGCTGGAATGGGGTTCACTGTGATATCTGCTGCTGGATTTCAAATGTCAAAGGTGACGCTTTGCTGACCTTGACCTCTGACTGCCCTTTAGCTTTCCCAACCTCAACACAGGGCACTTAGAAACTGCAATGTCAAGAAATTATGCTTCATTAAAGCATGGGAATGTTATTTACATGGACGTTCATTACTGAATTTTTTACATGGGAATGTAAATAATTGAAGAGATTGTTAAAGATTAAATCATGCACATTCAATAACTTTGTAAAATATTAATGATAACTGAAACACAAATTTTGATGTTCCCCAAAAATGCTAAAATATAAAAAAATACTGGCCAATTAAAGATAGAAAACAATCCTAATGCAGCTCCCCAACAGACACATTAAAACTTCTCTATACATTAAATATTTCGGATTTCAAAGGAAAACCCAGATTCATTCCATTCTTAATATGGCGTTAAAAAAAAAAATCTTAGGTAATACAATATTTCATTTAAAATTTACAAAATTCCATTACATTCATTATTTCATTTGATCCTCAAAACAATCTCCTGAGTTAGGCAGAACAGGTATTATTAACAACTAACTCCATTTTACAGGTAAGGGAACTGAAGTTCAGCAAGTACTTGGGCTTAACAAAAGCTTTAATAGGGCCACATATCAAAACCAAATCCTCTGCTCAAAAGAACTAGAATAAGTTATCTTTTACATATTATTCATACTTATATCCTGTCAATATCCAAAAATGTTTTGAGGTAGCCTGCAATAATAGACACCTATCCAATAAAAACATTAAAACGAAAAACAGGGGGAAAAAAAAACAGCAGGTGACATGGGAGACAGACGAAGGTAGATAGCAAAGACTGAGACTTATAATCTAAGAAAACTTCATCTCTGACCTTCCAGTTCCAGGGAGATAACGCTAAGGAAACAAGATGGTTTATAGACTCATAAACTGACAAAAGAGAGGTTGCATCAGTTCTTAACTCTGAAACACTCCTAGCAGCCACAGCAAATCTCTAGGACAACATACCAATGGCATCAAAGCAAGAGTATACTTCGGGATAGAGTGAATTAAGTTCCCTGTTTGGGACCCAGGCCAGGGCTAGAGAAAAGAACTCTGAAATGTAGAGCTCAAAAATACATCCTCTGTCGGCCAGGCGCAGTGGCTCACACCTGTAATCCCCAGCACTCTGGAAGGCCGAGGCGGGCAGATCACGAAGTCAGGAGATGGAGACCATCCTGCCTAGCACAGTGAAATCCTGTTTCTACTAAAAATACAAAAAATTAGCCGGGCATGGTGGCAGGCGCCTATAGTCCCAGCTGCTTGGGAGGCTGAGGTAGGAGAATGGAGTGAAGCCAGGAGGCGGAGCTTGCAGTGGGCCAAGATCCTGCCACTGCACTCCAGCATGGGCAACAGAGCAAAACTCCGTCACCAAAAAAAAAAAAAAAAAAAAAAAACATATATATATATATATATATACCCTCTGTCTTCTCCATACCCATGTGTCCCCTTCTGTGAGAGACTTCCTTACACCATTGCGGGGAAGAGAATTTTTCTCTGCTATATTTGCTTGAAAGAATTAAAGGTGTAGGGCAAAAATTCTTGGAAATTATGTAGTTTACGATCCTCAAAAGTGAGAAAAATGAAGCCCAGAAGAGAAGGCCTTCCAGGAAAATTCCAGAGCCAGAGGTAGACCCAGTACATTGTTTTTGTTTTTGTTTTGAGAGGAAGTCTCACTCTATGGCCCAGGCTGGAGTGCAGTGCAGCCATTTCACTCACTGCCACCTCCGCCTCCCGGGTTCAAGCTATTCTCCTGCCTCAGCCTCCTGAGGAGCTGCGATTACAGGCGCCCACCACCACACCCAACTAATTTTTGTATTTTTAGTAGAGACAGGGTTTCACCATGTTGGCCAGGTTGGTCTCCAACTCCTGACCTCAAGTGATCCGCCTGCCTAGACCTCCCAAAGTCCTCGGATTACAGGCGTGAGCCACCGTACCAGGCAGACCTGTTAAGTTTTAATCAAGTACTCTGAACTATGCAACAAACGCTAGGAAGTAATAGAAAAAAAATTAATCTAAAAACCCTCTGGAGAGTCAAGGAATTGCAGATTTAAAATAGCACGAATACTTGGATTCACGGTATTGAAAAAGGACCTCGCATTTACCCACGCGCGCGGGTCCACGCAGCCACCTATATAGGTGACAAAACACTCAGGAAGCCCTCATGCGGGGCCGGGAAAGAGCCCCCACGCAGAGTCACGGACTCCCTCGTCCGAAGGTCCGCGCAGTCCCCTCGGTGAGTCTAGGGAAGCAGTCTCGCTGCGAGGGAGGGCGAGGAGGGCGGCGGAGTCTCCCTCTCGCGGTGGCCCGGACCCCGCCCCACGAGTGGGCCCTCGCAGGGCCCCCTCTGCTGCACGCGGGGACCAGCCACGCTGCGGGGAACCGGGCAGAAGCCAGCGCCTGGGTCCATGCAGTCCCCTCCGCGGCAGACGCGGGGAGCCGGGGAGCAGTAGGGACCGGCCCTCACCCGCAGGGCGACCAGGACACCCCGCGGGCCCACGAGGTACCGCAGCAGGCGCTAAGCCCCCGGTGCCGCCCAAGGCCGAGACAAAGCCCTGGAGCAAGGACCCCGGATCCCAACCTCAGACCCTGCGGAGCCCAGCTCGGAGCCGCCAGGCGCGGGGCAGAGACCCCCGCCCGGTCCGGAGACCCCGTCGCCCGTCGCGCCCTCTCACCTCAGGCTGCCGCCTCGCAGCGCTCGCTCCTCGCCGCGGCGCCTGGGCCGACTGGAGCGCAGCTGAGCAGCCGACAGAGCCGCGGCAGCCTCAACAATGGAGCCCCGGGGCGGGGCCGCCGCCGCCGCTTCAGCCCGTGTTCCCCGCTCAGGATCCGGCTCGGATCAACGAGCTGCAGCTGGCGCGGGGTTGCGGCCGGGAAACACACCGCGCAGGTGCACACGGCCCAGCCCGCCGCCCGCAGCCCCGCCCCCAGCGGAGCCGGGCGCCCAGGGCCCGCCCCCCGGGCAATGGGGAGCGAGCTGCGCGGAGAGGGCGGGGCCTGGGGGAACAAAGGCAGGTTGGGCGGGGCGGCGCTGGGACTGGGCGTGCGGTGTCCCGCGGGAGGACCGGACCCAAGAGCTGGCCGGATCCTGGCCTCCTAGAAGACCCAGCTCAACGTCCACCTGCAGTCTGCCCTACAGGACGCGCTCATCTCAAGCCCAGAACTCAGGCTTTTAGGGCAGAGAGCGAGAGACAGGCTTGCTTTACAAAAAAGGAAACTGAGGTTCAAGGAATAGGATTGCCTGCTGCCCGAAGTCACGTAGTCCCATTCACTCGTTCACCTTGTCATTCAGCAAACATTTGGAAGCACGTATGGTGGGCGTTAGGAGTGAAGTAGGGCCAGGCGCGGTGGCTCGCTCCTGTAATCCCAGCAGTTTGTGGGACGGAGGCAGGTGGATCACTTGAGGCCAGGAGTTCGAAACCAGCCTGGCCAACAAGATGAAACCCCATCTCTGCTAAAAATAAAAAAACTTAGCCGATCGTGGTGACGCGTCCCTATGGTCCCAGTTACTGGGAAGACTGAGGCAGGAGAATCGTTTGAGCCCGGGAGGTGGAGGTTGCAGTGAGCTGAGATGGTGCCACTGCATGCGCTCCAGCCTGGGCGACAGAATGAGACTCTGTCTCCAAAAAAAAAAAAAAAAAAAATTAATAGAGGGGAAGTAAAAACGAACTTAGGCCTTCCCTGAAGGAGCTCGGCCAAGGAGTACCTGAAATGTCTCTGCATCTCTTTAAGGTCTGATAAAGGAACCAGGAGCAAGCGCTAATCACTTCCCTTTCCTACCTCAGAACTTTCATGTGTTTGCTGTTCCCAGCCTGAAATGCCAAGTACCAATGGTATTTATTTATTTATTTATTTATAGAAATGAGGTCTCCCTATGTTGCCCAGGCTGGTCTCAAACTCCTGGCCTCAAGCTATCCTCTCGTCTCAGCCTCCCAAAGTATTGGGATTGCAGGCATGAACCACTGTCCCAGCCCTGATCGTCTTTAAAACGTCTTTCCTCATCTTATTTGAGTTTCCTGCTCCATGTGACCCCACACCCTTGGTTTCCCTGTACTTCCATAGCTGCTCCTCGGTGGGTCCTGGGGACCCACCCCCTTCTCTGCCCAACTTGTATATGTCTGGACTCAGGCCAAATGCCCTTCCATTTGCAGTGGGCACTGCCACAAGAAATCTCATGCCTTTCCAGGCTTCACAAACCATCCACATGCTCTGCTGCCTGCCAGAGACATCCATCCCAGTCAGATGCCCAGCCCTGACCTTTCCCAAAGGCCCAGCTGGACACAGGGAAACATCTCAAATTTTCCGCGGGCCAAACAGAGTGCTTTATTAGTGCCCTAACCTGCTCATCCACATTCTTGTGATTCTCAGTGAACAGCCCCTCCATCCACCCAGCTGCTCAGGTGAAAATCTCAAATCCTCCTCCAGTCCTTCCTCCTGGAACCTCTCATGCAGCCCTCTGCCTTCCTAGGACACTGAGCACGCCTCACTCCCAGTGCCAGCTGGGGTGCTGTCTGAGTGGCTGCCACCCACTTGGCATGAAGTGTGACCTCTCGCCCGGTGTGGTGGCTTATGCCTGTAGTCACAGCACTTTGGGAGGCTGATGTGGGCAGATCGCTTGAGGCCAGGAGACTGGGACCAGCCGGGCCAATATGGTGAAACTAAAATACAACAATTAGCCAGGCATGGTAATGTATGCCTATCATCCCAGCTACCCTACCCAGGAGGCTGAGGCAGGAAAATTGCTTGAACCTGGGAGGCAGAGGTTGCAGTGAGCCAAGGTCACACCACAGCACTCCAGCCTGGGCAACAGAGCGGGACTCTGTCACAAATTTTAAAAAAGAAGAAGGAGGAGAAGAAGAAGAAGGAGAAGAAGTGTGACCTCTCTAAGGCAAGGCAGTGTCCCACTCTGATTCACTTCCATGTGTAAAACAGGACCTGCGCCCTGAAGGCACTCACTCAGGAAGGCTGCTGGGATGGGTGGATGCACAGTTCAGGTCTTCATGGTGGCTGGGGCTGACCCCATCCCCATCGCTCTTCGCACACACACCTGCACACTCATCACTCCCACGCTCACACCCACCACTGAAAGCCTGGCCCCTAATCTGATTTGCCTAACAAGGTCCCTGGATGAACAACACATGCTTCCCTACCTCTCCCCTGCTAGGGCCCCACCGTGTTCTGGGATGTACTCAGGGATCAGGAGAACAAAACCTCAGGGAGTGAAAGGACATGCCAGGGTGCAGGCCTCTGCATCCCCCTCCATGCCCTCACCCCTGCCTGACACACCCTCACCCCTGTACCTGGCCAGCTCCTACCAACCCTTAAAGTCTCACCAAGTTCAGTGGTGGCAGCCACACCCTAAAGTGACTGACCCCCCAATGACCTATGCCGTTGCATAGTCTTCCTGACCTTGGGTACGAGCAAAACCGGTGACTGGCTTCTAACCCATAGAGCCTGGCAAAAGCAATGGGATGTCATTGTCACAGTGCATCACCTTCGCACACTAGAGAGAAAGGTTCCGCCTGCAGGCGCTACAGGAGGGAGATGCTGTGCTGTGCTGAGAAAGGACCTTCGGAGGGGCCCTGTAGGCAAGGAAGCAAAAAACTGGGTCCTTGCCAAGCGGGTCCGAGGAAATGAATTATGCCAGTAACCTCGGCGGACCTGGAAATGGATTCTGCCCTGGTGGAGCCTCAGATGAGGATGCAGCCCAGCTGCTTAGCGTGAGATCCCAAGCACAGGACCCGCTAAAATGAGCTCAACTCCTAGCTTGCCAAAATTGGCTTAAAGGTGTGTGTTGTTTTAAGCTTCTAAGTGTTTAGTTATTGCCTATGAAAGTGGTAAAATATGAGACAATAACTTAGGTCCCCTCCCCATCACACACATTCTTCTTTCTGGCATTCATCACAATTATACTTATTGATTTAAAATCTCCCTTTTGACTGGGTGCAGTGGCTCAGGATTTCCAGACCAGCCTGGCCAACATGGTGAATCCCCATCTCTACTAAAAATACAAAAATTAGCTAGATGTGGTGGTGCAATCCTGTAATCCCAGCTACTCAGAAGGCTGAGGCAGGAGAATTGCTTGAATCCAGGAGGCAGAGGTTGCAGTGAGCCGAGATTACACCATTGCACTACAGCCTGAGTGACAAGAACAAAACTGTCTCAAAAAAAAAAAAAAAAGAATTGTCTCTTGCCACTAGCATGAAGGTCCCATGAGAAGAAAAATGGAAACTCTTGCTCATAACAGTGCCCCAAATGCCCAGCACGGTGTAGCTCTAGGGCAGTTAGTCGATGGTGGACGCTGCTGGTTGGAGGGCCCTGCTGGCCCTCCCAACTGCCTTCTCTCTGGTCACATTCCATTATAGAGAACAGAATAGTTTCTTGCCTTTCCAGAGTCCCTCTTAGTGGGGATTGGCCAAGTGACATTGTCCTGCCCCGGGAGACATAAGTGGAAGTTGGCCGAAAGGTTTCTAGCCTTGGTGTGCTGGGACAATTTGAACCAGGACATGACAGCTGACCGTCCATTGTTCGGGAATTCTGCAAGTTGGTTGTTCAACACATTCGGTACTTCAAAATATTAAATAATATAAACTTGCAAATTAAAAAATGCATTAGACCAGATGCAGTGGCCCACGTCTAACACATGGGAAGCCTGAAGCAGGGAGATCACTTGAGCCCAGGAGTTCAAGACCAGCTTAGGCAAAAAAGGAAGACCCTGTCTCTACAAAAAATTTTAAAATTAGCTAGGCATGGTGGTGTGTGCATGCAATCCTAGCCACTCAGGAGGCTGAGGTGGGAGGATCGCTTGAGCCATCTGTTCAAGGCTCCAATGAGCTATGATAGTGTCACTGCACTCCAGCCTGGGTGACAGAGCCAGACCCTGTCTCAGAAATAAATATATTTCATATATTAATAAATTTATAATAAATGTATATATATACACATTTATGTATTATAATTATATATTTTGACATAAATATCTATTTCTTGTTTTATTTATTTATTTATTTATTTTGAGATGGAGTTTAACCCTTGTCACCCAGGCTGGAGTGCAATGACACAATCTGGGCTCACCGCAACCTCCACCTCCTGGGTTCAAGTGATTTTCCTGCTTCAATCTCCTGAGTAGCTGGGATTACAGGCACGCACCACCACGCCTGGCTAATTTTTGTATCTATAGTAGAGATGGGATTTCTCCAAGTTGGTCAGTCTAGTCTCGAACTCCTGACCTCAGGTGATCTGCCACCTCAGCCTCCCAAATTGCTGGGATTACAGGTGTAAGCCACTGTGCACAGCCTATATGATATATTTATATATTATAATTATGTATATTAATTTTATATAATATATACAAATATAAATATGAAAACTTTCCTTGCCTTCTCTTGTTTCTATCTACAGTCAGTCCCATGACTTCAAATACTATCTACATGTAATAATTTTAAATGTATATTTTATATATATTTATAATTTTGTTGTTGTTGTTGTTGTTGTTGAGACGGAGTCTCGCCCTGTCGCCAGGCTGGAGTGCAATGGCACAGTCTCAGTTCACTACAACCTCTGACTCCCAAGTTCAAGCGATTCTCCTGCTTCAGCCTCCCAAGTAGCTGGGCTTATAAGCGCCCACCACCACGTCCAGCTAATTTTTGTATTTTTAGTAGAGACACGGTTTTGCCATGTTGGTTAGGTTGGTTTCGAACTCCTGATCTTAACTGATCGCCCACCTCAGCCACCTAAAGCTCTGGGAATACAGGCGTGAGCCACCGTGGCCAAACTATTTTTCTGTTTCCAAACATTTTACATGAGAGGAAAGCAGAGAATAAATCATCTAACACTCTACTGTAAAAAAAATCTTTGTGCCTCTCTTCTTTTCATCTTTCCTAAGTGTACATATTACCAAAATGTCTTTAGGTTGAGGTCCCCCCGTGAAAACTCTACAGGGTGTTGTGTCCTCAGCCACCCTCCTGTCTTTTCCTAGTCCTGGCATTTTAGAACTGTCTGGGGATGACCCAGGATACGCATTGTGGCCATGTCTATTGGAGGGTCTAGTGAGTATCAGCCCCGGGATCATCTCATCCCCAAGGACAGCCTGAGGTAGGGGGTAGTGTCTCTCAGGAGAGCAGCTGGATGCTCTTGGCCTTAGAGGAATCTCCTGGTATAGTTTCATCTAAAATGGTGACCCCTTAGGGTTATTAAAATTTTAGGACATTAAAATGAATGGACAATACAACGTAATGTCATTAAAGCTAGGTCATTAAAACTGTTCCTCCAGCCGGAGCTTTTATTCCTCGGAGACACATTGACGGTCTGCCAATGGAATACTGATATTGAGAGGAAAAGGCAGAAATGATTTCAGCTCTCTAGATTGTCTCAGACTTGTGAAGAGAGAAAAACTGTCCCAAAGAACAAGGAAAACCCACCCCAGAGAGGATGTGCAAGAACCTGAACATGAAGATGCTTTTAAGGCACACAGGAGGACAAAGAGCAGTGCCAGTGCCTCCTAGGTGGTGACTGAGTGCTTTACTGAACAGGATGGGTGTCCCGAGGGATAGAATGGAATGCCGTGACACTTAGAAAGGTCTGTGTTGGGGTCAGCACTGCCTCTCCCTGAGTTTGTTATCTTGAAAAGGCTTGTCCGCTTATTTGAGTTTCAGTTTTTCATTGACTGTAAGATACATTTTGTCAGTACAGCTTGAAAGATAAAAATACTATTTCCAAAGAGGCAAGCTAAAATGATGCATTTTATTTGCTAAAAATTCATATTTATTTCTTCCTCAGAGTGAGTGTAGTAGGTTTTAAAGGTCTGTTCTTTTTAAGGGTAATTTCAAACGGAATTGTAGGACTTAGCTTTGTCAATGCTACTGGTGAAATAAAAGTGTGATAGACAAATTGATGATTTACAAAGATTCACCAAAATGTCAGTTCCCCTCTTGTAGCATGGTGAAGAATTTATGAAAGTGGACACATCTGCATCCTTTATCTGGATATCTGGGGTTTTCGTTTGTTTGTTTGTTTTTTTGGAGACACTGTCTTGCTCTGTAGCCCGGCTGGAGTGCAGTGGCGCCATCTCTGCTTACTGCAACCTCTGCCTCCCGGGTTCAAGTGATTCTCCTGTGTCAGCCTCAGAGTTACTGGGATTATAGGCCCACCACCACACCCAGCTAATTTTTGTATTTTTAGTAAACACGGGGTTTTAGGCCTGGCACGGTGGCTCATTCCTGTAATCCCAGCACTTTGGGAGGCCAAGGTGGGTGGATCACAAGGTCAGGAGTTCCAGAGCTGCCTGGCCAACACGGTGAAAAACTGTCTCTACCACAAATACAAAAAAATTAGCTGAGCCTGGTGGCAGGCACCTGTAATCCCAGCTACTCGGGAGGCTGAGGCAAGAGAATTGCTTGAACCAGGGAGGTGAAGTTTGCAGTGAGCCAAGATCTTGCCACTGCACCCCAGCCCAAACGACAATGGAAGACTTCATCTCAAAAAACAAACAACAGCAAAAAGGCGGGGTTTTGCCATGTTGGCCAGGCTGGTCTCAACCTCCGGACCTCAGGTGATCACCCGTCTCAGCCTCCCAAGGTGCTGGGATTACAGGCCTGAGCCACCACGCCTGGCCCACTCTATTTTCTTTTTAGTCCCTAAATTTTAACATGTTTGAGTTTGTCTGTTCCTTTATCACTGTTTTCTTACACAAAAGAAATTCTGCCTAATCCTTCGTAAAAAAAAAAAATCTTCCTGTGACTTCTGAAAGTGTTCTGGTTTTGTCTTTCATATTTGAATATATAATAAGTTGATTATGGTTCATGGAATAGAGAAGAATGCAATGCATTTTCCCAAGTAGATGCCAGCCTGGTTTGCCTCATATTTTAAAGTGCATGTGATTTCTTTTTCTATTCTACAGTGCCTAGTCTATCATTCATCAACTTTCCATATAAATGCTGGGTCATTAAGACTTTTCTTCCCCTTGGTCTGCTTGCTCATCTCTCTGCTAATACTGTGCTGTCCTGAGTATTTTCATTTGAAAATCTTAGAAGTATGTTAGACAAGCTATCACTCTTTTTTTAAGTGACAAAAAAGCATTAGATATTTGTCATTTTTACTACGTATGAAAAAGTAGTTTTTCTTGCCTAAAACAACCTGATTTGGGAATTTATGTGATTTCATAGGAATAGCATCTGGAAGTGGTGACATTAATGTCATTTTAAAAACCATGTGTCATATTTCCTCTTATTCCTTTCTGCCTTGACATTGTGCAATAGAAATTTTAAAAATTGTTGTAT
The DNA here is from genome assembly GCF_037993035.2 of Macaca fascicularis. Lineage (NCBI taxonomy): Eukaryota > Metazoa > Chordata > Mammalia > Primates > Cercopithecidae > Macaca > Macaca fascicularis. The sequence continues at coordinate 103,253,498 of NC_088380.1, forward strand.
TAATGTTGTTAAATACCAATTATTGGTTTTATTTATTACTCAATTAAATTTAATAAGCATACTCTGTCTTGGTGTAATCACATGGAATGGGCTCAACTCCCCAGTTAACAAGTGACAGCACATGTAAAATATTGTCTACCAGGGAAACTCATTGAACACTTAGTGTTCAGACTGTGTTTTGGTGTCTGGTTCCCTAAGCACCACTGCAGTGACACAAAATAATAGACCTTCAGCAGAAAAAGTTTTGGCAAATATATTGCATAAGCCATTTAGATGCAGTGGGTCATTCTTATTACTTGGGTTGGTGGAATCCCTTTCAAAATGTAAGTTACTAATACAAAGATGGAACTTTGCCAGCAGGTGTTTTTAAGAATCAGTAGTCTCAGGACTGATAATATTAACTCCCTTATGCACATCAGGTAGGACTTTATTATGACAGATACTAGAAATGTACAAAGTGAAGTTAAAAGGTAACTCCTAGCAGCACATCTTACTCCCTGGATTCTCTAATGAGATGGGTGTTTCTACTTTGCTGTTACCTTTTTGAATAGTTCAATTCCAGCATTAATACTGCTGTGTGGGAGGGAGTATGTGTGAACAGAGTAAGAGTTGTGACAATCACGTCATAGAAGAAATGCTTGAAAATTTTAGAATCATGTAAAGAGCTTATGGATTGAGTATAAATTCCCAGTGCTGTCAGTCTCACCCGTCCTTCTATCCACATGTGTGGAATGTTCTAGGACTCCATGGCTTTTGAGGATGTGGCTGTAAACTTTACCCAGGAGGAATGGGCTTTCTTAAATTCTTCTCAGAAGAATCTCTAGAGAGAAGTGATGCAGGAAACCTGCAGGAACCTGGCTTCTGTAGGTAAGAATGACAACACATTTCACTTAATTACAGAAGTATTTCCCTATCATCAGTGCTATTTGTGATTTGGAATGTGGCAAGGGAATGATTTGGTGAAGAAATCAGGCATGGGCACTGTGTACAATGAACATAAATCTAGTAACGTTTCTATAGTTTTTAATAATTCGTGATAATTTTGTGGGTCTGCATTTTAGGAAACTAATGGAAAGACCAGAATATTGAAGATCACTTTGAAAAACCTGGGAAAGATATAAGATAACTTGCACTGAGAAGAGGAAATAAAGTCCTTTGAAGGAATCTTAGCAAGTCATATGAACTTAAAAACAAGTAATCAAAACAAATAAGAGTCACTTGAAATTTATTTTGTTTTAGAAAAATTTCACCCAAATGTAACGTACTTCAGTGTAGCAGTCAGTGTTTGGAAAACAGTTTACTTGAAAATAGCGCTACAAAATTGTGTATGTGAATGTTACTAATTTCGTCATAGTCACGTAGGTGGTAGCTGTGTTTTCAGTGGTAACCCATTTACTTTCAAATAATTCAATCATGGCCAAAAAAAAATAATAATAATGCATTTTCCTTGGTATTGGTAGCAGCGTAAGTCCAAGACCTATTAATAAGTATAAAGTTATTAAACCAACCAATAATAATGTGCTTGTCATTTTTTTTTTTACAGAAATCATGTGTTACAGAGACTGTGTGAAAGCAAAAAAGGTAGACAGTATGGACAAGTTGTCAGCCAAATTCCAAATCTTGATCTGAATGAGAACGTTTCTACTGGATTAAAACAACGTGAATGCAGTGTTTGTGGAAAAGTCTTTATATATCATTCCCTCCTTAATAGGCACATCCTAGCTCACTCAGGATACAAACCATATGGAGAGAAGCAATATAAATGTGAACAATGTGGGAAATTCTTCGTTTCTGTTCCAGGTGTTAGAAGACACATGATAATGCACAGTGGAAATCCAGTTATAAATGTACGATATGTGAGAAAGCGTTTTATTTTCTCAATTCATTTGAAAGACATCAGAGAACTCACACAGGAGACAAACCCTGTAAATGTAAAGAATGTGGTGAAGCGTTCACTGTTTCCAGTTGTTGTGTAATACATGAACGAACTCACACTGGAGAGAAATCCTAGGAATGTAAGGAATGTGGGAAAACATTCAGATTTTCTTGTTATTTTAAGACGCGTGAAAGGACTCACACTGGAGAAAGACCCTATAAAGGTACCAAATGTGATAAAGCCTTTGGCTGTTCCACTTCCCTTCGTTGTCATGGAAGCATTCATACTGGAGAGAAACCCTATGAATGTAAACATTGTGGCAAAGTCTTTAGTCCTTTGAGTTCCCTTTGTAACCATACTGGAGAGAAACCCTATGAATGTAAACAATGTGACCAAGCCTTCAGTCGTCTCAGTTCCCTTCACCTCCACGAAAGAATTCATACTGGAGAAAAACCCTATGAATGTAAGAGATGCGGTAAAGGCTACACTCGTTCCAGTCACCTTACTCACCATGAAAGAAGTCATGATATAGAGGCTGGGTGTAGTGACTCAGCCTATAATCCCAGCACTTTGGGAGGCAAAAGTGTGTGTATTGCTTGAGCCCAGGAGTTCATAACTAGCCCGGATTAAAACAATGTGAAACAACCTGGGCAACATGGTGAAACCCTGTCTCTAGAAAAATAAAATAATGCCGGGCACGTTGGCTTACGCCAGCTACTCGGGAGGCTGAGGCAGGAGAAGGGTGTGAACCTGGGAGGCGGAGCTTGCAGTGAGCTGAGATAGCCCCACTGCATGCCAGCCTGGGCGACAGAGCGAGACTCCATCTCAAAAAAAAAAAAAAAAAAAAAAAAGAAAATAATTAACTGGGCATGGTGGCACATTTCAGTTGTCTTAGTTCTTTTTCAAGGACATAAAAAGCCACGGGGGATTGGGGGAAAGCCCTGTGCATGCGGATCACAAAGTCAGGAGATCGAGACCATCCTGGCCAACATGGTGAAACTTCGTCTCTACTAAAAATACAAAAATTAGCTGGGTGTGGTAGCATATGGTTGTAATCCTAGCTACTCAGGAGACTGAGGCAGGAGAATCGCTTGAACCCAGGACGTGGAAGTTGCAGTGAGCCGAGATTGTGCCACTACACTCCAGCCTGGTGACAGAGTGAGACTCCCTCTCAAAATTAAAGAAAATAAACAAACAAATAAATAAAGCCCCTTGAATGTAAGAAATGTGGTAAAACATTTACTCTTTCCCATTCCCTCATAAACATGAAAAGGCTCACACTGCATAGAAACCATAAGAATGTTAGGAAATGTGGTCAAGCCTTCAGATTTTCCTGTTTTTGAAGATTTGGGAGGACTCAGAGTGGAGAAAAGCCTTTTGAATCTAAATTTGTAGTAAGGCCTTCAGTTGTGTTAGTTCCATTTGAAGACATCAGCTCATTCCTGAGAAAAACCCTATGAATGTCCAGAATGTGGGAATGTTTCATTGCTCTCATACCCACTCAAGGACATATGAAAATGCACACTGTAGCTCCCTGGACCTTGTAAATACAAGAACGTACACAGGATTAAAACTCTAATAGTTTAGAAACTGCAAGAATATTTTCAGTTTTAACATTTATTTGAAAAGTCATGTTAAAATTCCCACAGGAAAGAAGTTCTGTAAGTGAAGCTTTTCTAATTTGAAAAGCCTGATGCAAATTAATTATGGTGCAGTGCTTGAAAAAAATGTATGAAATGTTACACAAGTTACAAGTATATTGTTTTTATCAGTGGCTCATTCTTAAAGAGTCTTGAGTATGCATTTCACCTTGTTTTGCAGGGAAACCTTGAGGTGAGAGTTCTGTAAATGCTCTTTAAGCAGTAGTACTTGAGTTTCATAGATAATGATACTAAGTTTGTTGGTAGAATTTTTGTCTATTCATTTGATAATGTGCTGGATTCATGGTTGAATTTTAATGTTTTTCTAAAATGTAGGTAAGTTTAATTTTTTTTATTTCATTATTATTATTTTTTTTTTGAGATGGAATCTCACTCTGTTGCCCAGGCTGGAGTGCAGTGGTGCAATCTCGGCTCACTGCAACCTCCGCCTCCTGGGTTTAAGTGATTCTCCTGCCTGAGCCTCCCGTGTAGCTGGGACTACAGGTGCCCACCACTACGTCCAGCTAATTCTTTGTATTTTTAGTAGAGACAGGTTTCGCCATGTTGGCTAGGCTGGTCTTGAACTCCTGGCCTCATGATTTGCCCACCTCAGCCTCCCAACGTGCTGGGATTACAGACATGAGCCACTGCACGCGGTCAGTAAGTTTCATTTGTATGTATTGTCCTGTGATTAACTGACCAGTGAATAATGATTGTGAATTGTTGGGATTGTCTTACTAGCCTCATTTGGCAAATTTTGATTATCCCTTGTTCATTATACACATTCCACCTTTCTTTATTAAAGGAAAAACTACTCTTGATATAAAGATGTTTACTTTTTGCTAATAATGAGTTGGTATTAATTCCTAAGTACATAAATTTTACCATAGAGTATCATCTCGTGAGTTCTTTGCATTTGTTGCCTTTATTCTTTATTATTTCTGTCTATTATTTGGATCATTCACTTTGAATGAAAGAGAGAGGACTGTGATAGGACAATATGTTGTAACTAATCTGAGGGAGGAAGCATTCAATCTCTCAGTCACGTATGATAGCGTTGGGCTTTTCATCGATGCCTTTCTTATTGTAGTAGATAGTATTGCACCATTATGATATGATAGCTTATATATTGTATTTTAGAGTATTACAGTCTTACCACTCAGTGTCACATGATTCAGTTCCCTACCAGCCAATAGACAAACCAATCACATACTCCTGTAGGAATAAAGGAACATCCTGGGCCGGGTGCAGTGGATCACGCCTGTAATCCCAGCACTTAGGGTGGCCGAGGCCGGTGAATCATGAGGTCGGGAGATCGAGACCATCCTGGCTAACACCGTGAAACCCCATCTCTACTAAAAATACAAAAAATTAGCCACGCGTGGTGGTGGGTGCCAGTAGTCCCAGCTTCTAGAGAGGCTGAGGCAGGAGAATGGTGTGAACCCGGGAGATGGAGCCTGCAGTGAGCCAAAATCACACCACTGCACTCCAGGAAGGGTGACAGAGCGAGATTCTGTCTCAAAAAAAAAAAAAAAAAAAAAAAAAAAGGAACATCCTCACCTTTTTAATGCTATACCACTCTCTGCTCCTAAATTAATCCCTGTTTGGGCCTGTGGGAGCTTACACCATCCTCCTATATGTAATTAATAACTGATGTCTGGCTTATCTGTTTAGTAATAGATGTTGTGTGTTTCACGGTGCCAGTAAACGTAGGGTGCTCATTCCTTCCTTACCAGTGGGCTGCATGAGACGCTATTGAAACAATTGGCAACACAAGTGGAATGGACCAACCCTCATGAAGGACACCTGCTCAACTTGACCTACCTGCTGTCGGCTGACGGTTCCGTAACACATTAGCAGCCGCCTGAGTCAGAACCGTGAGCTGACGATGGGCCTTCCCTTTGGTCTACACAACGTTTTGTGGTCTTCAGGTGTTGTCATCTTCTCCCACACTAAACTGCTCTCATCTCCTACACATGAATATTTACTTGCACCCCCGCATGACATTTGGCCTGTGCTTAGCAGGCAGTTTTGAGGCCCTGGCTTATTAATGCACAAAAGGGCAGCACATAAGCCGACACTTAAGTCCTAATTAGCAAGGATCAGGCTGTATCTCTGTAGTCCCTGCATCTACTCTGGTCACCATCTCTGTATGCTCAGGGCAGCCATGTGAACATTATTAATTATTGTACACTCCAAGACAATAGTTATTATGTAGGCAGAAGTAGTGGCCTTGTCTGTTTCTTGTGCTGCTGCTCCCCTTGCCACTGTCCCCTACACCCTCCTGATGAGGTGTACATCTATGGTGCCTCATGGTTCAGTCACGGATGAGTAAAGAAAATGGGAAGAAAGAGTTGTTCTAATAATCACCATTCTGACGGATGTGAGAAGTATCTCATTGTAGTTTTTATTTGCATTTCTCTAGTGGTTAGACTCAGATAAATCCAAGATTCCATGGATTCTTTTCGATTTGGCAACGGCTTCTCCGAAAAATAAGTATGTTCAAGACATTAGGAGTTATGTGTGAAGTCACAGCACAGTAGTTGTCACTGTTATCTCCGGAGGTTTATCTGTTATCTCTCTAAAACTCCATTTTTTTTCTGAGGTTTCCCAGAAAAGGTCTGGAAGAGAGCCTTCCTCTGCGGGTCTTGTTGCCTACAGAAGAGAAAAAGTTCAGGCCATGCACCCAGTTTTCCCCAGGAGACAGGAAGAATCCAGTCTCTGGCCCAGTCCTGTTCTCTGTTTTGTGGTAAATAAACGGAACTCTTGTGCCCTTTCCACCTCTGCACCTTCCCTCATGTGCCAATCTTCCCATCCTCCCAGTGGCCTTCTAGGCTTCCCAAGTAAGGACCAGCATTTGGATTCCGTCGCTATTCCCCCTGTCATGGGGAACCTGCACGAAGCTTCACCACCTGACATCGTCCTCCCCCAGCTTAATATCAGGAACAAGTCTGTTGTTTATTATTATTATTAAATATAATATAAATTAATAGTAATCATCGATAATAATAGTCACAATAAAGATAATAAAAATTAATACTGGTTAAAAATGTTAACGATTAGTATTAATAATAGCAATATCACTATTAGTAATTAAATAATCATATCAGCAATTAATGTTACTTAAGTCAATACTAAGTGATGTTGGTAATAAAATAATGATTAATATTATGACTAGCATTGCTAAATGACATGAATATTAATAATTAATTTTAAGCATGCATAAAAATATATTTAAAATAATTATCCATAATTAATAATGGTATCCTATTAAATATTAGTGTCATCGATAATTGTTAAAATCAGTCATTGATGTGTAATAATTAATCATATTATTATTCCTAATTCTGCAGTGTGTGTACAGCTACCTGTGATGTCGTTCCTAATATCCAGGGAGGGAGAGGATGGTTTTAGTTTTAATATCACAATAAGTGTACACTCATCCTGTGACACAGATCCTAATATCCAGTGTAGTAGAGTATGACATGTCTCCCAATATAGCAATTAATAGGTAGCTACCCAGTGATATAGTTTCTAAAATTCACGGAAGGTGCATATGATATTAATCCCAATATCACAGGGAGGGTAGAGCTCTTCTGTGTTATGATTCCTAATATCCAGAGGGGGAGAGGATGATAATAATTCCAGTGTCACAGGCTGTGTTCACCGGCCCTGTGACATTGTTATTAATGTCTTGGAAGGGAGAGGATATTACTCCCAACATGGCAGGGGGTGTACATCCACCCTGGGATATTCTTCTTTATATTCCAAGGCCGAGAGGTTGATATTACTCCTAGTATCACAGACACTGTACACCCCCATGTTTTTAATCCCTGTGATATTGGGAGTAGTATCATCTTCTCCCGGGTGGAAATTAGGAACAGTATCTCCGGGGGCGTGTACACCCCCTGTGATATTGAATGTAATATCATCCTCTTCCCTCCTGGATCACGGGAACAACATCACTGGGGGGTGTACACTTTCTGTGATATTGGAAGTAACATCATCTTCTGTGCCTTGGATTATTAAGGACAATATCATGGAGGGACATGTGTACATCTTCTACAATATTGGGAATAATATTATCCTCTCTCCCCCTGCATATTAGGAAAGATATCACAGAGTGGGTGTTCACCTCCTGCGATATGGTGATGAATGCCATCTTCTCCCCTTCCAGATATCAGGAAGAGTATCACATGGGGGTGTACAGTGTCTGCGATACTGGGAGTAATATCAATCTCTCGGCCTTGGAATATTAAGAAGAATATCACAGGGTGGATGTACACCCCCTGCCATATTGGAAGTAATATCAGCCTCTCCTCTCCATGGATATTAGAAACAATATCCCAGGCTGTGTGTACGCCTCCTGCTCTATGGGGAGTCATATCATCCTCTCCCTTCCAGGATATTAATAACAATATCACAGGGCGGGTGAACACAGCCTGTGATACTGGAATTATTATCATCCTCTCCCCCTCTGGATACTAGGAAACATATCACAGAAGAGCTGTACCCTCCCTGCGATATTGGGAGTAATATCATATGCTTCTTCTGTGAATATTAAGAGCAATATCACCGGGTGGCTTTCCATTCATTGCTATGTTGTGAGTCATGTCATACTCTACCACCTAGATATTAGCATCAGTGGCACAGGGTGAGTGCACACCTACTGTGATATTAAAACTAAAATCATGCTCTCCGTCCCTGGATATTAGGAACAACATCCCAGGTAGGTGTACAGCCCCTGCGGTATTAGGAGTAATAATATGATTAATTACTAAACATCTATGTCGATTTCAATAATTATCAATGGTACTATTAATTAATAGGATACCATTATTAATTATGGATACTCATTTTAAATATATGATTATGCACACTTGAAAATAATTAGTAATATTAATGTCATTTAACAATATTATTAGTTCTTAATATTAATTATTTTATTACCAACATTGCTTAGTATTGATTTAAGTAACATTAATTGCTAATATCATTATTTTATTGTTAATAATGATATTATGATTAATTGTTATACTAATCGTTAACATTTTTTACCAGTATTAATTTATACTATCTTTATTGTGATTATTAATATCAATGATTGCTATTAATTTTTACTATATGTATTAATATTAATAATTAATAGACTTATTCCTGATATCCAGCTGAGAGAGAATGATATTACTCCCAATATCGAAGAAAGTGAACACCCCTCTATGATGTTATTCCTAATAGCCAAGGGGTAGAGGATGACATTATTGAAACTATCACAGTGGGTGTCCATCCCTTCGGTCATCTTGTTCCTTATATCCTGAGTGGGAGAGGATGATATGACTCCCAATATCGCAAGAAGTGTACAACCGCCTGTAATATAGTTCCTAACATCTAGGTGGGGAGAGGATGATATTGCTGCCCATATCACACGAGTTGTAAAACCCCTTCAATATTTTGCCTATGATCCTGAGGGGAGAGGATGATATTACTCCCAATATCGAAGAATGCGTACACCCCCCTGTGACACTATGCCCAATATCCACGTTGGGAGACAATGACATTACGCCCAATATCCCAGGGGATGTACACCCACCTTGGGATTTTGTTCCTTATATCGAGAGGGGGAGAAGATGCTATTACTCCCAATAATGCAGGCGCTGGGGCTGTACACCCCTCCTGTGTTATTGTTCTTAATATCCTAGGGAAGAGAGGATGATGCTACACCCAATATCGCAGGGGGTGTACACCCACCCAGTGATGTTGTTCTTAATATGCTCCACCTCCCACCACCAGGGATATCGTTCCTAATATCCAGGGGAAGAGACGATAACATTATGCCCAATATCACAGGGGAGTGTACACACCCTCTGTGATGTTGTTCCTAGTATCCAAAGGTAGATACGATGATGTTACTGGCCATATCGCAGGGGGTGTACACCCTTTTGTGATATTGTTTTTGACATTCAGTGAGGGACAGGATAACATTAATCCCAATATTGCACAAGGCATACAGACCTGTGATGTGGTTCCTAATGTACAGGGGAAAGAGAAGAATATTGCTCTCAATATTGCAGGGGGTGTAACCACCCTGCCTCCCGTATATTGTTCCTAATATGCAGCGAGGTGGAGGCTGAGAGTACTACCAATATCCCAGAAGGTGCACACACACCTGTGATATAGTTCCTAATATCTAGCGGGAAAGAGGCTGATTTTACTTTCGATATCACAGTGGGTGTACACCGCCCGCAACCCCGGGGTATCATTCCTAATACCCAGGCGGGAAGAAGATGATATGGCTGACAATTTCGAAGGTGGTGGACACCTCTTCTCTGATATGGTTCCTGATATCCAGAGGGTGAGTGGATGATATTACTCCCAATAAAGTAGGAACCGTACAGCCACCCTGGGATTTTGTCCTTAATAACCACAGGGGAGAGGTGATATTACTACCAATATTGCAAGGAGCGTACATCCTCCTGTGATATGGTTTCTCATATCCATGAAAGGAGAAGATGGTATTAGTACCAATATTGAAGGGATGGACAGCCCCCATGTGATATTGTTCTAAAGATACAGGTTGAAAGAGGATGAGATTCCATCCAATATAACAAGGGATGTACACCCCACCTGTGATATGAATCATAAAACCTAGAAGAAGAGAATGAAATTGCTTCCAAAAACACACGGGTTGTACACCCACCCTGTGATATTGTTCCTGTCATCTAAAGGAAGAGATGATGATACTACTCCCAGTACCGGAGAAGGTACACACACCCCTGTGATATTGTTCCTCATAACTTGTGGGGGAGAGCATGATATTACTTCCAGTATGACAGTGGCTTGACACCCAGTCTGTGATATTGCTCCTAATTTCCAGTAGGTAAAGTATGATGTTCCTGCCAAGAGAGTAGTGGGTGTACAGCCACCCTGTGATATTCCTTCGAATATTCAGGGAAACACAGGATGACATTATCCCAAATCTCCCAAAAAGTGTACACCCATTGTGTGATATGGTTGCTAATATCCGGAGGTGCAGAGGATGGTATTCGTTCTCCTGTCGCAGGCTGTTTACACACAACCTGTGAAATTGTTCCTAATATCCTGAACAAAAGAGACTGCTAATAATGGACACATATTGCAGGGGGGAGTAATTGGCTATTACGATCCACATCGCAGGGGGTGAGGCACTCCCCATGATATGGGGAGTAATAGCAACCCCCTCTCCCCCCTGGCTATTACGATCCACATCGCAGGGCGGTTCAGGACACCAGCCCTGCCCCAACCTTGACCGAGACAGTGGGTGTCCTGGGACCACCTCAGGGTGGGTGGCAGCTCAGCTTGAAGATATCCCTGCTGCCAAAGACCAACTGTTCCTGCTAGATTGAATCTGGCCACAGGGTCTCTGTTGGTGAGACAGATGACCATGAGGCAGATACCCTGAAATCTAGCACGACAGAGCTCAACGTCCCCATGAGAGACACCATAGCACGCAGACTTTGCAGACATACTAGCGAAGGCCACAGCAGGCCCTGAGTGAGGAACAAGCTGACCAAGATCCTGGGGTTCTGCCATGCAGCCCTTAAACCAGGGACTGGAAACCGTTTCCCTAAAGAGCCAGGAGTCAGTATTCTCAGCTTTGCCAACTGATCTTTGTCTCAAGGATGCAACTCTGCCAATGGCTACACCAGCGCAACCTTCTGCAGGTGGCCTGTGAAGAGATGGGCATGACTGCACCCCCATAAAACTCTACTTATGGATGGAAACTTCTCAGTGTCATGAAGTGTTATTTTTTTATTTGTTCAACCATTTGGAAATGTAAAATCCATTCTTGATTCATGAGCCACAAGAGTAGGCGGGGACAGGCCGCCCCTTGAAAACCTCTGGAATGAGCTTAGAGAAGGAAATGACAGGCTGGGCCAGCGCAGCCTCCTCACAGCAGATTCGCTGCAGGAGGGTCCTTCGTAGCAACCACTTCTCATTCTTCATCTTGGCTTCAAGCGCAGTGCAGGTGGAGAAAGAGAGAGCAGAACCGGCCTCAGCAACAAGAAGGAAGGAGATGCAGGGTCAAGCAGCCGTGTGGATCCATCACACTTAACATTCACACCAAGCGGAGCACAGGCAGGACCAGCCCGGGGGGTGGGGGCACGAAGTGGAGGCTCTCTGGGGTGGGGGGCCTCTCGGTGGGCAAGATTCTCTACCAAAAACTCAAATAGAAGATCTACACAGCAGTAGTTACAGAAAACACACACTAAGAAAAATGCCAAAATAAAAATAGGACACAAAGTTTGGCCAACCGGGTCTCACAAGCCAGTAGGTAAGAAAGCCCAGGAGGGCCCACCAGAGGAGCTGGGGGTGGGTTCCTGCCTGCAGGGGGCCTTGGACACCCCATTCCCACAGATGAGGACCCAAGCTTTGGGAAGGAAGCTGTCAGAGTCACCCAGTGAGCTGTTCAGAGCTGGAGCCACAGAGCAGGTGAGGAGCCCTGGCCACGTCCCCGTGTGCACTGAGAAGCTGGGGTGGGGTCATACCCCCAGCGGCCAATGCAAACAGTGGACCGCGGGCCCTCCTTCTGCCTAGAGGATGCTTAGCTCCCAAGGGACCACCAAGGCCTGGAACCCAGGGACGTACGACCTGACCATCATGCCCAGGCCTCCTGGACCAGGCAATGTCCAGTACAGGCAGGCAGTCTGGACTTGGGGCCAGGACAGGGGTGTATGGTCCTGCTAGGCAGACCTCCTTCTCCCTACCAGCTGGGCTGGTTGCACTGTAGTTTTGGTTCTGGCAACATATTTTTGCCCACTTTGGCCACACCAGTCCCCAGCTCCCTGGCTAGGCCCAGTGCTGTCCAACCTACCTACACAGGCCCCACATACCCAGTGCCCACTAGGCTCTGTCAGCCAGGAGGACCCATGCTCATCCCCTGAAGTTTCCGTGGGAGCCTGCATCCCACAGGGACCCACAGCTCAGGGCCAACCTCCATGGGGTCTTGGTCGTGGTGGCAGTTGTGGGGGGTAGTTGAGCTCCAGCCCTCCCATCCTGGCCACTGTATTTTGTGGTGATCGTTCAGTCCTGGGAGCTTCCTGGGGACCCCAGAAGGAAGAGAACAGGGTGGTCATGGTAGCCTCAGCCCCAGGCTCTGGGCCCAAGTGCAACAGAAGGTAGAGAACAGGGTGGTCATGGCAGCCTCAGCCCCAGGCTCTGGGCCAGAAGTTGATAACGACCAATTGAGAGCAACCACTGAATTCGATCCTCTTACAGATACACGAGAAGTTGGTGAAGAACTGAATGTCGACCATTCTATGGTCAACCAGCATTTGAAGCCAATTGGAAAGCTGAAAAATCTTGATAAGTGGGTGCCTCATGAGCTGACCAAATATTTTAAAAAGCATCCTTTTGAAGTGTCATCTTCTCTTATTCTATGAAACAACATTGAACCATTTCTTGATCAGATTGTGACATGCCACGAAAAGTGGATTTCATACAATAGCCAGCTCACTGGTTGGACAGAGAAGAAGCTCCAAACCACTTCCCAAAGTCAAACTTGTACCAAAAAAGGTCACGATCACTGTTTGGTGCTCAGCTGCCGGTCTTCTGATCCACTACAGTTTTTGAATCCTGGTGAAATCATTACATCTGAGAAGTATGCCAAGTTAATCGATGAGACGCATGGAAAACTGCAGCACTGGGAACCGGCACTGGTCATCATGAAGGGCCCAGTTCTCCACAGTGCATGACTACATGTCCTACAACCAGGGCTTTAAAAGTTGAATAAACTGGGCTATGAAGTTTTGTCTCATCTGCCATATTCATCTGACCTCTCACCAACCAACTACCACTTAAGCATCTTCACAACTTTTTGCAGAGAAAACACTTACACAACCAGCAGAATGCAGAAAATGCTTTCCAAGAATTCATCGAACCCTGAAAGCATGGAATAAACAGGTTTATTTCTCATTGGCAAAAATGTGTTCAATGTAATGGTTTCCTTTTGTTTTTTAAGACTGAGTCTCACTCTGTCGCCCAGGCCAGAGTGCAAAGGTACAATCTCGACTCACTGCAACCTCTGCCTCCTGGGTTCAAGAGATTCTCCTGCCTCAGCCTCTTGAGTAGCTGGGATTACAGGCACATGATACCACACTTGGCTACTTTTTGTATTTTTAGTAGAGATGGGATCTCACCATGTTGGTCAGGCTGGTCTCAAACTCCCGACCTCCTGATTCACCCACCTCAGCCTCCCAAAGTGCTGAGATTACAAGTGTGAGCCACTGTGCCCAGTCCATTGTAATGGGTTCTATTTTGATTAATAAAGATGTGTTGCAGTCTAATTATAAAAATTTAAAATTCACAGTCCAAAACCACAATTACTTTGGCACCAACCTAATAATAGAAGAATTAAAAGAGGCCTTTATGTTAGAGAGCCCATGGATGATAAAATAATAAAGAATATTACAATCTCCATAACCCATAAACTTGGTAACTTAGACCAACTGGATGAATTAAAAGACACAATCTATTAATACTAAAACAGAGGAGAAATAGGTAATCTAAATACAATGATATCTATTTTAAAAATGAAATCAATACCTAATAACCTTAGAGAAAACCTGTATATTCCAAAAATCTGACATTCTGTCATGTTGTTCTAACTGGTGGGATTCAGGGATTTCCATTTTGATAAGAACATAGGTGAGTCGCACACACTTACTTTTAGTGCTCATTGGTCTGGAAACCTATGTCCACTATAGGATACTGCAGAGCGATGCGTTTTGGAGAATGTAGGCAAGATAATATTATTTTCAGATTTAAAGGAAGACAACTTGTTTTATGTACAGTAATTCCTCATAATATCGCAGGGGATACCATATTTAAACTTTGGGGTATCCCTAGATACAATTCTTATTTGAGCCACATGTGAATTTCAGACACGGAGGCTGCCGAACTTTGGTGGCTTTCAACAGATGTGGAAGGTAATTCACAACCTACTTTGTGAAGGCATAAAATTCAATGAGCCCTCATTTAGCATTTTATTTTAAATATTATTTTTGTAAACTTTGCATTTCCAATTAGGTGAAATTTTAAACCTGTTTCAGTTCTTATCCACTTTTTTTTTTTCCCCCTGAGACGGAGTCTTGCCCTGTCACCCAGGCTGGAGTGCAGTGGCATGGTCTTGACTCACTTCAACCTTTGCCTCCCAGGTTCAAGCAATTCTCCTGCATCAGCCTCCCAAGTGGCTGGGATTACAGGTGCCCACTACCATGCCCGGCTAATTTTTGTAGTTTTAGTAGAGATGTGGCTTCCCCATGTTGGTCAGGCTGGTCTTGAACCCCTGACATTGTGATCTGCCCACCTCAGCCTCCCAGAGTGCTCGGATTATAGGCCTGAGCCACCGTGCCTGGCCTCTCCACTCTTTTTAGGCAGAGGGGAGTAAGGGTTGATTTAAGTTAGGAGGGACTCCTGTGTACCCAACCCATTTGTGTAAATTTCTTCCTTCAGAGTTCTTCAAATCAGCATCACCATTGTTAAAGGCCTCCCACATGGTAATAATTGTGCTACAGGGTTTTACACACATGAAGTTGATGTTTGGCTGAATGAACCTCCTTGCTGTGTTACAAGGGGGGCATAGGTGTTTTCACCAATTATGAAGCGGGTTCACTGTGCAATGGCTACCAACTTTTCTGAGTACAATGAGACCAAACACATTCATACATAAATTCCATGAAGTGAATTTATTACTTACAAATAGCAAACAAAAGACAACAGAAGTCTAGGATTCAATATGAACCGCTACCCCAAGATCAGGAAGGCTACCCAGAGCAGATGGATGGAGTTTTGATGTAAACGCTACACTTGCACTACAACTGAGGGACCCCAGAAAGCAGCCCACGATGTGGTTTGCTAGACACAAGCGTTAAAGGCCATTCTGTTTCGAGCAGGGATTATAACAGAGCCTGGGCTGTTCTGACCAATGTCACCTGATTATCAGGATATTGCCTTCCCAGCATATCATACAGTTATCTTGAGAACTACCAGTAAGAAAGGGAGGAAAATGGCCCTGCACCCTTAAAATTGAAGGATCAGGATATTTGTTGTGACAGAAGCACAGACAGTAGCGACAGAGTGTTCTTGTGAGCCATCTACTAGTTCTCTTGAATGGAGCATGGCACCTAACTGCCTTTCTCTTTCCTTTCAATGGAAACTGTTTCAGAATATTTTGAATATTTTGAGTTTCTACATCTACAGAGTTGAGGCACAGGATCGCTGGCAGTGTAGACTCTCTGCATGGTTACAGGAAAGAGTTCAGGAGCCCATCAAGCCACATTGGAGGAGACCACCTAATCCTCCAGAGACTGTCACTCCATCTTCCTGGGGTTAGCTCCACATGCAGTAAGGGCATTATGTCTAAGGCCGGCAAGACTTGCAGTCCGAAGATTCGACTTTTGACATGCTGATAAGCAGCAGTGATAAGAGAAGCCCACACACTCGCTAGGAGTTTTTCAATGAGAGCAGCTGAGACTCTTCTTCATCTGCTTTGATAGGGGCTAATATCAAACTCTTTCTTCCCATTTTCTTTACTCATCCGTGACTGAACCATGAGGCACCATAGATGTACACCTCATCAGGAGGGTGTAGGGGACAGTGGCAAGGGGAGCAGCAGCACAAGAAACAGACAAGGCCACTACTTCTGCCTACATAATAACTATTGTCTTGGAGTGTACAATAATTAATAATGTTCACATGGCTGCCCTGAGCATACAGAGATGGTGACCAGAGTAGATGCAGGGACTACAGAGATACAGCCTGATCCTTGCTAATTAGGACTTAAGTGTCGGCTTATGTGCTGCCCTTTTGTGCATTAATAAGCCAGGGCCTCAAAACTGCCTGCTAAGCACAGGCCAAATGTCATGCGGGGGTGCAAGTAAATATTCATGTGTAGGAGATGAGAGCAGTTTAGTGTGGGAGAAGATGACAACACCTGAAGACCACAAAACGTTGTGTAGACCAAAGGGAAGGCCCATCGTCAGCTCACGGTTCTGACTCAGGCGGCTGCTAATGTGTTACGGAACCGTCAGCCGACAGCAGGTAGGTCAAGTTGAGCAGGTGTCCTTCATGAGGGTTGGTCCATTCCACTTGTGTTGCCAATTGTTTCAATAGCGTCTCATGCAGCCCACTGGTAAGGAAGGAATGAGCACCCTACGTTTACTGGCACCGTGAAACACACAACATCTATTACTAAACAGATAAGCCAGACATCAGTTATTAATTACATATAGGAGGATGGTGTAAGCTCCCACAGGCCCAAACAGGGATTAATTTAGGAGCAGAGAGTGGTATAGCATTAAAAAGGTGAGGATGTTCCTTTTTTTTTTTTTTTTTTTTTTTTTTTTGAGACAGAATCTCGCTCTGTCACCCTTCCTGGAGTGCAGTGGTGTGATTTTGGCTCACTGCAGGCTCCATCTCCCGGGTTCACACCATTCTCCTGCCTCAGCCTCTCTAGAAGCTGGGACTACTGGCACCCACCACCACGCGTGGCTAATTTTTTGTATTTTTAGTAGAGATGGGGTTTCACGGTGTTAGCCAGGATGGTCTCGATCTCCCGACCTCATGATTCACCGGCCTCGGCCACCCTAAGTGCTGGGATTACAGGCGTGATCCACTGCACCCGGCCCAGGATGTTCCTTTATTCCTACAGGAGTATGTGATTGGTTTGTCTATTGGCTGGTAGGGAACTGAATCATGTGACACTGAGTGGTAAGACTGTAATACTCTAAAATACAATATATAAGCTATCATATCATAATGGTGCAATACTATCTACTACAATAAGAAAGGCATCGATGAAAAGCCCAACGCTATCATACGTGACTGAGAGATTGAATGCTTCCTCCCTCAGATTAGTTACAACATATTGTCCTATCACAGTCCTCTCTCTTTCATTCAAAGTGAATGATCCAAATAATAGACAGAAATAATAAAGAATAAAGGCAACAAATGCAAAGAACTCACGAGATGATACTCTATGGTAAAATTTATGTACTTAGGAATTAATACCAACTCATTATTAGCAAAAAGTAAACATCTTTATATCAAGAGTAGTTTTTCCTTTAATAAAGAAAGGTGGAATGTGTATAATGAACAAGGGATAATCAAAATTTGCCAAATGAGGCTAGTAAGACAATCCCAACAATTCACAATCATTATTCACTGGTCAGTTAATCACAGGACAATACATACAAATGAAACTTACTGACCGCGTGCAGTGGCTCATGTCTGTAATCCCAGCACGTTGGGAGGCTGAGGTGGGCAAATCATGAGGCCAGGAGTTCAAGACCAGCCTAGCCAACATGGCGAAACCTGTCTCTACTAAAAATACAAAGAATTAGCTGGACGTAGTGGTGGGCACCTGTAGTCCCAGCTACACGGGAGGCTCAGGCAGGAGGATCACTTAAACCCAGGAGGCGGAGGTTGCAGTGAGCCGAGATTGCACCACTGCACTCCAGCCTGGGCAACAGAGTGAGATTCCATCTCAAAAAAAATAATAATAATAATGAAATAAAAAAAATTAAACTTACCTACATTTTAGAAAAACATTAAAATTCAACCATGAATCCAGCACATTATCAAATGAATAGACAAAAATTCTACCAACAAACTTAGTATCATTATCTATGAAACTCAAGTACTACTGCTTAAAGAGCATTTACAGAACTCTCACCTCAAGGTTTCCCTGCAAAACAAGGTGAAATGCATACTCAAGACTCTTTAAGAATGAGCCACTGATAAAAACAATATACTTGTAACTTGTGTAACATTTCATACATTTTTTTCAAGCACTGCACCATAATTAATTTGCATCAGGCTTTTCAAATTAGAAAAGCTTCACTTACAGAACTTCTTTCCTGTGGGAATTTTAACATGACTTTTCAAATAAATGTTAAAACTGAAAATATTCTTGCAGTTTCTAAACTATTAGAGTTTTAATCCTGTGTACGTTCTTGTATTTACAAGGTCCAGGGAGCTACAGTGTGCATTTTCATATGTCCTTGAGTGGGTATGAGAGCAATGAAACATTCCCACATTCTGGACATTCATAGGGTTTTTCTCAGGAATGAGCTGATGTCTTCAAATGGAACTAACACAACTGAAGGCCTTACTACAAATTTAGATTCAAAAGGCTTTTCTCCACTCTGAGTCCTCCCAAATCTTCAAAAACAGGAAAATCTGAAGGCTTGACCACATTTCCTAACATTCTTATGGTTTCTATGCAGTGTGAGCCTTTTCATGTTTATGAGGGAATGGGAAAGAGTAAATGTTTTACCACATTTCTTACATTCAAGGGGCTTTATTTATTTGTTTGTTTATTTTCTTTAATTTTGAGAGGGAGTCTCACTCTGTCACCAGGCTGGAGTGTAGTGGCACAATCTCGGCTCACTGCAACTTCCACGTCCTGGGTTCAAGCGATTCTCCTGCCTCAGTCTCCTGAGTAGCTAGGATTACAACCATATGCTACCACACCCAGCTAATTTTTGTATTTTTAGTAGAGACGAAGTTTCACCATGTTGGCCAGGATGGTCTCGATCTCCTGACTTTGTGATCCGCATGCACAGGGCTTTCCCCCAATCCCCCGTGGCTTTTTATGTCCTTGAAAAAGAACTAAGACAACTGAAATGTGCCACCATGCCCAGTTAATTATTTTCTTTTTTTTTTTTTTTTTTTTTTTTGAGATGGAGTCTCGCTCTGTCGCCCAGGCTGGCATGCAGTGGGGCTATCTCAGCTCACTGCAAGCTCCGCCTCCCAGGTTCACACCCTTCTCCTGCCTCAGCCTCCCGAGTAGCTGGCGTAAGCCAACGTGCCCGGCATTATTTTATTTTTCTAGAGACAGGGTTTCACCATGTTGCCCAGGTTGTTTCACATTGTTTTAATCCGGGCTAGTTATGAACTCCTGGGCTCAAGCAATACACACACTTTTGCCTCCCAAAGTGCTGGGATTATAGGCTGAGTCACTACACCCAGCCTCTATATCATGACTTCTTTCATGGTGAGTAAGGTGACTGGAACGAGTGTAGCCTTTACCGCATCTCTTACATTCATAGGGTTTTTCTCCAGTATGAATTCTTTCGTGGAGGTGAAGGGAACTGAGACGACTGAAGGCTTGGTCACATTGTTTACATTCATAGGGTTTCTCTCCAGTATGGTTACAAAGGGAACTCAAAGGACTAAAGACTTTGCCACAATGTTTACATTCATAGGGTTTCTCTCCAGTATGAATGCTTCCATGACAACGAAGGGAAGTGGAACAGCCAAAGGCTTTATCACATTTGGTACCTTTATAGGGTCTTTCTCCAGTGTGAGTCCTTTCACGCGTCTTAAAATAACAAGAAAATCTGAATGTTTTCCCACATTCCTTACATTCCTAGGATTTCTCTCCAGTGTGAGTTCGTTCATGTATTACACAACAACTGGAAACAGTGAACGCTTCACCACATTCTTTACATTTACAGGGTTTGTCTCCTGTGTGAGTTCTCTGATGTCTTTCAAATGAATTGAGAAAATAAAACGCTTTCTCACATATCGTACATTTATAACTGGATTTCCACTGTGCATTATCATGTGTCTTCTAACACCTGGAACAGAAACGAAGAATTTCCCACATTGTTCACATTTATATTGCTTCTCTCCATATGGTTTGTATCCTGAGTGAGCTAGGATGTGCCTATTAAGGAGGGAATGATATATAAAGACTTTTCCACAAACACTGCATTCACGTTGTTTTAATCCAGTAGAAACGTTCTCATTCAGATCAAGATTTGGAATTTGGCTGACAACTTGTCCATACTGTCTACCTTTTTTGCTTTCACACAGTCTCTGTAACACATGATTTCTGTAAAAAAAAAAATGACAAGCACATTATTATTGGTTGGTTTAATAACTTTATACTTATTAATAGGTCTTGGACTTACGCTGCTACCAATACCAAGGAAAATGCATTATTATTATTTTTTTTTGGCCATGATTGAATTATTTGAAAGTAAATGGGTTACCACTGAAAACACAGCTACCACCTACGTGACTATGACGAAATTAGTAACATTCACATACACAATTTTGTAGCGCTATTTTCAAGTAAACTGTTTTCCAAACACTGACTGCTACACTGAAGTACGTTACATTTGGGTGAAATTTTTCTAAAACAAAATAAATTTCAAGTGACTCTTATTTGTTTTGATTACTTGTTTTTAAGTTCATATGACTTGCTAAGATTCCTTCAAAGGACTTTATTTCCTCTTCTCAGTGCAAGTTATCTTATATCTTTCCCAGGTTTTTCAAAGTGATCTTCAATATTCTGGTCTTTCCATTAGTTTCCTAAAATGCAGACCCACAAAATTATCACGAATTATTAAAAACTATAGAAACGTTACTAGATTTATGTTCATTGTACACAGTGCCCATGCCTGATTTCTTCACCAAATCATTCCCTTGCCACATTCCAAATCACAAATAGCACTGATGATAGGGAAATACTTCTGTAATTAAGTGAAATGTGTTGTCATTCTTACCTACAGAAGCCAGGTTCCTGCAGGTTTCCTGCATCACTTCTCTCTAGAGATTCTTCTGAGAAGAATTTAAGAAAGCCCATTCCTCCTGGGTAAAGTTTACAGCCACATCCTCAAAAGCCATGGAGTCCTAGAACATTCCACACATGTGGATAGAAGGACGGGTGAGACTGACAGCACTGGGAATTTATACTCAATCCATAAGCTCTTTACATGATTCTAAAATTTTCAAGCATTTCTTCTATGACGTGATTGTCACAACTCTTACTCTGTTCACACATACTCCCTCCCACACAGCAGTATTAATGCTGGAATTGAACTATTCAAAAAGGTAACAGCAAAGTAGAAACACCCATCTCATTAGAGAATCCAGGGAGTAAGATGTGCTGCTAGGAGTTACCTTTTAACTTCACTTTGTACATTTCTAGTATCTGTCATAATAAAGTCCTACCTGATGTGCATAAGGGAGTTAATATTATCAGTCCTGAGACTACTGATTCTTAAAAACACCTGCTGGCAAAGTTCCATCTTTGTATTAGTAACTTACATTTTGAAAGGGATTCCACCAACCCAAGTAATAAGAATGACCCACTGCATCTAAATGGCTTATGCAATATATTTGCCAAAACTTTTTCTGCTGAAGGTCTATTATTTTGTGTCACTGCAGTGGTGCTTAGGGAACCAGACACCAAAACACAGTCTGAACACTAAGTGTTCAATGAGTTTCCCTGGTAGACAATATTTTACATGTGCTGTCACTTGTTAACTGGGGAGTTGAGCCCATTCCATGTGATTACACCAAGACAGAGTATGCTTATTAAATTTAATTGAGTAATAAATAAAACCAATAATTGGTATTTAACAACATTAATACAACAATTTTTAAAATTTCTATTGCACAATGTCAAGGCAGAAAGGAATAAGAGGAAATATGACACATGGTTTTTAAAATGACATTAATGTCACCACTTCCAGATGCTATTCCTATGAAATCACATAAATTCCCAAATCAGGTTGTTTTAGGCAAGAAAAACTACTTTTTCATACGTAGTAAAAATGACAAATATCTAATGCTTTTTTGTCACTTAAAAAAAGAGTGATAGCTTGTCTAACATACTTCTAAGATTTTCAAATGAAAATACTCAGGACAGCACAGTATTAGCAGAGAGATGAGCAAGCAGACCAAGGGGAAGAAAAGTCTTAATGACCCAGCATTTATATGGAAAGTTGATGAATGATAGACTAGGCACTGTAGAATAGAAAAAGAAATCACATGCACTTTAAAATATGAGGCAAACCAGGCTGGCATCTACTTGGGAAAATGCATTGCATTCTTCTCTATTCCATGAACCATAATCAACTTATTATATATTCAAATATGAAAGACAAAACCAGAACACTTTCAGAAGTCACAGGAAGATTTTTTTTTTTTACGAAGGATTAGGCAGAATTTCTTTTGTGTAAGAAAACAGTGATAAAGGAACAGACAAACTCAAACATGTTAAAATTTAGGGACTAAAAAGAAAATAGAGTGGGCCAGGCGTGGTGGCTCAGGCCTGTAATCCCAGCACCTTGGGAGGCTGAGACGGGTGATCACCTGAGGTCCGGAGGTTGAGACCAGCCTGGCCAACATGGCAAAACCCCGCCTTTTTGCTGTTGTTTGTTTTTTGAGATGAAGTCTTCCATTGTCGTTTGGGCTGGGGTGCAGTGGCAAGATCTTGGCTCACTGCAAACTTCACCTCCCTGGTTCAAGCAATTCTCTTGCCTCAGCCTCCCGAGTAGCTGGGATTACAGGTGCCTGCCACCAGGCTCAGCTAATTTTTTTGTATTTGTGGTAGAGACAGTTTTTCACCGTGTTGGCCAGGCAGCTCTGGAACTCCTGACCTTGTGATCCACCCACCTTGGCCTCCCAAAGTGCTGGGATTACAGGAATGAGCCACCGTGCCAGGCCTAAAACCCCGTGTTTACTAAAAATACAAAAATTAGCTGGGTGTGGTGGTGGGCCTATAATCCCAGTAACTCTGAGGCTGACACAGGAGAATCACTTGAACCCGGGAGGCAGAGGTTGCAGTAAGCAGAGATGGCGCCACTGCACTCCAGCCGGGCTACAGAGCAAGACAGTGTCTCCAAAAAAACAAACAAACAAACGAAAACCCCAGATATCCAGATAAAGGATGCAGATGTGTCCACTTTCATAAATTCTTCACCATGCTACAAGAGGGGAACTGACATTTTGGTGAATCTTTGTAAATCATCAATTTGTCTATCACACTTTTATTTCACCAGTAGCATTGACAAAGCTAAGTCCTACAATTCCGTTTGAAATTACCCTTAAAAAGAACAGACCTTTAAAACCTACTACACTCACTCTGAGGAAGAAATAAATATGAATTTTTAGCAAATAAAATGCATCATTTTAGCTTGCCTCTTTGGAAATAGTATTTTTATCTTTCAAGCTGTACTGACAAAATGTATCTTACAGTCAATGAAAAACTGAAACTCAAATAAGCGGACAAGCCTTTTCAAGATAACAAACTCAGGGAGAGGCAGTGCTGACCCCAACACAGACCTTTCTAAGTGTCACGGCATTCCATTCTATCCCTCGGGACACCCATCCTGTTCAGTAAAGCACTCAGTCACCACCTAGGAGGCACTGGCACTGCTCTTTGTCCTCCTGTGTGCCTTAAAAGCATCTTCATGTTCAGGTTCTTGCACATCCTCTCTGGGGTGGGTTTTCCTTGTTCTTTGGGACAGTTTTTCTCTCTTCACAAGTCTGAGACAATCTAGAGAGCTGAAATCATTTCTGCCTTTTCCTCTCAATATCAGTATTCCATTGGCAGACCGTCAATGTGTCTCCGAGGAATAAAAGCTCCGGCTGGAGGAACAGTTTTAATGACCTAGCTTTAATGACATTACGTTGTATTGTCCATTCATTTTAATGTCCTAAAATTTTAATAACCCTAAGGGGTCACCATTTTAGATGAAACTATACCAGGAGATTCCTCTAAGGCCAAGAGCATCCAGCTGCTCTCCTGAGAGACACTACCCCCTACCTCAGGCTGTCCTTGGGGATGAGATGATCCCGGGGCTGATACTCACTAGACCCTCCAATAGACATGGCCACAATGCGTATCCTGGGTCATCCCCAGACAGTTCTAAAATGCCAGGACTAGGAAAAGACAGGAGGGTGGCTGAGGACACAACACCCTGTAGAGTTTTCACGGGGGGACCTCAACCTAAAGACATTTTGGTAATATGTACACTTAGGAAAGATGAAAAGAAGAGAGGCACAAAGATTTTTTTTACAGTAGAGTGTTAGATGATTTATTCTCTGCTTTCCTCTCATGTAAAATGTTTGGAAACAGAAAAATAGTTTGGCCACGGTGGCTCACGCCTGTATTCCCAGAGCTTTAGGTGGCTGAGGTGGGCGATCAGTTAAGATCAGGAGTTCGAAACCAACCTAACCAACATGGCAAAACCGTGTCTCTACTAAAAATACAAAAATTAGCTGGACGTGGTGGTGGGCGCTTATAAGCCCAGCTACTTGGGAGGCTGAAGCAGGAGAATCGCTTGAACTTGGGAGTCAGAGGTTGTAGTGAACTGAGACTGTGCCATTGCACTCCAGCCTGGCGACAGGGCGAGACTCCGTCTCAACAACAACAACAACAACAACAAAATTATAAATATATATAAAATATACATTTAAAATTATTACATGTAGATAGTATTTGAAGTCATGGGACTGACTGTAGATAGAAACAAGAGAAGGCAAGGAAAGTTTTCATATTTATATTTGTATATATTATATAAAATTAATATACATAATTATAATATATAAATATATCATATAGGCTGTGCACAGTGGCTTACACCTGTAATCCCAGCAATTTGGGAGGCTGAGGTGGCAGATCACCTGAGGTCAGGAGTTCGAGACTAGACTGACCAACTTGGAGAAATCCCATCTCTACTATAGATACAAAAATTAGCCAGGCGTGGTGGTGCGTGCCTGTAATCCCAGCTACTCAGGAGATTGAAGCAGGAAAATCACTTGAACCCAGGAGGTGGAGGTTGCGGTGAGCCCAGATTGTGTCATTGCACTCCAGCCTGGGTGACAAGGGTTAAACTCCATCTCAAAATAAATAAATAAATAAATAAAACAAGAAATAGATATTTATGTCAAAATATATAATTATAATACATAAATGTGTATATATATACATTTATTATAAATTTATTAATATATGAAATATATTTATTTCTGAGACAGGGTCTGGCTCTGTCACCCAGGCTGGAGTGCAGTGACACTATCATAGCTCATTGGAGCCTTGAACAGATGGCTCAAGCGATCCTCCCACCTCAGCCTCCTGAGTGGCTAGGATTGCATGCACACACCACCATGCCTAGCTAATTTTAAAATTTTTTGTAGAGACAGGGTCTTCCTTTTTTGCCTAAGCTGGTCTTGAACTCCTGGGCTCAAGTGATCTCCCTGCTTCAGGCTTCCCATGTGTTAGACGTGGGCCACTGCATCTGGTCTAATGCATTTTTTAATTTGCAAGTTTATATTATTTAATATTTTGAAGTACCGAATGTGTTGAACAACCAACTTGCAGAATTCCCGAACAATGGACGGTCAGCTGTCATGTCCTGGTTCAAATTGTCCCAGCACACCAAGGCTAGAAACCTTTCGGCCAACTTCCACTTATGTCTCCCGGGGCAGGACAATGTCACTTGGCCAATCCCCACTAAGAGGGACTCTGGAAAGGCAAGAAACTATTCTGTTCTCTATAATGGAATGTGACCAGAGAGAAGGCAGTTGGGAGGGCCAGCAGGGCCCTCCAACCAGCAGCGTCCACCATCGACTAACTGCCCTAGAGCTACACCGTGCTGGGCATTTGGGGCACTGTTATGAGCAAGAGTTTCCATTTTTCTTCTCATGGGACCTTCATGCTAGTGGCAAGAGACAATTCTTTTTTTTTTTTTTTTGAGACAGTTTTGTTCTTGTCACTCAGGCTGTAGTGCAATGGTGTAATCTCGGCTCACTGCAACCTCTGCCTCCTGGATTCAAGCAATTCTCCTGCCTCAGCCTTCTGAGTAGCTGGGATTACAGGATTGCACCACCACATCTAGCTAATTTTTGTATTTTTAGTAGAGATGGGGATTCACCATGTTGGCCAGGCTGGTCTGGAAATCCTGAGCCACTGCACCCAGTCAAAAGGGAGATTTTAAATCAATAAGTATAATTGTGATGAATGCCAGAAAGAAGAATGTGTGTGATGGGGAGGGGACCTAAGTTATTGTCTCATATTTTACCACTTTCATAGGCAATAACTAAACACTTAGAAGCTTAAAACAACACACACCTTTAAGCCAATTTTGGCAAGCTAGGAGTTGAGCTCATTTTAGCGGGTCCTGTGCTTGGGATCTCACGCTAAGCAGCTGGGCTGCATCCTCATCTGAGGCTCCACCAGGGCAGAATCCATTTCCAGGTCCGCCGAGGTTACTGGCATAATTCATTTCCTCGGACCCGCTTGGCAAGGACCCAGTTTTTTGCTTCCTTGCCTACAGGGCCCCTCCGAAGGTCCTTTCTCAGCACAGCACAGCATCTCCCTCCTGTAGCGCCTGCAGGCGGAACCTTTCTCTCTAGTGTGCGAAGGTGATGCACTGTGACAATGACATCCCATTGCTTTTGCCAGGCTCTATGGGTTAGAAGCCAGTCACCGGTTTTGCTCGTACCCAAGGTCAGGAAGACTATGCAACGGCATAGGTCATTGGGGGGTCAGTCACTTTAGGGTGTGGCTGCCACCACTGAACTTGGTGAGACTTTAAGGGTTGGTAGGAGCTGGCCAGGTACAGGGGTGAGGGTGTGTCAGGCAGGGGTGAGGGCATGGAGGGGGATGCAGAGGCCTGCACCCTGGCATGTCCTTTCACTCCCTGAGGTTTTGTTCTCCTGATCCCTGAGTACATCCCAGAACACGGTGGGGCCCTAGCAGGGGAGAGGTAGGGAAGCATGTGTTGTTCATCCAGGGACCTTGTTAGGCAAATCAGATTAGGGGCCAGGCTTTCAGTGGTGGGTGTGAGCGTGGGAGTGATGAGTGTGCAGGTGTGTGTGCGAAGAGCGATGGGGATGGGGTCAGCCCCAGCCACCATGAAGACCTGAACTGTGCATCCACCCATCCCAGCAGCCTTCCTGAGTGAGTGCCTTCAGGGCGCAGGTCCTGTTTTACACATGGAAGTGAATCAGAGTGGGACACTGCCTTGCCTTAGAGAGGTCACACTTCTTCTCCTTCTTCTTCTTCTCCTCCTTCTTCTTTTTTAAAATTTGTGACAGAGTCCCGCTCTGTTGCCCAGGCTGGAGTGCTGTGGTGTGACCTTGGCTCACTGCAACCTCTGCCTCCCAGGTTCAAGCAATTTTCCTGCCTCAGCCTCCTGGGTAGGGTAGCTGGGATGATAGGCATACATTACCATGCCTGGCTAATTGTTGTATTTTAGTTTCACCATATTGGCCCGGCTGGTCCCAGTCTCCTGGCCTCAAGCGATCTGCCCACATCAGCCTCCCAAAGTGCTGTGACTACAGGCATAAGCCACCACACCGGGCGAGAGGTCACACTTCATGCCAAGTGGGTGGCAGCCACTCAGACAGCACCCCAGCTGGCACTGGGAGTGAGGCGTGCTCAGTGTCCTAGGAAGGCAGAGGGCTGCATGAGAGGTTCCAGGAGGAAGGACTGGAGGAGGATTTGAGATTTTCACCTGAGCAGCTGGGTGGATGGAGGGGCTGTTCACTGAGAATCACAAGAATGTGGATGAGCAGGTTAGGGCACTAATAAAGCACTCTGTTTGGCCCGCGGAAAATTTGAGATGTTTCCCTGTGTCCAGCTGGGCCTTTGGGAAAGGTCAGGGCTGGGCATCTGACTGGGATGGATGTCTCTGGCAGGCAGCAGAGCATGTGGATGGTTTGTGAAGCCTGGAAAGGCATGAGATTTCTTGTGGCAGTGCCCACTGCAAATGGAAGGGCATTTGGCCTGAGTCCAGACATATACAAGTTGGGCAGAGAAGGGGGTGGGTCCCCAGGACCCACCGAGGAGCAGCTATGGAAGTACAGGGAAACCAAGGGTGTGGGGTCACATGGAGCAGGAAACTCAAATAAGATGAGGAAAGACGTTTTAAAGACGATCAGGGCTGGGACAGTGGTTCATGCCTGCAATCCCAATACTTTGGGAGGCTGAGACGAGAGGATAGCTTGAGGCCAGGAGTTTGAGACCAGCCTGGGCAACATAGGGAGACCTCATTTCTATAAATAAATAAATAAATAAATACCATTGGTACTTGGCATTTCAGGCTGGGAACAGCAAACACATGAAAGTTCTGAGGTAGGAAAGGGAAGTGATTAGCGCTTGCTCCTGGTTCCTTTATCAGACCTTAAAGAGATGCAGAGACATTTCAGGTACTCCTTGGCCGAGCTCCTTCAGGGAAGGCCTAAGTTCGTTTTTACTTCCCCTCTATTAATTTTTTTTTTTTTTTTTTTGGAGACAGAGTCTCATTCTGTCGCCCAGGCTGGAGCGCATGCAGTGGCACCATCTCAGCTCACTGCAACCTCCACCTCCCGGGCTCAAACGATTCTCCTGCCTCAGTCTTCCCAGTAACTGGGACCATAGGGACGCGTCACCACGATCGGCTAAGTTTTTTTATTTTTAGCAGAGATGGGGTTTCATCTTGTTGGCCAGGCTGGTTTCGAACTCCTGGCCTCAAGTGATCCACCTGCCTCCGTCCCACAAACTGCTGGGATTACAGGAGCGAGCCACCGCGCCTGGCCCTACTTCACTCCTAACGCCCACCATACGTGCTTCCAAATGTTTGCTGAATGACAAGGTGAACGAGTGAATGGGACTACGTGACTTCGGGCAGCAGGCAATCCTATTCCTTGAACCTCAGTTTCCTTTTTTGTAAAGCAAGCCTGTCTCTCGCTCTCTGCCCTAAAAGCCTGAGTTCTGGGCTTGAGATGAGCGCGTCCTGTAGGGCAGACTGCAGGTGGACGTTGAGCTGGGTCTTCTAGGAGGCCAGGATCCGGCCAGCTCTTGGGTCCGGTCCTCCCGCGGGACACCGCACGCCCAGTCCCAGCGCCGCCCCGCCCAACCTGCCTTTGTTCCCCCAGGCCCCGCCCTCTCCGCGCAGCTCGCTCCCCATTGCCCGGGGGGCGGGCCCTGGGCGCCCGGCTCCGCTGGGGGCGGGGCTGCGGGCGGCGGGCTGGGCCGTGTGCACCTGCGCGGTGTGTTTCCCGGCCGCAACCCCGCGCCAGCTGCAGCTCGTTGATCCGAGCCGGATCCTGAGCGGGGAACACGGGCTGAAGCGGCGGCGGCGGCCCCGCCCCGGGGCTCCATTGTTGAGGCTGCCGCGGCTCTGTCGGCTGCTCAGCTGCGCTCCAGTCGGCCCAGGCGCCGCGGCGAGGAGCGAGCGCTGCGAGGCGGCAGCCTGAGGTGAGAGGGCGCGACGGGCGACGGGGTCTCCGGACCGGGCGGGGGTCTCTGCCCCGCGCCTGGCGGCTCCGAGCTGGGCTCCGCAGGGTCTGAGGTTGGGATCCGGGGTCCTTGCTCCAGGGCTTTGTCTCGGCCTTGGGCGGCACCGGGGGCTTAGCGCCTGCTGCGGTACCTCGTGGGCCCGCGGGGTGTCCTGGTCGCCCTGCGGGTGAGGGCCGGTCCCTACTGCTCCCCGGCTCCCCGCGTCTGCCGCGGAGGGGACTGCATGGACCCAGGCGCTGGCTTCTGCCCGGTTCCCCGCAGCGTGGCTGGTCCCCGCGTGCAGCAGAGGGGGCCCTGCGAGGGCCCACTCGTGGGGCGGGGTCCGGGCCACCGCGAGAGGGAGACTCCGCCGCCCTCCTCGCCCTCCCTCGCAGCGAGACTGCTTCCCTAGACTCACCGAGGGGACTGCGCGGACCTTCGGACGAGGGAGTCCGTGACTCTGCGTGGGGGCTCTTTCCCGGCCCCGCATGAGGGCTTCCTGAGTGTTTTGTCACCTATATAGGTGGCTGCGTGGACCCGCGCGCGTGGGTAAATGCGAGGTCCTTTTTCAATACCGTGAATCCAAGTATTCGTGCTATTTTAAATCTGCAATTCCTTGACTCTCCAGAGGGTTTTTAGATTAATTTTTTTTCTATTACTTCCTAGCGTTTGTTGCATAGTTCAGAGTACTTGATTAAAACTTAACAGGTCTGCCTGGTACGGTGGCTCACGCCTGTAATCCGAGGACTTTGGGAGGTCTAGGCAGGCGGATCACTTGAGGTCAGGAGTTGGAGACCAACCTGGCCAACATGGTGAAACCCTGTCTCTACTAAAAATACAAAAATTAGTTGGGTGTGGTGGTGGGCGCCTGTAATCGCAGCTCCTCAGGAGGCTGAGGCAGGAGAATAGCTTGAACCCAGGAGGCGGAGGTGGCAGTGAGTGAAATGGCTGCACTGCACTCCAGCCTGGGCCATAGAGTGAGACTTCCTCTCAAAACAAAAACAAAAACAATGTACTGGGTCTACCTCTGGCTCTGGAATTTTCCTGGAAGGCCTTCTCTTCTGGGCTTCATTTTTCTCACTTTTGAGGATCGTAAACTACATAATTTCCAAGAATTTTTGCCCTACACCTTTAATTCTTTCAAGCAAATATAGCAGAGAAAAATTCTCTTCCCCGCAATGGTGTAAGGAAGTCTCTCACAGAAGGGGACACATGGGTATGGAGAAGACAGAGGGTATATATATATATATATATATGTTTTTTTTTTTTTTTTTTTTTTTTTTTGGTGACGGAGTTTTGCTCTGTTGCCCATGCTGGAGTGCAGTGGCAGGATCTTGGCCCACTGCAAGCTCCGCCTCCTGGCTTCACTCCATTCTCCTACCTCAGCCTCCCAAGCAGCTGGGACTATAGGCGCCTGCCACCATGCCCGGCTAATTTTTTGTATTTTTAGTAGAAACAGGATTTCACTGTGCTAGGCAGGATGGTCTCCATCTCCTGACTTCGTGATCTGCCCGCCTCGGCCTTCCAGAGTGCTGGGGATTACAGGTGTGAGCCACTGCGCCTGGCCGACAGAGGATGTATTTTTGAGCTCTACATTTCAGAGTTCTTTTCTCTAGCCCTGGCCTGGGTCCCAAACAGGGAACTTAATTCACTCTATCCCGAAGTATACTCTTGCTTTGATGCCATTGGTATGTTGTCCTAGAGATTTGCTGTGGCTGCTAGGAGTGTTTCAGAGTTAAGAACTGATGCAACCTCTCTTTTGTCAGTTTATGAGTCTATAAACCATCTTGTTTCCTTAGCGTTATCTCCCTGGAACTGGAAGGTCAGAGATGAAGTTTTCTTAGATTATAAGTCTCAGTCTTTGCTATCTACCTTCGTCTGTCTCCCATGTCACCTGCTGTTTTTTTTTCCCCCTGTTTTTCGTTTTAATGTTTTTATTGGATAGGTGTCTATTATTGCAGGCTACCTCAAAACATTTTTGGATATTGACAGGATATAAGTATGAATAATATGTAAAAGATAACTTATTCTAGTTCTTTTGAGCAGAGGATTTGGTTTTGATATGTGGCCCTATTAAAGCTTTTGTTAAGCCCAAGTACTTGCTGAACTTCAGTTCCCTTACCTGTAAAATGGAGTTAGTTGTTAATAATACCTGTTCTGCCTAACTCAGGAGATTGTTTTGAGGATCAAATGAAATAATGAATGTAATGGAATTTTGTAAATTTTAAATGAAATATTGTATTACCTAAGATTTTTTTTTTTAACGCCATATTAAGAATGGAATGAATCTGGGTTTTCCTTTGAAATCCGAAATATTTAATGTATAGAGAAGTTTTAATGTGTCTGTTGGGGAGCTGCATTAGGATTGTTTTCTATCTTTAATTGGCCAGTATTTTTTTATATTTTAGCATTTTTGGGGAACATCAAAATTTGTGTTTCAGTTATCATTAATATTTTACAAAGTTATTGAATGTGCATGATTTAATCTTTAACAATCTCTTCAATTATTTACATTCCCATGTAAAAAATTCAGTAATGAACGTCCATGTAAATAACATTCCCATGCTTTAATGAAGCATAATTTCTTGACATTGCAGTTTCTAAGTGCCCTGTGTTGAGGTTGGGAAAGCTAAAGGGCAGTCAGAGGTCAAGGTCAGCAAAGCGTCACCTTTGACATTTGAAATCCAGCAGCAGATATCACAGTGAACCCCATTCCAGCATCCAGGAAGTTTCTCTGCCCTGCCTCTCCTCCGGCCACCTCAGAATCTGTGTCTGCGGTGTTGGTCCTGCTTTCCTGTCTCTCCTCTGCCTTTTCTTTCTCTTCACCAACTTCTACCGAGTGCCTCTGATGTCTCAGACAGTGGCAGTGGGATTACAAAGGCTAATAAACCCAGCCCTGGTCCTCAAAGAATTTATGTTTTCTGTGCAGATATTAAGTGACACTGTCATATATAGTGTTGACAAACATTGATACAGATTTCCTGTGAAGTGCAGAAGCACCATCCTAGAAGCAGAGATGCAGAGGCAGCACTGGTGACTCACACGTGGAGAGCTGGAGTTCTTGGTCTAGTGGGATAAACTGACCTGGACATCATTTCAGTGCAGCGGAGAGTGAGTGCTGGGATGGGCTCCCTTGGGGCATCTGGGGCTGGGTTTGTCTGGTGTTTAGTCTCCTGCCTGGTACTTAGAGTTTATCAGTAAGATGAGCATTGGGAGGCTTCTAAGTGAAAAGAAAGGCAATCACTTACCTGAAACCTAAAATTTGTAGGTGTTCTGGGCCATTTATAATTCACTGAATCTGTTTTGTCAGAACAAGTCTATCATTTATTGTTTTGGATGGAGTGTGGCCAGCCCTGCCTTGCGATGTAAGGAAATCAGGAAACGCTTGTCAGGTGTCAACACTGTGCCAGGAACTCTTCTAGGGGTTTCCACGTGAATCACTGTATTCATTTCTGTTGCTGCTTTACCACATTTCCACAAATTTAGTGGCTTAAAACAATTGAAATTGTATCATCTCACAGTTCTATGGGGCAGAAGACTGACGTGGATGTGACTGGGCAAAAATCACCATGTGGGCTGGGCTGCATTCCTCACTGGAGAATTGTTTCCAAGTGCTTTTGGCCAAATATAGTTCCTTGTGGTTGCAGGACTGAGGTGTCTGTTCCCTTGCTCTCCATCTGTTGGGAGCTGCCCTCAGCTCCTGAGGCCTCTATCTGGTCTTTGTACGTGGTCCCATCAGCTCAGGACTAGGTAGGCCAGGGACCTGGTCAGGCTCTCCCGTTCCCCTTTGTGCATTTCTCTTCTTGCACTCGGAGAAAGTTCTATTCCCTATTTTAAAATATTTTTTTGAGATGGAATCTCGCACTGTTGCCCAGGCTGGAGTGCAGTAGCATGATCTCAGCTCACTGCAACCTCTACCTCCTGGGTTCAAGTGATTCCCCTGCTTCAGCCTCCTGAGTAGCTGGGACTACAGTTGCCCGCGATGACACCCAACTAATTTTTGTATTTTTAGTAGAGATGGGTTTCACCATTTTAGCCAGGATGGTCTCCATCTCTTGATCTCGTGATCTGCCTGCCTTAGCCTTCCAAAGTGTGGAGATTACGGGTGTGAGCCACCGCGCCTGGCCAGTTCTATGCTCTTAGAGGCTCATGGGATTAGATTGGACCTCCCTGGATAGCCCAGGATACTCTTCCTAAGGCCTGTGGCCAAGCCCTTTTGCTGCACGACATAGTCACAGGTCTCGGGGGTTGGAATCTCCCACCACAGTTACGGATCCACTTACTACAGCAGCCTGGGAGGTGCTTTTTGTCACCTCTGGTTAACAGATATCAATTATTTATTTATTTATTTATTTAATTTTTTTGCAAGTTGGCAGGAACATGAAGGTCCCTTTTTTTTTTTTTTTTTTTTTTTCTTTTGAGACGGAGTCTCATTCTCTTGCCCGGGCTGAAGTGCAGTGGTGCAGTCTTGGCTCACCACAACTTCCACCTCCCAGGTTCAAGCAGTTCTCCTGCCTCAGCCTCCTAAGTAGCTGGGACCACAGGCACGTGCCACCAAGCCTGGCTAATTTTTGTATTTTTAGTACAGACGGGGTTTCAGTATGTTGGCCAGGCTGGTCACAAAATCCTGACCTCGTGATCCACCCAACTTGGCCTCCCAAAGTGCTGGGATTACAGGCGTGAGCGACCACACCCAGCCATGAAGATCCTTCTTAAATGAAAAAACCGTTCCTCTGACTTGATGTGAGGCTGTTGGTGAGACTGATAGCAGTGGAGACAGGTCCATCAGAAATGGAGCTAAACTTTGTTTTCTGGAGTATTTTGATGGCCTGCCCTGATCATGTAAGTTTTGCTAAGAAGTCATTAGAGTAATTCCTCTACTGGAAGAAATACCATATGGGGAATTTGGGACCTTCCCTTTTCAAGTTTTGCACAAAGGACTCTTCATGGGCGAAAAGTACATGATTCCAGGTCCATTTCTAGAATGGAAACAGCTGCATCAACCCAACAGCGATTCACATTCCTGAGTTTGAGAGAATCTGATTGTTTCAAGGCTGAAGCCAAAAGCCCAATAAACAATGTTTGTACCTTTATTCATAGTTAGGAATTAGGTGCATCCTGTGGTCAAGCAAACAACTGATGGTGGTCACCAAGTAGTTTAAAACCAAGTAGGACCTCATTTTATCATGTGGGTGTTTTTGATTTTCTTAACTAAGTTTTTATTTTCCTGTGCAATAAATGACAAACTCTGACTTGAAATGCATTTCCTTTAATAAACCAGAATCTAGGGCCGGGCGCGGTGGTTCACGCCTGTAATCCCAGACTTTGGGAGACCGAGGAGGGTGGATCACGAGGTCAGGAGATTGAGACCATCCTGGCTATGGTGAAACCCTGCCTCTACTAAAAATACAAAAAATTAGCCGGGCATGGTGGCGGGCGCCTGTAGTCCCAGGTACTCGGGAGGCTGAGGCAGGAGAATGGCGTGAACCTGGGAGGCAGACCTTGCAGTGAGCGGAGATCACGCCACTGCACTCCAGCCTGAATGACAAAGCAAGACTGTCTCAAAAAAAAAAAAAAAAGAAAAAAAAAGAAACCAGAATGTATAGTCCTAAGGTTTTTAACCTGGCTTTCAGGACTTTATGAAGTCCCCAAAATCCTGTGCAACAATTTTGTGTATCTGCATCCATGTGTGTTTATGGGGAGATGATTTATAGCTCTCCATACTTTTTCAAAGTGGTTGGATTCCAAAAAATTTTATTATACACCACTTTGGCCTGGTGTGGTGGCTCACACCTGTAATCCCAGAACTTAGGGAGGCTGAGGCAGTAGGATCCACTGAGGTCAGCAATTTAAGACCAGCAACATAGCAAGACCTCCACCTCTACCAAAAAAAAAAAAAAAAAGAGAGAAAGAATGCTGGGCATGGTGGTGCACACCTGTGGTTCTAGCTGCTCGAGAGGTTGATCACCTGATCCCAATAATTTGAGGCTGTAGTAAGTTAGAATTATACCACCGCACTCCAGCCCAGGCAACAGAGCAAGACCCTCTCTCAAACAAAAACAAAAAACCATATCACTTAATATACTATTGTTGTTGGTCAAATATCAGATTTTGTTTAAAAACTAAATACTCTTTTTTTTTTTTTTTGAGATGGAGTCTCGCTCTGTCGCCCAGGCTGGAGTGCAGTGGCATAGTCTCAGCTCACTGCAAGCTCCGCCTCCTGGGTTCACACCATTCTCCTGCCTCAACCTCCTGAGTAGCTGGGACTACAGGCGCCTGCCAGCACGCCTGGCTAGTATTTTGTATTTTTAGTAGAGACGGGGTTTCACCGTGTTAGCCAGGATGGTCTCGATCTCCTGACCTCGTGATCCGCCCACGTTGGCTTCCCAAAGTGCTGGGATTACAGGTAAATACTCATTTTTAGCAAAGTTGTACAGGCCTACAGTTCTAAGAGTCAGAAATTAACAAGGCTTAGGACAAAACCCAGCAATCCCCCACCTTACCCTTCTCCACTCTGATCCCTGCTCCTTGGAGGTTACTGTGTTTATGTTTTAGCTCGTTCTTCTAGATTGTGTGAAAGACAGGGAGGTGTCCTACTATGGAAGACAAGGATTCAGGCTGCTTACCTTCCCCGCTCCTCCTGTTGCCCACGTTTTTCTCCCCCATCCTCTCAGTATAATTATTGTGCTAGTGAGGCCAGGCACGGTGGCTCGTGACTTATCCCAGATTTTTGGGAGGCCGAGGTGGGCAGATCACTTGAGGCCAGGAGTTGAAGGCCAGCCTGGCCAACACAGTGAAACCCCGTCTCTACTAAAAAATACAAAAATTAGTCAGTTGTAGTGTTGCACACCTGTAGTTCCAGCTACTCAGGAGGATAAGGCACAAGAATTGCTTGAACCTGAGAGGTGGAGGTTGCAGTGAGCTGAGATCGCACCATAAGCTGAGATTGCACCACTGCACTCCAACCTGGGCAACAGAGGTAGACTCTGTCTCAAAAAAAATTATTGTGATAGTGGGATACATAGTATAATAGTGTATATATTTAGTATTCTTCCTGGTTTTTGGCCCACAGCTTCTAAAACCCTTGTAATTTCCTGAGTGATAGGAACATCATTGGTTATAATATTTGGTCTTAGGTTTCAATACCTGACACAAGAGCTTCTAAGACTTTGGGAATCTCTGGGGCGATAGGAGTGTCTTTTGTATGATAATGAGATGACAGGGGGCTTCGGCCCCTAGACAGGTTCAGGATCAGGGCTGGTTGCCAGAAAGATGAGTCATGATTATAGAGTTGGACATGTCAGCCCCACACCTACCTCTGGGAGGGGAGATGAGACAGGCTGGAGATTGAGCTAGTCACGGGTAGCCAGTGACTTAATCATGTTGATGTTATTAAAACTCCATAAAACCCTCTAAATACTGGGTTTGGGGAGCTTCTGGTTTGGTGAACTCATTTGGTGCTGGGGAGGTGGCACTTCCAGGCATGGGAGCCTCGACCTCTCTGCCCCGTGGTGTGCCCTGTGCCTCTCTTGCATTTGGCTGTTCCCGTGTTCTCTTCTTTGTAATAAACCAATAAGAGTAAGTAAGTGCCAAGCACTTTGCGTCTGTCACCTCTCTTACTTTTTCAGCAACACTGTGTGGCAGATAATGTCCTCATTTTGCCGGTGACAAAATGAGACTGATGCATTGAGTAACTTGCTCAAGGTCACATAATAAGCGGAATTCAAGCTCTGACTCCGAAGCCTGTGCTTTTAACGAGCATGCTGCATACGCGGCCTCTTTATTTGTTAGGAGTTTCGGTGTCTCTAGGGCCTGACACCAAGTTGACCGTCGTGTCCTAGAGCTGTTATAAGGGAGCTTTTAGCGGCCCTGCTGAGAACAGAGCCAGCACCTCCGGATTGGCAGGGCAGGGGCTGTTCCTGCTGGGAGCTGCAGGTCACTCCCTGTAGCCCTTGGCTGATCTTGCTCATCCACTCCCTCCCTCATTCAGTAGTTCCTGAGTGCCGCCTCTGTGCGGAGGAGAAGGAGGCAGCCTTCCAGCCCAGGTGGGGCCTGCAGGTACACAAAGGGAGAGGCAGCTGTGCGCTGAGCTGGCTGTAGGCTGGGACAGTGTGGCTCCAGAGGTGGCGATAGAATGCTCTGGGACTGCAGAGAGAACACATGCTTGTGAAAGGGAGGAAGGGGCAGTCACCGCAGAGGAGGTGTACTTGAGTTGGACTTTGAGGGAGGAGTTGGATTTCCACAGTGGAACCGAGCAGCTGAGGCTTTCTCAGCAGCTGAAGATTACAGCCAGCCAGCCTCAAATGTTCAGTTTTTCCTGAATTCCCTTTTTTAAGAGAGTGCAGTAAGTTTTCAACAGAGATAAAGCAGTCACCTCCATGTCATTCATGTTCTGCAAATCCTATGTGTAGTTGTTGATGCTTAGCAGATGGGGGCAGCCTGGGCCATAAGAGAAGAGCCTGTGTGTCCACTTGTTTGGACATCAGTCAGGTGTGGCACAGGGCAGTGATCACTGCCTTCCCCTGAGGACCTCAGTTGTACTTTTATGTGGAGAGGACAAAGAAAGCTGTTGTACAGGGGGCAGGAGACATTTCAACTGCAAAGCAAGGCACAAAATACACATAGTCTGTGCCCTGCATGAGAAACCTAGCAGAACTGTGTGCTGATTCCACCCCTGCCTCCCCTTCTGAGAGCGAACCGTCCATTGTACCATGGTGGAAGGCATTTCTGAAGCCTCTGCAATCGGAGTGATCTGTTACTTGCCCATTGAGCCTTGGGGCAGCAACCAGATGGTGTGGCTGAAACACAGGCCTTGGCCAGACGTGGTTGGTCATGTTGGTTCTGCCACTGATTGTGAATTACAAAACCTTGGAGAAGTCATTGTCTTTGTGTGTGCCTCTCATGTAAGATGGGGAACACTGTGGCCATTGCAGAAAAGCAGATAGGTGGAGCGAGTATGGAGTGCTTTGTGTGTGTGTGTCATACGGTGAATGAAATGGCACTGATTGACGTTATTGATAGTAATAACAGGTTTAATTCAGGAATAAAACTGGTAAAGTAGGCCAGGTGCGGTGACTTACGCCTGTATTCCCAGCACTTTGGGAGGCCAAGGCGGACGGATCATGAGGTCAGGAGTTTGAGACCAGCCTGGCCAATATGGTGAAACCCCATCTTTGCTAAAAATACAAAAATTAGCTGGGTGTGGTGGTAGTCCTGGGTGTGCCTGTAGTCCCAGCTACTTGAGAGGCTGAAGCAGGAGAATCGTTTGAACCCGGGAGGTGGAGGTTACAGTGAGCCGAGATGGTGTCACTGCACTCCAGCCTGGGCTAGAGAGTGAAACTCCATCTCAAAAAAAAAAAAACCTGGTAAAGTATTTTACCCAGCCTAGGTACATGTGGTAGAGCCGAATGAAAGCTTAGAAAAAGATGACTTGAGAACTAGCCCAGCAGAGGAATCAGGTGGGATGTGTTGTTACTGAGTAAGTGAAATTTGCACCTGCTTTCTCCCAGGCCTCGCTGAGTTGTGTACAACAGAGAGCTCAGGTGTTGGGGGCAGTTGACCGGTTGAAGAATGCATTGCTATTATGTGAGGAACATTGGGCTTTGAAAAAGCAGAACTGGATCCACGTTCTTGCCTGGTAACTCTAACTATCATCTAGTTTGTAAAGGGGAATACAGTTCACTGAAAAATTCTTATGACCGTGGGGAAAGGATTGGGGCGTCTGCATTGGTGTGTGTAATATAGGTCATATGAAAGAGCATTTAGGCTGGAGGGAGACTTTTCATCTCTATAACTTTACTTTCACAGGACAATTCCATCATGATTTGAAGATTTTTGAGTCAAAACTACATTGTTCTGCTATGTGTTTTGGGGCAAATTTATACATACAATTTGCTTAAATATTTCAGATGATACAAGAATATATGTGTAGCATAAAAAGCTGAAATTTGCATTTCCCCTTCTCTAGAAGTAACCATTGTGAATAGTTAAGTCTGTATTCCGCTATTTTGTGTATTATAAATACACTGTGAATATATGAGTCTATATAGACATATATGTTACAGAAACACATTTTTAGAGATGGAATATTGCTGTGTTGCCCATGCTAGTCTCAAACTCCTGGGCTCAAGTGATCCTCTCGCCTCAGCCTCCCAAAGTTTTGGAATTACAGGCGTGAGCCACCGTGCCTGTCCTGGATGAGTATATTTACTAATTGCTAAGTTACTCTGTTCATTACGTGTCTATTGAACTCCCCCATGTGCCAAGCATTGTTCTGAATACCTTATATGCACCAATTGACTTAATTTTTAGAGAAGCTCTATTGTTGTGTCCCTTTTACAGTGAGGAAACTGAACCACAGAGAGGCTGGGGACGTTGTCTAACATCACACAGCCAGTGCTGTTGGAATTGAGGTTGGAACCCAGACAGCTGGCTTCAGATCTCTTAGCTGTTATCATAGATGGCACACCCAAACCTTAGGGCCACCTCCCAAGCCTTGCCTGAGCTCTGCCTGAGCTCTGCGAGAGCCGTGTATGTGAGGTTTCTTTCCTCTTTAAGAACACAAGTCTTGGAATTGTCCCAGACCCTGGTAGGAGCTCTTGAGGACCAAAAAACAGGGGTTCTTCAAGCCTGCCCCAAGGCCAGATCTCTGATTTAGCTACTTGGAAGGCAGACGTGGAAGAGAGTAATTTTGCCAGAACAAAAAGTCAAGATTTCTGGGCTGACTCGGCCAGATGCGGTGGCTCATGCCTGTAATCCCAGCACTTTGGGAGGCCGAGGCAGGTGGATCACCTGAGGTCGGGAGTTCGAGAGCAGCCTGGCCAACAAGTTGAAACTCCATCTGTACTAAAAATATAAAAATTAACTGGGCGTGGTGCTGGGCGCCTGTAACTCCAGCTACCAGGGAGGCTGAGGCAGAATTGTTTGAACCCGGGAGGCAGAGGTGGCAGTGAGCTAAGATTGCACCACTGCAGTGCAGATTGGGTGACAGAGTGAGACTCCATCTCAAAAAAAAAAAAAAAAAAAAAAAGAGGGAAGGGGAATGGCTGGGCTGTCTCATCCTGGGGAAGAGGCCCTACAGCAGCCGTAGGACCTTGGCCACTTGGTTGGAAAAGAAGGAAGGAAAAGCTTCACCCATGGCGGTGACCTGGACTGCAGAAACCACACTAAACAGTCCACGTCCTGGAGCCTGGCCACCCCATTTGCTTCTCTTCTCCTTGGGTAGAGGGTGTGGGGAGCTTTCTACCCTGGAGGCTGAGCAGTGCAGCTTCTAACCAGGGTAGGCGTTTGTCTGTTCCTGGGAATACAGACAGCATTCTCATAAGCAGCCCAAATACTCCTGAACAGCTTTTTGTAGGGTGGGGTGGAGCGGGGCAGAGGGTCATTTTGACTCATAGGTACCTTTTCCACTTTCACGGCTGATAACTGTGTTACAGATTAAAGTTTTGTTTTTGATACTGAAGAGGGCTTAAGAGAGTGAGCTATTATGGCACATCTAAGTCTGCTAAAATAGAACCGCGGGGTAGTGTAGGAAAATCTCTTCTAAATTATGGATCATATATGGTGAACATTAGAAGCCATGTGTACCTAAGTTGACAAATCAAAACATGGCTTGTCTTTGGGTGACCCAGGTAAGTCTGGATGCCACTGCGCCTTGTGTGAACACAGGATGCTGAGGTGTAGGGATCAACAGGCTTTTTCTGGACATCTTGCACTTCTCCCTTGGGGTAAAGTGGGGCAGCAGTAGGAGCACACAGCTGTTGGGTCCCTAATATTTGTCAGCTGTTTTACATGTGGGATTCCATTTAATGCAATCTTAGAGGTAAAATTATTTTATTGAAGATGAAGATAGAAGCTTAGAGAAGTTAAGAAAATTGTTCAAGGTCACGTCATTTGTTTTGTTTTTTTTTTTTTTTTTTTTTTGAGACAGAGTTTTGCTCTTCTTGTCTAGGCTGGAGTGCAATGGCGTGATCTTGGCTCACCACAACCTCTGCTTCCCAAGTTCAAGTGATTCTCCTGCCTCAGCCTCCCGAGTAGCTGGGATGACAGGCATGAGCCACCACACCAGGCTGATTTCATATTTTTAGTAGGGACGGGGTTTTTCCATGTTGGTTAGGCTGGTCTTGAACTCCCAACCTTGGGTGATCCGCCCAACTCGGCCTCCCAAAGTGCTGGGATTACAGGTGTGAGCCACCACGCCTGGGCAGGGCCATGTAATTTAAGTGGAAAGATGAAGTACTTGATGAACTCAGAAGTTTGACTTCAAAGCCCTTGATCTTTCCATAACACATGGTTCCTTCCCCGGTTAGTGGGGAGTGACTGAAGAACTCAAGGAAGTTGTGTTTTGTGGAAAGAAGACCTGAGGGGTGTATGGTCTTTCCAGGCTTGGAATTGCCATGCTGGGCTTCTGAATTGTGTAGCTGGGCCATAGAGAGAGAAGCCCCTCATTTAAGACTTATTCTTTGGGGGAAATAAAGGAAGGCCGCCCACATGAGACAGGCAGAGATGACTTTCTCAGAGCTGCTGTGGCAAGGGAGTCGGCACCATCACTTGCGTGTGGCAGAGACTGACATGCAAGTGAGTGGCAGATGAGGAGTGGGGAAGCTTCAGGATGGAAAAGAATGGCTCTCAGTGGAGGCTGTTGTGGGGGCTGGAGGCGGCTGTGCAGAAGTGGGGTGTCCTATGTGATTCGTTAGGGGTGTATTTGGCTTTCTTTGAATTATCCTAAATGGAAATAGGGGCCAAAATTAGGGTGGCTGTCAGTTTTGAGTCAAGTCCTGGCCACGGACAGAATCGTGGTTTAGTTTCTGGGTTGTGGAGAGAGAGCAGTCTGGCTTCCTGTCTCATGTGCTAGCCTGGCTGGCCTCCTAGCTGTTTACTGTAGATAGGGGATTGGTTTCCTGGGTGGGCAGCTACAGGTTGTGGTCTGAGTTCTGTCTTTATACATATGATCAGGCATGTTCTGTTTGTATATTCAGTCCCTCATTTTTCTTGTCAGTAAAAATATCAAATGACAAATTGGATACATTGGGAACTTTTTAGATGTCTGTGTCCCCTGGAGGAAGTTTTCACGTTCACATTTAATCAGAATGAATATAAACAATTGGGCCATTTATCTTGAAGTTGTAAAATAGGAAATCTTCAACAATACTACCTCAGCGCCATTTCCTGTCTGTCCATCGTTAGGGAATGTGTTTTTATCCCCCGCCGGCTCATCGTCCACCAGTTTGTGGTTGATCCACTTCTCTATACGTCTTGTCTTGTGTGCATCTCATTGTTTGCTAGTGTTAGCTTTCCCCTTCGTCAGTGTAGTTTATTTGTGTAGCCTCTGTTGGTAGGAAGTTATTTGTGGAATTTGTGAATGGAAGGGACCTTGGAGGTCTGCTAGGTCAGCCCAGTGATTTTCAAGATAAACAGAAATACAGGGAAATGTTCCAGCTTCTTTGGTGGCAAAACCAGGAATAGAAAGCAGTGTTCTTTGTGCCACAATGTCATTGGAAGACAACTCAAGGTGGGCCTAAAATGCAGAGTAACTAACTTTCATTTATCTCTGCTTCTGACTCTTGTTATCAGACATTTTAAATTGACCTTAATGTGTTCGCAGAAATATGAAAAGTTCTGACTTGTTTACATATAAGGTACTTCTTTGCCTACTCATTTGGTTGTTTTTTTCAACAGGATTGAAAAGACATTGTTATAAACTGAATGTTAATGTCCCCT
Organism: Macaca fascicularis; assembly: GCF_037993035.2. Classification (NCBI taxonomy): domain Eukaryota; kingdom Metazoa; phylum Chordata; class Mammalia; order Primates; family Cercopithecidae; genus Macaca; species Macaca fascicularis. Next base: position 103,296,774 of record NC_088380.1, read on the forward strand.
CCAGATTCTTGTACTGGAACCCTAACTGCCAGTGTGATGGTATTAGGGGATAGGACCTTTGAGAGGTGATTAGGGTTAGATGAGGTCATGAGCGTGGGCCCTGGTCTGACAGGATTAGTGCCCTTAGAAGTAGAGAAACCAGGCCGGGTGTGGTGGCTCACACCTGTAATCCCAGCACTGCCTAGCTAATTTTTAAATTTTTTGTAAGGTCAGAGTCTTGCTGTGTTGTCCAGAGTGGTTTCAAACTCCTGGCCTCAAGCAGTCCTCTCACCTCAGCCTCTCAAAGCACTGGATTACAGGCGTGAGCCACACGCCCAGCCCAGTGATTTTTTGTTGTTAAGATCAAGGACGGGTTCCCTGGCTTGGCATTCAAGGCTCATGATCTGGGCGTGATATGCAAGTTGGGTTGCAGTGTTTCCATTCCCGCCATCAGCCTTGCATTCCAACTTGTTGCCTAAGCGCTGTTCTGAAGCCCAGCCTGAGAGCTGCATTTAGAATTTATACCTTCTCATCTCTTCATCTTCTTTGCCTATGTTCTTATCTCCATCTGGGACATCGTCTTCACCTGTGTTCTTATTTCCGTCTGGGACATCGTCTTTGCCTATGTACTTATCTCCATCTGGGACATCGTCTTCACCTGTGTTCTTATTTCCGTCTGGGACATCGTCTTTGCCTATGTACTTATCTCCATCTGGGACATCGTCTTCACCTGTGTTCTTATTTCCGTCTGGGACATCGTCTTCGCCTATGTTCTTATCTCCATCTGGGACATCATCTCCACACTTCTGCCTCTTTAAATCTTCTCCATCCTTCAAGACTTGAAATACTCACTTCCTTTACATGATCCCCGCTCTGACATCCAAGCTAGAATTAATCTTTCTTCCTTTGAACTCTGATAGTGATTAATGTTTTTCATCCTTTAATTATGCAGCAGTCCTGTGTGTTAGATATTATTATTTCCCCAGTTTTTCATAGTTACTCTGAAAATATTTACTGTAGTCATATATTTTGAGTATGTAATATGAGCGACATTCAAAAGGTCCTGGAGAGTGAAAGGCAGTCCTACTCCCATCACTGCTCTGTGACCACTGTTGCCAGTTTTGTTTGTTTGTTTGCTTGTTTGTTTTTCCAAGATGGAGTCTTGCTCTGTCACCAGGCTGGCGTGATCTCAGCTCACTGCAACCTCCACCTCCTGGGTTCAAGCGATTCTCCTGCCTCAACCTCCTGAGTGGCTGGGACTACAGGCGCGCGCCACTATGCCCAGATTATTTTTGTATTTTTAGTAGAGACGGGGTTTCACCGTGTTGGCCAGGATGGTCTGGATATCTTGGCTTCTTGATCCACCTGCCTCAGCCTCTCAAGGTGCTGGGATTACATGTGTGAGCGACTGCACCCAGCCTATGTATCTTCTTTTTAAAACACAGATGTTGGCATAAGATAAACAGTGTTCTCCATCAGTTCCCCACTGGTAAATATTTAGGTTATTCCCAACCGTTTGGATTAATCAATGCTGAGTTGTACGTAATTCTTCCATATTTGCATCAATATGTTCATAGGATGCATTGCTAGAAATGGAATTGTGGGATTCAGGGTTCTGCACATTTTAAATGTTGATGGGTGTTGCTCGATTCCCTTCTGTTAGGGCCATACTGTTATCTCACTGTCAATGTGTAAGGGCGCCTATTTCTATTTCCTTGCCAACAGTTTGTTCTGACATCACACACACACATAAAAATAGCCCTTTGTTCCAAAAACATGGACATTTTACCTTTCTACTTAAAGTGTGAGCACACTGACTGAAGCTCTGTGTTGCAGTGATATGTGCTGCTAGGATTGTGGCTCTGTTTTGAATTTGCTAGCCAGGCTATGGCTTTCCAGTCAGTTATTTTTTGTTTTCTTCATGTTGTTCCTGCCGTTGGGCTGGGGTAACCTGTGTGAATTTCCTTCTACTGCCCAGCCAGATTTCCTTTCCAGTGGATGGGCTTAGTGTCTCATATGGCAGTCCTGTTTCCTGGTGATCTGGGCTTAGTGTGTCATCCGGCAGCCCTGTTTCCTGGTGATCTGGGCTGAGTGGCTCCATGAGAAGTTGCACCCATCTTCTCCAGTAGTGCGTCTTTTCACAGCAAGCAAAACATTTTCACCACTTTTCTAGCGGTACAGGCACTAGCTCTTTTCTGGGCATCAGGAGACCTGGCTTTGTTCTGGTTCAAGCAACAGCTGGTGAGTTACCAAAGACAAGTCGCATCTGGCCCCTGGTCCTTTGCTTTATAAGTGAATCGCAGTCCGAGTGGGCATCACTGCCCTGGTCTCTATGCGGTGCTGAGTGTTGTGGGGATGATGGCTAAGTGTCAGGATGCATTTCCACTGCTAGGGGATTACAGGCCAGCCAAAGACACAGGAGGAAAGCTAACAGCCCTGGGCAGGTACACACAACGAGAGGAGTTTGAAAGGGTGGTTCCAAGTTCCTTGGTGTGATTGATGTGATCACAATAAACATTTTATCTCTAAGTCTTGGGCCATTGGACCAAGAGAAGAGAGAGCTGGTGTTGAGTTGTAGTGAGAGGTGTGTGGTTCGTGTGCCTGCTGAGCCTGGCTGGGACTCAATTCCATTGAGTCCCATTCCATTTTACCTTCTGTTTCCACCTTTTTCGTGCTCCTGCTTGTTTCTCCAGAAAAAAATGCAATAAATTGCTTTCAAAAACTTTACAAAAGCCATAGATGCTTATTGAAAATAGTTCAAATGATATGGAAGACAGAAAGATAGTGAGTGTTTTTCTGTTGTGTGTTTGGATGAATGTGTCTTTGGGGTAGTCACTATTAACACTGGGTGTATTTCCTTCCAGATCTTTTCCAGTGTACCTACAAATACATATGTACACTTTGTAAAAAACAAAATAGTACCTGATAAACATTGAGTTCCCCTACTCCCACTGCACAGTCTACATGGACATCCTTTCATGGTGATACGATGAGACCTGATCGACTCCTTTTGTTCGCTGGAGGGGCAGGTAATAATAGCTACAGATAACTCACCTTCAGTGGGCATTTACCATGTGACAGGGTCTGTGCTCCGGGCAGGCTACATGAAGTGGGTCTTAAGGCTTTTTACAACAATGCTATGGGTGAACACAGTAATTGTTAACATTTTGCAAATGATAGAATTGCAGTAGAGAGAAGCAAAGCTGCTTGCTCAAACTCATGGCATGATTCCTGAGAGAGAGAGAACACTTTTAAAACAATTGTTGCTATAATCAGGTGATTTATGATCATTTCAAGAAATAGTGCATTCAGCGAATACATTTCAGGGTCTGGTACAGTCTGGGAGCTGGTCCTGAAAATGCACTGGGCTAGAGGTAAGGGAGCGGTCCATTGGCCCTGGACCGCTAGTGCAAGGAGGGAGGTCCCGGGGAGAGGGGGTATGGAGAGGAGGTCTCTGAACAAACCTTGCAACATCCATTTCTGCTGAGTCTGGTCCGAGGTCTGGGTCTTGACATGCACACTTTTCAGAGATACTTGGTTTTGATTTTTATCATGGCTCACCTGAGCAGCCATGGTTTCAAACTGCCTGGAGATGTGGTCTGGAAGGCCAGTGCTATGCCCATCCTTCCCGCTCCTGCAGGAGGGGAGTCATCCTGGACTAGAGGGCTTTGCCTGTAATCAGCTATCTCATAATAAGTGGATTTGATGCTGGTTTCGCTAGGTCAGGAAATTTCCCATTTGGAAGGAAAACTGATACTTGTTTTTGGGTTTTGCTGAGGAGTCACAGGGTTTAGAGCAGGGACTGGAGGTTTGTTGAGACACACGTGAGTGCACTCAAACATCTTCCATGAAACGTGGAAATAAAGACAGTGTTCCAGAGAGGTCCCTGGCTTTGGGATATACATATTTCAGTAACAGAATGGCACTGGATGTCTGCTGAATTTTTTTCATGCTATTTTGGCAAATTTTATTTGGGTGTGTGTCTCCTTTACAGACGGTATGACATCAGTTTTTGCCACCAAGTATTTACAGCCATTGGTCCCTCCTATGTGGGTCACTTTTGTGCCGTGGTTTCTTTGGGTAAATTGTAGGTCTCCTACCCAAAGCACATTGCCCATTTCAAGGTGCTCCTGGTTTCTGAACACCTGTGGCAGTGCCTTCCCTGTAGGTGAATCCAGCGGAGAAAGTACCCCTCCCCAGGAGGTGGGGACTGGTGATTGCCTGAGTGAGGAGGCCGGGGATGAGCCCTGGACTAGAATTTGGGACTGGCTGCTTTTTCCTTCCCCTCCTCTCCCTCCTATTTTGCCACCACCCCCACTTTTTAAAAATTTCTTATTAAAAATTAAGCAATTATTTTGGTTTCCTTTATTCGCTATTCCTTTCTAATCGCATGCAGAGTGAGCCTAGGACAGTGGAAAGGAAAGTTGTACTTAGCTTCAGATGATCCTACCAGTCCCGCATTGAGGGGCTTCCGCCAGGCAGCATCGTCAAGTGGCGTTGAGGTTCTCCTTTCAGTCCTCAGCGTTAACCAGCAGAGGCAGGTGGTACTTATTCCTGGTTAATGTTGAGGAAGTTGAGCTCAAAGTGGCTAAGGGAACTTCCCAAAGTCACATAGGAAGTAGCAGAGTAGAACCAAACACAGATTGTCTCTGAATCAGGCAGGTCGTCCGATTCCAAAATGGGCTCTTAATTTTTGGAGGTCAAAAAGCTGAACAGACACAGATATTTCTTTTTTTTTTTTTTTTTTTTTTCTTTTTGAGCTAGGGTTTTGCTCTGCTGCCTAGGCTGGTCTAGGCTCAAGCTGTCCTCCTGCCTTAGCGTTCTGAGTGCTGGGCTTACAGGTTGGTGTCACCACACCCAACCGAACAGACATTTCTTGAAAGAAGACATACAAATGGCCAAAAAATATGTGAAAAAAATGTTCAGTATCACTTACAATCAGAGAAATGCAAATCAAAACCGCAGTGAGGTATCATCTCACCGATTAGGATGGGTATTATCAAAAAGACAAAAAATAACAAGTGCTGGCAAGGATATGGAGACAAGGGAGCTCTTACAGGGTGTAGGGGGGTGTAAACTAGAGCAGCTGGCTGGGCGCGGGGTGCACGCGGACATCCCAGCACTTTGGGAGGCCGAGATGGGCAGATCACCTGATGTCAGGAGTTTGAAACCAGCTTGGCCAACATGGTGAAACCCCGTCTCTACTAAAAACACAAAAATTATCTGGGCATGGTGGATCACACCTGTAATCCCAGCACTGTTGGGCGACTGAGGTGGGCGGATCACTTGAGGCCAGGAGTTCAAGACCAGCCTGGCCAACGTGGTGAAACCGCATCTCTACTAAAAAATACAAAAATTTGCCAGGTGCAGTGGCAGGCGCCTGTAATCCCCGCTACTCAGGAGGCCGAGGCATGAGAACCACTGGAACCCGGGAGGCGGATGCTACAGTGAGCGAGCCGAGATTGCACCACTATACTCCAGCTTGGGCAACAGTGAGACTCTGTCTCAAAGAGAAAAATGAAAAAGAGTAAGAGTAAGCTAGGGCACCCACTATGGCAAACAGTATGGAAGTCCCTCAGAAAACTGCAAATGAAATTACAGTGTGATCCAGCAGTCCCACTACAGTGTAGATACCCAAAGAAAAGGAAATCAGTGTTGGAGGGGCATCCACACCTCTGTGTTTCCTGCAGCACTGTTCACCATAGCCAAGGTATGGAATCAGCCTCGGTGTCCAACAGCAGATGATGGATAGAGAAAATGTGGTCTTTATACACAGTGGAGTACTAGTCAGCCATAACACAGGATGAAGTCCTGTTATTCTCAACAATGTGGATGGAACTGGAAGATATTATGTGAAATAAGCCAGGGACAGAAAGTTACACAGCATATATTCTCTTATGTGGAAGGCAAAAGGAGTGGATCTCATGGAAGTTGAAAGTAGACAGAGGATCCTAGAGCGTTGGAAGGGTGGGGGAAGAGGGAGATAGGGAGAAATTTGTTAAAGGATGCAAAATTAGAGCTGGATAGGAGTAAGTTCTAGTGTTTTATAACATAGGACGACTATAGTTAACAAGAATATATAGTTTCAGGCTGGGCACCATGGCTCATGTATGTAATCCTAGCACTTTGGGAGGCTGAGATGGGTGGATCACCTGAAGTCAGGAGTTTGAGAGCAGCCTGGCCAATGTGGTGAAACCCCATCTCTACTAAAAATACAAAAATTAGCCGGGCATAGTGGTGGGTGCCTGTAACCCCAGCTACCAGGGAGGCCGAGGCAGGAGAATAGCTTGAACCTGGGAAGCAGATGTTGCAGTAAGCTGAGATCACACCACTGCACTCCAGCCTGGGCAACAGAGCAAGACTTTGTCTCACAAAAAAAAAAAAAAAAAAAAAAAAGAATATATAGTTCCAGATAATTGGAGGAAGGGTATTGAACGTTACCAACACAAAGAAATGATAAATGTTTGAGATGGTGGATATGCTAATTACGCTGATCACATAAATTACATGTAATATAACATCACTATGTGTACTCCATACATATGTAGAGTGCACAATTATGTGTCAATTTAAAAAGAAAAAGCTGAACTTAGATTGCAATGGCTAAGTAGTTAGCTTTTTCATATTTTTGATATAGACCCGGGGCATTTATTTTAAGTAAACTACCCTTGGCTTCAGGAAATGTTTAGTATTTGAATTTTAGCCTTGCATTTTATTATACAGAGAAGTAAAACTGTAGGCTTGCTTTAGATACAGTCACAGGGGTTTGCCGTGATGACTTTTTGTGTAATGAGGGGGAAATATACCTTAATTAATAGGCATACATGCTCATTTTTCTCCCTCGTACACATTTTTAGTTGTTGTCCAGGCATTGTGATACTTATGTAAACAGTATGTGATATCTTAGGTAGGAATCAGAATTTTAAGGTAAGAATACTTAGAGTTATATATTTTTCAAGCTTTCAAAGTGGACATTTTACATGTCTATTATATAACTGTAATTAAATTTTCAGAAAGACAATACCTGTCTCATATGGGTGATGCTCTAGCATGTTTTGTTTGTTTGTTTCTTTCTTTTCTTTTGTTTTGTTTTGTTTTTTTTTTTTTTTTGGAGACAGTGTCTCACTTTCTCCCAGACTGGAATGTAGTGGTGCAATCATGGCTCACTACAGCCTCAGCCTCATAGGCTCGAGAGATCCTCCCACCTCAGCCTCTCAAGTAGCTGGGACCACAGGTGTACAACACCATGCCCAGCTAATGTTTAAAATTTTTTGCAGAGACAGGGCCTCCCTCTGTTGCTCAGGCTGGTCTGGAATTCCTGGGTTCAAGTGATTCTCCTGCTTCATTCTCCCAAAGTGTTGTGATTACAGTCATGTGCCACTGCCTGGCCGCATATAAGTGGGATGATGACTTTAGCCTAGGAGTTCCACACCAGCCTGGGAACATGGCTCAAGACCCTGTCTCTACAAGAACTAAAAAAATTAACTGGTCGTGGTGGTACCTGCCTGTGGTCCCAGCTACTCCAGGAGGCTGAGGCAGGAGGATAACTTGAGCCCAGGAGTCAAAGCTGCAGTGAGCTCTGTTCTTGTCATTGCATTCCAGCCTGGGTGACAGAGTGAGACCTTGTCTCTTAAAAAAAGTTAATGGCTACCTGATTATTCATAGGAAAAAAACCTGAACTCTGATCTAAACCTTATACCTCGTACAAAAATTAACTCAAAATGGATCATGGACTAAAATGTACAGTGCAAAATAAAGATGAAAAGAGGAGCTAGAGACTGGGAGAAACTATTTGCAAACCAGATGTCTGATAAAGGACTCATATCTATAATATATAAAGAACTATCAAAATTCAGCAGTGAAACCAAATCATCTACTTTGAAAATGAATAAAAGACCTGAAGAGGCATTTCAGATAACATATAAGCACAGGAAAAGATGTTCAACATCATGAGCCATCAGAAAAATGCACACTAAAGCCACATCACTATACACCTATCAGAATGCCTAAAATAAAAGGTAGTAACAAGACCAATGCTGGTGAGGATGCAAGGAAATGGGATCACTCACACTTGGCTGGTGGGAATGGAAGATGGTACAGCCATTCTGGAAAACAGCTGACAGTTTCTGAAAAAACTAAATGTGCAATTGCCATAGGATGCAGCAGTCACATTCATGGGCAGTTATCCCAGAGAAATGAAGACTTATGTTCACACAAAAGCCTTTATGTATCTGTTCATAGCAGCATTATTTATAAAGGCTAGAAACTGGAAACAGCCTGGAAACTGCTCAGCAGGTGAATGGTTAAACAAACTGGTGCACCCAGGCCCCAGATACCACTCTGCAGTAGTTAATGACATCGTTGTTCATCAGTCTTTCAAACTAGAAACCACTATCATGCTTAATCCCCTTTTTTCCATCCTGGGTCTGAGTGGACTTCATTTTGCATTTCTTTCCAATGCATTTTCCCTCTGTCCTTTCTGGTTGCGCCTCATGCCTCATTTGAACTATTGTAAGAGCCACTGAATTGTTTCTCTGCCTCATCATGGAATCCTTTCTACACTTGATGCCCCGCATTGTCATTGGAACAATCTTTCCAAAACATGAACAAACTAACTTAAAGGAATATCCCACGTAGCCTTCCAAATAAGTATAAGCTTTCTGTTAGAAGTTTTACTTCTTGTCTATAGGGAACCCCAGAACTCTAGAGAGACGGATTTGCTGTCTGCATTTTAAGATCAGGCAGAAATCCCTGGAGGGGCCCATGTGGAATATTGGCACAAATACTGGTTGTAGAATCAGAAGCCCTCATATCCTGGTTCTAACACCAGCTGGATGTTCTTGGGAAAGTTTTGGTTTCATAACCTCAGAAACTCCATTTCTTAAGAAATGGAGATGAGGAAGCTTACTGAAGGGATCACACAAGGCTGCTGGGAGGAGCGGATGAGGGGCTTGGTGAAAATGCTGTGTAATCCATGAAGCCCGTTATATGTGTGAGAAGTGGAGCTGTGTGAATAGCGGTTCTGGAATCACTGTATGAAAACGATGGAAAGCACATTCATATTTCTGCCTGATGATACCACTGGGCACCTGTGTTGTACATGCCTGCAACATGAGTGAGGCCCGGGTCAGTACGGCTCACAGTTTGGTTTTCATGCAGTTAGAAAGGCCCGAGAGGACCCTTCCCCCCTCCAGCTGTAGGAAGGAGGTGGCTGTCTCCTGCCTATATTTGGTGGAATTGTCTGTGGTTCCTTAGGGACAGGAATGCAGGGAGTGGGGGGGGAGAAAGCCGGCCTGACTGCTCGCTAGTCAGCCTTCCCCCACGGAGGAGTGGAGGGGTCATTTCGTGGTAACCTGCCACGTCTTTCTTAACCCATCTGCTCTTAGAAATGACCAGCATGACAAGTAAAAGACCCGTTAGAGACAGATGGGCTGTGTGTCCCCTGCGTTTATGGCTTTGTGGCCTCAGAGCTGTCAGGACTCGATAGCTTTCTGGGGAATGCTGGGTCAGCCAAGGGGCTGAAAATAGTGAGAGGAAGAAAATTCCCCCTCGCTGCTCTGCTCTGGGAGTGGTTACTGAGGAGAGCAGCATGGAGAGCCCAGCCGTGGGGTCCCTCTCAAGCACGCCCTCACCGCAGTGGGAATGCAGGTCTCAACCTCCCTAGGCCTCCGTGATTTTCGTCTGTCACATACTCACCTCCAGCAGGGATGTCTATGGTGATGAGATGAGGGAGCATCATAGCAGATGTGGCACTTAGTAGGCTTGCGATGAGTGGACGCTGGCGTCAGTGGAACAGGAGACTGGGCGCTGCGTGTGGACGCACTCACGTGCTGGTGGCATGGGTGGACAGAGGAGAGAGGGACGCTCTGCCATTCTCCTTTTGGCCTGTCACCCCCGCTGTTTTGAACAGAATCCCTGAGTGTATTCTGTTGCCCCAGTCAACTTGGTAGGCTGATTGCTCAGTTTTCTGCTTCCACATTTGATTTCTTATGAATGGGAAAAGGAATACTTCAGTTACTTTTCTGGTTGATGGCATATATTCCTTGATATCACCTTAATGCTTTTTAATTTCTATGTATTTTGGATTCTGGAGCTTGCCTGACATCTGTGGTTTTATGCCTCACCCTCTCGCGTAACTGTTGGCCACACCAGGACCAGAGAGAAGTGACCAGACCGATTGGTAGCAGGGCTAGGACTGGAATTCCCCAGCCTTTTGGCACCCAGCAGGCTCTGTTTTCTGTATTGCACTGCTCTTCCCTATTTCGACCCCTGTTAGGACAGTGGATGTGAAATGTAGCTGGGCGCTTTTGGGGGTGTGTTAGGAGTGTGGCAGATGCCTCAGACTGGCATTTTCCCCTGATTCTGAATTCTCATGGCTCAGAGTCAGTCTCTAGGCTACGGACCGGGAAGATACAGGAAGTTGTTTTGTGTGGCAAACTTTGCCTGGGCATTTTTTTCACCCGGCAATTTATTTGGTTTGGACTGGAATAAATCTCTGATATTGGTTTCTTTGCCAATATTATTAGGGAGTCGAGCCTGACTTGTTAACTTAGCCCGATTCGTAGTGCTTAGAATCTCAGTGAGTGTGTGTTGAACTGAGCGGAAGTGTGAGAACATCTTGGATAGTGGTTTGCAAACCTAGCTGCATCTGGGGGGCTGTGAAAAAAGCATGCGTGCTTACTCCAGACCAGTTGAAATAGAATCTGCAGGAATGGAGCCTGGGCAGCTATAGTGCTGTTAAAAACCGATATACCATAAAGGTTGAGATCCACTGATCCACAGTGAATTGGAGTCCTGGATCATAGACATGCCTTATGCTTTCACCAGCTTAGAATGGTTCTTGTGCTTTAGAACTGTGAAAAAAAGTGTTATGCAAACAAATGTGGAAATAGCCTAAATGCCACCTCCTGTTACTACCTGCCATGAAGTATATTTACCAGTTATTCACTCTATTCTGATCTCTACCCGTTCCACCTTTTCTTCATGGAACAATGATTTGACAGTTGGTTATGCAGAACCAGAGTAAGTGTAGTTTGATTGGCGGGAAACAATTTTGGGTATGAAGTACTCTTTAGGCATTTATTGAACTCTTGTTTGTACCACTGCTGTGCTGGACAGTTTATAAATATTCCTTCTTTAAACAAGGCCTATGGAGTCAGGCTGCCTGCGTCTTGCTAACTAGCTGTGTCATCTGGGGCAAGTTTTTAAGCTTATATAAACCTGACTTTCAGCTATGAAATGGGATGACAAGGAGTCATTATCATCTCACAGGATTGTGCAAATGTGTGTGTAAAGTGCTTAGTTTGGTGCCTAACACATAGTAACTACTCAGTAAAGTTATTATTACACCATCATCATCATATTTAAATGTAAATATTAAGAGCTAATAAATTTGTAAAGGTAGTATATACCCTTACGCCTTGAACCAAAGACTAGTTTAGTTTTAAGTGGTTGGGTTAATTTATCACTTAAATATTAGCCTCTTGAATACCTTGAATTTCAATTGAACGTAGCCAGAGGATTTCATAATTGGACTGTTGCCTCTGGAAGTTGGAGCTTTGTTTGGTTGGTTGGTTTCACTTCCTACACTAAGCATGTGGCTGTGTGCATCTTTATGGTGACTTCCGGTACTGGGGAATCAAAGCTTCATTCGCTTCTTTGGAGGAGATGATCTTATGCCATATGAAGCACTCAGACTTCGTTAACTATGTACCATCCAGACAAGACCAGGTGCTTCCCATGGCAGCCTGTCCTTTTCTTAGCTCTCTCATCAATCTAGCCTGTTCCTTCTATTCCTCTTTCTATTAGAACTCCTCTTCGAACAAGGAATGTTGTTTTGTCACTGCTAGGTCCCCAGCAATTAGTAATGCCTAGCACATACTAGGTGCCTCCTGAATGTTAATAGGTGATAATCTAGCAGAACACAAGATAAATCCGCAGGTTGAGATTTAAGCTGTGTGGTATGAACGCTGCATTGGCAAACTTATTGAATTAATTTTGTTAATACAAGTTTAACATGTCTTAGTAACTGACTTAGTTCAGTAATCATTTACTGAGTGTCTTCTAGGCCAGACATTTTTGTTAATACAAGTTTAACATGTCTCAGTAACTGACTCAGTTCAGTAATCATTTACTGAGTGTCTTCTAGGCCAGACATTTTTGTTAATACAAGTTTAACATGTCTTAGTAACTGACTTAGTTCAGTAATCATTTACTGAGTGTCTTCTAGGCCAGACATTGGGGACAGAAAGGTAATAATATATGATCCCTGCCTCATGCACAGGAAGTCTAGTGTGATGGACAGACATGTGCCAATGGCTGCCATGGAATATGGTGAGTATTAAGATAAAGGGGCACCCTGTGTGCCCTTGGAGCACAGAGCAGGGCTTGTGTTATGGGAACATGGGCTGCATGTGAAAACACAATTTAAATTAATTTTCTTTTTTCTTTTTTTTTTTTTTTGAGACAGAGTCTTGCTTTGTCATCCAGGCTGGAGTACAGTGGTGTGATCTTGGCTCACTGCAACGTGCTCCCCCCAGGTTCAAGCGATTCTCGTGCTTCAGCCCCCCGAGTAGCTGGGATAACAGGTGTGCACCACCATGCCTGGTTAATTTTTGCATTTTTAGTAGAGATGGAGTTTCACCATGCTAGCCGTGCTGGTCTTGAACTCCTGACATCAGGTGATCCTCCCATCTCGGCCTTCCAAAGTTCTGGGATTATAGGCATGTATGTGTTCATCCTTTTAAATATCTGCGGGTAGCACTTAACTTTAAATGGGTACTAATTAAACTATTGAATGACTTTAGTATGGATTGAATGACTTTGCTCGGTCCTCATTTTTAATTTCCTTCATTAGAGGAAAAAAAAAAATGCAGGTTGAATATCCCTCATCCAAACTGCTTGGAATCAGAAGTGTCTCAGATTTTTTTGCATTTTTGGATTTTTGAATATTTGTATTGCACTTGCTGGTTGAGCATCCTGAATTCAAAAATCCAGAATCTGAGCTGCTCCAATCAACATTTCTTTGAGCGTCACGTCGGCACTCAAAAAGTTGTGGATTTCGGAGTTTCTGGTTAGGGAGACTCATCCTATATGGGTGCTGGATTGTCACAGGATTTCTGGACCAGAGGTTAAGTGACTAGGCTTTGGTTTCCGCTTTGTTCCTAAGCAGGCTGTTTTCTTCCATAATCTCAGCTTTAGATCCCCTGGTTGTCAAAGAAGGGGATGGGCCATTGATGTTTACGGCCTCTGTTAGTTCTGACTTGGAGACACCTGGCTTCAGTTCACCTTCCTTAGGAGTGGACAAAGAATATGGGAATTTTGAAATTGTTAGTCAACATCTACAGGGTCATTGCAGCCTGGTTTTAGGTAAAGGCAATCTTTAGTGAGCCCAGGGAGAAGCACTGGTTTAGCTGTCAGCTGAGAGGGGTAAGCGGTCCTATTAAATTTTCTCTGTGTTAGTGAAAGCATTGTTAAGGGTCACAGCATTAGTGGAGCTCGCTGGAAAGAGGAGGGGAACTCACTGTTACAGGTTATATTGAATGTCTTTTCAGTCACTAAATGCTTTTTATGATATGTTTTTCAGGATTTCAGTGTTGTATGATTTCTCTGTATTAAGCACAGGAAATTAAACATCAGCAAAAAAGAATGCTCTTTCTTTATTTTTTTTTTCTTAGAGATGGAGTTTCGCTCTTGTCCCTCAGGCTGGAGTGCAGTGGCGTGATCTCAGCTCACTGCAACCTCGGCCTCCTGAGTTCAAGCGATTTTCCTGCCTCAGCCTCCCGAGTAGCTGGGATTACAGGTGCCCGCCAGCATGCCCGGCTAATTTTTGTATTTTTAGTACAGACGGGGCTTCGCCATATTGGCCAGGCTGTTCTTGATCTTCTGACCTCAGGTGATCCTCTTGCCTCGGCTTCCCAAATTGCTGGGATTACAGGCATGAGCCACCACGCCTGGCCTTGAATGTTCTTTCTATGGGAATCTACAAAAGCCAGCTTTTGAGCCTAGTAGCAGAAAACCTCTTCTTCATTGTTTAGCTGTGCTGTGAGCTTGGAGGAGGGCTTCAAGCCCAGCTGAAAAAGCTGTAGTATTTTATGTCAGTGGCTGTCTTGGAGAACTTAATGAGCACTGGGCTGGAGTGATACTGTCAGAGTTCCTGAGCTGTTTGAGGCTCTCAAAGCCTAGATACTGGGGTTGCCCAAATACATCAGCTGGACTCACTATTTCTCTCGGGAGTCGGGGGGTGGAAAATGCTGTTGTCTTAACTCTGCTCTTAATTTTACAGTGCTGTTATTAATGGTAAGAATGATTTCATACGTTTGTATTTTGCTTCGTAATTCACAGAGAATTTAAAAATCCATTATCTGATTTTATTCCCTCAGCAGTTCTGTGAAAAAGGCAGAGCAGTTTTCATATCTTCTGTTTTCCCGTGATTCTCTTGTGGCTCACAGAAGCTAAGAGCCTTCACCAAGGTCATAGGGTGAATGAGTTGCAGAGCTGGGAGTAGAGGCTCAGGCTTCTAGTGACCCTGTTTCTTCCTTGATAGCTCGCTCTGGTGGCGCTATGCTCAGGTAACTGCGCATGCTCGGTTTGGTCTTTCGTAAATCCCTGCCCCATTTTGGGGGAGGTTCTTGGGATGCTTCTATTCATTTTGGAGCATTTAAGTATCTTGTCCTCTCTCCCTCCTCCCAGATGCATGGGCATTTCTGCAGGCCCCCAGGCTGGCCCTTGTGAGTGGGAGTGTCTCCTGCCTGCACGTTGCTTGCATGCCCCCTTCTGAAGGTGCTCTTCCCCGCATGGAGCCCCCTCGTGCCTGCCTTCACACTGCAGGCTGTTCGGTAAATGTTACTGACTCAGCATCGTTGTTTTCTAGAAATGAGACGGGGTATGGAGGCCAAGTTCTTTTCTGTTTGAAGGCTGCCATGGTATCATCTTGCCTTCCCCGTGTGTGCTCCTTGAGGGTGTCGCTGTGCTGCCGTCATCTGTGTTCCCTAGGGTGCCTCCCTTGGAGTCCCAGCCGTAGCAGACATGCAGTCAGTGCTCATGGCCTAAATAAGAGGAAGGCCAACGGAGCCATTAAATCTGGAAAATGACAAGTGAGGGAAAGGAATTTTTATTGAAGGCTTGTGAAAAAGAATCTTTTTAGAAAAGTTGACCTGTTTCTTAGCTGGAGCTGAATTTCAGCTCAGAAAAGCAGCTGTGTGCCCAGAGGGCTTTGGGATTTCAGTTTGGACAGATGAATTTAATTTGTTGTTGAATTATCCTTTTGTAGTTTTATTAGACCTTTCTCCCAAATGGAATCGATTTTTCTATAAAAGTCTCACTTCCTTTTTGAGAAGTGTAACACTAATTGTATGGGATGGTCTCCCAAAAGATTACCTGCCAGGAACCAAACACACTGCCTCAGACTCAGGCCCCTGGTTTCTGCCTGTGCAGCTGCAGGGGAGAGACGCACGCTCGAACTGAAATCAAGACGCATGTCTGCATCTTCTCTTTCTTTACTGCTGTTTCGGCTCTGAGCTGGCCTGCCTTCAACATCTAGGAGCTTGGTGGGTGTAGACACATTACGGTATGGAGGAGGGATATGGTGTTGCAACAGCCAGGAGACTCACTGAAGTCTCTGTTCTCTTCCTGCTCACTGCTCTGACTTTGTACAAGTCGCATTTGTAGGGCTGTGCACAGTGGTTTACACCTGTAATCCCAGCACTTTGGGAGGCCGACCTGGGAGGATCTCTTGAGCCCAGAGTTCGGAACCAGTCTGGGCAACATGGTGAAACCCCATCCCTACAAAAAATAAAAATTAAAAAATTAGCCAGGTGTGGTGGCTCATGCCTGTAATCCCAGCTACTGGAGAGGCTGAGGTGCGAGAATCACTTGAGCCCGGGAAGTCGAGGCTGCAGTGAAACATCATTACGCCACTGCACTCCAGTCTGGTCAGAGCAAGACCCTGTCTCAAAAAAAAAAAAAAGAAAAACAAACAAACAGAAACCCATTAGTAATAGTGGCAGTAGTTAACTTTTGAAAGTTTGGAGAAAAGTTCCTAAATAACCTGTGACCATGGACAACTTACTTAGCCTTTCTATGACTCAGTTTCCTCATCTATGAAAAATGAGAGAATATGGTACTGATCTTACCGGATTTCAATGAGAACTAAACGAGATCAAACTCAGAGCCTGGCACCTCGTGAGTGCACACTCAATGTTATTATTTCAACATTTTAGAGGAAAAAGAATGCTAATGGGTCATTATGGCTAAACATAGTCTATCACTGGTGTTACTCATGGTATTGGAAGGAACTTGAATTCCATATAGATAGTGTGATGGAGAAAGTATTTTGGGCATTGGCAGCATTTATTCAAAGAACAAAGGACGTGTCTGTCCTGTGTGGAGAGCTGTTTCCGCTTGTTTCTTTAAATGCTATGGGAAAAGCAGTCGGCCCTGTGCTCTCTGCCGGACAGCTTCAGTCTCCATGTATTGATTTGGCCAATTGTCGCTCGCTGTCATCATGGCAGCAGCAGTTGAAGGGACAGCTTGTCTTGATTTGCATTTTTGTGTGTTCGTGCTATTTATAGACAATTAAGACATGGAAGCCTGTTTATGGCAAGCTGGCAAATTCAGCAAAACATGGAAAAACCTGTTAGCACAGTTTGCACGTGTGCGGGCACAGAGCAGCCAAATAAACACACACGTTTTCCTGTACTTTAAAAATCCTCTGGGGAAAAAAAAAAAAAAAAAGACATTAAACCATTGCCCAGATGGCTTACAGAGCTAGAGCTTTCTCCTTGAAGTACATGAGTATGGCTGTCAGATATCTGAAACCCAAAGCCATCTTAAAACATCACCATAATTTTGATGCTACCCCTACCCACCGTTTTTTTCCATTTGTAAGGTAAAAGGATCCAGGAAGGAAAGTATCAGCTTACAAAGGCTTTTGTTACAATTAATCGTTCACGTTCTTTCTTTTGGTATCTTATTCTCTGTTTACATTTTATTTTTATTTTTACTTTTTTTGAGACAGAGTCTTGCTCTGTCACCCAGGCTGGAGTGCAGTGGCACGACCTCGGCTCACTCCAACCTCTGCCTCCCAGGTTCAAGTGATTCTTGTGCCTCATCTTCCTGAGTAACTGGGATTACAGGTGTGTGCCACCACGTCCAGCTAATTTTTATGTTTTTAGTAGAGACAGAGTTTCGCCGTATTGGTCAGGCTGATCTTGAACTCCTGAACTCAGATGATCTGCCTGCCTCAGTCTCCCAAAGAGCTGAGATTACAGGTGTGAGCCACCGTGCCCGGCCGCTGTTTCCATTTTGTAACGCTAGCATCACCCCAGTGTAGGGTGGCTAGGGGTATTCTTCTTTCCTGTTTCCTGGTGTATTTTCCTCTACAGCATTGATCACTCTTTAACATACTTTTTGGTTGTCTGTCTCTACCTACAAAAATATGTATGTTCCTTGTTATATCACCAGTGCCTGGCACGTAGTTAGTCAGTCAATATTTGTTGAATGAATGAATGAATGAATGAATGGGCTAAAAGAACCTTCTTCTTCTTTCTTCTGGCACTTCACACCAAATGCTTTTGGAAAATGCTATGTGAACAGGGATCATAAGCAGGAGAGGTTACACACATTGCTGTGGGATCGCCCATCATCCTCAGATACTTGTCTGGAAGGAGGTGGAGTACTTGAGTAGAAATGATACAAGATAACTTCTTCAGGAAATCAGCCAAGTGTCACAGCTTTTCACATAGGCGTGTGATATTTGCGTATGTGTGTATGAAGAGCTGTCGTGGCCTAGAATCACGGGCCTTTAGATCCCTTGTACAGATAGAAAAGTAAAGGCCGAGGCCCAGGAATGCTGCAGGCCACCGAGGTAGAGTCCCTGTCTGCCCTTCTCAGTGCCCGGTCACTTCTCACTGCACTCCCCTCTTTACTGCTAAAGCCACTTTCCCTGACTCTGAATGTGTAACCACGAGGGAGAAAAATGTACTCCAGGCTCACAGTTTGTGGAGAAAAAGCCCAGCAGCTGAAAATCATGTTGACGAAGTTTGTACCTAGAAAAAGTGGCCATTTCTATAGTGTCTTTAAATTTCCCTGTTTCTCATACATTTTATAAACAAGACAGTAGAAGGAGATTTGGGGACAGCAACTTTAGAACAAGGGGGAAAAAAATCAAACCTAGAACATTCCAGTTTCTGTTTTCTTCTCAGTTTAGGGCTGAGGCACTTTAGCTTCCTGTCTAAGGGACCACTCAAATCTGATTAGAAGCCATTGTGGGCTGGTAATTATCCGTAATTTTAGGAAGACAGATGCAGCACCAACTCTGTTCTCTAATAGCAGGCTTATTAATTTTATATTTGCATGGCAGGAGAAGCAGATGGCAAGGTGGGATAAGCGTCCAGATGCTTGGTCATTGATAGCTTTTTACTTCCACGTATCACATGGGGATTTGGGACCCAGGAGGCCTGCTGAGAACTGATGATTATCTGTCCCTTAACCAGCTAGGTTCTTTTTAATCCTGAGCTCAGAAAGATTGCTCCTACTGCAGCCAGGGAAGACAGGTGGTTGACTGGTTAGAAATCATGGCAGGTTATTTTCTCCAGTTGGCAAGCAGAGCTATCAAAAAGTTGTCTTCTCTATTGTATTTCAAATCTGGGTGTTTAAAAAATTGTGTAAGCAAATTAAGCATTTATTTAATGGTAGTTGTGTGTGTTCTTGATGCGAATGAGAGGTGCATTCCCTTGTAAAATCCCTGGGACACTGTAGGAGGACGTGAGCCTTAGAACCGAAGTTGGTTTTCTAGATAATCATGTAGACATGATGATGCTGAGCACCAGACAAAGATGTTGATTGAAGTGATTTAAAAAAATTTTCTGAGTTCAGAGTTTACACCAATATTTAGAAAATCAGCAAAGGAACTTGGAGGAATGTTCTCAGGCATCCAGTTCAGCCCCCTACCCACATTGTCATAAACTCCGAGTGTGTGTACAGGGAGGCGCATTCCTTTCTGTTCTCATCACAGATCCTTCCCTGGCTCTGCACCTGCCTGTCATGTACGTCCGTGTGAAGAGACCACCAAACAGGCTTTGTGTGAGCAATAAAGCTTTTTAATCACCTGGGTGCAGGCGGGCTGAGTCCTAAAAGAGAGTCAGTGGAGGGAGATAAGGGTGGGGCCATTTTATAGGATTTGGGTAGGTAAAGGAAAATTACAGTCAAAGGGGGGTTGTTCTCTGGTGGGCAGGAGTGGGGGTCACAAGGTGCTCAGTGTGGGAGCTTTTTGAGCCAGGATGAGCCAGGAAAAGGAATTTCACAAGATAATATCATCACTTAAGGCAAGAACCGGCCATTTTCACTTCTTTTGTGGTGGAATGTCATCAGTTAAGGCCGGACAGGGCATTTGCACTTCTTTTGTGATTCTTCAGTTACTTCAGGCCATCTGGGCATATATGTGCAAGTCACAGGGGATGCGATGGCTTGGCTTGGGCTCAGAAGCCTGACATTGCCCTCTTCCCTACCTTCCCTACCTTTTCCCTCCTGTGCGGTTCTCTCACAAAGTGAATGGCCTCAGCCACAGCTTCTCTGCAGCTGCATCAGACTGTGGCAACTGGAGTGGTGGCTGCTGCAGGGCCTGCTGTCCCCACGGAGCCCAGTCTTGCTTGCCACTACAACCTGGTCACCATTTTGCCCTGAAAGTATGTAATTCTACAGAATGTGAGCCCACATGCTGGGGATGGAGGCGTCTTTATCACGGTGTGCTCTGCATATTTTAATCTTGGGTGGAAAGTATGGAAAAGTATGTGATACCTGTGGTTTGATGTCAGAAGGACGTTGTGAACTTGATGTGGACTGAGGATGTTAAGGTGCAACAGGCACCCCGGCTTCATTAAATGAGACTTCCCCGTCTCCCTGCCAGGCACACACAGGTGTATGGCCATGCCTTATGTGTTATCCTTATCTAGAGTGTGCCTTGTTGTCATGCTTAAAATTACATGATGATATTCTGCCTCATAGAGTAGGTCCCAAACCGCATTCAACACAGAAATGTACTCTTGCTATTGTACATAGAAAGTGCTTTCATATACCAAGTGGGAGAGCAGTCCTAAAATCTGGGCTGGAATCGCAGAAGGAAGGCATTGGAAAGCAACAGATTCCCTAATCCGAAGCTGATTTTTGATGAACCTAGAAACAGGACCAAGAGAAGTGAATTTGCCTAAGGCCCTGACAGTGTCTCACGGTAGCATCTGAACCTAGCAGTTTCTTGACCTATTTCTTTAAATGATTAGTCATGCTTCCTCTGATTCCTATATAAACATTCATTTATATAATGTTCATTCTTCATTCATTCTTTTATATTCATTTATATAATGTTCCTCATTCATTCTTTTGTTTCAGTGAATTATTGCAGTGCTACCACGAAACAGTATTTGAGTCAAAATGTGGCAGTGTTGATCCCTTTCCAAGGATTTTAGTTGCACAGTTTTTCAAAGCTGTGCTAGCAGTTTCTTGTTGGTTGCAAGGTGTCCTTTCAGAAGCCAATTGTGTGGTGTATTTATGTTGATTGTTGGAGGTAGTTTGGTTAGAACCTACTTCGAGTGGCTGGCGTGGGCCTGGGGGACAGTGACAGCTGCCTGCTTCATGGGCAGAGATGAAGTAATTGCTTCCTGGGAAGTACCATCCTCCTGGCCACACTCTCCAGCCCATTTCGTTTGTGTTGGTTTCCTTGGCATCTGCACGTTTCTGGCTTCATGTGAGTCTCATTTATTTTAGCGTATGACTTCAGGCTGTGGGGAAGAATGGCCATTTTAGCAAAGAGATGCACACAAAGGAACAACTGGCTAAATGTGAGTGAAGACATTCTTAGGGGGGGTTTCATTTCTTTTATTCTGTGACAGGCAGTCTGGGAAGCCGTCTGGACACGTGGCCTGCGCTGTCACAGTTCCTCCTTGCAGGATTGCAGATGTTTGGAGATTGTAGTGATAACTGTTATTGAGAATGTCATTCTCGCAGGCTCTAGTAAGTCAGGATTTATTCAGTGTTAATTTGTTAAAGACAACTGTATTTCTAGCCAAATCCATGTTAGACGTTTCTCCTGGCATTGTTGCTGGGGGTATTCCCGTGGCTTAGTCTTAGGGAAGCACACGCCTTTGAATACTGCTGAAGCTGTGAGTACCCAAAGCGCACCGGAGTACTTTTGCCATATGAGGTGTTAGTCACTGATACACATCTCAGTCAGACCTGATGGATTCTTGACCCCTTCCTTTTTTAATTTTTTAATTTTTAATTTTTATTTTTGTTTTTTAAGAGCACAACCCCTCAGGTGGCCACCATGAATCTCTGGTGTTTTCAGTTGGCTGCAGCCTATTTGCCATCTCTGGTTCAAACATATTCAAAGCCTGATGATGCTTCCCTCTGTTGTTCTTCTGCTGTGTGACCTCCGCACCCGCAGGGTTCAAGACTGTCAGAGCTGGGAGCCACCTTCACAACTACCAGGGTTTCCAGAACCTCCTTCTTCTAGCCCTGGGGATGGAAGAGATGTCATCAGAGGTGAAGGCTTATTAGGTTTCCATGCCATTGATAACGAATGAGGAGGTTTTCTTTTATATAAGGGGAGCGTCTTATAACGTGCTTTAGTAGGGTAAAGAAGCTTTTGAGGTTTGCTTTCTCTGGAAAGATAATTTGTGATCCTGCCCTTGCTTTCAACAAAAATATAGTTTGCATACCAGTGCATTTTGTATTACTGAGCACTGGCTGACAAATGGTTCTTAACTCGTCATTCACTCAGCCACTGTTTCTTGAATGGCATATGTGTGCCAGCTGTAGTAGGAACTTGCTAGGCTCTAGGACTAACCCTTATGAAACGGGGGTCCTGGGGGAAGCAAATGCATATAAATATAAACGTTTGAGGGGATATCAGAGGGGGTGCCTATAGGTGCAAAACTTCGTTCATTCTTTGCCCCATCTAGGAGGTTTTGTGTCTTAGCAGCATGTTCCATAGCAACACATCCCTCTATCAAAATATTCATCTTATTATTTTGAAATTCTCTGCTTAGGTATGTGTTTTTCCGACTAAGTTTAGAACTGGTTAAGGACAGCCTATGGGGTATGTATTATATATATCTAAACACACACATATATTTATATATATACACATTACCAGTATAAATTTACAATATATTTATATATATACACACATATATATTTCTCCCTTTCTGTATATACACACACACACCACACACATATATGTACACACACACATATATGAAATTCTACTGCCAAGCACAGAAAGTCAAAACTAGGCAAGGATTCTTTTAGTGTTCATGAAAAAATAGATGTGCTTAGTTGAGAGCATCCTTCAGTTGCCAGGGGAAAGACAGGATGGATTCACAAATGGAGATAGTGTTTTGTTTTTGTTTTGGTTTTTGTTTTTTCTTTGTTTAACTCTTGAATTCAAAATAATCCAGACTTATGGAAAAGTTGCAAAAATAGTACAGAGAATTCCCATATACTCTTCCCTCAGATTCCCCAAACATTTCACCCCATTTGTACTTTCTCTTTCTCTCTCTGTGGATATAATTTTTTTTTTTTCTGAAATGTTTGAGAGTGGAAGGTAGAATGCAGGGTAGGGTGAAAGGTGGAAGGAGAGAGGTAGGTTGGGAGGCTTTTTTTTTTTTTTTTTAAACCTTCTGAGATGGAGTTTCGCTCTTGTCACCCAGGCTGGAGTGCAATGGCACGATCTCGGCTCACTGTAACCTCTGCCTTCTGTGTTCAAGTGATTCTCCTGCTTCAGCCTCCCGAATAGCTGGGATTACAGGCACCCACCACCATGCTTGGCTAATTTTTTGTATTTTTAGTAGAGGGGTTTCACCATGTTGGCCAGGCTGGTCTTGAACTCCTGACCTCTGATGATCCACCTGCCTTGGCCTACCAAAGTACTGGGATTACAAGCATGAGCCACTGTGCCTGGCGATTGGGAGGCTTTTGCAGTAACCCAGAGCGCTGTGATGAGGGCTGGACCTGGTTGGAAATGATGAGAAAGGTGAGAAGTGGTTAGGTCTGGCATATAGTTTGAAAGGAGAGTTTAAATGGGTTAGATGACAAGAGAGAGACGTGGCTCTGAAGGCATAGTAGCCCTTGCCCTGCTGGGCCGGATGAGACAGGCAGCCTAGGGCTACTACCGCACCCTGCGGGCGGCTCAGGACCTGGGCCAGCGGAGGAACCAGGCAGTGGTGCTGGCCAACTTCGGGACCCTGTGCCTGCACGCGGGTGCCAGCAGGCTGGCCCAGCACCACCTCCTGGAGGCCGTGCGGCTGTTCTCAAGGCTGCCCTGCAGGGAGTGTGGCCGGGACTTCACCCACGTGCTCCTGCAGCTGGGCCACCTCTGCACCCACCAGGGTCCGGCCCAGCAGGGCAAGGGCTACTATGAGTGGGCCCTTCCAGTCGCTGTGGAGATGGGCCATGTGGAGAGTGAGTGCCCCGGTTCCTCCTGTTCACCTTCCGGGGCCACTCGCATCAGGGCACACCTGGGGTTTGTGATTCAGAAACAAGTGGTGGTTTTTCCACCATCGAAAGTGCTGAGTCATGGCCAGCAGCAGATGTTGGCAAGCGCCCTGGAGACAGGCGGTTCCCATGCAAGGCCAGGCCCTCTGCCCTACTGGGGCAACCAGCTCTTCCCAGTTTGCCCAGGGACCATGCTGCCTTGAGCACGGAAAGTCCTGCGTGCTGGGAATCCCTAGCCATAACCCTGGGATCAAGACAGGCTCTGCTGAGCTGGGACTTGGGGCCCCTCCATGAGCCAGGCCCTGAACGCCGGTTCTTGTGCCCGTCTTATCTGCTTGGTGTGTTGGCAGGCTGCGCACCTGTCATCCCACTTCACAAAGGACACGGGGCGGGTGATTGCCCGAAGCCGCAGAGCAGTTCATGCAAAAGCAGCTCGTTGTGCAGTGTGTGCCAGCCCCACGCATAAATAGGGCTTGTGGGGTCCTCGGGTGGCAGGGACTGAGCATGGGAATGTGAGTTTTAGGCCAGAGAAGCCACAAAAGGGTGAGTGGCGTGATGGCGGGGCAGCACTTGGCCCCGGGTTAGGGAAGCCTCTTAGTCTGGGACCAGAGGGTTGAGAGGATTTAATCAAGTAATAGGTGGTGGTGGAGGGGCTGGTGGTGTAGCCTGTGTGAAGGACCAGGGATAAGCTAGTGGGGGTGAGTGGTGGTGAGTGAGTGGGGGTGAGTGAGCGGGGATGAGTGAGTGGGGGTGAGTGAGTGGAGGTGTGATGGGGGTGAGTGGGAGTGTGAGCGGGGATGAGTGGGGTGTGAGCAGGGGTGAGCGAGTGGGGGTGAGTGAGCGGGGACGAAGGGGGTGTGAGGGGCAGTGAGTGAGTGGGGGTGATTGAGTGGGGGTGAGTGAGCGGGGATGAGTGAGTGGTGGTGAGTGAGCGGAGGTGTGATGGTCAGTGAGCGGGGATGAGTGGGGGTGAGTGAGCAGAGGTGTGATGGGAGTGAGTGATCAGGAGTGTGAGCCGGGATGAGTGGGGTGCGGTGGTGAGTGAGTGGGGATGAGTGAGCGGGAGTGTGAGTGGAGATGAGTGAGTGGGGGTGAGTGAGCGGAGGTGTGATGGGGTGAGTGAGTGGGAGTGTGAGCGGGGATGACTGAGTGGGGGTGAGTGAGCGGAGGTGTGATTGGGGTGAGTGAGCGGAAGTGTGAGCGGGGATAAGTGGGGTGTGAGCGGGGGTGAGTGAGCAGGGCTTATGCAGGGAGGTGCAGAGTTAGGAGTGCGTGGGTTGGGTGCTGGATGGTGAGAAGCTCTTCTGGAGAGCTAAGCAGGGCCTGGGGCCTCAGGCTGTGGCTTGGCCTTTTCCCCAAGAGCACTGGGGAGCCATGGAGTGCTATCCAACAGTCACTGCAGACTGAGCAGTGAATGGACAGTAGGTGGGCAGGGCTGTCCGAAATCTAGGCCGCAGAGGATAGATGAGGAAGTTGAGTCCAGGGAAATGGCCGAGACAAGGGATACTGTTGTGGGTCCCCTCTGCCTTGCAGTGCTTTGTCATGGCATAGTGAGAGCACTCAGAGCTGCCTCCTGTGGCCTGGACCAGAGCCCCAGGGGCTGTGGCCAAATCTGCCCATTTCCCAGCACAGGCCTGGCACCCACTCCTGGCCCTAGGAGGGATGAGATTTTGGGAAGGACCATGTGAAGGGGCCCCGGTCCCACATATCTGCCCAAGGAGGGGTGGGGGGTTCAGACCCAGGCTTCTTCCCCAGGGGCATTCTCTGACTGGAAGGAGACCCTCCAGGAATCCAGCGCCCCAACCCCCACTGCAGCCTCCCGTGGCTCCTGGCACAATAGCCTGTCCCCAGGGTGCTGGGGGATTCAGACTTGGAAATGCAGGCCAGGGAACGGGGATCATGCCTCCCTATCTCCCCACCCTGCCCTGAATGGTCAAGGAGACCGAGGGCGGCGCTGATACCCCACATGCTTACTTGGGGTCATTTTTGAGTCACTTTTGGTAGTTTGTGTCATTTTAGGAGTTTGGCTGTTGTGTCTAGATGGTCTGATTTGTTGGTGTAGAGTTGTTCGTAGTGTTTTCATGGAATCCTTTTATTTCTGTCAGGTTGGCAATAATGTTTCCTCTTTCATTTCTCATTTTAGAAACTTGGGTTTTTAATTTTTTATTTATTTCTTTTTATTAGAGATGGGGTCTCATCATGTTCCCCCAGGCTAGTCTTGAATGCTGGCCTCAGCGATCCTTCCACCTCGGCCTCACAAAGCGCTGGGATGACAGGCGTGAGCCATGGTGCTCAGTCTCTGATTTCCGTCATTTGTGTCCCTCTTTCTTTTCTTGGTCAGTCTGGTGAAAGATTTGTCAATTTTGTTATTATTTTCAAAAAACCCACTTTTGGTTCTGTTGATTATCTCTGTTTTTCCATTCTCTGTATTTTTACTTCCCATTTCCACTCTCATATTTATTATTTTCTTCCTTTTATTTGCTTTGGGTTTAGTTCATTCTTTTTCTAGTTTCTCAAGGTGGAAGGTTAGGTTTTTGAGATTTTTCTTCTGTCTTTGAATGTAGACATTTACAGTTATAAATTTCCCTTTCAGCACTGCCTTAGCTGCATGTTGGAATTTTTGATACACTGTGCTATTTTTTTTTTTTTTTAAAGACAGAGTTTTGCTCTATTGCCCAGGGTGGGGTGCAGTGGTGTAATCTTGGCTCACTGCAACTTCTACCCAGGTTCAAGCCATTCTCATGCCTCAGCCTCCCGAGTAGCTGGGATTACAGACATGCACCACCCTACCCGGCTAATTTTTATATTTTACTTTTTTATAGAGACGGGATTTCACCATGTTTCCCAGGCTGTTCTCAAACTCCTGTACTCAAGCGATCCTCCCGCCTCGGCCTCCCACAGTGCTGGGATGACAGGCGTGAGCCACCGCGCTGGCCCGGGCTGTGCATTTGTTTGCATTCTTCTCAAATTAGTTTTCAGTTTCCCTGATGGTCTCTTTGACTCACTGGTTGTTTAGGAGTGTGTAATTTCCACATATTTTTGAATTTCTCACATTTCCTTCACTGTTGATTTCCAGTTTCGTGCCAGTACAGCTGAAGAACACCTCTGCTTTGGTCTCAGACCTTCTCCATTCCCTGAGGCTCATTTTGTGGCCTGGCACATGGTCTGTCATGGGGAATGTCCCATGGGTGCTCGAGAGGACTGTGTATTCAGCTGTTGTTGGGTGGTGTGTGTAACAGCTGTCCATTTGGCGTACCTGGTTTCCTGTGTTAATCTCCGGAATGTTTCTGGCACTAGAAAATCAGAAGCTTTCCACCGTTCCCAGCGCCCTGGCTTTGGGAGAGGTCAGTGAGCCTGTGGCTTGGGAGCCTGGTTGCATGAGAGAAGCATGTGTGGGAACGCCAGGGCCCAGCTTTGAACCCCGTTCCCCCAACATGATGCCGTATGTGGCAGACATGACGCTTGGCTTTGCTCTCTCAGGGTTCCATCTGCGACAGGGGCTACTTGTGCCCCTGGCCTCATCAGCTCAGGCTGAAGGCGGCCCTGGTCCTGGCCAGAGAGGCTTTGTGAAGCAGAAATAGATGGCCTGGTGCAGGGGCCGAGCCTGGCCAGGACCTCAGCCCTGGGAGTTGTAAAGAAGGCCGGCCTCTACCATGAGCATCTGCACCAAAGTGTGCCCATGTGACTGTGTGTTCGGAATCTGTCCTGAAATGGGTGCATGGCCTGTCTGTGCTCAGTCTCCCCACCTATGGGGCCCAGGCTCACAGAGGTGTGAAAGAGGCAAGCATGGCTCAGGGGCCTCCGAGCCCAGCCAGCCTCGCTTCGATGCTGGGAGACTAATGTCTTCCATTTTGTCTTCTGCCCAGGCCAGCTGCGGTCCGTCCAGCGGCTGTGCTACTTCTACGGCACCGTCATGCCCAGTGAGGCCCAGCGTGTCATCTACCATGAGCTCCAGCTCTCCCTGGCCCGCAAGGTGGCCGACAAGGTGCTGGAGGGGCAGCTCCTGGAGACCATCAGTCAGCTCTACCTGTCCCTGGGTACCGAGCGGTAAGGGCTGGCTTTGCAGTGGTGGAGGTGGGGATGGGCAGGGCAAGGAGCGGGGCACAAGAAAGCTGGCCCAGGACCCCAGCAGCCCCTCTCCTTTTGATCATTTGGTTCCTTGGCATCAGATGCTTTGAGCTGGTGGGCCTGGGGTCGTTCCAGGGCTGCTGCTGGCCCGTGAGTCCCAGCTTGAGCCTCCCTTGTTGGGTCAAAGGTCATCTCCACCCCAGCAGAGGCAGTACGTGCTCTCTGGGCTGTTCTTCCTACTATGGTGGCTTTTGTCATCTGACCTCTGACTGCCCCGAATCTTCACTCCTGGCCTTCATCTGTCCCCTTAAATGTGACCACAGCAGCCACCTGTGGCTTCTCTCCCACAGAAGACAGAGCCAGTTGTGTCACCTGCTTCCCTGGGGCAGGGTTTCAAGGTCTCACATCCCATATGTGGCCTACTCGGCTTCCCCCAAGCATCCTGACCTGGTGGGGTAACCATGGCCCTGGCCACCCCACCCACAGGGCCCAGTGACATTGCTGCAGTCACACCCCCTGGAGTGTCAGACTTACTGAGAGAGCAGGGAAGGAGCCAGATTCCATGGGGACCTGGGAGACTGGCTCCAGTCTTGGCCTCAGGTTCACAAAAGGAAAATGGGCCAGTGTGCTAGAGCCATGCTTCTCAAAGTGTAGTCCCTGGACCAGCAGAGCAGCATCCATGTCACCTAGGAGCCTGTGGCAAGTGGGAGTTCTAGGGCCTGCCCCAGGCCTGTGGAGCCGGAAGCTCTGTGGGCAGGGCCAGCAAGCTATAGGGACAGGCCTCCGGGTGACTGTGATACCTGCACACCTTGAGAACCATCGGCCCAGATAGCCTCTGAACACTAACGGCTCCTGGTGCGTCTGGAGAAGACACAGGCCATGTCTGGGAGGCAGGGGAGATGGACTAGCACATTCCTCCTGCCACAGGGCAGCATGATGCCCAATTCCCTCAGAAGGATGTCCTTCATCTTTTCCATGCTGTGTGTGTTCACCCTGGCCCTCCCAGCACCCTGGGAAGGGCAGAACACTGCACACACAAGGGGGCCGTTCCCAGTCCGCACATTCCAGATTCATCTGTCACCAGACCCACAGGAGGAGGCAGACTGGTTCCAGGAGGATGAAAGCCCTTGTTCTGACACCTGTGTCTGATTCCAGGGCCTACAAATCCACTCTGGACTACACTAAATGAAGTCTGGGGATTTTCATTGATCTTCAGAAGAAAGAGAAGGAGGCGCGTGCCTGGCTGCAAGCAGGGAAGATCTATTACAGCCTGCAGCAGAGCGAGCTGGTGGACTTGTACATCCAGGTGAGTGGCAAGGGATGCAGGAGGACCCCTGTGCTGTTCACTTTCTGTCCATCCACCCATCCATTCATTCTTCCATCATCTATTTACCTGTTCATCCATCCATCCATCCATCCATCCATCCATCCATCCATCCATCCATCTGTGCATCCATCCATCCATCATTCATCCATCCTTTTCTCATCCATCTATTCACCCATCTATCCATCCATTCACCTGTCCATCCACCCATCCATTCATCCTTCCATCATCTATCTGTTTACCTGCTCATCCTTCCATCCATCCATCCATCATCCATCCATTCTTCCATCATCTTCCCATATACCTGTGGGTCCTTCCATCTATCCATCTATCATCCATCCTTCCATCCTTCCATCATCCATCCATTCACCTGTTTGTCTTTCCACGCATCCATCCATCCATCCATCCATCATCCATCCCTCTGTCCATCCATCCATCCCTCCGTCCATCCATCCATCTATCATCCATCCATCCTTTTATCATCCATCCATTCTCCTGTCCATCCATCCATTCACCTGTTCGTCCATCCATCCATCCTTCCATCTATCTTTCCATCATCCATCCAACTGTTCATCCTTCTATCCATCCATCCATCCATCATGTTTCTGTTCACCTCTTCGTCCATCCATTCACCTGTTCGTCCATCCTTCCATCCATCCTTCCATCCATCCTTCCATCCATCTTTCCATTATCCATCCAACCATCTTCCATCCATCCATGATGCTTTCATTCAGCTGTCCATCCATCCATCCATTCATTCATCATCCATCCTTTTATCATCCATCCATCCATTGACCTGTTCATCCATCTCTCTGTCCATTCTTCCATCCTTCCATCATCCATTCACCTGTTCATTCTTCCATCCATCCATCATCCATCCATCCTTCCATCATTCATCCACTCGCCTGCTCATCCTTCCTTCCATCCATCCATCCATCCATCCATCCATCCATCCATCCATCTATCATACATCTATTCACCTGTTCATCCTTCCATTCATCCATCTATCGTCCATCCATCCATCCATTCATCCATCCATCATTCATCCATTCTTTTATCATCCATTCTTTCAGCCACCATCCATCCACCTGTTCGTCCATTCATCCATCCATCCTTCCATCATCCATCCATTCACCTGTTCATCCTTCCATCCATCCATCATTCATCCATCCATCCATCCATTTTATCCATTCATCCATTTATCCATCCATCCATCTATCATCCATCTATCCTTCCATCATCCATCCACTCACCTCCTGTTCATCCTTCCATCCATCCATTTATCCATTCATCCATCCATCCATCCTTCCATCATCCACCCATCTTTCCATCATCTATCCTTCCATCATCCATCCATTCATCTGTTCATCCTTCCATCTATCCATCATCCATCCATCCATCCATTTATCCATCCAGCCATCATCCATCCATCTGTCCATTCATCCATCCATCCTTTTATCATCCATCCTTTTATCATACATCCATTTATCATCCATGCATTCACCCGTCTATCCATCCATTCACCTGTTCATCCATCCATCCGTCCATTCATCCTTCCATCAACCATCCATTCACCTGTTCATCCTTCCATCCTTCCATCCATCCACCTGTTCATCCTTCCATCCATCTACCATTCATCCATCCACCATTCATCCATCCATCATTCATCCATTCATCCATTCATCCATTTATCCATTCATCCATATATCCATCTGTCATCCATCCATCCTTCCATCAACCATCCACTCACCTCCTGTTCATCCATCTATCCATCATTCATCCATCTATCCATTTATCCATTCATCCATCCATCCTTCCATCATCCATCCATTCATCTGTTCATCCATCCATCATCCATCCATCCATCCATCCATCCATCCATCCATCATCCATCTGTCCATTCATCCATCCATCTGTCCATTCATCCATCCATCCTTTTATCATCCATCCTTTTATCATACATCCATTTATCATCCATCCATTCACCCGTCTATCCATCCATTCACCTGTTCATCCATCCATCCGTCCATTCATCCTTCCATCAACCATCCATTCACCTGTTCATCCTTCCATCCTTCCATCCATCCACCTGTTCATCCTTCCATCCATCTACCATTCATCCATCCACCATTCATCCATCCATCATTCATCCATTCATCCATTTATCCATTCATCCATTTATCCATTCATCCATATATCCATCTGTCATCCATCCATCCTTCCATCAACCATCCACTCACCTCCTGTTCATCCATCCATCCATCATTCATCCATCTATCCATTTATCCATTCATCCATCCTTCCATTATCCATCCATTCATCTCTTCATCCATCCATCCATCATCCATCCATTATCCATCCATCCATCCATCCATCCATCCATCCATCCATCCATCATCCATATGTCCATTCATCCATCCATCTGTCCATTCATCCATCTGTCCATTCATCCATCCATCTGTCCATTCATCCATCTGTCCATTCACCCATCCATCATTCACCCATCCATCATTCACCCACCCTTTTATCCATCCATTCACCCGTCTATCCATCCATTCACCTGTTGTTCCATCCATCTGTCCGTTCATCCTTCCATCATCCATCCAATCACCAGTTTATCCTTCCATCCGTCCATCATCCATCCACATATCCTTTTATCCATTCATCCATCCATCCATCATCCATCCATGCTTCCATCATCCATCCATGCTTCCATCATCCATCCATCCACCTGTTCATCCTTCCATCCATCCATCATCCATTCACCCATCCATTCATCCATCCATCCATCCTTCCATCCATCCTTTCTCCCATCCATCCATTCACTGTTCGTCCATCCATCCATCATTCATCCATCCACCCACCAATCTACCTATTAATCCATCCCTCCATTCATCTATCTGTCAATTTGTTTATCCATACATTCATCCACCATCTATCCATCCATATGCACATACATCATCTACCCTCCACCCATCCATACATTATCTACCCACCCATACATACATACAGACATACACACATCATTCCACCCATCCATCCATCCATCCATCCATCCATCCATCCATCCATCCACCCACCCACCCACCCATCCACCCATCCACCCATCCACCCATCCACCCATCCACCCACCCATCCACCCATCCACCCATCCATCCACCCATCCACCCACCCGTCCGTCCGTCCGTCCGTCCGTCCATCCATCCATCCATCCATCCATCCATCCATCCGTCCATCCATCCATCCCAGCATTAATCTATCCACACACTCATCCATCCATCCATGTGTCTACATCTCCTCATCCATTCATCCATCCATCCACTCATTCCTAAGCTACTGCTGAGCACCTGTTGTGTGCCTTTTTCCTCCCTCCAACTGGTTCCCTCATATCCTCCCCCAGTGGCCAGCATCTTCTCCCTGAGGGCAGAGGCGCAGCCCCTCACAGTGCCCAGCACCTGCTCAAATACAGCACATGCTCAAATAATGTGACCACTCAGTTAACACACAGAAGAACTTGCTCCAAGCAACACGTGGCACATCTCCTTACAAAATGAATCTATCATAGTGGCTGTTTTCAGAGGCTTTCCCAAACACAGTGTGGTCCGGAACAAATTGTGAAGCCCACGAGCCTGGTGAAGCTTTCATTACTGAGCACCTGCTGTATACCTCCTTGAGCTGAGGAGAGGGATCAAGAGCTCATGGCCAAGAGGGGACCAGGCCCACCCACAAACACTGTTGATGTGGCAGGGATGTGGCAACGCAGAAAGGAGCCAGGGGATGGGCTCCCAGCAATCTGGGGGCCACGGAGACTGGTGTGAGTGCAGGGGGAGTGGGCTAGGGCTAGCCCTGGTGGTAGGATTCACAGGTGTCGGGCTCCTGGGCTGCAGCTGCTCAGTTATCTCCTGGCACTCAGGTGCATCAGTTCATTGTCCTCATGCCAGTGGTGGGGGCAGCCCTAATGCACAGGGTCTGAAAAATGCTCAGGTGTACCTGTAGTGTGTGAGAGGAAGGAGGCTGGAAAAGGTGGGCATGGCCACCTCACCAGGTGTGGGTCTTGAGGGAACTTCTGTCTCCTTTCAGGTGGCACAGAATGTGGTCCTGTACACAGGCGACCCCAACCTGGGGCCGGAGCTGTTTGAGGCAGCTGGAGACATCTTCTTCAGTGGGGCCTGGGAGCGGGAGAAAGCTGTGTCCTTCTACCGGGTGAGCTGGCCTGTGGGCTGATGTGGGTGGGCCTCAGGGGGGCACCTGGAGGGCTGAGGCACAGGTGTGGCAGGGCAGAGGCCTCCCACCTGGAGGCAGGGCCACCCATGCACATGCTAGTTTCCAAGTGGTCTCACCGGGCATGATATTGACCGTGCCCCTGCCTGGGACAAACACTCGGGGCCTGGATGTGACAATGGCTCTACCCTTGTACCTGATGATCTCAAGCAACCATGAGCGGGAAGTTCTGTCCCCATCTTTCAGATGAGGAAACTGAGGCTCAGAGAGGCACAGGGACATGTCAGAGGACACACAGCATGTCACTGGGAGGCCCGGGTCTGCATGCACCCCGAAGTGGGACGGCTTCTCCCTTCCTCTGAGCTCACGGTGTGGCTCAGTCCTGGGCACAGATAAATGTGGTGTTTTTAGAGCAGAGAGGAGTGCTGGCTCCCCCGAGTCAGACCCCCGGTGGCCAGGTGGGAGAGACGGGTCTGAGGCTGCCGGGTGTAGCTGGATGGGCCTCAGGTGACTCTTCAGCCCCCAACTTGGGTGTCTGAACTGTGTGTTATCCCAGAGCACAGAGCTGTGTGGAGGTGCAGGTGTAGCTGGGGTGTGGGAAGCTCCAAGCACATGTTTGAGCTCTGAGGAGGGCGCTGGGCAAGGTGGGTGCTACGGGAAACCTGACCCCACCTGCCTGTGTGGTAGGACCGGGTCCTGGCCCTGGCAATGACTACAGGCAACCGCAAGGCGGAGCTGCAGCTACAGCTGTGCAACAAGCTGGTGGCACTGCTGGCCACACTGGAAAATCCCCAGGAGTGCTTGGAGTTTGCCTACGTGGCCCTAGCACTCAGCATCACTCTGGGTAAGTCCCCTGAGCCCCACCCTGCCAGGACCCACACTGTGCCAGAGCCCAGCCTCCAGGACTGCAGGGCAGGAGCTGAAACAGCTGCTGGATTTTCCTGGTCTCCTGTCCAGGCAGGCAGATCTGCCCAACTGGCTTCCCCGTCCGGCTGTGCGGCACAGCCCAAGGTCTCTCACGCAGTGCAGAGCTCCCTGCCTGACTGAGCTCTGTTTCCTCTGCCTGTTCCCGCTGCTGACCACAAGGGCCGCCCAGTGTGCCCTCTGCCTTCCAGACATGCCAGGCATCTCGTTGGTCCCTGTATGTGCCAGGCTGAGTGGCATATTCCCTTTCTCTTGTACCCTTCCCACCCTCATCAACCACCCAGCTCTCTGGCTGATAAAATCCCAATTCCCCTTCCAACAGTCTGCCCCTTAAGGCCGGGCATCCCCTGGTGCTGTGCCAGGGTCGTCTGTCCCCCTCCAGAGACAGGGAACCCTAGGCAGGCCGCATGCCCCAGCGCCTTGTGCCCTGTGGCCCAGTACACAGTAGGTGTGCAGCTGACTCC
Source organism: Macaca fascicularis (assembly GCF_037993035.2). Taxonomy (NCBI): domain Eukaryota; kingdom Metazoa; phylum Chordata; class Mammalia; order Primates; family Cercopithecidae; genus Macaca; species Macaca fascicularis. The sequence goes on from NC_088380.1 coordinate 103,331,244, forward strand.
CCAAAGTAGGGGGCTCCGATTGTGACACACCCAGGAGGAGTCGGATGTTATGTCTGTGGGTTGCCTGGAGCCGGGGTGCCTGGGAGCACCTGGACTGCATGGCTTTTGGGCTCCCCTGGTTAAAACCAGTGAGCATAGGCAGGTGGCTATGTGTAGGCACAGAGCTGGGCCATCCAAGTCCGACTTTGCCAAAGCCTCACAGTAGACGGGGCAGGCCTTATTAATTCTGCTTTGCAGATGGGAAAGTGAGTCTGGGAACCCAGAAGGGACTGGCCAGAGCTGCCCAGGTGACCGCAGGTGCCTGGAGGCAAGCCAGGTGTGCTGCCTGGGGTCTGCATGCCTGCTCCAGAGGGGCCTGTGCCCTCCCTGCCCCAGGGAGCCACATCCTCACACCTGCCCCTTTGGCCTCCACCCCAGGGGACCAGCTGAATGAGCGCATGGCCTACCACCGGCTGGCCGCCCTGCACCATCAGCTGGGTCATGGCAAGCTGGCGGAGCACTTCTACCTCAAGGCCCTGTAGCTCTGCAACTCGCCGCTGGAGTTCGACGAGGAGACCCTCCACTACGTGAATGTGTACCTGGTGCTCGGTGACATCATCTTCTACGACCTGAAGGTGGGTGGGGAGGGGCAGGGCTTGGGGTGTTCCCGGCCCCCTTGGAGTGGGATCTCCACCCAGACCCCAGAGGCCTGGGTTCCAGCCTTCCTTAGGAATGGCCCAGTGGCCTCCCTGGAGCTCTGCACGTGGCTGGAGGAGCCGGCAAGGTCAGCAGATACAACCCAGCTCCCAAGCTGGCCAGGCCCCACCCTCAAGAACTCAGTCTCAGCCAGGGAGGCTGACACATGAGTGGGCAATGGTGTCCTCTGGATAAAGAAGGAGGATTGCAGTCGGGGGGCCCTCCTGGAGGAGATGACACCAAAGCTGATTCTTGACAGTCAAGTGTCAAGTTGCATTTAACAAAGAAAACAGGGTCGGGAGAAGGACATTTCGGAGGACGGCATCATCCTCGCATTGAATCAACGTTGCAAGATCCAACCCAAATCCTGGCGCCTCGTCTAGGAAGCCTGCCCAGGGTGCCAGCCTGCACTGAGCAACTCCTTCCTGGAGTTCCGAGACACCTTGAATTTTCACATCACCCAGGAAGGGTGGGGTGGGACCAGTGTCTTACCATTGGGTTCACAGACAGGGAAACCCCAGCTCAGGGCAGGTGCGGTGGGGCGGGGCCCCAGCCAGCCAGGCTGAGGCCTTGCTGGGTCGGGTCTGTCTCGAGGGGAGGTGCTGTGCTCCCTCTGCCCCCAGCCCTGCAGGGGTGGAGAGCTGGGACTGTCAGACTCAGACCTGGGGTGTCTCCACCCCTCTGCCCAGCAGGCACCGCCCCTCCTCAGCATCGCACCGGCACCGCGTCAGTGCTCCTTATGGGCTGAGGGGCCAGGGCACTCCAGTCCTGCGGCCGAGATCTTGGGGGCCTTAGAACAACATGAGGAGCTGGGGCAGCCCTAAGACCCCGCCCCGTATCCCCCACCGCAGGCCTGGGGCTGCCGGGAAGGCCCCCGCCCAGTGCTGACGACACCTGGTGGTCAGAAGTGGTCCCTGTGGCCTCCCAAGTCCCAGCCAGACAGGGAGGTGCCAAGTGTCAGACCTAGAGGGACGCTGCTCACCGCTCAGGGGCTCACCTGGGACCCAGGGGGACGGGCCTCCCAGAAGAGGCCTTTCTCTGTTTTGGTCAAGCCTGCCGCCCACTCCGCCTGCCCAGGAGGAAGGAAAGGGCCAAGTAGTACCTGAGAGGCCAAAGTCCATGGTTGGGGTTGAGGGGCAGAGGCCTCCTTCACCTCCTTCCCATGCACAGCCCTCCTTCCCATGCACAGTCTTCCTTCCCATGCACAGCCCTCTGGGCCTCATTGTGACTATGCTGTCAGCGCAGGCCAGCTTCCCACAGGGAGACCCCCTTGGAATTCCCCAAGGGCGGCTGTCTTTCCAAGGCTACACCCTCCTCCTTGTGTAGTAGGCTCTGGACCCAGGGCCCAGAGGAGTAGGAGAAAAAGCCGGGCTGCATGGGGCCTGGAAGGCTGGCAGAGAGGCAGGGGTAAATGGGCATCTTTGCCGATTGCCTCTAAAAAGGGGTCCCCTTTAGTCTACACGTGAGAGCGAGCCCTGGAATAGGTAGGATTAGGTGTGTCCTGGCTCAGCCTGCCACTCACTAGCTGCTGCACACACTACAGGCACATGGAAATGCACACGCAAATGCACACGGGCACAGGCACACGCACACACAGACACGCACACACACACAGGCATGCACACAGGCACACAAACACGCACAGACACACAGGCACCCAAATATGCACAGACACATGCACAGGCACACGCAGAGACATATGCATTGGCTGGCTCCTTCCTGTTTAGTTGGGATGCCCCCACCCCTTCAGGAAGCCTTTGCCTTCCACCCCCGGCTGAGTCTGGGGCCTCCTGGGCCCCCCACAGGCTCCTGGGCTTCCCTCTGCCACAGCCCGGGCCACCCTGTGTGGTCAGTGTTCACTCCCAGGTCCCTCAGACTGGGAGCAAGGACATTAGGCTCAGCCACGTACCCAGCACAGAGTCCAGTGTTCGGCTGGGCCGAGGGGCATTGGATGAGCAGTGGCGGTGACTCGGGGCCTTCTCACGCCCCTGCGCCGTGTGTGGGGCGGGGCAGTGGGGGAATGGACTGCTGCATCTTGGACTTTGTCCTTGGCCCTGGGAGTCATCTTGAGATGGTAAAGAGGGACAGGCTAGGCATGGGTCTTAGAGAGGTCCCTTGGGTGACCCCATGTGGAGGAGGCGCCTGGGGAGAAGCCGGGTGGGGGATGGGAGGGTCAAGGAGGAGGTCTGGGAGATGGCATCCCAACCCAGGGATGGTGAATTTGAGCCAAAGATGCATTGAAAATGGGAGTGGATGTCTGGGGAGTCACACTCCGTCAATATTTCAGGGAACATTGCCAGAGAGAACACCTGTGAGATGGTTTTGTACCTGGCCTGTCCCGTGGAGGGCCTGGAAATGGTCAGCATGGACAGGGGCCAGAGGGGAGCCTGGGTCACTCAACGCTGTGCCCCTGCTGTGGCTTGGAGCCACGGGCCCTGCATGGAACTCTCAGAGCAGGCAGGATCTGCCCTGACCTCAGCCCATGGGGAAAGCAGCCACTGCCTGCAGAGAGGGTGGCACTGGGGCAGGAGACTTGGGGTGAGTGGGGCGTAGGGGCAGTCAGGAAGGCTTCCAGGGGTGTCAGGGTCATCCCCAACTCCTGCAGCTGAGACCACAGCAGTGTCACAGGCTTCAGGGTTCATGGGGTGAGCCAGCATTGGCTGGACATGTGGAATGACCTGGAGACAGGAACGGCCTCTGGGAAGACGGGCTCCGAGTCCCCCTTTTGCTGAGCATGACCTGTCCCCTTCAGGACCCGTTTGATGCAGCCAGGTACTACCAGCTGGCACTGGCAGCCGCCGTGGACCTGGGCAACAAGAAGGCACAGCTGAAGATCTACACGCGGCCGGCCACCATCTCCCACAACTTCCTCCTGGACCGTGAGAAGTCGCTCTTCTTCTACCAGAAGGCCAGGACCTTCGCCACAGAGCTCAACGTCCACAGGGTCAACCTGCCTCCTCTGCCACTCTGCGGGTGGGCCCCCTGGTTGGCCCCCAGCCACCCTCGCTGAGGACAGCATCCGAGGGAGTGGGTTTTGTGCAAGGAGGATGGTCTCCTCCCTCTCCTGGTGTCTCCCGTGGCTCATTTTCTGGGAAATGGAGGCATGAAAGCAGGGTTCAAATAGCAATAAATGGTTTTTTTTTACAATAACATACCGAAGTCCCCAGGGCATCCTTCCCTGTGTGCTTCCTGGGCTGTGTCTGGGGGCCATCTCCTTCCCTGGTGGCAGCCCGCTGATCTTGGGGATGAGAACAACTGTGAGTCCAACAGACCTGGGCCAGGTCATCATGAGCCTCGGTTTCCTCGGCGGCCAGAGGGGAGATGGTGGTGGAACTCTGGGCAGCTCCTTGCTCTCCCTGCTCAGAGCTCTTGCTGTAGGTCTCGTGCCGCCCTTGCCTTTAACCTTCAGGCCACTGTGCCTGGATGTGGGGGCTGCTAGTGTCCCTGTTCGCCATTGAAGAAATAGAGGCACAGAGAGGTTAGGTGTCTGGCCCACCGTCACACAGCAGGTAGGGGCGGAGATGCAGAGCCCAGTACACTGACCACCACACCACCCTGCCAGCCTGCAGCCAGGAAGATGTCCCCCATTAGGACCCAAGGTCAGCTCCTGGACCTCTCTTGTGGTGTCAGGAGAGCCACAAGCCAGTGAGGGTGGCCCCAGGGATCCCTCACTCAGTGTCCTCTGCTCCTAGGCTTGGTTGGGCCGGGCCTGGCCAGTCCCACCTCTGACCACCGGTCAGCCCTGCGGGAAGTGAGATGCGGGGATCTCTGCCTGTGTAGATGCTGCTACCCAGTATTGAAAGCCTTATCTGGGCTGCCCCCCAGCCGTCCCCACATACCCCTCCCCTTCCAGCCTCCGGCCCTCATCCCAGTCCCTGGAAACCCAGGTTTTCCTTCTTGGAATCTCTGGGCCCAAGGAACACAGCTCACACGGTCTCTGCCAGTTTACGGCAAGGAAACCGAGGTTAGAGACTGTGGGTGTCCCACGTGATTCTCACATACACTGCACTCTCCCAGGCCGCTCTTTTAAACACTTTAAATGAGGTAACTTTCACATCGCATGCAATGAACTATTTCAACGCAAATAATGTGGCATTTGTGCATTCACAGTCCTGTGCAACCACTCACGCCATCAAGTTTCATAAATGTATTCATCTCCCCAGAAGAAACCTCCCATCCTCACTAAGCTGTTACCTCTCCTTTGTATCCCCCAAGCCCCTTGTTTAATGGAAGGGGAAACTGAGGCCCAGAGAGGGACTTGCCAGTGGGCGGAGCTCTGATAATAAGGAATCAGGCACCCATCTGCTGCTTCAGTCCTGGGTTGGTGTTCCACCGAGCAGAGGTGACAGAGCCAGGAGGTTCTGGGAGCGCCACAGGTGTCACTGGTTCAGTCCTGGGTTGGTTTGCCACCCAGCAGAGGTGACAGAGCCAGGAGGTTCTGGGACCCCATGCTTGCAACCAGAGCCCTGCCCCGAGCCTCCCCACCAGGGGACAGCAGAGAGCTTTCCAGAACGGGCCGCGGGGCTGGCGGGAAGCAGCAGCTCAGAGCTGCTGACAAACCTCACGTTGACCCCAGATCGCTGTCTCTGTGGGTTGGGCTTGGGAATTGGAGAGGAGGCCGCATGACTGGAAACGTGAAGACGGCACGGCCTGGCTGGAGGAGCGGGAAGCGCCGTCACGTTGACTGAGGACACAGACCTCCTGCCCGCTGGGCCGGGCCTGCAGCCATTCTTCTCGGGGTGGGGTCGCAGGTCCGGGTTGCTCTCGGCCCCCGAACTGCCTCAGAATCCGGGGGGCTTTGGAACTGTGCCTTCCCATCTCCACCCACCCTGGCTGGTGCCATGAGGGGCCTGGATCCTGGGATCCTGTTTCTCCTGGACAGCAGAGACTGGGGGACCAGAGGAGATGATGGGTCTTCAAGCCCCACATTCAAACCCCAGCCCACCACGCACAGTCTGGGGGTTCGGGGTGAGGGAGTTGATGTCTCTGAGCCCCAGTTTTGTCACCACTAAAATGAGACCGACATACTGGGGCAGAGTGCCAGCCCCAGGGCTAACCGAGGCCTGTTTCCTACTGACAATCCCGCTTACTCCTAGGAACAGCTCCAACAACCACACACTAGGGGACACTCAACCCAGGCCAGCTTGTCAGAGGCACGTGAACCAGAGCGACTCCATCTTGAATGGGGGCTGGGTAAAGGGAGGCTGAGACCTGCTGGGCCGCATTCCCAGTAGGCTAGGCATTCTTCGTCACAGGATGAGATAGGAGGTCCCCACAAGATACAGGTCATAAAGACCTTGCTGATAAAGCAGGTTGCAATAAAGAAGTTGGCCAAAGCCCCAAACCCAAGATGGCCACGAGAGTGACCTCTGATTGCCCTCACAGCTCATTATGTGCTAATTATAATGCCTTAACTGCTACAAGACACTCCCACCAGCGCCACGACAGTTTACAGATGCCATGGCAACATCTGGAGGTTACCCTACACGGTCTCAGAAGGGAAGGCAGAAACTCTCAGTTCTGGGAATTGCCCACCCCTTTCCTGGAACACTCATGAATCGTCCAACCCTTGTTTAGCGTATGATCAAGAAATAACCATGAAAATGGGCAACCAGCAGCTTTTGAGGCCACTCTGCCTGTGGAGCAGCCATTCTTTTTTTTTCTTTTTTTTTTTTTTGAGATGGAGTCTTGCTCTGTTGGCCGAACTAGAATGCAATGGCATGATCTTGGCTCACTACAACCTCCGCCTCCTGGGTTAAGCGATTCTCCTGCCTCAGCCTTCCTAGTAGCTGGGATTACAGGCACCTGCCACCACACCGTTAATGTTTTGTATTTTAGTGGAGACAGGGTTTTGCCATGTTGGACCAGGCTGGTCTCGAACTTCTCACCTCAGGTGATCCACCTGCCTCGGCATCCCAAAGTTCTAGGATTACAGGAGTGAGCCGCTGCGCCCGGCCAGAGTAGCCATTCTTTTATTCCTTTTCTTTCCTCATAAAGTTGCTTTCACTTGATGGACTCGCCCCGAATTCTTTCTTCTGTGAGATCCAAGAAACCTCTCTTGGAGTCTGGATCGGGACCCCTTTCCAGTAACAAACTTGCTTAACCTCTCAGACCCCTCGTCTCTTCATCTGTAACCAGAGATAAAGCCTCCCCCGAGGTTCCAACAGTGAGGAGAGAACGCATGGAAAAGAGGGGCACAGAGTTGGTGTGCAGAACCAATATCACAGACTGGGTGTCAAGCCACTGTCATATTGGAAGTAATATCACGCTCTCCCCTAGAAGTTATGAGGAACAATATCACACCGGGGTGTGTACACCCCGTGTGTTTTTGGAAGCAATGTCATTCTCTCTTCTTCTAGGTTTTAGGATTCATATCACAGGCGGGGTGTACACATCATCCACTCACCCCCTGGATATCAGGAACCATATCACAGAAGAGTTGTCCACCCCCTTCGATATTGTCAGCAATGTCATCTTCTTCCCGCCTGGATATTAGGAACGATACCCCGGGGTTGGGGGCGGTGTACACCCACTGTGATATCGAAAGTAAAATCAGCCTCTTTCCCGCTGGATATTAGAAACTATATCACAGGTGTGTGTGCACCTTCTGGGATATTGGGAGTACTGTCAGCCTCCACCCCTCTGCATATTAGGGACAATATACAGGGGACAGGGTGGTTACACACCCTGCGATATTGAGAATAATATTCTTCTCTTTCCCCTGTACATTAGGAACCACATCACAGGGGTCTGTACACCTTCTGCGATATTGGGATTAATGTGATCGTCTCCCCCAACTGAATGTCAAAAACGATATCACAGAAGGGTGTACACCCCCTGCAATATGGCCAGTAATATCATCGTCTCTACCTTTGGATCCTAGGAACAACATCACAGAGGTTGTGTATACTCCCCAGCAATATTGGGCATAATGTTATCCTCTCTTCCCCTGGATATTAGGAACGATATCCCTGGTGGTGGGAGGTGGAGTACATTAAGAACAACATCACTGAGTGGGTGTACACCCCCTGCGGTATTGGGTGTAATATCATCCTCTTTTCCCTAGGATATAAAGAACAATATCACAGGAGGGGTGTACAGCCACAGCCCCTCCGTTATTGGGAGTAATAGCGTCTTCTCCCACACTCGATATAGGAACAATATCCTAGGGTGGGTGTACATCCCCTGCGATATTGGGCATATTGTCATCGTCTCCCAACGTGAATATTGGGTGCAGTGTCCCAGGGGGGTGTACACCTTCTTCGATTTTGGGAGTAATATCATCCTCTCCCCTCAGGATTGTAGGCAAAATATCGAAGGGGTTTTACACTTTGTACGATATGGGCAGTAACAACATCCTCTCCCTACCTGGATGTAAGGAACTATATCACGGCCGGCTGTACACTTCTTGCCATACTGGGAGTCTTATCATCCTCTCCTATCATGGATATGAAGAAAAATATTACAAAGGAGGTGTACACCCCCTGAGATATTGAGAGTAATATTATGCTCTCCCCTTCGGGATATTAGGAACAATATTGCAGGAGGTGTGTACAACCCCTGTGATATTGGGAGTCATATCATCCTCTCCCCCTGAATATAAGAAACAATATCACAGGAGGAGGTACCTCCCCCCTGTGATATTGGGAGTCATATCGTGTTATTCGGAACAATAGCACAGTGGGTGTGTACAACCCCTGCGACATTGCCACTAGTATCATCGTCTCTCTCCCAGGATATAAGGAACAATATCATAAGGGGGTGTACACCCCTGCGATATTGGCGGTAATATCTTCCTCTCCCTGGCTGGCTATTAGGAACAATGTCACAGAAGAGGTGTACACCCCCTGCTTTAATGGGAGTGATATCATCCTCTCCGTCCCTGGATATTAGGAACAATATCACCAAGGAGTGTACACCTCCTGCAATATTGAGACTGATATCATCCTCTCGCCAGCTGGATAGTAGGAATCATATAACAGGGGTGGTGTACAACCCAAGCGAAATCGGAAGAAACATCACCCTCTCCACATTTGGATGTCAGGGAAAATAACACGGTGGCGGTCCACGCCCACGGTGATATTGGGAGTCATATAAACCTCTCCCACCCTGGATAGAAGGAAAAAGCTGACCGACGGCATGTACACACACTGCGGTAGTTTCAATAATGTCATGCTTTACCCCCTGGCTACTAGGAATAACATCATAGAGGGGTTTACAATTTCTGCGACACTGGGAGTAATATAATCCTCTCCTGGCAGGATATCAGAAACAAGATTATTAATTATTAATATTAATAAATATAAAAATTAATATTAATCACAGATATTTAAAATCACAATTAAGATACTATAAACACTGGTGAAAAATGTTAACGATTGGTATTAATAATTAATAATATTAACACAATTAATAATAAAATAATGATATCAACAACTAATGTGACTTAAATCAATACTAAGGGATGTAGGCAAAAAATTAATAATTAATATTAAGAAATAATAATATTGATAAATGACATTAATATTAAACAATAATTCTTGGAGTAGATCATAATCTATTTCAAACAATTATCAGTAATTAATAGAAAATTATTAATTGATAGTATTACTGATAATTATTAAAATCGATCATTGATGCATAATAATTAATTATATTATTGCTCCTAGAGCAATACACTGAGGGTGTACACCCGTCTGTGAAACAGTACATTGTTTCCAGAGAGGCAGATGATACTACTCAAAATATAGAAACCAGGCTGTGAGTCCACCATGGCTCCCAATAGCCAAAGGGGGGGAGAGGGGGTGGCTATTGGTCCCCACCTCGCGGGGGGTGGCTCACCCCCCTGCGAGGTGGCTCCCAATAGCCAAGGGGGGGAGAGGGGGTGGCTATTGGTCCCCACCTCGCGGGGGGTGGCTCACCCCCCTGCGAGGTGGCTCCCAATAGCCAAGGGGGGGGAGAGGGGGTGGCTCTTGGTCCCCACCTCGCGGGGGGTGGCTCACCCCCCTGCGAGGTGGCTCCCAATAGCCAAGGGGGGGGAGAGGGGGTGGCTCTTGGTCCCCACCTCGCGGGGGGTGGCTCACCCCCCTGCGAGGTGGCTCCCAATAGCCAAGGGGGGGGAGAGGGGGTGGCTCTTGGTCCCCACCTCGCGGGGGGTGGCTCACCCCCCTGCGAGGTGGCTCCCAATAGCCAAGGGGGGGGAGAGGGGGTGGCTCTTGGTCCCCACCTCGCGGGGGGTGGCTCACCCCCCTGCGAGGTGGCTCCCAATAGCCAAGGGGGGGGAGAGGGGGTGGCTCTTGGTCCCCACCTCGCGGGGGGTGGCTCACCCCCCTGCGAGGTGGCTCCCAATAGCCAAGGGGGGGGAGAGGGGGTGGCTCTTGGTCCCCACCTCGCGGGGGGTGGCTCACCCCCCTGCGAGGTGGCTCCCAATAGCCAAGGGGGGGGAGAGGGGGTGGCTCTTGGTCCCCACCTCGCGGGGGGTGGCTCACCCCCCTGCGAGGTGGCTCCCAATAGCCAAGGGGGGGGAGAGGGGGTGGCTCTTGGTCCCCACCTCGCGGGGGGTGGCTCACCCCCCTGCGAGGTGGCTCCCAATAGCCAAGGGGGGGGAGAGGGGGTGGCTCTTGGTCCCCACCTCGCGGGGGGTGGCTCACCCCCCTGCGAGGTGGCTCCCAATAGCCAAGGGGGGGGAGAGGGGGTGGCTCTTGGTCCCCACCTCGCGGGGGGTGGCTCACCCCCCTGCGAGGTGGCTCCCAATAGCCAAGGGGGGGGAGAGGGGGTGGCTCTTGGTCCCCACCTCGCGGGGGGTGGCTCACCCCCCTGCGAGGTGGCTCCCAATAGCCAAGGGGGGGGAGAGGGGGTGGCTCTTGGTCCCCACCTCGCGGGGGGTGGCTCACCCCCCTGCGAGGTGGCTCCCAATAGCCAAGGGGGGGGAGAGGGGGTGGCTCTTGGTCCCCACCTCGCGGGGGGTGGCTCACCCCCCTGCGAGGTGGCTCCCAATAGCCAAGGGGGGGGAGAGGGGGTGGCTCTTGGTCCCCACCTCGCGGGGGGTGGCTCACCCCCCTGCGAGGTGGCTCCCAATAGCCAAGGGGGGGGAGAGGGGGTGGCTCTTGGTCCCCACCTCGCGGGGGGTGGCTCACCCCCCTGCGAGGTGGCTCCCAATAGCCAAGGGGGGGGAGAGGGGGTGGCTCTTGGTCCCCACCTCGCGGGGGGTGGCTCACCCCCCTGCGAGGTGGCTCCCAATAGCCAAGGGGGGGGAGAGGGGGTGGCTCTTGGTCCCCACCTCGCGGGGGGTGGCTCACCCCCCTGCGAGGTGGCTCCCAATAGCCAAGGGGGGGGAGAGGGGGTGGCTCTTGGTCCCCACCTCGCGGGGGGTGGCTCACCCCCCTGCGAGGTGGCTCCCAATAGCCAAGGGGGGGGAGAGGGGGTGGCTCTTGGTCCCCACCTCGCGGGGGGTGGCTCACCCCCCTGCGAGGTGGCTCCCAATAGCCAAGGGGGGGGAGAGGGGGTGGCTCTTGGTCCCCACCTCGCGGGGGGTGGCTCACCCCCCTGCGAGGTGGCTCCCAATAGCCAAGGGGGGGGAGAGGGGGTGGCTCTTGGTCCCCACCTCGCGGGGGGTGGCTCACCCCCCTGCGAGGTGGCTCCCAATAGCCAAGGGGGGGGAGAGGGGGTGGCTCTTGGTCCCCACCTCGCGGGGGGTGGCTCACCCCCCTGCGAGGTGGCTCCCAATAGCCAAGGGGGGGGAGAGGGGGTGGCTCTTGGTCCCCACCTCGCGGGGGGTGGCTCACCCCCCTGCGAGGTGGCTCCCAATAGCCAAGGGGGGGAAGAGGGGGTGGCTCTTGGTCCCCACCTCGCGGGGGGTGGCTCACCCCCCTGCGAGGTGGCTCCCAATAGCCAAGGGGGGGGAGAGGGGGTGGCTCTTGGTCCCCACCTCGCGGGGGGTGGCTCACCCCCCTGCGAGGTGGCTCCCAATAGCCAAGGGGGGGGAGAGGGGGTGGCTCTTGGTCCCCACCTCGCGGGGGGTGGCTCACCCCCCTGCGAGGTGGCTCCCAATAGCCAAGGGGGGGGAGAGGGGGTGGCTCTTGGTCCCCACCTCGCGGGGGGTGGCTCACCCCCCTGCGAGGTGGCTCCCAATAGCCAAGGGGGGGGAGAGGGGGTGGCTCTTGGTCCCCACCTCGCGGGGGGTGGCTCACCCCCCTGCGAGGTGGCTCCCAATAGCCAAGGGGGGGGAGAGGGGGTGGCTCTTGGTCCCCACCTCGCGGGGGGTGGCTCACCCCCCTGCGAGGTGGCTCCCAATAGCCAAGGGGGGGGAGAGGGGGTGGCTATTGGTCCCCACCTCGCGGGGGGTGGCTCACCCCCCTGCGAGGTGGCTCCCAATAGCCAAGGGGGGGGAGAGGGGGTGGCTATTGGTCCCCACCTCGCGGGGGGTGGCTCACCCCCCTGCGAGGTGGCTCCCAATAGCCAAGGGGGGGGAGAGGGGGTGGCTATTGGTCCCCACCTCGCGGGGGGTGGCTCACCCCCCTGCGAGGTGGCTCCCAATAGCCAAGGGGGGGGAGAGGGGGTGGCTATTGGTCCCCACCTCGCGGGGGGTGGCTCACCCCCCTGCGAGGTGGCTCCCAATAGCCAAGGGGGGGGAGAGGGGGTGGCTATTGGTCCCCACCTCGCGGGGGGTGGCTCACCCCCCTGCGAGGTGGCTCCCAATAGCCAAGGGGGGGGAGAGGGGGTGGCTATTGGTCCCCACCTCGCGGGGGGTGGCTCACCCCCCTGCGAGGTGGCTCCCAATAGCCAAGGGGGGGGAGAGGGGGTGGCTATTGGTCCCCACCTCGCGGGGGGTGGCTCACCCCCCTGCGAGGTGGCTCCCAATAGCCAAGGGGGGGGAGAGGGGGTGGCTATTGGTCCCCACCTCGCGGGGGGTGGCTCACCCCCCTGCGAGGTGGCTCCCAATAGCCAAGGGGGGGGACAGGGGGTGGCTATTGGTCCCCACCTCGCGGGGGGTGGCTCACCCCCCTGCGAGGTGGCTCCCAATAGCCAAAGGGGGGGACAGGGGGTGGCTATTGGTCCCCACCTCGCGGGGGGTGGCTCACCCCCCTGCGAGGTGGCTCCCAATAGCCAAAGGGGGGGACAGGGGGTGGCTATTGGTCCCCACCTCGCGGGGGGTGGCTCACCCCCCTGCGAGGTGGCTCCCAATAGCCAAAGGGGGGGACAGGGGGTGGCTATTGGTCCCCACCTCGCGGGGGGTGGCTCACCCCCCTGCGAGGTGGCTCCCAATAGCCAAAGGGGGGGACAGGGGGTGGCTATTGGTCCCCACCTCGCGGGGGGTGGCTCACCCCCCTGCGAGGTGGCTCCCAATAGCCAAAGGGGGGGACAGGGGGTGGCTATTGGTCCCCACCTCGCGGGGGGTGGCTCACCCCCCTGCGAGGTGGCTCCCAATAGCCAAAGGGGGGGACAGGGGGTGGCTATTGGTCCCCACCTCGCGGGGGGTGGCTCACCCCCCTGCGAGGTGGCTCCCAATAGCCAAAGGGGGGGACAGGGGGTGGCTATTGGTCCCCACCTCGCGGGGGGTGGCTCACCCCCCTGCGAGGTGGCTCCCAATAGCCAAAGGGGGGGACAGGGGGTGGCTATTGGTCCCCACCTCGCGGGGGGTGGCTCACCCCCCTGCGAGGTGGCTCCCAATAGCCAAAGGGGGGGACAGGGGGTGGCTATTGGTCCCCACCTCGCGGGGGGTGGCTCACCCCCCTGCGAGGTGGCTCCCAATAGCCAAAGGGGGGGACAGGGGGTGGCTATTGGTCCCCACCTCGCGGGGGGTGGCTCACCCCCCTGCGAGGTGGCTCCCAATAGCCAAAGGGGGGGACAGGGGGTGGCTATTGGTCCCCACCTCGCGGGGGGTGGCTCACCCCCCTGCGAGGTGGCTCCCAATAGCCAAAGGGGGGCACAGGGGGTGGCTATTGGTCCCCACCTCGCGGGGGGTGGCTCACCCCCCTGCGAGGTGGCTCCCAATAGCCAAAGGGGGGCACAGGGGGTGGCTATTGGTCCCCACCTCGCGGGGGGTGGCTCACCCCCCTGCGAGGTGGCTCCCAATAGCCAAAGGGGGGCACAGGGGGTGGCTATTGGTCCCCACCTCGCGGGGGGTGGCTCACCCCCCTGCGAGGTGGCTCCCAATAGCCAAAGGGGGGCACAGGGGGTGGCTATTGGTCCCCACCTCGCGGGGGGTGGCTCACCCCCCTGCGAGGTGGCTCCCAATAGCCAAAGGGGGGCACAGGGGGTGGCTATTGGTCCCCACCTCGCGGGGGGTGGCTCACCCCCCTGCGAGGTGGCTCCCAATAGCCAAAGGGGGGCACAGGGGGTGGCTATTGGTCCCCACCTCGCGGGGGGTGGCTCACCCCCCTGCGAGGTGGCTCCCAATAGCCAAAGGGGGGCACAGGGGGTGGCTATTGGTCCCCACCTCGCGGGGGGTGGCTCACCCCCCTGCGAGGTGGCTCCCAATAGCCAAAGGGGGGCACAGGGGGTGGCTATTGGTCCCCACCTCGCGGGGGGTGGCTCACCCCCCTGCGAGGTGGCTCCCAATAGCCAAAGGGGGGCACAGGGGGTGGCTATTGGTCCCCACCTCGCGGGGGGTGGCTCACCCCCCTGCGAGGTGGCTCCCAATAGCCAAAGGGGGGGACAGGGGGTGGCTATTGGTCCCCACCTCGCGGGGGGTGGCTCACCCCCCTGCGAGGTGGCTCCCAATAGCCAAAGGGGGGGACAGGGGGTGGCTATTGGTCCCCACCTCGCGGGGGGTGGCTCACCCCCCTGCGAGGTGGCTCCCAATAGCCAAAGGGGGGGACAGGGGGTGGCTATTGGTCCCCACCTCGCGGGGGGTGGCTCACCCCCCTGCGAGGTGGCTCCCAATAGCCAAAGGGGGGGACAGGGGGTGGCTATTGGTCCCCACCTCGCGGGGGGTGGCTCACCCCCCTGCGAGGTGGCTCCCAATAGCCAAAGGGGGGGAGAGGGGGTGGCTATTGGTCCCCACCTCGCGGGGGGTGGCTCACCCCCCTGCGAGGTGGCTCCCAATAGCCAAAGGGGGGGAGAGGGGGTGGCTATTGGTCCCCACCTCGCGGGGGGTGGCTCACCCCCCTGCGAGGTGGCTCCCAATAGCCAAAGGGGGGGAGAGGGGGTGGCTATTGGTCCCCACCTCGCGGGGGGTGGCTCACCCCCCTGCGAGGTGGCTCCCAATAGCCAAAGGGGGGGAGAGGGGGTGGCTATTGGTCCCCACCTCGCGGGGGGTGGCTCACCCCCCTGCGAGGTGGCTCCCAATAGCCAAAGGGGGGGAGAGGGGGTGGCTATTGGTCCCCACCTCGCGGGGGGTGGCTCACACCCCTGACAATGTCACTGGTTTTTTACACCCCCTGCAGTACAATGCATGTTATTATCTTCTCTCACTTTAGCTGTTGAGAACAATGTCACATGGCGGAAGATACACCCAGCACTATTGGGAGTATTATCATTCTCTCTTCTTCTGGATAGTAGAGAAAATATCTCAGGCGAGTTGGACAACCCCTTTCATATTGACAGTATTATCATCCTCTGCCAACGTGGATATTAGGAACCATATCACAGGGGGCGTGTTAACTTCCTGGATATTGGTGGCCAAATCATCCTCTCCTCACTAGGTATAGGATACAATGTGACAGTCAGGGTAGACACTCCCCGCGACTTGAGGTGTTATATCTATTCCTGTGTATTAGGATCCACGATGGACACACAGCGTGTTTAAGATTTTGCGAGTAATGTCATCTCCCCCTGTAGACATTACGAGCAGTATCGTAGACGGGTGTTCACCCTCTCCAATGTAGGGAGGAATATCATCCACTTCCCGCCTGGATATTAGGAACCATATCAAAGGAGTGTTTATAACCCCTGAGATATCTGAGTAATATCATCCTCTCCCAGGTGGAAATTAGGAACAGTATCACCGGTGGCATGTACACCCTCGCGACATTGAAAGTAATATCATCCTCTTCCCTCCCGGATCATGGGAACAACATCACTGGGGGGTGTACACTTTCTGCGATATTTGGAGTAACATAATCTTCTGTGCCTTGGTATATTAATGACAATATCACGCGGTGAGCGTGTACATCTTTTGCAATATTGGGAATGAAATGATCCTCTCTCCCCCTGCAAATTAGGAAAGATATCACAAGTGGGTGTTCACCTCCTGCGATATGGGGATTAATACCATCTTCTCCTCTTCCTGATATCAGGAAGGGTATCACGCGGGAGTGTACAGTGTCTGCCATACTGGGAGTAATATGAAACTCTCGGCTTTGAGATATTAAGAAGAATATCACAGGGTGGATGTACACCCCCTGCCACATTGGGAGTAATATCAGCCTCTCCCCTCCATGCATATTGGGAACAATATCCCAGGCTGGGTGTACGCTTCCTGCTCTATGGGGAGTCATATCATCCTCTCCCTTCCAGGATATTAATAACACTATCACAGGGCGGGTGAACACAGCCTGCGATACTGGAATTATTATCATCCTCTCCCCCTCCGGATACTAGGATCCATATCACAGAAGAGCTGTACCCTCCCTGCGATATGGGGAGTGATATCATACGCTTCTTCCGTGAATATTAGGAGCAATATCACCAGGTGGCTGTCCATTCGTTGCTATGTTGGGAGTCATGTCATATTCTATCCCCCTAGATATCAGGATCAGTGTCACAGCGGGAGTGTACACCAGCTACGATATTAAAACTAATATCATGCTCTCTGTCCCTGGATATTAGGAACGACATCACAGGTAGGTGTACACCCCTTGTGGTATTAGGAGTAATAATATGGTTAATTATTAAACATCAATGATCGATTTTAATAATTATTAATGACACTTAATTAATAGGATACATTATTAATTATGGATAATTATTTCACATATAGGATTATGCACATTTAAAATTAATTATTAATATTAATGTCATTTAACAATATTATTAATTCTTAATATTAATCTTTTTTTATTACCAACATCTCTTAGTATTGACTTAAACAACATTAATTGCCGATATCATTATTTTATTATTAATAGTGATATTACTATTCATTATTAATACTAATCGTTTACATTTTTAAGCAATATTAATTTTTACTGTCTTTATTATGATTATTAATATTGATGATTATTATTAATTTTTATTATATTTATTAATATTAGTAATTAATAGACTTGTTCCTGATATCCGGCGGGGAGAGGATATTACTCCTAACATCGAAGAAAGTGTACACCCCTCTATGATGTTATTCCTAATAGCCGGGGGTAGAGGATAACATTATTGAAAGAGAGAACAGAACTGGCCTCAGCAACAAGAAGTAAGGAGATGCAGGGTCAAGCAGCCGTGTGGTTCCATCACACTTAATATTCACACCAAGCGGAGCACAGGCAGGACCAGCCGATGGGGGAGCCGTAGTGGAGGGTCTCTGGGGTGGAGGCCCTCTGGATGGGCAAGATTCTCTACCTAAAACTCCAATAGAAGATCTACACAGCAGTAGTTAAAGAAAACACACACTAAGAAAAAGGCCAAAATAAAAATAGGACACCAAGTTTGGTCAACCGGGTCTCACAAGCCAGTAGGTAAGAAAGCCCAGGAGGGCCCACCAGAGGAGCTGGGGGTGGGTTCCTGCCTGCAGGGGGCCTGGGACACCCCATTACCACAGACGAGGACCCAAGCTTTGGGGAGAAAGCTGTCAGAGTCACCAGTGAGCTCTTCAGAGCTGGAGCCACAGAGCAGGGGAGGAGCGCTGGCCACGTCCCTGTGTAGGCTCAGAAGCTGGGGTGGGGGCACACCCCCAGGGGCCGATACAAACAGTGGACCGCGAGTCCTCCTCCTGTCCAGAGGATGCTCAGCTCCCAAGAGACCACCAAAGTCTGGAACCCAGGGACACACCACCTGACCCTCATGCCCAGGCCTCCTGGACCACGCAATGTCCAGTACAGGCAGGCAGTCTGGGCTTGGGGCCAGGACAGGGGTGGATGGTCCTGCTAGGCAGGCCTCCTTCTCCCTATCAGCTGTGCTGGTTGCACTGTAGTTTTGTTCTGGCAACATATTGCCGCCCACTTTGGCCACACCAGTCCCCGGCTCCCTGGCTAGGCCCAGTGCTGTCCAACCCACCTACACAGGCCCCACACACCCAGTGCCCACCAGACTCCCGTCAGCCAGGAGGACCCATGCTCACCCCCTGAAGTATCCGTGGAAACCTGCATCCGACAGGGACCCACAGCTCAGGGCCAACCTCCATGGGGCCTCTTGGTTGTGGTGGTAGAGGTGGGGGGGAGTTGACCTCCAGCCCTCCCATCCTGGACACTGTGTTCTGTGGGGATCATTCAGTCCTGGGAGCTTCCTAGGGACCCCAGAAGGAAGAGAACAGGGTGGTCATGGCGGCCTCAGCCCCAGGCTCTGGGCCCGAGTGCAAGAGTCTTTCGGTTCTGGTTTGATCTGGGCAGTAACAACAGGTCAAGTCATTCACACAAGGATTGGCTTCAATATAATGCATCAAGGGACTGTGGAGGACACAGAGCAGCCTCCAGGCCAGTTACACGTGGTGACTTCACCAGTGCAGACTAGGGAGTGGAAAAGCTGACCCCTGACCTCCCCACCTACCCTGCTCACCAGAGGCCAGTAGTGGCCAGGGATCCCTGACTTCAGGCAGAGGCAGACAGCACAGTTGATGCCTCCTTTGAGCCCATCCCAGGGCCCACAGGGCCTGGAGAAACCTGGCAGGGGCTGAGTTAGGAGAATCTGGCAGGGAGATGCCAAGTGAAGAATGTGAGGGACTGGCTATGAGGGGCACTAGGGCACAGGGTCTGCTTCCCCTGGGGAGGTGGCAGTGAGACATATAGTAGCCAAGCCTCCGCAGACACCACCCTGCTGCCAGGCACGTGTGGTGCCCATACCCACACCGATGGCTGCAAGAAGGTTCTTCATCAACAAAACGGGAGGACGCACCCACACCCACATAGGCATTGGTGCCCACACACATCAGAGAAGAAAATTGCTGCTGTGCCCAAGGTATGGGGAAAGGGGCAATGTCCCCTTCCTCCCCATGGTGGGACCAAAATTACCCGCTCCTGCCAGCACCCCCTCCCCCAACTCCACAAGCTGCTGACCTCCACCCCAGTGCCATGCCATGTGCCAGGAACAGCTCAGCGGTACATCCCAAAGGGTGCTATCCTGGAGTGGCTGTGCTGGGCAAGGGACACGTTTCCTAGTCACAGAGGTTTTCTTTCTTTACTGCTCACCGGCCCTGTGCCTCTGTTACCCCCACTGTGGCACAGTGTAAAAATTCCATCTTGAAGGCTAGGAACCCAGGAAGATCACCACACCTGCTGAAATGGTGGGTGAAACTCCCTGCCTTGGACCTCTTGCTCCAGGACTGATGTCCATTGGGACATGGCCAGGCCAGCATCCTGGGGAGGGCTGCATTCCTTGCCTGGGGAACCTTACTCCCAGTTAGGAATCACTGGAGTTGAGGCCCCTAATGGATTGGGGCAGCCACGGGGTAGAATGGAGGTAGCCCCATCTTACGGGGCTGTGTAGACCCCAGAAAACAAGCATTGAGTTCAGACTCTCGTCTGAAGCTGGCCACCTGAAATTATTTGGGCTTTGGGGTGTGATGATGGCCTGGGGTCAGGGAACTGGTTATGACACGCAGGACATTCTCTGCAGCTCCCTAAGGTACAGGGTATGTTGCTAAGTATATGCTTTTAAAAACCCTAGGAGGAGAGGGCACCCAGAAGGGGCCCTGAAGCCAAGGGCATGGTCCAGCCTTTCCACCTCCCCAGCTGAAGACATGCTGGAGGACAGTTCTCCAGAGTTTCATAACAAAGAAGAGTAAAAAGAAATCAAAAAGACCTGGAGGATAGGCAAGCTAATGAGGGCTGACTGGGATTACCCTGCCCAATCCTCAAAACAAACCTTCCCTATCTGTCCTCTGGGCCAGGTGAGGAAACAGGTCACAATAGGACATTCAGACCCTGGGCAGGCAGCTGGCAGCCTGGAGCCCAGGAGGTGCAAACACATTTTTACTAAGACACATCCTGCACAGCCCTAAATCCATTAAAACTTGAGGCAATACAGCACATGCTCTGTGAGCACAGGGTTGGGGCTGGGGTTACAGATTAACAGCATCTCAAGGCAGAAGAATTTTTCCTAGTACAGAGATCAAAATGGACTTTCTTATGTCTTCGTCTTTCTCCACAGACACAATAACAGTCTGATCTCTCTTTCTTTCCCCCACACAGAGTGTCACCACTGTATGTCAGCCACTGGGGGACAGGCTTCAGCTTACACCCACCTTCCAAATTCCACCCTCTCACCTTGGCAGAAGCTGGCCAGGAATTGGGGCCAATCGATGGGTGGGGTCTGCACACGACACCGTGTTCAGGTCCCCATGACAGCCTCACACATGGGTGGTGGCCCTGCAGTTCCGGGTGCCACACACACCCCAGCCCCTGCTCAGGCCCTGATCTTTGAGAAGGGGGAGCAGCAGAACCTGGGCACTGACCCCACAGTGCCACTCACACCCACAGACAATTCTCCAGACAGGCATCAGGTCTCAGTCATGGCCACCTCCCCCTGCAGGGCCTCAGCTCTTTCCCGGGACTCACATGGTCCTTCCTCACATGCAGCTCTGGTAGGATGCATTGATCTGTACCCAGGGGCTCTGAGGTGACAATGGCCACGCTCATGCAGACTGCAAGGGCACAGGCTGGGTGCCCATTGTGGGGACCCTGACTGCAGCACTCCCAGACTATCATCGGGCATGCTGGCCCCCAGGCTTAGCTAGGGCACCAGCGGTAGGAGTGCACTGCTCTGGACTCTGCAGGAGGAGGATAACTGTCACCGCATCTTTATGTTCTCCTGCTGGTGTCACTCTGTGCTTCTCATCTCCTGGTTGTACGATTCAGGGCAGACTCTCTGAACACCTTGTGGGAAACAGCACAGTCCAGCAGAGAAGAGGAGAAAAGCCCAGCTGCGAAGATGAAAAAATGGCAGGTGTGACATGGACCCCCATTCAGATTCTGTATTTAGATAAGGTCTTCCGGAACACCTGCTCTCATTGGATAATACTTCAAATATACATATACATATACATATATATATATGTATATATAAATTTTATTTATTTTTTTTGAGACGAAGTCTCACTCTGTAGCCCGCACTGGAGTACAGTGGCATGATCTCGGCTCACTGCAACCTCCAGCTGCCGGGTCCTGGTTCAAGAAATTCTCCTGCCTCAGCCTCCCGAATAGCTGAGATTACAGGCATGCACCACCATGCTGGGCTAATTTTTTGTACTTTTAGTAGAGACGGAGTTTCACAATGATGGCAAGGTTGGTCCTGAACCTCTGGCCTCGGATGATTCACCCACCTTGCCCTCCTAAAGTGCTAAGATTACAGGCATGAGCCACCGTACCCGGCCCATTGTGGCAGCTTAATCACAGAGGAAAAGAAGGCCTGGACCCAGCAGGAAGATGATGAAAAGGGATAAGAGCCGCTCTCTCACCTATGGTGTCAGCCAGGCACTTCCAACTTTCAACATAAGGGACACTAAATAGCTTTCCCAACAAAAACTGAGATGTTGGGTAAAACCTACAAAAATGCATCTTTGTAAGTGCATTACTGAGCTCGCATTGAAGGATGGAATCCACAGCAGTCAATAAAGAATTGGCGGGAACAAAAGTGGAATTTTTTTTTCGGTTTAGACAGTTGCACAGAGGATGGGGCATCAGAAACAAAACTGTGTGTCTCTCCAAAATGAGGCCAAAAATCTGACATCTTAGACTTAAAATAAAAGCCCACCTCAGAGCAGGAGCAGCAAGGAGAGCAGCTGTCCCTGCATTGGTGCTGGGTGGAGGGAAAACCACTGACCCTGGGAACCGATGAGAAACAGTCCTCCAGGAGTTTGTGCTGGAAGACCTTGAGAGCATGGGTGAAATCGACGTGGCACCACGCGGCTGCTCACTTCACCTCTACCCCATGTGAGTGAACATCTTTGCTGAAACAATGCAACCCTGTCCTCAAAATATCTCCCCACATAAAATTCCAAGGAAGATAAGTCCACGTGCAAAAAGTTACAAAACTTAAGTAAACAAAGTACTGCGGATACATCCAATAATTCAAGAAACACATTCAGTAGAGCCACAAAAATCCAAAAGGTGGAAAAGATCAACTGCTGGCAAAGTATGCACTGCTGTTGCTCCTGTTAAGAGACTGTATTTCACAAAAAGCTAGACACGCCCCTCTGTGGCCTCACACTTGCCTTCTCAGGCATGTCTGCCCCAGAAATGCCCTTGCACTGTCTTCAAGAGACACATACGGGGCAAGAATATTTAGGCAGTGATTGAAGAAATAGAAAACACCTGAAAGCCATCCGAACACACCTCTATCAAGGAAAAAAGCTGGCACAGTCACATTGTGGAATATGATACAGCTGTGAAAATGAACTGCAGTTAGAAGTATCAACAATGAAAAATTACAGTGAACAAAGGAAATTACTGAAAAATACGCTGCTATTCCATATACAGTTCACAAACCATAACGTATGACATTGCTTAATAATATACACAGAAATGATAAACCTTATGAAAAGCAAGACAAACATTAACACATCAGTCCTATGTCTGGGTGAAGAAGGGAGACCCAGGTGATCAAGGAAGGGCATATTGTAGCCTTTCAAGACACTCGATGCTAATGGATGATGACATCAGTGCAATTATTAATCTATCGGATTATACATTCAATTTTGTTTGTTTGTTTGTTTTTGAGGCAGAGTTTTGCTCATGTAGCCCAGGCTAGAGTGTAATGGCATGATCTCGGCTCACTGCAACTTCTGTCTCCCGGGTTCAAACAACTCTCTCACCTCAGCCTCCCGAGTAGCTGGGATCACAGGTGTCTGCCATGATGCTCAGACAACTTTTTGTATTTTTTTCGTAGAGACGGTTTTCACCATGTTGGCCAGGCTGGTCTTGAACACCTGACCTCAAATGATCCACCTGCCTCAGCCTCCGAAAGTGCTGGGATTACAGGCATGAACCACCGTGCCCACCCAAATTTTATAGACTCTTACGTGTCATATATTTCATAATTAAACATAAGAAATAAAATATTTACTGTAGTTTGTAAATGAAAGAGCAACAAAAAATGTTACAAACTTTTAAACATCAAACCTGTTGTATAGCTCATAGTGACCCTCGTATTAAGCTGTGGAAGTTCCAATTTGTATTTCACTTTAATTTTCTAAAAGCTAGGTGAACAGATGAAAAACTGAATTCAGTTTTGAAACAAGATATTAAGATAATGTTACTGGTTAAAGGTGTCCAGCTTCTTGGTGCCTTGAACCAAGACTTGGACACAATGCAAAAATGGAGCAAGGAAAGAATGAAGCAGCAAAGCAGAGATTGATGGAAAATGAAAGCACACTCTACAGGGTGGGAACGCCTGAGCAGAGGGAGCCCGTTACTGAAGTTTCTGGGGTTTAAATCCCCTCTAGAGGTTTCCATTGGTTACTTGGTGTGCACCCTATGTAAATGAAGAGGAGGAAGTACAATTACAAAGTCATGTACTCAGTGTACGCCCTGTGTAAATGGAGAGGATATTTCCTGTCATAGCCCAAGAGTTTCCATTTGATTAGTTCTCCGAAGTCAGGGTGAATCGGCCTTATGTTCCTGCCTCCAGACCCCTTTCTCCTGCCTCCGTGGAATGGATGGCAGGACATGGAAAAGTGTTCTGTCCAAATGACATATCCCAGGGCACTGGCAGCTGAGGACAAGAGGGAAACAGTTGGTGCCACTGAGGAACGCTCACCCATGTCTCCACACCGCACAGAACAAAGTGAGTGTCCTTGTCCTGAACCTTCTGAAGTGAGTATCTCACCTCAGGGCTTTCATGAAACCCCTTTTTGGAGAGGCTCCTTCTCTCTCCTTCTGCAGCCACAAGGCAGCAGGGATAGCCCCTCTCATGCTGAAGTTCCTCTAAAAAAAACAAAGAGAATAAAATAATAGAATTAATGTAATGAATAATAGAATAATGAAAATGAAACTTTTTTACTGAAGCAGCTCTGGAATTTCATGTATTGGTGGCATTAAAAGCAGAAAATGAGCCTATAGGCCTGGTGGGGAGGCTCACGCCAGTAATCTCATCACTTTGGGAGGCCGAGGCGGGCAGATCACGGGGTCAGGAGATCGAGACCATCCTGGCTAACACGGTGAAACCCCGTCTCTACTAAAAATACAAAAAATTAGCCAGGCATAGTGAAGGGCGCCTGCAGTCCCAGGTATTCAGGAGGCTGAGGCAGGAGAATGGCGTGAACCTGGGATGCGGAGCTTGCAGTGAGCCGAGATTGCGTCACTGCACTCCAGCCTGGCAGCAGAGCAAGACTCTGTCTAAAAAAAGAAAAAAGAAAAAAAAGAAAAAAAAAAAAGAAAAAAGGAAATGGGCCTATAGAGCTCAATTTCATGGCAAAAAATTAAGGAAAGAATAAAAAGACTCTACTAATAATGGTGACATGAGCTGCTCATATTGTCATTTTCTCTGGTACCTAATATTGGGGAGGAGGTGGGACCACCTGCCACCAGGCTCCAGGTGATTTTCAGGCTGTTCCCCCAAATCACTGCAGCTTCTTCCCTGCTGGTCCCTTGATCCTGCTGCTGTGCCGGGCGTCCTGTGTGGCAGGAGGCACCTCGGCAGCTTCCAGTGGGATAGGCCTGCGGCATTCTGAGGCTGAATGCCGTGATCACTAGGAAGTGAGGAGACACAAGCAGGAAGGGTTCAGGGATGGAGCGGTCGCTTCTCAGGGATCAGTCGCAGGCCGAAGCTGGGAAGAATCCCCTTTCAGGACAATGGCTCCAGGCTGAGGTCCATGCTGTTTCTGCGCATTATGATGACTGACCTGCATCCATAGGGAAGCATATCCGGGCTCCTTTTTCCTAGGTGATGTTGGGAACACCTTGAAATGGGCACTGGTGGATTTCAATTCCAGCCTTCCAGAAGCCACTCTAAATGGAAATTGAGCTAAGGGACGTAGCTGGAGTAAGTAAACAACTTTAGGTCCTGAACAACAATTTTCACATACAATATAGTGTGCAGGGAAAAATAAAGCCTCAGGACCCCAATTTACAGCCAAAAAGGAAAAAACATTAAACTGAAGCTGAATCATGCA
Source organism: Macaca fascicularis (assembly GCF_037993035.2). Classification (NCBI taxonomy): domain Eukaryota; kingdom Metazoa; phylum Chordata; class Mammalia; order Primates; family Cercopithecidae; genus Macaca; species Macaca fascicularis. The sequence goes on from NC_088380.1 coordinate 103,356,118, forward strand.
AGAAACTGCCTTTCCTTTTGTTCCTAAGCAGATAGCTCAGATAAAGGGTTACATACCTCCACAGGAAGCTGGTCTATGTTCACCTTATCTTATGTAAAGGACTGATTTACCGCATGCGAGATGAAGACATAACTGATCATTCCCCATCTGCTCTCTTTCTCTTGCAACCTGAGGACCACCACAGATTCCCTCTTTCCCCTCCAGCCCACCCTTCCTCTCCAGCCCACCCTTCCCCTCCAGCCCACCCTTCCCTCCAGCCCACCCTTCCTCTTCAGCCCACCCTTCCCCTTTAACTACTGAAGCCCTCAAAATCATCTTGGGAGGAAGGCATAGACCACAGAGTGTTTCACGATCCTGTGTTTTTTCCTTCCAAGCACGTCCTTAACCTTGGCAGAATTAACTTTTAAATGGATTGAGATGGGTCTCAGGTACCTTTTGGTTTACAATCGCATGCCTCAGCCATCACACAGGTCTCTGGCCTTTGTCTTCTTTTACCAAAGGAGGAGGGTGAATTCCATGATCCTAAAACCCCTTCAGCTCTCCATAGGTTTCTGGGGGGACACAATTACCTAAGAGATTAGAGAGAGCATCATAAAATAGAAGTAGACGGTGTATGGCAGTTAGGGTTAAGTTTGGCTTCATAAAACAGAAGATTCAAGCTAACAGAGGCTCACACATATAAAGGTCTGTCTTTTCACATGAAAGGAATCTGAAGGCAGGCAATCCTCCCCTGTGCACTGGATCTGTGATCTTATCAGAGAGCCCAGCTTCTCTTATCATTGCCTCAGGCACTTTGACTGAAGGTGGTTGTATCTTCTAGATCACCTCATGCCCCAAGATAGCAGCTTTGTTCCTGCAATCACCGCTGCATTCAAAGCAGCAGGAAAAAGAAAAAATAAAACAACCCCATACTCAGTAGTTTGGCTCCTTTTAAGGAGTCCTTTTGGACGTCCTGCTCAACAATTCTACTTATATCACATAGGCCAGAATGGACCCACATGGCCACGTGGGTGCACAAAGACAGCTGGGGAATGAAGCATTTAGTGCAGAGCCTTGGTCAGAAGCGGAGGAGGAAATGGATGTTGAAGCAACTGTTTCTCTCACATGGCGTGTTAGTTGAGCTTGGAAGGATGAGTGGGTTATTTACAGACAGGCTTGGAGAGAGACACAAGCAAGGATCGTGTGTGGAAGAAGCATGCTGGGAATTCGCAGCATAAAGAGAGTCTCCCCCTCACTGCAGATTCTTCTGGCTAAAAACTCAAGGGCTTCTGAATTATTTCCATACTTTTTCTTTCTGAATTTAGAAGATTTACAATTCAATTATATGTAATGGTAAGACATCGTCTCCTTGGGGATTGTTTAAAAACAAGTCTGTTTGGGTTTGGAAAGAGAAACCTAAGACCCGCGTGCAGGGGTGGGAGTTTCAAGGTTCCTGGAACACAATGCTGGAAGGAATTCAGGCAAAATATTCCATGGTCTTCTGACTGCTCTCTGGTGCCTGTTGTGAAGTCTAAAAGCTGTGATGCTCCCCAGGAATGGCTGTGTTCTGAAAACTTTTCCAGGAGAGTGTCTTGAGCTGGACTACATTGTTACTCACTTTTGTAACAGACCAACTCTTGTGATAAGGAACCCACTCCCCCAATAACAACATTAGTCCACTCACCAGGGCGAAACCCTCATGACCTGATCACTCCTTAAAGATCCCTCCCCTCAGCACTACTGCATGGGGGATTCAGTTTCCAACACTTGAAATTTGGGGGACAATTTCAAACCATAGTAAGAAAACAATGGCAAAAATAAATTACTTATACAGTGTTTATCACTGATAATAAGGTATGCACAAAACATCATTTATAGTCTATATTCACTATAATATGTTGTGCTCTATTTTCATGTTAATTCATGCAAAGAAATAAAAAACAAAGAGAAAGATTTTCGAGAGAGGTATTAAGAAAGAGCACCATAACTTTTAGTGAAACTGAGAAACTGGTGGAAGTAATTGTTTTAAAAATCTTTTTTATTTGCTGGTTGTTTGGAAGTCAGTGGTGACATTTCAAGGAGGAGTTGTCATTGGGAAGGCAGATTTCAGGAGGCTTCAGTAAGAGTGCATGAGGAAGATGGGGAAGGAAGGAGGACAGGTGACTTAGAAAGATTCTTGGTGGCAACTGGAAGTGCAGAAATAGAATGGTGACTTCAGGGAGAAGCAATTCAAGGAATGTTGTGTTTTGCTTCTCTCTTTCTGTCCCTCTCCCCATCTCTCTTTCCATCTCTCTCTGCCTCTGACTTTGTCTGTCTCTGTTTCTCCCTCTCTGTGTCTCTCTCCTGGTTGCTCTGTCTCTCTCTGTCTCTTTTTAAGACTCTGTGTGTGTCTCTGTCTCTCTCTTCCCCTCATCTCTTTCTCCATCTTTCTATGTCTCTCTGTGTCTCTGCTTCTCTGACTTTTTCTGTCTCTCTCTCTGTCTCTCTCACTCTCCCTCTTTCTTTCTTTCTTTCTTTCTTTCTTTCTTTCTTTCTTTCTTTCTTTTTCTTTTTTTCTTTGTGTGTGTGTGTGTGTGTGTGTGTGTGTGTGTGTCCCACTTTCTTGGCATCTCACTCTCACTCTCCATCTCGCAGCTCTCTTTGGTTTCACTATGCAAGCTGACTCTCCCCACCTGATGATCCAGTGGGATTAGCAGGAACCGGGTGGACTACCCCCCCCACCCGCATCCTGTGCCCATCCATGAACTGGGGCAGAGGAGAGGACTGATCTCGCTACTTGGCCTGGCTGGACGTGCTGACCCTCAGGATCACAGGCAGTGGAAGGAGCAGCTCCTGGAAGGTCAGAGTGAGGCCTGTGATGGATGGAAGCCACAAGTATGTTGAGCACCAAAAATGATCAGCACTTGGTCTATGGCAGCAGGAGCTCAGAAGTGAGGAATCCTAGGGCCTTAAATGAGTCGCCCATTGTGGCAAAAAATTTTTAACAAAAAAATAGCCCCTTGGGCCGGGCGTGGTGGCTCAAGCCTCTAATCCCAGCACTTTGGGAGGACGAGACGGCCAGATCACGAGGTCAAAAGATCGAGACCATGCTGCCTAACACGGTCAAACCCCGTCTCTACTAAAAAAATTCAAAAAACTAGCTGGGTGAGGTGGCGGGCGACTGTAGTCGCAGCTACTCGGGAGGCTGAGCCAGGAGAATGGCGTAAACCCGGGAGGCGGAGCTTGCAGTGAGCTGAGATCCGGCCACTGCACTCCAACCTGGGCGACAGAGCGAGACTCCATCTCAAAAGAAAAAAAAAAAAAAAAAAGCCCCTAAGGAGTGTTCCAATGGCCACCTCTTAAGCAATACAATTGACCCATGAACAATGCAGATATTAGGGGCACCAACTCGCCACACAGTTGAAATTCGTACAATAACTTTTGACTACGCTAAAAAGAATTTACTAATAGCCTATTCTTGGGTGGAAGCCTCAGTGATCACGCAGAGAGTCGGTTAACGCACATTTTTTGTGTTATATGTGTTGTATAGTGTATATAGAGACTACAGGTGTGCCACCATGTCCTGCAAGTGTTTTATTTTTATTTTCTTATTTTTTGTAGAGACAGGATCTCGCTATGTGGCCAAAGCCGGTCTCAAACTCCTGGTCTCAAGCTGTCCTTGTGTCAGCCTCCTAAAGCACTGAGATTATACACATGAGCATGGCACACAGCTGATTTATTATTTTATTTTCTCAGAACTCTATGCAACCTGATTCTTAATACATAAGGAAAGAGAAGCCAGACAAAGGTGGAAGGAGTTACACACGATGTGAGTGTCATTTGGCACTTAGACAAGAGAGGCGGATGATAAAAATAAAAGATCCGCATGTCGCAATTGGCGGTGGGCTTGGATATGGACTCCAGCCCTTTTTATTTTTATTTTTTTAAGAGATAGTGTCTCACTCTCTTGCTCGAAATGGAGTGCAGTGATATAATCGTATCTCGCTGTAATCTCAAACTCCTGAGTTCAAGTGATCCTCCTGCCTCAGCCTCCCAAGTAGCTGGGACTACAGATGTGCCATCGCTCCAGGCTAATTTTTTTTTTGGAATTTTGTAGAGACGAGGTCTCCCCGTGTTGCTCAGGCTAGTCTCAAACATGTAACCTCAAGCAATCCTTCCGCCTTGGCCTCCAAAGCGCTGGGATTATAGGTGTGAGCCACTGTACCCGGCCAAGAAACCAACCCCACCTGTTTTCTATATAAAGTTTAGCATCTAGATACAAAGCAAAATAATTTTGAAAGATCAAGGAGTCTGAAGGGAAGCTGGTGGGAGGGGAATGGGCTGAAGGCAGCGTTTTCTGGTCTACGGTTTTGCTTATTCTTGGACTTTCCAAAGTCCCGAAAGAAGCAGAAGGAAAGTGAGAAGGGAGGAAGAGGCAGGAGGAAAGGGGGAGGGCTGCGCCTCTGAGGTTGCAGATTAGCCCAAGGCGGCTCAGTGGCTGGGAAGGAAGGAAGGAAACCCCCAAGGACGAAGGTGGAGTCAGAGTACTGGGTCCAGCAGAGACTGGAGGGGAGGAGGGTGCTGGGAGCCAAAGACCTTCCTGCTAGCACTGCAACCTCTTAAACTGCTTAGGTTTTTATCCAAATTTGATGCGTCCACATTTTGTAGACCTCTAAACAAAGTCACTCAGGGTAACCCAAGCAGGAAGGGGAGGATGATAGGAGAAGCTTCCCCACCTGATGATGCCCTTCTGGCTTTTATCCATTCCTGGGAATGACTCTTTCTCCAACTCGGGGGATGCCCCTATGGGATAATACAGTGGCGTGGACCAGCAGTGGAGAATTCCAAGTCAAAAAACGATTGGCGTTTTAAAGGAAAGTAAGAAATCATCCTGCATATGTGAAATATTGGAAAAAAAGGTTGTTACTAATAATTCTCAAGAGACCACTCTGGTGAGATTAGGTTTCTTTGGGGATGTGTCGAGCAGGGTATATGTACCGAGTGGGCACATCCCACCCTTCAGACTCCTCCCTCAGCTCCTGTCTACTGTAGCAGTCAGAGGGCAGCTCCGGTCCTCATCTCCTCTGAGAGACCCACTCAGTCATTCACTCACTCATTCACTCACTCGTTAACTCATTCACTCACTTACTCATTCACTCCGTCACTCGCTCACTCACTCATTCACTCAGTCGTTTACTCATTCACTCACCCTTTTACTCACTCACTCATTCATTTACTCATTCACTCACTCATTCACTAACACATTCACTCACTCACACACTCACTCATTCACTCACCCATTCACTCACTCACTCACTTACTCATTCACTCATTCACTAAGCCATTCACTCACTCATTCACTCACCCATTCACTCACTCATTCACTCCCTTATTCACTCACTCAGCCATTCACTCATTCACTCACTCATTCACTCACTCATTCACTCACTCATTCACTCACCCATTCACTCACTCACTCATTCATTCATTCACTCATTCCCTCACTCAGCAATTCACTCACTCACTAACCTTCTCTCATTCATTCATTTACCCACTCACTAACTCATTTACTCCTTCACTTATCCACTCACTCATTCACTGACTCACTCACTCACCCATTCAGTCTATTACTCACTCATTTACTCCTTTACTCACTCACTCACTCCTTCATTCATTCATTCAGCAGCACCCATGACAGGTTCACTCTGTCCTGGGCTCTGCTGTTGCCCTGGGCCTGCAGCAGGGAATAGTCAAAGAGCTCTGAATCCACGGCATTCAGAGTTCAGCAGGGGGACCTGTCGAGAAGCTCAGCAGATAGGTGAAATGCCCCATGTGTGACACTGAGGAGGATGTTTTAAGAGAAGCAGGGAGGGAACAGGAGTGTGCATGGAGCCCAAAATTTCTGCGAGGGTGATCGGGGGAGGCCTCACCATGCAGGAGACCTTTCAGGACAGACCTGAGGAAGGTGGGCAGAATGGGTAGGGAGAGGAGGGCGTGGCCTCAAGAAAGAGCAGGCTGGGCCTGAGGTTGTTGGGTACCCGCATGGGCCTCTGGGCAGCACCAGGATCTGATGGCACCAAAGGACAGGCCAGTGGGCCATGTGTGGGGCCTGTGACTCCGAGTCAGCAGAGAATATGCCTGAATTACATCCTGATAGGTGCACCCTGACTTTGAAGCTGAGGACACCCGAGGCATGGAAGTGGGGTGGATGTGGGGGCAGAGCAGGGCATGGGGAGGGAGCCTGTGCCAGTCCAGGTCAGAGGTGGTGGCTTGGCCCCTGTGGCTCCAGATGCAATGAAGAGCCAAGAGGGACTTTCCTGAGGGACTTAGATGCCGGGGTGGAGGAGCACTGCAAGGTTTCAGCCTGAGTCCCTGGGAGGATGGAGTCACCAGGAGCTGAGGTGAGGAAGACTGAGTGGTGGGGGGTTGTGCGGGGGTGCAGAGGCCTGAGCTCAGTTCGGTCCCTGCAGATTTGAGACGCCCACTCCATGCACAGGCAGAGACGGCAGGGAAGGGGAAGAGGTTGCAGCTCAGGTAGCCCTGGAATGTGCAGCCCCACATGCTGGGGCACTGGGTCATGGCGCCCTCATGGCTGGGAGGATGCTTCCCTCCTGGGATGCCACAACTCCTTTAGGGCACATCGGCAGCTCCTGCGCTCACCACAGAGGGGAAGTGGGAAGGGCATCTGTCCCTATGCATGTTCTCTTTCACTTTGTCCTAGGCAGGTCCCAGGCAGCACCTCCCCTCCCAAGTGGCTCCCCTTGGCCCCTGCCCCTAGTGTTCACAGCCAGACCCTCGAAGAGGGCTGGACTCAGTGGCTCACTTCTAATGAATAGAACCAGGCAAAAGAGGTGGCGGTCTCTCCGGAGATTGGATTGGGAGGGGCTGCAGGTTCCGTCCACTGGAACTCTCCCCCTGGCTCTTGATAGGTGCTAGTTCTGGCAAAGCCAGTCACCTGCCCAGGGCAGAGGGCGGCCTGAAGCTGATGCCACGGAGAGACTGGGGCCTTCAGTCCAAGTTTGTAAGCAACAGAATCCTGCCAGCAACACAGAAGCGAGCATGGAAGCAGCTCCTCCCCTGATGAGCCTGAGCCTTCAGAAGACACGGCAGCCCTGGGCAGACACCTGCTGCAGCCGCGGAGATCCCCTGGGGCAGAGGGCCCAGTGAAGCCTGCACTCCTGGCCCAAGGAGTAATCATACCTGTGGTTTAACTGTGTGCTGGTGTGGGCCACAGTTTGGACTAACCTGTTAAGGGACAATAAAGAACAAACACACACCTCAGGTCCTACTGGGTGGAAGCTGTACGGTCAGCACGGCATGTAATATCTTCCTCTTGAATTAGAAGATTCATTGCTAAGGCTAACGATTAAAAAAAAAATACCTCTAGTTGTAGCACCATTAAAATACATGACGTGCAAAAAAAAAAAAAAAAAAAAAAAAAAAAAGAAAAAAAAAAAAGAGCTATAGCTATTCTCTTCCATCTTAGCTACAGGCATATATTAATATATGCTAATTCCTTGACTGACTGAGCAATGGGCCAAACTCATGAAAACAGATGTGTGAGGACTGTCAGTGACCACCCTGACCCCAGCCCTTACATACAGACAAACTTTTCAACATAATCCGTAACCTTGGGGGTGTTGACACTCTAAATTTTATTGTTTTTAATTAACTATTTCTTTTCCCTAAACAATACCTGTTCATTGGAGGAAAAAATAGCATTACCTATACTAAGCAAAAGAAAGGAAATAAAATGCTCAGAAACATTTACATATGTATCCAGACTCACACACACTCACACACACACACACACACGCACAGGGTCGCACTGTGTCTAGGACTGCCTTTTCACTTATTTGTATGTCCTGAACATATTTCCATGTCAGTAGACACTTATCCTCGTAGCGGTAACAGCAATTAAATATTATTGCAGCATCTATTTTTATCATCATTTATTTAACTCGTCATGGTTGAACTGTTCGGTTGTATCTCTCGTTTTCTGTATTACAGGCAATTTGACGACAAATGACCCATCCCCTAATGTTCAATATACAAATATCTAGTGTATAAGGAGATAAGGGGTATTTGGCTAAAATACAATTCAGCGTGCCCCACCTTCTCCACATGTAATATGCTCTAAAAAGGCATGAATAATTAAATTAGCCCTTCTATTCTCCAGCACAGATCCTGAGCCCAGCGGTGGGTGCGGGTGCTTAGAGCCCCGGTCTGCTCTCCTACCCGCCAAAAGGCAAAGGCCACTCAACTGCCACCTTAAGACACCCAGGATTCTCCTCTTCTTTTTTATTAATAGAATAAAGCTCAGGCTCAGTGCATGAGAGCAGCGCTCTTCGACTTTGCATTCATCAGAGTAACCTAGATGGCTTGTTTAAAAATACACATTCCCTGGCTGCGCTCGAAGAAACTGGACTTCAGTGGTTTAGTGGGGGTGTGCATAGGCCAGGTGATTCTGAGGACCACGAGGGGTTAGGGACTGCCCCGTTAATTCCGGCCAATGGAGAGATCAGACCATTCAGCATTGTCTGCAGCATATTTCTTTTTCCTCTTTTGCAATGAATATTTGATGCTCAGCGGGATGAGCCCCAGGATGAGGCACACATGAAAGAAAAATCCATGCCTCTCCATCTTTTCCCCAGGATTGCCCTTTGGTGAGACTCTCTTTTGCGACTGCTTCACTTTCCCCGGTTCACAGAACAAACCTCTTCTTAGTCTCTTTAGTTGTCTCTTATCTGTTCAACAAACACCCACTGCGCAGGACCATCCTCCAGTAAGCCGTCCAGTGGGGCCGTTTGGGAGCCCTTCTTCGTGGGGTGAGCACTGAAGGAACCGGGGCCCCATAAGCCCGTGCTTTTGTCGGGGCTGCCCCCTCTCCCATCTCAGGGTACCTGGCACCAGGCTGTTAAGCTGTGGATAGGCAACCGCACATCCCATTGGGTGTGCGTATTTCAGCACGTGGAGTTGGCCAGTGAAGCCGGCCGATGTCGGCACAGCGTACAGCAGCGCGCCTGTCCGTGGGGAGGAAGGGTCGTCCCGCCTCCCCTCCAGGCCAGTCCTGTTGCGCCTCCTCCTGCCCCACTCTGACTTTCGCGCGCCCAGGGGTCTCTGAGGGTCGCGCCCGATACCCTCCTCTACCCCAAGGCTTCTTCTCCCCAAGGGCCGGGCTGGGGGCCCAGGAGCGTCACAGCCTCCGTGGGCCCCGGAAATCGCAACTTGGGCAAAGCTAAGCCTGCCGCGATCAGCTTTTCTCACCACCTTGGGGATCCACTCTCCGTCCGTCCTTCCCGACCTCAGGCTGCAGAGAAAACTTGGGGGCGGCGGTCGAGGAAGCCGCGCCCCGAGGCTCCCAGCACAGCCCCAAGAGGAATCCTGCCGGCAACAAAAAGCTGTGCGCGCGGCCGGGCGCGAGCCTCCGCGTCCAGGTGGGGTCTCCGCGCCCCAATTCCACCCCGCCCCGCATCGGCGCTCCCCGCAAGTGAGGGGTTTCCACACGCCCCGGCGTTCCCGCACACTCAGGGTCTCCCTCGACCCCCCGGGAGATGCTCCCCGCTTTCTATCCCGCCCCGCTCTGGCGCGCCCGGTAAACGATGTGACCCCGCCCCGCTGCGGTCTCCCCTCCCCAGGACACTGCCCCCGTCCCCACTTGTGGTGCTCGGGGCATCTCTAAAGCCCCCAACCAGAGTCCTCCAACCCACCCGCGAGGCTCGCGCACCAGCAACGCGGCCCCGCCCGCAGGGACCCCGCCCACCTGTGGCTCTACCCTCGCCTCTGCGGCCTCCCCCACCGCTAGCGCGGCCCCCACCTAGGACGACCCCCGCGTAGGTCCTCCTGCCCACACCCGCCCCCTCGCCAGCCCCTGCCCCAGCCCCTAGCCGTGACCCCGCCCCTAGCCGCGCCCCCGCCCCCGCCCCGCAGCCCCTCCCGTGCGCTCGGGTCCATCCCGTCACCGCCCATTGGCCCTGGGTCCGCTCAGGGGCGCCGGCCTGGCGGCGGTTCCGAGTCGGGCGCGCGCCGGCAGGGTTCCCATTGCCAGCGGCGCAGCCAGACTAGGGGCTGCCCTCCGCCTTCTCGCCATGGACGCGGACGACTCCCGGGCCCCCAAGGGCTCCTTGCGGAAGTTCCTGGAGCACCTCTTCGGGGCCCGCAAGGCCATCGGCGTGCTGACCAGCGGCGGGGATGCTCAAGGTGCGCGCCCCCCTCCCGGCGGCGAGGGAGTGACGGACGGAGGAGGGAGAACAGGGCGAAGTGGATGGGGCGACGGGGCAGAAGAGAGGGAAGCGATGGGAGGACCCGGGGAAAGGTGGGGAAGCGATGGGAAGAACCGGGGAGACGAGCGGGGAAGCGATGGGGAGAACTGGAGAGAAGCCCGTGACCCGGAGCGGCAGGGGTACCTGCGGGGCGGCGTGAGCCGGCAAGGCAGCCCCGGGGTCCTTGCCGGGTGGGGCGGAGGAGGAAGGGACACGGCGGTAGGAACCTCCGTCCGGAAGAGAGTGAGGTTTCCACCCCCTCCGGTTTATGTTTTAAATTGAGCCTGGCAGAGGGGGTCGCCTGGAGCGCCCTTGGGGGACGTTCTCCATCAGAGCTGTAGGACAGGGCCGGGCTTCCCCTCCGAAGCGTGAGTACAGCGCGATCACTTGCTAAGTGGCCCCCCGCCCCCTAACTCCGCCCCACGTCACCCCCCAGCATGTCGCTTTTCCGTTGGAAGAGTTTAAAAAAGGGTTTCCTAAAAGGATTTAAAAAAAAAAAAAAAAAAAAAAAGGGTTTCCTGCACTAGTTGCTTTTCGGCTAGTGACGATACCGAAAACTAAAATGGGTCCCAGGCCCTCCCCGCCAGCCTCTGCGGACGGGAAGGACCAGGAAGCGGGGACTCGGGGACGTCAGCGGAGCCGGGGCGCGGGCTCTGGGCTTCCCCTTCCCTGCAATGTAGAAGCGGCTCTCCAGGAGGGGCCCGAGTCTGGGCCCACGACGCGGGCGCGCCGGGAGGACATTTAACATTGACGAGCCGGAGGTGGTGGAGACTGTGCGCCTCAGGCCCCGGGTGCACGTGGGGGCGCCAGTGCCCCGACGGTGGAGCGTCCCGATCCTTGCAGCCGCTGGATGGTAGATCCGCGCTTCCCAGGCGAACGCTACCTGGGAGCCTTAGCGATCGCGCGGGCTGGAGACGCGACGCGCCCGGAGCTGGGTTTTGATTTTTATTTTCCCGGTTCCTCCTGCAGCAGATGCGTGGAAAGGCCCGGATGGCGGATTTCCTCCCGTTTCGGGACCGCGCACTGAACAAGGATGGAGCCGGGATGGGCCCCCAGCCCACGGCCCCGGTGACCTTCCCTTCGCCCTTGAGCGCGCGGGGCGGGCGCGGGTGCTGCAGGTTGGGGCGCTGTGGGCCCCGCCCCGCCCGCCGCGAGCGCCTACGTGATGCCGGGCCCGTAGTCTCCTTGCGCCCAGGCCGGGACATCCGTCTGCCACGCACTCCCCGAGCCCGCAGCGTAGCCTCCCCAGGCCCAGCACCCCCCGCGGGAGACCCCAGTGGCAGCGCCAGACTCCGCCCTGCAGCCCGACCCCCAGCGCCCCTGGGAAGTGCTCTGGCGTTAGCGTTCTAGTAAAAGGACCCCCAGCCTCAGCATTCCTCCTGTAGGGTTGGATTCTCAGAGAAAGAAAAGGTGATGCAGCAGACGCTGGGATTGGAGAAATTACCAGAGTGAAGTGGAAATAGTCTGGCCAGCGTGACTTAAACCGGCCCGGAGATGTGCAAGTACCAGTGGAACCGCCTGGGGTCGGGATAGGACCCAGAGTGGCTTCTCAGTCAAAGGCCTTCAGAAGCAGAGGGAACATCTTGAGTGACTTTACCCGGGCCGCGAAAGACAAGAAACCTTTGGCACGGGAAGAGGAACCGATCTCTGGAAGTCACCAGGGCGGGTGGAAGGTCAGGGGTTCAAGGTTATTTTGGAATTTAGGTGCTGTGGTTCCTGCACGGTGGCTCATGCTTGTCATTCCAGTGCATTGGGAGGCCAAGGCAGGAGGATCGCTTGAGCCCAGGAGTTCCAGAGCAGCCTGGACAACATAGTGAGACTCTGTGTCTACAAAAAAAAAAAAAAAAAAAAACACGAAAGAAAAACACATTAAGATGCTGTATGTATTGGAAAATATTGATGGGTCATTCTTTTGAGCTTCATGTCCAAAAGCTTGCTAAAATGCTTGGGAGTTTGTGTACAGGCATGTGAGATTAGGATACATTGGCAGAATCGCGGTGTTCTCTGTCATCCTGGTTTTGCCACCCGGGAGGAGTTACACATATTGAAGGTTAGTAAGTCCACGCCTCTTCTCTTCTGGGGAAAAAGGTATTTTGGAAACCAATATTATGTGGGAACGTGGCTTGGTTGGTACAGCCTTGGCTTAATGGGAGACAGCTGCCCTCAGCTCTGCAGGTGGCATCAAATACGGTGGCCTCGAGCCCACATGGGTCACACCTGGGCTGTCCCTGGGGAAGCCCGCCACGGCGGGTCACCTGGGCATTCTTTCCCTGGCAGAGCCGAAGTCACAATTTTTTTGTAGACTCTAAAGAGCTTTACCCTTCCGAGATATGATCTTGAACCTGTTGGAGCATTTGGACGCATTTCTTTTAAGGAAGTTCACCTCCAGATGTGCTCAGAGGGCCTGGTCTTAGCTGCCACAGATTTACAAATTCTTACAGTAAGTAGGTTATTCCTCGAGAATTTATCTGTTGTGCCCCCATTCTTTTTGCCATTTTATTCTGATTCTATATTAGTACTTGATTTTCCCTGACATAGAAGACTATTGCCTGTAGCTAGAGATCAGAGAACATATTCACATTCAAGTATTAATTTCAGGGGAATTATCTGTCAGATGTGAAATTATGGTAAAATTCCATATATTAAAATGACCATAGCTACCATTTGTTGAAAATATTTTGTATACTAGGAGCTTTACAATTCTCATCTCCAAGCCTAGATACATGATCCCAAGAGAGGCATGCCCTCATTTTGGAAGTGGGGAGAAAGACTCACAAAGAAAAATAACTTAGGTAAGGGCATGAGGGGCATACGTGATTGTGGTAGGAGCAAAACAGATCCTAATTCCAAATATTGTACTCTCTCTTAGACCATGAAGAGTGCTTATGTCTGGCTCTGTCACCCAGGCTGGAGTGTAGTGGTGCCATCATAGCTCACTGCAGCCTCAAACTCCTGGGCTCAAGTGATCCTCCTGCCTCAGCCTTCTGAGTAGCAGGGAAGACAGGAATGCACCATCATGACCAGCTAATTGTTATGATGATGATGATGATGATGATGATTTCTGTAGAGACAGGATCTCACTATGCTGCTGAGACTGGCCTTGAACTCCTGGCCTCCTCTAGTGAGCCTCCTGCCTTGGCCTCCCAAAGAGCTGGAATTACAGACATGAGCCATCATGTCAGGCCTCCACCATAATTTTCATGGGACTTTCTTGGTGAAGCTCCTTAATCTAGTTAATGCTCAAAAGTGAAGAAAACCCAACTTGCTCAAAATTACACAGATACTCTTTGGGTGGTTTTGTGAGGGGAATGGAAAATAACTTTTTATAGCGATAGGAGTCAAGGTGGCAAAAAATCATATTAAGGCTTAATACCAACGCGATGGGCTGCTTTCCTTCCCCCAGTAGAGTTCATATTATTTAATTATAAGATAAAATTGAAAATCTCTTTCCTGTATTCCTGACTCCCCAGGCCTTGAATGAAGAAAGTATTTCTCAGGCTTGGTTGTTGTTGTTGTTGTTTTTTTTTTTTTCCCCCTACTTCTTTGGGTATCTTCTGTCTCAGGCTGTGGGATTTTTTGTTTTTTGTTTCCCCCTGCTTCTTTGGGTATCTTCTGTTGTCCCAAGACATGTCTGGAAAATTAAATTGATTTTCACTCAACCTAAAACAAGCTCCGCAGCTCTTGATCGCAGACTGATCATGACTAAGTGCCCACCGCCACGTCACGCTGTGCCACACACCAAGAGTGACTCACTGTCTTAGTCACAGGTTGTGGCTTCTGCAGGGCCTGATGCCTGGTGGAGCTGAGTGTACTGGGAAGTCCAGGTGCATCCTTAGGGTGGGCTGGATGCGAAAGCAGCGTCCTTTTTGCCTGTGGTGACAGGAACATCAATACAGTATTTATAGAAAGTTCATATAAATTGAGTATCAACCTTTCCAATCCTAGTGAGAATAGCTAGCGTTTAGTGACTCTCTGTTATGTGGCAGGCCCTCAGTGATGCTGGGCACTGACTTATCCCCACTTTACACATGAGCAAGGGATGCCCGAGGTGTTCCAGCTTCCCTGAGTTCACAGAGCTCCGTGGTGTGGCCAGGCCCTGTGGCTGCAGCAGGGATGTTCAGTGCTGCGTGTAGCTGTGTCTTCGCTGTGACTTTCCCGTGCCCAGCACCACGCCTGGCGCTTGACAGGAACACAAATGTTTGCTGCCTGCCTCCCGCCTGGAATCTCCAGTGAGGAGCAGGAAACCAGGGCTTCTAGCTGTCTTCTTCATTCATGAAGTCCTTTAGAGGAATTCAACCCTCTCTAATCAAAAGTACCCAACATCCTCAGGTCAATATATATACACTGTTAAGACTTCAAGATTAGTACCTTAAAACCGAAGTCAGAAGTGTGAGGTTTCAATTGACTGGACATGCATTAGGTCAATGACATACATATTTATTGGACACCAGGCTTGATCCCCACATGGGCACCTTTGGTGTCTGAAGCAATATTCCTTGGGTGGTTTTGTGAGGGCAACGGAAAATGACTTTTTATAGCGATAGGAGTCAAGATGGCAAAAATGATATCAAGGCTTAGTACCAATGTGATGGGCTGCTTTTCTTCCCCCAGTAGAGTTCATATTATTTAATTATAAGATAAAATGGAAATCTCTGAAGCAACGCTTCGGAGCGCAGTCGGATGGAAGGGGAAACTGAGAACAGTGCCGTTTCGCCTCACACAGCTCCGGCGCCCCTCACCATCCTGTGCACACACATTCTTTGATGGGATCTTTTCAGTGTAAAGTGCAGTAATTGATTTTGCAGAAATTACTGGGTCTGGGAGGCAGACGATGAGTGATGGTGTCACCCCGTGGCACAGTGGGAGATTTATGTGATGGCATCATTTTCTATGAATGCAGACCGCTTTGTGTGCCATACTCGGAGGACCCTTCGAAGCTAGACATTTTGTCATCTTTCAAAAGAAGCATGTTTTCCTTCTTGGTTACAGAAACTAAAAGCTTTTGATACAGGACTCCAACCTTTTATCAGGGAGAATCAGGGCTCTTTAAATAAGTTCTACCAATCGGATGGGCCATCAGAAACAATTAAAATTAGAAAGATGAAGATACGGTAACAACGTGGTCAGGGCAAACGTCACGATACCAGATTGCACGTTCACAGTTGCCTTTCTGCTAAGAACGTGCGGGTGAATATGGAACAGAGGGCCATGTGTCAGTAGTTGGGTTGCGTTTTGTGTTTCTTTTCTACAAGCCCTTTCTGGTGTGTTTGTGTATATTAGAGAGTAGCTGCCCAGAGGCTGCCATTTCCCTCCCCACTCCTCGGTTCTCTCCATCTTCACCCCCAATTCCCAGTCCTTTGTTTGGAATTACAGTCATTGTGCTTGTCAGGATGGAAGAGGGAGCCAGACACATGGCAGACCAGAGCACTGAGAGGCAGAGACTTATAAGTCCTGCCCTGGCCCTGCAGTCTGGAGTGCTGAGATAGGGTCTCGGTGTTTTCCTCTGCAGAATGGAGGCATCACTCGGTCTCTGTCTTCTCTCCCTGTCTCTTTCTTCACTCCCCTCTTCCCTAACACACATCCACAGTGAAAGTCTTCAGGAGGCAAAAGAGAAAAGGCTGGACTGTGCTGGGTCCCCCAACCCCAGGGCCCATTTGCTGTCTTCCCAGCTTCCATGTGCCCAGAGCTGCCTGGGGGAGCCTTCGGAGGTTCAGATCCTGACTGTGTGGGTCTGAGTGAGGCTCCGACTCTCACCGATAGGGGGAGGGCGCCGGTGCTGCGGGTCCCCCTGGGGTCAGTGAGGCGGTTTGCAAATCCTGCAGATCAGCTTCTCCACTTCTCCAGGTTTCTCCAACGTGAGATGCTCCCAGGAGTCCTGTGGGATTGTTTTCTGACTTTGACCAGGATTTTGACGGAGAAGATTCATTAATATAGGACCGCTTGTCTTAACGTACATATGTAAATGATCTGATGTGAAGTTTTCTGAATGGAAAATGATTGAAAGGTTGGCATGCAGTAGACTTGGGGACTTCCTTCATATCTTTTCAGCTGTGTCTTACTACAATTAAGATTTTGTTTCTGTGTGTGTGGGTTTTTTTCAGATGGAGTCTCCCTCTGTTGCCCAGCCTGGAGTGCAGTGGCTTGGTCTGGGCTCACTGCAACCTCTACCTCCCGGGTTCAAGCGATTTTCCTGTCCCAGCCTCCCAAGTAGTTGGGATTACAGACTTGCGCCGCCATGCCCACCTGGGTTTTGTGTGTGTGTGTGTGTGTGTGTGTGTGTGTGTGTGTGTATCTTCAGTAGAGATGGGGTTTCACTGTATTGGTCAGGCTGGTCTCGAACTCCTGACCTCAAGTGATCCACCCGCCTTGGCCTCCCAAAATGCTGGGATTACAGGCTTGAGGCGCCACACCTAACCTTATTTCTGTGTTTCTGTAATCATTTCGCACATTAACCGACCGACTTCGGTGAGTCAGGGCAGGCTTTAGGCAAAAGAACCAAGTCCTTTATGCCCCTGGAGCTCTCACTCCTGCGGTGAGGCGTGGGTACAATGTGCCTGTAGCTGGACCTGAGAAGAAAAGCTCCAGTCTTATGAAAGGGCCCAGGGGAGCCTCTGGTTGGGGCCCTTTGACCTGACCCTACGGTGAGGGAGGAGTCGGTAGAGGAGGGTGGCCCAGAGGAGGACTTTGGATTTGTCTTAGGGGAACTGGGAAGCAGGTGGAGGGAAGCCGACTGACTGGGAAGCAGACTGACTGTCTCCGATTAAAGGTGGCTCTGTGGAGAGGAGAGGACAGGAGGAGAGGTAGTGAGTTTAGGGTCGCACAAGAAGTGGCCATAGATGGAAGCTTATGGGGTGGGGCATGTGGCAGGGCAGCCCTGTGCCCACAGACACACCCTGCCGAGGAGATCCAGGGACTTGAGTGTGTCAGGGCGTGGGGTAAATGGCCACTCAGCTATTACAGCCGGAAGGCAGAGCGTGTGAGCTGCGGCAGACACAGGCTGGTGGGGTAAAAGGAGAGTCTTCATAGCAGTGCTTAGAATAATAGAAAGTGGGAAAACCAGCAAAAAACTATCAACAGGAGATTAATGAATCCATTATGGCACCTGGAATGGAAGGAATTATTGTCAGCGTTTAATAAGGAGCTTTGTGCTGGTCGAAAGTCAAGAGGTGCACAGTACACTCAAGGGCAGTATTGAAGAGCCGAATCCAGAGCAGCTCTGCACAGTAGATCCCCCTGGGGCCAGAGGGGCCATTTGCAAATCCAAGCAGATCCCCTTCTTGGAGGTTTCTCCAACGGGAGCATCTCCCAGGATTGGGGCCTGCGTGGGTGGCTTGTGTTATATATGCAATTTTAAATGAACTAGTTGCCACATTAAAGAAAGGCGGGCCGGGACGGGGGGACACTGGGTGCCATGACTCACGCCTGTAATCCCAGCACTTCGGGAGCCCAAGGCAAGTGGATCACTTGAGCCCAGGAGTTTGAGGCCAGCCTGGGGAACATGGAGAGATCCAGTCTCTACAAAAAATACAAAACAATTAGTCAGATATGGCGTTGCACACCTACAGTCCCAGCCCCATGGGAGATTGAGGTGGGAGGATTGCCTGAGCCCAGGAGTTGGAGGCTGCAGTGAGCTGTGACTGCACAGGTTCACTCCAGCCTGGGCAATAGAGTGAGACCCTATCTAAAAAAAAAAAAAAAAGTAAAACAAAAAAAACTTTTATATTCAGCCCATTATTTGATAACAATCAGTTATTATGTTGATTATTAATATTTTACACTGTTTTCCATACTAAGTCTTTGAAATCCATTGTGTAAAGAATCTTAAAGTACATCTCCATGTGGACGGGATGCACGTGGCCAGCGGCTCCTCTGAGGGACAGTGTGGTCACGGCGATGGGTGGCGTGTCCTGCCTGTATGTAGAAGGTCCCCGTGTGGGTGTTTCTGCGAAGGCCCTGAGGGATGTGCAGGGGAGGGCCGACTCCGTCCCAGCCATGCAGAGGACCCTGGAATGCAGCACGCTGCCACCGCGCCCACGCCCCAGACCCTCTGCTGCCTGAGCTCTTTCCCAGATGTCCATTTAGCTAACCTCCCTCCCCTTCTTCCCTTTCCTTCTTTCCCCAAACGTCACTCTCAGGCAGGTCTGCAGGCTCTCCGCTTGTCAATGGCAGCCCTTCCCCTCCCCACCCTCTTAACACCCCCACCCCACTTGTTATTTTTCTCCTTAGTGCTTATTGCCATCCACCCCTGGGCATCATGCATTTGTTCACTGTGTTTCTTGCTTTCGGGTCTCTCCTGATCAGAACAAGCTCTGCCCAGACCAGAAACTTTCCATTTTGTCACCGACGCATCCACATAGCGCCCGGCAGCGATGGCACTTGGAGCACCTGAGGTCGACAGTGGGCCGGTGGTTGAGTGAAGAGCCCTACAGATTTATCTCAAGCCTTCCCCTGACCCTACCGGAAGACACGGTGGTCTGCACAGTCCAGATAGTCAGAGAGGCCCCCGGCTCGGTAACTTTGAACCGGTGGGGCTGGGGAGGGGGGAAGAGCACGTTGACAGAATCCCCCCTTGGTATCCCACCTCCCCATGCCTACATAATCCCTATATTGTCAAAGGAGAGACCCTTAGAAGGAGCTTTGGCAGCAGGAGTGAGATCAGCGCAGTGTAAGCTAATTTTCTGACAAACCAGTGGCAGCAGTCGGCAAACTGACTTTATTTCTCAAAAAGAATGTATCATCGAAATTAACAAGTGAGTGATCAGCAGTGTGGGAAAATTCAGGAAAAGCAGTTCAGTGCTGTGAGAGAGGGCGAGGCACGGAGCTTTATTACTCCAGACAACGGAGGAGGTAAAAGGATAGAACTGGATTATTTCATTAGATTTCATCTATTCGGTTTTTTTTTTTTTTTAGACGGAATCTCGCTGTGTTACCCAAGCTGGAGTGCAGTGGTGGAATCTCGGCTCACTGTAACCTCCGCCTCCTGGGTTCAAGCGATTCTCTTGCCTAAGCCTCCCAAGTAGCTGGGACTACAGGCGCATGCCACCACGCCTGGCTCAATTTTCTTTGTATTTTTAGTAGAGATGAGTTTCACCCTGTTATCCAGGATGGTCTCAATCTCCTGACCTCGTGATCTGCCTGCCTTGGCCTCCCAAAGCCCTGGGATTACAGGCATGAACCATCGCAGCCAGCCTATTCTTCCTTTTTTTTTTTTTTTTTTTTTTTTTAAATACAGTTTAGATTTTATCAGAGCCGAATCCCAGGAAACTGAGATTTGTAAACTGGGATATCCAGCTCCTCCAAGTAGCCAGGAAATAAGGGTGACGTCAGTCATTCTTGCTAGACCCTGGTGTGGGCCGTGAATGACTCTGACTCAAGGAAGAAGCGGTCTTGTGACTCTCTTACCCTCACTGTGGTTTAGTAAGAAGCTGTTAAAAAGTGTGTCATGTGAAGAAAGTGATTTAATAATTGGTCAGAGTAATGACCACGTATTTCCTATGTAACCACTCCCTCGTTATCTCCAACTTTATCTTTGGTTCTCATGACAAGATTATCACTTCCCTGAAAACTGGGGTTTTTGCAAATGACGAAGAGGTGTTTTTCCAAATGGTAAGGTTCTTCTTTGGTGGGAAGATGTTTTCTCCTGGAAATCCTTAGGAAAGTTATTCGGCCAAAACGAAACGAGATGGATTATCCCCAGGATACCTGAGCTATAAGGACAATCTGTAGCTTGAGTGTGGAGTGAAAGACACTGAAACTGCCCTTTGTCCCAAATAGCTGTGTGCTGGGGCTCTAGAGAGCCCTAAGGAGATGGTGAAACAGGTGACGTTTACCTGTGAGGCTGAAAGCACTCATTGCCAGGCTGTGAAAGCCCGCACTGCAAGTGTGCATGTCTTCCTCCCTGTCCTGTGGGTGACAGAGCCTGCCAGTAAATGTTGGTGCATTTCCTTCTTACTTTTCATCCAACCATGTTCTCCTCCAACCTAACCCCTCACTGAATGTTCCTGGGGCTTCCTCAGGTTTCACCCTGCAGGGCCCAGCAGGAGGCAGCTGATTTGCAGTCCTCACCATTCAGAATTTCAGAAGGAGGGCTTAGAACCACACAGGCTCCACCCCCAGGCAATTAAGTGAGCATCTGGCCTCAGCAGGCATTATTTTCCTTCAAGTTCCCATTGGTGACTCTAAGGCACAGGCATTGTAATAGAGGAAATCAGGAAGTCTTGAAAGTTAAAATGAAATAAGACTATGGTTTACACTGCAGCTTCACCACTTCACTAAGGTCGTTACCTTCCAGTAATCAGTTTATCCCCCTCAGAGCCTCAGCTTTCTCATCCCTCCAGCGAGGTGTCAGGAGCTCTGCGGGCTTCCTGTGAGAATTATCCCGGTGAGGGCTCTGGCTGTGGGTGTGCAGTCAGCAAGGGACGCCCTACTAGGTCCCACCAAGTGCTGCCAGCCCCTGAGCTCAAGGATGACACGTGAAGAAAAGCCCTTCGCAATGTAGGGCTCCATCCCACCAATGTGCAAGTGAATAGAAGTCCTTTCAGGACCCAGTATTGTGTATTTTTAAGTGTGGTGCCCTGTCACCTGGAAATTGCTAGAAATGCAAGTTCCCAGGCTCCCTCTCCACCTGTGAAACCCTGGGGGTGGCCCAGCTACCCAGGGTGCGGTGGCCACTGCTGGTGATCTCCTGCTGTGGGGTGATGTCACTGTTCTTTCCGGGAGGGTGCAGGTGGACCCAGGGGTGGGAGGTGGGGCGAATCCCACAGGGACTTCAGGGACTGAGTTTAGTGCTGGGGTTCATTTTTACTCTGCACAGGAGTCTCCTGGGGTCACCTTGTGTATCATGTCCAGCCTTTTTTTTTTTTTTTTTTTCTGAGACAGTGTCTCGCTCTGTCACCCAGGCTGAAGTGCGGGTGGTGCAATCTCCACTCACTGCAAGCTCCTCCTCCCGGGTTCACTCCATTCTCCTGCCTCAGCCTCCTGAGTAGCTGGGACTGCAGGTGCCTGCCACCATGCCCAGCTAATTTTGTATTTTTAGTAGAGGTAGAGTTTCACCATGTTGGTTAAGCTGGTCTTGAACTCCTAACCTCAGATGATCTCCCCACCTCGGCCTCCGAAAGTGTTGAAATTAAAGGCATGAGCTACCATGCCCACTGGGCTAATTTTTAAGTTTTAGAGATGGGTTCTCACTGTTACCCATGCTAGTCTCAAACTCCTGGCCTCAAGCAATCCTCCCATATTGGTGTCCCAAAGTGCTTGGATTTGCAAGCATGAGCTACCACACCTAGACAAAAATTGATCTTTCATTTTAAACTTCATCTAGAGATGTGACAAAAACCAAATGGGGTATTTGTTGAAATACTTTATAACCCTTGTACAGTAATAGAGTAATCCAACTGACAATTTCACAAAACTCAATTTTTGGCAACAAGTTCAAGGTTATACATGTTAATAAAGATAACATTTATTCAACCAGAGGAAAAAGGTTACAATGATAGAATTTATCTTTTTCTTTACTATGTTGCCTGAGCTATGGTTAAGGTTTGGGGAACTGGTATCTTAAAGAACCTTCAGAAATTTCCCATTCTAGAATTTAGAAACAAACTTTACACTCTCGGGGTTGACAGAATCCAGAAGCAATCACCACCCCTAGTTTCCAGATGCTACTCTCCAAAGGCCCTTCCCCACTAGCCACAGAAATCAGAGCTCCCTGGGAAACAGACAGTTGAGCCTCTGGAGCAGGGAGGGCCTGGCTGTGCATGCTTTAGGGAGGTGGGAGTGGGGGCTTAGAAACCAAAGAAGTGAGACCAAAATGGGCCAACAGCTGTGGCAAATGTGGGAATAAAACTAAATTCCATCTGATCGCATAGTCTCAAATATGTACATATACAGAAATATTTCTGTGAGGTCACAGGGGTACTAAAAAACAAAACAAAGACTGGGGGGGGGAAAAGAAGAAAAGAAAGAACTCTCTTCTCCATGTTGGGCGCAATGACTCACGCCTGTAATCTCAGCACTTTGGGAGGTCAAGGTGGGCAGATTGTTTGAACTCAGGAGATCGACACCAGCCTGGGCACCACGGCGAGACTCTGTCTCTACAAAAAAAATATAAGCACTAGCTGGGCATGGTGGTGCACACCTGTAGTCCCAGCTACTCAGGAGGCTGAGGTGGCCCAGGAGGCTGAGGCTGCAGTAAGCTAAGACCATGCCACTGTACTCCAGCCTGGGGGACAGAACCAGACCCTGTCTTTAAAAAAAAAAAAAAAAAGACAGCCTCTTCTGTCATCATTAGAGGTAGTTCCTGCACCCCCCTCCTCCTCAAACTGGACTTCCCAGGGAGAGCAGCCGCCCCTGCCTTTTCCACAGAACCATATTTCAAGATAACCCGACAGCCCCAGCTGATGTGGAGCTCTTCTTTGAAGAAGTCCAGCAAACGAATGAAGAATTACAGAATTTGAAAACTTCACAAACTCTAATAAATGATTCAGACAATAATCCTCAATGAATATGAAAACCATTAATAGGTTGATGAGAAACTCATTATCACAGGACACCAGAAACTCAAGTGCACCAGCTGCTCCGTGGCTGAAGGGAGAAAGCAGATCTTCACAAGACAGTGGCCGACTCTCAGCATGCACCCCGCTGGCGTGAGACCCCCCCAGTGGAGGCAAGCAGGCCTCACAGGATGGTAGAATGTGGCCATCTATGCAGAACTCCCCACGAGGGACTCTGCTTCAAAAGGCACAGCCTGACTCAAACTAAGTCTTTGGATCTAAGTTCCAGTTCTCAGGAAACACAGGAACATGGCACCCAACACCACACAGAAGCAGCCAGGTCACCTGGAAAGTGAGAGCGCCCGGAGGAAACCCGGCCTGCACACTCCGCTGCCGTCCGAGAGGGTGCCCAGGAGAGACCCGGGCTGACCAGCTGCGATCTGTGGGACCCTGTGCCACAAACACTTTGAGGCGAACTAGAAGATTTGAATATGGAATAAGAAATAGGCAGTTTTAAGAAAGTATGTTTTATTCTATTAAAACTGAAAATGGCATTAGCTCATGTAAGAAATAATCCTCATGTTTTAGGGTCACAAATTCAAATATTTAGGGGTAGATGATGACGTTTATAATTTACTTCCAAAAACTTCACAAGGAAAAGGATATCTATTATGTGATAAGTGTTTAGGGGCTCATTATCCTAGTCTAATTTTCTGTATGCTTGAAAGTTTTCATAATTCTTTTTACGTAAAATAATCTTGCAAATATGTTTTTACATTAGCATTTATATGGAAATTATTAGTATTTTATATAATACATATTACTATATTATTATGATAATGACCTTATATTAGTGACATAAGAAACAAGCGATGTATCAGAAAGTGAGGATGTAATTAAGGTTCTGTGACTGCATCCACTATCGGAAGAGCACTTCTCCGTGCCAAGGACAGACTCGAAGCTTCACACACCCTGGGTCGGGGTGGGCACTATCCATGCACCCCCACTCTCCATGCAACAAAGCTGGAAGTGAGGCAAGAAGCTGGGGACCAGGACCCTTCTCTGGGGTTCTCTAAACACCGTGTTTGTAACCACCATGCTGAGCCCACTGAAGACTATCATTGTAAATGTCCAAAATCAATGTCCAAGTAAGATAGGCAAACTTAGGCCAAGAATTTTACCTACACTTAGACATTTCTTAAGCATCGCTAAATGTGAGAGAAGCCATGTCATGAAAATGTAAGAACACAAACAAGTCAACTTTTCACAATCCACCATCAAACTTTTCCAACAAAATATTACCTAGCATTGCTTGGGTGATAATGAGTGACATGAAATTGCTTAAGCTGCTCCCACGTAAGCTCCGGGATGCAGAGTGGGTCATCCCCAGAGACCACTGAGTACGTGTGGAGGGGAAGAAGTCTGTTTTGAAGGTGCTGGGAGAATATCCTCTCATTGTTTGTCTTGAAATGTGAAGTAAATAAATAAGAATATATACATATAGAATAATACACACACGCTACATTACTTACAATATAGCCAATTGATCACATTCTGTTGCATATGCCTGTAATACTTTGCAAATAAAACTGTTCTAATGGTATTAAAATTTAAAAAAAAGACACCCTGCAGGCATTGTTTAACACTGTATTCAATCACCATCACCCATGCACAGGACGCAAGGATTGAGAACAATGGACTTTTTGATGTGTGTTGCAACAAACTCATAGCCGAGGGCTGTAAATCGGAGGGATCACCAGGTCTGCCTACCAGCCACGAGGGAAGTGGTGAGAAGCTGTCACCCCAACTTGAGTTTCAAGAAGACTCCTTGGAAGAAAAGACCACCAAATTGAGAATGAAAAGGTAAGAAATAGTTCACCAGCTGAGGGGGGCTACGGAATTCAGAGAGCAGGCCACCCATGAGCCTCAAGGACACCAGCACAGGCAGGTTGTCAAAGTCACAAGGGGACATGAAGACACAGACGCAGGACAGCAGCTCTTAATCCAAAATGGTCTCAAGACTCCTTTACACCCTGAAAAATTAACCCATTTATGCCTGAGGTTGCAATTTTTTTTGTAAAAATCAGACCTTGGCAATAACCTTGAGCTGTAGGATATAAATGACTCCCACAAGCTTAGGATTCCGATAATGGAACACTAGGCACAGTTGGGTTTTAATGAGGACCCAAATAGCTTTTGATTATGTGGGCTTTTTTTTTGCCTGTGTAGGTACCTGTGTGTGTTTATATAATTTTTCTATATTCTAAATTAAAGTTGATTAAAAAATTAAAGTATTAAAAAATACTTATGCATTAAGGTAAGCCATCATTACATGTTAATATAAATATGTTTGAAAAATACTTCTCATAACAAAGTAAAACACTGACTACTTAGAGTGATGCTGTGTTGCCTTTTTTGCGAATCTCTGTAGTGTCTGGCTCAGAGGTGAAGCTGGACTCCCCCATCTGCTCTGTATCCAGCTTGCTGTGTATCACACACGTCACCACGCAGCCTCTAGAAAGTACACCATGTACTTGGGCAAGAATGAGTGAAAAAGACAATGTGTTGATAGTGGTGTGAAAATAGCTTTTCTCTCACTGTAGATCATACACGGGGGTCGTCAGACATGGTCTGAGACTTGCTGGGAAGGACAGCAGCCTGGCCCTGCTACCCCCTGGCTTCTGCTCACAGCACTGACCCCAGCTAATCCAAGAACATGTCACCTATAATGAGAATATTGAAGAAAAATCAACCATCTTCCAGATGTGTCTATATCATGATACGGTACATGGGTAAGGTAAACTGAACACAACATAAAAAAGAAAACTTACAAACGCTCCCTTCATCTCATTAAAGATGTCTCCTTTAAAGACTCATTAAAGATGACTCCATTAAGGGGCATCTGGGGGTCGCTAGGATTCTCATGTTCCAGCCGCCATCCTTCTTGCCTGAGGACAAATAATTATAAGCTGACAGTGACTCAAACACTAAAGTCTGTATCAACTAGTTAATCACTTATGACATACCAGAAATCCAGCTCACCTAAACCTGGGAAAAAGTGGCATCCAAATACACTGAGAGGAGATCCTGAAAGTCCTTGGGATTTTGTGTGGAAAATGCATACAGAGTATAATCACTAGCTGGGTTACAAATGAAAAGTGAAATTGTAAAATTTAACAGATTTCTACTAAAATTATTGAATCTCAAGGCTCATTTCCCCTTTGTCCTAGGACAGCAAGTTGTAGCTATTCTTGAGATGGGGCAGTGGCTCCATGCTCTGGCCCCCGACCTCAGCAGCTGTCCCAGCTCATCACCCTGAGTGCCAGCTTTCCCATCTCATCTCAGGATCTGCACTGGACGGGCACCAGGTCTTTCTTCAGTGAACATCTAAACTCTCTCAAGTGTCTCCAGAGACTTTCACAGGTCTACAAAGATGACCTCATTCTGTAGCAGCATGGATTTAACTTGCTCTTCGATGTCACTCCTTCACAGAGTGCACTGTTCATCGTCACCCCATCCATTAGCGTCAGTCTTACTAAAAGTCAAACATCAATGTTAGTGGTAACTCTGGAGGCCTGGCATTGTAGCGATATCCCAAGAGAAAATTGTTTTGAACCTTTCTGGGAAAAGTTCATGTACCTTTTATTCAAACGCTAGTTTTTATAATCTCGCTACCGTGTGGCTTTCCTGAAGGATGAAATTTCTAATGTCCTTCAGGTAGAGAGAGGTAAAAAGTATTCTAGAACATTAATTGCCCACTCCTCTCATCCCTTCTCAGAAACTAACTGAATTCCAGTGTGTGTGCCTGGCAAACCCAAACACGGTTTTCCGTTCAGGATGCTGGTCTTACCTGTGAAGGCGTTCATGAACGTGGAGAGGGACCGGTTCAACATTTTGAAGAAAGGGTCTCTGCACGGATACTTCCGAGACCCACAAAGGATGGTATGCTCAAGAATGTGAGGAACATCGGTACTGTCCATGGGAGTGGTCCGGAACTGCACGCTAGGGAAGAAGGAACGGCACGCCAGGAAGGGGGAGGAACAAGGAACAGAAGGCCAGCGACGGGGAGAAACAGAACGCTAGGGAAGGAGAATGACTAGAATACAAAACGTTCATCTTAGTGCTGTGGACACAGTTCCCAGACGCATCATCACCTCGGGCTACTAGAAATCATTCTGACACCACAATCCTCCAACCCAGGGTTTCCCAACTTTAATGTAAATCATTGATTCAGAATATAAAATTATATTTTGATGAGATTGTAAGTCCGTGTAAGCTTTTCCTTATTTTTCAAGATGTTCTGTCAATAAAAATACTAGTGAGATGATATTTAAACCACGTAACATACAGTCAGTGCTTTAAACCAAGCTTGTCTAACCCACAGCCTGCAGTCCGCATGCTCAGGATGGCTTGGAATGCATCCCAACACAATCCCTACACTTTCTTAAAACATTGAGGTCTTCTATTTATTTTTTTTTAGCTCGTCAACTGTCCTTAGTGTTAGTGTATTTAGTGTGTGGCCTAAGACAGTTGTTCTTCTAATGTGGCACAGGGAAGCCGAAAGATTGGACATCCTTGATTTAAATAAAACATTCAAGACCATGTTCTTACAATGCACCACGTACCTGAACAGATTATTCGTGTCTTCTCTGGCCAGGTGTAAATACCTGTCTCCTCTATCATCGTGGCTGAGCTTCATGGCCGTCAGGAACAGCTCGGGAACAGATGTCACCTGAGTTAACCAGAAAAACACGAGCAGTTAAATGCAGACAAAATAGCCTGTGAAATGGTGATCTTCGACACACTGAGAAAGCTGGCTTTTCTGCCTGAAGTTAGATGATACCGGGAAGCCAGTATTTCAGAGCTGGAGAGAACAGAACTGTCCTGCCCAAGTCCCTTATCCTACAAACAAGGAAAGTAAGACCTAAAGAAGGCAAATGAGAATGTGTGCGTATTTATGTATATTTTTGAGTGCTTATTACTGACTAGGTATTTTCCATTTTTTTATTTTTAAATTTTTTATTCTGTTTTGGCTAGGCATTTTCTAATCATGTCACATAGAATCCTGTGAGGGAGGTATTCTCATCCTCATTTACAGATGAAAAAACTGAGGCTCAGGGTGATGAAACAAGCTGCCCGAATCAGAGACAGGATTCACCCTGGTGTCTGCCCTTCCCACGGTACTGTGCTGCACCTAAATAACACAGCACCCTTTCCAACGCCTGCTGAGTGCCTCCTGCTTTTGTGTACTGCACCTCAGTAACACAGCACCCCTTCCAACATCAGCTGTGTGTCTCCTGTTTCTGTGCATATAATCTCCTGTAGTGCGAAGCACAGGCCTGCAGGAGGGGCAATGCTGGAGTGGGCTAGTCGGCGACAGTGGGGAGAGGGTCCGGGATCAGTCTTTGCTTCTCCTAGTTTGGGATGGATTCTCGATGGTAGCTGTAAGCACAAAGCTGGGGCTTCCAGAACAGCTGGAGGGGCTGGGAGGATAGAAATGCCCCCCAAAAAGATGAAAGGCTCCCCACTCCTGGGGCAGGGTGGAAGGTCTTCTCCTACCTTAGGCAAGCCTCCTGGTAAGTGTCCATACTCCTCGGTATGAAAGAAACTGTCTTCTCTTCCAGTCATGCCAGCCGACCCAGCCCTCTCCCTCAATCACATACCACGTCCCTGTGATCACCACATCACTTGCCACCCCCTCCGTCCAGGTACCATGAGTCACCTGGCCAAGCGCACACAGCAAGTCGCTGGCAGAGGTGAGACCTCGGGTCTCCTCAGCCCAATCTAGGGAGTCTGCCATCCAACAGTCATGCATAAAGCGGCCCACTACGACCTGCATCATCTACCGCTGTTAAATTACTTGTTTCCAAGCTTACCGTACTTTGTATCAGATGATCAATGCATTTAAAATCAGCAGATACAGTGAGATGTCTGCTTTCTAATAATATATAGCTTTAATAATAATAGCGTTCATGGTAGCTATTTCTCAAACAAGAAACATGACTTATCGTAAGTTTCTATGGCTGGACACAGTGGCTCACACCTTTAATCCCAGCACTTTGGAAGGCCAAGGTGATATGGTTTGGCCTCGTCCCCACCCAAATCTCATCTTGAATTGTAGTTCCCATAATCCCCACATGTTGTGGGAGGGACTTGGTAGGAGGTAATTGAATCATGAGGGCAGTTCCCCCATGTTATTCTCATGACAGTGAATATGTTCTCACGAGATCTGATGGTTTTATAAGGGGCTTCCCCCTTCACTTGTCATTCTCTTCCATACCACCCTGTGAAGAGCTGCCTTCCACCATGATTGTAAGTTTCCTGAGGCTTCCCCAGCCATGCAGAACTGTGAGTCAATAAAAATTCCTTACTTTTTGGCTCATTCATTATAAATTACCCAGTCTTAGGTATTTCTTCATAGCAGTGTGAGATTAGACTAATACACAAGACAAGAGGATTGCTTGAACTCAGGAGTTTGAGACCAGCCTAGACAACAAAGTTTCCACCTACACCTACACCTACACCTACGCCTACACCTACACACACACACACACACACACACACACACACAAAATGAGCCAGGCGTGCTGGCACCTTGTCCCAGTTGCTTGGGAGACTGAGGTGAGAGGATCGCTTGAGCCCAGGAGTTCGAGGCTGCAGTGAGCCAAGATCACACCACTGCACTCCAGCCTGGGCGACAGGGTGAGTCCCAGTCTCAAAAATAAGTACATTTCTATAAAATTTGAAAAATAAAGGAGAAGAATCTACCACTCTGGGTGAGGCCCTTATTAATAGTAGCCAGTACTATAAACTCAGGTGTCTGTTTGCCTGACCTTTGCAGGATTTCACAAATGCACTAAGTCTGTTGTCAGGACTCCCATGCCTGGACCTTGCCTGGAACCCCCTAGTCACTTGCCTGGCTCCCTTTCTGGAGCCCTGCCCAGAGGCAGCTGCTTTCTCACACCACCCTGTCCAGCTCTTCCCTCTCCCCCCAGCAGCAGCAGCTCCCACTCCTCCTCCCGCCCTTGTCCTTGGCCCTCCGCATGGCATCCACCATGTGCCTCCAGTCACACCGACGTCAGTCTTTCTAGACAGTAAGCTGTTTGTCTTTTACACTTGCTACAACATCAAGCATAGCACAGAGCCAACAGCTGGCCAAATATGTGAAGTGTTGTCATTTTAGTTACTATGCTAAAAAAAAAAAAAAAAAAAAAAAAAGGAAAAGGTTTAAGCAAATAACAAAACAAAAAACAAATGAATCCATTTTAATATAAACCCAAGTAAGTATAGGTCCACAATTTCTTCTTTATAATTTTGAAACCCAAGTGGCTCAGAAAACTGAATGATTCTGCAGAAGTTTACAGCAAACTATTTGATGGCAAAACCTGACTGAACAGATCAGGGCACTGAGTCTTCGTGCTCACACTCAGCGAATCATCAGGTTTGGCCGCAGAAACCCTAGTGTGTCTAGGGTTTCTAGAAGGGCGTGCTATGTTGGGCGGGGCTGTGCAAGTGATGGGAGGAGCTTAGTGAGGGGTGGCTCTTTGCAGGTGAGGAGTGGAGCCTAGTAGGTGGGGATGCAGGTGAGCTGGGGCTTGGGGACGGGGCTTGCAGGAGATGGGGTGGAGCCAGTGGGGTGGTGCTGCAGGCAAGCTGGGTCTTGGGGGCGGGGCTTGCATGCGAGAGGCGGGGCCTTGTGGGGGCAGGGCTGGCAGAAGAGGGTGGGGCTTGGTGATGGACAGGGCTGTTCAGGTGAGGGTAGTGGCCTCGTCGGGGGCTGCTGGAAGCTGGCCAGGTGAACCTTGGTAATCCTCTCTGGCCTTGGTCCTGTGGCTCAGGCTGTGCCCAGCAGGGAGGGCGGCCCGATCGAGCTGCGGTCTTCACCCTGAGAGCGAGGGCTCCTTTCCCCAGCGCAGGTTAAAGCACCGTGTGTCCACCTGTGCAGTGGCTGGTCCCCATGTGACCTGGAGGGCAGAAACCCTGGGTCCTGCCGCTGGTCCAGGGCTTCTGCTTCCCCTTCCTGCAATTCCTGGGAGGGTCTGTGTGTCCAGGGGGCTCTGATCCCTGCCTCAGGACCACGGGTGAGGGGTCAAGATCGCCCGCTGTGGAGCTGGCCCGGATCTTGGTTCTGTGGATCCTCTCTGTGTGGTTCTGGAGCAGTTCTGTCCTCAGGAGAGGGATCCTCACAGCTGCCTCGTGGTGCCGTGAGAAGAATTAATAGGACAACCCCCGGGTAACTGCTCGTAGCCCTGTGCAGGGCCAGCCCTGTGTCTCCACCAGTTCCTTCCCTCTGTGTTCCCCACTCTGTCACATCGCCAGCCTTTATTTCCTTTTCCTTGGACCCAGGCAGCGAGTGCCCCGCTGGCCTTGGCAGCCGCTTCTCTAGCCTGTCATCAAATCACTTCCTGACGGACAGCACTGACCAGCCATTGGTGTCACCAAAGCCCCACAAAATAGAACCCAACTTTTCTATTAAGCTGTGCAGAGCTGTCCCAGCCCCACTTCCCACAGGCTGGCCTCATTCACCATGGGATCCGTGGTTCTCACCTGGGGCTGGGGGTGCCCCTGGCATCCGGTGGAGAGTGTCAGGGATGTCCCTCCAGGCCCAGTACAGTCCCCCAGACAGTGGCCCGCAGACAGCAGCACCCAGCCTGATGTCTCTGTGGCTTCCGGTTCCCCGAGGCCAGCTGTGCTTTGCTGCCTCTTCATCCTCTCAGACGGGTGCCCTCTCTCCACCTTCGCTGGTTAGCAGTGTTCCATCCATTAGAGCTCAAAGCACTGCCTCCCGGCAGCGCAGCCCCTCCTCTTGGAAGAAAAAAGGGCCGGGCACGGTGGCTACATCCTGTAATCCCAGCACTTTGGGAGGCCGTGACAGGCGGATCATGAGGTCAGGAGATCGAGACCATCCTGGCTAACACGGTGAAACCACGCCTTTACTAAAAAATACAAAAAAAACTAGCCGGGCAAGTGGCGGGTGACTGTAGTCCCAGCTACTCTGGAGACTGAGGCAAGAGAATGGCGTAAACCCAGGAGGCGGGGCTTGCAGTGAGCTGAGATCCGACCACTGCACTCCAGCCCGGGCCACAGAGCGAGACTCCGTCTAAAAAAAAAAAAAAAGAAAAAGAAAAAAAAAGAAAAAACAGGCTGTGGTGTTTGAAAAACAAACAAAACCGTTTGGTTTGTTAGTTTGTTCTTCGACCTTCACAGGCTCCTAGGTCACACGTTTCAGTGTCTCAGCGAGTGTCTTTCTGTCTGGAAGCCGTATCAGCCTCTTGTTTGATGATGTCAGCCACAGCAGAAAGAAGCACTCCATAGGCCCCGTGCTCAGCACCTTGGCATGAGCTCTTGCCATCTTCTGTTCATGCTCATCACAGCTCTGTGCAGTGGGCGTCCTCCTGATCCATGTGGGATGATGGAGGCGGAAGGGTGAGTGATGGCAGGATCACGTGAGGGGTGTCTCCCGAGGTAGGGAGGGGAACCGGCCCAGGACCTCAGTGCGCATCGCATCCTTCTTCCTCCTCTTCTGCCTCTCTGTGACTATTTGACTCAGGCTGCAGGGACAGACATGAGTATGTGCAGAGCGTGTGTGCTCCCCTGGGGGTGTGTGCTCATATTGGCAGGGAGGGATGTGAGCGTGTACAGAGCGTGTGTGCACACCTCGGTGGTGTATGCTGGCATTGGTAGGGATAGATGTGAGTGCATACAGAGTGTGTGCTGGCATTGGCAGGGACAGATGTGTACAGAGCATGTGTGCACACATCGGGGGTGTGTGCTGTTGTTGACATGGACAGACGTGAGCGTGTACAGAGCATGTATGTACCCCTGGGGATGTGTGCTGGTGTTGGCTGGGACAGATGTGTACAGAGCGTGTGTGTACACCTCGGGGTTGTGTGTTGGTATTGGCACGGACAGACGTGAGCGTGTACAGAGCGTGTGTGCACACCTGGGGGTGTGTGCTGGTGTTGGCACGGACAGACGTGAGCGTGTACAGAACGTGTGTGCACACCTGAGGGTGGGTGCTTATGTTGTTTTGTAAGTGGCAAATACGTAGCCCTTGCGTCGGGTGGCCCTGCGCCCGTGCTGAGTCTGTCAGTGGACCTCGGGTTGGGGTCTCCATCTCCCCAGACAGCACTCGAGTGTCTTGAGGTTTCAGATTCTTCTTCTCCAGGTACTTGGGCCTCCTCAGGACCAAACATCAGAACGAGCCAACTGCAAACTACAAGAACGTTCAAATCCATCTTCAGTAGGAAAAACAAAAGCAATTGGAATAATTTTCCAACATGACCCCGTGGCTAAGCCATTAGATACTCCAGCCAACAGATTGAGTCACTTTAAAATTCACACCGATTAAAAAGGTTTTGAGAGTTGCAGAGCTTTGCTGCTAAACTTTGAAATAATTGAAGCGTTCTGCTCCACTTGCTTACTAACTAGGGTTGGAGATAACTTTCAGTCCAAAGTAACAACCTTCTAAATCCAGCTTAGATTCGATGCTCCCACTGACACAGGAAGAGACAGTGGCCCTTCCTTGTTCATTCTCCTGTGTTCACATACTTTGTCATTTTTTTTGTATCCTGATCATCACTTCTGCTTTTCCAATTGAAACTAAAGGGAGTTTAGTTCTGTTTTGGAGAAGCTGTGGTTAGTGGTTTCTTTTCATGGTTTGCTTAATCTCTTAAGTCTGGTGCTTACGTTTACCCAAAGGCACTTTTCTTTAGTATGACGATGCCATTGCCCAGGGCTTCTCCTTCCATATCTGCTCCCCAGGAGGCCCCCTAGGAATGGGTACTGGAGATCCAGCCGCTCTCTGTTTGCCATTTTCTGTGAGTCCAATGTAGGTTTGGCTCAGAGAAGAAAACAGACCTCCGGGTTAGGTGCCCCTGACTGCTTGCTTGTGAAATGTTTAACGATAAGGTGCCTTCCAAACTAATTTTACACATTCAGAGTTGTAGCTTGAAGTATCACTGCAGTCATAAGAACAAGAAACACTCCCATAAAGTAGATAGGCAGAAAAAACCACAACAATTTAATAAAGTACAAATAAAATGGTGTTGTAAGAATATACAGTGGGAAATGCTCTTAGTCCAGCCAGATTGGTATGGCGTCCTCTTGTAAATACATTCAGCCACGTGTGGCCCTGATCACAATCACTACTGTGAATTGTGATCCAGAATGTTCTTGGGGGGCCAATGCCTGGACTGTGCCAGCAGCTGAGTCTGATTGGGCATCATGGCGGTGATGTGCTTAGAACGGCCAGCTGGACTGAAGGGTGGCCACCCGTGCACTCACCACGTGCAGTCGTTATTCTGGTGATGGAGTTGCACGCGGCGCGGCTTGTCCACCTGGCCTACTTAAAGTACCGGGAACCCAACTGCGGGCGGGTGCCTCCCGACATGGGAGCTGTCTTTTTTATCCAGGGCCCTCTGGTGCTGCAGACACTGGCCGCCGGTCCTTGAGCCCACGGGGAGGCACCAGAGGGCTCTGCTGGGCCATGGCTGTCCCCGAGCAGGTGGTCAGTCATTGCTTGTGGAATGGTCCATGGCCTGTGAGTTTATTCCCGGGGTCTGTGTGGGCAAGGTTAACCAGTTCACAGCTGGGCACTTACACTGGTGACACTAAAGTGGAATCTATATTAGCTCGCATGGGAGTGCGTGAGGAGCTGGGAGGGTGGGGGAGGCTTGGCCCTAGCACTGGAGCCCGGGCTCCTGACATTTCTGCGTCTTCCTGTTGAGGGGTCACCAGGGCCCCTGTGGGTCCTGAAGACAGTGGATGCCCTATGGACAAGGGGATGAAGAAGACTCTAGAGGCTATGGGAGGCAAAGAGACAGTCGCTCCCCCAGAGCCAGCCCTGTCGACACCTCGAAGTTAGCTGGTGGGACCTGTTTTGGACTCCAGCTTCCAGAAATGGGACAAAATAAGTCAGTGTTTAGGGCGCTAAATTTGGGGTGATTTAGTGGAGAAATAGAAAACTAGCCCAGGAAGGTGCACGCATTGAAATGTGCTCTGTCCAGGTGTTCACAGTGGCGTGAGGGGGATGATATCAGGGTTCGGGGAACTGTGCAGTTTTACTGAAGGAAGGGAGCTCACCTCGCCTTTCCTCATGTGACTGAAGGTATGTATGCCTGCCACACCGCCCAGGACACGGGGACTAGAATTCTGACTTTATTATGTCAACCAAGCCACAGTCAGAACACGGTGAGAGCTGAAATGAGCTTCCTGAAGCCTGAACTGGGAAGAGGAATCGCAAGTAGTTTGTGTTTTTCTACACAGACCTGTCCTTTCAGATTTTGTTGAGTTCTGGAAAAAGGGAGAAGCCAGGCACACCTCAGTGAGTGACAGTGTTTCTGGAGGTGGGGCGGCTTCAGCCTTAATGTGGCCGTGTGGCTGGGAGGCTCAGAAACTGCCCTCCAAGGGCACCCATCTGTTCCTTTCTGCACTAATACCTCCTTTACAGAAATTCCAGAAATTCCAGAGCAGTGCGGGAGGCCTCTGGTCTGGATGGGTTTGTGTGGACCAAGGTCACAGGGTGTTGTCCCAAGTACTTATCCTGATGTGGCAGAGGCTCTGTTCCCAAATAATTATTCCACAGTTTCAGAGCTTATATCTGAGTGATAGTCTTTTAACTTTGTTGCATAAAAGCAAACAAAGTATGTTAAGGTTCTAAAAATCCATTTAGTAGTCACGGCTGTAAACTCATACATGGGGCTTTGGGATGGAGTGAAAACCACCGTCACCTGGCGTGGACGCTGCGTGGTATTTTTAGCGTGGTGGCCTGCTCGTGCCTTGAGCTCCATCTGCAGCGTGAGCAACAGCTGTGCATTTGAGAAATGTGGGCAGGTCAGCTTGCTCCTCCAGGGGGCTGTGGGGATGTGGGTCAGGGGCCTGGGATGAGGCCACATCAGTGGGAAGGAGCTTGGTTGTGTCAGCAGATATGTCTGCCCCTACAGGCCCGCAAGCCAGCCAGAACCCAGTTTTCCTTTGGTCATCTAATGCCAGAAAAAAAACCTGTTTCTTAGAGATTCTCATAACTTATATTAATGAACCATTTGACCATACGTAAAATGTTATAAATGCACGAGGCTTTACAACTTGACAGATGTGTAACTCACATGTTAGGATTGAATCAAACCGTTGAAGATATTTCACTTGATGGATTTTAGCAATTTATGTGCAAACCAAATGCCAACAGCATTTTGAAGGAGTATTTTGGAATTTTAAACACAGTGGGACAGTGCTGGGTCTCTGGGATGCTGGTGGGGTGGACGTGACCTCAAGTTCTTGGAGCTTGCAAGCAAGCAGGATTCCTAAATTGTCACACCTGCAGTGCTGGAAGTCAAAGTGGATTTCTGTAAACGAGGTATTAGTGCAATAAGGAACAGATGAGTGCCCTTGGAGGGCAGTTTGAGCCTCCCAGACATCGCAGGAAGAAGCGGGGGAGGGGGGCAGTTACCCACCAGAACCTGGATGGTGGAGCCAGGATTGCTGGTGGCCCTGGGTGGCAGGTCATTACGTGCAATAAGGAATAGGTGACTGCCCTTGAGGGCGGTTTCTCAGCTCCCTTCAGAACCGCAAGTGGAAGACACCCCAAGGTGGGGGGTAGGGGTTCGGTTATCCACTGGAGCCTGGATGGTGGAGCTAGGTTTGCTGGTGGTCCTGCGTGGCAGGTCATTACGTGCAATAAGGAACAGGTGAGCGCCCTTGAGGGCAGTTTCTCTGCCTGCTTTGGAACTGCAAGTGGAAGACTCCAAAAGTGTGGGGGGGTGGGGGTCGGTTTTCCAGTGGGGCCAGGTTTGCTGGTGGCCGCTGCGTGACAGGTCACTGCGTGGAGCGATGGGAGGTGAGTGGAGTGGGAATAGAGGACGCACCCTCCACAGCTACTGCTGGGAGTTGGCTCTGGTAGCAGAGGGGGCATAGAGGGAGTCCCATCAGGAGCAACACGGCTGGGGTCCCACGTGTGCTGGACGCTGAGGTGTGGCTATATGTGATCTCAGTCTCCACAGCCGCCCTGGGAAGTGGGTTCAGTTACCTTCCCATCTCATTTGAGAAATCTCCGGGGCTCACATCGCAGCTGGGTGGGGTGGAACTAATGTCTCAGGCAGGACATTGGCCCCAGAGCCCACCTCTTAACCCACCCCTGCTGTTTTCAGTCCACCAAGTTTGTAGAGAGGGGTGTGTGGTGGTGGGGGGTGGAAGTCGTGCATTTCAGGGGACGGCTGAGAAACCAACACAGTAGAAGGGGGGCAGGAAATAAACCAGGCAGGAGACACAGGCAGTGCTTGGGAGATCTGCGCGGGGTCTGTGTGTGGGGGGCGCCTCTGGGCCTGTGAACCCCGTTCTGTGCTCCTGGCTTGTCCAACCTT
Source organism: Macaca fascicularis (assembly GCF_037993035.2). Lineage (NCBI taxonomy): Eukaryota > Metazoa > Chordata > Mammalia > Primates > Cercopithecidae > Macaca > Macaca fascicularis. Next base: position 103,393,186 of record NC_088380.1, read on the forward strand.
CACCCTCAGCCACATACTGCGCGCTTTAGGTGAAATCTCAGTTCCTCGCGTGGTGCGGCCATCTTTTCTCCGTGGCTTTGCCTCTCCTTAAATCAGTTTCAGTGGGGATGGTGGGGTGGTTGGTGGTCCATGGAATTTGCCCTCCACCCCCATCCTTGTCCTGTCTGGCCTGTTACCTGAATCTGTGTCTCTTCAGAGCCTGCAAATGAGTGGAGGCCATGGCAGCCTCTAGCTGACCGGCCTCTCAAACTTTTTTATTCATCAGAATCATGTTAAAAGCTGATTCCTAGGCACTTCATTAGACTCTACGCCTGCCTGGTGTGGGTACTTTGAGGAAGGTACAGAGGGTTGCTGGGCTGTTCCAGGAGGGAATTTGCATTTGTAGAATGTCCACTGTGCTCCTTCCAGGACTCTATTTTCCATGCACATGTGGCATTAAACCTGGAAGACCTCTGGGTGCTGTGCTGGGTGAGGAAGCCCCGCCTGGATGAGGGGCTGCTGGGGCTCGGACTTGATTCCTGGGCTGGGGGCTGCGGGCTTACTCTGTTCAATGGGCCTGCTGATGGGATGCCCTGGGAAGTCCTGCTGTGCACTCAGGGAGGTACAGAGACACGCTCAGGAAATACAGACCATGGATTTAAAAATTCCTACTGGAAAATCTTTTATGAGCAAATTTGCATCTGACTGAAGACAATCATTGCTTGAGTAATTGGTTTGTTTACAAAATTGGTCCTATGAACAAACAGATTAGTTTTCATTCATGCCTTGTCTATAACGTAAATAGGAGCTATTACGGCAACCTAAATTAATTTTAAATTTTGTATCAGATTGCATTCCAGATTACAAATGGCTGCTTGATAATCTGATTGATAAAACGGAGGAATTTGGTTCTTGGAACCCAGAGTGAAGAGAACAGAATTGCTTTGGTTTCTCAAAAGCGTGTGACAGAGGTGACCTGGGGTGAAGAAAAGTGGCTGGAGTCATTACACTCGAGGAGATGATCTGCCCCAGCTTTTCTCAGCTGTCTTCTGGATAAAACAAAAGAGTGATAAATGTGGAAAAATTCAGCACTGAGTTCGTCTATGCCCTGAGCTTCTCATAGGCTCATTAATGTGACTGGGCTGTATCTGTGAAGCCTCCATACAGGCACAAAGAAATTAGGCTAGAGTAAGGCGGCCGGCGACCTCTGGCGCCTGGGCCACGTGTCATTTCCTGAAGCCCTTTTGGGTGAAATGACAGTCGCAATGTCTGTTGTTTGGAGGAGTGTAATCTCATGTATGAGATGTAGATTTAAAACACCAAAGCCAGGAAGCTTGGTGGGAGTGGCTGTCTTCCAAGTGGTTTTCTGTGCTGCCATGGACGAGGTGTGGATGTGTCATCCGTTGGTGAGATCCACTGGTGAAGGGGCTAAGCAATCCCTTGGTTGGGGGGGTTTGTGAAGCTACATCTCTTCTGACATCCCAAGTAAATACATTTTGTAAAACTTGTGAATTTGACCCTGACCCTAACCCTGAGTGTTGAAGTGTGGCACAGTTTCTTGAGCCCTCTTCTGCATTGAGGATGAATGACTGTAAATAACCGATTCCTCAGTGGTGAAAGTTCAAATTTAGCTTCCCTGAGGAAGCCAGACCTCAGTCACCCGTGTCTCCATTATAAACACGGCGGCCTCTACACGGGTGGCTGCAAGTTTCCAGGTCCTCCTTGAAGAAGCAGCCGTGTGGTGCTTGGTGATTTGATAACATCAGCCACCTTCTGTCTTCTGTCTAATCATGGTACAAATGATTCTCCTACAAGGAAATGGATCTGGTTTCTTCCCCGATCATTGGAAGAAGCAGCCTACCTAGGGACTGCACCGTCCTCTGCATTTTCACAGCAAAGCCTGTGTCTGTCTGCGAGGAGTGTCATGTGTGTCATGGGAATCACGGGAATTCCCTTAATCCACATTTTGAGGGCTCGGGCAGCTCTGCCTGTTTTACCTGGGATGAGCAGCGGGTGGTCTCTGGCTGCTGTGGGACTAGGGCTTGGGGTGCGTCATCACATCCGGTGGCCTGTCCAGGTGGGCATCATTGCCTTTTGCCTGTTGGCTGAGGCAGCTGTGATGCCATGGGGGTCATACTTGTGTCGGGGCCAACCCAGTTCTTCCCGTGTACACCTCTCCTGCTGGAGTGCCTTTCCTTATGATGACGTGTTGAATTAGCGTGGAGAATGTAGAGAGGCTCTGGGCCTCTCCTTCCCATTCTTACTCCCTGGAGCTGTGATGCCCAACAAGGGAGCCCATAGCCAGTGGATCCTTTAAATTTAATTAGAATAAAGATTTGATTACATAGCTAAACACATTTGAAAAGAACATCACAGATTGAATTCCAGATTCAGCCCTTCAGGCCCAGTGGCCACATTTTGGGGCTCAGCAGCTGTAGGTGGCTGTTGTCTTTCTGTGTTGGCTGAGCAGATTGGGACGTTTCCGGTTCAGCAGGCAGTTCTCTTGCATGGTTCTGCCTGTGGTGAGGACACCTTGGCTGGAGAGCCTTGTGGGGATGCCTTAGGCCTCTGGTGGCAGCCAGGCTGCATGGTTTCTGTGCCCCGGGTCCTCTGCAGGCCCAGATGGATCCCACCACAGAGTCAGTACTGCTAGACTTGGGTACTGTGTGTAGACAGCAGAGGGGCACGTCCGGGCCTTGCTGACTGGCCTCCTTGGCCAGGCTCCCGTCTCCAAGTCTTCAGGGGAAATGCATCCACCATCCACACCGTGCACCAGAAGAAAACTGCAGGCTTCTCTGTGGGTGGTGAATTGAGATCATGCAGAGTGACTAGGCTTGGGCTCCTGGCCAGCGTGGAACCTGATGATAGCTTTAGGTGGAACCCGACATGCCTCCGTGTGTACATTGCAAAGAGAATGCAGTGTTGTCAACTTGAATCCAAATGTGCTCCCGTTTTGAGGTGGAAGGTTCTGGGAGTATTGGCCGTTGCTGATTGTCCTGCTGTGGAGGACTTTGAATGCAGGCACTGGTTTAGGGTAACCCTGGTTTCCTGGTCCTGTATGTGGGCATCCCTGAGTGTGCTGGGCTGGAGGAAGGCAGGGCAGATGGGAGGGTGACAAGAAGTCAGGTGTTTCCAGCTGTGGGGAGTGATGCCATCAGATGGCCAAGATCAGGAGGGTGGTGGCCAGGGGACCAAAGCGGGGGTGGGTGGAAATGCCATGTTTCCCGGGGCATGGGGAGGACCTGTTGAGCTCTATTCCTGGGCAACAGTTCTTCCATTCTCAGGAATCTGTGCCATTGTAATTGAGTAGCAAATTCTGTAATTGCTCTAATTACTTCCTGTTAAGTCCCCATCCCAATTACCATGAATTAGCAACAGTGACAACAGTTTGCCTGGTCAAGCCTTGCCAAGAAAAACCAGTGGAACTAGTTTTAGTTGCCTTGAGTTCCATCCAAATCGGATGCTTAGAGGCTTGTGTCCCCACAGCTGCTGCAGTTTCTCCTGGGTCTGGCAGGTACATTCCAGACATTCACATCTCAGCTCAGATGCAGGCGTGCACATTATTTACCGAAAATCGCACTGTGCTGTGATCGGCTTGAGCTGACGTTTTCTAGGTGGGAGGCGGAGGCCTTGGGACCTGTGAGGGACTGTCCGAGTGTCCTCTCATTGACTTGGAGCAGGTGCACATCTGTTCTTCAAAAGTTCTAATGGGATGAAATTGGAAACACAAATTTTTGAAATTCACGTGTTATGAACTCTGTTGAGTGATTTCCTCTGAAATGAGAGACTATTTGCAGACAAGGAGGTTGGCCTGCAGCTCTCCTTAGAACTGTCCTAGACCTCGATGCCATCCTATGATTTCTTCCTGAGTGTAGGGTGCGCTGCTTGAAGTAAAACCAAAGGAAAGAACGTGGTCAGTGTGCATCACTACTGCAGCCAGCTCAACGCGCCCACCCACTGGGAGGGGCGCCGGATCACTTAACATTTTAAACGCATTTAACACTAAACCAGTAATCAGCCAGTGCTTTCTGTAACCAAGTTTTCTGGCTCATGGGAACCTGACAATTGACTTTTTGGAAGAGAATACTTGCTTCTGTGGAGTGTCAATATTTGTCTCATTTCTTGAGACTTTGTTCAAAGTGATGAACGTGTGTAAATTAGGACCTATTTGTGTAAATTGGGCCACAGAGCTCTCCAGACACAGTCGGGGGGTAAAAGGCTGTGAAAGATGCCGCCTGATGTGAGCCGTGGACAGGCACTTTGGAACCTGGGATCCCATCTCCAGCCTTTCAGAGGACATAGAGGAATATAAAATGCAGATGAGAGAGTTCATATTTTGGGTGTCTCTGTTCTTTTGAAATCAAAGTGCAAAGAAAAAGTTTTGCCTCGAGGTCTTACCCCATACTTGTTTTTCTCCTGAGGTTTTAAAATTTTCTTAACTCCTTTTTTCTCCACAGATCCTTGGGGAAATTCTGTCTTCATATCTTCTTAAAAGATATGGTTAAATTGAACACTGAAATTTAAAAACATGCTTTCATACTATTTTTCTTTTAACTGATGTATCTGACATTGGTGAAGAACTAAGTGGGCGTGTTGGTTTACTTTTATTTTTTTGAGACAGTCTTGCTGTGTTGTCCAGGCTGGAATGCAGTGGCACGATCTTGGCTCACTACAGCCTCACCTCCTGGTTCACACCATTCTCCTGCCTCAGCCTCCTGAGTAGCTGGGATTATAAGTGCCTGCCACCATGGCTTGTTCATTTTTCTATTAGTAGAGACAGGGTTTCAACATGTTGACCAGGCTGGTCTTGAACTCCTCACCTCAGGTGATTTGCTCACCTTGGCCTCCCAATGTGCTGGGATTACAGGCATGAGCCGCCACACTCGGCCTGGGATATTCTTGATTGTAACTGTAATAGATCCCTTTAATAAAAACAAAACAGAACAACAACAACAACAAAACAGCTGTCTGAAAAGTCCCGAAATTAAAGAGCCCGCTTGGACAGGCATTTGGACACCAGTTGAATGGCCCAGCACAAACCATATTTACATGGGCCATTCGGCCTGTTAGATCCTTAGGGTATTTGAAGTGGTGGGGATATTTGCATTTCTGCCTCTGGTTATCGTGTTAGTATGAATTCGACTAGTGTTTGAGGGCCAGGCTCAGATCCGGGAAAACAAGAGCCCCTGACTTCACACCTCTTCTCTTCTATGTGTGTGTGTGTGAGGAAAATAGAAAGCACAAGAATATTTTTTTTTTCAATGAGCTGGAAAGATGGAAAAACAAGCTTAAGATGTTTAGTTGTTCAGAAGAAGGGAAGTGCAAGGAATACTCAGCTTTGCTGCTGCTGAAGGAGGCCCCTGGCGGAGGCTGTTTCAGAGGTGGGGTTTCTCTGAGAAAGGTAAGAGGCAAATAGGATGGCCCATCTGGTTTGCCAGAGATGGGGAAAGTTAGTATCCCCAAAACAGCCTCAGCATTCTGGCAAAGGCGTTGGAAAACCCGCTAGGGTGTGGGACCCTTGTTGGCCACTGGGTAGAAGGAAAACATTGCTGGTCCTGAGGACTGTACCGTTCTTCCACTGCTATAAAGAACTACCTGAGGCTGGGTAATAAGGAAAAAAGGTTTAATCGGCATACAGTTCTGTGGGCTGTACAGGCTTCTACATCTGGGGAAACTTACAATCATGGTGGAAGGTGAAGGGGAGGCAGGCATGTCTTCACATGGCTGGAAGAGGAGAGAGAGTGAAGGGGAAGGTGCCATGCACCTCCAAACAACCAGATCTCAGGAGAACTATCATGAGGACAACACTTGGGGGATTGTGTTCAACCATAAGAAACCACCCCCATAAGTCAATCACCTCCCACCAGGGCCCACCTCCAACACAGGGTTAGAGTTCAGCATGAGATTTGGGTGGGGACACACAGCCACACCACGTCAGGCTTCCCATTCTTCTCCTGCATGTGCTTCCCAAATGGTTCTGTCATTGGTTTTTGTTTTTGTTGATACATAATATATGTACGTATTTTCTGAGTGTATGTGATATCTTGATTCATCCCTATATTAATCAAATCTGGGTACTTGGGATGTCTTTCACTTGAAATATTTTCTTTTCCTTGTGCTGGTAATGTTCAAGTTATTCTCTCCTAGCTGTTTTGATAATACACAGTAGATGACCCACTGCCATCCCCCTGCTGATTTACCAATAGTAGGTCTTGTGCTCCCATTAGGCTGTGTGTTTGTGCCCGTTGCCAGCCTCTGCCCATCCTGCTTATGAGTGAGCTCTGCTGGGCCCTGTTGACCACCTACTCTTGGCCTCCATGAGATCTGCTCTCAACTCCTGCTTATGAGTGAGAACATGCGCCGTTTCTTTGCTTGGCTCGTTTGCTTAACGCAGTGTCCTCCAGCTCCATCCATGGTGATTCCGGACCTTGGCTTCTGTGGATGGTGCTGCATTGAAGCTGGGAGCAGTCACTGGCTTCATATTCAGGGGACATGAGCCACTTTGATGTTCTCAAGCAGCCTATCCCCAAAGCCCTCTGTGGAATGCCGCATTCCTTTGTGCCCTTGGCTTCCACTAGGATGAACCGTTGGAAAGTGGATTTGAACGCTTGGTTTCTGTCTTTAATTGGTACCCGGCTGCACTGACCAAGCAGGGGTCCCAGTGACCCTGGACACTACCTCACATAAGGTCCAAAGATGCTGTTAGGTTCTTTTTTTAACTTAAAAAAAAAAAAAGAAAAAAAAAAAAAAACAAAACTATGGACCTGATTAAGATATAGCATTATAATTTAGTGTTTTTCCTATTGGAAAGGTGTATATTTTATTTTCTAAGAAGGAAAGAAATCCTGTTAAATACTCTAACCACAGATTAAATCATGTCAAGGAAAGAGGTACTATTTTGGGGGAAAATTGTCCCTTCATGTCAAAGATCAAGGGGATGAATTCCATTGTTTAATTGAGTTAATTATGAAATCTTAAGTGGTTTTGAGAAGACGAGCTGCGGATGCTGCAAAACATGAGACTGATGCTGATTTAACGTTAGTCAGCCCTGACAGAATGTGGCTAATATTTAAAGCTTGCTCCAGTATTGCTTGATAGATTGTAAGTTAAAGTAAAGATTGGTTTGATGCTTTTATTTTACAAAATATTGAGGAAAAGTTTGACAGCCAAGGAAACAGCCTTCAACCAATTTATTCCTAATTTCTATCACCAGAAAAATTTGTCCTGTTAATTCCAGAATTTACTTTTGGAAAGTTCCTGTAAGGAGAGCAGAGGTATTGGTGGTTGAATGATGACTTGAATTTAGGTGAAGATCGTTAAATATTTCATAGTCATGTTTGTCTTGGTGGTTTTAGCAATTTTATATTAAATTTAGAACTGCAAGTCAAACCAAATGTGTTCTTTTGCTTTTGTGATACTCCTTTGTTTGTATGACTATACTTGTAAAGAATGATAAAATGTGTATAGGGCATTTTCTCTGTGTAGATATTAGGATTTTTAGGGAAACAAATTAATCATTCTTCTAATAGACATTGTGCTGTGTGTTGGGTCCTTTGTATATTAGTTGAATTATTATAATGAGGACCACTTGAAAGTATGTTTCTATACAAGATATTTTATATGCTGCCTTGTGTTATGCAAAATCCTTCATCCTCTAAGAAGACTAAGTAATGGGTTGGAGGAGAGGTTTAATTCCCCATTAGGTCTATTCCGAATGCCCAGAACTGAATGCGAGTATGAATTATGTTTTCGAAGTGGGGTGTGTGTGGTGAACTCCTTTTTAGATCATGGGAGGAGGAGGTAAAGCAAAGATCAGATTTGCTGATGAACATTTGTGCATATTCTAGTGGAGAATTCATATGACTTGACTGCACCTGCGTACTCTGATTTTGGTGTCGTTAGTGTCCGTAGCCACAAGCCTCAGCTGAAAAAGAAAGGCTTCCTGGATGGGGAAAATAGGAATCGGTAAGAACCTGAAATTGTCTGTCATGGCCTGTGAGTCACAGGTAAATAAACCTGCCTGAGGGGACGTTGGCTGTACAGTATTTTCCTTCTGTTTTAAGACTGTCAGAAAAAGGTCAGTTCTATTGTGTTGGGTTCCTGGACCTCATCTTTGCTGCAGAGGGGACTTGCCATTATACCTCTTGCCCCCAGTGCCCAGGAGGCTGATGCCACATAGAAGACCTGCAGGTCAGTGGAGTTGAACAGGCACCGGACACGCTGTGCACCTTGGAACACATCTGAGAAGTGCGTCCTTGCAGCAGGTCTGGGGTGAGAGTGTGTTCCATCTCCTCTGCCTTCTCTGGCTTTGCGGGCCTTTGAAGTTGGGCCCGGAAAGTGAAATTAGTTTCACTTTCTCGAGGTCAAAGCCGGAATCAGGCTCATCATTTCCTGCAGTGTTCACAGCAGCAGCTCGTAAACTCGACATGACCTGAATCCGGATAGTCGAGGTTCCGCCCTGCTTTGTGACTCGGTTGTGTGTGGTCTTGAGAAAGTGAACATGGGTTTTCTTGACGCTGAGGGGGCCGAAGAGACCCCCCCTTCACTGAAGCATTGGACCCTCCAGTCAGGAGGCAGCAGGGACTCGGGAAAGCCCCACATGCCCTCCAGTTCCCTTATGTTGAAATGGTTTGTACTCGGCCATGCCGGGTCATTTTGGGAGGTAAGTGGGGGGTTCACATGGGGGTATGCAGTATTCTTAGGTGTCAGGTGCGAGAGTTGAATTTGTAGAAGCTGTGCAGATAGGAAAGGACCTGGCAGGGAGTGCTGTTTACACGGAGCCCATTTAACGCGAGGTCTGCGCTCTCCCTGGGTCCGTGTCTGACCGGTGTCTCCCAGTCTACAACGGGACGTTCACGTGACTCGGCTCCATCATCCCACTCTGTGTAGATGTCCGAGGATCTGTGCGTGGCTGCTCTGTTAGAGTGAGTTATGCTAATGAACTGAGAAACAGTGAACAAACCCTGAATTGGTCAGCACTGGTTCCACGGCGAGTTCTGCCGTGGTTGGAGTCATTCATCATAAAGTGTGCTGGACTCCTATGCAGAGCTCTGATTTTCAGAGGCCCTTTAACTTGGCAGCTAACCAGCGGCTTCCTTCAGAAGACATTTGAGTCCCCTTTACCTGCCAGGGTGACCCTGGGAGTTTGAAGATGAGTGAGACAAGCCCTCCCTGTCTTGTGGATTTTACTGTCCAGAGGGGAGACAGATGTAGATGGTGAAGGAGGCCCTATCGAGGTCAGCGCATGTCGGTTTTATTTCTGTAGCACTTGCTGTGTTCAGGCTGTGCCCCGGTCCATGTGCAGAGCATCTGGGGACCCTGCCCATGGCATCCCAGGCGCAGCTAGCATCTGCACCATCTTCGTACTTGACCTGAATTTTGGGGGAAGTACTGAGGATGGCTTCTGCCTTTGCTGGAGAGGGTTGGAGTCAGGGAAGTCCTCCACAAGGAGATGATCGCCAGCTGATTCCTCAAGAAAGAGAGGTGGTTCCCACAGGGGCAGAGCAGGGCAGCATGCACAGACGTGGGTGTGGGGTCTGGGGCAGGTGCGTCTGAGTGGGGTCTGCTGGGAGACAGCGGGAGTGAGGTGTGAAGGCAGTTGGAATTTACAGGATAAATTATCACTAAAGTGATGCTGGGGAAACAGATAAAATCAGGACTCTCTAGGGTAAAAGTGGACCTAGGGTTACCTTGGGCGTGGGTGTTTTCAGGCTCTGAAGGCAGAGATTTAGGAAATTGGGCAGAGTTGAGCCCCAGATGAGGATGAAGGCTACCCTTGGGGGGGATGTTGAATGAGACAGGGATGGAAACCCAGTGAATATCCTGGGCTCAGTCGGGCAGGAAGGCAACAGAGGAGACTGGTGCCCTCAAAGACCCTGTGGGTCCTGCCTCTCAAAGTGCTGGGATTACAGGCATGAACCACTGCTCCCTACCGTTACTGGTAAAATTTCTAAGCTACTGTCTCTCATACCCACTCCCGTATTTTTTTTTTTAAACCAGGTTTATGGCTGTATTTTTTGCAAGGGAACCAAACAGTTACCTGTTTGAAGTACAAATAACACGATGTTTAAAAACCAAAAAAGGTCATTTTGCACAGAAGTTTCCAAATACCCAGTTGGTTTGAGCCTTGCATTGCAGTGCCACTACCTGCTCTTAAATTTCTACACGATGTAGAGATAGCGAGGCAGGGACCACTCATACATCTTCAAGTTTTGATTCTATTAACTTGGGTATATTTTCAATTATTTTGGCACACCTGTGAGTGTCGCAAGCAATGCCAGGGTATTTATTTTGAAGCTTGTCAAAGGAAAGTTGGGAAGATTTTCACATTTTTAGAATTTTCATGGTAGTTATAATTTACAAAGAATGTAAAATTGTGTAGTCATTATTTTGCTTTTTTCTAGATGTGTCCCTAAACAGGGTTGCTAACTAATTCTACATCACAGGATTCAGAACTGTACCCTTTTGGAGCCGATGTCTGTAATCGAGGAATTCCGCCTCGTCAGTTCACTTTAAACGTGTTTAAAAGGTTTTCTTTATCCTAGTTGGAACCTGTGGCTATACTTTGTTTTGACTGCTGAGGAATATTCCATGATGGAAACTGTAATTCATCTGTTTGTCATATCGATGGACATTTGGATTATTTTGGGAGGGTGTGTATGTCTATTCAGCCTTCATTTTTTCAGGATTTTTTGTAGAAGATAATGTAACAGTATAACATCCTCTGCTAGGGAGCCAACATGAACCCTGATTACAGCCACACAGACACTCACACCTTGTTACCAATACACAGAACCATTTTCTTAAGTTGAAACACAGTAGCAGAACCTGAAGCCATGTGAATGGGTCCTCCGATCTTACACTCGGGAATTCACTTTTTATTACTATGTCTGCTAATTAGGAAGCATATCAATTATACAGAAATCTGAGAATGTATAATTATACATTTATAACAGAAGAAAACTTATTTTTAATACCCCAGAACACATGGCTATGTTTTTCCCTCATGCCCCACCACTGTTTTCTTTGCTTGAAATGTGAAATGACACTTGAATAAGGTTTTCTAGCGACTGTTAGACTGGCATAGTTCTTCAGAGACAGAGGATGTAAAGCACATGGAGAATTTCTGTTTGTGGAATGTGATTTCCCGGTGGCCTCATTCAGGCTGCCGCCGCCTTCCCCTCTGGCCGCCTGCACCGTGGGACGTCTGAGGAGGTCCCTGTTTCATCCTCTGGAAGTTCTGAAAAGGAAGGAGAGGAGGGCGTGCAGGGTGTGGTACCTTTGTGTTGGTCCTTCGAGCTATTATTTGGAGTCTCGGCTGCCTTGGTGGTTGCTGCCTTTATGTCCCTAGCTCGTGGCTTTGTCCTTGTGTCTAACAGGCAGACAGATGGAAAGGGAAGTTGTATTCAGCCAACAGCTTGATCTTATTCTCAAGGCTCAAATAGACTGGGTATTTGGAGACTTCTACGTAAATTGGCATTTTTGGTTTTTAAACATGGTGTCTTATTTGTACTTCAAATGGGTAACGGGTTCTCTTGGAAAAAATATAGCCATAGAGCTGGTTTAAAAAAAAAAAAAAAAGGGAGTGGGTGTGAGAGAGCGGCTTAGAAATTACACCAGTAACGGCAGGCCATGGTGGCTTAGGCCTGTAATTCCAGCACTTTGAGAGGATGAGGCAGGTGGATCACCTGAGGTCAGGAGTTCGAGACCAGCCTGGACAACATGGTGAAACCCCGTCTGTACTGAAAATATGAAAATTAGCCGGGCATGGTGACAGGCACCTATAATCCCAGCTACTTGGGAGGCTGAGGCAGGAGAATCACTTGTACCCGGGAGGCAGAGGTTGCAGTGAGCCCAGATCGCACCACTGCACTCCACCCTGGGTGACAGAGCAGAAACTCCATGTCAAAAAAAACAAAAAACAAAAAAACCACCCCAGTGATGGAAACCTGACTGTGTCATCTGTGATGGAGATAGCGGATTATTTCGTTTTTAGTGACAGGATGAATTGGATATATTTGCAGTATTGATCTTGACAAGGGAAATGGTCAGAACCAAATGTGACGCCCAGCTTGGGCCTCGCCGTTGGCAGAAGACCCTGGTGGGCAACAGACTGGAGACTCGGAGACCGAGGGGAGAATTCTCATGCCGTGATGCTATTGCAGTCACTGCTTCTGGACTCCTGCTGGAGGGAGCGGTCCCCTGGCTTTGCAGGCTTTGGTGTAGTGGAGACCTTCGGACCTGCCTCTCCTGACACACCTGTGGGTGTGGCGAGCAGTGCCAGGGCTGAGGCACAGGTGCTGAGACCGGAACGTGGACGGGAGAGGCTGCACACGGTGCGCGGCAGGCGTCTGCTCAAGCAGCTGGGGGTTTCCGCAAGGGGGCGGGGCGATGGTTTTCTTCCTTGAATTTGGGTGGGGAGGGTGTTCTGGGGTGCTGTGTCTGCACTTGTGTTGCTCTGAGGTCAAGGTGTGGCCCCGAATCCCTGTCCCTCTGCCAAAGTGAGGGTTTGCCCATTTTCAGGTCAGATTTCCCTTGGGTCCTGGCCTCTAGGAGTTGGGGTCATTCGAAGGGGGCATGAGCACGGTGGACGCGAGTCGGCCTCTTCGTCTCCCCCCAGCTCCTGGGCTGTGTGTGAAGAGCTGCCCAGCGGAATCGCCCTCCTTCCTGGTGTTTCATTCACCAGAAATCGTTCTCACTGTGGACTCTTGACTCAAATTTAATCCAGGAATGGAACGTGCTGTTGCTGGATGCCACACACAACATCAGGAGCCTAGTTGGGGATTATATGATCTTACCCCACACCTTAAAACTGAAGACTCTAATTGTCAGGCCTCTGAGCCCAAGCCAAGCCATCGCATCCCCTGTGACTTGCACGTATATGTGCCCAGATGGCCTGAAGTAACTGAAGAATCACAAAAGAAGTGCAAATGCCCAGCCTCGACTCAACTGATGACATTCCACCACAAAGGAAGTGAAAATGGCCAGTCCTTGCCTTAAGCGATGATATTTTGTGAAATTCCTTTTCCTGGCTCATCCTGGCTCAAAAAGCTCCCCCACTGAGCACCTTGTGACCCCCACTCCTGCCCGCCAGAGAACAACCCCCCTTTGACTGTAATTTTCCTTTACCTATCCAAATCCTATAAAACGGCCCCACACTTACGTCCCTTCGCTGACTCTTTTCAGACTCAGCCCGCCTGCACCCAGGTGAAATAAACAGCCATGTTGCGCTCACAAAGCCTGTTTGGTGCTCTCTTCACATGGACGCGCATGACAGTAGTTAAGGAGATACTGAAGTCTTTGCCAGCTCCAAGAGCTTTTTCAGTTTGTTGGGCCATTTTAGGCAGAAGGAAAGGCTTGCTTAGAGAATCTTACAGAAATGTTTGGTGCAGCGCCGCTAAACCGTGGAATAAATGTGTAACTTTCTGTGGCGGCCCTCTGGAAAGAGATGCACTTTGAGTGCACCCTGGCCTGCTCGCTACAAGAATCGGCTGTGTCACCCCGCTTTCCGTGGGTCTGCAGGTGTGCGTGGTCCATCGCCCTGCACTGTGGCCGTGGAAGGGAAGATGATCTGGAATGCTGGCGACAGTTCTAGGTGCGTGTTGATATGTGTGCTGCTTTCTACAGGTAAGAACATTTCTGTTTAATAAACATCTCATCAGGATGATTGCAAGATATTTGAGTCTCATTCAGTAGTGTTTCTGGGTTCATTCTGTTTTTAATCTGCTTTCTAGCACTAGGCAAGTGAAGACATGGAAAGTAATAAACCCATCGAACTTGCAGAGACGTGGTGTTGTGTAGGAGCAAACTGTAGCTTCTGGCTCTGTTTAAAGATTGTAGTAAACTCTTACCTGGCGTGGTCACATTTGTTTAATCGAAATGTGAATGAGTCAAAGCTGGCACCTGCATTGTTGATGAAATACCAGATTTTAAAGGAACATGTCGATATGCCGTAAGATACCAGCAAAGTTCCTCGCTGAGGTTCTGCACGGGTTCGGAGGAGCTGGGCCTTGCATCACCAGGGTCGTCTCTGGTAGCAGATGCTCAGTGTTGGACATTAGTCACTTAGCCTTTCCAGGGCCGAGGAACAGTTCGCTGTGGTGTTTTTAGAACCTGTATTTTGAGTCCGTTTGTCCAACTTGACTCGAAGTTGCTGCCCAGTTTCAGACCTTTGCCTCACACCGTGCGCTCATTTTCTTGTCCCCTGATAACTGCCTCAGTTGCCTCCAGCCTCACAGTCGAGCCTCATCGTTCATGGACACAGGCTCCGTGGTGGGGCCCAGGCCGCGACTCCGGCTTGCACAGTTCCATGCCTGTCACCGTGGTTTATCACACCACTCCCGGGATCTCCCGTTTAGAGGAAGAGAGTCCCTTTCCTGCAGGCCCTGTGTGGTGTGGAAACCACCCCTACCTACCTTTCTCCTGTTTGAACTGTACCGTGAAGCTACTTCTGTTCTAGTCAACCGTCAGAATTTAAGGTACGGTGATTTATGTAACTTATCACACGCTTCTCAGCGGTTCTTTATGAATTTCATTCTGTTGTGAAATTATTGCAGTTTTCATGGCTACGCTGGTCTCAGGTTGTGGCCCTTGGTAACTATCTTGAAATGAATTGCGTTCCCCATTGTGTGTTAAGGTTTTGTCTGGGAGCTGTTGAGGCCTCACCTCTGCTTAGGGCAGTGGCTTTGCTCTCCTGACAAGAGGAAGAATCTTATTTAGAGCATTTCTGATGTGGTTTTTGCTTCCAGACAGAATTACTTTTTTCACAGAGATGGCCACTAAAGTTGTAAATTATGCTCAGGAAGACACACGGGTCAGCTGACAGAGTGGAGTCCAGAACAGACCCAAAGACGCAAAAGCAATTCAGTGGAATTTGAGTCTTTTCAACAAATTTTGCTGGAATTATGGGACAGCCATATGCAAAAGAGTGAAAACAAGGAGAAATTCCTGTATGAAAATTAAGGTAGACCATAGCCCTGAATGTAAAATGCCAAACTACAAAACCTGTAGAAGAAACGGAAATTGTCAACACCTAGGGTTAGAGCTCTTAGCCATGATACCATTATCCATAATCAAGGAAGAAACAAGTAGGGTAAGACTCATCAAAATTAAACTTTTAATGTAAAAGACACCCCTAGGGTATTGAAGAGACACATTTTCTATAGAGGGGGAGAAGATGTCTACGAACCATGCAGCCGGCAAAGGACTTGTATCCAGAATGCACAGGACTCCCATGGCTCATGACAGAGAACAAACCACCTGACTTAAAAGTGGGCAGAGACCTGAACAGATGCTTCACTGAGAAGGATGGGAGGATGGCCCGAAAGCATCTGAAATGACCTTCAGCATGACTGGTTGCACCGAGATGTGCACCGAAGCCACAGTGAATTTGTTCACACCCCTGCTGGAGCACCTGACTAAGGTCTTCCGAAAGCCCCAGGTGCTGGTGAGGACAGGCAGTCGGGACTCCTGTGCGATGCTGGGGTTCAGCACGGTGCAGACAACTTGGCGGTTTCTTACAAAACTGATCTCACATAAACGTGGGACCTGGTGACCCCACTCCTGGGTATTTACCCTCGAGAAACAGAAGCTGATGTTCAAGAAAAACTGTGCCCAGATGTTAATAGCACTGTCTATAGTTGCCCAAAACAGGTTACAATGTGCCGCAGCCATACGTGGAATAATAAACACCCAGCAGCCCCGAGGCCGGGGGCTGCTGATAACAGGACACCCTGGGTGCACCTCCAGGCACGATGCCCAGGAAAGAGACAGGCTGAGCCTGCTGTGCTGTGACCTGCCCCTCCGACAATACTCACAAAAGACAGACCAGTGGGAATGGAGAACATGGAGACGGTGATTGCTGGGAATGGGCGGGTGTGCTTATGAGGTCTCGTGAGTGGGTCTGGGGCTGTGGGACTGTTCTGCTTGTGTGATGATGATGATGATGGGAATATTTGTGCCGAAATCCACAGAACTGAACACTGTCCACTTTACAGTAATTTTTAAAAAGTGGTAATATGCTCATTTTCAGTACTGTTTTTAATGGAAGATGGAGTTTGCAGACAATTCGTTAAGGCAAGCCTGTCTCGGTACCCGGATTGGGTTGGAGTAAGCTCATTTTCAATACTGTTTTTATGGAAGATGGAGTTTGCAGACGATTCATTAGGGGCGTGTCTCAGGGCCGCTGGGTTGTGTTGGGTTGGAAAAGCCTTCCCTGTTGCAGGCAGTAGCATGGGGCATGGAAAGGATATCGCCACGGAAACACATAGAATCCTTTGAGGAAACATGTGCATTTCTAACTTGCTATAAGATAGAATTGGAATTTGTAATGGTTTTGTTTTCTAGAGTCTTGGTAGAATAGGGAGACAGTGTAATGAAAGCTAATTTTGAAATGAAGAATTTTAAAGATTTTCAACAGCAATAGCTCTAGGAAGTCCCTGGAAATGTAAAGATGTTCAGTAGCGATAGCTCTAGGAATAGTCACCCTGGAGTTGCTTCTTGAGCATTGGTTTCCTGGCTGTATCTTCCGACTTTCATTTTTAAGTTTTGCTGTGAGTTGGGGATGTGTGGGAATAGCCATCGGTGTTGGGTAGGAGTGGCCCTGCAGGGGTGCATGTGTCCCGAAGCCTGGGGCACTGTTTCAACCTAGCTTGGAACATGGGGACTGTTGTCTGTGGCTGGAGTAAGAGTACCAGCCTGGCAGGCTGGGGGAGCCCACGGGGTGGTCTGGGCACACTGTCCTCCCTGCCTGCAGGACAGCAGCTGGAGGAGCTCGAAGGCTGCCTGCCTCGTGGCTGTCAGCGCAGCAGCCCCTCCTGTCACTGGAGCAAGCTTTGGATCCAAGAGTCTCTGCGCCTGGACTTGCCTCCTGGGACCTCCGCCACTGTCCTGAGGGCCCTGGTGCCACTTTCCCTGTGGGACCCAAGCCTCAGACAGCTGCGACTCCAGATTTGGTTGCTTTCCCTGACGTCTTCTTCCAGCACGAGTGCTCACTTCACTCAGTGCAGAGCCTCAGGTTCCCTCCAGATCCCCAGAGATGGAATCTCCCAATTTAACAATATCGATGGTGACAAGATTTGAGCGGCACTGATTTAACTCAGCTTCCAGAGTTTAAGTTCTCAAGACACAGTCCTGCTCCTTCCCTGTCCTGATCCTGTGTGGCTGGTGTGGATGTGGGGTTTCCAGAGGGTGTGGCTGAGGCAGAGGCTGGTTGTGGGGTTTCGGTTGTGTGGAGTGGGGGATCAGTGGACACTGGCTTTCCCAACTCACTTTCTATGTAGCTCCCAGTTTCTCAAAATCATAATTATCTTGGATTCCCTGTGAAACTGGGAGTCAGGCCTTGTGTGCAGTGCTGGGTGGCCATGACAGGGCAGGAGGGAGAGATGAGAACAGGGAGGATGGGTTTGTCAGGGGAAGAAACCCCTTGCCGAATCCCTGTGTCTGTTTTAGGTTAAAGACGAATGGCTGGGTGACAGATGTCTCACCGTTGTGGCTGGACCTTGCTGTGCTGAACCCTGAGCAGGGGCCCCAGCAGCTGCCTCCTGCCAGGCCGGGGCCACAGGGCTGGGCTTCTGCCTCTAGGGTGGGTTGCAAGGGCTCGTGCCAAGGTACAAGGGTCTGCACAGCTCCTGTGTGACCTGAGGGACATGTGAGAAGCTGGTCTGTGCTCCTTACCTGGGAGAAGCTGAGCTCACCTGGACCAGAGCCTCTGGGGAGGTAGGAAGGCAGAGGCCTAGAATTCCTGCTTTCCCCAGACAGCAAGAAAGCACCTGCTCTGAGATGCCCTCAGCGGCCATATATAGTTGATTTTAACATGAGGGAAGATGCCAATTAACCCGGCTCTGTGGGGAGCTTTGAGGAGTCCAGGCCCTGGGCCCCAGGCTTTTTTATATGTTCCTTCCTGAACAAAAAACAAAAGAGGCTGATGTCCACTGCATGGGGTAGCACATGCCGAACTTGTGTGGGGCTTGTCCCTGCGTTTCCTTGGTGCTCCTCCCTGCCCCCACAAACACCAGCCGTTCCAGGCTGAGGCTTGTCCTGGTTAGACCCTCACTGATGGGGTCTGTGATCCTGGATCGAGGGCCCAAGCACTTCTTTCATTATTAAAATGATTCACCTGAGACGCATGACTGCCTCTAAACATCTCGTGAGCATGAGATACAGCCAGTGCCACCGAACCAAGCTCAATATTCTAGTGTAAAGGAGAAATTTTACTTTTAATGTGCTCCTGGGACTCAGATGTAAATATTCAATTCCCGTTAAACTTTGAAGACCTTGAGAACCTCTGAGATTCCTTGGAAACTACTCCTTGGCCCCACGACTAACTCTCCTGTGGAAGGAGGCTGGGGTGGTCCGTGGGGGAGGACCGGGTGGTCCGCGGGGTCTGGGGTCCTGCTGCGTTCTCCAGGATTCCTTCCGTTTCATCATTAGTCCCAGCTCTTCAGCAGGTGGAGCAGATTCACTGACATTTCCATTATTTTGTTCCTGTGTTCACTCAGTTAACTGAATCAATATTTACCAGAAATAATTGATGGTGAGATGGGAATTATTGGTGATTCCCGGACACAGGCAGTTTGTATAGATAAGCGTGTTACAGTGTCTGATTTCCGAGATGTTGGTCCACACCTTCTCAGGAACACACTTTCAGGGGTAGATTCCTGTGCAGGAGAAGCTGTTTTACCCCGAGACGCGGTGGCGGCCCCTGCACTGGCATGGCAGGGTGGCTGTGTGACTGGGCAGGGCTGGACGTGCTCCTGCCTGCCCCTGCGCTGGGCGCCTGCCTCCGCCGCACATCTGTGTCGAGGGTGCCTGCCTTGGTTCCCCCAGCTCGAGGTCATAGAATTGTACCTTCCTTGACACATTTCTGTATAGAGATGATTAGATCTGGGGGCTGAATCTCAATCTGACATGCATGTGGGTAAATTATTCACGTGAATGACTTGGGTTCTCTATATTCAGGGTCAGGAGACGTGAGGTGGGTTTGGAGATGGCTGCCTGGCCTCAGGAAGTTTCTCTCAGAGCCTGTTTCTTTCTCTAACAAAGTAAATAATTCCTACCTCACCAGGCTTGACACACACTCAGTACTCAGATGCTGTCTGGTCTTTATTATAGTTAGTATTTGCTGAACAGCGTGGCTGGTAAGAAAATGCATTATCTTTACAATTTATAGAATGTCATACAAGGCAAGCATGGAACTCGGACACTATCCTAATCTGAAGATGCTGGTGCTTACTCTTCTCCTTAAGCATTTTATTGTAATTCTGGTGTCTGTCAGCCGAGTCATATGACGGTACCGCACGCATGATGCCAGCTCTCAGATACCTAGGAAGGGGGAGCCTGAGGCTGCCAGGGAGCATCCCTCCTGCCTCCAGCCCTCGGGGGTTTCTCTCTCTCTCTCTCTCTCCTTCCCTCTGTCACTCCCTATCCCCCGCTCCCCTCCCTGCCCCCCTCACTTACTCTACAACAGAGGCCCAGACTTTGACAAATCCCAGCTGGGCCTATTTAACTCTTGGCTGGGAAACCAGAGGGAAAGGGGCCCAGTTATTACAGAAATCCAGAGAATTGAAATAGAATGTGAGCTACTTTTGTGTCTTGTTTTTCATTTTAATCTGAATATAAAAGGCAAGTGTCAAAACAAAATCGGTGCTAACTGCGCCACACAGCTCCGAGTCTGCCTTGTCGGGGCTCCGTGGGTTCTCACTCCCTGGCCTTCTCCATGAGCATCTGGACATGCCGTGGGCTGCAGAAAGCATTCAGCTATGGTCCTTTGAATGTTCCAGAGTCACATTTAATAAAAATCTTCACATTCATCCATGGCCAAGTCTTGATTTAATAACAGATATTGCAGGTCTTTGGGTGGGGCTCAGCCTCTGTTTTAGAAGCAGCTGCGCCATCCGAGGGGCAGGTCCGTGTGGGTTGGTGACCCAGTCCTGGTAGTGGGGGGCCTTGAATTTCTAGAAAGTAGTGATGCAACCTGTGGCATACATAAAAAGCTTCTTGTGCCCCCCTGAGAAGCTGGGGCTTCCCCTCAGTACTGTGGTGTGCTGTGTTTGTGATTGTGCCAGATGCTAAAAGGGTTAGGGAGATGCCTAAAAACCAGGCTCCCAAAGACAGCCCTTCATGTCTGGTGTTTTCACATATGTATGCACACCTGTTTGACATGTGTACACCTGCTTCATGCATGCACCTGTTTCATATGTGTACACCTGTTCGTGTGTACATTCACCTGTTTCACGCATGTGCCTGTTTCGCACGTGTAGGCCTGTGCATTCACCACCCTGTATTGCGTCATACATTGTATTTTACAGATTGCTTTTCACTTTGTATTGTGAGCTTATAATGACTTTATGAAGAAAAGAGGGGGCCCTGGCAGCCTTTGGCTCTGAGAAACGTGATGTCGCGGGAACAGATGAGACAGCCCGGGTGAGGCCGGCAGAGGCCGTCGTGTCCTGGGAGCCCGTGCGCATCCACTGTGCGTCGCTGTGTGACAAGTGACCCCAAAGCCTAGTGGCTTAAGGCAACATACACGTATGACTGTACAGCTTCTACAGGTTGCAAATTCAGGGCAGCCCTGCTGAGCGGTTCTGGCCCAGTCCCCTTGGGTCACTGTGAAGATGTTGTCCCTATCCAGGACTGCGGCCATCTGTAGGCTCAGCTGGGCTGGAGGTTCTGCTCCAGGATGCTGTGCTGACATGTCTGCGGGCGGAGGCCTAGTCCTCCACACCTGGCCCCTCCCTGGGGGTGCCAGGTGCATCCCTGCCCAGGGCTGCTCCTTTCCCCAGAGACGTGGGAGTGCTGGTCTTATGCCCAGCGTCAAGGTGGCCGGTCCCCTGGGCCATACTGACCAGCCCTGAGCTCTGCAGGAGGGAGCATGCAGCCGTATGAGCCCCAGGAGGGAGGTCATGGGGCCATCGAGGGCTGGCTTCTGGGCCATGTGAGAAGCCTTGGGTGTTGCCTTAAAGCTGAGGAAAATGGCAGAATCTGGCTGGGAGCTGGAGAGAGAGGAGAGCATGCGTGTGGGTTTGCCAGGCCCTGAAGGTCGGGACAGGGCTAGAAGTACTCACATTCACAGATCCCTTTCAGGGTCAGGGCTCACAGGGTGTTCCTTTGTGACTCAAGGTACGTGCTTGTTGAGGGTGGTTTTCTGTGTTTTGTTTGATGCATCAAGAAGAAGGTTATTTTTAGTGCGGTAGGTGTAGGGGGTGAGTCTGGGGCTGCTGATCCCAGAGGAATGTCCTGGAATGGAAGTGTGGACAGGACGGAGGGCCAGGTGCCAACGGGCAACAGTGTGGAGGGAGAGAGGCTTGTTGCATGTGGCCGGTAGATGGTGACGTGTTGGAGTGACAGGGTCTGTGAGGGAAGAGCCTCACAGTCTAAGGGCGTCAGTCTAAGGGCGTCGAGTTTGCTGAGGAATCTCCGAAATGTCCTGGTACAGACGGGTAGCGGCTGCTGGGGCGTGCGGATCCCCCTCTTGGGAAGGTGCGGGTGGCTGCGTGAGGACAGCCTGAGGTCCGGGTGCCAGAGACGGTGGCGTGTGCAGCAGGGCCTAGGACAAGCCTGGGATTCGATTGTGGAAGAGGTGGGTGCTGTGAGGGAAAGGCCGCTGCGACTGAACTCTACTGGGATTCCCGTGAGAATGTGAGGTGTGTCGGGGGCAGGGTCAGGAGCAGACTTGTTTCCCCTACTCAGCGGCTACTCCTGCAGGGCTGGGCGACAGTGGAGGTGGCGCAGGAAGGCGTTCGCTGAAGCCCGTGTTCTGTGACTTGACAGGTGTTCCTCCCATGAGGGTGGAGTGAAGACTGGACGCTGGGTGGCTTTTTGGGAGCTGCGTCCTGCGTGACCCCGTGTGTAGTGGGCTCACAGCAGAGCTTGAGTCCTTCCTTTACAGATACTTTTCAGAGTTCGCCCGCCTTTAGATTCTCTGATTAACGTGTGTGATCAGAGTCTGCCACCTGCCAGGCCAGGAGGTTCCCCGCATGTGGCTGGTCCCCTGACACCCTGAGAAACGTGACTCGAGAGGATCACCCGAGTTTCCTAAATATGAGTCACTTGCCTTCTCTTTGCTTTCATGCCTCCCCCAGGGTGGGCCAGTCCCGTCAGCCGCAGCGATACCTGCATGCTGGGGTTACAAGGAGATTGGGGGTGTGGTTCCCCAGGGAGATTCGGTGACTGAGGATGCTGTCATAGCAGCCAACATGTCCTTATTGTTCTCACTTTTAATGAAGTTCAGTTACTAGGTTTTCCGATGCACAATGACATCCTTGTGAAAAATTGGTGATCAAGGAAGCAAAGAAGTGTGGGAAAATGATCCTGCCCTTAAACTTAAGAAACGATAAAACAGCAAAGAGCCCTGAAGAGCCCATGAACCTCCTCATGGGGCAGTGAGGAGACACCTCAGTAATGGCTTAAAAAAAAAAAAAAAGAAATCAGATAATACTGAAGAAAACGTAAACTAAATTTTGGGTCTCTATGGGTAAAGAGATTGTGGTTTACATTTTGTAGGCATGTGTGTTTACACTTAATTATTTTTCTTTGTTGGATTTAGAATTAGTCACAATAAACACGATTTTTTTTTAACTGGAAAAAAAATTGGGGTAAGTATACAAAGTCTAATCCCTTTGTGATATTTCTGTACTGTGAGACTCCAGATACAAAATTGAAGCCCAGACTCTGTCTCTAATGAACCGGAGAGAAAAGTGGTCATCTCCTTCAGGACAGTCTGGCCTCCAAGCATCTGTCTATCCTCCCAGTCTTGGGCACACCTGCATCACTGGGGCTTCCTGCCAGGCTGTGACTCTGTGCTCAGGTTTCAGGAGCACCTAGAACAGTTTTCCTGGGAGCTCCTTCTTAGTCCTGGATCCTGGAAGCACAGGCTTTTGATGAAGGACTCTCCCCACTGCCAGGTAACTCGATGATTTCCCCCCATTCTGTATTTCTCTCATGGGGCGCAGAGAGTCTGGGCGTGGTGTCCTGGCCCTGGAGCCAGCTCTAGGGCTGCATGGCGGTCTTGCCTCTGCCCCTTATGTGGGAACAGGGCAGTGGAGAGGAGAAGGGAACCAGGGTCTTGCCCGTTCTGTGTCTCAAGAATACGGGAACACATCATCCCACTCCCTTGCACCATTTACAGCCCAAGCTTATGTGAAGTATTTAAGTTATTTTATAACTTATAACCTCCCTTGACAATGATGTATTTTATATAAGCAGCACATAGAAAGTGATAATTTTAATACCCTATCAAGCAAGATCTAAACAATAAGGAACAGATGTCACTGTAGAAAAGTTACTTTCTCCAGGAAACATTTATCTACTGCAGATGGAAATGAATCATCGCTTCCTCCTTGGCATCTCCTGATGAGCCTGTGAAATTCTGTCCTGTTTGCCACTGTTACAGTTACAAGCTATACCTTTTCTTCTATGATGTTTATTTCTTGCCTGTTCACCACCGTTACAGTTACAAGCTATACCTTTTCTTCTGTGATGTATATTTTTTGACGGCATGGACTAAATCCTAATTCCACAGTATTCAATGCACATACTCAAGAGACACTTGTTTGAATGCATGGACTAATGGAAAATAGAAGTGGTGATTTCACTTTTAATTCATTATGCCAAACTTCAAGTGTTTACACGCACAATTTTATGGTCCTTTGGATAAACTGGGCTTCTGTGCAGGGTGGTTAGAGATAGAGTGCAGCAAATGGCTCTGTGGCTCTAGGCTCACGAAGGGCTTGAGGGACTTGGTTGGCAGCACCTGTGTTGAAAACTCAGTTCCTCAAATCCATTCAAGTGACCTGCCAGCACACACAGCCCTGCTTCCCAGCTGATTTCTGCAGAGGCTTCTCCTGAATATCCCAGGTGAACGTGGGTTCAGTCAGCACTGCTGGGCTTCCACAGCAAGCCAAGTGCAGGGACGAGGGAGAAGGGGGCAGGGACGAGGGAGAAGGGGGCAGGACCCGACTCTTCCTGGGCCCCAGCGCCTGTGTGTGGGGATGCTGCCTGGCCTAGCTCTTCTTGGGGAGGTCAGGAAAACGATGGCATGGAGGGTGTATTGGCATGAGCCACTTGCTCAAATATGGATCCTAGGTCTGTGTGGGAGGCAAAATAGAAACTTATGTGGATATTGTCAGTAACGTAGCAAATATGGGCTTCTTCCCTAGGGTGGTTGACCCTCTCGCTCATCTGCTGAGCAAAGGCCTGGCCCGGCCTTCTGGGCCTCCACAGTGAGCTTTTCCCAAGCTCTGTCCACTCCGTGAAGATGGCAGGAGCCAGGGCAGACATGGGGTGTTTGTCACTTTTTTTTTTTTTTTTTTTGAGATGGGAGTGTTGCTCTGTCACCCAGGCTGGAATGCAGTAGCGCTGTCTCCACTCAATGTAACCTCCGCCTCCAGGGTTCATTCCACTCTCCTGTCTCAGCCTCCTGAGTAGCTGGGACTACAGGTGCCCGCCACTATGCCGAGCTAATTTTTTGTGCTTTTAGTAGAGACGGGGTTTCACCATGTTGGCCAGGATGGTCTCAATCTCCTGACCTCGTGATCTGCCCACCTCGGCCTCCCAAAGTGCTGGGATTACAGGCGTGAGCCACCATACCCGGTCAGGTGTTTGTCAGTTTTTGAAAGCTACATTTAAGGAATGAAATAGACCAAACAATTACTTATTTTTGAATATTGAATACTTAGTCTACCAGAACACTTAAATGTAGTTAATGTATTTGAATAATAAGGAAGAACTTTCCCTCTGTTTCCAAAGCAAAAGTATAAACAACCTTGTACTTGGCAGGGACTTCACTCTATTTCTAAAAAAGCCAGCAAGCACTTTTCCTGAAATAGACCCATCTGTTCTTCTGCATAGACCCTATTAACTTTTGAGCTACATTTCTGCTGTATCCTGATGTGATAGATTACAGAAAATTTCTTGCTACTGGAACTTGCACGATGCTTTCCTTGTAAACATCAGATAGAAAGTATGGATTGTAAATCTCAGATTAGTTGCCATCCTTGGTCTTGGTAGAGCTGCCACCGACAGCCTCCATCAGTTACAACAGAGTGCATCTCCCCAGCAACCCGGCTTAGATTGCAGACCGAGCCAGGCTCACCGAGGATTCAGTGCAACGTCTTCCAAAGCTGTAGCCACTGCTTTCGGAGGAGACTTGAGAAGCCCTCCCTTTGATGCTTGCGTGTGGCTATTCTCAGATCACAGCAGCTGCAGCAGCATATCAGAGGATGCCGGCAGGGGTGTCCTGGGTAGTGACACCACGGGTAGGGGTCTGCAGTGTCTGAATGAAATGGGCCGTGACACCGAGCAGTCTAGAGGAGTCTGCAGCCACATTTCAAAGGTGCAGTGGCCCAAGGTGAACCCCAGAACACTGAGGAGCCTGGAGTTGACCTGTCATGACTCCATTGAGAGAGCTGGCTGAATTCTGTACCTGTGCGGGCAAAAGATGCCTGTTTCTGCTTGGCCCCTTCCCAGGCCAGGGCTGGGGAGGTTGTCTGCACAGCTAGTGGGAGCTTGACTCTGTTCACACAGGGCTGAGTCCCTCAGCTTTCTGTGAGCCCAGGAAAGATAGACATGCCGAGCTCTCCTGGAAGAGGCCCCTGATGAGTTGAAGCTGAGCCTCAGGACCTTGTGGTGTGTGGGGCAGGTCAGAGTCGGTGCATGCCACGTGGGGGCCCGGCTGCTGTTGTCACTAATTGGGCTCAGCAGACGCTGCCAGTGGACGTGGCTCCTGTGGTACTTGGTTTTCTCCTCACAGGAGTGGGTTTCCCTGCGGTGAAGGTGTGGGGGCTATGACAGGCAGCCTGGCAGGAGGAAGGCACTTGTGGGGTTTTGCCCTGAGGCCCCTTTCCTCTTGAGGAGCAAGAAGGGGTTTGGGATCCTGCTTCTGGCTGTGTTCCCTTGCTAGGTTCTTGGCCTCGGGGGCGGGAGAAACTGAGTGCAGGCCTGAAGCCTGGACCCCTTCCACAGCCTCCGTGGCACTTGTGGTGGTATGCGGGACGTGGCCCTTGGATCTCCAAGCCCTACCCTGGCATGCCCGCCCGTTGGGGTATCTCAGGCACCTGCTGTGTGCCAGGCTTCTTGGTGGGGTGGGTGGTAGCAAGGGCTGTGGGGTAGAGGGGGCACCGTACCCGGATGATGATGAGAAGCATCAGGGAGGCACTTGAGGCAGTCACAGCAGAGCTGAGACCTGCAAGGAGGAAACTGACTGTGGGTGTTGGGGCTCAGGGAGCTCCCTCTACCAGAGCCACAGCGGCCAGTGAGGGCAGAGCGGGGGACCGAGGCCCAGGGAAGCCATGTGCACGGTTCGCATCAGGTGTGCAGGTCTGTCGGGCTGTGCTGCCCTTCTCAGTCCTGGCTGGGCCTGGGGTCCCAGAGGGAATGGAGGGTCCTCACATCTCCCTTTTCTTGCTTCCCTGTTGCTTCCTGGTCAAGGGATGCTTGTTTATTGTAACTCCGGCAGTTATTCTGAATATTAAGAGGCGTTTCACAAAATTGTAGGGAGAGGGACTAGGGATTCATTTTTTTTCTCCCCCTGATTTTACACGGAGGCTTCCGCTGTCTGTTAGTGTGGAGGCAGAGTGCAGATGCTCTGCAGTTATCTGTACAGGAAGAGAAGAGGTGCTGGGAAGTCACAGATCTGATCGTTGCAATAGCACTGACATTTTAAAATGGGAGAATGCTGATGTCTATAATAAGCAGAGTAAAACTTCAGTAGCTTCGATATAAAGATGCCGAGATGATCTTAGAGCCACTTCATCCGTAGATCCTTCTGCAGTGTGGAGTGTGACATCTCCACCAGCCTCTGGTCCGTGGCCGCCTGTGGGTAACTGAATGCTTGAAGTGCAAATGAGAAACTGAACTTCTAATTGCATTTAGTTTTAGTCAAATTTAAACAGCTATATGGGCCAGGCACCGTGGCTCATGCCTGTATTCCCAGCAGTTTGGGAGGTCGAGGCGGGTGGATCACATGAGGTCAGGCATTCGAGACCAGCCTGGCCAACAGGGTGAAATCCCGTCTCTACTGAAAATACAAAAAGTGAGCCGGGCCTGGTGACAGGCGCCTGTAATCCCAGCTACTCGGGAGGCCGAGGCAGGAGAATCACTTGAACTTGAGAGGCAGAGGTTGCAACGAGCTGAGATTGTGCCACTGCACTCCAGCCTGGGTGACAGAGTGAGAATGTCTTAAGAATAAAGAGATTTTAAAAAACCCTACATGCCGCTAGTTGCTTCTGTAGGAGATGGCATGGTTCCAGAAGGTAGACTTTGTGTTGAGAATTCTGCAGCGTCAGGCTGGAGACAGTCACCCTTCCTAGCAGCATGGGCCCCTGGGCTGCTCTTCTACCAGAATGGATGGTGGCATCTCTGGGAGGTATCTGTGGACTCAGATCTCTGTGGATTAGTGACTTGTGTCACTCACAGATACTTAATTTTATGGGTAAATGAATACCTGGACTTGCTGCAACTTCAGGGCGAGATTCGGGAGTAGGGAGTGAAAAGTGACAAGGGGACCCAGGGCTTGTCCTGCCACCCCCAGGACCTGGTCAGGGCACCTTCCCGTCTGAAGCCCCCAGCACCTTGTCGGGGCGCCCTCCCCTGAAGCACCCAGCTCCTGGTTGGGACACCCCTCCCCTCTGAAGCCCCAGCACCTGATTGGGGCGCCCCTCGCTCCTGAAGCCCCCAGCACCTGGTCGGGGGCACCCCTCCCCTCTGAAGCCGCCAGACCCTCCTGGCCTGCGGTGCTGCTTCTCCAAATGCTGCCCTTGGCTGTTTTCAAGGAGTCACTGGCACCCGAGCAGGCTGCGTGTGTCACTTCTTCACGGATCTGGGGTGTCAGTGAAGTCGGTGAAGCTCATTTGTCTCGTCTTCCCCCTCATGTGCCACATCTCACCTATTGTCTGTCCGAGTTCGTGTGTGTGCGTGTTGTGCGTTCTCAGGCTGTACTCAGTGCTTAGGTCACAAGAACCTCTTAGAGCAAACGGATTGTCTGCTCCTAAAGGATGCTGTGTGTTAATCGAAACAAGGTTTACTTGTGGGGTTTAAATTTCCTGGGTGTGTTGGAGGCAATTAGGGGGAAACAAGCTCTAAAAAAGTCCCTGGGAATGAGGAGGGCAATAATGAAAACAATAACTTTATACATACTTAGCAGTTGATTTAATTTCAAGGTGAATTTTGCATTTTGGGGACTCCTAAAGCTACTGTTCATAGGGATTCCTTGATGAGCTGCTTGTTTTCTGTCAAGTAGAAAGTAAAGTGGATCGGATTTGCCTTTAATTCTGACTGACTAGAATCTACTTCCCTTTTCCCCCCATTCATGTTAGGGTGGGGATTGGACTAGAAGAGCTGTAGGATCTATTTCTGATCTTAAATGAATTTTTTCTTGACTCACCTTTATTTTATTGGTGAGCTGCTATTTTTTCCTTGAATGCACTGTTCTTTGGTTTGGGAAATGTGCTATATTTGTACCGTGCTTTAAATGTACACAATGGTTCTAAATTGCTACTTTAGATATAACATCTTAGTTAAAATGTCATCCATAAATCAGGCGCAGTCTGAGGCCTGGAGACCCCTCTTGTCACTTCCTTCCAGCCGTATCTCCTTCCCTGGCCACGTTGCCTCTGGCCGCGTCTCCTCTCCCCACTACGTCACCTCTGGCCTCCCTGCCGGCCTCCCTCTCTCCCTCCCTCCCTCCTGGTGGCCTCCATGGCTCCTGCTGACTGCCCTCCCGAGGGTCTGTTCAAGGCTCCTTCCCCGTTTTCTGCTCCTGAGTGGGTCTCGGGGCCTGGATGTTTCCCATCCAGTTCATTATTTCCAGAGGGGCAGATGATACTACTCACAATATCCTAAACAGGCTGTGAGTCCACCATGCCTCCCAATAGCCAAGGTGGGGGAGAGGGGGTGGCTATTACTCCCCACCTCGCAGGGGGTGCCTCACTCCGGGACACAAATGCACAGCCCACTGTGCCTGTAGTTTGTCTTCTAGGAATGGACCTCTTCTTGTATGGCCTCTCAGATGAGATGAAGCAGGCCCACAGGGAGCAGCTCTTCACCATCAGCTATAGGTGAGTGGGGAGCGGGGGAGACGGTGTCTGGGAATGGAGGCCTTAACGGCACTGACGCAGAAGCCAGTCCTCGCTGACCTCGCCTGCCTTCCCCTCGGGTACCTCGGCACTGGGAAGAGCGTGCACGGCCTGGCCATACTCGGACCCGAGAACCCCAAAATCGCCAAGGACCCATCCTGGATCATCAGATGAGTGGCCCTGGCACGCCCGACTGTGCAGGAGCCCCTGAGAAAATCGGCCTCTAGAGCTGAATATGAAAAGTCAGAAATGCTACTGCTTTTTCCAGGAACATTATGTCATTCTTAAGGTTTTGCCACTGACTGGCAAGTCAGTCTTAAGAGCAACCAAGAAGACGTTCATTGAAATAGTTATGCACAAAGTGCCAAAGATGCACCACATAGAATTTACTTTCTACTGACAAAGGCTAGTTTTACCTCATTAGTTCTAGAATATTTAAGAATCTAAAAATAAAGGGCAACTCTGACTTAACCTCTGCTTGAGTCATTATTTTAAGTAGCATTTAGGGCCTTTATTAAAAAGCAGAAGTAAAATGAAAAGGTACACAAAGGTGTCCCACCTCTGCCTGTGCTGACTCGTGAGACTGATCACACCTAGGCCCTGTGGGAGCGTCCTCCTAACAGACGGAAGTTCAACAGGGCGGCCAGATGGAAGTAGATGGGCTGGGGTGAGTAAGCCCTCGCTTTGTCTTTACAGAGCCAGAAAGGAAAGGCTCCACGCCAGCTCTTGGCCGTTGGACTCTGATTTCCCAAACAGCTGGTTTTTGGTGTCTCCTCTCCCTCCACACAGCTCTCCGCCCACGTTTCTGAGGTACAGCTGTGGTCTCTTGCAGTCTAGAACTGAGGCAGAAACACTGTCCCTACAGGAGGGGTCCCACGAGGGCGGCAGGGCTATCACCCCAGCACCCATGTCTACTCTGGCAAGAGTCATCGGAGAGTTCCAAATTAGGGCCCAGTGAGGATGGTGGCTTGGACTGGATGAGAAGCTGGCTATCAGATTTTTCAAACCCCCACCTTGGTGGTCTTAACATGCAGCTAGGATTGCAATCAAGAGGCCGAGTAGATAAGATTCCTGTGTTCTCTTTTACTTTCTAAGGAGAGCAGGAGCCTGGGGTCCAGGCCCAGGGTCCTGGCCTGCTGCTGTGGATGGAAACTGACACATAGCAAATATGTAACGGTAAGTAAACATGGCATTCCCCTTGGCCTGTGTAAACTACTGGCTTTGTTCTCCTTTTATGACTTGCACATAGTTCAGTGATCCCTATAAAAATATTTTGATAATCTTCGCCCACAAAACTGCAGAGAAAACCTTTAGTAGCCACCCTACTTGGAGTTGTAGGCAAATGTTTAATACGCACATCTGAAAGCATGAGACACAGTCCACAGACAGCACGCACTGGAGTTGGTGGGGCACACAGGCGGTGACAGGTGCTCACTGATTAGGTTTTAATGTCAATAATACCTGCATAAAGTGCTGATCAATAACTTAAGTGTTACAAAAATGGATGGTCCACGGTGAGTCCAGGTTGCAGGCACGTGCAGGTGGGACTGGGTCAGAGGCTCCAGGGCTGCACGTGCTCTAGCCGGCCTGAGTCTGATATGTTGTAGCTGGCCTTGTATTTGGCCAGGATCTTCATGAGGAACCGCAGCTTGAGCCACCACCGTTCTTTGGGAATCCTGTGCCTGTGGAGGGAAGGGGGGGGACAGCAGTGAGGCTGGGAGATGCCACGGCCAGCACAGCGAGCGGTCTTGCCAGAAACACGGGGGTTGTAGGGTCGGCTGAATCAACTAGATGATAAAGCCAATTTCAAGATCAAACAAAACCATTGTTTTTATATTTCTAAAAATTCTTCCCAAAGACCTAGTGGTAGTTTGTTGTTGTTTTGAGACAGAGTGTCGCTCTGTCACCAGGCTGTAGAGCAGTGGTGCAATCTCAGCTCACTGCAACCTCTGCCTCCCAGATTCAAGCAGTTTCTCCTGCCTCAGCTTCCTGAGTAGCTGGGACTCCAGGTGTGCGCCACCACGCCCGGCTACTTTTTGTATTTTTAGTAGAGACGGGGTTTCACCATGTGGGCCAGGCTGGTCTCGATCTCTTGACCTAGTGATCCACCCATCTAGGCCTCCCATAGTGCTGGGATCTTAGGCATGAGCCACCGTGCCTGGCCAAGACCTAATATTTTTTAACTGAGCTTCAGAAAAGCTAGTTCCTCAAATCCCTGAATGAGTTGCCGAATGCAACAGCAATGGACATTCCCCTGTCCTGTACTCACATTGGCTGGGTTTGCTAAGGCAATAAGACCCCGACTTATTCAAAATCCATTTGGTTCTTCAGCTCTGCCACAGGTTGAAAAATAACGTTTCTTTTGCTGATTCCCAGCACACAAACGGAATCATCGGTGGTCAATGTTTTTCCTATAAAAGGTTTAAAAACAGATTAACACTGCCCTGTCCCATGGGCAGGTGGGGGAGCAGAATCACGGGGTGAGATTCCTGGGAACCATGCTGAACCTGGCCTGGAGGCCTGGGGGAGGCTGAGAACAGCTGTGTAGTGTGGCCAGCGCCTGGCCTGGGCTTGCACAGCTCTGCTCTTGTGGGATCACCCTGATGGCTTCCTGGAAAGCAGCTTTTGTTTTTTCTCTCAGTGGAGAGAATTTTTCACTAAATAGTGGAATAGGGAAATTACTTTAAATTATGGCAAAACACTAATAAGAAATTGATGCTCACGTATACACACACTGAGGCACGAGAAGCATCCGTAGCTAAATTAGCAAGAGAAAATGGATGTAGAAAGAATCAGTCAGTTCTTCAAAAAGACAAACCGATTGAAACTATTCACATCACTGTTTTTTGTAGACTGTCATTCTTCTAAGTCGGACATTGGCAGTGATAATGGATTGCCCTAATAAAAGCACACATCTGGTATGACTGAAGAAAGCTGAGGGGGGTGGGGGTGAGAAAGATGCTGGCACAAATAACCACTCAGGAATGAGTAGGGACCAGCCATGTTGGAACCATTAACAAGAGTAATGTGTCATGTTTTCCAAAACTTTTCAGCTTATCTAAAGATTTGTTAGAATATGTAACTTACAAAACTGATTTAAGGAAAAACATGCATAGTTCTACAAACACGAAGAATTCATTCAGCAGCCAAATCTTCCTCAAAACTGGAAGTTCTGATGGATGGAGTCATAAGGAGGTTGTCCTACCAAACATCCCCAAAATAGAAGGCCCCACTTCAACTGTGAGGGAAACTGCGGGCTGACGCTCAGGATCTCCAGAGCAAAAAGCCTACACAAAAGAACTTCAGGTTGAATCTAGCAGTGATAAAAGAGAACATGTCACGCACACCCAGGAATCCAAGGTTGGTTAAATAGCAATGCTCAGAAACCAGCAGGAGTTAGAACATCACTCGCAGCTCAGTACTGAACTGAACAAGGAACCAGCAGCCTACTTCTCCCCGATAGGACAGCATTTTCACCAAGGCAGACGGCCTCCCTCCCCGGACCCCTTACCTATGCCCTGGGCCTCCCTGAGTTTCGCAGTGATCCACTCCGTAGCTCTGGCAGAGATTTTGGTTCCAAAGTTTCTATCAAATGGAGAAGGTGCCCCACCCTGTTGGGGGTTAGAGTCATATGAAATATCAGTTATACAGTCACACTTTGCTGTGAAATAGAAATGACGATTTCTATTTCACAGAATTTATGTTTTTGTTTCTAAGTCTTTAGGGATAGCTGGAACAGAACAAAACAAAATCTGTGATTCCTGTAGCCTGAACTCAGCCTGCTAAGCAAAAGTATCAAGTGTTCCCCCCTGCCCAGTAAGAGAAGGATTTTAATAAATGGAACGAGTCAACTAACCATCTCCAATATTTTAAAATCTTAAATCAAGGTTTCATAGACTCATCTGGGGTGGGGATGGGTCACAGCTTTAAGAATCTGATAACCGTTGTGGATTCTTTGACAAAGTCACACAGACGCCTACTATTTCATCATTTCAGGGGATTCATGAGCTCTCTGAAATAAGTCCACGGGCTCTGGTTTAAAAGTATAAAGAATACGAGGTGGTGAAGGAGGAGTGTGTGGGAGTTAGGAATCCTGGACCGCTGTGTCCCAGGCTCAACTCATAACACGCGTGTGCCTGCATGCAGCTCATTCCAGGTCATTCTGATTTGAGGGTGAGTGTCAAGTATCTTACACGTCTGATAATCCAGTTTAAATCTTAGGAAGCTCTGGTTTTTAACCTGATGCCGTGTTTAGTTTGAATAAGCATTTCCAAGTAATGGGGGTGTCACTGTTTTCATGAAAGCTGACAGTTCCCTTAAAATCCCCATTACTCAAACCTCACCAACGACTAGAAGCCTAAAGCTGCTGATGTTTGGCATGAATTAAAAGGTTAGATGTTTTGGCTGGGCACGGTGGGGATCACGCCTGTAATTCTGGCATGTTGGGAGGCTAAGGTGGGCGAATCACCTGAGGTCAGGAGTTTGAGATCAGCCTGGCCAACGTGGTGAAACTCCATCTCGACTGAACATACAAAAATTGGTTGGGCGTTGTAGTGGGCGCCTGTACACCCATCTACTCGGAAGGCTGAGGCAGGAGAATCTCTTGAACCTGGAAGGTGGAGGTTGCAGTGAGCCAAGATTGCACCACTGCACTCCAGCCTGGGCAACAGAGCAAGACTGTCTCAAAAAAAAAAAAAAAAAATGTCTCCCAGCTAAATGGGAGTATGCGTATACTCCAGATCATTTTGTTGTATAGTCACAACATATGCAACACAACAAACCGACCCAGGATGTCGATTTCACCTAAGCCCAGCTAACAGGGAGTCATGAAATCTTGTGCTGTCTTGCTCTGTCCCACCCAGAACGTGAATCATCCCTGTGCCCTAAAGTCTCCATGCTGTCTGTGCCTCCTGCCCCTGAGTCACTCAGTAGCCACCTTGGTTATCAGATGGTTATCAGCCCCCACCCCCTTATGTATACAGGGGGTGGGTACTATCCCCAGGTCCAGGCACCCACTGGAGTCTTGGGACACATTCCCTGAGGCTAAGAGGGATGGCTGTATTTCCTCCTTCATAAACATCAGGTGTTAGAGAAATGATTGCGAGATATCTAATAGAGTAAGACTATAAAGCAAAAGTTTTAGTTGTCTAAATGCAAGAAAGTCTTTAGAGCAACACACCACAACTCTCTTCTGCATATGCCCAGTGTGCAGTGCACTCCAGCAGCAAAGAAATTACCACTCATCCAGCCCAAAGTCACCAGAACCTAAGAACCGCGGTGTGACAGTGACCGTAAGATCAGCCCTGGTCTCTCATTCACCTGAGCACAAGGCTCCTCTGGATGGTGGTCTTTATTTTCTCCGTCAGGTGCTCCACATTGGACTGGAAAAGAGTATTTTGTTAATCAGACAATAAACTTACGCTAAGCACCCACTGTGTGCCAGGCCCTGCAGGGCGGGAAGTGCCAACCAAGCGTGGCGGTGAGTGTGGCCAAGGAGGTTGCAAGCTCTCATGGCTCAGGTCTCGGGGAGCCTCCCCCAGTCGGGGAGAGCATGTCTGCAGCGATGAATGCTGAGCGCAGGGCACAGTGAGCAGCCCTCATGGCGGCCACTAGAAATGCCTTCCAGAATCAACAGGGTCCCTCTGAAGATGATAATTCCTAGCACTCATTCACGGCTCTATTGCCCCTTATTTATTTTCATGACAATGTTCTACTCGGCGCTCTCAGCGGAAAAGAGCGAAACCCCATCTCTACTGACAAATACAAAAAACTAGCCGGGCGAGATGGTGGGCGCCTATAGTCCCAGCTACTTGGGAGGCTGAGGCAGGAGAATGGCGTGAACCCGGGAGGCAGAGCTTGCAGTGAGCTGAGATCCGGCCACTGCACTCCAGCCTGGGCGACAGAGCAAGACTTCGTCTAAAAAAAAAAAATATATATATATATATATATATATATATATATATATATATATATATAAATTTTATAAAAGTTAAAAAAAAAGTACACCTGTTTGGGGCAGCTCCATTATCATCTTATGGGACCCACTGCTGACAGCAACATCACAATGTAGTGAACGACTCCACAAGCAGTCACTATGACACAGTGAAGAAATTCATGATTCACATGTCACATAATTAGTGACAACACCAAGGCCCTTTTTACTTGATCTATTTGGCTCAGAAACAAGTAACATCCTAACTTTTTAAAAGACAACGGTGCTGGGCACGATGGCTCACGCCTATAATCCCAGCACTTTGGAAGGCCAAGGTGGGCAGATCACGAGGTCAGGAGTTCAAGACCAGCCTGACCAACATGGTGAAACCCCATCTCTATTAAAAATACAAAAATTAGGTGGGCATGGTGGCATGCGCCTGTAATCCCAACTACTCGGGAGGCTGAGGCAGGAGAATGGCTTGAACCTGGGAGTCGGAGGTTGCAGTGAGTCAAGATCATGCCACTGCACTCCAGCCTGGCTGACAGAGTAATATATAACATATATTTATTTATATAACTAACTAAAGACAATTGTTCAGTTGCATTTTATCTGCCAAGGCCTGTCCTCCTGCATGGAGTTTAGCAACTTTGAACACTGCAGGGTCCAGGCCGGGATTCTGCTGTGCCGTCGAAGCAGGGGCAGACCCCGGGGTCGGCGACACCCTTCCCTAAAAGAGCCACAGATGCCAAGAAACCACGGCCGTGTCTGTGTCAGTTTAGAGGCAGACGCAGCATCAGAAGCCTCAAGATTTAAAAGATGCTGCAGCCAGCTCCAGAACCAGTCGCAGACGTGGGTGGTGACTGTCAGCGGAGGCACTCAAATCGTTTGTGACAGAAGTGAGAAAACATTACACAACAGACTACATCAAAAAAACAAGCTTGTGTTTCACACAAGAGACTAGAAGGTGTCCTCAACCAGGCACGTCCGCCATCACCTGACACTTGGGAGAGGCACCTGGGCGATGCGAAGGGCATCAAGCGTGGCATGTTCGGTAGCACCTCCGTCTCCATGCCCCCTCGAAAAGCAAACCACCCTAGACACGATGATTCGCTCCGCAGCACCGAGAGGATCCCAAGGGGACGGTCCCCTGAGGCCAGCCCCGTCACATACCTGCAGATCCCCAATGTCGAAGGGCTCTTCGAAACTGTATGCAGCATCGGCTCCGGCCGTGAGCCCCCCCATGTTGGCCAGGTAGCCACAGTAGCCGCCCATGGTCTTGATGAACACGCGCCACTTGGTTCCGCTGGCAAACTGTTGATGCGGTCGCAGGTCTGGTCAGAGAAGAGATCAGTCACTCCAGCCTAGGGCCAGGGTGCACCCACCATCCCAGAGCTCCCCTACCAGTGAGTGCAGCAAGGCCCCACACCGTGCCTGAGCATGCGGTCCCAGCATCGCACAGGGGTGAAGGGTGTGCAGCAGCCAGGATGTGCCTCGGAGTGGGTGTGAACATGCCCCCCCCCCCTCGCCAGCCACCTGGAGGTGACCTCGATGACCTGTGGTGGGGACCTGGCCATCTGCCGCTCCCTTCTCCCAGGCCCCATAGGAGGAGACTGAAAAGACGACCCCATAAGCCAGCTCACTCCATGCTGCTCTCCGACTGTCCCTGCTGAAGCAGCTTTCACCAGACACGGACACGGTTAGGTGTGAGCTGAGAAGTTAGGGGGCTGTCACCTGCCAGCTTTGTCCATGGGAACAGCTGTGCTATTCTATTTTCTTCAGAAAAGCTCCCTGTGATTTTAGAGTTGTGGCCGTCTTCCATCCATTGGTGAATGTTACATTAATAGAAACTCTACTCAAAGTCAGATGGTGGTTCTTACACCCAGGCGCCTGGGGGTCTTTCGGATAGCATAGGCATGAGGTCCCAGAGTGAAATGTCTGCCATCCGCCCTCCACAAGGACCCAAGCTCAGCAGGGAGAAAGACAGCAGAGAAATGCATCGGCCACCTTCCCACCCACACACCAGTCCGGGCTACAGCACCCTCTCCTGGCACTCTGCAAAGCCTCTGCCTGGGCCTCAGCTCCCACCCCGGCCCCCTCTAATCTGTTCACACAGACTGGAGACCCATCTATAAAAAACATAAATCTGATCAGTTCTTGGTTCATTCAAAACCCTTTGCTCACTTCAAGTACACGTCAAGCCTTTCTCTGGAATCCCTGGCCCCTCCTGCTTCTGACACCAGGTCCGGCTCTAGCTCCAGCCACCCCAGGTCCTCCTCGGGCCTCTCCATATGCTGGCCGCTATGTACATCACATTCAGGCACAGTGGTGGGCAGGAGAGCAGCCCCCAAAGGAATCCCGGTCCTAATCCCTGGAACCTGGGGATGTTCCCTCATGAGGTGATAAAGGTGAATCCTGAGGACTACCCAGGTGGACCCTAAGTGCCACCACCTGCATCGGCAGATGAGAGGTGCAGAGGCCCTGGAGCAGGATGCTGCACACCCACATGGGAGGAGGAGGTGCCAGGGAACAAGGCGTGCAATGCCCGGGGCTCTGGGCACCTGAATGGGCCACGAGGGACTCTCCTGGAGCAAACACTCTGGCCTCAGCCCATGGCTCCCACCCTCCAGAGCTGTGCGAGAATGAGTAGTATTTTCCAGCCCCAGGTGTGTGGTCAGGGTCACAGTGGCCACGGGACACACACAGGCACCTTCCTCAGCTCTGACCCCGAGGGAAATGTCATTTCCTCAGGAAAACGTCACCTGGTTTCTAGGACCGCAAAGTTCCCTCTGTCAGGGGCCCTCGGGGCACCCCATGTCCTCTCTTCATAGAAATCACCACGGTGTCTCCCTGTAGTTACCTCGTGGTTATTTGACTTGCAGTCCTCACTAGGCTGCACATTCCATGAGGGCAGGAACTGTGGGCTGGGCTTACACCACTGCACTATCAGCAGGACCCGGCCAAGCCCCCACAGCAGGCGCTCAAGAAATGATTGTCTCTGAATGACACAAGCACAGTATTCCCCAGCCAGCCAGCCAGCCGTCCGTCCGTCCGTCCGTCCGGGTCAAGGGCTGATCCTGCAGGATTCCCTAACAGGCCTCCATGGGACTCAACCAAGAGTAAAAGCACGAAGTGGGAGTGTGGACTTGAGACTGGGAGCCACACGAGAGTCTGTGCACCAAAGTTTAACACCCACTGGGAAATTTTCACTTGAGTACTTCGGATGAAATTTAAAAGCACATTTTGTTGAATAAACACAGGCTTGATTAAACCATTCCAACCTATACTTCATTTCTTTGGCAGACTCTTTTCCTCCCAAAATAATTGGTTGACGTATTCAAAACTGAACATGGGCTCTAGTTAGAGGGCCACTTTGCATTGTGTCAAAGCCCATATGGGGAGAGAAACAGGCAACGGGAAGAATTACTGTCTTTGTGCTTAGGGAGGACAGAGGACAGAAACCCATCAAGGGTCCAAAGAGCCCACAACTGCCTTCTTGAAGGGCCAGTGCAGAATTCTGAGGGTTTCACTCTTCCACCTGTCTGTAATTGGGTCTCTAATTGTGATCTAAGACTTAAGATGCTGTAAGGCTTTCAGACTTTCCCTTTGTCTTAGAGAATCCCAGGCACGGGAAGAAAAATGTTGGTGGGGCATCAGGACCCCCAGAGGCACAAAGCCTCATAGATTATTTCTCCAACTGAATCTCCCCCGCAGCCCACCCTGAGGTGGGGAATTACTGTCACTCGTTCAAAGAATGATATCAACTGCTTAATGGCAAAAGAATTCTGCAGGCAAAGCAGCTCTCCCAAGAGGCTGATTTGTGCCCGAGCGTGTCTGAGTTCTGGTCCCGCCAGGCTGCCGCTGTGGGTGTGTAGAACAGTGGAGCCCTGACAGCTGAGCCATGCCCCCAACCGTGTGCTCCTCTGAGTGTAAACGCAGTGACAGCTGGGATGGAAGTGTCTGCCTTTGCTGGAGCTTAGATACAGCTTTCCTGAACTCTCTCCTCATTACCTAGATCGCATCTGAAGCCTGAATTAGCTTCTAAAAATAGCAAGTCACTCTGGCCGTGCCTCAGGCAATTAGTCGAAGTAGCACTGACAAGGAGGCGGCCAATCCCAAGCGTGGCCCTGCGTGGACAGCAGTTGTAAGTGGCACTTGTCAGGCAGAGCCTGTGACCTCAGCCATTCTTGCCTCACAATGGGATGTGCCCAGCAGACACAACCCCTTGTAAGGGCACACACACTATCCTGCTAGGAAATTCCCCAAGGAGTCCCATGGGAGCAGGAGCCCCAGGCTACAGTTCAAACATCACCAGCACTTTGCTCCATTGGTGTTAAGAAACATAAATTGGTGGTGAAAGATAAGGTGGTGTTTGCTACAGTGTTAAGATAGAAAAAAGGCACTGACTTCTCTGTGAGAACCACCTTGTTCTGTGAATCTGCAGGGAGGCCAGTTTTCCCATGACTGGTATCCCTCATGGCAGCCGAGCCTCTGCTGAAGTCGGTGGCCAGAAGGGGCAGGGGGTGGGGCTCCCATCCCTGCTACAGCAAGGGACCTGCAGCAAAGCACAGCCGCTGGCCGGGGTAGTGCTGCGCTGAGTGCGGGGTGCGAGGGTGGAAGCATGTGTGGACATCTACAAGGTGCTAAAGGAGAGTGAAGCCAGCGATGGCTGGACCCTAATGGCATTCAGTGAACAGAGGTCAAGCGCGGGGGCCCAAGGAAGTCCAGGGAACAAGCCAGGGCTAGCCTCTGCCAGGCCAGTACAGCACCAGGGAACGCAACAGGGAGAAGCCCAGGAGAGAGATGGCCCTCAACTCGAGTGGGAGGCACAGGAGGCTGCAGTCGACCTCACGACCCCTCCACTCCCTTCCCTGCACTGGAACTCAGTTCTGAAGGAAGAAGCCAGAACAGAACTACTGTTTTCCTGGGTTCTGTGCCAAGCTGAACTAAGGAGTCTCCAACAGGGCTGGGAGTTTTCACCGCAAACTCCGGAGCTGGTTCGGACGTGAACATCTAAGCTAAAGGCCAGCGGCTGCTCTCCAGGAGACACCCGGCGGCCAATCCACTGACATGACCCCACGTTCCAAGGTGGCCACCATCCCGTCTGCAGCCGAGTGAGGACCCTCTCTGCAGCAAAGGCCTGTGGAACTACCACAGGTCCTCATGTCCAGCTCATGACCATAGAGGTTGGTCAGCTTATCAGGGACCTGAGGGGCCACCTTGCAGGTGTCAGCACCACGCCCATAACCAGCAGAATTCACTCCTCCCAAAGCAAATGTTGGTGAAACTGCCTGCCCAGGAGGGCATGATCTGGGCTCTCTAAAGAACCTCTCATCTCAACAGGAAGGCTGTGGTTCCAGGCAGCGGCCCCCAGTGGTCACAGCTCTGTCCCATATCTCGTACGTACCAGGCACTCAAACCCCTTCCTGCAGGCTCCCACAGCTGGCCCTGCAGCCTCGCTACTCAACGCAGGCAGGAGAGGCCGGCTCCAGAGAAAAGGTGCTCAAAACTCCCCTAGTCTAGGTGGGATAGAAACACGACCCCAAGGACTGGATATATCATCTCACTTTTAATCAATAAAGACAGGTTCTCCCTAAGGCAGAGAAGCTAAAAAATTTACCCTGTTCTGGCCAGTGTGACTGACATAAAGCCAAGCTAACAAAGGGTGGGGGGGAAAGAGTAATAATAAATCTGGCTCATTCTTAGCACAGAAGAAACAAATTGCTAAAATAAAATAAAGAAAGCAAGGCGAGGAAACGGGGTTCTCTTACCTGGACAACAGCAGTCAGGCCAGTGTCGGCGCCCAGGCTTATTTCTGTGCCCGGGACATTGTTGTTAATCGTGGCCAGCACCACACACAGGGGGATGCAAAGCTCCCGGT
The DNA here is from genome assembly GCF_037993035.2 of Macaca fascicularis. Taxonomy (NCBI): domain Eukaryota; kingdom Metazoa; phylum Chordata; class Mammalia; order Primates; family Cercopithecidae; genus Macaca; species Macaca fascicularis. The sequence continues at coordinate 103,434,047 of NC_088380.1, forward strand.
GGCGGCCTTGCGCCTCGGCCATGTCGCACGCGCTCTTGTAAGCCTGAAGCACCAGGGCCAAGTGGTTAGCGGGGGTGCTGGGTGCTCACCTGCCAGCCCCAGGGCCTCCGCTGAGGTCCAGGAAGGGACAGGAGGGACCTGAGTCATCAGGGGAAGCCAGTTCATGTGGGTCAGGGGACCAAGGGGAGCTCTGGAGGCCATGTGAGAGCAGGACAGGCCTCAGCGACACAGGGGGCTCCCTGGGCACAGCCCAGGTCCTCATGAAAGGGGAGGCCTGCAGGCAGCACAGCAGGGTGGGTGTGAGGCCGGCAGCAGAGCAGCTTGCAGGCAGCGGCGAGTTAGTCACGAGCGGGACAGCTCAGCTCTCAGCATCTCATCGTGGGTAAGGGAGGCCAGGGTGGTCAGGACGTTTAAAGGCAAAGCCAGTCCTGTAGCTTTCTGTAGGCAGGTCACAATCAGTGGTATGGGGCACACAGCTGTAAGGACCACACTAAGTGACCGCCTTCATCATGCAGAGGCAGCCTCCACGCGCAGGCAGGGAAGGAGGCGGGCAGCTGGATTACCAGTGGGCCACACTCAGCCCCACGCCACATCTCTGCTCTCCGGCGGGAAGTCACACACAAAGCCACACAGGCGAGCAAGAACCTGAGTTGCTGCTCTGGGGTTCCACTGGGAAATGGGCTCTGGTGTCAGAAAGGGGAGCGGTTCTTGAGCCCATGTGCACCGGGCTTTTTCAGGCTCCACCTCAGGGTGTTAACCAAGATAACAGCAGGACAGGTCCACATGCCCACTGTTCCCAGCTCCAAGTGGCCCCACACAGCAAGGTGTTTTTGTCATCCACTTGGTGGCAAAATCGACTATTTATGGACTTGGACGTGTCCCTCTTACTGTGAATATCCCCACATCTGCTGCAGAAATGCTACTGTTGGGATGCAAGGCAGGTCCCACATCTCCCCGGGAGAGTTGGACAGTGAGCGACCCAGGCTCTGCAGCCCTGGTGCAACCCAAAGCATCCCAAGGCCAGTAGCCCGTGTGGGCCGAGGACTTCAGACAGCGGGTGCAGATCCGTGGCAGGTGAGTTCACAGCATGGTGGGTAGCAGGGTAAGGTGGGTGGGTCAGTGCTGAGTGACCACGAGGTGAGCTGTGAGCAGGGGCTCCCGTGCCCCCATGGCATGGCCTCCACGTCCACCCAGACCCAGCACATGCCCAGCTCTTGGGCTGCTCTGTACAGGCTCTGCCTTGCAGGCTCTGGCCATGGCAGTTTTTGCAGGACTTCAATCCAAATGCCAGCCTGCTTCCCAGCCAGAAACACTCATCTGGGGATATTGGCTGGCCTGGTGCCCAGGATGTGGCCCTGTCAGCACTACCACGTGGGGGGCTCCTTATGCTCTTCAGACAGGTGATGTCACTCCTTTATTGTGGAATACCCTAGCCCAGGACTAACCAAGACTGGCTGCGGGAAGCTGGCTGCTTCTCCAAGAAGCCCTCACTGGAAGCCAGAGGGTGTGGGTGACCTGGGGCCAAGGAGGGGCCTGAGGCACACAAGTGGGCAGGTGGGGGTGTCTCGGCTCCTTAACTCCGCCTTGAAATCTGTGAGAATGGCCACATTGCTGCAAATCCTCTCTCCCCTCTTCCCTGTCGCTCCTCTTTTCCTTCCTTCAGTCTCCAAAAAAGGGGAGGGAAGACTTCAAGATGGGGAGAGACCCTGCCCAGAAAAGCATAAAGCTCTCAAGACCAAACACAGCCGGGCCCCTGGGTCCGTAGTGGGGCCACTATGACAAGGAATTACTCACAAGGCTGTAGTCACCGCCACCTTCGCGAAACCTGACAGCAGCGTGACACCCACCTACTGTGTTTCTGATGTGACCTGATCAAGCTTACAGGACAGAATAATGCACCAGCCAGCACTAAGGAATGAAAGGAGTCCAACCGAAACTCCCTGCAGTCATATCCTGAGAATGTGTAACACCTGCTCTGAGGTATTTCATTCCTTCTGTTCTGCCAGAAAGACCCACTCACCAGTGCCTCATAGATTCTGAGGGGCTGTGGCGTCAGCTAAGCATCAATGCTGCCAAGAAGGAAATCACGAGGATGACGACTTCACCACATCAGTGCCTCATAGATTCTGAGGGGCTGTGGCGTCAGCTAAGCATCAATGCTGCCAAGAAGGAAATCACGAGGATGACGACTTCACCACATCAGATCCGCCCAGGGCTTCTGAAGCACAACATGGCCACGTCCTGAGCCAGACTCCTGCTATGGAGCCCGTCCTTTGCTTGGAGGGACTTTCCGCAGCGTCCCTTGTCTCCAGCCCCAGACGCTGGGAGCATCCCTTCTCCCAGTTCTAACCAGAAACCTCCCTGGATGGTGCAAACATCCCCTGGGGCACAATCACCCCAATAAGAATCACCAAATTTACTGAACAACTGGAGTCATCCACAGACCTCAAACATAAATGCTGCCCAAGGCCAGGCCATGAGTCACGGGTCACAGAGGGTGTTGGCCGGACAGGAAAGAGACGCTCACTCCCACACATCCTCAGGCTCCAATGGCTTCAGGACAGTGGCTGGAGCGACCTGGAGCCATCCACGTCAAGTCGCCTCACGCCCTCATTTCCTGAGTTCGCCACCAGCTCCTGTGTTCTACAGCCAGGCGAGCCCAGTTCAGACCCAAATCCAAACCTTCTCAGGATTCACCCTGTTTGGCCATCAGTAAACAGGGCTCTGGAGAAAAGAGCTGCCATGTTCACATCTCGGTCCCTCTCCCTTCAGGGGTGCAGAGAGGGACCCTCAGCGGCTTTCTCGTCCCTGCCCCAGCTCCCGAGCAGCTGCAGCATTCGCCAGGGTGACCTCAATCAGCCGACATCACTCACCCATCACGAGACTAGAACCACAGCACTCCCAAGACAGCCTCATTTTCGGAGCTCAGGATCAGAAGGGCAATGAGGACACACACATACACTTACCAAGGTGGCTATGCCTGGCCAACGGGAGGCTCAACTAACTACACACTCCAGTTCTTTCTCTATTGTAATCAGTTAACTTAAGGCCCAGCGTGGTGGCTCATCCCTATAACCCCAGTGGCTTTGAGAGGCCAAGACGGGGGGACTGCCTGAGCCCAGAAGTTTGAGACCAGCCTGGGCAACACAGGGAGACCTCGTCTCTGTAGAAATACAAAAAATTAGCCACGCACGGTGGCAAGCACGTGTAGTCCCAGCTACTCAGGAGGCTGAGGTGGGAGGATCGCCTAAGCCTGGGAGGTCGAGGCTGCAGTCAATCGTGATTGCATCACTGCACTCCAGCCCGGGAAACAGAGGCCCTGTCAAAAAAAAAAAAAAAAAAAAAAAAAAAAAAAAAAAAAAAAAAAAAAAAAAGAGAAAAAGAAAAAAAAAAAAAGAAAAGAAAATGGGCCGGGCGCGGTGGCTCCAGCCTGTAATCCCAGCACTTTGGGAGGCCGAGACGGGCGGATCATGAGGCCAGGAGATCGAGAGACGATCCCGGCTAACACGGTGAAACCCCGTCTCTACTAAAAAATACAAAAAAACTAGCCGGGCGAGGTGGCGGACGCCTGTAGTCCCAGCTACTCGGGAGGCTGAGGCAGGAGAACGGCGTAAACCCGGGAGGCGGAGCTTGCAGTGAGCTGAGATCCGGCCACTGCACTCCAGCCTGGGTGACAGAGCAAGACTCCGTCTCAAAAAAAAAAAAAAAAAAAAAAAAAAAAAGAAAAGAAAATGAAATTGTTTAACCTAGCTTTAAGAAACTGGAATGAATGAAAAACTGAATTTAAAACAATCGCATAATAAATCACACAGTCCCTCCAAGGGAAGTCAAAGCGGGTGGAACTGATCATTTGCGGAGTGTTTGCCTCACGTATTTTGGTTTTCAAATTTTGACCCTACACATTTGTTACATATTTACAATCAAAAAAAAAAAAAGTTATTTATAGCGGAGGACCCTGGAATTAAAGAGAGATTTTCTTCATGCCCGAAAGTGTACATCACATACCACAAGGATCTATGCTTTGTGTGGAAACTTGAAAATAAAAAAAGTCACAGGGAGATCAACACCAGCTTTGTCCCACATCTTCAGATGCCCATCTAACTGCAGTGACTGCTCTCAAATTCTCCACTCATTCCCTCTGGGTAAGTTCCAATTAGGTAACTATTAGGGAAAAAGGAAGCTTCAATACCTCCCATTGCACACCCAACTTTCACAGACCCAAAAATCCAGCTAAAGCAGGTGAAAGAGCAGTGAAAGCCATGCTGGAATCCTCTCTGTGAAACACACTCAGGTTCACATTCCCAGCACGAAGGTAAACCCAGAGCCGGGCCAGCCCTGCAGCAGCAAAGCCGTGACGCCCGTCACCAGCAAAGCAGAAGCAACATCTAGGTCAGAGATTAGTGACTGCCAAAAATAAGGTGAACGTTGCCCCCAAAGCCAGTGAACACGGGAAAACCTGGACAGGTTTCCTTCACAAAGGAAGTGAAGAAAGTTTAAGACGCTCAGAAAACCAAGAAACGAGTGCTAAGCATTACTTGCCATATGAGCTGTATGTTAAAAGCTTGTTTTTTTATTTACCAGCGCTAGAAATAAGTTTCATGCCAAGGGTTTACAAAAAACAAAAACAAAACAGAAAACTTTGAAAAGTATTCGTGAGAACTAAGTCACACAAGAAAAATTAAAACTTGAGAATTAGTGAAAAATTTTAGACATCAAATTTTTAAAAAATGAAATACTTCCTGCATTAGATACGGATCTTCAGACTCTCATGTGAATCACCAAGTGTGACACACAAACGTGGGGTAGGCGTATATTTCTTTTAGTTGGAAATGGCGGCACGTGTCTGTGGTCCCAGGTACTCGAGAGGCTGAGGTGGGAGGATCACCTGAGCCCAGGAGGTCGAGGCTGCAGTGAGCCGAGATCACACCACTGCACTCAAGCCTGGGTGACAGAGTAAGACCTTGTCTCACAAAGAAAAGTAAAACAAAGAAAACAAAGCAAAACAAAACAAAAAACAGAAGAATATATTTCTATGTTTTATTATTGTCTTTTGGCAAAAAAATTAGCCCCAATATTGCCTTAGATGTAATTTAACATCCCCACTTTACAAAGGGGAAAATGAGGTCAACAGCCAAGACCAAAGAGAAAACAAATGCAATGGTGCATTCAGGACAATGACTACAATTACAAAATATTCAGTTCAATTTCTACCCTCAGCATCAAGGCAGGGGTTCATCATAATGGGTATTGGATGCTCAAAGAAAATTTAGGCTCAGCATTAATAATAATTTTTTAAAAGCAAATTTTAATGCTGGTGCAATCACAGGAGACTGCGGCCCAGCCCTCCTCAGCGCTGTAGGTACTCACGGGCACTCCCGGGGTCTTGGCCACACTACGTCCCCGCCGGTGGCCACACAGAAGAGGCGGTAAAACTTTTTGGGAGTGAGATAAAAAATGTTCAGAGTCTAAAAGCCTACTTTTCGGGGGTAGGGGCGGCGAAATAACGAGAAGCTCTCATTCAGGATATTTGTAAAAGGCTGTTTCTAGCGCTCGGTAGACAAAAAGGGCGGGGGCCCACAGGTTAGAGTCAGCCAGCGCCCATCTGGTGGGGCGCACACGGACTTACGTCGGTGATAGTGTTCAGGGCTGTGTCTGCCCCGATGCTGAAATCGGAACCCGGCACATTGTTGGACACAGTAGCGGGAACCATGATCATGGGCACACAGAACTCCTTGTGCTTCTCCCGGGCAGCTGACAGCTCCAGGAGTCCCATCTAAATTGATCCAGTATCTGCACGCTGGCTGCTCAGAGGCCGTGGTGTGGAACGGCCAGGACATCGCTTAGTCATACGGGGCACAAGCACGTCACTTGCCACTCCTGTCTATTTCATCAAACCCTATTTTCTCCTGAATATTGACCATAGCAAAGTCATTAGCCTTCGAGATACATTTGAAACATCAACTTGCTTTGTTCAAGAGGTTTAAGACACAAGTAAGTCTTTCTTGCCATGCTCAACACACACTGCCCGCCGTTTCTGAAGTCAGTGTTTCTGGAACAAAAGCCTCGGCCTACCCCGTGAACATTCACGCTGAGCACTGTCGCGAGTCTGCTTGGCCATCCAGCAGGGGGCAGGAGAGAGCCGCAGGGGGCAGGAGAGAGCCACAGGTGCCGCGTGGGGTCCCTGCAAAGGCGCCTCACTCCCTCAATCAAGGACAGTGCCTCTTGCCAATCCAGCGGCTTCCTCCAAGGGGAAGCGGACTCTTCAGGTGCCACCGCACTGACTTCAGACGGCTCAGCCAATGGGGCAACAGATTCAACAGAGTTCCATGTTGTTAAAGGAAAACTTCTGTTACCAGACAACCTTAATATCAGATTCAACTTAAAATAATCAACAAGATTGTTTCCAAACCAACATGCTACTAGTGCCTTATCTTTCAATGCTGCTTAAACACGGAGAAGTATGAGGAAAAAAGAGCATGGCACTTACTTCTTAAAAAATAACACCTCTTCCAGGTTCATTTTACCCATATCATAAAGACTTAGAACTGTGGATTCCCTACAGGAACGTGGAGTGGGGGTGGATCCCCACGCTGACCCAGCCTCCCCCCAGTCAGTCACCCCCCCACCTCGGGGTTCACACCTCTCCAGGCCCTGTCACTTCAACAAGGAAAGGTGGCCTCTCTGAGCTCTCTTCGCAGGGAGCACCCGAACGGGAGCGAGAGAGAGACAGACACACCCACAACTACTTGAAAATCCTGAAATACAATACATATTTAAGGACTTCGTTATTAGTTTTTTTAAAACTGTAAGAACAAAGTGAGAGAATAAAGTGAGCCTAGTTTTAAACTCTCTGCCACAATAACACCGTGTACATCTGTCTTTTACTGTTTGTTCCTTCTCCAGCAGCTACTGCCTGGCTGGCTGACTGCAGGAGAAGAGCCTCTGGTACTCCCGGGAGGCCCTCGGTAAAAGCATGAGCACCACGATCATGTCTCAGGACACCGCACATGTTAGGGTGGCCCACAGACCGCCGTTCCCAATGCCTAGAAGGCACTGAACGGGCCTCCTGCTCTTTGTAAATGTCAACTCTCCTAAACTATGTTGTGTTGAAAACTTTTAACTGCAGTCCACACATACTTCTTTGTTTCCATCTTGTTTTTATCCTAGAGGCATATTATTGTAGAAAATCAAGTTTACAAGGTTGAAGGGTTTTCTGAAAGTCGACTTCTAATCCTGTAAGGAAAAAAAAAAAAAAAAAATGGGCCAGATGTGGTGTTCACGCCTGTAATCCTAGCAGTTTGGGAGGCCGAGGCGGGCAGATTGCTTGAGCCCAGGAGCTCAAGACCAGACTGGAAAACATGACAAAACCCTGTCTCTACTAAAAATACAAAAAAAAAAAAAAAGTTATCTGGTCATGGTGACATGTGTCTATTCCCAGCTACTCAGGAAGCTGAGGTGGGAGGATCACCTGAGCCCAGGAGGTGAAGGCTGCAGTCAGCCAAGATTTGCGTCACTGCACTCCAGCTTGGGCGACAGAGTGAGACCCCGTCTCAAAAAAACAAAAAGCAAAAACCAACTGTATAAATCATTACTGAAGGGAGCTGGCCGGGCACAGTGGCTCACGCCTGTAATCCCAGTACTTTGGGAGGTCAGGGTGGACAGATCACCTGAGGTCAGGAGTTTGAGACCAGCCTGGCCAATATGGCAAAACCCCATCTCTAATAAAAATACAAGAATTAGCCGGGCGTGGTGGCAGGTGCCTGTAATCCCAGCTACTCGGGCAGCTGAGACAGGAGAATCACTTCAACCCGGGAAGCAGAAGTTGCAGTGGGCCAAGATTGCGCCACTGCACTCCAGCCTGGGCAACAAGAGCAAGAGTCCACTTCAAAAAAAATAAAATTAAAAATAAAAATAAAAGGGAGCTAATGCTTTTCATTTAAGGGAAGGGAGAAGAACATTCAGTATTTATACATCTTACGCACACATCTGCAGTGGTGCCCTGAAGTATTCAAGATACACATTCCTACAAACATAGCTCAAAACTACTCACCAAGTTATATGCTAACAGCACATGCACTGCAAGAATGCTACATTATATTTTTAAAGCATCTATATCCAACGTTTTAGCATACTGGCGGTTTTGCCTTCAGGTGCTGTATGCCTAAATTGTTACATGTTTAGTCATTCATTTTAGAATTTAATGACTTGCTTTAGACAAAAGAAATATATTTAAACATAAGCTACTAAATTAATGACTTAGGGGAAAAATTACTCAATTAACTTGGAAGTTAAACTTTGCAAACTGAATTTGTTGGACCTCATGTAAGCTAGATGATCAGTTTTTTAAATTGTTGTGTGTTTCCCTCGAGGATGGAAGTCTCTCCTCTTTTCTCTCATGCACTGTGCACACCACTGCAGCCTGTGCCTCTTGTCCACCGCGCCACAGTGCAGCCTGCAGTTTACCCTGTACCACGCCTTCCACACCTTAGTGACTTTCAGGTAAGTATAACCAAGAAGGAAATGAAAAGCAGATAAATGATCTCCACCCCCACATCCAGGATGCAAATGTTAAACATTCATCAAAGTAAAACCAAAAACCCATGTTAGCTCACGATTGTAACTGGCAGAGTTATGTGCATGGCAATTTTAAAAGTCTAGTTATGTAAAAACCTAATAGAAAGTCTCAAGAAATACAAAGTTTATACAAAAAGACATCTGCAAACATTGACAGTGAGGAGAGGGCTTCACTCTGCATCCAGCCTGTCCTGGAAGCCATGGCCAAATGCCAGGTTGTATAGATCCGAAAAGCAGAAAAAAACAAGTGTTGAAATGTGTACAGTCTCAGCAATGTCCAAATTTAATGTAAGATGCTCAGAAGTCTTGAATTTCCAATCAGAAAACAGGAACATGAGCAAGTTCCCCAGCAGTGCCCACCTTCTGCCTACGGCACGTATAATAGGAACGCTGGCCACCTTGGGGGGACAGAGGCTTCCTGGTCACATTTGCTCTGGCAGTCGCACAGCTGGCCCCACCACAAACACCTGGCTAATACTGAAAAACCACCCGCTCCCTGGGCTTTGCTCACTCTAGCTGGGAGAGCGTATTTACAGAGTACATTATCGACTGAGTCCTCGTTCAATCCGTCAAACTTGTTGAAGGCAGAGCAACCCCATTCCTGGCCCAATTAAGTGAACTGAGCAGAGCAAATGCCCCCAGTTGGACAGCACTCAGTCACAACAGCAGCAGCCACTGTTCACAGGGTGCTGGCTTTGTGCTGGGAACAGTTCCAAGCGTCTTCTTTCTGTCCGAGGAATGTGCACTGCAACGCTGTGGGGCCATTTGCAACGTCTACCAGAGTTCTGAGCCAGCCAAGTCCAGGCTGTCTGTGGGCCTCGCTGCATGGCAGTCCACGTCCCCTGCAGACAAGACTTCACTGCAGGGACCGCGGGTTCCAGGGCTGCCTTGAGGCACATGCTCCCTTCACCACCTCTTCCTGGCCCCTGACACCAACCCTCATCACCACTGCTGCCAACACTTTATTTTCTCATGGCTCCTGAGGGGCCTATTCTTTCTGCCCTTCCCTGCTCCCTGCGTCCGGCTTAGAGGATGCCCACATCAACATCAACGCTCACGTAATCACCACCCCTTCCATGGGGCTTGATGCCTAGGAGTCTCAATATCAGAAAGTCAGATTCCTGTGCTTGTTGGAGAATTTATTCCCATTGTGGAAGTGAAGGAGATAAAATTCTAAGTGCCTGCAATAACCTCATTTCCACAGCTAAGCAACTTCAGTAGTAGCACAAAACAAAAAAGCTTTTTTTTTTTTTTTTTTTTTTAACTTTTTTTATACAAGCTAAAAACAATTTAATTTTTACATCCACGTTCTCATCAGCTCTCACCTGGTGAGCAGGCAAATAGTAATTTTCAAAGAATCAAATTGTTCCATAATTTTAACACTTAGCATTATCACTATTAAGCAAGAATTATCCCAAAAATACACGATGATCTTGTTCTCACATTCAAAAATAGGTTGTCACACAGTGAAATAGCTCTTAATGCAAAGGAATGTTTCTTTTCAGGTTTCTGTTCTGGGGAAAAAAAAAAATCTGGCAAAGAGATAAACATTAATTATGTAACTATCCAAAATGCCTCCGAGAGAAATAATGCCATCCAATTAGTTCTTTAAAGTGTTACAAATGCAGCTGAGTTTTAACAGTAATTTGTCCATAATTATCAAAAGAATCTTCAGAAATCTTGATACTGAATGGATAACCATAAATGGATATAAAACGCAAAGGCAAAGCGGAAGAGTTAACATTTGGGGTAGATTTTGGCCCCTATTTTTAACATACGCATAGTTATTTACCTAGCTAAACTATATCCCTCTCCTCCCTCCTAGGCTCTTCAAGCCTGATTTTCAAGCATAGACTGGTTTTTGGTACATGAAGGCAGCTTTAAAAGATGTCAGGATCGGGCCGGGCACGGTGGCTCAAGCCTGTAATCCCAGCATTTTAGGAGGCCAAGGTGGGCCGATCACTTGAGGTAAGGAGTTCGAGACCAGCCTGGCCAATATGGCAAAACCCTGCCTATATTAAAAATTTTTGTAATTAGCCAAGCGTGGTGGCACACACCTATAATCCCAGCTACTCGGGAAGCTGAGGCAGGGAGAACTGCTTGAACCCAGGAGGCAGAGGTTGCAGTGAGCCAAGATCGCACCACTGCACTCCAGCCTGGGCGACAAAGTGAGACTCTCTCAAACAAGCACTTAGCCCTCAGAAGAAGCTTGAGCATCCCCTGCCCAAACCAACCCAAGGAATCACATGGCAGTGGTTATCATCTGATTTTGACACAATAAAGTTCTATTCTCCTCTCTAAACACAATGGTAAACACTTGCCATCAGCCCACACAAACTCCCAGGACCCAGTAACACCGGACGAGCAAGATTAATGGGCCACGTATGCAGGGTTCAGCTGCAGAAAGTGATGGCACCAAGAATGGGTGTGTGCTCAAACCAGATTCCTTGCTTTCAGGGTGGAGGGTCTCCCCGGGAAGATCATCCAGCGGGATGGTTTCCACTTCCACCATGAGGAGGAAACGGGGGTTTCCTGAGGACACTGACAGGACTTGGGTCTACTGTCCCTTTGTCCTCTGTTCTGTTATGGGATGAGGGTGGGCTGAAGGCAGGTTCTCCCTACATCTTCCAGGCAAGAGAGATGGAGCTGACAAGTGGACGACGGCTTTTCCAAAACATTCCCATGTTCATAACCTGTAAAGGACCAACTTTCCCTGGAGATCTGTGAAGCAGTATCATTGATTCTCTTCCATTAGGGACAACCCGGTGGTACGGGAGGCCGGAGACGGCATCCGCGCTGGGTCAGCCTCTGCGTGGGTCTGAGTCAGTCACTTGTGCCTGGGCCTCAGCATGCTCGTCTGTCAAATGGGCGGCCCCACAGACCAGTGACTTTCAAGCAGAGGTCCAAGGAGGTTGCCCAAGGACAGGGAGGGGGAGGGGGGAAGAAGAAGAAAACTGTCCAGGGAATGGGGGGGGGGGGAAGGGAGGAGGAGGAAGGAGCAGATGGGGGGTTCTCTGAGGAGGAGGACCAAGTTTCAGAGGTGTCTTGGAGTCAGAGGTGGCAGTGGCTTGGGCTCTAGGCCCTCTGTTGCATAGTTTTAGGCTTTAGCTATATTTGTGAACACTTTAAAAGATTTAATTTGAAGAAAACCGGAGTTGGGGATACTTTGATTCTAAAACACAATTTCTCAAGCCTAAGACTAAGTGCTAGGCATTGCTCATTCTGTTACCGTCATTTCCTCCTATTTAAAATCAGCCGCACACCGCCAATTCTCCCTTCAGTGTAAACACCACCTTTTCTGAGGATCTCAAACAGCAGAGCGAGCAGCCCGTGATCCCGGTTGTGTGCACGAGGAGCAAAGAGCAGACGTGCGGTGAGGGCTGCAGACGACACGAGAGGCCGAGGCCCAGCACCTCCCTGCACCGCTGTGCTTTGCCAGGCCTAAAGGACACCATCACCTCTGGGGTGAACAAGCAGCACAAGCTATCAACACTTATTCCAAAGGAACAGGAAGAAAATTCAAACGAAGTTAACACAGTTACCCCAACACAACCCTGCAACAGCCCAGAAACAGGAGGGCCAGTGGGCCTGAGACAAGTGGTTCCCACAGTGGGACAGTGACATTGACATTAGGGCTTTTTGGCAAAAATAGACAAAAAAGGTAACATGGGCCACCCATTATTTCCTGCCAGTGGAAAGACACCCACAGGCCCCCAGATGCCAACGGCCCCCTGGAAACGAACCCACGCGGTGCCTCGGGTCTTCGCACGATCAGGCACGTGGTGTCCTCAGCACCCCCGCCTGGGACACACACACCACACTTGGCTCCCACACCTGAGGGTCCAGGGGAATGGCAGGAAGTCCCCGCAGGACAGGGCATCCTGTGAGGTAAGTGCAGGGCTACGCACCTCAGAGGGGCCCCCGGGCAGGTGCTCTCTCCTCAAAGGATGAGCCAGTCCTGACCACACCCAGATCGCGGTGGCCTCCAAGCCGAGTGCCAACATCTCACATCCAAAGGGATGCACAGGTGCCTGCTGCGCGTGGAGCCCAAACCCCTCGCAGAGCTCAGGATGAACCCAGTGTCCAGGTCCGGGGCCGTCACCAGCCAGGAGAGGCGTCTGGGGCACTTCCCAGCAATGGCCGTGGGAAGTAACAACTCAGGCCCATCAGGGGTTTCCTCATTATGCAGGTTTTAGAAGTGGACACAGAGGTTCAGGTCTAGGGGCACAAACATCGACGGATCCCATGGAAACGCGGGCGTGGCCCCTACATCCCACCAGCCTGCATGGCTCCTCCTTTCTACTCCCATCACACACGTCCCCACCCAGCCAAGCCCCTTCTCCTTTTCCCCACTGGATTCATCAAATCAAATCTCACTGTCCTTGGCAAATGTACCATTAGTTTATTTACTTCCCAGAACAAAAGCACACTTCCAGTTAACATGACACCCCAGCTATGATAGAACAGCCTTAATTCAGACATGACATGGAGGAACAGAGGGAGGAGTGGTCGAGGGCTGTCCTGGAATCGGCAGCTGTTTTCTGGGGAAAGCCTCCGTCCCACCCGAGCCTGACACTCGTGCCACACTGTCCCCATGGTATCTGAAAGCTCCATGAAGACAGGGTCACTCTGACCCCTTCACATCCACAATGCCAAAGAGGAGCAGGAGTTCAGGAGAAGTCTCCTGCTAGTGCTGAAGACAAGAATAATTCCTTGTGGTGTCCAGAATGTCAGAAGAAAACAAGGCACTATGTAGATGACTTCCAGGTGAATTTTGGAATGATTCTACCGAATGCCAGTCATCCTTTTTCAGAACAAAACCAATACCGGAAAACATGTGTCGCCAGCAGAGAGATGGTCCTTTAGACGGCTTACAAACACACCTACATTACGCTGAATTTATCTCAAGCCACCCTCTCTGTGCTAATGTAAAAAGTCTCCTTTATTAACCAGTAGCCTTTCTCATCTGGTGCTTTTTAACAAGCAAAAGGGTCCTGTAATACTCAGGCATTGTCTAAAACGTCAAATGGAAGCCTAGAATCCTCTTCTGTGCAGCTTCACTGCAAAGTATTTTGACATGAGCCAAATCGTGCTATTTCTACACCTTCATAGGAAACTCAATGCTTCATCAAGGAGACACAGCATGATTTCTACTAGGCACAGAAACTGGTGGGGTGGGAATGGGGCTGAGGGAACATTATATAGAAAGCCCCAATAATCACCTGCATGAGAGCCACACTGGCCGGCAAGCCCCGGTCGGCTTGGTCTCTACAGTCACAGGCATGAGACCTGGAGGGCAGACACCTGGCACTGCTGCCCACCCCAAGGTCGTGGCCTCTGCCCCTTCTCTGCTGCCCATCAGTTCCAAGCTTCTGGCAATACCGCCTGCTGCTCCCACTGCCTGATCAACTCTTCGTGAAAAGCAAATGTTGCCAGGATAGCTTATGAGTGCATTTGCCAGGAAAGCAACTCCGATTGACGTTGAAACCTCGTTCTCGCACCCCTGACAGCTCCCCTGCCCGTGATGTGTACATGCTTGCAGCTCTGACCTCGCTCAGTGTCCACACAGGTTCTGTCCCCTGGAGAGCCGAATGCAGACTCAATGTTGAGTCAGAAATACACAAAGAGGGTGACGGTTACGAACTGCCCGCCTGTCCCTCAAAACACAGGTTGAAATCCTCACCCTCAATGTGATGCTGTCAGGAGGTCTTTGGGAGGTGATGATGTCCCGAGGCTGGAGCCTGGTGAATGGGGTTTGTGCCTCAGAAAGGAGCCCAGCAAATTCTTTGCCCTCCCACTGTGTCAGGGCCAGTGAGAAGGCGTGCGTGAACCAGGAAGGGGCCCACACCAGAACCCCCCCATGTGGCACCCTGATCCCGCCTCCCAGCCTCTAGAACTGTGAGAAACAAATTCCTGTTGTTCATAAGCCACTCAGTCAATGGTGTTTCATTACAGCAGCCTGAGCTGCCTGAGATGACAATGCTCACTGTCCTACAGAGACGGCTACTCCCCTCTCCTAGAAAGAGGGGTTTAATTAAAATCCCTGTCTCTCCTTGCCACCACCACAGATGTCATTCCCCCACCCCGTAAGCCAGCAGTTGCTAGGATTAAAGGAAAAGGAGGATCGTTTTAGACCAGCCCCTCCATACCGGTCTGAAGCCTTTGACTTTGCCCACTTCCACGGTGGCCGTGTCACCGGATTCCCCATGCCAGCTCTGCATCTGCACCGGGTCCCAGGCTCTGCACAGACTTCTCCAGCTGTCCATCCAGCACACCCATTTCCCCTTCTCCTTTGCATATTTTCCTTCAATATCCAGCCACCCTCTCTGCAACCCAAGGCCTTCCGATCCAGCCATTCAGGGTGAGCTCAGCCATGCACTGGAGTCCTTGACTCAGGTAACCCAGACCCAAGCCGTTGGCACCAACGATCTACTGGCTGTGGGGTCTGCACAGCCACTAGCTGCCCCAGCCACACCAGGGCCTGGGAGGGGAGGCAGAGGAAGCTGTGAAGCTGCCAACAGCTGTGCGGGGACAGGGGTCCCTGAGATGAGGAGGATGCCATGGAAGGAAATTCAGAGAAAGAGCCCCAGGGCTGGACGGGTCATGCCCAAAGCCTGCACTGCTGAGTTTTCCAGGTTTCTGAACTCAATCGCTGACCCACACAGCATATGTTTCCTGAGTGCTGACCCCACGTGGCATTGGATAAGGCAATAAAGCAGGACCCCCACCTCCCCCCCGCACATACACGGGGCCTCCGTCCTGGCGGGAAGGCAGGCCTGGGTTCCCAGCTGGCACCACGAGCCTGGGAAAGGGGCCATTTCAGACGGACAGTGGGTGCAGCCTTGCCAAAGCCCAGCAGTCACCTGCACTGCCACAGCCAGGCTGAATTCGGATCAACCACACAGAAACCTGACCCTCTCAAGGGCACACTTGAGCTCATTAGGGACAGACACGGTCTCCTGCTTATCTCCAACACTTTTTGGGCATGTCTAGTTACAAACAGACGACGCAGTCTTGGAAGCACAGATCCCAGGCCTCCCCCCGTGCTCCTCTCCTTGGTGCCGTTGACGGGAAGGGGCCGGTATGGCAGCGAGGCCGCACACCCACAGCCACCCTGCCGCTGAGACAGGAGCCTTTGACGGTTACTTCTGCCAAAGAACTCTGCTCCATCTTGGAGCACACCATGGCGGGCAGGAAGCTCCACCCGGAGAAACAGCGATGCTTCTCCCCAGGGCCAATGGAGGGCACCCCCTACCCTGAATTCAGCAGCTTACTTACATTCTGGAAAACATCTGAATTATGGGGAACACTAAAATGAAAAGGTCACGGAAGAAAGCTTAGAAGGCCGTGTGAAGTCTCAGCAAGTCCAAAGGTTTCTGAACCAAGACTGCTGGGGTCGACAACCTTACAGGGAAAGTTTCCACACGGGCCTTCAACAAGCAACGCTCAGCAGAGAGTGCCACACTCTGGGCAGAACCTCAGACACCACAAAGTCACATCAGAGCCAACAGCAACTGAAATACAGCGCTCTCCTAAGATGTGTGCGTTACCTGCAGAAAGTTACTAGACGCTAAGATGGGGGAAGAAAAGGATAAGGTTAGAAACAAATTTAAAGTAATTTCTGCATACAAAAAAAATTCTATATCCACTGGCTTTCTTTCTGGGCTTAACAACTTTTACATGAGATGCACATCCCAGTTGGAAGGAGTCTGGGTTTTCCGTGGGTAGAGACGAGGGCTCTCCAGGAAATGTGAACCCTTTCTCACTCGCTGAGCCGCGTGCCCTGAGGCCATCCTGACCTGCCTGAGCATTTCCCTGCTCTGCCTCTAGCCAGCTCCTTCCGGCACTCACCTGGCTGCTCCCAGAGCCTGCACTGGCCCAGGATATCCTCTTCTGCTGCTGCCAATCTTCTGCTGCTAAACTTTCGCTTTAGGGCAAATAAGTTGGAAACTAAAAAGTTATAAGACTCTCTTGGCTTTTTAAAAATTTGTCTTTTCAGAAAACAAAGAACACTAATTCTACTTCCATGATTTAATATGTTGCCCCCATCTGCATGTTCATGGATATGTGTTTTTATATATATTTTAATCAATACTTATAAAAGCATGTGCTGTTGGCTACAGTCAGTTTAATTACATTTGATGTAAGAAGTTTTAAATTCAGTGAATTCAGGCACTCAAAATTTAAGCCCTTTGACATCTATTAATCAAATGGAAATATGACAAGTAGACATTACAAAAATCAAGATAAGTGTTCAATAAAAATCCTGGACTTTTAGATATTTTCACAAATGTAATGTATATATTAGTACACAAACTTGAGCATTTTCACAAATCTTTGAACTCAAATTCCATTCTTAACTTTTACAGGTAAATGAATATCCATATGTGATTTTAAGCAGCTCAAGCATCAGCTCTTAAAAACAATCAGAAATGCTGCGGGCAAATTCCACTGAACAGCAAATAACGGAACTGCACCCAACAACCCAGGTACCTCCCCTGAGGCATCTGGGACATGAGGATTAGGAGCAGCCTTTGCTTTTGGAGGTGCCTGAGAGTGGGGATTCCCGACTCCCCAAGTCTAAGAAGGCCTCAGCGATAAAGAAAACTGGTTAAAAAAAAAATCCCTGCTGGCTCCCTGCCACGGGCTCCTCGATCTCACTTCCTCTCTGCCCCCCAAAGTCTGACTCCTTGTCCCAGCCCTGCTGCTCACTGGGGTGAGGCCATGGGCGTCACTGTACCTGTGAGGGGAGAAGCTGGTCAGGATACAGGATCCTGGCTATCCTGGCAGTGCTCAAGCTGATACTGTAATTAACTTTGTAGTGAGTTACTTAATGCAAAATTTAACTTCTGAATAATTTAGATACATGTATCCTAACAGGAAAATCCTGAACGTAGAACACAGGCCACACCCTCACACAGATGCTATCTGGCTAGCACTCTTTTTTTTTTTTGCCTTTTCAGTAGATGTTTTTAAAAGCAGTTTTCAGTTCATAGCAAAATCAGGAGGAAAGTACGGAGTCCTCACACATCTTCTTCCCCAGCACAGGCAGAGCCTCCATCGTTCTCCTGCCCCCACGGGACGAGCAAGTCTTTACGACTGACAGATCCGCATCATCACGGCACCACCACCCAGAGTCCACAGCACACAAGAGGGCTCAGTCTGCTGCTGCTCACTCTGTGGGTTTCACAGACGTGGAACGGCATGGATTCCCCCATGAAAGCCCTACCCGGAGTTGCTTCTCCACCCTACACTCCTCCCATTCATCCCTCCCTTCCCCAACCCATGGGTTAGTGGTCCAGTTCTTTTTAGCGCTGAATAATATCCCAGTTTCTGACATACCACAGTTTATCCATTCACCTACTGAAGCGCATCTTGGTTGCTTTCTAGTTTTGGCAATTATAAATAAAGCTGCTGTCAACATCTGTGTGCACATTTCCGCATGGAAGTAAACTTTCAACTCCTCTGAGTAAAAGTCCAGGACTGTGATTGCTCCTGTGGTCGGAGTGCTTAGTTCCACGGAAAGCCGCCACGCTGCCTCCCGCCGCAGCTGCCCCACTTCCCCCAGTGATGACTGAGGGTCCTGATGCCCACACATCCGCCAGCACGCTGTGGTGTCAGAGTTCCAGTATTGGACCAGGCTGCTGGGTGCACAGTGACGCCTCGCCCTACGACATAAGATGCGGACCATCTTTCCACGTGTAGATTTGCCATCTGTGCATCTTCTTTGTTGGGGTATCTGTCCAGGTCTTTGGTCCATTTTTAATCAGGTTGTTCATTTTCTTGTTGAGTTTTGAGAGTGTCTTGCACGGTTTGGATAACAGCCTTTATCAGATGAGTCTTTTACAGATACATTCTCCCCATCAGTGGCCTGCCCTCTCATGCTCCTGAGACAGTGTTTTATTTTTAAAGAACACTTTAGACAGAAGATGGACCTCTAAGCCCACCACTGTTCTCATTTTGGCTGTGGTCACCACCCTCCCAGCCCTGGTTCCCACCTTTCCACGGTCTGCTGGTCCTGTGGGGGTCGCTCCATATGAAGTCCCTAACATATCTCCAATGATGGCAACATAAAAGCAGGCAGTGTGCAGGTAGGAAGGAGCTGATGGAGGCTGGAGCAGCATGAGAAGGCCAGCAGCTTCATCCCTCGGGGACAGGCCAGGCCTCTCAGATGTCCCTCCAGGTCACCTCCCAAATGAAGTACCTGCCTTGGCCATGGGCAGGAAGCAGGACCTGGCCTAGATCTCAGCATATTTGACCTGGCACGGCATTTACAGGTGAGCCTCCATAACCAGAAACTCTACTCTGGGGAGAACACATTTTCGTTCTGAAGGCTTTTAATTAAGAAATCAAAGAGCAATGCCTGGAGTGAGGATGCAGGGACTCTGCCTGACCCACATGCTCGTTTCCACCTGGCACAAAGGACCCTGGAGTGAGGGTGCAGTGCCTGCTCTGAGTTAACAGCACACTCGTCGTTTCTACATAAAGAACCCTGTGAGTCTTTTTAGCCTAGACTTAAAAACTCACAGCCCAGGACACCCTAACCATTTTAGGAACCTGAGGGGTGGGCCAAGGGGATCTCAAAGAGTTTGGTGCTGGCTGTGGGGTCAGGAAAGGGTGGCTGGGGCTTCCCGCAAGCACTCCCGGGAGGCCGTGCAGTGGCCCAAGGCTGGTTCCACCTCCTGTCCTCGGTTCTCATGCCCAGCAGTGACAGGAGCCCTCCTTCCAGAGCAGTTCCTGGCTCCAGGCCCTAACGTCCATGTCCAGGCCCCTGGTGGGGCAGCTTCTACCCCAGGGAGGCTGGGACTAGAGACAGCCTGGAGCTCTAGGCAATCCTGGTAACCACCTGCTTTCCGAAGTGGCTGCAGACAAACTCCTGCTTCCAAAACCTGGCACAGGCTGTGTGAGGCCTGGAACGCAGGAGGTGCACTTCGCAGGGTCCCTGCTCAGATGCAAAAGCAAGGCTAAGTGCAGGAAAATTATTTAATTACCCTCACGGTCATCAAATCATAGTCACTTAGACCTATGTGTGACTAGAAGTATACACATTATAGAAGTGTATATAAATGTAAATATACACATGCTTATTTTCCTTTCATGTACCTTACATACATATGTATACGTGCATATGTATAAAACATTGATGATAAGCCATAGTTAAGATTTCAAACCTCAGTCACAAAGATCTCACAAGCAAATTACTATTCTTAAATTCTAAACAAAGACGTAATTTTTACATTCTTGCGAACAAAACGTTCTCTTATTGGCATTTTATTTTAAAAACCAAGAATGTACTGCATTCTCTCAATTTCTATTTTAAATAATCACTTTTGCTGAGAGATTCTATAACTTGCTACACACATTGATTTCCAACCATAACTCATTAGTTCAAGAAAAACTGCTCTACGGGACTTTCGCTATTTTAAAGTGTAATGATGTCTCTCTATATGTACCCAAGAATAGAAAGATGCCCGTGGAGATGTTTCCAAAGCAATTCAGATGAGATGGTCTAGACCCACAGTTTAAAACCATCACATTTTCAAAAAAAAAAAAATCACATTTTCAAGGGCAGAAGATCAAGACGAAATCCAGGATGTTCTGAAGGCATCACCTTTTATTTAATGTGTTTGTAATTTGAATGGAACATGACGTCCTTAAAAATAACAAAATAGTGCATCACAACCCTTAAAAACCACAGTATAAAATCTCTTTTGTTTTAAATACACTTAATTTTGTCATTTTCTTTTTATAATTTCAAAATTTCTAAAGGTCCTAAAGCCTCAAATCGGGATAGAATTGGACTTTGGCAATTCCCAAAGTCACAAGCAGGTTGTATGTCCACAGCTATTTGGAATGTGGTTTCTGATGGAAGCTTCTATGAACGCACATGGAATCCCTCTGGACTACAAAGGCTGACTCAGCATGCCTCAGAATGAAAATATATACTTTGATGGACAACAGGACAGATACTAATTACTAAAACAACAGGAAAGTATACAGCACTTCTCATACAGAACGAAGGCAAAGTGTTTGAGGAAAAGTCTTTCCGAGTGAAAATATCAGAGCTGATTGGAACAAAGAAGATTCTGAAGAAGATCCTGGCTTCTTTACGAGACTTCAGAGTTTTCCTCATCTGCAAGTGAAAATGAACCTCCTGCTTGCCCACTGAGGACAGGGAGAGAATAGGGTAGGATAACAGACCTTCAAACACTTCATAGGGGGAGAAAGGAAGATGGGCCAGCCTCATACACCCATCGGCACACCCACACCAGCTGTGCAGATGACTTAGCTAACTCTGCAATGGCCGGGCATGTCAATGAGACAGCTGGGCACGGGTGACCTGCCAAGAGACAAGATAGCCAAGTTTGGGCGGAATCCCTGGAGGGTGGTCACTCCAGGGCCTCTCAGGTCTGTGCCCAGGAATCTGCATTTCCAAGTAGCCCAGTTGAGCTACTGCCCAGAGGCCCTCACCAGTCATGGCTCACACAGGCAGCAGAACCCCGCACGCCTCCTCCTTCTGCAACGACTGGTATGGATTTTCCTCAATTGCCGACACCGCGTTCCTCTACGCCTACTCTCACCATTGGTCCCGAGTTTACTGAACTTACCAACAGAACAAGAGAAGGGAACTGCAAGGGAAAGCATCCACCTGAAACAGGAATGACCAGGGTTCATGTCAGCGGACACAGCAAACGCAGCACATATCTGTGCACAGCTCACCACTCACAAAGCCCACAGCAGCGCAGTTTCCACTCAGAACGTCCGGGTGGCTGTAGGCAGGGAGAAGATGCTGCACAGCTGTTTCTATGCTAAATACTTGAAGGTGTGAATTTTATTACATATAGAAAAATGTGTGTTTTGCATACAAACATGTGCATTTATGTTAAATACAGGAAAACACGTAATCCAGGTGTTTCGGTTCATACCACTGTGGAGACTTTTCAGTTTCTTTTCATACAACTGCCCAGCTGGGGCCGAGAACCAACACCAACAACACAGTGTCATTGCATCTGTTTTACTGTCACACACCAGCCCTACCCCCCACACACACAAAAAAAAAAACAAAAAAAAAAAAACCAAAAAACAACAACAACAAAAAGCCATGGCACTTAATAAAAAAATAATTTTGCAACATTATTAGAGAGGACTTGTGATCCTCTTTGAAGAGATTGCAGCACCTGAATGATTTCAAATACAAGTATGTTCTGGGTCTCGTGATCTCAGGACCTGTCCACACTGGTGGCTTTAACGGTGCTTCGTGGAAACTTCCGGAAGGCATGTGTGTCATGTCTAAGAGCAACCTAGAGTTCACGCCTCAGCACTGTGTGCCTCTTCTTTCCTCCAACCCGCAGGCACCGTCTTCTCCCAGGGAGATGGTGCTGTCCCCTGAGGCTCTGTCCCGCCAGTCCCCGCCAAGTCCCCGGTGCCATTGTGGAGAACCAGCCTCCGTCTTTCCAGGTGTGTTGTGCAGAAAGCAGGTCATCCAAATCTGTTTAAAAAACACACATTTGCGACGCCTATAGGCCTCAGAAGGTGGAGGCAGACAGGATAATGGCAGCTGTCATAAGGACTGAACATCAATCCTGTCTGTCTGGTGACTGATGGACGCTGTCTGCAGTGAGCCACCACACACACAGCGAGGCTGTCTGGCTCCTCACCTCTGCCAAGCCTCTACCCGTCGCGTCTGGCCTGGATTCTCTGACACGTGCACGGACTTCACCTGCTTCATAACTCAGTTCACTAAGGCACACTGTACCGCAGCAAGGATGGCGGTGGTCGCACCTGCGGCCACTTATCCTCTCTGCATCTAGCTCCTCTCCCTGAGGCAACAGCACCTCTGAAGTCACAGCCTGGCCTTCCAACTCTCCTCCATCCCGGGCTTCTTGGCATGTTGCTCTGCTGCACACACCTCAGCAAATACTGCTGATTAGCTAGAATCACCCAGAAATCTCTAACCTTGATTCTGGCTGCTTTTGTAATTTGTAGTATTTGTATTTCTGGTGTGATTTGAGGAACAAATTTTAAAATTAGAGAAGATGTGTTTTTTATTCTCTCCTTTCTAACTTGCAACCTTGCAAATTCTAGAAGCAGCAAGGGTTTGTTGAAAGTAACTTCCACCAAATAGAACCTATTACAAATGTACAACAGAGTGTCAAATAACCACATAGATGTAAATAGAGATGCAGACAGAGATATAAAATCCAATGGTTAAACCAGATTGAGAAATGCTTGCCAGTTTGTAGGACTTCTAAAACTTGATATAAATGTTGGCTTAAGGGATACAAGATGTTATGAGATGAGTGAGATGCTTGGCCTAGAACCACAGGCTCTCTCCTCTTTATAGCAGAAAATCCATAAGGAAGTCAAATCTGAAAGAACCAGGTACTGTTGAACGACATAATCAGCCATCCTTCCCATCCCTGGGCCAGCTGTGCTGAGTGCAGCCAGTCGTTCACCAACATCCATCATCCATCTTCCAGGATATGGCTACACTTTACTCCCAGCTCCCTGTCATTATGTAGATTAGGTAAATCATGGCCACTTTCACCCTAAGCCAAGCCTCCCCCACCTCCTGCCCCAGCAGCGTGGCAATCACCCAGTCCCAATCACAGCAAGGACAGCCGTGTCCTTGGGAACGCAAAGCAGGGGTCTGGAAGGAACCTGGATCCCTGAATACTTCATGGAGTAGTCACCAGCCTGGAACTTCCTCGCCTTGAAGGGTTTGCAAGAGAGAGAACCTCCTTGGTTCCTCAAGCTACAATACTGCAGAATCTCTGATCACAGCATCCTTACCTACCCTCGTCAGGAACTGTTCATGCTCATTAAGACATGAGAACAAAACTGCAGTGGCACAGTCACACACACCCAGAACGCAGACCACCTGCTGCTCACATTCATCGTATTAACACCAAAAGCCACCGTGGTGGATATCCTGGGTGTGGACACTTGGCGGCCTGCTGGAGATGCGCTTTGTGCATTTATCGCATGACCATCTGGGCGTCAGGAGGGGCTGTGCAGATGGCAGCTGTGCACGTCCCAGGGAGTCTCACACGCTGGACTCTCGGCCAGCTCCCAGCATCAGCGCCCACAGGGTCCTCTCCTCTGGGAGCACGTGCTTGGACGCCACAGTGTCCTGTGGATCCACACAACCGCGCTGTGTGCCCCAGGAGCTTAGAAAGTACCACTGTATCAATGCATCCACAGCTGAGGCCAGGGGCAGAAGCCAACCTCAAGCAGTTACAGTCCTCCGTGGGGCTGGTGTGCAGGCAGGAAGGCCGCTCAGCTGCTCTCCTCTCACTGTGGAACTTCCTAGGTCCCCACATGAACAGAACCTAAGTAACACGCAAGAAACAACAGGAAGGAGAACACGACCAGCAGCTTCTGAGATGGGCAAGCTGGGCTGATCATGAGATACCTGACGGGGACGGTGCCAGAGCCCCTCCCAGTGACCTGTGAGGACAGCGCTGCCGGCATCTCCCTAAAACCAGCCCAAGTCGAGTTAGACTCGTGGCTTCCCAGGAGTGGGCAGATCCATTCAATCCCACATTCTGAACCTTCTAAGGCCATCTCATGGCCCTCATCTCACATATGGGAACCAGGACACTGCACCATAGACCCGGCCCCAAGTGCCCATTCCTTCCTCTACAGCACACACCAGCACAGTGAGCACTTAGGGACTGGGCATTCATGTAAAATACTGCTTGACTGAAACTTCTGATTGAGAACATGTTTAATTCCTACTCACAGAGCTCAAAGTGTTCTGTCCTAGGAGGCGGCAGCTGTAATTAAGCATGAGAGAGGAAGAAGGGATCAGAGTGGTACCAAGTATTAAATATTCATCTAATTCCATTCACCACGTTGCCAAGCTCCTGTCACCTGCTTCATTTTCTGTCCTTAAAAGACACAATAGTTAGATCTCAAAATAGACAACCTGTTTTACTGATGCTTAGCTATAAAGGAGCGAGCTACGTATCCAAAAAGAGAGATATGGGAAAACAGAAAATGTCCACAAGCGATCGGTTGGGAGGGCAGCTGCAGCAGCACCATTGTCTGCTGCGTTGTGAGCCAGCCACGTGGGCTGGACAGCTCACTTAGCCACTGAAATTATATCATCATCTAAGATTTTTGTTGCAGTTACTTTGATAAATTCTCCCTTCTGCTAGGGAAAGTAAGGTTTAGCTTGATTTATTTTTTGAGTCAGAGTCTCGCTCTGTCGCCCAGGCCGGAGTGCAGTATTACAATCATGGTTCATCGCGGCCTTGACCTTCTGGCTCAAGCAATCCTCCCGCCTCAGCCTTCCATGTAGCTGGGACCCACAGGCGAGTTTCATTTCTTTGCTAACAAATTCCTAATTCACCACAGCGTGGCGAGCCCGTCAGGGCCATCTGCCTGGACGCCCACCTTGCCGACCGGCTGTGTGGTCTCTAAGGAGGATGCACCCCGGTTGCCTGGGCTCTTCACGCGATGCTGAGTCTCCATGTCTGCCGCCGTCTAAGGGATTGACAGCTTGGAGCATCCCGACGGGCCACCGTGAGCCAGGCTTTATTCCACAGGGCGACTCTGCTTCCCATGACGAGATGCAGCACGTGAACACAGATCAAAGGGTGCCAGCAATAACACATTCCCCAGATACTAAGCAGAGGACCAAGGCTTTAGTTCCTTACTTATTTGCTATGGTCTTCATTCAAAACAGCTTTCTGGGATCCTGGGGACAAACATGTCTAACTAGTGAGAATTCTGGCTTTAGTAACGGAAAAATCACCTAATGCCCATTTTGTAACTGCTGTTCTCATCAGAACTTGAGGCCAAAGAAAGGGAAAAATAGGAGGAGGACCAAGGTCCTGACACCCCAGTTTGTACAAGGCCAACTTGAGGGGGTGAAAGGATTAGTGTTTTTAAACTGCTGAGTTTTAAAAACATGGCTGTAGGCTGGGCACAGTGGCTCATGACCATAAGCCCAGCACTTTGGGAGGCCGAGATGGGAGGATTGCTTGAGACCAGGAGTCCAAGACTAGCCTGGGCAACACAGCAAGACCCTATCTCTTTAAAAAGAAAAAAGGACTTTTATTAAAACACTAATAAAAAGGTTAATACAATAAATTACTATGTCAACATGGAAGCCCCTGCTGTCAGATGAGGTGGATTCTCTGTGGCTACAATGAGGCCCGGAGAGAAATGTAAGCGGCATCACAGGGAAGAAGGTCAGCCCCGAAGCCCCATGACACTAACTCCTGTACAGTTTAACCAGCCTGAAGTCTCCTCCGCCATCAGACAGAAGCCTGGTTTAGAGGAACGCTGCCCACAGGACCCGGGTGGACTTCCAATGTGGGCCGACCAGAGAACCCCACCCTGGGACCCTTCGGGCAGCCCCGACTGGACAGAATGGCCTCGTGAGTGTCCTTTCCCGCCAGAAGCCGCAGACCCTGAGCCAGTCCTGGCTGTGACTGAGGCTGCGCATAAACGTCTGCGCCCAACCGCTCAGCTTTGTACATGACACGCTGAGTCCACCTCATTTCAAATGTTACGCTTCCCCCAAGGCGAACATGGATGTTACAGGTTAACTCACTGCGCGTGTGCTAGACTTTCCCCTTAGGTGTTCAGACATTCCATGAACCGGATGAAGAAACCCCACTTTCCCTGTAAACGTTCAGACATTCCATGAGCCCGATGAACACACACAGCGAACAAAAACCGGAACGTTTAACGCCGCGACTTCCCCCCCTCCTGGGGGGCGCGTGCTTACAGCTCCCCTGAGACCATGTTTCCCAAAGCACAGTGTGTTACTCTGAAAATAAAATCTCCTTTTTTCCTTTCTCTGTGCATCTTGTGGTCATGTTAACAACTATTGCTACAAATGTAAAGTAATGGGGTATCATCCATGCTGGTCACCCAATTCCTACCACCAAAGCTTCAGGGCCCCCCAGTCTGATGGAAGCTTCTATCGCCCTAAAGCCAACTCTGGAGATGAAGGCCAAGCTGGGGAAAGGCTGTGTCACCAGCAAATCCACGCCCCGGGGCCCTCTGCAGCTGTGTTTAAGGAATTCTTGGCCTGTCCTGGGGTTTGGGGAAATCAGGATGCAAGTAGATACCGTACGCTCTGCCACAGGACCGTGAAGTCTGCGGAACCTCAGAGGAACACGGACAAATGGCTGCACGAGTCCCACAGGCCGAGCTTCGATGGGCTCCCGTGTCAGGAACACAGACATGCCAGGAGGGGCAGCTGATACAGGCAAAGCTTGCAACCCCAGCACGCAGCAGCGTCCGAGTGTGGGGGTCTCTGGACAGGCTCCACCACAACTGCCATATTCTGGGACAAAATTTTAAAAATAGGTTTTAACTAGTTACAACTCTATCTTGTTTTACAGATAAACAGAACACAGGGTACCAACAGGCTCCAAAATACTTCGCCTAGAACCAAGTCTAGATGGTTCTAGCAGCAGATGGCTGCTGCTCCGAGTGTGATGAGTCCCCTGCAGTGCCATAAATCCTAGATCTAGGTGACTAAGTGTTCTTCCTAAACCAGAAGGCACCCTCTGGCCCCAGGCCAGTCCATCCGCCCTGGCAGAAGCTTCTAGAGTAAGAGCCTGTGGATTTGTATTGGACGTATATGAACCAGACAAAGTCACAGGGGCTCATCCTGGAAGCCCATCCGTTTACCCACTCATGCCCTGGAGAGCCCTGCCCCCAGTTCCACATCCACAGTCACACTGAACTACAAGAACTGACTTCTAGGCCCTTAAGCCACTCCCACTCTCCCCTGGACAGACCCTTCTCAAACCATGAGGCCCAGAGTACCTTAACAGGTGGTCCCAGCAGAACTGGTCACTGCATTTTCCTATTGGCAAGTGAGTCAACAGTTACCTAAGTAGAGCAACCAAACAGGATGTTTTTCCACTTAAAAAGTCTCATTTTTGTCCATTTAGAATTGATATTGTGTGTGTGTGTGTGGTGGCAGGGGTTCTTGTTCTGTCACTCAGGCACAGTGCATCATAAGTAGAGTGGTGCTATCACGATTCACTGCAGCCTCAACCTCCCAGGCTTGGGTGATCCTCCAGCCTCAGCCTCCCGACTAGCTGGGACCACAGGTGCACACCACCACTATTTACTTTTTTGTAGAGTCAGGGTCTTTCTATGTTGCCCAGGCTGGTCTCAAGCTCCTGGGCTCAAAACTGAATCTGCCCACCCCAGCCTCCCAAGGTGCTGGTATTACAGGTGTGAGCAACTATGCCCAGCCTAGAATTGATATTTCTTAAACTCTTACTGAGTTTAACACATGAATTCCACTTACATAGATATCGGCACACTCTCACAGCTCAAGGGTTTTTCTGAATCTCCATTCTGTCCATTCAAGGTCAATATCTAAAGAAAGGGCCAGAACTGACCCTTCCCTCAATGAAGCCTAAGGGCAAATGCAGCAGCATCTCAGGGTATGAGGAGACAAAGAAAGAAGGGTGGAAAACACATATTGAAATTCCAGTGTTAGAATCATAATCACCAACACTTTAAGAAACAATCTGCTTTCCAAAACATGTAGCTGCTGGATTAACTTCAAACTCACCAGATTCCACAGGCAGGCACTCAGAGGGGCACAGCTTTCTAAGGCCACCCACCCCGGGGCGGCGTAACAGCCTCGGGGCAAATAGACAAAGGACTAAGGTGTTCAAGTCCTTCCAAATAGTTTTTTCTTCTAAATCAGTTAGACGGCCTCCTACAACACTGTTTAGAGTGCCAGTGTGCTCAGAAGTGTGAAGTGAAAGCACATCTCAGGACCCCAAAATCACTAAGCTAAAGAGAAGACAAGGTGGGGAATGGCATAGGGCAAACCTGCCTCCCAGGCTCCTAACAGAGACTGGAAGAAAAAAAAAAAGCCACGTACCTCCCTCACAACCGTTGGTCCACAAGGAAATTCCTCAGGGACAGAGGGAAGAACTCAAAGTCACCATCTGCACACAGAGATAAATGCGGATCTTACCGCTTTCTCCGGAAAGGCTCACCGGAAACGCATCTGTCTCTGATCTACCTGTGACCTGGAAACCCCTCCCCGCTTCGAGTCATCCCTCCTTCCTGGACCAAACCGACGTACATCTCACATATATTGATGTCTCACATCTCCCTAAAATGTGTAAGACCAAGTTGTGCCCCAAACACCTTGGGCACATGTCCAGGACCTGAGACTGTCACGATGCGTCCTCAACACCTCCTGAGGCTGTGTCCCGGGTGTTTCCTCAACCCCTCCTGAGACTGTCACGGTGCGTCCTCAAACCCTCCCGAGGCTGTGTCTTTAACCTTGGGAAAATGAACTCTCTGAATGGGCTGAGAATTATCTCAGCGACGCTTCTGGTTTACAGGAAACATTCTCTCCTGCGGGTATAATGAAATCATGTGGAATTACAAAATGCCACTTTAGTAAAGGCTGAAGGAATTAGGGTTTGATGTGCTTTAAAAAAAAAAAAAAAAAGTAACGTTCTATTTATCAATGGACCATGAAAGCCCACACCCCCCTCTGCAGTGATGATGTCAACTGGAATGAGGGGCCCCCTCCTGTGGATGCAGCAAGGCTACCCTCTGACCCCACTTCCTGGAGTCCAGGCTTCCTACTGCTCAGGGAACAGCAACTCCAGCTTCACAGGGCTCAGGCCGCCAAACCCAACTCCCATCCATGCTGGAGAATCACCCCAGGGACTAGAGAAATGGCAGGCGCAACTCTCACCTAATCCCCTTAAAGGGGAAAAGGCACCTTCCCGCTCTTCTTCCTGCTGGTGGGAACAGGTGTAGGAGTTGGAGGGTCAGGAGTTGGGCAGCAGGAGGGAAGCAGCCTGGGCCCCTGCTAGTCACAGATGGCAAATGCCACCCAGCCTCGACCTTCACTTTGCAGAGAAAAAATCTTTCTCTTTTGTCAGGTCCCTGTTAGAAGTTTGCACCCATTCCTTTAAAAAAACCCTCAGATACAACATGGGTGTTTTGCTGACAATATTTCAATTATCTGGGGGCCTTGGGTCGAGTGATGCCAAAACAGAAAACTGAACCCTGTTGCTCAGGAAACCACCCTCCAGCCCCATCTACCCTCCCAGGCTGTCACCTTATGGTGTTTGTCTGCTAAATGATTATTTTTAACAATAACTGCTCTTAAGAGCTAGGTGTACAGAACAGACAAGAAGTCAGCTCGGGTTGAGGGGAAGCAGGAACAGACCCCTCTCCCTGCAGGACGGTGGAGGAGGAACCTTCAGCACCTGGGTTTGCAGGATGCTGGATCTCTGAGAGCATCTCTCACAGCTCAAGTATGGCCAGACCTTCCTCTGCCACAGCCTGTTCAGGAGAAGGCAGCACCCACCCTAGAGACCGACAAGCCCTGTGTGGGGTTCAGCTGGAGCTGAACTTTCCTCCCTTGGTGAGAGTCAGGGCCAGCGGTGAGGAGGAGAGAAGCAGCAGACATGAGGGGCACTGTGGCAACTCCATGCCACGCTAACTCTCGTCTGATGTGCTCCGGTCAAAACCACGCTTCTCGGAGGGCATTTCCTTTCACACGTCCAGAAGTCATCAACGTCTAGTCTCCCCACAAGACAGATCCTTCCCCAGGAGGCAGACGCTTGGCTGTAACACGTGGTAATGAGGGACGCGCCTTCGTGCCCATTCTGTAGTGTTTCCTGTTACCTATTTTACCTTAAGCTAAAAATGGTTTCCATTTACACTCTGTAGTGACACAGGAAAACACACGAGATTCAGTGTGATCCCACACCCGTCACTGCTAACCTCAAGTTCTTTATTTGTTCATTTTGCTTCTAGAGTTTGTACTCTATCCCGGGGTTCCAGGCCTGTGGATTCAACCAACCATTGTTTAAGAATACTTTAAGGTGTTTGTACTAAGCATTCAGACTTTATTATTCATTAAACAATATCGTTTAACAACTACTCGCATGGTATATCCATGGTATAGGTGTTACGAGCAACCCTGACATGACTGAAAGTCTGCAGGAGGATGTGCGTATGTCATATGCAAACACGATGCCGTTTTATACCAGGGACCTGAGCACCCACAGACCTTGGTATCCATAGGCAGTCCTGCAGCCCACCCCCGTGGGCACTGTGGAATGGCTATAATAGAAAATACAGAGGTTTTAAACAGTCATGTACTAAATCTAATCTTTTGTTAAGAAATTACTGCGTATCACGTGTATTATTTGGAAGTCCTTCCTGGCCCAGAGACCTGACATGTTCTTATCATCTTTTCATCCACTGATCTAACTAGTCATTCCAGTAAGTTTATTGAACACAAATCAATTTTACAATTACATTCTTACAGGAATCACACTCATAATGTAAGCTGCTTTGGTTTTTAAAGTGAAATAACCAATAGTTTTGAAAACTAGCTATATCATAGAATAACAGGATAAAGCAGCCCCAGGACATGCAAAAACATGGAGTTTCAAAGCCAACCAGTATCAAACACATTACAAACCCCTAAATATGGAAATGTTTTACACCATGACAGATATTCCAGAAAAAAACAAGATGTTCAAAAAAGCCTTATGCAGAAAACCACTTTCCCCTTTCATTTTTCACACAGTTTCCAGAAACTTGTGTTTGGCAATAACCATGAACTAGAAGTAGCGTCCGCTGCAACTACTGCTACTGCAACACCAAATATTAGAGCAAAAAAAAAAAAAAAAAAAAAAAAAGGACACAGCATATTTCCTATTGATGAGAATAGGTAGAGTGTTATAAGAATGAGTGTGTTCTAAAGTCAACAACGTTCAAATTCTAGGTCTCCTGCAGACACTAGATGGTAACCGCCAAAGCTTATGCACTTGGCAACGTTCAAGGAGACCAAGTTCAGAGCCGTCACAATGCAGCACCATCCTCAAGTGATTATCTCAGGCGGGTTTGAGGGCAAGTGCCCCCATCACAGTAGGAAAGCTGCCCATCCCAGCACTTCCTGAGATCACAGACCTTACCTTCGCCATCCCACGTCTTCAATAGTTCCTTTACACTGGGAACCAGTGAGCAAAACCTAAAACACTTCCTCAAATCTCAAGATAGTCTTGAGAGCTCTTCTCCTTGCCCCTTCTCTTACTGAGAAAGCCTATTTTCCAAGCAATCTGTAGTGCTTACCAGAGTTAATACCACCAAACCATACACTTAAAAATGGTTCGAGTGCTATGTAATTTTACCACAATCAAAAGACTGAGAAAAGTCATCTATAATTACTGTCTCCAATATCTTGCATCCTGTAAGGTATATTTGCTTTTTGAAATCCTCAGAGCAATCATGAAAGACTAATACCCTGTCGTCTCTGAAACACAAGCAAAGTCAAGGGTTTTGATTATAGGAAAGTAGCTGGAAAGCAAAGCATCCATTAGACACAGCAGCCGTGGTAGGACAAACACATGGTAGGAAGGTGGTGGTCATACTACACGTAGATGGGAAAGGTGTGGGGGGCCACAACACCCGAGGTTTGGGAGGCACCTGGGCAGGAGCTGAGAATGTACCAAACACGTTCGATCACGCAACATTCACGGATCCCGAGTCCAGCCACGGCCACTGACATCCACTGTGCCCAGGGTGTCCTCTGCCACAGAGATACACACCCTGTCGAGGATAGTGCACAGATTAAATGTCAAAGCACAGACATGCTCAGGTCCAGCTTCTCTGATGGAAGCAAAAACACATTTCCCAGACTCCAGCAGCATGACTCTCCACCTGACTCTACCCCCGTCCCATTTATTCTCGAACCCGTCTCTCCTGGACCCCACAGCATGACTATCCACCTGACTGCACCCCGTCCCGTGCATCTCCGCACATGTAACTCGGCCCTCCCTCACTCCCTCGTTGGGTCAGGCACCAACAGTCCACTGTGTGCCTGGTGCACTGAACCTTGTCAGGGGCCTCTGGGCCGCGTGCCAGGACACGCACCTGGGAACTCCCAGTGCACACGTTGGTCTCCTGCAGGACGCTTGGCTCTTCTATCTGCGGGAGCAGGCACCCACCCGTACAACCGACTACACTCTCAGAAAAGTCACAGAAGGCCTCTCACTAACCCAGCAGCACCCTGAGGCCACATCCCACTCGCCTGCTGGCTCCTAAGCCTTCCGCCCTGTGACGGCTCGCTCCTTCAGTTCCCTGCCTCGATTCCACTGGTTCCTCTACTCATGGGCCTCTTTCCTGTCATCTGGCAGGGTTCTACCAGGACCCTCTGGCTCTCACGACACCCCAGCTCCACAGACCCACCCACTGGGTGGAGCACATGCGTCCAGCCCAACCTTGCTGATATGCTCCAGCTGGCCCTGGACTCGAACCACGCTGCCGTAGCTTTCCATCAGTGTGGCATCTGCGAGTTACCTCCTGGGTAATGCCAGGTGATGGTAACATCAACCAGGAGGCACTACTGAGAAGCAGAACGCATGGTGCGGTGACCCGAACGTCACATCCCTCAACAGACGCTCCGTGTCTTCTCTCTTGGCAGAGCTTCGCTGTAGGAAGGAGGCTGTTCCTCCAGTGCTGCTACTTCCAACACCAGGGAAAGCAAGCTTCAGAAATGAACGATGTCAGAGGCAGGACCCACCAGCAGGGCTGCCAGCGGCCAGACGACCACAGACCCAGCATTCCCCAGCCACACACAGCTGACAGCCCAGGCTCTAGAAATGCACGGTTTCAACCTTAGGAGTAAAAACCCTCCCAAGCCAACTATTATTTTCAACAATGGGATGGGGGAGTAGGGGGGGGCGGGGTTCTAACCCTGCCCCCCTTGATAGAAAAGAACTGGGATCTGATGATCTGTGCTAAGTCAGCACTTTGCTTCCGCCACATGCAATCATCCTCAGCAACAGGAAAAGTCAGAAGCGTTGAGTGATGACACCGATAGCAACACATGCGGTTCTGACAGCTCCGGTAACTGGCTGCAGATACAACCCGACAGTGGTGAGATCCACGGACATCACCAGTCTTCCCAAGGATCGTGTTCCTGAATCTTCCGCATTCGGAATAACCGTCTCCTTTGCCAGGACTGAGCCATGCTTCCCTCTCGCCTGTCCTCTGCTTTCACCAGCTTCGTGCGCGTTTCCGAGCAAGTGTCTGTGCAGGTGCTATCACTTATTTCCACAGCAAGAATGTACACAGACACCACAGAAATGGGCAACCCTGTTAGGAGCTGTGCAGGGACATCTAACTCATCAATGTGCCAAATTCCTGTTGCCATGGAAATTAAACTAACGTTGCTATGACCGCATCTCTTACTGCACCACTAAAGACCATCCCGGTAAGAGGAATGTGCCTCTGCATAGCATTCAGCTCATGTTTACAAGACCGTTTTCCCTGAATATGCTTGTTATGTGAGATAGAAATCAGTGAGATGAGCTGTAACGTCTAGTATAGGATCGTTGTGTCTCCTAGGCTCAAACACACCCTTTAATGAAGTTTAACTCTCTGGGGACGTGAGTTACGTAGTAACATGTTTTGGATACTGTCTCTTTCACATTCTAAATATCAACACCAAAGAAGTTCTTGAGTTCCTTTTTAAATTGAAATGCAATTTACAAACCATAAAAGCCCCAATATTAAAGGATACAATTCAGTGTTTTTAGTGTATTCTCAAAGCTGCACAACAACCAACCACTAGTATGTAGTTCCGGGACTTTTTCACCACCGGCCAAAGAAATCTTGAACCCATTAAGAGTCAGCACCTGCTCCTTCCTTCCTCTAGCCCCTGGCAATCGTCGGCTGTCTTCCGTTTCTCTGGATTTGCCCATTCTAGACACCTGTTGTGAGGAGAATCATACACAGTGTGTGACCTTTGGCATGATCTTTGGTGCTGGCATCTTTCACGTCCAAGGTGAGTGGAATCTCACAGTGCACAACCTTTGGCACCGGCATCTTTCACGTCCAAGGCTCGTTCGGGTTGGAGCACATGTTCTTTTGTTCCTTTTTACGGCTGAGTGATATTCCATTGTGTACATATTTTCTTCATCCATTCATCTGTTGACACCTGGGTTGTTTCTACTATTACGAATAGTGCTGCTATGAAGATTCTTGCATAAGATTTTTTTTGTAAAAGTGTTTTCAATTTTCTTGGGCATAAGCCTAGGAGTGAAATTGCTGGGTCGTGCAGTGATTTTATGCTTAACTTTTCTGAGGAACTGCCAGACTTTTCCAAAGCAACTGTACCATTTTACTTCCCCTCCCACTAAAGATTTCAGTTTTCCCAAATTCACCATGTCACTGTCCAATACTGGGGTTTTATCCATCTTGGTGGTTGTGAAGTGGTATCTCACGGTGGTTTTGATTTCCATTTCTAAGATGATGAATTCTGTTAAACATCTCATGTGCTTTTTAAGGCATTTATTTCTTTGGAGAATGTATTCAAATCCTTTGTCCATTTTTAAATTGGATTTTAAGAGTTTTTAAATATATTCTTGATATCAGGCCCTTATTGGGATAATGTATCCTGTTCTGTGGGTTGTCTTTTTACTTTAATAGTATCCTCTGAAATGAACATTTTTAATTTTGATACCATCTTTTTCCCATCAGTTGCTTGTTATGCTTTAGATGTCTCATCTAAGGAAACATTGCCTAATCCAACGTAACAGTTTCACCAGGATTCGCCCCCTAAAGGTGTCATAGGCTGAATTGCCCCTCATGCCCCAGATTCCCATGTTAAAGTCACAACCCCAGAAACTCAAAATATCACTGTATTTAGATACAAGGCCTTTATCTTGGCAATTTAGGTCCCACAAGATCTTAAAAGTAGGCCCGGATCCCTCACAATTGGCTCCTTACGTTGGATCCATTTTGAGCTTTATGTGTAGGGTGAGGAAGGGTCCCAGGCCATCCTTTTCCATGTGGATACCCCAGTTGTCCCAGCACCATTGAGTTGTGAAAGGAAAAAAGTAAAGCAACCCTTACGTCCTTTCTCCATCAACAGAAGACACACTGAAGAATCGTGGACAATTTTGTTGGTTTAAGCCAGTGGTTTTCAAACTTTGGGGTCTCAGGAACCCTTTGCACTTTATTGAAGATCACAAAAAGCCTTCTCATGAGGCCAGGAGTGGTGGCTCATGCCTGTAATTCCAGCACTTTGGGAGGCAGAGGTAGGTGGATCACTTGAGGTCAGGAGTTCGAGACTGGCCTGGCCATGGTGAAACCCCGTCTCTACTAAAATACAAAAAGTAGCCGGGCATGGTGGCAGACACCTGCAGTCCCAGCTACCTAGGGAGGCTGAGGCAGAAGAATCGCTTGAACTCAGGAGGCAGAGGTTGAAGTGAGCTGAGGTCACACACCACTGCACTCCAGCCTGGGTGGCAGAGCAAGACTCCGTCACAAAAAGAAACAATTTAGTTCATTTTACAATGATAAAGTCATTACATCTTAACAGTTTTAAAGAAGAAACCATTTTCCAAAATAAGCAGCAGCGTGGCAATAGTTTGTGCTGCTGTGAAAACCCCTAACATCTCTGCACCTCAGACAGCAGGGTTCTCATGCCTGCATCTGCGTTCAGTGCACTGCAGAGCCGTGGCTGAAGTTTATGAAGAAAGTCTGACCCCATGCTGATATACAATTAGAATTCTCTGCTGCCAAATGTAACAAGCAGCACTTCCGTACAGGCTGTCTGCAATGCGGAGTCTGTGCTCTGGTCAATGGGCTTTTCTGCCCCAATTCCTTCTAAGTCGACTGGCCCGTCCTGCACTTTAATGGCTTTTACCAGCAAACGATTTTGTAATCACATTGGTTAGAAAACACTGGTTCAGAGTTATGAGCAGCTTCCACATTTATGTGTCCCCCCCCCCCAAAAAAAAAACCCACATCAATATCACCATTGATCACATGAGAAAATGGTGGACACAAGATTTTTATACTTTAATATTCACTGGAAAGCTCAAATGTCTATCACTGGGAATAATGTAAGGTGCTTTCCTTGAGATGAAAGAGTCGTTTTGTTCATTTTTCAGGCCGGCCACACCTGCAAATATCTCCATCTGAAGTGGCATTGTTTGTAAGTCTTTCTTTACATAAAGAAAGCTGTCAGTGGAAGAAGTGGTTCTGCAGGTTCATAGCTCAGAGGCACCAGGGCTCTCCCTAGATTAACCATAAAATCCTCAGAAGATGCACCTGTGCACCATTCCTGTTTCTCACTCAGAACATTCCAGAAGGAACCCTGAATCCCGGTGCTGCAGCGGGACTGAAGTTTGCTCTCGCCCACACAATCAACCCAGGGAGCTCCCCCAGTCGCCACCCCAAGGCCAAAGCCTTGGTCCTCTCTCTGGTCTAGGAGGGCTCCTGCAGCTCCAGCCTAACAGGGAAAAGCAGGCACCCACATGTCAGAAAGCACTCCCAAGGCCCGGCGAGCACTTCTGCTTATGTGCCAGCCAAGTGTGTTTGACAAGGCTACACCCAGCTGTACAGCAGGCAGCGAGGTACCCAGCAAATACTCAGGGCTCATGTTACTGAGGAAGGAAGGTAGACAGCGAGGTACCCAGCAAGTGCTCAGGGCTCACGTTACAGAGGGGAAGTCAGGCAGATAGTGAGGTACCCAGCAGGGTTCACGTTACCGAGCAGAAAAGGAACGTGGAGACAAGGGGGCTGGAACAGTCTGTCGTAAGCTTTAGCATTTACAAGGCTAGCTGAAGATTATCCGATTTGACCTTCGCAACAGCTAACAAGATAAGCAGAGGCATGACTGTTTTCACTACTTCATAAAAAGAGATCCAGAGAACTAGTGATGACCACGTGCTCTTCCCACAGGCTCCCAGAAATCCTCAAATCATGTCTCAGTTGTATACATGTGATAGTATCTCAGTCACTTCCCCTCTCTGCAGGGGGATTTTAATGCCGCCCTGCTGTTCCTTCACACCCCTGCCCTCTCCTGCATTTCAGTCATGCCCACCATCCATAGGGAGTCCGCCCCACCCCACCTCACCCCACCCCCGCTGCTGCTGATGGCTTGGGTCACCCTTATCTTTCATTTCCACCTGCAGGGACCTGTTCTTCCTTCAAACGCAGCTCAAATTCACTCATTGTGTGAAGCCTTTTCCAGCCATCACAACTGTCATGTGTAAAATCAGTCTGTGGAATGCTTCATTTAGGAGGTGCTTATGTTGCCTTATTGGTTGTGAGCAGGACCAAATTCTGAGCAAACCAGGTGGTCCCCTCTCCCCATCTCTGCTCCAGTGCACTTAAAACAAGGATTCCTGGAAGCACCTTTTTAGTCCAATTCATGCATGAGTCTGCCCCACACCCTGCAGAAAAGCCCTGGCGGTCAGGGCTCAGGGCCTCCAGGTGGGTAAGGAGAGCTTAGTGCCCTCTCTGGAGTTGTCACCCAGAGACCCACGGCTGGAAGGGGAAAAACCTTGCATCCTGTGAAACATCCCCGAGACCCACTCAGGAGCAGAAAATGGGGAAGAAGCCTCAAACAGACCCTCGGGAGGGCAGTCAGCAGGAGCCACGGAGGCCACCAGGAGGGAGGGAGGGAGGCAGGCAGGGAGGCCAGAGTGATGTGGCTAGAGGTGACGTGGTGGGGGGATGACACGGCGTGGTTGGGGGAGGAGATGTGGCCAGAGGCAACGTGGCCAGGGAATGAGATACGGCTGGAAGTGACAAGAGGGGTCTCCAGGCCTCAGACTGTGCCTGATTTATGGATGACATTTTGATTAAGATGTTATATCTAACTTTAAAGTAGCAATTTAGAACCATTGTGTACATTTAAAGCACGGTACAAATATAGCACATTTCCCAAACCGAAGAACAGTGTATTGAAGGAAAAAATAGCAGCTCACCAATAAAAAAAGTGAGTAAAGATAAAATTCATTTAAGATCAGAAATAAAGAGATCCTACAGCTCTTCTAGTCCAATCCCCACCCTAACGTGAATGGGGGGAAAGGGAAGTAGATTCTAGTCAGTCAGAATTAAAGGCAAAACCGATCCACTTTACTTTCTACTTGACAGAAAATAAGCAGCTCATCAAGGAATCCCTAAGAACAGTAGCTTTAGGAGTCCCCAAAATGCAAAATTCACCTTCAAATTAAATCTACTGGCCGGGCGCGGTGGCTCAAGCCTGTAATCCCAGCACTTTGGGAGGCCGAGACAGGCGGATCACGAGGTCAAGAGATGGAGACCATCCTGGCTAACATGGTGAAACCCCGTCTCTATTAAGAAATACAAAAAACTAGCCGGGCGAGGCGGCGGGCGCCTGTAGTCCCAGCTACTCGGGAGGCTGAGGCTGGAGAATGGCGTGAACCCGGGAGGCAGAGCTTGCAGTGAGCTGAGATCCGGCCACTGCACTCCAGCCTGGGTGACAGAGCGAGACTCCGTCTCAAAAAAAAAAAAAAAAAAAAAAAAAAAAAAAAAAAAAAAAAAAAAATTAAATCAACTGCTAAGTGTGTATAAAGTTATTGTTTTCATTATTCCCTTCCTCATTCCCAGGGGCTTTATTTAGACCTTGTTTCCCTCTAATTGCCTCCAACACACCCAGGAAATTTAAACCCCACAAGTAAACTGTGTCTCGATTAACACACAGCGTCCTTTAGGAGCAGACAGTCCGTTGCTCTAAGACGTTCTTGTCACCTAAGCACTGAGTACAGCCTGAGAATGCACAACACACACACACACACGAACTCGGACAGACAACAGGTGAGATGTGGCACATGAGGAGGAAGACGAGACAAATGAGCTTCACCGACTTCACCGACACCCCGGATCCATGAAGAAGTGACACATGCAGACTGCTCGGGTGCCAGTGACTCCTCAAAAACAGCCAAGGGCAGCATTTGGAGAAGCAGCACCACAGGCCAGGAGGGTCTGGGGTCTTCAGAGGGGAGGGGCGCCCCCGACCAGGTGTTGGGGGCTTCAGAAGGGGAGGGGGGCCCCAACCAGGTGCTGCGGACTTCAGAAGGGAGGGGTGCCCCGATCAGGTGCTGGGGCTTCAGAGTGGAGGGTGCCCCGACCAGGTGCTGGGGGCTTCAGACGGTAAGGCAAATATATCCAATTCATCCTGTCACTAAAAACGAAATTATCTGCCATCTCCATCACAGATGATGCAGTGAGGTTTCCATCACCGGGGTGGTTTTTTTTTTTTTTTTTTTTTTGACAGGAGTTTCTGCTCTGTCACCCAAGGTGGAGTGCAGTGGTGCGATCTGGGCTCACTGCAACCTCTGCCTCCCGGGTACAAGTGATTATCCTGCCTCAGCCTCCCAAGTAGCTGGGATTACAGGTGCCTGTGTCACCATGCCCGGCTAATTTTCATATTTTCAGTACAGACGGGGTTTCACCATGTTGTCCAGGCTGGTTTCGAACTCCTGACCTCAGGTGATCCACCTGCCTCATCCTCTCAAAGTGCTGGAATTACAGGCGTAAGCCACGACGGCCTGTGATTACTAGTGTAATTTCTCTCTCTCACACCCACTCCCCCCCCCTTTTTTTTTTAAAATCAGCTTTATGGCTATATTTTTTCCAAGAGAACCCATTACCCATTTGAAGTACAAATAAGACACCATGTTTAAAAACCAAAAATTCCAATTTACATAGAAATCTCCA
The DNA here is from genome assembly GCF_037993035.2 of Macaca fascicularis. Lineage (NCBI taxonomy): Eukaryota > Metazoa > Chordata > Mammalia > Primates > Cercopithecidae > Macaca > Macaca fascicularis. The sequence continues at coordinate 103,474,139 of NC_088380.1, forward strand.
AATACCCAGTCTATTTGAGCCTTGAGAATAAGATTAAGCTGTTGGCTGAATACAACTTCCCTTTCCATCTGTCTGCCTGTTAGACACAAGGACAAAGCCATGAGCTAGGGACATAAAGGCAGCAACCACCAAGGCAGCCGAGACTCCAAATAAAAGCTCGAAGGACCAACACAAAGGTACCACACCCTGCACGCCCTCCTCTCCTTCCGTTTCAGAACTTCCAGAGGATGAAACAGGGACCTCCTCAGACATCCCACGGTGCAGGCGGCCAGAGGGGAAGGCGGCGGCAGCCTGAATGAGGCCACCGGGAAATCACATTCCACAAACAGAAATTCTCCATGTGCTTTACATCCTCTGTCTCTGAAGAACTATGCCAGTCTAACAGTCGCTAGAAAACCTTATTCAAGTGTCATTTCACATTTCAAGCAAAAAAAAAAAAAAACTGTGGTAGGGCATGAGGGAAAAACATAGCCATGTGTTCTGGGGTATTAAAAATAAGTTTTCTTCTGTTATAAACGTATAATTATACATTCTCAGATTTCTGTATAATTGATATGCTTCCTAATTAGCAGACATAGTAATAAAAAGTGAATTCCCGAGTGTAAGATCGGAGGACCCATTCACATGGCTTCAGGTTCTGCTACTGTGTTTCAACTTAAGAAAATGGTTCTGTGTATTGGTAACAAGGCGTGAGTGTCTGTGTGGCTGTAATCAGGGTTCGTGTTGGCTCCCTAGCAGAGGATGTTACACTATTACATTATCTTCTACAGAAAATCCTGAAAAAATGAAGGCTGGATATACACACCCTCCCAAAATAATCCAAATGTCCATCGATATGACAAACAGATGAATTACGGTTTCCATCATGGAATATTCCTCAGCAGTGAAAACAAACTATAGCCACAGGTTCCAACTAGGATGAAGAAAACCTTTTAAACACGCTTAAACTGACGAGGCGGAATTCCTCGATTACAGGCATTGGCTCCGAAAGGGTACAGTTCTGAATCCTGTGATGTAGAATTAGTTAGCAACCCTGTTTAGGGACACATCTAGAAAAAAGCAAAATAATGACTACACAATTTTACATTCTTTGTAAATTATAACTACCATGAAAATTCTAAAAATGTGAAAATCTTCCCAACTCTTCCTTTGACAAGCTTCAAAATAAATACCCTAGCATTGCTTGCCACACCCACAGGTGTGCCAAAATAATTGAAAATATACCCAAGTTAATAGAATCAAAACTTGAAGATGTATGAGTGGTCCCTGCCTCGCTATCTCTACATCGTGTAGAAATTTAAGAGCAGGTAGTGGCACTGCAATACAAGGCTCAAACCAACTGGGTATTTGGAAACTTCTGTGCAAAATGACCTTTTTTGGTTTTTAAACATCGTGTTATTTGTACTTCAAACAGGTAACTGTTTGGTTCCCTTGGAAAAAATACAGCCATAAACCTGGTTTAAAAAAAAAAAAAAAGGGAGTGGGTATGAGAGACAGTAGCTTAGAAATTTTACCAGTGATGGCAGGGAGCAGTGGCTCATGCCTGTAATCCCAGCACTTTGAGAGGCAGGACCCACAGGGCCTTTGAAGGCACCGGTCTCCTCTGTTGCCTTCCTGCCAGACTGACACCAGGACATTCACTGGGTTTCCATCCCTGTCTCATTCAACATCCCCCCCAAGGGTAGCCTTCATCCTCATCTGGGGCTCAACTCTGCCCTATTTCCTAAATCTCTGCCTTCAGAGCTTGAAAACACCCACGCCCAGGGTAACCCTAGGTCCACGTTTACCCCCAGAGAGTCCCGATTTTATCTGTTTCCCCAGCATCACCTTAGTGATAATTTATCCTGTAAATTTTGAAATGCCTTCACACCTCACCCCCACTGTCTCCCAGCAGACCCCCCTCAGATGCACCTGCCCCAGACCCCACACCCATGTCTCTGCATGCTGCCCTGCTCTGCCCATGTGGGGACCACCTCTCTTTCTTGAGGAATCAGCTGGCGATCATCTCCCGTGTGGAGGACTTCCCTGACTTCCAACCCTCTCCAGCAAAGGCAGAAGCCATCCTCGGTACTTCCTCAATACTCAGGCCAAATATTAAGATGACGCAGATGCTAGCTGTGCCTGGGATGCCATGGGCAGGGTCCCCAGATGCTCTGCACATGGCCCGGGGCACAGCCTGAACACAGCAAGTGCTACAGAAATAAAATCGACGTGCGCTGACCTCTGATAGGGCCTCCTTCACCATCTACATCTGTCTCCCCTCTGGACAGTAAAATCCACAAGACAGGGAGGGCTTGTCTCACTCATCTTCAAACTCCCAGTGTCACCCTGGCAGGTAAAGGGGACTCAAATGTCTTCTGAAGGAAGCCGCTGGTTAGCTGCCAAGTTAAAGGGCCTCTGAAAATCAGAGCTCTGCATAGGAGTCCAGCACACTTTATGATGAATGACTCCAACCACGGCAGAACTCGCCGTGGAACCAGTGCTGACCAATTCAGGGTTTGTTCACTGTTTCTCAGTTCATTAGCATAACTCACTCTAACAGAGCAGCCACGCACAGATCCTCAGACGTCTACACAGAGTGGGATGATGGCGCCAAGTCACGTGAATGTCCCATTGCAGACTGGGAGACACCAGTCAGACGCGGATCCAGGGAGAGTGCAGACCTTGCATTAAATTGGCTCCGTGTAAACAGCATTCCCTGCCAGGTCCTTTCCTATCTGCACAGCTTCTACAAATTCAACTCTCACACCTGACACCTAAGAATACTGCATACCCCCATGTGAACCCCCCACTTACCTCCCAAAATGACCCGGCATGGCCGAGTACAAACCATTTCAACATAAGGGAACTGGAGGGCATGTGGGGCTTTCCTGAGTCCCTGCTGCCTCCTGACTGGAGGGTCCAATGCTTCAGACCCCTAGTGAAGGGAGGGTCTCTTCGGGCCCCTCAGCGTCAAGAAAACCCATGTTCACTTTCTCAAGACCACACACAACCGAGTCACAAAGCAGGGCGGAACCTCGACTCTCTGGGTTCAGGTCACGTCGAGTTTACGAGCTGCTGCTGTGAACACTGCAGGAAATGATGAGCCTGATTCCGGGTTTGACCTCGAGCTGATCAGCATTAACTAATTTCACTTTCCAGGACTAACTTCAAAGGCCTGTAAAGCCAGAGAAGGGAGAGGAGATGGAACACGCCCTCACCCCAGACCTGCTGCAAGCACACACTTCTCAGATGTGTCCCAAGGTGCACAGCATGTCCGGTGCCTGTTCATGTCCACTGACCTGCAGGTCTTCTATGTGGCGTCAGCCTCCTGGGCACTGGGACAAGAGGCATAATGGCAAGTCCCCTCTGCAGCAAAGGTGAGGTCCAGGGACCCAACACAATAGAACTGACCTTTTTCTGACAGTCTTAAAACAGAAGGAAAATACTGTACAGCCAACGTCCCCTCATGCAGGTTTATTTACCTGTGACTCACAGGCCATGACAGACAACTTCAGGTTCTTACTGATTCCTATTTTCCCCATCCAGAAAACCTTTCTTTTTAATATCGTATGAACTTGCCATTCTGTAGGCCAAAAACAGCAAATATTAGCAGTTTCCTATGGTTCAAACGAATAAAACATGATCACGACCTTTTGTGAAACCATGAAGAAAAGGTGGATATCTCAATATGTGTTTCCAGACAGGCTTTGTTCCTGAAGCACTAACTCTGTTCACTCAGGATTTTAGACCCTGAAGAATAAACATCAGTATTCCACCAAGAAAACCAAAAGAATGAAATAATTTTGCATCCACCTTGGAGCCTTTTTAGGACAAGGCAGGACACAAACTTTTAAAAAGCTGCAGTTGTCCCTCTGTATACACGGGGACATGGATTCCAGAACACCCCCCGAGTTTACCCAAATCTACATATCCACAGGACCCACGGCCACCCTATGGAACCGCATGTAGGAAACGTTGGCCCTCCACAAAGCCAGGTTTTTTCAGTAAGGGTTTGGTTGGAAAAAAAAAATTAACATAAGTGATCCTTCAAAGCTCAAAACCCATGCCGTTCAGGGTCAGCTGCATTTACTACTTGTGTCATATCTGAGGCCTGAAAGCCATCATTCTCGATACCTTAACGTGACGGTTAACAAACTAACTGTTCTGATTAGAAAGAGGAAAAAGCTTATTTTTAAGCTGACAATCAGAGTGGACGCTGCTACGGTGAACGGAGAACAGACCTAAGCAAGCACCAAGGCTGGGGTGACTGCCTGTGCTCAGACCCACCAGGACGTGTTCCTCCATCTCCCTCTGCTGAAAGGGATAACCCCTTCTCCCCCACGACTAAAGGGCCTTTATTTGAATATTCACACGAGAAGTGCTATGAAAAGCTGAAACGTCACAGATAACATTTTTTAAAATAAACATTAACTTAAGCATTTAACAAGCCCATTATGATTAAAAAAAAAAAAAAGGTATTAAGTTGCTGGGTGTGATGGCTCATGGCGTAATCCCAGCACTTTGGGTGGCTGAAGTGGATACATCACTTGAGGTCAAGAGTTTGAGACCAGCCTGGCCAACATGGTGAAACCTCGTCTCTAACAAAAATACAAAAATTAGCCAGGCATGGTGGCAGACGCCTATAACCCCAGCTACTTGGGAGGCTGAGGGAGGAGAATCACTTGAATCTGGGAGGGAGAGGTTGCAATGAGCTGATATCGTGCCATTGCATTTCAGCCTGGGCGTTCAAGTGTGGAACTCCATCTCAAAAAGAAAAAAAAGTATAAAGTTTTCCTTCCAATGAACCTATCATTCAGCCACTGAGGTAACCTATAGGTACTTATTCAGCCATGAGATACACCACGGGAGACATAGGCAAACAGGACACAGTTCCTCCCTGAAAGAAGGCTGCACCCCAACAGAAGGCAGGCACACACTCCCAATGGAATTGGCGTAGGGAACAGATGCTGCTGCAGGTGGAACTGGCTGCACAGAGCACCCGCTCAAGTGTCTGAGAAATAAGGAGCTGTTGGTGGCATCACCTACCGCACCTGAGCTGGGGTGCTGGGGAGCCTGTCATCACCACCACCACCCGGGGCAAAGACCCCCAGAACCACACAACGAGCTTACAAAGTCACCGAGGAGATGACTGAGCAATGTGAGTGGAGTGATGCGAACATGCAGACATCAGGGCCACGCGTGGCATTTGTTTTGTGCATTGACTTGAGCATGCCCCAGGTGCCCAGATGGCTGGTTCTGCATTATTTCTGTGTGAGATGCATGTTTGCCTCTGGACTGAGTGGAGACCCATCCTCACCAGTGTGGGGGGCACCACCCTATCCACCCAGGGCTTGAATAAAACAGCAAGTGGGGAAGACTGGGCTCACTCCACCTGTCTGGCTGATGGGCCAGGGACATCTGTCTTCTGCCGCCTGTGCTCCTGGGTCTCAGCTCCTCAGACCCAGGTGGGATCTGCACCCTCCGCTTTTCAAGTCTTCAAGCCACGCCCTCCCAGGACTCTAGCTTGCAGGCTGTGGGTCCTGGGGCTTCTTGGACTCCGTAGCCCCTGCAGCAAACATCCCCCTGGAGACACACGCACACCCAGCTGGCTGTCTCTCTGGAGAGCCCTGATTAAAAGTTGCCCCTAGAAGTGGTCTTCAGAGTTTCTTTCTAGCCCTAAGATCCCAGCGCCCCTCCTAGAATTCTAGGCGGAAAGGTGAACGGAAACCAATGGACAGAGGTGTGTGCCGAGGAGACGCCAGGCAGCGGCGCTTGGCATGAGGGCACTAACGCTCTAAGCAAAGACTCAAGGTTGCTTGCCACAAAAATGAGAACGGTAAAGATTTCTTCAAACAGAAATGAGTTTGTTTCATGATTTGCTCTTAATACATAAGAAATCATAAAAGTAGGCCTATTAACAATTACATAAGTCTTTAGAGGCCCTTGAACTACTTCTGTGCCTTTGTGTTTTTATACAAAATAAGCCTGAGGCTAAAGAGAATAACGTCACCGGCCGCAGCTGGGGCCACGCGAGGACACAGCTTATACCCATGAGGTTCCTGGGTGCCCCGAGTCCTTCCCTTGCTATTTATGGAAATATGGGAGAAAGCAGGTCTGAGCATGGACCTGGCCATGCCCCCAGGGGCTAAGGAAAGCACCCATCTGTCCAGCCTTCCCTCTACCCCGCGGCTCCCTCCTACCCGGACTCTTGGGCTGACGCGGCTCATGCACTCAGCAGCGCCATCATTAAACGTTTAGCTTCACATCATGAGGGCCTCCTCTGGCCTCCTCTGACCACCCCTGGACCTGCAGTCAGCACTAGTCTGGAGGACACGCATGGACACGGCTGATGGATCACGGCCTTCAGCGAGGAAGGTGCCAGGCAAGGAGTCGGAGACACTGGGGATGGAGCTGCACTCACCCAGGGAGGCGAAGGCCGGCAGCGGCCACCACCGAAGACCTCCCTTCCCGCCCTGAGGGCAGCTCACCCAGGGAGGCTAAGGCCAGCGCCGGCCACCACTGAGGGTCTCGAGGGCCCTTCCCACACCGAAGGCAGCTGCGATCACATTTCCCATCACACCAAGAGACCCCTGTATTGAGCACAAAGCTTTTCAACCTTCGAATCAATAAGGAATCATAACATGGACATTCCCTCAATCCAAATGACCAGCCCACGAAACAGACAAGCAATCCTCATACACATTTCCTGTGGGAAAGTCAGTCCATCCCTGGGGCATCACCCCAGGGGTGGGCGAACATCATAGGGAGAAGCCCCAGCCTGGCTCCTCCCCCTACAGCTCCTTTTCCCTCTGCCTCCCGGCCCTCCCCACCCCCTCCTAGCTTCAGAGGCTCCTTCCTCCAATTCTTTCCCCTTGATGAAGTCATTCATCCCCAAAACACAAAGCAAAGGCATGGGGGCTTAAGAGAAAATCCACACCGTGGCTCCTGTTTTAGATTCTCATAAGTTTGAGAATAGCCAAGCAAGAATCTTTGGCATATGAATGTGGTCTGAAGGCATCTGAGCACAATGCCTGGCACTGGCCCGGAGTGGATCATGGGTGTCTTGGACATCTGCATAACTCTACACCAATTATTTTGAAACATCACTAGCAGAATAGAACCATGTGAAGAGCTACTTCTCTGTTAAAAGTAGGAAAAGACTCCAAGCTGCCCTCAAGGAACATCCTTCCCACCAGGAGTTTCTGCATCCAGCCTTTCAGGCACAGGCGCAGCCCCCGGGCCCGACTCCCTCATTCCTGCGTCATAAAGCAGCAAAGACCGTGGGGAATAAAGCAAGTGAAGGAGTCAGTCCCGCACAAAATGGGCTCCAGAAGCCACAGCCCCTCTCCCAGTGTGGGAGCCAAGTCCAGAGACCTGGAAACCCCAGCGTTCCCAGGGAGGAGGGCAGAACAATGCCATTTCCCCCTAGTTTACGGAGACAGCACCCCACGTCCTCTGGCCTTAATGGAAGAGATACTTCGCGTAAAAGATTTGAATGAATCTACCACACACAGAAAATGGGCTAAGGGCTAAGATACCCATTTAAATGCCTGCAAAAACACATTAAAGGAACACACAGATAAGCGAGGTTCTTCTCTTATCCAAGAAATATTCAGAAACAAATCCAGCAAGTAATCTCTTTGCAATCAAAAGACCAATTCAGAGGTGCAGATTAAAAATCAAGACACAACTGAACCCTTAATACACCAAGAACCAAGTTCCACGGAAGTGTAATCACGTCACCACCTCCCAACTGAAGGAGGCAGCACTGGCCACTGACCAGCTGTTCAGTCATAGGTCAGTGAACGAAAGGCAACGCTGCCCAGGACAATGACAAGATGTTAACTTGAAAAGGGCAAAATCGCAGAGGCTGGAGGGACCTTCCAGGTAACCCGGCCACCTCAGTGGACAGAGGACCCCCGTGGGGCCACAGAGCCCAGAGCTCCAGTGTGTTCGGGGCAAGCACTCAACTGCAACCCTGATGATGTCCGAACGCCTCCTGCCCTTCTGCGTCTCTGCCCCATTAACTGGGAATCCGTGAATGCTAAGGAAATGTAATGCATTTCACAATACATTTAGATTTCTAGCAAATTAAAGATAAACAGTGAGAAACTTTGAGAATTAACCAAAATACAGTTCACTGAATGCCCAAACTCAAAGCTAGTCTCCAAGAGGTGATAAGCTGTGTGTGGTGATTAATGCCTGTAAATCCCAGCAGTTGGAGAGGCTGAGGCAGGAGAATCACTTGAGCCTGGAAGATTGGGGTTGCAGTGAGCTGTCATTGCACTGCTGCACCCAGCCTGGGAAACACAGTGAGACTGTCAAAAAAAAAAAAAAAAAAAAAAAATTAAAGAAGTTCAAATGAATTTGCCCATACCCTTTAAATTTTCATTTGGGTGCATGAGGTGATCTAGTTCCTTTTCCCTTGCAATACATGAATAATCTAACAAATAATTAAATATAATCTAACAATTACACGGGAAAATTTAATTATTTTCCCATTTCATTATTCCATATTTCAGAGAAAAAGTTAAAATTATTCCCTGTTTCAGGGAAAAAGCTAAAAATCATTTTAAACCTTTCTTCCACAAAACAATGCTCAGTCATCTCTATCTGCTTTATAATGTGGAATTCAACTTCACATGTCTACAATACAGTTTTTGTTAAACAGCATTTATGTAGACAGGCAAGAGAAACACTTGGTCTATGTAGAAGCAGCAGAAGACACGTTTTAACAGAAAAGGGAGAAGATACCACCGTGTGGATCATCTGGAAATTCTGTCTTCATCTTGCCCACACAACACACAGAAAACAGCCAAGCACGTGCCTAGTGTCCAACAGGAGCACAGAAAGGACAGAGATCCCTCCAGTTGTTTAGTGACCAGCCCCACTTGTCACCGCCACATAACAAAATCCGCACGGCAACTTCAGCACGTTTCATTCACGATTCCATGGAAATCAGGCTGAAGAACTGGGAGATGTTTTGCCCACCTTTAAAATCCAAGTGTGGGACTAATAAACATATTATGGGTTCACTTAACTTTTCCATATTTTTACTTGGAGAAACCTATAAAGTTCTTGTCAGTTACGTGCTTAAGTTTTTCAATAATATTTAAATGCAAAGGTCAGGCAAGACTTGAAAGGAGGTACACACATACGGGCTGGCGTGGTAGCTCACACCTGTAATCCCAGCACTTTGGGAGGCCGAGGTGGGCGGATCACGAGGTCAGGAGATTGAGACCATCCTAGCTAACACGGTGAAACCCTATCTTTACTAAAAATATAAAAAATTAGCCAGGTGTGGTGGCGGGCGCCTGTAGTCCCAGCTACTCGGGAGGCTGGGGCAGGAGAATGGTGTGAACCCGGGAGGCGGAGCTTGCAGTAAGCTGAGATCACACCACCGCACTCCAGCCTGGGGGACAGAGGGAGACCGTCTCAAAAAAAAAAAAAAAAAAAAAGAGGTACACACATACATACCACGTTCTTCCCTCAAAGAAAAGGGCCCTTTTTTAGGATTCCAGATGGAAATGTGGTTGTCTCCCTGCTTTTGAGAGGATGGGCTGTTTGAAGCATGAACAGACTTTTCCTCCATGCACCCAGGATGCACCATGGGGGACAGTGCTGCCGCCGCCTCCCCAGTCTCTGCTCAGTGTGGGGCAAGGGGAGCTCATCTGTCTCCCGTGTACACTGTCAACAGGCCAGGCGCTCAGGAGGGGGCTTCCAGGACTCGCTGAAGGCATTAGTTAGCAGGGCAGGCAGTGCCTCGTGCTGGTGGGCATCCAGCAGTGAGGGGGTCTTGCACTTTACTCCCCGGGCCCAGCCCCAGAGGGGAAAGAGGCACCTGTATCATAACTAATGTGTATTTATAGACACACAGAGACTCTGCAGTGCAAGGCGCAGAACTAGAAAGAATCATGGAAATAAGAGGGAAGACATTTCGTTACGACTGGCACAGCCACCTCAAGCCTCAGCACTTCCTGCCGGAGCCCTCACTGACCAGACTCCTCCGGGGTCACTGCCACTGCCTTGCCCAGCTCACGACAGGGCAGATGGTGACAGAGCCTCAGAACAACCTCCCACTCCCCTTCCTCACCAGCCCAGGGGATGAGCTGCTCATGAGTGTCCCAAAGCCTGAATGCGGGAATACAGAGGTGACTGAGCAGAAAGGGGGACAGCCACAATGGCCACGGTTGTGCGGATATTGCTGGGCACCCCAGCAGCGCTTTCCACCTTAAAGAGGACTGCCACGGGTGTGCGGATGCTCCCGCGTGACCCAGCAGTCCTTTCCACCTTAAAGGGGAATGGCCACGGGTGTGCGGATATTCCCGGGTGCCCCAGAGCCCTTTTCACCTTAAGGAGATTTTCACAGTCTCATTTCAGTCTCCCAACTATTCAGTGAGGTTGGAGGAGTACCACTGTGGACCAACACTGATTGGCACCAAGTAAGGGCAATTTTATAACCAAGTCTCGATTGTAAGAGAATCAGGTCTTTGGCCATCTGGTCAAAGCTCTTTCTGTAACAAAGTTGGATAATTAAGTTGCACTTTGGTTTTCCAAATCTTGCTACAGAAACCACATCTTCCTAGGTGTGGCTCCGTGGTGTCACGTGCACACATCAGTAGCCAGGCTTGCCAAGACTCACGGCATGTTACACGTTCACCTGAGAAGGCTGCTCAATCGTTGAGGGCTCTGGCATGCTCTGAAATGAATTTGCCACTTCAGCCTACACTCTACTTCCTTGTTTGGTTAAAGAAAACCAAAAGGCAAAATTTGTTTTGGCCAATCGCCTGCTGCACCTAACTGCAGAGGTTTTAATTATAGTACTTTCATTGCATCCTAGAAAGCAAAGTCATATAGATCAACTCATTATTACCACTCCAAAGGTTTAGTAAATCTCCAGATAATCAGGCCAACATTTTAACAAGCTACATTAAGGTTTATAATACTCAAAATTTAAAACTACATCCATGCTTCAAAAACCACCATTCCCATTTTAGATGGACAAATGCATATGAGAAAGAAAGAAACGTGCTGAGTGCATTTTTTTTGCTAATCTTATGGAGAAACTGCCACTTTAAAAATGGCTCTAGTTCCTGGCTCCAGATGGGTGTGGTGGGTTGCCTCACTCATTTTCAATTCCACCTGAAGCTGGGAAACTAGAAATTCATTCCCAGACTCCAGGGCACAAGAATTCCCACTTCTGGAAACAGCCTGGAATGCAAACTTGTAGCAGAGAGTTCTTTCCTGCCCACCCTAACCGTCCTCTGTGGAAGGCAACAAAGACAAGTCCACCTACCGTGGTGCAACTGCACCACGAAGAACCATTTCAAGGTGGGAGGTGCCCACTGCTCCAACGGCAGGCCTGCCGGCATCTCAGAGCAGGCAGAACTGCTCCCTCCTTCACAGGGAAGGGGAAACAAGGCCAGGAGGAACGGCTGGGGAAGCAATCGATGGGGTGGCTATATGTACCGGTGCCTGTAGTTCACAGCTGAGCCTGGTGTCATGAGCACGAGCGTGCTGACATGCACACCGGGCCCAAGTTTAAGATCAAATATAAGGAGCTTTCCAACTATAGTATTTAACTAGATCTTTCTACAAAAATAGCCTCTTGATTACAGTTTTTATCCAAAAAGTTTTGTGTAATTAAAGAAATTAATTTTCCCCTAAAAGACATTTCTCTATCTCTTGCCCCATATAAATGAAACGGGTATATTAAAGAAAAAAGACAAATGTTTGACTTAGGGGGTTTGCCTATGACTTGGATAAGCATGATATTCTTCTGACCAACCAGGGAGCAGCTGGACCAGACTGGAGGGAAGGAAAAACAAATTTCCCCTCTGACCTCAGTTGGGCACCAGAGTCTTCCCTGTCAGAATGTGGGTGTGGTGCTTCCCACACACCAGCCTCTGACGAAACTCAGCCCAAGGGTGTGGGAAAAGGCCATCTACTTCTGAAAAATCTATAAAGTGCAGACACATCAAAAGCTTCAGAAGACTGTAAAGCGCCAAGGAGACCACTGCACCCTTGGAGTTTACAGAAAATGGTCAGCATCACACGTGCCTGAGGTCCTGGGTCAGCTCCCAGCTGCCGCGATGCCGTGAGCGCAGCCCTGGCTTCCCCTCTGATGCAGAGGGCTGGTCACACCGCTGGCAGCACTCAGAGATCAGAACATTCTAGATGAAATCAACGTGTTCCTTTTAAAATGGGGAACTGGGCAGCACAACTGAAGCTCTACGACTATCTCAACTACTGGGCTTCGGGGTAGCATTAGGAAATCATGAGAATCCAAATCTCAATTTCATGCAGATTCCAGATTCACTGTAGGTTCCAGAATTTCCTGAAACATTCTTCAGATTTACTCAAGATTTCCTTGCCAAAGCTAATAAAGTTTACATTCCTTATGGAAAAGCCACCATAAGCACCACCACAAATAAGATCAACTGGGGCCCGCCCTTCGCACCAAACATATAAACTGTTACTCACACAAGACTGTGCTGGAGGCAGCTCTCAGCTGAAGCCGAATCCGTGAGACTTCATTATCCCCATTTTGGATCGAGTGTGAAGACTGTCACAGCAAACCAGGGCCCCAGTGTGAAGCAGAGAACAGACCCTCTGACACCTGTCTGAACATTTCATTCCCACCTCTGTCTTGGATATTGAACACCCTCAGAGCTACTGAGTCACCCACATTTGCAGGTCATTTATCCTGCCACCAGGATAACACAATTATGCAATAAAAATGCCTTCTCAGGGCTTTGTCATACTCAACAAGGAAGCTCAGAAGGCTAGGTAAGCCCAAGAAAGGGGGAAGCAGCCTCCAGACAGACAAAAACCAAGGAAAACCGTGCAGAGACTTTCTCAAGAGAGCAGAAACAGAGCCCGCTGTAGCCTTTCAGGCCCTGCTGGCCGCAGTCCTACATTAGGTGGCAGCATTTCCACAGATGCATCCTGCTGGACCCATTTGAAAGGTCCCACTTGTGAGACACCCCCACTTCCAGCTCCTGCAAGACCCGCTGCAGCCGCATCCACCCCGGGGCCGACTGTGCAAGTCTTCCTGGCGAGACCCCTCAGAGCCTGCACACTGTCTGACTGGGGAGCACCAAGGATCTAGAAACGCACAAACCTGTTTTCGTGCTGCTTCCTGGGTTCCAAGTTGTCTTCAGAACGAGTCCTGCCTAAACCCCAGGCTGGGGAGCCAGCCACGGCCCAGCAGCACACAGCTCATGCGCTCCACCCACCCCACAGTGGACCACCGAGGCCCCAGCACGCTCTGTCCGCGGGGCAAGACTCCAGCCATAGCCACAGTTCAGGATTGGCCACCCGCCCCGCTGCCTTAATTACCTGCTGTGATCTGATTGGTTGGGAAGCTGATCTCACAGCCCCGCTGCCATAATTACCTGCTGTGATCTGAATTCTCATTGGTTGGGAAGGGGATCTCACTGCTCAAGTACTCCCTGCTGCCTCCTTGCAAACAAAAAAAATATCCAAAACCCCTCTTAAAGAACGTTTACTATAACCTCGAAACAAGACCCATCCCGAGACCAGGGAAGATACATAGGCATATCTGACATCTGGTGGGCGTCAGTGACCGACACCAAGGCTTCTGTGTGGCGTGTGAAGCCGGAGGCCTGTCACGGTGACTCAGGATGGGGTCTGAATAGGGGTCTTCCAAGCAACTAGGCAACAAGGAAGCACACCCCAAAACCCACCTCCCCGCACTCATGTACCTGCCAGAAATGCTGCGTGGCCATCCACACCAGTTGTGAACCAAGACCGATCTGTGTCCTGTGGCCCTCACAACGTCCGTACATGCCTGGGCCCAGCACAGGCCTGCACGGCACCCTGCTCACCTCCAGTGGGGCTCTCTCCTGCCAAGGGGGATGGCCCTGAAGTCCGTTGAGATTTCCAAAGCTCTACAAAGTCGTCCTTCCTCCTGCTTGTTCAGAAGGCCTAAAGCCCTGAAACACCAGTGAGAAATGACCTAGCCTCTTAAGGCAGCTCAAACTCCTAAACACAGGAACGCTGGACCGCTCTGCCCTCGAGAGCAGCTGATAACCCACTGGGCTGAGCAGAAGGCACAGACGTCACATCCAGAAGCCAGTGGCGCTCACGTTTGCATTCCAGGAGCCGCCATGTGAGCCCCTCTAAGGCTTCCAAGTCCCACTTGATTGTTTTCATCGTATCTCTGTAACGTCAGACTTTATACCTAATGGTATCTATAAGATTGTCTCTACTTTTATGAGCACATATGCTCCCTGACTTACCATGGGATGAAACTGTTCCAATAAACCCAGCGTAGCTGAAAATATCCTAAATAGAAAGTGCATTTGATATAATAGTTTCAACTTACAAGGAGTTCATCCAGAGGCAGCCCATCTCGGGCCAAACAATGCACTGAGTGTGCCTAGTTCGCACCATCACGAGGTTGAAAAAAAACACAAATGTAACCATTGGGAGCCAGGGACCTTCTGTATTGTGGCTCCTGTCTTCAAAGACAACAGAAACCTCTTCTTAGACAAGAATCAATTTATAATCCTCAGAATGTTAAACTAAAATTAGTTTAACAATCTACAGGTTCAAACAAAGCCAAAGTAGGCCCACAAGGCCGTTTGTGCCATTCGCTAAGACACACGACTCTGTAATAACCTTCACCACAGCCCCTCAAACCACTTAAGATTTCATAATTAACTCAATTAAACAATGGAAGTCATCCCCTTGATCTTTGACATGAAGGGACAATTTCCCCCCAAAATAGTACCTCTTTCCTTGACATGATTTAATCTGTGGTTAGAGTATTTAACAGGATTTCTTTTCTTCCTAGAAAATAAAATATACACCTTTCTAATAGGAAAAACACTAACTGATAATGCTATAGCTTAATCAGGTCCAAAGCGTTTTTTTTCTAAAGTTAAAAAAGAACCTAACTGCATCTTTGGACCTTATGTGAGGTAGTGTCCAGGGTCACTGGGACCCCTGCTTGGTCAGTGCACCCGGGTACCAATTAAAGACAGAAACCCAAGGGTTCAAAGCCCCTTCCCAATGGTTCCTCCTAGTGGAAGCCATGGGCACAAGGGAATGCGGCATTCTACAGAAGGCTTTGGGGATAGGTTGCTTGAGAACATCAAAGTGGCTCATGTCCCCTGAATATGAAGCCAGTGACAGCTCCCAGCTTCAATGCAGCACCATCCACAGCAGCCAAGGTCCGGAATCACCTGAGTGCCCGTCAACAGGGGATGAAGGGAACGTGGCCTGAACATACACAGGAGCAATACTCCACCACACAGCGGAGAGCCCTGTCATCCGCAACAGCATGGATGGAGCTGGAGGACCTTACATTAAGCAAACGAGCCAAGCAAAGAAACGGTGCATGTTCTTCCTCATAAGCAGGAGCTGAGAGATCTCATGGAGGCTAAGAGTAGGTGGTCAACAGGGCCCAGCAGAGCCCACTCATAAGCAGAGGCTGCTAATGGGCACAAACACACAGCCTAATGGGAGCACAAGACCTACTATTGGTAAATCAGCAAGGGGATGGCAGTGGGTTATCTACTGTGTATTATCAAAACAGCTAGGAGAGAATAACTTGAACATTACCAGCACAAGGAAAAGAAAATATTTCAAGTGAAAGATATCCCAAGTACCCAGATTGATTAATATAGGGATGAATCAAGATATCACATGCACTCAGAAAATATGTACATATATTATGTATCAACAAAAACAAAAACCAATGACAGAACCATTTGGGAAGCACGTGCAAGAGAAGAATGGGAAGCCTGACGTGGTGTGGCTGTGTGTCCCCACCCAAATCTCATGCTGAACTCTAACCCTGTGTTGGAGGTGGGCCCTGGTGGGAGGTGATTGACTCATGGGGGTGGTTTCTAATGGTTTAGCACAATCCCCCAAGTGTTGTCCTCATGATAGTTCTCCTGAGATCTGGTTGTTTGGAGGTACACGGCACCTTCCCCTTCACTCTCTCTCCTCTTCCAGCCATGTGAAGACATGCCTGCCTCCCCTTCACCTTCCACCATGATTGTAAGTTTCCCCAGATGTAGAAGCCTGTACAGCCCACAGAACTGTATGCCGATTAAGCCTTTTTTCCTTTATTACCCAGCCTCAGGTAGTTCTTTATAGCAGTGGAAGAACAATACAGTCCTCAGGACCAGCAATGTTTTCCTTCTACCCAGCGGCCAACAAGGGTCCCACACCCTAGCTGGTTTTCTGAAGCCTTTCAAAGAATGCTGAGGCTGTTTTGGGGATACTAACTTTCCCCATCTCTGGCAAACCAGATAGGGCATCCTATTTGCCTCTTACCTTTCTCAGAGAAACCCAACCTCTGAAACAGCCTCCGCCAGGGGCCTCCTTCAGCAGCAGCAAAGCTGAGTGTTCCCTGCACTTCCTTTCTTCTGAACAAGTAAACATCTTAAGCTTGTTTTTCCATCTTCCCAGCTCATTGAAAAAAAAATATTCTTGTGTTTTCTATTTTCCTCACACACACACACATAGAAGAGAAGTGCCGTGAGGTCAGGGGCTCTTGTTTTCCCGGATCTGAGCCTGGCCCTCAAACACTAGCCGAATTCATACTAACACGATATCCAGAGGCAGAAATGCAAATATCCCCACCACTTCAAATACCCTAAGAATCTAACAGACCGAGTGGCCCATGTAACTATGGTTTGTGCTGGGCCATTCAACTGGTGTCCAAATCCCTTTCCAAGTGAGCTCTTTAATTTTGGGACTTTTCAGAGAGCTTTTTGTTGTTGTTGTTGTTCTGTTTTTATTAAAGGGATCTATTACAGTTACAATCAAGAATATCTCAGGCTGAGTGTGGTGGCTCATGCCTGTAATCCCAGCACATAGGGAGGTCAAGGTGAGCAAATCACCTGAGGTGAGGAGTTCAAGACCAGCCTGGCCAACATGTTGAAACCCCGTCTCTACTAATACAAAAATGAACAAGCCATGGTGGCAGGCACTTATAATCCCAGCTACTCAGGAGGCTGAGGCAGGAGAATGGCGTGAACCAGGAGGTGAGGCTGCACTGAGCCAAGATCGTGCCACTACATTCCAGCCTGGGCTACAGAGCGAGACTCCGTCTCAAAAAAATAAATAAACTAAACTAAAAGTAAAGCAACACGCCCACTTAGTTCTTCACCAATGTCAGATACATACGTTAAAAGAAAAATAATATGAAAGCATGTTTTTAAATTTCAGTGTTCAATTTAACTATATCTTTTAAGAAGATAAGAAGATAGAAGTTCCCCAAGGATTGGGGGAGAAAAAAGCAGTTAAGAAAATTTTAAAACCTCAGGAGAAAAACAAGTAAGGGATAAGACCTCAAGGCAAAACTTTTTCTTTGCACTTTGATTTCAAAAGAACAGAGAAGCCTAAAATATGAACTCTCCCATCTGCATTTTATATTCCTCTATGTCCTTTGAAAGGCTGGAGATGGGATCCCAGGTTCCAAAGTGCCTGGCCACAGCTCACATCAGGCCGCATCTTTCACAGCCTTTTACTCCCCTGACTGTGCCTAGAGAGCTCTGTGGCCTAATTTACACATGTTCATCACTTTGAACAAAGTCTCAAGAAATGAGACAAATATTGACACTCCACAGAAGCAAGTATTCTCTTCTGAAAAGTCAAGTGTCAGGTTCCCATGAGCCAGGCAGTTCAGTTACAGAAAGTACTGGCTGATTTGCTGGTTTAGTGTTAAATGCATTTAAAATGTTAAGTGATCCGGCCCCCCTCCCAGTGGGTGGGCGCGTTGAGCTGGCTGCAGTAGTGATGCACACTGACCACATTCTTTCCTTTGGTTTTGCTTCAAGCAGTGCACCCCACACCCAGGAAGAGACCATAGGATGGCATCGAGGTCTAGGACAGTTCTAAGGAGAGCTGCAGGCCAACTGCCTTGTCCACAAATAGTCTCTCATTTCAGAGGAAATCACGGAACAGTGTTCATAACACATGAATTTTAAAAATTCATATTTCTAATTTCATCCCATTAGAACTTTTGAAGAACAGATGTGCACCTGCTCCAAGTCAATGAGAGGACACTCGGACAGTCCCTCACAGGTCCTTGGCCTCTGCCTCCCACCTAGAGAACGTCAGCTCAAGCCGATCACAGCACAGTGCGATTTTCGGTAAATAATGTGCACGCCTACATCTGAGCTGAGATGTGAATGTCTGGAATGTGTCTGCTAGGCCCAGGAGGAACTGCAGCAGCTCTGGGGACACAAGCCACTAAGGAATCTGATTTGGAGGGAACTCAAGGTAACTAAAACTAGTTCCACTGGTTTTTCTTGGCAAAGATTGATCAGGGAAACTGTTGTCACTGTTGCTAATTCATGGTAATTGGGATGGGGACTTAACAGAAAGTAATTAGAGCAATTACAGAATTTGCTACTCAATTACAATGGCACAGATTCCTGAGAATGGAAGAACTGTTGCCCAGGAATAGAGCTCAACAGGTCCTCCCCATGCCCCGGGAAACATGGCATTTCCACCCACCCCTGCTTTGGTCCCCTGGCCACCACCCTCCTGATCTTGGCCATCTGATGGCATCACTCCCCACAGCTGGAAACACCTGACTTCTTGTCACCCTCCCATCTGCCCTGCCTTCCTCCAGCCCAGCACACTCAGGGATGCCCACATACAGGACCAGGAAACCAGGGTTACCCTAAACCAGTGCCTGCATTCAAAGTCCTCCACAGCAGGACAATCAGCAACGGCCAATACTCCCAGAACCTTCCACCTCAAAACGGGAGCACATTTGGATTCAAGTTGCCAACACTGCATTCTCTTCGCCATGTACACATGGAGGCATGTCGGGTTCCACCTAAAGCTATCATCAGGTTCCACGCTGGCCAGGAGCCCAAGCCTAGTCACTCTGCATGATCTCAATTCACCACCCACAGAGAAGCCTGCAGTTTTCTTCTGGTGCACGGTGTGGATGGTGGATGCATTTCCCCTGAAGACTTGGAGACGGGAGCCTGGCCAAGGAGGCCAGTCAGCAAGGCACAGACATGCCCCTCTGCTGTCTACACACAGTACCCAAGTCTAGCAGTGCTCACTCTGTGGTGGGATCCATCTGGCCCTGCACAGGACGCGGGGCACAGGAACCGTGCAGCCTGGCTGCAGCCAGAGGCCTATGGCATCGCCACGAGGCTCTCCAGCCAAGGTGTCCTCACCACAGGCAGAACCATGCAAGAGAACTGCCTGCTGAACCGGAAGCGTCCCAATCTGCTCAGCCAACACAGAAAGACAACGGCCACCTACAGCTGCTGAGCCCCAAAATGTGGCCACTGGGCCTGAAGGGCTGAATCTGGAATTTAATCTGTGAAGTTCTTTTCAAATGTGTTTAGCTATGTAATCAAACCTTTATTCTAATTAAATTTAAAGGAGCCTCTGGCTATGGGCTCCCTTGTCGGGCATCACAGCTCCAGGGAGTAAGAATGGGAAGGAGAGGCCCAGAGCCTCTCTGCATTCTCCACGCTAATTCAACACGTCATCATAAGGAAAGGCACTCCAGCAGGAGAGGTGTACACGGGAAGAACTGGGTTGGCCCCGACACAAGTATGACCCCCATGGCATCACAGCTGCCTCAGCCAACAGGCAAAAGACAATGATGTCCACCTGGACAGGCCACAGGATGTGATGATGCACCCCAAGCCCTAGTCGCACAGCAGCCAGAGACCACCCGCTGCTCATCCCAGGTAAAACAGGCAGAGCTGCGTGAGCCCTCAAAAAGTGGAAGAATTAAGGCAATTCTCATGATTCCCATAACACACATGACACTCCTCACAGACAGACACAGGCTTTGCTGTGAAAATGCAGAGGACGGTGCAGTCCCTAGGTGGGCTGCTTCTTCCAATGATCGGGGAAGAAACCAGATCCGTTTCCTTGTAGGAGAATCATTTGTACCATGATTAGACAGAAGACAGAAGGTGGCTGATGTTATCAAATCACCAAGCACCGCATGGCTGCTTCTCCAAGGAGAACCTGGAAACTTGCAGCCACTCGTGTAGAAGCCACAGTGTTTACAATGGAGATACGTGTGACTGAGGTCTGGCTTCCTCAGGGAAGCTAAATTTGAACTTTCACCACTGAGGAATCGGTCATTTACAGTCAGTCACCCTCAATGTCGAAGACGGCTCCAGACACTGCAGCAGACTCAACACTCAGGGTTAGGGTCAGGGTCAAATTCACAAGTTTTACAAAATGTATTTACTTGGGATGCCAGAAGAGATGTAGTTTCACAACCCCGCCCCCCGCGAAGGGTTTGCTTAGCCCCTTCACCAGTGGATCTCACCAACGGATGACACATCCACACCTCGTCCATGGCAGCACAGAAAACCACTTGGAAGACAGCCACTCCCACCAAGCTTCCTGGCTTTGGTGTTTTAAATCTACATCTCATACGTGAGATTACACTCCTCCAAACAACAGACATTGCAACTGTCATTTCACCCAAAAGGGCTTTAGGAGATGACATGTGGCCCAGGCACCAGAGGATGCCGGCTGCCTTAATCTAGCCTAATTTCTTTGTGCCTGTATGGAGGCTTCAGATACAGCCCGGTCACATTAATGATTGTATGAGAAGCTCAGGGCATAGACAAACTAAGTACTGAATTTTTCCACGTTTATCGCCCTTTTGTTTTATCCAGAAGACAGCTGAGAAAAGCTGGGCCAGATCATCTCCTCGAGTGTAATGACTCCAGCCACTTCTCTTCACCCCAGGTCACCCGTCACACGCTTTTGAGAAACCAAAGCAATTCTGTTCTCTTCACTCTGGGTTCCAAGTACCAAATTCCTCCATTTTATCAATTAGATTATCAAGCAGCTGTTTGTAATCTGGAATGCAATCTGATACAAAATTTAAAGTTAATTTAGGTTGCCGTAACAGCTATTTACGTTATAGACAAGGCATGAATGAAAACTAATCTATTAGTTCATAGGACCGGTTTTATAAACAAACCAATTACTCAAGCAATGATTATCTTCAGTCAGATGCAAATTTGCTCATAAAAGATTTTCCAGTAGGATTTTTTAGATCCATGGTCTGTATTTCCTGAGCCTGTTTCTGCACCCCCCCGAGTGCACAGCAGGACTTCCCAGGGCATCCCATCAGCAGCCCCCAGCCCAGTAATCAAGTCCAAGCCCCAGCAGCCCCTCATCCAGGCGGGGCTTCCTCACCAGCACAGCACCCAGAGGTCTTCCAGGTTTAATGCCACGTGTGCGTGGAAAGTAGGGTGCTGGGAGGAACACAGTAGACATTCCACAAATGCAAATTCCCTCCTGGAACAGCCCAGCAACCCTCTGTACCTTCCTCAAAGTACCCATGCCAGGCAGGCGTAGAGAGTCTAATGGGGTGCCTAGGAATCAGCATTTAACATGATTCTGATGAATAAAAGTTTGAGGCCGGCCAGCGAGAGGCTGCCGTGGCCCCCACTCATTTGCAGGCTCTGAAGAGACACATATTCAGGTAACAGGCCAGATAGGACAAGGATGGGGAGGTGGAGGGCAAATTCCGTGGACCACCACCCACCCCACCACCCACACTGAGACTGATTTAAGGAGAGGCAAAGCCAGGGAGAAAAGATGCCCGCACCACGCAAGGGACTGAGATTTCATCTAAAGCAGACATGTGGCTGAGGGCCAAGGTTGGGCAAGCCGGGAGCACAGAACGGGGTTCACAGGCCCAGAGGTGCCCCCTATACCCAGACCCTGCGCAGATCTCCCAAGCACTGCCTGTGTCTCCTGCCTGGTTTATTTCCTGCTCCCCTTCTACTGTGTTGGTTTCTCAGCAGCCCCCTGAAACGCACGACCTCTGCCCCCCACCACCACACCCGCCTCTCTACAAGCTTGGTGGACTGAAAACAGCAGGGCGGGTAAGAGCTGGGCTCTGGGGCCAACATCCTGCCTGAGACATTAGTTCCACCCCACCCAGCTGTGATGTCAGCCCCTGAGATTTCTCAAATGTGAGATGGGAAGGTAACTGAACCCACTTCCCAGAGTGGCTGTGGAGACTGAGATCACATATGGCCACACCTCAGCGTCCAGCGCACATGGGACCCCAGCCGTGTTGCCCCTGATGGGAATCCCTCTATGCCCCCTCTGCTACCAGAGCCAACTCCCAGCAGTAGCTGTGGAGGGTACGTCCACTATTCCCTCTCCACTCACCTCCCATCGCTCCACTCAGTGACCTGCCACACAGCGGCCACCAGCAAACCCGGCCCCACTGGAAATTCGACCCCCAACACCCCCCACTTTGGGGCGTCTTCCACTTGCGGTTGCAAAGGGGGCCGAGAAATCGCCCTCAAGGGCGCTCACCTGTTCCTTATTGCACGTAATGACCTGCCACCCAGGGCCACCAGCAAACCTGGCTCCACCATCCAGGGGGTAACTTCCCCCCTACCCCGCTTCTTCCTGGGGTCTCTGGGAGGCTCAGAAACTGCCCTCCAAGGGCACTCATCTGTTCCTTATTCCACTAATACCTCGTTTACAGAAATCCACTTTGACTTCCAGCACTGCAGGTGTGACAATTTAGGAATCCTGCTTGCTTGCAAGCTCCAAGAGATTGTGGTCACATACACCCCACCAGCATCCCAGAGACCCAGCACTGTCCCACTCTGTGTTTAAAATTCCAAAATACTCTTTCAAAATGCTATTGGCATTTGGTTTGCACATAAAATGCTAAAAACCTTCACGTGAAACAAGTATCTTCAACAGTTTGATTCAATCCTAACATGTGAGTTACACATCTGCCAAGTTGTAAAGCCTTATGCATTTATAACATTTTATGTAGGGTCAAATGGTTCATTAATATAAATTATGAGAATCTCTAAGAAACAGGTTTTTTTTCTGGCATTAGATGACCAAAGGAAAACTGGGTTCTGGCTGGCTTGCGGGCCTGTAGAGGCAGACATATCTGCTGACACAACCAAGTTCCTTCCCATTGACGTGGCCTCATCCCAGGCCCCTCACCCACATCCTCACAGCCCCCCTGGAGGAGCAAGCTGACCTGCCCACATTTCTCAAATGCACAGCTCTTGCTCACGCTGCAGATGGAGCTCAAGGCACGAGCAGGCCACCACGCTAGAAATACCACGCAGCGTCCACGCCAGGTGACGGTGATTTTTCACTCCATCCCAAAGCCCCATGTATGAGGTTACAGTCATGACTACTAAATGGATTTTTAGACGCTCAAGACATACTTTGTTTGCTTTTATGCAACAAAGTTAAGACTATCACTCAGATATAGGCTCTGAAACTGTGGAATAATTATTTGGGAACAGAGCCTCTGCAACATCAGGATAAGTACTTGGGACAACACCCCATGACCTCGGTCCCCACAAACCCATCCAGACCAGAGGCCTCCCGCACTGCTCTGGAATTTCTGGAATTTCTGTAAAGGAGGTATTAGTGCAGAAAGGAACAGATGGGTGCCCTTGGAGGGCAGTTTCCGAGCCTCCCAGCCACACGGCCACGTTCAGGCTGAAGCCGCCCCACCTCCAGAAACACCGTCCCTCGCCGAGGTGTGCTTCTCCCTTTTTCCAGAACTCAACAAAATCTGAAAGGACAGGTCTGTGCAGAAAAACACAAACTACTTGCGATTCCTCTTCCCAGTTCAGGCTGCAGGAAGCTCATTTCAGTCCTCACTTTGTTCTGACTGTGGCTTGGTTCCCATAATAAAGTCAAAATTCTAGTCCCCGTGTCCTGGGCAGTGTGGCAGGCATACGTACCTTCAGTCACATGAGGAAAGGGGTGGTGAGCCCCCTTCCTTCACTAAAACTGCAGTTCCCAGAACCCTGATGCCATCCCCGTCACGCCACTGTGAACACCTGGACAGAGCACATTTCAATGCGTGCACCTTCCTGGGCTAGTTTTCTGTTTCTCCACTAAATCACCCCAAATTTAGCGCCCTAAACACTGACTTATTTTCTCACATTTCTGGAAGCTGCAGTCCAAAAACAGGTCCCACCAGCTAACGTCGAGCTGCCGGCAGAGCTGGCTCTGGGGACGCGACCCTCTCCTTGCCTCCCGCAGCCTCTAGAGGCTTCCGCATCCCCTGGTCCATAGGGCACCCACTGTCTTCAGGACCCACAGGGGCCCTGGCAGCCCCTCAACAGGAAGACGCAGAAATGTCAGGAGCCCGGGCTTCAGTGCTAGGGCCGGGCCGGGCCAAGCCTCCCCTCGCCTCCCCTCGCCTCCCCTCGCCTCCCCTCGCCTCCCCTCGCCTCCCCTCGCCTCCCCTCGCCTCCCCTCGCCTCCCCTCGCCTCCCCTCGCCTCCCCTCGCCTCCCCTCGCCTCCCCTCGCCTCCAGCTCCTCACCTACTCCCGTGCGAGCTAATATAGATTCCACTTTAACTAGTGTCACCTGTGTAAGTCCCCAGCTGTGAACTGGTTAACCTTGTCCACACAGACCCCGGGAATAAACTCACAGGCCATGGACCACCCATAAGCAATGAGTGACCACCTGCTCGGGGACCTCCATGGCCCAGCAGAGCCCTCCGGTGCCTCCCCGTGGGCTCAGGGACCGGCGGCTGGGGTCTGCAGTGCTAGAGGGCCCTGGATAAGAAAGACAGCTCCCATGTCGGGAGGCACCCGCTCACAGTTGGATTCCCGGTACTTTAAGTAGCCCAGGTGGACAAGCCGCGTCGAGTGCAACTCCATCACCAGAATAACGACTGCACGTGGCGAGTGCACGGGTGGCCACCCCTCAGCCCAGCTGGCCGCGCTAAGCTCATCACCACCGTGACGCCCAACCAGACTCAGCTGCTGGCAAAGTCCAGGCATCGGCCCCCCAAGAACATTCTGGATCACAATTCACAGTAGTGATTGAGATCAGGGCCATAGGTGGCTGAATGTATTTACAGGAGGACACCACAGCCGATCTGGCTGGACTGAGAGCATTTCCCACTGTACATTCTTACAACACCATTTTATTTGTACTTTATTAAATTTTTATGGCTTTTTTCTGCCTATCTACTTTATGGGAGTGTTTTTTGTTCTTATGACTGCAGTGATACTTCAAGCTACAACTATCAGTGTGTAAAATTAGTTTGGAAGGCACCTTATTGTTAAACATTTCACAAGCAAACAGTCAGGGGCACCTAACCCAGAGGTCTGTTTTCTTCTCTGAGCCAAACCTACAATGGACTCAAAGAAGGAGGGGCTGGATCTCCAGCGTCCATTCCTAGGGGGCCTCCTGGGGAGCAGATATGGAGGGAGAAGCCCTGGGCAACAACACCGTCGTACTAAAGAAAAGTGCATTTGTGTAAACGTAAGCACCAGACTTAAGAGATTAAGCAAACCATGAAAAGAAACCACTAACCACAGCTTCTCCAAACCAGAACTAAAATTCCTTTAGTTTCAATTGGAAAAGCAGAAGTGATGATCAGGATACAAAAAAAATGACAAAGTATGTGAACACAGGAGAGTGAACAAGGGCCACTGTCTCTTCCTGTGTCAGTGGGAGCCTCACATCTAAGCTGGATTTAGAAGGTTGCTACTTTGGACTGAAAGTTATCTCCAACCCTAGTTAGTAAGCAAGTAGAGCAGAATGCTTCAATTATTTCAAGGTTTAGTGGTAAAGCTCTGCAACCCTCAAAACCATTTTAATCGGCGTGAATTTTAAAGTGACTCAATCTGCTGGCTGGAGTATCTAACGGCTTAACCACGAGGTCATGTTGGAAAATTATTCCAATTGCTTTTGCTTTTCCTACTGAAGATGGATTTGAACGTTCTCGTAGTTTGCAGTTGGCTCGTTCTGGGTGTTTGGTCCTGAGGAGGCCCAAGTACCTGGAGAGGAAGAATCTGAAACCTCAAGACACTCGAGTGCTGTCTGGGGAGATGGAGACCCCAACCTGAGGGCCACTGATGGACTCAGCATGGGCGCAGGGCCTCCCGACGCAAGGGCCACGTATTTGCCACTTACAAAACAACATAAGCACATACCCTCAGGTGTGCACACACGCTCTGTACACGCTCACGTCTGTCCGTGCCAATACCAACACACAACCCTGAGGTGTACACACACGCTCTGTACACATCTGTCCCAGCCAGCACCAGCACACACCCCCAGGGGTACACATACGCTCTGTACACACTCATGTCTGTCCATGCCAACAACAGCACACACCCCCGAGGTGTGCACACATGCTCTGTACACATCTGTCCCTGCCAATGCCAGCACACATTCTGTGCGCACTCACATCTGTCCCTGCCAATGCCAGCACACATCCCCAAGGTGTGCACACACATTCTGTACGTGCTCACATCTGTCCCTGCCAATGCCAGCATACACCCCCAAGGTGTGCACACACGCTCTGTACACGATCACATCCCTCCCTGCCAATATGAGCACACACCCCCAAGGGAGCACACACGCTCTGCACATACTCATGTCTGTCGCTGCAGTCTGAGTCAAACAGTCACAGAGGCAGAGGAGGAGGAGGAAGGACGCGATGGGCACTGAGGTCCTGGGCCGGTTCCCCTCCCTATCTCAGGAAAGACCCCTCATGTGCTCCTGCCGTCACTCACCCTTCCGCCTCCATCCTCCATCCTCCCACATGGATCAGGAGGACGCCCACTGCACAGAGCTGTGATGAGCATGAACAGAAGATGGCAGGAGCTCATGCCAAGGTGCTGAGCACGGGGCCTACGGAGTGCTTCTTTCTGCTGTGGCTGACATCATCAAACAAGAGGCTGACACGGCTTCCAGAGAGAAAGTCACTCGCTGAGACACTGAAACGTGTGACCTAGTAGCCTGTGAAGGTCTAAGAACAAACCAACAAACCAAACGGTTTTGTTTGTTTTTCAAACACCACAGCCTGTTTTTTTCTTTTTTTTCTTTTTTTCTTTTTTTTTAGACGGAGTCTCACTCTGTCGCCTGGGCTGGAGTGCAGTGGTCGGATCTCAGCTCACTGCAAGCTCCACCTCCCGGGTTTACGCCATTCTCTTGCCTCAGCCTCCCGAGTAGCTGGGACTACAGGCGCCCGCCACCTTGTCCGGCTAATTTTTTTTTGTATTTTTTAGTAGAGACGGGG
Source organism: Macaca fascicularis (assembly GCF_037993035.2). Taxonomy (NCBI): domain Eukaryota; kingdom Metazoa; phylum Chordata; class Mammalia; order Primates; family Cercopithecidae; genus Macaca; species Macaca fascicularis. Next base: position 103,501,162 of record NC_088380.1, read on the forward strand.
TTTCACCGTGTTAGCCAGGATGATCTCGATCTCCTGACCTCGTGATCTGCCTGTCTCAGCCTCCCACTCCTGACCTCGTGATCTGCCTGTCTCAGCCTCCCAAAGTGCTGGGATTACAGGATTGAGCTACCGCGCCCGGCCCTTTTTTCTTTTTTTTAATGCTCTATCTTGGGTATCGTTTAGTTTAATTTCAAAGTAAGTCCAATAAATACACAAAATCACAGGACTGAGCATGGAGCATTGTTTCACTTCATGTCCTCCAGCCTTTAGGACACATTAAGGAAAGACAAGATTCCAGGATTCCCATTAGAAAGGCTGCCCTGAGGCACCTGCTGGGGCAGCCAAATTGCAGCTGTTGATGCTGCCCCCAAGCTGCTTGGATGAAGCAGAAGATTCCGGAGGTCCCTTCTCTTCTGCCCCTCGCCCAGGAGAGAAGGTTGGGGGAGAAAGGTGAGAGAAGACAGGAAGAAGGAGGGGGAGAGGGAGAGAGGAGGGGGGAGAGAGGAGGGGGAGGGAGGGGGGAGGGAGGGAGAGAGGAGGGGGGAGGGAGGGAGGAGGGGCATGTTCCATCCACCAAGGCAGCTGCACTGCAGAGAGAATGGAGGGTGTGTTGCCTCTCAGGACAGCAAGTTCATGCTGTTTATATTTGTTAGCATAAACAGTGACCAGCTGAGGACAGGGCTGTAATTGGAGTTGACAACGTTTTATTTTCATAGTTGATATTGGGGACCTGGACCTAAAGCACTGTACCTTGCCCTTTCACCAGTTGGGCCAATGCCTCTCTATACTTGAGTCTATTTGACTAAATACCCAATATTGACTAGGAATTATGGCGTGTAGGATACCCCTTACCACAGTAAGTTCAAACTCACGTTCTAAATGCAATTTGCTCAGGGACTGGCTTCTGACTCTGGGTGGGAATGTTAAGCTCAGTCCAGTTCAATTCAAAGAGCATTAATCAAGAAAATCCTAGACCAAGAGCTGTGTTAGACACTGGGTTTGGGGTGATGGGGATACGAAGATGTGGAATTAGAACTCGAGAAGCTCAAATGCTCTCATTTAATTCCCTAATGCAATTACCTAGCTTCAACTTGATGGCTGTAATGTCTAAATTCACTTTTTCTTTATTCCAGCTCTACATAACAAAGCATAAATAATCACAGAGGAATGATTCTGTGTTGGACTATTCAGTGGACAGGACAGAGAACAGCATTCTGACCAGTGTGAGACACAGTCTCCGTTCCCAGGAAGCCCGTGAGGTGGCTGCACGGAGCACACGCGTGAAGATTCAGGAGCACGAGCGTCAGGTGACAGGAGGGGCACGGAGGCAGCACCAGACAGATGACTGCCGAGGGGCCGCTGCAGCCGGGCTGGCCGGGAAGGTCACGGGAGTGGGCTCAGGTGTCTCCCTCCAACTGCACTTGGTTTTCATGAGGACGCGTGCAGGGAAGGGGATGACACTGAAATGCTGTGGCGCTGAGGGGAGGAGGGGAGGGACGCAGGGCTGAGGGCTGGCCACCACCCCTTGCATCCATGTCCCTATGAACGCTGCCAAAATCAGCCCCAATGGGAAGAAGTGAGGTGGGTGAAAGAGGTGGACAGACTTGGCTTCCATGGAATTCACAGATTCCAGTCATTAAAAATCCCTTCTGAGTTTTCATCTGGAAAACTTTGCAAATGTATTTAGGGACAAGAGGCAGAAAATGAAGCCAACACAGTTGGGCTCAAACCGCCACCCTTCTCCTCTCTGCATCCAGGACCCGCCCTGAGCCCCTGAGTGCAAGGACCCCGAGCTGCCCAGCTCAAGAGCGTGGCCCCTGACCAGAGGAGGGAGCTGCACAGAGGGGCCCCCAGCACGTGGATGGCAGGATCTGTGCTATCTCAGTCCCAGGGCCCCAAGCAGAGAAGGCCTGGGGTTCCCAGCTGAAGTTTTGCTGTCTCCTCTGTCACCAAAGTCGAGAAGGACTGAGTGGGACCAACACCGGACCTGCAGTCTCCTCGCTCCTCGGTGGCTGCCGATGTGGCCCTCAGGCTGCGGGTGAGACCGTCTAGGGAAGCTCAGACAGCGGCGGGAATCACAGCCACGAGTGCTCCAGGGGCCCCAAAACACAAGCACAGCCTGAGGAAGGCAGCGCCCGCTCAGATCCACGTCCAGGCTTGTGTGCCACACTCGAGAGGCACACGGTACCAGAACATGGTGCTTTAAATGGCTTTGTGGGGTGTAGGAACAGAAAGTGGGGCCTCGAGTGGTTCAGAAGTCACTCCCACCAGCCCGCGGGGACCCAGGCAGCCCCTCTGGACGTGACTGGAGTCTCTCCAGGGCGGGCTCCAAAGTCCCACAGAGGTGAGCCTTGGTCTTGCTCTGACCTGAGGAAGGCCCCTGACAAGCATCCTGAACGTGCAGCCACACAGCTGGCTGACTCATGTGAAGGGACCTGCTGAACCACGAGCCAGGGATGGCTGGAGAGAACTCGACTAACACACGATCCCTGCCCAGGCGCCCACCTGGGGCGTCCACGAGAAAACTACGGAAGCTGTGAAGACGGAGGTGTGCACCGGGCTGGGAGAACACAGGGAGGAGCCGCACTGGGGACCGGGAGGGACAGAGGGCTGGGCCCCACAAGCAAACGAGGGAGTCGCTCAGTGCCATGAAGATCCCAGTGCACCCACAGATGCAGGCCTGGCTGGCAGCACGACCTTGGCTGCAGGGGCCCAGGACCACGTGTGTTTGGCAGGAGCTGCCCTCCTGGAGCTGCACTATGGGTACTGTCATTTTAGAGGCAGGTACCTGATATCAACGATGACAATCAACTATGCCACCCTGAATTACAGCCGTGTCCTCAGCGGGTCACTGTTTACGCTGACAATTACAAAGAGCTTGAACTCGCTGTCCCAAGAGGAAACAAGCCCTTCATTATCACCGCCGCAAGCCTCTGTGCGGCCCTCCTCCCCCACGGCTTCCCGTCGGGGCAATGTGAAGTCCCATGACAGTGACTCAAGAGCCAGTCCAGTAGCTTCAGTGCAGGAAAAATCACAAAAACTCAAACACATCCTAAACGTGGGCAGTTGGTAGGAGCCGATTCCTAAATTAAACCTGTTGAGAGGCTTTCTGGGCTAGCACAGCTCTGATCACAGGCTTGTGCTTTCTGCTCCCCACGAAGGGCGGCGAGGAGGCTGGGCTCTGCCATTCTGCAGGCTCCGCTATGTGGAGTCCGCCCTGTGGCCTCGGTGGCCCCTGCCAGACAGTGTGACCGTCGCCCGCAGTGAACACTCAGCACAGCAGAGCAGGCTTGGGGAAGAACAGAAAGAGACCTCTAAGCCTGCAGAAGTCGCTAAGCCAGGCACGGCCTCACGTGCACTGCGTGTCAATCACGGCCTAAGCAAGAATCAGCTCTTAATAGTTCCAGTAAATGCAAAGACCGCCCTGGAAAACTGCCTGAACCTTTCTGACTACTCACAGGTGAGGAGCCACTGCCTGACACACAAAGGTAAAGAATTAACCTGAAACTGCATATTATAAAACTTATTTTTAAATGACGGCACTTAATTTAAAAGACTCCCAAAGAATACTGCATTAGAAAGTGACAGAGTGAAACTGTGAGGTTGACCACAGGAGTCCCTGGAAATTTCACCAAATGTTGTGTCAAAACTGGGAAACAGAAGAACCACACCTGATGAAACATTCGATTAATCACTCAAGTCCTCCCCACATAGGAAGTTATGTTAAAAAGTGTTCCCAGAAGGTAAAGTGAGCGGGAGGGCTGTGAACACACAAAGAAAGAGCCACTTCATCCACGACCACGACAAAAGAAACGCTAACGAGTGCCAATGACACACTGGAGTCCAGGACTCTGGGCGCAGCTGTGATGGGGACACTCAGGATCCCACTGTCCAGATGGGAAACCACGGTGGAAACACCAGGGAGCCTGTCCCAGGGTGTGGAGCCAGTGAACGGTGGTTCATACTGGGCCAATCCCTGCTGCCAGTCTCTGGGACTCCTGGGGACAGAATCCTGTTGACTTCACTCTGGGGTGCCAGAGGTGGCAGCATCCCCCAAAGGCACCTGGAGAAGTGGTGTTACCCTCCATCCCCTGTCCCCGGCGTTACCCTCCATCCCCTGTCCCCAGTGTTGCTCACCATCCTCCTCACCTCCAGGCCCCTCTCCGTCTCCTCCCTCATTTTCCTGTTCACCCAGAGCATGTCACATGACTCTTACCTTTTCAAGAGGCTCAGCTGCACCCAGAGGCATTCCAGCCTATTCGGGACGGGACACACACCCTGAGGAAATGCCAGCACAGGGCCGGAAGGGCCTGAGACCCTCTCACTGTCACCCAGGAAGGATGGAACAGCCTACAGTCACGCTGCTTGTCAAGCAGGATGAAAACATCTGTGTCCAAAATATTCTTTTCACTACAACTGTTCAGACCATTCGTGAATGAATCAGTTAAATACCAACAAGGGCCATTCCCACTTATTCTCTGGCTACAGTTTTTCACCCATCAGCAACCACACTCCTAGGACCTATCCCTAACGAAGTATCAGTGCCTTGTGCCTTTTAGGAAAACCTCTTTCTCTCCAGCTTTGTCCTCCTTCCACAAAAGGTGCCTCTGACTGCCTCACTCGCCGTACCAGGATTTCACTTGGCTACAGACGAAAATCTGCATGGGGCTCAGAGGTGGGTGGTCCCCGCATGGGCAGCAGCTCTGTGACATCATCCAAGGAGCCTGGCCCAGGCCTGTCCCACATGCTAGGACTCTGTCTTCTGACACTTGGGCCCCTGAAGCTGCTTTCCCTCCAGGCATCATGCCCCGGGCAAGAAGGCCGGACAAGGGCTCAGGGCTGCTGTGGGTCGGGAAAGCCTCCCGACACCTCCCTCTCCAGGACCCCCCATCAGCAGCCCAGCATCTGGACCTGTGTCACCAGCCACTCCGCCGTGCAAGAGAATTAGTTTTTTAGCTGGATGCGCTGCTTCCCTAAACAAAGTAGGGTGTTGTTACTGAGGAAAAAGCTGGCATCTTCTTGGCAACCCCGCGACATCCAGCCACCGGTTTTCACCACCCCAGAGATGTCCACCCAGGGCAGATAGTGTCTTCAACCAAGCGCCACTGACCCAGAAGTGCAGTAATTAGTACACTTTCACCAGAGTCACCCACTCCTTCACCTTTACACCCAAGAAAAACATGTTTGCCAGGCAAATTAGATGTCCGGGAGGTGTAAGGAAACCCCAAGCCTGCTTTAAGCCTCAGACTTTTGAGACAGTTGAGGGCTGTGCACACAAGAGCAGGGCTGCACCTCAAAGCACTGCTCCTGCTGGACATCACGGAAAGACTGCATGGCTCAGCCACATGGACCCTTCCAGGACTTCACCAGAGGGACCTCTGTGGTACATGCAATGATGTGCACTTCGTTCAGCCTCAAACAGACCATGCCCTCATTCCAGGGTCGGTGATCCACCTCCTGCCATCAGCCCCCCACCTCACCGAGGGTCTGCGTCTGCATCTGTCATAACTTTGCTGTTTTACCTGGGTACTAAAATGCAGTATCAGAATGTTTAAAGATCTTTAAATACCAACATTCTGGGTGCAGTTCTTGGCACTTTAATGTGGTCACTCAATGCAGGCCTCACAACTCTCAGGTAGCTCATACCTTTCCTACCTAACCAAGGAAGAAACGGAGGCATGGAAGGTGCAGCTCCGAAGGAGCAGGTTAGGATTCAAACCAGTGATCTTCGTCACATGCTGACCTACCTCTCAGGCTGAGATAACGTTCAAAATTAACCAGGTAGAACAGTGTTCCATAAATCAGCCAGAAATGGTCCTTGTGGATGGGCCTGTGGTTATTCCCTGAAGAACAAGACCATTCACCTGAAAATCCACCTGTGTCACACTCAAATGTTTACATATCCAATTATTTTTAAAATACCCCAATCAAGCATGTTTACAGCCATTTAGATCCATATAGATTGTCTGTTTTGCTGACAATCAACCCAAGACCTCTGTCAGCAAAGGACACGGTGCCAGGTTCAGAGAAGGTGGGACAGAGACGCAAACAGGAACAGCTCCGTCCCTGGGAGCCTCGCTCTGATGGGCCAGTGAGGACATATCACAGACCGCGAGGCACACGCAGACGGCAGGCCAAGAGAAGGGGCTGTGCTGCCGGGAGGCAGTGCATTGAGCTCTAGTGGATGGAACACTGCTAACCAGTGAAGGTGGAGAGAGGGCACCCGTCTGAGAGGATGAAGAGGCAGCAAAGCACAACTGGCCTCAGGGAACCAGAAGCCACAGGGACATCAGGCTGGGTGCTGCTGTCTGCTGGCCACTGGCTGGGGGACTGTACTGGGCCTGGAGGGACATCCCTGACACTCTCCACCGGATGCCAGGGGCACCCCCAGCCCCAGGTGAGAACCACGGATCCCATGGTGAATGAGGCCAGCCTGTGGGAAGTGGGGCTGGGACAGGCCTGCACAGCTTAATAGGAAAATTGGATTCTATTTTCTGGTGCTTTGGTGACACCAATGGCTGGTCAGTGCTGTCCGTCAGGAAGTGATTTGATGACAGATTAGAGAAGGGGCTGCCAAGGCCAGCGGGGCACTCGCTGCCTGGGTCCAAGGAAAAGGAAATAAAGGCTGGCGATGTGACAGTGTGGTGGAGCACGAAGGGAAGGAACTGGTGGAGACACAGGGCTGGCCCCGCACAGGGCTACGAGCAGCTACCTGGGGGTTGGCCTATTAATTCTTCTCACGACCCCAGGAAGCAGCTGCGAGGATCGCTCTCCTGAGGACAGAACTGCTCCAGAACTACACAGCGAGGATCCACAGAACCAAGATCCGGGCCAGCTCCACAGCGGGCGATCTTGACCCCTCACCCGTGGTCCTGAGGCAGGGATCAGAGCCCCCTGGACACACAGACCCTCCCAGGAACTGCAGGAAGGGGAAGCAGACGCCCCGGACCAGCGGCAGGACCCAGGGTTTGTGCCCTCCAGGTCACATGGGGACCAGCCACTGCACAGGTGGACACATGGTGTTTTAACCCGCGCTGGAGGAGGGAGCCTTCGCTCTCAGCGTGGAAGGGCGGAGACCCCACCCTCGATGGGGCCTGGCCTCCCTGCTTTAACCCGTGCTGGGGGAGAGGAGCCCTCGCTCTCAGGGTGGAGACCGCAGCTGGATGGGGCCGGCCTCCCTGCTGGGCACAGCCTGAGCCACATGACCAAGGCCAGAGAGGATTACCAAGGTTCACCTAGCCCAGCTTCCCACAGCCCCTGACGAGGCCACTACCCTCATCTGAACAGCCCTGTCCATCACCAAGCCCCACCCTCTTCTGCCAGCCCTGCCCCCACAAGGCCACGCTTCTCCCATGCAAGCCCCGCCCCCAAGGCCCAGCTTGCCTGCAGCCCCGCCCCACTGTCTCCACCCCATCTCCTGCAAGCCCCATCCCCAAGGCCCAGCTCACCTGCATCCCCACCCTACTAGGCTCCACTCCTCACCTGCAAAGAGCCACTCCTCACTAAGCTCCTCACATCACTTGCACAGCCCCGCCCAACATAGCACGCCCTTCTAGAAACCCTAGACACACTAGGGTTTCTGCAGCCAAACCTGATGATTCGCCGAGTGTGAGCACGAAGACTCAGTGCCCTGATCTGTTCAGTCAGGTTTTGCCATCAAATAGTTTGCTCTAAACTTCTGCAGAATCTTTCAGTTTTCTGAGCCATTTGGGTTTCAAAATTATAAAGAAGAAATTGTAGACCTATACTTACTTGGGTTTATATTAAAATGGATTCATTTGTTTTTTGTTTTGTTATTTGCTTAAACCTTTTCCATTTTTTTTTTTTTTTTTTAGCATAGTAACTAAAAATGACAACACTTCACATATTTGGCCAGCTGTTGGCTCTGTGCTATGCTTGATGTTGTAGCAAATGTAAAAGACAAACAGCTTACTGTCTAGAAAGACTGACGTCGCTGTGACTGGAGGCACATGGTGGATGCCATGCAGAGGGCCAAGGACAAGGGCGGGAGGAGGAGTGGGAGCTGCTGCTGCTGGGGGGAGAGGGAAGAGCTGGACAGGGTGGTGTGAGAAAGCAGCTGCCTCTGGGCAGGGCTCCAGAAAGGGAGCCAGGCAAGTGACTAGGGGGTTCCAGGCAAGGTCCAGGCATGGATGTCCTGACAACAGACTTAGTGCATTTGTGAAATCCTGCAAAGGTCGGGCAGACAGACACCTGAGTTTATAGTACTGGCTACTATTAATAAGGGCCTCACCCAGAGTGGTAGATTCTTCTCCTTTATTTTTCAAATTTTATACAAATGTACTTATTTTTGAGACTGGGACTCACCCTGTCGCCCAGGCTGGAGTGCAGTGGTGTGATCTTGGCTCACTGCAGCCTCGAACTCCTGGGCTCAAGCGATCCTCTCACCTCAGTCTCTCAAGCAACTGGGACAAGGTGCCACCACGCCTGGCTCATTTTGTGTGTGTGTGTGTGTAGGTGTAGGTGTAGGTGTAGGTGTAGGTGGAAACTTTGTGTCTAGGCTGGTCTCAAACTCCTGAGTTCAAGCAATCCTCTTGTCTTGTATATTAGTCTAATCTCACACTGCTATGAAGAAATACCCAAGACTGGGTAATTTATAATGAATGAGCTAAAAAGTAAAGAGGTTTAATTGACTCACAGTTCTACATGGCTGGGGAAGCCTCAGGAAACTTACAATCATGGTGGAAGGCACCTCTTCACAGGGTGGTATGGAAGAGAATGACAAGTGAAGGGGGAAGCCCCTTATAAAACCATCAGATCTCGTGAGAACATACTCACTGTCACGAGAATAACATGGGGGAACCGCCCTCATGATTCAATTACCTCCTACCAGGTCCCTCCCACAACATGTGGGGATTATGGGAACTACAATTCAAGATGAGATTTGGGTGGGGACGAGGCCAAACCTTATCACCTTGGCCTTCCAAAGTGCTGGGATTAAAGGTGTGAGCCACTGTGTCCAGCCATAGAAACTTACGATAAGTCATGTTTCTTGTTTGAGAAATAGCTACCATGAACGCTATTATTATTAAAGCTATATATTATTAGAAAGCAGACATCTCACTGTATCTGCTGATTTTAAATGCATTGATCATCTGATACAAAGTACGGTAAGCTTGGAAACAAGTAATTTAACAGCGGTAGATGATGCAGGTCGTAGTGGGCCGCTTTATGCATGACTGTTGGATGGCAGGCTCCCTAGATTGGGCTGAGGAGACCCGAGGTCTCACATCTGCCAGCGATTTGCTGTGTGCGCTTGGCCAGGTGACTCATGGCACCTGGACGGAGGGGGTGGCAAGTGATGTGGTGATCACAGGGACGTGGTATGTGATTGAGGGAGAGGGCTGGGTCGGCTGGCATGACTGGAAGAGAAGACAGTTTCTTTCATACCGAGGAGTATGGACACTTACCAGGAGGCTTGCCTAAGGTAGGAGAAGACCTTCCACCCTGCCCCAGGAGTGGGGAGCCTTTCATCTTTTTGGTGGGCATTTCTATCCTCCCAGCCCCTCCAGCTGTTCTGGAAGCCCCAGCTTTGTGCTTACAGCTACCATCGAGAATCCATCCCAAACTAGGGGAAGCAAAGACTGATCCCGGACCCTCTCCCCACTGTCGCCGACTAGCCCACTCCAGCATTGCCCCTCCTGCAGGCCTGTGCTTCACACTACAGGAGATTATATGCACAGAAACAGGAGACACACAGCTGATGTTGGAAGGGGTGCTGTGTTACTGAGGTGCAGTACACAAAAGCAGGAGGCACTCAGCAGGCGTTGGAAAGGGTGCTGTGTTATTTAGGTGCAGCACAGTACCGTGGGAAGGGCAGACACCAGGGTGAATCCTGAATCCTGGCTCTGATTCGGGCAGCTTGTTTCATCACCCTGAGCCTCAGTTTTTTCATCTGTAAATGAGGATGAGAATACCTCCCTCACAGATTCTATGTGACATGATTAGAAAATGCCTAGCCAAAACAGAATAAAAAATTTAAAAATAAAAAAATGAAAAATACCTAGCCAGTAATAAGCACTCAAAAATATACATAAATACGCACACATTCGCATTTGCCTTCTTTAGGTCTTACTTTCCTTGTTTGTAGGATAAGGGACTTGGACAGGACAGTTCTGTTCTCTCCAGCTCTGAAATACTGGCTTCCCGGTATCACCTAATTTCAGGCAGAAAAGCCAGTTTTCTCAGTGTGTCGAAGATCACCATTTCACAGGCTATTTTGTCTACGTTTAACTACTCGTGTTTTTCTGGTTAACTCAAGTGACATCTGTTCCCGAGCTGTTCCTGACGGTCATGAAGCTCAGCCACGATGACAGAGGAGCCAGGTATTTACACCTGGCCAGAGAAGACACGAATAATCTGTTCAGGTACGTGGTGCATTGTAAGAACATGGTCTTGAACGTTTTATTTAAATCGGGGATGTCCAATCTTTTGGCTTCCCTGTGCCACATTAGAAGAACAACTGTCTCAGGCCACACACAAAATACACTAACACTAAGGACAGTTGATGAGCTTAAAAAAAAATAGAGGACCTCAATATTTTAAGAAAGTGTAGGGATTGTGTTGGGATGCATTCCAAGCCATCCTGAGCATGCGGACTGCAGGCTGTGGGTTAGACAAGCTTGGTTTAAAGCACTGACTGTATGTTATGTGGTTTAAATATCATCTCACTAGTATTTTTATTGACAGAGCATCTTGAAAAATAAGGAAAAGCTTACACGGACTTACAATCTCATCAAAATACAATTTTATAGTCTGAATTAATGATTTACATTAGAGTTGGGAAACCCCGTGTTGGAGGATTATGGTGTCAGAATGATGATTTCTAGTAGCCTGAGGTGATGATGCATCTGGGAACTGTGTCCGCAGCACTAAGATGAACATTTTGTATTCTAGCCATTCTCCTTCCCTAGCGTTCTGTTCCTCTCCCTTCCCTGGCGTGCCGTTCCTTCTTCCCTAGCGTGCAGTTCCGGACCACTCCCATGGACAGTACCGGTGTTCCTCACATTCTTGAGCATACCATCCTTTGTGGGTCTCGGAAGTATCCGTGCAGAGACCCTTTCTTCAAAATGTTGAACCAGTCCCTCTCCACCTTTATGAACGCCTTCACAGGTAAGACCAGCATCCTGAACGGAAAACCGTGTTTGGGTTTGCCAGGCACACCCACTGGAATTCAGTTAGTTTCTGAGAAGGGATGAGAGGAGTGGGCAATTAATGTTCTAGAAAAATTTTTATCTCTCTCTACTTGAAGGACGTCAGAAATTTCATCCTTCAGGAAAGCCACATGGTAGCGAGGTTATAAAAACTAGTGTTTGAATAAAACGTACGTGAACTTTTCCCAGAAAGGTTCAAAACAATTTTCTCTTGGGATATCGCTACAATGCCAGGCCTCCAGAGTTACCACTAACGTTGATGTTTGACTTTTAGTAAGACTGACACTAGTGGATAGGGTGACAATGAACAGTGCACTCTGTGAAGGAGTGACATCGAAGAGCAAGTTAAATCCATGCTGCTACAGAATGAGGTCATCTTTGTAGACGTGTGAAAGTCTCTGGAGACACTTGAGAGAGTTTAGATGTTCGCTGAAGAAAGACCTGGTGCCCGTCCAGTGCAGATCCTGAGATGAGATGGGAAAGCTGGCACTCAGGGTGATGAGCTGGGACGGCTGCTGAGGTCGGGGGCCAGAGCATGGAGCCACTGCCCGATCTCAAGAATAGCTACAACTTACTATCCTAGGACAAAGGGGAAATGAGGCTTGAGATTCAATAATTTTAGTAGAAATCTGTTTAATTTTACAATTTCACTTTTCATTTGTACCCAGCTAGTGATTATACTCTGTATCCATTTTCCACACAAAATCCCAAGGACTTTCAGAATCTCCTCTCAGTGTATTTGGATGAGACCTTTTCCCCAGGTTTACGTGAGCTGGATTTCTGGTATGTCATGAGTGATTAACTAGTTGATACAGACTTTAGTATTTGAGTCACTGTCAGCTTATAATTATTTGTCCTCAGGCAGGAAAGATGGCGGCTGGAATATGAGAACCCCAGCGACCCCCAGATGCCCTTCATCTTTAAAGGAGTCATCTTTAATGAGACGAAGGGAGCGTTTGTAAGTTTTCTTTTTTATGTTGTGTTCAGCTTACCTTACCCATGTACCGTATCATGATATAGACACATCTGGAAGATGGTTGATTTTTCTTCAATATTCGCATTATAGGTGACATGTTCTTGGATTAGCTGGGGTCAGTGCTGTGAACAGAAGCCAGAGGGTAGCAGCGCCAGGCTGCTGTTCTTCCCAGCAGGTCTCAGACCATGTCTGACGACCCCCGTGTATGATCTGCAGGGAGAGAAAAGCTGTTTTCATACCACTATCAACACATTGTCTTTTACACTCATTCTTGCCCAAGCACATGGTGTACTTTCTAGAGGTTGCGTGGCGAGGTGTGTGACACACAGCAAGCTGGATACAGAGCAGATGAGGGAGTCCAGCTTCACCTCTGAGCCAGACACTACAGAGATTTGCAAAAAAGGCAACACAGCATCACTCTAAGTAGTGTTTTACTTTGTTATGAGAAGTATTTTTCAAACATATTTATATTAACATGTAATGATGGCTTACCTTAATGTATAATTATTTTTTAATACTTTAATTTTTTAATCAACTTTAATTTAGAATATAGAAAAATTATATAAACACACACAGGTACCTACACAGGCAAAAAAAGCCTACATAATCAAAAGCTGTTTGGGTCCTCATTAAAACCCATTTGTGCCTAGTGTTCCATTATTGGAATCCTAAGCTTGTGGGAGTTATTTATATCCTACAGCTCAAGGTCATTGCCAAGGTCTGATTTTTACAAAAAAAAATTGCCACCTCAGGCATAAATGGGTTAATTTTTCAGGGTGTAAAGGAGTCTTGAGACCATTTTGGATTAAGAGCTGCTGTCCTGGGTCTGTGTCTTCATGTCCCCTTGTGACTTTGACAACCTGCCTGTGCTGGTGTCCCTAAGGCTCATAGGTGGCCTGCTCTCTGATTTCCATAGCCTCCCTCAGCTGGTGAACCATTTCTTACCTTTTCATTCTCAATTTGGTGGTCTTTTCTTCCAAGGAGTCTTCTTGAAACTCAAGTTGGGGTGACAGCTTCTCCCCACTTGCCTGGTGGCTGGTAGGCAGACCTGGTGATCCCTCTGATTTACAGCCCTCGGCTATGAGTTTGTTGCAACACACATCAAAAGTCCATTGTTCTCAATCCTTGGGTTCTGTGCATGGGTGATGAGTGATTGAATACAGTGTTAAACAATGCCTGCAGGGGTGTCTTTTTTTTTTTTTTTTTTTTTTTTTTTTTTTTTTTTTTACCATTAGAAGAGTTTTATTTGCAAAGTATTACAGGCATATGCACCAGAATGTGATCGATTGGCTATATTGAAAGGAATGTAGTGTGTGTGTATTATTTTATATATATATATTCTTATTTATTTACTTCACATTTCAAGACAGACAATGAGAGGATATTCTCCCAGCACCTTCAAAACAGACTTCTTCCCCACCACACGTACTCAGTGGTCTCTGGGGGTGACCCACTCTGCATCCCGGAGCTTACGTGGGAGCAGCTTAAGCAATTTCATGCCACTCACTATCACCCAAGCAATGCTAGGTAATATTTTGTTGGAAAAGTTTGATGGTGGATTGTGAAAAGTTGACTTGTTTGTGTTCTTACATTTTCATGACATGGCTTCTCTCACATTTAGCGATGCTTAAGAAATGTCTAAGTGTAGGTAAGATTCTTGGCCTAAGTTTGCCTATCTTACTTGGACATTGATTTTGGACATTTACAACGATAGCCTTCGGTGGGCTCAGAATGGTGGTTACAAACACGGTGTTTAGAGACCCCCAGAGGAGGGTCCTGGCCCCCAGCTTCTTGCATCACTTCCAGCTTTGTTGCATGGAGAGTGGGGGTGCATGGATGGTGCCCACCCCGACCCAGGGTGTGTGAAGCTTCGAGTCTGTCCTTGGCACGGAGAAGTGCTCTTCCGACAGTGGATGCAGTCACAGAACCTTAATTACATCCTCACGTTCTGACACATCGCTTGTTTCTTTTATTTATTTATTTATTTATTATTATTATACTTTAAGTTGTAGGGTACATGTGCATAACGTGCCGGTTTGTTACATATGTATACTTGTGCCATGTTGGTGTGCTGCACCCATCAACTCCTCATTTACATCAGGTATAACTCCCAATGCAATCCCTCCCCCCTCCCCCCTCCCCATGATAGGTCCCTGTGTGTGATGTTCCCCTTCCTGAGTCCAAGTGATCTCATTGTTCAGTTCCCACCTATGAGTGAGAACATGCGGTGTTTGGTTTTCTGTTCTTGTGATAGTTTGCTAAGAATGATGGTTTCCAGCTGCGTCCATGTCCCTACAAAGGACACAAACTCATCCTTTTTGATGGCTGCATAGTATTCCATAGTGTATATGTGCCACATTTTCTTAATCCAGTCTGTCACTGATGGACATTTGGGTTGATTCCAAGTCTTTGCTATTGTGAATAGTGCTGCAATAAACATACGTGTGCATGTGTCTTTATAGCAGCATAATTTATAATACATCGCTTGTTTCTTATGTCACTAATATAAGGTTATTATCATAATAATATAGTTTTATATATTATATAAAACACTAATAATTTACATAGAAATGCTAACGTAAAAACATATTTGAAAGATTATTTTACATAAAAAGAATTATGAAAACTTTCAAGCATACAGAAAAGTAGACTAGGATAATGAGCCCCTAAACACTTATCACATAATAGATATCCTTTTCCTTGTGAAGTTTTCGGAAGTAAATTATAAATGTTATCATTTACCCCTAAATATTTGAATTTATGACTCTAAAACATGAGGATTATTTCTTACATGAGCTAATGCAATTTTCAGTTTTGATAGAATAAAACATACTTTCTTAAAACTGCCTATTTCTTATTCCATATTCAAATTTTCTAGTTGGCCTCAAAGTGTTTGTGGCACAGGGTCCCACAGATCGCAGCTGGTCAGCCCGGGTCTCTCCTGGGCACCCTCTCGGACGGCAGCGGAGTGTGCAGGCCGGGTTTCCTCCGGGCGCTCTCACTTTCCAGGTGACCTGGCTGCTTCTGTGTGGTGTTGGGTGCCATGTTCCTGTGTTTCCTGAGAACTGGAACTTAGATCCGAAGACTTAGTTTGAGTCAGGCTGTGCCTTTTGAAGCAGAGTCCCTCGTGGGGAGTTCTGCATAGATGGCCACATTCTACCATCCTGTGAGGCCTGCTTGCCTCCACTGGGGGGTCTCACGCCAGCGGGGTGCATGCTGAGAGTCGGCCACTGTCTTGTGAAGATCTGCTTTCTCCCTTCAGCCACGGAGCAGCTGGTGCACTTGAGTTTCTGGTGTCCTGTGATAATGAGTTTCTCATCAACCTATTAATGGTTTTCATATTCATTGAGGATTATTGTCTGAATCATTTATTAGAGTTTGTGAAGTTTTCAAATTCTGTAATTCTTCATTCGTTTGCTGGACTTCTTCAAAGAAGAGCTCCACATCAGCTGGGGCTCTCGGGTTATCTTGAAATATGGTTCAGTGGAAAAGGCAGGGGCGGCTGCTCTCCCTGGGAATTCCAGTTTGAAGAGGAGGGGCGGTGCAGGAACTACCTCTAATGATGACAGAAGAGGCTGTCTTTTTTTTTTTTTTTTTTTTTTTTTTTTAAGACAGGGTCTGGTTCTGTCCCCCAGGCTGGAGTACAGTGGCATGGTCTTAGCTTACTGCAGCCTCAGCCTCCTGGGCCACCTCAGCCTCCTGAGTAGCTGGGACTACAGGTGTGCACCACCATGCCCAGCTAGTGCTTATATTTTTTTTGTAGAGACAGAGTCTTGCCGTGGTGCCCAGGCTGGTGTCGATCTTCTGAGTTCAAACAATCTGCCCACCTTGACCTCCCAAAGTGCTGAGATTACAGGCGTGAGTCATTGCGCCCAACATGGAGAAGAGAGTTCTTTCTTTTCTTCTTTTTTCCCCCCAGTCTTATTTGTTTTGTTTTTTAGCACCCCTGTGACCTCACAGAAATATTTCTGTATATGTACATATTTGAGACTATGTGATCAGGTAGAATTTATTTTTATGCCCACATTTTCTCCAGCTGTTGGCCCATTTTGGTCTCACTTCTTTGGTTTCTACACCCCTACTCCCACCTCCCTAAAGCATGCACAGCCAGGCCCTCCCTGCTCCAGAGATTCAACTGTCTGTTTCCCAGGGAGCTCTGATTTCTGTGGCTAGTGGGGAAGGGCCTTTGGAGAGTAGCATGTGGACACTAGGGGTGGTGATTGCTCCTGGATTCTCTCAACCCTGAGAGTATAAATTTTGTTTCTAAATTCTAGAATAAGACATTTCTGAAGGTTCTTTAAGGTACTAGTTCCCCAAATCTTAACCATAGCTCAGGCAACATAGTAAAGAAAAAGATAAATTCTGTCATTGTGACCTTTTTCCTCTGGTTGAATAAATGTGTTATCTGTATTAATATGTATAACCTTGAACTTGTTGCCAAAAATTGAGTTTTGTGAAATTGTCAGTTGGATTACTCTATTACTGTACTAGGGTTATAAAGTATTTTAACAAATACCTCTTTTGGTTTTTGCCACATCTCTAGATGAAGTTTAAAATGAAAGATCAATGTTTGGCTAGGTGTGGTGGCACATGCCTGCAAATCCAAGTACTTTGGGAGGCCAAGATGGGAGGATTGCTTGAGGCCAGGAGTTTGAGACCAGCATGGGTAACAGTGAGAATCCATCTCTAAAACTTAAAAATTAGCCCAGTGGGTGTGGTAGCTCATGCCTGTAATTCCAGCACTTTGGGAGGCTGAGGCGGGGAGATCACCTGAGGTCAGGAGTTCAAGACCAGCCTAATCAACATGGTGAAACTCTATCTCTACTAAAAATACAAAATTAGCTGGGCATGGTGGCAGGCACCTGCAGTCCCAGCTACTCAGGAGGCTGAGGCAGGAGAATGGCGTGAACCCGGGAGGAGGAGCTTGCAGTGAGCGGAGATTGCGCCACCTGCACTCCAGCCTGGGTGACAGAGCGAGACACTGTCTCAAAAAAAAAAAAAAAAAAAGCTGGACATGATACACAAGGTGACCCCAGGAGACTCCTGTGCAGAGTAAAAATGAATCCCAGCACTAAACTAGTCCCTGAAGTCCCTGCAGCATTCTCCCCACCACCCAACCCTGTGTCCACCTGCACCCGCCCAGAAAGAACAGTGACATCACCCCACAGCAGGAGATCACCAGCGGCGGCCGCCGCACCCCGGGTAGCTGGGCCACCCCCAGGGTTTCACAGGTGGAGAGGGAGCCTGGGAACGTGCATTTCTAACAATTTCCAGGTGACAGGGCACCACACTTAAAAATACACAACACTAGGTCCTGAAAGGACTTCTATTCACTTGCACATTGTTGGGATGGAGCCCTACATTGCGAAGGGCTTTTCTTCACGTGTCATCCTTGAGCTCAGGGGCTGGCAGCACTTGGTGGGACCTAGTAGGGCATCCCTTGCTGACTGCACACCCACAGCCAGAGCCCTCACGGGGATGATTCTCACAGGAAGCCCGCAGAGCTCCTGACACCTCCCTGAAGGGATGAGAAAGCTGAGGCTCTGAGGGGGATAAACTGATTACTGGAAGGTAACGACATTAGTGAAGTGGTGAAGCTGCAGTGTAAACCCTAGTCTTATTTCATTTTAACTTTCAAGACTTCCTGATTTCCTCTATTACAATGCCTGTGCCTTAGAGTCACCAATGGGAACTTGAAGGAAAATAATGCCTGCTGAGGCCAGATGCTCACTTAATTGCCTGGGGGTGGAGCCTGTGTGGTTCTAAGCCCTCCCTCTGAACTTCTGAATGGTGAGGAGTGCATATCAGCTGCCTCCTGCTGGGCCCTGCAGGGCGAAACCTGAGGAAGCCCCAGGAACATTCAGTAAGGGGTTAGGAGGGAGGAGAACATGGTTGGATGAAAAATAAGAAGGAAATGCACCAGCATTTACTGGCAGGCTCTGTCACCCGCAGGACAGGGAGGAAGACATGCACACCTGCAGTGCGGGCTTTCACAGCCTGGCAATGAGGGCTTTCACCCTCACAGGTAAACGTCACCTGTTTCACCATCTTCTTAGGGCTGTCCTAGGGCCCCAGCACACAGCTATTTGGGACAAAGGGCAGTTTCAGTGTCTTTCACTCCACACTCAAGCTACAGATTGTCCTTATAGCTCAGGTATCCTGGGGATAATCCATCTCCTTTCATTTTGGTTTTGGGAGACCAACCCAAGAACCAAAAAATTTCCTAAGGATTTCCAGGAGAAAACATCTTCCCACCAAAGAAGAACCTTACCATTTGGAAAAACATCTCTTCGTCATTTGCAAAAACCCCAGTTTTCAGGGAAGTGATAATCTTGTCATAAGAACCAAAGATAAAGTTGGAGATAACGAGGGAGTGGTTACATAGGAAATAAGTGGTCATTACTCTGACCAATTATTAAATCACTTTCTTCATATGACACACTTTTTAACAGCTTCTTACTAAACCACAGTGCAGGTAAGAGAGTCACAAGACCGCTTCTTCCTTGAGTCAGAGTCATTCACGGCCCACACCAGGATCTAGCAAGAATGACTGAGGTCACCCTTATTTCCCGGCTACTTGGAGAAGCTGGATATCCCAGTTTACAAATTTCAGTTTCCTGGGATTCTGCTCTGATAAAATCTAAACTGTATTTAAAAAAAAAAAAAAAAAAAGGAAGGAATAGGCTGGCCGTGATGGCTCATGCCTGTAATCCCAGGGCTTTGGGAGACCAAGGCAGGCAGATCACGAGGTCAGGAGATTGAGACCATCCTGGATAACAGGGTGAAACTCATCTCTACTAAAAATACAAAGAAAATTGAGCCGGGCGTGGTGGCATGCACCTGTAGTCCCAGCTACTTGGGAGGCTTAGGCAAGAGAATCTCTTGAACCCAGGAGGCGGAGGTTACAGTGAGCCGAGATTCCACCACTGCACTCCAGCCTGGGTAACAGCGAGATTCCGTCTCAAAAAAAAAAAAAAAAAAAAAAGTTCGAATAGATGAAATCTAATGAAATAATCCAGTTCTATCCTTTTACCTCCTCCGTTGTCTGGAGTAATAAAGCTCCCTGCCTCGCCCTCTCTCACAGCACTGAACTGCTTTTCCTGAATTTTCCCACACTGCTGATCACTCACTTGTTAATTTCGATGCATACATTCTTTTTGAGAAATAAAGTCAGTTTGCCGACTGCTGCCACTGGTTTGTCAGAAAATGAGCTTATACTGCGCTGATCTCACTCCTGCTGCCAAAGCTCCTTCTAGGGGTCTCTCCTTTGACAATATAGGGATTATGTAGGCATGGGGAGGTGGGATACCAAGGGGGGATTCTGTCAACGTGCTGTTGCCCCCTCCCCAGCCCCACCAGTTCAAAGTCACCGAGCCGGGGGCCTATCTGACTATCGGGACTGTGCAGACCACCGTGTCTTCTGGTAGGGTCAGGGGAGGGCTTGAGATAAATCTGTAGGGCTCTTCACTCAACCACCGGCCCACTGTCGACCTCAGGTGCTCCAAGCGCCATCGCTGCCGGGCGCTATGTGGATGCGTCGGTGACAAAATGGAAAGTCTCTGGTCTGGGCAGAGCTTGTTCTGATCAGGAGAGACCCGAAAGCAAGAAACACAGTGAACAAAAGCATGATGCCCAGGGGTGGATGGCCATGAGCACTAAGGAGAAAAATAACAAGTGGGGTGGGGGTGTTAAGAGGGTGGGGAGGGGAAGGGCTGCCATTGACAAGCGGAGAGCCTGCAGACTTGCCTGAGAGTGACGTTTGGGGAAAGAAGGAAAGGGAAGAAGGGGAGGGAGGTTAGCTAAATGGACATCTGGGAAAGAGCTCAGGCAGCAGAGGGTCTGGGGCGTGGGCGCGGTGGCAGCGTGCTGCATTCCAGGGTCCTCTGCGTGGCTGGGACGGTGTCGGCCCTCCCCTGCACATCCCTCAGGGCCTTCGCAGAAACACCCACACGGGGACCTTCTACATACAGGCAGGACACGCCACCCATCGCCGTGACCACACTGTCCCTCAGAGGAGCCGCTGGCCACGTGCATCCCGTCCACATGGAGATGTACTTTAAGATTCTTTACACAATGGATTTCAAAGACTTAGTATGGAAAACAGTGTAAAATATTAATAATCAACATAATAATTGATTGTTATCAAATAATGGGCTGAATATAAAAGTTTTTCTTTTTGTTTTACTTTTTCTTTTTTTTAGATAGGGTTTCACTCTATTGCCCAGGCTGGAGTGAACCTGTGCAGTCACAGCTCACTGCAGCCTCCAACTCCTGGGCTCAGGCAATCCTCCCACCTCAATCTCCCATGGGGCTGGGACTGTAGGTGTGCAACGCCATATCTGACTAATTGTTTTGTATTTTTTGTAGAGACTGGATCTCTCCATGTTCCCCAGGCTGGCCTCAAACTCCTGGGCTCAAGTGATCCACTTGCCTTGGGCTCCCGAAGTGCTGGGATTACAGGCGTGAGTCATGGCACCCAGTGTCCCCCCGTCCCGGCCCGCCTTTCTTTAATGTGGCAACTAGTTCATTTAAAATTGCATATATAACACAAGCCACCCACGCAGGCCCCAATCCTGGGAGATGCTCCCGTTGGAGAAACCTCCAAGAAGGGGATCTGCTTGGATTTGCAAATGGCCCCTCTGGCCCCAGGGGGATCTACTGTGCAGAGCTGCTCTGGATTCGGCTCTTCAATACTGCCCTTGAGTGTACTGTGCACCTCTTGACTTTCGACCAGCACAAAGCTCCTTATTAAACGCTGACAATAATTCCTTCCATTCCAGGTGCCATAATGGATTCATTAATCTCCTGTTGATAGTTTTTTGCTGGTTTTCCCACTTTCTATTATTCTAAGCACTGCTATGAAGACTCTCCTTTTACCCCACCAGCCTGTGTCTGCCGCAGCTCACACGCTCTGCCTTTCGGCTGTAATAGCTGAGTGGCCATTTACCCCATGCCCTGACACACTCAAGTCCCTGGGTCTCCTCGGCAGGGTGTGTCTGTGGGCACAGGGCTGCCCTGCCACATGCCCCACCCCATAAGCTTCCATCTATGGCCACTTCTTGTGCGACCCTAAACTCACTACTTCTCCTCCTGTCCTCTCCTCTCCACAGAGCCACCTTTAATTGGAGACAGTCAGTCTGCTTCCCAGTCAGTCGGCTTCCCTCCACCTGCTTCCCAGTTCCCCTAAGACAAATCCAAAGTCCTCCTCTGGGCCACCCTCCTCTACCGACTCCTCCCTCACCGTAGGGTCAGGTCAAAGGGCCCCAACCAGAGGCTCCCCTGGGCCCTTTCATAAGACTGGAGCTTTTCTTCTCAGGTCCAGCTACAGGCACATTGTACCCACGCCTCACCGCAGGAGTGAGAGCTCCAGGGGCATAAAGGACTTGGTTCTTTTGCCTAAAGCCTGCCCTGACTCACCGAAGTCGGTCGGTTAATGTGCGAAATGATTACAGAAACACAGAAATAAGGTTAGGTGTGGCGCCTCAAGCCTGTAATCCCAGCATTTTGGGAGGCCAAGGCGGGTGGATCACTTGAGGTCAGGAGTTCGAGACCAGCCTGACCAATACGGTGAAACCCCATCTCTACTGAAGATACACACACACACACACACACACACACACAAAGAAAAAACCCAGGTGGGCATGGCGGCGCAAGTCTGTAATCCCAACTACTTGGGAGGCTGGGACAGGAAAATCGCTTGAACCCGGGAGGTAGAGGTTGCAGTGAGCCCAGATCAGGCCACTGCACTGCAGAATGGAGAGGAAAACACCGAGACCCTATCTCAGCACTCCAGACTGCAGGGCCAGGGCGGGACTTATAAGTAAGTCTCTGCCTCTCAGTGCTCTGGTCTGCCATGTGTCTGGCTCCCTCTTCCATCCTGACAAGCACAATGACTGTAATTCCAAACAAAGGACTGGGAATTGGGGGTGAAGATGGAGAGAACCGAGGAGTGGGGAGGGAAATGGCAACCTCTGGGCAGCTACTCTGTAATATACACAAACACACCAGAAAGGGCTTGTAGAAAAGAAACACAAAACGCAACCCAACTACTGACACATGGCCCTCTGTTCCTTATTCACCCGCACGTTCTTAGCAGAAAGGCAACTGTGAACGTGCAATCTGGTATCGTGACGTTTGCCCTGACCACGTTGTTACCGTATCTTCATCTTTCTAATTTTAATTGTTTCTGATGGCCCATCCGATTGGTAGAGCTTATTTAAAGAGCCCTGATTCTCCCTGATAAAAGGTTGGAGTCCTGTATCAAAAGCTTTTAGTTTTCTGTAACCAAGAAGGAAAACATGCTTCTTTTGAAAGATGACAAAATGTCTAGCTTCGAAGGGTCCTCCGAGTATGGCACACAAAGCGGTCTGCATTCATAGAAAATGATGCCATCACATAAATCTTCCACTGTGCCACGGGGTGACACCATCACTCATCGTCTGCCTCCCAGACCCAGTAATTTCTGCAAAATCAATTACTGCACTTTACACTGAAAAGATCCCATCAAAGAATGTGTGTGTACAGGATGGTGAGGGGCGCCGGAGCTGTGTGAGGCGAAACGGCACTGTTCTCAGTTTCCCCTTCCATCCGACTGCGCTCCGAAGCGTTGCTTCAGAGATTTCCATTTTATCTTATAATTAAATAATATGAACTCTACTGGGGGAAGAAAAGCAGCCCATCACATTGGTACTAAGCCTTGATATCATTTTTGCCATCTTGACTCCTATCGCTATAAAAAGTCATTTTCCGTTGCCCTCACAAAACCACCCAAGGAATATTGCTTCAGACACCAAAGGTGCCCATGTGGGGATCAAGCCTGGTGTCCAATAAATATGTATGTCATTGACCTAATGCATGTCCAGTCAATTGAAACCTCACACTTCTGACTTCGGTTTTAAGGTACTAATCTTGAAGTCTTAACAGTGTATACATATTGACCTGAGGATGTTGGGTACTTTTGATTAGAGAGGGTTGAATTCCTCTAAAGGACTTCATGAATGAAGAAGACAGCTAGAAGCCCTGGTTTCCTGCTCCTCACTGGAGATTCCAGGCGGGAGGCAGGCAGCAAACATTTGTGTTCCTGTCAAGCGCCAGGCGTGGTGCTGGGCACGGGAAAGTCACAGCGAAGACACAGCTACACGCAGCACTGAACATCCCTGCTGCAGCCACAGGGCCTGGCCACACCACGGAGCTCTGTGAACTCAGGGAAGCTGGAACACCTCGGGCATCCCTTGCTCATGTGTAAAGTGGGGATAAGTCAGTGCCCAGCATCACTGAGGGCCTGCCACATAACAGAGAGTCACTAAACGCTAGCTATTCTCACTAGGATTGGAAAGGTTGATACTCAATTTATATGAACTTTCTATAAATACTGTATTGATGTTCCTGTCACCACAGGCAAAAAGGACGCTGCTTTCGCATCCAGCCCACCCTAAGGATGCACCTGGACTTCCCAGTACACTCAGCTCCACCAGGCATCAGGCCCTGCAGAAGCCACAACCTGTGACTAAGACAATGAGTCACTCTTGGTGTGTGGCACAGCGTGACGTGGCCGTGGGCACTTAGTCATGATCAGTCCGTGATCAAGAGCTGGGGAGCTTATTTTAGATTGAGTGAAAATCAATTTAAGTTTCCAGACATGTCTTGGGACAACAGAAGATACCCAAAGAAGCAGGGGGAAACAAAAAACAAAAAATCCCACAGCCTGAGACAGAAGATACCCAAAGAAGTAGGAAAAACAAAACAAAACAAAACAACAAAAAAAAAAACCAAGCCTGAGAAATACTTTCTTCATTCAAGGCCTGGGGAGTCAGGAATACAGGAAAGAGATTTTCAATTTTATCTTATAATTAAATAATATGAACTCTACTGGGGGAAGAAAAGCAGCCCATCGCGTTGGTATTAAGCCTTAATATGATTTTTTGCCACCTTGACTCCTATCGCTATAAAAAGTTATTTTCCATTCCCCTCACAAAACCACCCAAAGAATATCTGTGTAATTTTGAGCAAGTTGGGTTTTGTTCACTTTTGAGCATTAACTAGATTAAGGAGCTTCGCCAAGAAAGTCCC
This sequence comes from Macaca fascicularis, assembly GCF_037993035.2. Taxonomy (NCBI): domain Eukaryota; kingdom Metazoa; phylum Chordata; class Mammalia; order Primates; family Cercopithecidae; genus Macaca; species Macaca fascicularis. Next base: position 103,525,378 of record NC_088380.1, read on the forward strand.
ATGAAAAGTATGGTGGAGGCCTGACATGATGGCTCATGTCTGTAATTCCAGCTCTTTGGGAGGCCAAGGCAGGAGGCTCACTAGAGGAGGCCAGGAGTTCAAGGCCAGTCTCAGCAGCATAGTGAGATCCTGTCTCTACAGAAATCATCATCATCATCATCATCATCATAACAATTAGCTGGTCATGATGGTGCATTCCTGTCTTCCTTGCTACTCAGAAGGCTGAGGCAGGAGGATCACTTGAGCCCAGGAGTTTGAGGCTGCAGTGAGCTATGATGGCACCACTACACTCCAGCCTGGGTGACAGAGCCAGACATAAGCACTCTTCATGGTCTAAGGGAGACTACAATATTTGGAATTAGGATCTGTTTTGCTCCTACCACAATCACGTATGCCCCTCATGCCCTTACCTAAGTTATTTTTCTTTGTGAGTCTTTCTCCCCACTTCCAAAATGAGGGCATGCCTCTCTTGGGATCATGTATCTAGGCTTGGAGATAAGAATTGTAAAGCTCCTAGTATACAAAATATTTTCAACAAATGGTAGCTATGGTCATTTTAATATATGGAATTTTACCATAATTTCACATCTGACAGATAATTCCCCTGAAATTAATACTTGAATGTGAATATGTTCTCTGATCTCTAGCTACAGGCAAGTCTTCTATGTCAGGGAAAATCAAGTACTAATATAGAATCAGAATAAAATGGCAAAAAGAATGGGGGCACAACAGATAAATTCTCGAGGAATAACCTACTTACTGTAAGAATTTGTAAATCTGTGGCAGCTAAGACCAGGCCGTCTGAGCACATCTGGAGGTGAACTTCCTTAAAAGAAATGCGTCCAAATGCTCCAAAAGATTCAAGATCATATCTCGGAAGGGTAAAGCTCTTTAGAGTCTACAAAAAAATTGTGACTTCGGCTCTGCCAGGGAAAGAATGCCCAGGTGACCCGCCGTGGCGGGCTTCCCCAGGGACAGCCCAGGTGTGACCCATGTGGGCTCGAGGCCACCGTATTTGATGCCACCTGCAGAGCTGAGGGCAGCTGTCTCCCATTAAGCCAAGGCTGTACCAACCAAGCCACGTTCCCACATAATATTGGTTTCCAAAGTACCTTTTTCCCCAGAAGAGAAGAGGCGTGGACTTACTAACCTTCAATATGTGTAACTCCTCCCGGGTGGCAAAACCAGGATGACAGAGAACACCGCGATTCTGCCAATGTATCCTAATCTCACATGCCTGTACACAAACTCCCAAGCATTTTAGCAAGCTTTTGGACATGAAGCTCAAAAGAATGACCCATCAATATTTTCCAATACATAGAGCATCTTAATGTGTTTTTCTTTCGTGTGTTTTTTTTTTTTTTTTTGTAGACACAGAGTCTCACTATGTTGTCCAGGCTGCTCTGGAACTCCTGGGCTCAAGCGATCCTCCTGCCTTGGCCTCCCAATGCACTGGAATGACAAGCATGAGCCACCGTGCAGGAACCACAGCACCTAAATTCCAAAATAACCTTGAACCCCTGACCTTCCACCCGCCCTGGTGACTTCCAGAGATCGGTTCCTCTTCCCGTGCCAAAGGTTTCTTGTCTTTCGCGGCCCGGGTAAAGTCACTCAAGATGTTCCCTCTGCTTCTGAAGGCCTTTGACTGAGAAGCCACTCTGGGTCCTATCCCGACCCCAGGCGGTTCCACTGGTACTTGCACATCTCCGGGCCGGTTTAAGTCACGCTGGCCAGACTATTTCCACTTCACTCTGGTAATTTCTCCAATCCCAGCGTCTGCTGCATCACCTTTTCTTTCTCTGAGAATCCAACCCTACAGGAGGAATGCTGAGGCTGGGGGGTCCTTTTACTAGAACGCTAACGCCAGAGCACTTCCCAGGGGCGCTGGGGGTCGGGCTGCAGGGCTGAGTCTGGCGCTGCCACTGGGGTCTCCCGCGGGGGGTGCTGGGCCTGGGGAGGCTACGCTGCGGGCTCGGGGAGTGCGTGGCAGACGGATGTCCCGGCCTGGGCGCAAGGAGACTACGGGCCCGGCATCACGTAGGCGCCCGCGGCGGGCCGGGCGGGGCCCACAGCGCCCCAACCTGCAGCACCCGCGCCCGCCCCGCGCGCTCAAGGGCGAAGGGAAGGTCACCGGGGCCGTGGGCTGGGGGCCCATCCCGGCTCCATCCTTGTTCAGTGCGCGGTCCCGAAACGGGAGGAAATCCGCCATCCGGGCCTTTCCACGCATCTGCTGCAGGAGGAACCGGGAAAATAAAAATCAAAACCCAGCTCCGGGCGCGTCGCGTCTCCAGCCCGCGCGATCGCTAAGGCTCCCAGGTAGCGTTCGCCTGGGAAGCGCGGATCTACCATCCAGCGGCTGCAAGGATCGGGGCGCTCCACCGTCGGGGCACTGGCGCCCCCACGTGCACCCGGGGCCTGAGGCGCACAGTCTCCACCACCTCCGGCTCGTCATTGTTAAATGTCCTCCCGGCGCGCCCGCGTCGTGGGCCCAGACTCGGGCCCCTCCTGGAGAGCCGCTTCTACATTGCAGGGAAGGGGAAGCCCAGAGCCCGCGCCCCGGCTCCGCTGACGTCCCCGAGTCCCCGCTTCCTGGTCCTTCCCGTCCGCAGAGGCTGGCGGGGAGGGCCTGGGACCCATTTTAGTTTTCGGTATCGTCACTAGCCGAAAAGCAACTAGTGCAGGAAACCCTTTTTTTTTTTTTTTTTTTTTTTTTTTTTTAAATCCTTTTAGGAAACCCTTTTTTAAACTCTTCCAACGGAAAAGCGACATGCTGGGGGGTGACGTGGGGCGGAGTTAGGGGGCGGGGGGCCACTTAGCAAGTGATCGCGCTGTACTCACGCTTCGGAGGGGAAGCCCGGCCCTGTCCTACAGCTCTGAGGGAGAACGTCCCCCAAGGGCGCTCCAGGCGACCCCCTCTGCCAGGCTCAATTTAAAACATAAACCGGAGGGGGTGGAAACCTCACTCTCTTCCGGACGGAGGTTCCTACCGCCGTGTCCCTTCCTCCTCCGCCCCACCCGGCAAGGACCCCGGGGCTGCCTTGCCGGCTCACGCCGCCCCGCAGGTACCCCTGCCGCTCCGGGTCACGGGCTTCTCTCCAGTTCTCCCCATCGCTTCCCCGCTCGTCTCCCCTGTTCTTCCCATCGCTTCCCCACCTTTCCCCGGGTCCTCCCATCGCTTCCCCCTCTTCTGCCCCGTCGCCCCATCCACTTCGCCCTGTTCTCCCTCCTCCGTCCGTCACTCCCTCGCCGCCGGGAGGGGGGCGCGCACCTTGAGCATCCCCGCCGCTGGTCAGCACGCCGATGGCCTTGCGGGCCCCGAAGAGGTGCTCCAGGAACTTCCGCAAGGAGCCCTTGGGGGCCCGGGAGTCGTCCGCGTCCATGGCGAGAAGGCGGAGGGCAGCCCCTAGTCTGGCTGCGCCGCTGGCAATGGGAACCCTGCCGGCGCGCGCCCGACTCGGAACCGCCGCCAGGCCGGCGCCCCTGAGCGGACCCAGGGCCAATGGGCGGTGACGGGATGGGCCCGAGCGCACGGGAGGGGCTGCGGGGCGGGGGCGGGGGGGCGGCTAGGGGCGGGGTCACGGCTAGGGGCTGGGGCAGGGGCTGGCGAGGGGGCGGGTGTGGGCAGGAGGACCTACGCGGGGGTCGTCCCAGGTGGGGGCCGCGCTAGCGGTGGGGGAGGCCGCAGAGGCGGGGGTAGAGCCACAGGTGGGCGGGGTCCCTGCGGGCGGGGCCGCGTTGCTGGTGCGCGAGCCTCGCGGGTGGGTTGGAGGACTCTGGTTGGGGGCTTTAGAGATGCCCCGAGCACCACAAGTGGGGACGGGGGCAGTGTCCTGGGGAGGGGAGACCGCAGCGGGGCGGGGTCACATCGTTTACCGGGCGCGCCAGAGCGGGGCGGGATAGAAAGCGGGGAGCATCTCCCGGGGGGTCGAGGGAGACCCTGAGTGTGCGGGAACGCCGGGGCGTGTGGAAACCCCTCACTTGCGGGGAGCGCCGATGCGGGGCGGGGTGGAATTGGGGCGCGGAGACCCCACCTGGACGCGGAGGCTCGCGCCCGGCCGCGCGCACAGCTTTTTGTTGCCGGCAGGATTCCTCTTGGGGCTGTGCTGGGAGCCTCGGGGCGCGGCTTCCTCGACCGCCGCCCCCAAGTTTTCTCTGCAGCCTGAGGTCGGGAAGGACGGACGGAGAGTGGATCCCCAAGGTGGTGAGAAAAGCTGATCGCGGCAGGCTTAGCTTTGACCAAGTTGCGATTTCCGGGGCCTACGGAGGCTGTGACGCTCCTGGGCCCCCAGCCCGGCCCTTGGGGAGAAGAAGCCTTGGGGTAGAGGAGGGTATCGGGCGCGACCCTCAGAGACCCCTGGGCGCGCGAAAGTCAGAGTGGGGCAGGAGGAGGCGCAACAGGACTGGCCTGGAGGGGAGGCGGGACGACCCTTCCTCCCCACGGACAGGCGCGCTGCTGTACGCTGTGCCGACATCGGCCGGCTTCACTGGCCAACTCCACGTGCTGAAATACGCACACCCAATGGGATGTGCGGTTGCCTATCCACAGCTTAACAGCCTGGTGCCAGGTACCCTGAGATGGGAGAGGGGGCAGCCCCGACAAAAGCACGGGCTTATGGGGCCCCGGTTCCTTCAGTGCTCACCCCACGAAGAAGGGCTCCCAAACGGCCCCACTGGACGGCTTACTGGAGGATGGTCCTGCGCAGTGGGTGTTTGTTGAACAGATAAGAGACAACTAAAGAGACTAAGAAGAGGTTTGTTCTGTGAACCGGGGAAAGTGAAGCAGTCGCAAAAGAGAGTCTCACCAAAGGGCAATCCTGGGGAAAAGATGGAGAGGCATGGATTTTTCTTTCATGTGTGCCTCATCCTGGGGCTCATCCCGCTGAGCATCAAATATTCATTGCAAAAGAGGAAAAAGAAATATGCTGCAGACAATGCTGGATGGTCTGATCTCTCCATTGGCCGGAATTAACGGGGCAGTCCCTAACCCCTCGTGGTCCTCAGAATCACCTGGCCTATGCACACCCCCACTAAACCACTGAAGTCCAGTTTCTTCGAGCGCAGCCAGGGAATGTGTATTTTTAAACAAGCCATCTAGGTTACTCTGATGAATGCAAAGTCGAAGAGCGCTGCTCTCATGCACTGAGCCTGAGCTTTATTCTATTAATAAAAAAGAAGAGGAGAATCCTGGGTGTCTTAAGGTGGCAGTTGAGTGGCCTTTGCCTTTTGGCGGGTAGGAGAGCAGACCGGGGCTCTAAGCACCCGCACCCACCGCTGGGCTCAGGATCTGTGCTGGAGAATAGAAGGGCTAATTTAATTATTCATGCCTTTTTAGAGCATATTACATGTGGAGAAGGTGGGGCACGCTGAATTGTATTTTAGCCAAATACCCCTTATCTCCTTATACACTAGATATTTGTATATTGAACATTAGGGGATGGGTCATTTGTCGTCAAATTGCCTGTAATACAGAAAACGAGAGATACAACCGAACAGTTCAACCATGATGAGTTAAATAAATGATGATAAAAATAGATGCTGCAATAATATTTAATTGCTGTTACCGCTACGAGGATAAGTGTCTACTGACATGGAAATATGTTCAGGACATACCAATAAGTGAAAAGGCAGTCCTAGACACAGTGCGAGCCTGTGCGTGTGTGTGTGTGTGTGTGTGTGTGTGAGTCTGCATACATATGTAAATGTTTCTGAGCATTTTATTTCCTTTCTTTTGCTTAGTACAGGTAATGCTATTTTTCTCTCCAATGAACAGGTATTGTTTAGGGAAAAGAAATAGTTAATTAAAAACAATAAAATTTAGAGTGTCAACACCCCCAAGGTTACGGATTATGTTGAAAAGTTTGTCTGTATGTAAGGGCTGGGGTCAGGGTGGTCACTGACAGTCCTCACACATCTGTTCTCATGAGTTTGGCCCATTGCTCAGTCAGTCAAGGAATTAGCATATATTAATATATGCCTGTAGCTAAGATGGAAGAGAATAGCTATAGCTCTTTTTTTTTTTTTTTTTTTTTTTTTTTTTTTTTTTTGCACGTCATGTATTTTAATGGTGCTACAACTAGAGGTATTTTTTTTTTAATCGTTAGCCTTAGCAATGAATCTTCTAATTCAAGAGGAAGATATTACATGCCGTGCTGACCGTACAGCTTCCACCCAGTAGGACCTGAGGTGTGTGTTTGTTCTTTATTGTCCCTTAACAGGTTAGTCTAAACTCTGGCCCACACCAGCACACAGTTAAACCACAGGTATGATTACTCCTTGGGCCAGGAGTGCAGGCTTCACTGGGCCCTCTGCCCCAGGGGCTCTCCGCGGCTGCAGCAGGTGTCTGCCCAGGGCTGCCGTGTCTTCTGAAGGCTCAGGCTCATCAGCGGAGGAGATGTTTCCATGCTCGCTTCTGTGTTGCTGGCAGGATTCTGTTGCTTACAAACTTGGACTGAAGGCCCCAGTCTCTCCGTGGCATCAGCTTCAGGCCGCCCTCTGCCCTGGGCGGGTGACTGGCTTTGCCAGAACTAGCACCTATCAAGAGCCAGAGGGAGAGTTCCAGTGGACGGAACCTGCAGCCCCTCCCAATCCAATCTCAGGAGAGACCGCCACCTCTTTTGCCTGGTTCTATTCATTAGAAGTGAGCCACTGAGTCCAGCCCTCTTCGAGGGTCTGGCTGTGAACACTAGGGGCAGGGGCCAAGGGGAGCCACTTGGGAGGGGAGGTGCTGCCTGGGACCTGCCTAGGACAAAGTGAAAGAGAACATGCATAGGGACAGATGCCCTTCCCACTTCCCCTCTGTGGTGAGCGCAGGAGCTGCCGATGTGCCCTAAAGGAGTTGTGGCATCCCAGGAGGGAAGCATCCTCCCAGCCATGAGGGCGCCATGACCCAGTGCCCCAGCATGTGGGGCTGCACATTCCAGGGCTACCTGAGCTGCAACCTCTTCCCCTTCCCTGCCGTCTCTGCCTGTGCATGGAGTGGGCGTCTCAAATCTGCAGGGACCGAACTGAGCTCAGGCCTCTGCACCGCCGCACAACCCCCCACCACTCAGTCTTCCTCACCTCAGCTCCTGGTGACTCCATCCTCCCAGGGACTCAGGCTGAAACCTTGCAGTGCTCCTCCACCCCGGCATCTAAGTCCCTCAGGAAAGTCCCTCTTGGCTCTTCATTGCATCTGGAGCCACAGGGGCCAAGCCACCACCTCTGACCTGGACTGGCACAGGCTCCCTCCCCATGCCCTGCTCTGCCCCCACATCCACCCCACTTCCATGCCTCGGGTGTCCTCAGCTTCAAAGTCAGGGTGCACCTATCAGGATGTAATTCAGGCATATTCTCTGCTGACTCGGAGTCACAGGCCCCACACATGGCCCACTGGCCTGTCCTTTGGTCCCATCAGATCCTGGTGCTGCCCAGAGGCCCATGCGGGTACCCAACAACCTCAGGCCCAGCCTGCTCTTTCTTGAGGCCACGCCCTCCTCTCCCTACCCATTCTGCCCACCTTCCTCAGGTCTGTCCTGAAAGGTCTCCTGCATGGTGAGGCCTCCCCCGATCACCCTCGCAGAAATTTTGGGCTCCATGCACACTCCTGTTCCCTCCCTGCTTCTCTTAAAACATCCTCCTCAGTGTCACACATGGGGCATTTCACCTATCTGCTGAGCTTCTCGACAGGTCCCCCTGCTGAACTCTGAATGCCGTGGATTCAGAGCTCTTTGACTATTCCCTGCTGCAGGCCCAGGGCAACAGCAGAGCCCAGGACAGAGTGAACCTGTCATGGGTGCTGCTGAATGAATGAATGAAGGAGTGAGTGAGTGAGTAAAGGAGTAAATGAGTGAGTAATAGACTGAATGGGTGAGTGAGTGAGTCAGTGAATGAGTGAGTGGATAAGTGAAGGAGTAAATGAGTTAGTGAGTGGGTAAATGAATGAATGAGAGAAGGTTAGTGAGTGAGTGAATTGCTGAGTGAGGGAATGAGTGAATGAATGAATGAGTGAGTGAGTGAATGGGTGAGTGAATGAGTGAGTGAATGAGTGAGTGAATGAGTGAGTGAATGAGTGAATGGCTGAGTGAGTGAATAAGGGAGTGAATGAGTGAGTGAATGGGTGAGTGAATGAGTGAGTGAATGGCTTAGTGAATGAGTGAATGAGTAAGTGAGTGAGTGAGTGAATGGGTGAGTGAATGAGTGAGTGTGTGAGTGAGTGAATGTGTTAGTGAATGAGTGAGTGAATGAGTAAATGAATGAGTGAGTGAGTAAAAGGGTGAGTGAATGAGTAAACGACTGAGTGAATGAGTGAGTGAGCGAGTGACGGAGTGAATGAGTAAGTGAGTGAATGAGTTAACGAGTGAGTGAATGAGTGAGTGAATGACTGAGTGGGTCTCTCAGAGGAGATGAGGACCGGAGCTGCCCTCTGACTGCTACAGTAGACAGGAGCTGAGGGAGGAGTCTGAAGGGTGGGATGTGCCCACTCGGTACATATACCCTGCTCGACACATCCCCAAAGAAACCTAATCTCACCAGAGTGGTCTCTTGAGAATTATTAGTAACAACCTTTTTTTCCAATATTTCACATATGCAGGATGATTTCTTACTTTCCTTTAAAACGCCAATCGTTTTTTGACTTGGAATTCTCCACTGCTGGTCCACGCCACTGTATTATCCCATAGGGGCATCCCCCGAGTTGGAGAAAGAGTCATTCCCAGGAATGGATAAAAGCCAGAAGGGCATCATCAGGTGGGGAAGCTTCTCCTATCATCCTCCCCTTCCTGCTTGGGTTACCCTGAGTGACTTTGTTTAGAGGTCTACAAAATGTGGACGCATCAAATTTGGATAAAAACCTAAGCAGTTTAAGAGGTTGCAGTGCTAGCAGGAAGGTCTTTGGCTCCCAGCACCCTCCTCCCCTCCAGTCTCTGCTGGACCCAGTACTCTGACTCCACCTTCGTCCTTGGGGGTTTCCTTCCTTCCTTCCCAGCCACTGAGCCGCCTTGGGCTAATCTGCAACCTCAGAGGCGCAGCCCTCCCCCTTTCCTCCTGCCTCTTCCTCCCTTCTCACTTTCCTTCTGCTTCTTTCGGGACTTTGGAAAGTCCAAGAATAAGCAAAACCGTAGACCAGAAAACGCTGCCTTCAGCCCATTCCCCTCCCACCAGCTTCCCTTCAGACTCCTTGATCTTTCAAAATTATTTTGCTTTGTATCTAGATGCTAAACTTTATATAGAAAACAGGTGGGGTTGGTTTCTTGGCCGGGTACAGTGGCTCACACCTATAATCCCAGCGCTTTGGAGGCCAAGGCGGAAGGATTGCTTGAGGTTACATGTTTGAGACTAGCCTGAGCAACACGGGGAGACCTCGTCTCTACAAAATTCCAAAAAAAAAATTAGCCTGGAGCGATGGCACATCTGTAGTCCCAGCTACTTGGGAGGCTGAGGCAGGAGGATCACTTGAACTCAGGAGTTTGAGATTACAGCGAGATACGATTATATCACTGCACTCCATTTCGAGCAAGAGAGTGAGACACTATCTCTTAAAAAAATAAAAATAAAAAGGGCTGGAGTCCATATCCAAGCCCACCGCCAATTGCGACATGCGGATCTTTTATTTTTATCATCCGCCTCTCTTGTCTAAGTGCCAAATGACACTCACATCGTGTGTAACTCCTTCCACCTTTGTCTGGCTTCTCTTTCCTTATGTATTAAGAATCAGGTTGCATAGAGTTCTGAGAAAATAAAATAATAAATCAGCTGTGTGCCATGCTCATGTGTATAATCTCAGTGCTTTAGGAGGCTGACACAAGGACAGCTTGAGACCAGGAGTTTGAGACCGGCTTTGGCCACATAGCGAGATCCTGTCTCTACAAAAAATAAGAAAATAAAAATAAAACACTTGCAGGACATGGTGGCACACCTGTAGTCTCTATATACACTATACAACACATATAACACAAAAAATGTGCGTTAACCGACTCTCTGCGTGATCACTGAGGCTTCCACCCAAGAATAGGCTATTAGTAAATTCTTTTTAGCGTAGTCAAAAGTTATTGTACGAATTTCAACTGTGTGGCGAGTTGGTGCCCCTAATATCTGCATTGTTCATGGGTCAATTGTATTGCTTAAGAGGTGGCCATTGGAACACTCCTTAGGGGCTTTTTTTTTTTTTTTTTTCTTTTGAGATGGAGTCTCGCTCTGTCGCCCAGGTTGGAGTGCAGTGGCCGGATCTCAGCTCACTGCAAGCTCCGCCTCCCGGGTTTACGCCATTCTCCTGGCTCAGCCTCCCGAGTAGCTGCGACTACAGTCGCCCGCCACCTCACCCAGCTAGTTTTTTGAATTTTTTTAGTAGAGACGGGGTTTGACCGTGTTAGGCAGCATGGTCTCGATCTTTTGACCTCGTGATCTGGCCGTCTCGTCCTCCCAAAGTGCTGGGATTAGAGGCTTGAGCCACCACGCCCGGCCCAAGGGGCTATTTTTTTGTTAAAAATTTTTTGCCACAATGGGCGACTCATTTAAGGCCCTAGGATTCCTCACTTCTGAGCTCCTGCTGCCATAGACCAAGTGCTGATCATTTTTGGTGCTCAACATACTTGTGGCTTCCATCCATCACAGGCCTCACTCTGACCTTCCAGGAGCTGCTCCTTCCACTGCCTGTGATCCTGAGGGTCAGCACGTCCAGCCAGGCCAAGTAGCGAGATCAGTCCTCTCCTCTGCCCCAGTTCATGGATGGGCACAGGATGCGGGTGGGGGGGGTAGTCCACCCGGTTCCTGCTAATCCCACTGGATCATCAGGTGGGGAGAGTCAGCTTGCATAGTGAAACCAAAGAGAGCTGCGAGATGGAGAGTGAGAGTGAGATGCCAAGAAAGTGGGACACACACACACACACACACACACACACACACACACAAAGAAAAAAAGAAAAAGAAAGAAAGAAAGAAAGAAAGAAAGAAAGAAAGAAAGAAAGAAAGAAAGAAAGAAAGAAAGAAAGAAAGAAAGAAGGAAAGAAAGAAAGAAAGGAAGAGGGAGAGTGAGAGAGACAGAGAGAGAGACAGAAAAAGTCAGAGAAGCAGAGACACAGAGAGACATAGAAAGATGGAGAAAGAGATGAGGGGAAGAGAGAGACAGAGACACACACAGAGTCTTAAAAAGAGACAGAGAGAGACAGAGCAACCAGGAGAGAGACACAGAGAGGGAGAAACAGAGACAGACAAAGTCAGAGGCAGAGAGAGATGGAAAGAGAGATGGGGAGAGGGACAGAAAGAGAGAAGCAAAACACAACATTCCTTGAATTGCTTCTCCCTGAAGTCACCATTCTATTTCTGCACTTCCAGTTGCCACCAAGAATCTTTCTAAGTCACCTGTCCTCCTTCCTTCCCCATCTTCCTCATGCACTCTTACTGAAGCCTCCTGAAATCTGCCTTCCCAATGACAACTCCTCCTTGAAATGTCACCACTGACTTCCAAACAACCAGCAAATAAAAAAGATTTTTAAAACAATTACTTCCACCAGTTTCTCAGTTTCACTAAAAGTTATGGTGCTCTTTCTTAATACCTCTCTCGAAAATCTTTCTCTTTGTTTTTTATTTCTTTGCATGAATTAACATGAAAATAGAGCACAACATATTATAGTGAATATAGACTATAAATGATGTTTTGTGCATACCTTATTATCAGTGATAAACACTGTATAAGTAATTTATTTTTGCCATTGTTTTCTTACTATGGTTTGAAATTGTCCCCCAAATTTCAAGTGTTGGAAACTGAATCCCCCATGCAGTAGTGCTGAGGGGAGGGATCTTTAAGGAGTGATCAGGTCATGAGGGTTTCGCCCTGGTGAGTGGACTAATGTTGTTATTGGGGGAGTGGGTTCCTTATCACAAGAGTTGGTCTGTTACAAAAGTGAGTAACAATGTAGTCCAGCTCAAGACACTCTCCTGGAAAAGTTTTCAGAACACAGCCATTCCTGGGGAGCATCACAGCTTTTAGACTTCACAACAGGCACCAGAGAGCAGTCAGAAGACCATGGAATATTTTGCCTGAATTCCTTCCAGCATTGTGTTCCAGGAACCTTGAAACTCCCACCCCTGCACGCGGGTCTTAGGTTTCTCTTTCCAAACCCAAACAGACTTGTTTTTAAACAATCCCCAAGGAGACGATGTCTTACCATTACATATAATTGAATTGTAAATCTTCTAAATTCAGAAAGAAAAAGTATGGAAATAATTCAGAAGCCCTTGAGTTTTTAGCCAGAAGAATCTGCAGTGAGGGGGAGACTCTCTTTATGCTGCGAATTCCCAGCATGCTTCTTCCACACACGATCCTTGCTTGTGTCTCTCTCCAAGCCTGTCTGTAAATAACCCACTCATCCTTCCAAGCTCAACTAACACGCCATGTGAGAGAAACAGTTGCTTCAACATCCATTTCCTCCTCCGCTTCTGACCAAGGCTCTGCACTAAATGCTTCATTCCCCAGCTGTCTTTGTGCACCCACGTGGCCATGTGGGTCCATTCTGGCCTATGTGATATAAGTAGAATTGTTGAGCAGGACGTCCAAAAGGACTCCTTAAAAGGAGCCAAACTACTGAGTATGGGGTTGTTTTATTTTTTCTTTTTCCTGCTGCTTTGAATGCAGCGGTGATTGCAGGAACAAAGCTGCTATCTTGGGGCATGAGGTGATCTAGAAGATACAACCACCTTCAGTCAAAGTGCCTGAGGCAATGATAAGAGAAGCTGGGCTCTCTGATAAGATCACAGATCCAGTGCACAGGGGAGGATTGCCTGCCTTCAGATTCCTTTCATGTGAAAAGACAGACCTTTATATGTGTGAGCCTCTGTTAGCTTGAATCTTCTGTTTTATGAAGCCAAACTTAACCCTAACTGCCATACACCGTCTACTTCTATTTTATGATGCTCTCTCTAATCTCTTAGGTAATTGTGTCCCCCCAGAAACCTATGGAGAGCTGAAGGGGTTTTAGGATCATGGAATTCACCCTCCTCCTTTGGTAAAAGAAGACAAAGGCCAGAGACCTGTGTGATGGCTGAGGCATGCGATTGTAAACCAAAAGGTACCTGAGACCCATCTCAATCCATTTAAAAGTTAATTCTGCCAAGGTTAAGGACGTGCTTGGAAGGAAAAAACACAGGATCGTGAAACACTCTGTGGTCTATGCCTTCCTCCCAAGATGATTTTGAGGGCTTCAGTAGTTAAAGGGGAAGGGTGGGCTGAAGAGGAAGGGTGGGCTGGAGGGAAGGGTGGGCTGGAGGGGAAGGGTGGGCTGGAGAGGAAGGGTGGGCTGGAGGGGAAAGAGGGAATCTGTGGTGGTCCTCAGGTTGCAAGAGAAAGAGAGCAGATGGGGAATGATCAGTTATGTCTTCATCTCGCATGCGGTAAATCAGTCCTTTACATAAGATAAGGTGAACATAGACCAGCTTCCTGTGGAGGTATGTAACCCTTTATCTGAGCTATCTGCTTAGGAACAAAAGGAAAGGCAGTTTCTTGCATGATCCAGCTTCAGTTTAATGTTTTTTCCTTTTTGGCTGTAAATTGGGGTCCTGAGGCTTTATTTTTCCCTGCACACTATATTGTATGTGAAAATTGTTGTTCAGGACCTAAAGTTGTTTACTTACTCCAGCTACGTCCCTTAGCTCAATTTCCATTTAGAGTGGCTTCTGGAAGGCTGGAATTGAAATCCACCAGTGCCCATTTCAAGGTGTTCCCAACATCACCTAGGAAAAAGGAGCCCGGATATGCTTCCCTATGGATGCAGGTCAGTCATCATAATGCGCAGAAACAGCATGGACCTCAGCCTGGAGCCATTGTCCTGAAAGGGGATTCTTCCCAGCTTCGGCCTGCGACTGATCCCTGAGAAGCGACCGCTCCATCCCTGAACCCTTCCTGCTTGTGTCTCCTCACTTCCTAGTGATCACGGCATTCAGCCTCAGAATGCCGCAGGCCTATCCCACTGGAAGCTGCCGAGGTGCCTCCTGCCACACAGGACGCCCGGCACAGCAGCAGGATCAAGGGACCAGCAGGGAAGAAGCTGCAGTGATTTGGGGGAACAGCCTGAAAATCACCTGGAGCCTGGTGGCAGGTGGTCCCACCTCCTCCCCAATATTAGGTACCAGAGAAAATGACAATATGAGCAGCTCATGTCACCATTATTAGTAGAGTCTTTTTATTCTTTCCTTAATTTTTTGTCATGAAATTGAGCACTATAGGCCCATTTCCTTTTTTCTTTTTTTTTTTTTTTCTTTTTTTTCTTTTTTCTTTTTTTAGACAGAGTCTTGCTCTGCTGCCAGGCTGGAGTGCAGTGACACAATCTCGGCTCACTGCAAGCTCCGCATCCCAGGTTCACGCCATTCTCCTGCCTCAGCCTCCTGAATACCTGGGACTGCAGGCGCCCTTCATTATGCCTGGCTAATTTTTTGTATTTTTAGTAGAGACGGGGTTTCACTGTGTTAGCCAGGATGGTCTCGATCTCCTGACCCCGTGATCTGCCCACCTCGGCCTCCCAAAGTGATGAGATTACTGACGTGAGCCTCCCCACCAGGCCTATAGGCTCATTTTCTGCTTTTAATGCCACCAATACATGAAATTCCAGAGCTGCTTCAGTAAAAAAGTTTCATTTTCATTATTCTATTATTCATTACATTAATTCTATTATTTTATTCTCTTTGTTTTTTTTAGAGGAACTTCAGCGTGAGAGGGGCTATCCCTGCTGCCTTGTGGCTGCAGAAGGAGAGAGAAGGAACTTCTCCAAAAAGGGGTTTCATGAAAGCCCTGAGGCGAGATACTCACTTCAGAAGGTTCAGGACAAGGACACTCACTTTGTTCTGTGCGGTGTGGAGACACGGGTGAGCGTTCCTCAGTGGCACCAACTGTTTCCCTCTTGTCCTCAGCTGCCAGTGCCCTGGGATATGTCATTTGGACAGAATACTTTTCCATGTCCTGCCATCCATTCCACGGAGGCAGGAGAAAGGGGTCTGGAGGCAGGAACATAAGGCCGATTCACCCTGACTTCGGAGAACTAATCAAATGGAAACTCTTGGGCTATGACAGGAAATATCCTCTCCATTTACACAGGGCGTACACTGAGTACATGACTTTGTAATTGTACTTCCTCCTCTTCATTTACATAGGGTGCACACCAAGTAACCAATGGAAACCTCTAGAGGGGATTTAAACCCCAGAAACTTCAGTAACGGGCTCCCTCTGCTCAGGCGTTCCCACCCTGTAGAGTGTGCTTTCATTTTCCGTCAATCTCTGCTTTGCTGCTTCATTCTTTCCTTGCTCCATTTTTGCATTGTGTCCAAGTCTTGGTTCAAGGCACCAAGAAGCTGGACACCTTTAACCAGTAACATTATCTTAATATCTTGTTTCAAAACTGAATTCAGGTTTTCATCTGTTCACCTAGCTTTTAGAAAATTACAGTGAAATACAACTTGGAACTTCCACAGCTTAATGCGAGGGTCACTATGAGCTATACAACAGGTTTGATGTTTAAAAGTTTGTAACATTTTTTGTTGCTCTTTCATTTACAAACTACAGTAAATATTTTATTTCTTATGTTTAATTATGAAATATATGACACGTAAGAGTCTACAAAATTTGGGTGGGCACGGTGGTTCATGCCTGTAATCCCAGCACTTTCGGAGGCTGAGGCAGGTGGATCATTTGAGGTCAGGTGTTCAAGACCAGCCTGGCCAACATGGTGAAAACCGTCTCTACTAAAAAAATACAAAAAGTTGTCTGAGCATCATGGCAGGCACCTGTGATCCCAGCTACTCGGGAGGCTGAGGTGAGAGAGTTGTTTGAACCCAGGAGACAGAAGTTGCAGTGAGCCGAGATCATGCCATTACACTCTAGCCTGGGCTACATGAGCAAAACTCTGCCTCAAAAACAAACAAACAAACAAAATTGAATGTATAATCCGATAGATTAATAATTGCACTGATGTCATCATCCATTAGCATCGAGTGTCTTGAAAGGCTACAATATGCCCTTCTTTGATCACCTGGGTCTCCCTTCTTCACCCAGACATAGGACTGATGTGTTAATGTTTGTCTTGCTTTTCATAAGGTTTATCATTTCTGTGTATATTATTAAGCAATGTCATACATTATGGTTTGTGAACTGTATATGGAATAGCAGCGTATTTTTCAGTAATTTCCTTTGTTCACTGTAATTTTTCATTGTTGATACTTCTAACTGCAGTTCATTTTCACAGCTGTATCATATTCCACAATGTGACTGTGCCAGCTTTTTTCCTTGATAGAGGTGTGTTCGGATGGCTTTCAGGTGTTTTCTATTTCTTCAATCACTGCCTAAATATTCTTGCCCCGTATATGTCTCTTGAAGACAGTGCAAGGGCATTTCTGGGGCAGACATGCCTGAGAAGGCAAGTGTGAGGCCACAGAGGGGCGTGTCTAGCTTTTTGTGAAATACAGTCTCTTAACAGGAGCAACAGCAGTGCATACTTTGCCAGCAGTTGATCTTTTCCACCTTTTGGATTTTTGTGGCTCTACTGAATGTGTTTCTTGAATTATTGGATGTATCCGCAGTACTTTGTTTACTTAAGTTTTGTAACTTTTTGCACGTGGACTTATCTTCCTTGGAATTTTATGTGGGGAGATATTTTGAGGACAGGGTTGCATTGTTTCAGCAAAGATGTTCACTCACATGGGGTAGAGGTGAAGTGAGCAGCCGCGTGGTGCCACGTCGATTTCACCCATGCTCTCAAGGTCTTCCAGCACAAACTCCTGGAGGACTGTTTCTCATCGGTTCCCAGGGTCAGTGGTTTTCCCTCCACCCAGCACCAATGCAGGGACAGCTGCTCTCCTTGCTGCTCCTGCTCTGAGGTGGGCTTTTATTTTAAGTCTAAGATGTCAGATTTCTGGCCTCATTTTGGAGAGACATACAGTTTTGTTTCTGATGCCACATCCTCTGTGCAACTGTCTAAACTGAAAAAAAAATTCCACTTTTGTTCCCGCCAATTCTTTATTGACTGCTGTGGATTCCATCCTTCAATGCGAGCTCAGTAATGCACTTACAAAGATGCATTTTTGTAGGTTTTACCCAACATCTCAGTTTTTGTTGGGAAAGCTATTTAGTGTCCCTTATGTTGAAAGTTGGAAGTGCCTGGCTGACACCATAGGTGAGAGAGCGGCTCTTATCCCTTTTCATCATCTTCCTGCTGGGTCCAGGCCTTCTTTTCCTCTGTGATTAAGCTGCCACAATGGGCCGGGTACGGTGGCTCATGCCTGTAATCTTAGCACTTTAGGAGGGCAAGGTGGGTGAATCATCCGAGGCCAGAGGTTCAGGACCAACCTTGCCAACATTGTGAAACTCCGTCTCTACTAAAAGTACAAAAAATTAGCCCAGCATGGTGGTGCATGCCTGTAATCTCAGCTATTCGGGAGGCTGAGGCAGGAGAATTTCTTGAACCAGGACCCGGCAGGTGGAGGTTGCAGTGAGCCGAGATCATGCCGCTGTACTCCAGTGCGGGCTACAGAGTGAGACTTCGTCTCAAAAAAAAAAAATAAATTTTATATATACATATATATATATGTATATGTATATGTATATTTGAAGTATTATCCAATGAGAGCAGGTGTTC
Source organism: Macaca fascicularis (assembly GCF_037993035.2). Classification (NCBI taxonomy): domain Eukaryota; kingdom Metazoa; phylum Chordata; class Mammalia; order Primates; family Cercopithecidae; genus Macaca; species Macaca fascicularis. The sequence continues at coordinate 103,542,969 of NC_088380.1, forward strand.
CGGAAGACCTTATCTAAATACAGAATCTGAATGGGGGTCCATGTCACACCTGCCATTTTTTCATCTTCGCAGCTGGGCTTTTCGCCTCTTCTCTGCTGGACTGTGCTGTTTCCCACAAGGTGTTCAGAGAGTCTGCCCTAAATCGTACAACCAGGAGATGAGAAGCCCAGAGTGACACCAGCAGGAGAACATAAAGATGCGGTGATAGTTATCCTCCTCCTGCAGAGTCCATAGCAGTGCACTCCTACCGCTGGTGCCCTAGCTAAGCCTGGGGGCCAGCATGCCCGATGATAGTCTGGGAGTGCTGCAGTCAGGGTCCCCACAATGGGCACCCAGCCTGTGCCCTTGCAGTCTGCATGAGCGTGGCCATTGTCACCTCAGAGCCCCTGGGTACAGATCAATGCATCCTACCAGAGCTGCATGTGAGGAAGGACCATGTGAGTCCCGGGAAAGAGCTGAGGCCCTGCAGGGGGAGGTGGCCATGAACGAGACCTGATGCCTGTCTGGAGAATTGTCTGTGGGTGTGAGTGGCACTGTGGGGTCAGTGCCCAGGTTCTGCTGCTCCCCCTTCTCAAAGATCAGGGCCTGAGCAGGGGCTGGGGTGTGTGTGGCACCCGGAACTGCAGGGCCACCACCCATGTGTGAGGCCGTCATGGGGACCTGAACACGGTGTCGTGTGCAGACCCCACCCATCCATTGGCCCCAATTCCTGGCCAGCTTCTACCAAGGTGAGAGGGTGGAATTTGGAAGGTGGGTGTAAGCTGAAGCCTGTCCCCCAGTGGCTGACATACAGTGGTGACACTCTGTGTGGGGGAAAGAAAGAGAGATCAGACTGTTATTGTGTCTGTGGAGAAAGACGAAGACATAAGAAAGTCCATTTTGATCTCTGTACTAGGAAAAATTCTTCTGCCTTGAGATGCTGTTAATCTGTAACCCCAGCCCCAACCCTGTGCTCACAGAGCATGTGCTGTATTGCCTCAAGTTTTAATGGATTTAGGGCTGTGCAGGATGTGTCTTAGTAAAAATGTGTTTGCACCTCCTGGGCTCCAGGCTGCCAGCTGCCTGCCCAGGGTCTGAATGTCCTATTGTGACCTGTTTCCTCACCTGGCCCAGAGGACAGATAGGGAAGGTTTGTTTTGAGGATTGGGCAGGGTAATCCCAGTCAGCCCTCATTAGCTTGCCTATCCTCCAGGTCTTTTTGATTTCTTTTTTCTCTTCTTTGTTATGAAACTCTGGAGAACTGTCCTCCAGCATGTCTTCAGCCGGGGAGGTGGAAAGGCTGGACCATGCCCTTGACTTCAGGGCCCCTTCTGGGTGCCCCCTCCTCCTAGGGTTTTTAAAAGCATATACTTAGCAACATACCCTGTACCTTAGGGAGCTGCAGAGAATGTCCTGCGTGTCATAACCAGTTCCCTGACCCCAGGCCATCATCACACCCCAAAGCCCAAATACTTTCAGGTGGCCAGCTTCAGACGAGAGTCTGAACTCAATGCTTGTTTTCTTGGGTCTACACAGCCCCGTAAGATGGGGCTACCTCCATTCTACCCCGTGGCTGCCCCAATCCATTAGGGACCTCAACCTCAGTGATTCCTAACTGGGAGTAAGGTTCCCCAGGCAAGGAATGCAGCCCTCCCCAGGATGCTGGCCTGGCCAAGTCCCAATGGACATCAGTCCTGGAGCAAGAGGTCCAAGGCAGGGAGTTTCACCCACCATTTCAGCAGGTGTGGTGATCTTCCTGGGTTCCTAGCCTTCAAGATGGAATTTTCACACTGTGCCACAGTGGGGGTAACAGAGGCACAGGGCCGGTGAGCAGTAAAGAAAGAAAACCTCTGTGACTAGGAAACGTGTCCCTTGCCCAGCACAGCCGCTCCAGGATAGCACCCTTTGGGATGTACCGCTGAGCTGTTCCTGGCACATGGCATGGCACTGGGGTGGAGGTCAGCAGCTTGTGGAGTTGGGGGAGGGGGTGCTGGCAGGAGCAGGTAATTTTGGTCCCACCATGGGGAGGAAGAGGACATTGCCCCTTTCCCCACACCTTGGGCACAGCAGCAATTTTCTTCTCTGATGTGTGTGGGCACCAATGCCTATGTGGGTGTGGGTGCGTCCTCCCGTTTTGTTGACGAAGAACCTTCTTGCAGCCATCGGTGTGGGTATGGGCACCACACGTGCCTGGCAGCAGGGTGGTGCCTACGGAGGCTTGGCTACTATATGTCTCACTGCCACCTCCCCAGGGGAAGCAGACCCTGTGCCCTAGTGCCCCTCATACCCAGTCCCTCACATTCTTCACTTGGCATCTCCCTGCCAGATTCTCCTAACTCAGCCCCTGCCAGGTTTCTCCAGGCACTGTGGGCCCTGGGATGGGCTCAAAGGAGGCAGCAACTGTGCTGTCTGCCTCTGCCTGAAGTCAGGGATCCCTGGCCACTACTGGCCTCTGGTGAGCAGGGTAGGTGGGGAGGTCAGGGGTCAGCTTTTCCACTCCCTAGCCTGCACTGGTGAAGTCACCACGTGTAACTGGCCTGGAGGCTGCTCTGTGTCCTCCACAGTCCCTTGATGCATTATATTGAAGCCAATCCTTGTGTGAATGACTTGACCTGTTGTTACTGCCCAGATCAAACCAGAACCGAAAGACTCTTGCACTCGGGCCCAGAGCCTGGGGCTGAGGCCGCCATGACCACCCTGTTCTCTTCCTTCTGGGGTCCCTAGGAAGCTCCCAGGACTGAATGATCCCCACAGAACACAGTGTCCAGGATGGGAGGGCTGGAGGTCAACTCCCCCCCACCTCTACCACCACAACCAAGAGGCCCCATGGAGGTTGGCCCTGAGCTGTGGGTCCCTGTCGGATGCAGGTTTCCACGGATACTTCAGGGGGTGAGCATGGGTCCTCCTGGCTGACAGGAGTCTGGTGGGCACTGGGTGTGTGGGGCCTGTGTAGGTGGGTTGGACAGCACTAGCCAGGGAGCCGGGGACTGGTGTGGCCAAAGTGGGCAGCAATATGTTGCCAGAACAAAACTACAGTGCAACCAGCACAGCTCATAGGGAGAAGGAGGCCTGCCTAGCAGGACCATCCACCCCTGTCCTGGCCCCAAGCCCAGACTGCCTGCCTGTACTGGACATTGCGTGGTCCAGGAGGCCTGGGCATGAGGGTCAGGTGGTGTGTCCCTGGGTTCCAGACTTTGGTGGTCTCTTGGGAGCTGAGCATCCTCTGGACAGGAGGAGGACTCGCGGTCCACTGTTTGTATCGGCCCCTGGGGGTGTGCCCCCACCCCAGCTTCTGAGCCTACACAGGGACGTGGCCAGCGCTCCTCCCCTGCTCTGTGGCTCCAGCTCTGAAGAGCTCACTGGTGACTCTGACAGCTTTCTCCCCAAAGCTTGGGTCCTCGTCTGTGGGAATGGGGTGTCCCAGGCCCCCTGCAGGCAGGAACCCACCCCCAGCTCCTCTGGTGGGCCCTCCTGGGCTTTCTTACCTACTGGCTTGTGGGACCCGGCTGACCAAACTTGGTGTCCTATTTTTATTTTGGCCTTTTTCTTAGTGTGTGTTTTCTTTAACTACTGCTGTGTAGATCTTCTATTGGAGTTTTAGGTAGAGAATCTTGCCCATCCAGAGGGCCTCCACCCCAGAGACCCTCCACTATGGCTCCCCCATCCGCTGGTCCTGCCTGTGCTCCGCTTGGTGTGAATGTTGAGTGTGATGGAACCACACGGCTGCTTGACCCTGCATCTCCTTACTTCTTGTTGCTGAGGCCAGTTCTGTTCTCTCTTTCAATAATGTTATCCTCTACCCCCGGCTATTAGGAATAACATCATAGAGGGGTGTACACTTTCTTCGATGTTAGGAGTAATATCCTCTCCCCGCCGGATATCAGGAACAAGTCTATTAATTACTAATATTAATAAATATAATAAAAATTAATAATCATCAATATTAATAATCATAATAAAGACAGTAAAAATTAATATTGCTTAAAAATGTTAACGATTAGTATTAATAATGAATAGTAATATCACTATTAATAATAAAATAATGATATCGGCAATTAATGTTGTTTAAGTCATTACTAAGAGATGTTGGTAATAAAAAAAGATTAATATTAAGAATTAATAATATTGTTAAATGACATTAATATTAATAATTAATTTTAAATGTGCATAATCCTATATGTAAAATAATTATCCATAATTAATAATGTATCCTATTAATTAAGTGTCATTAATAATTATTAAAATCGATCATTGATGTTTAATAATTAACCATATTATTACTCCTAATACCACAAGGGGTGTACACCTACCTGTGATGTCGTTCCTAATATCCAGGGACAGAGAGCATGATATTAGTTTTAATATCGTAGCTGGTGTACACTCCCGCTGTGACACTGATCCTGATATCTAGGGGGATAGAATATGACATGACTCCCAACATAGCAACGAATGGACAGCCACCTGGTGATATTGCTCCTAATATTCACGGAAGAAGCGTATGATATCACTCCCCATATCGCAGGGAGGGTACAGCTCTTCTGTGATATGGATCCTAGTATCCGGAGGGGGAGAGGATGATAATAATTCCAGTATCGCAGGCTGTGTTCACCCGCCCTGTGATAGTGTTATTAATATCCTGGAAGGGAGAGGATGATATGACTCCCCATAGAGCAGGAAGCGTACACCCAACCTGGGATATTGTTCCCAATATGCATGGAGGGGAGAGGCTGATATTACTCCCAATGTGGCAGGGGGTGTACATCCACCCTGTGACATTCTTCTTAATATCTCAAAGCCGAGAGGTTCATATTACTCCCAGTATGGCAGACACTGTACACTCCCGCGTGATACCCTTCCTGATATCAGGAAGAGGGGAAGATGGTATTAATCCCCATATCGCAGGAGGTGAACACCCACTTGTGATATCTTTCCTAATTTGCAGGGGGAGAGAGGATCATTTCATTCCCAATATTGCAAAAGATGTACACGCTCACCGCGTGATATTGTCATTAATATACCAAGGCACAGAAGATTATGTTACTCCAAATATCGCAGAAAGTGTACACCCCCCAGTGATGTTGTTCCCATGATCCGGGAGGGAAGAGGATGATATTACTTTCAATGTCGCGAGGGTGTAAATGCCACCGGTGATACTGTTCCTAATTTCCACCTGGGGGAGGATGATATTACTCAGATATCTCAGGGGTTATAAACACTCCTTTGATATGGTTCCTAATATCCAGGCGGGAAGTGGATGATATTCCTCCCTACATTGGAGAGGGTGAACACCCGTCTACGATACTGCTCGTAATGTCTACAGGGGGAGATGACATTACTCGCAAAATCTTAAACACGCTGTGTGTCCATCGTGGATCCTAATACACAGGAATAGATATAACACCTCAAGTCGCGGGGAGTGTCTACCCTGACTGTCACATTGTATCCTATACCTAGTGAGGAGAGGATGATTTGGCGACCAATATCCAGGAAGTTAACACGCCCCCTGTGATATGGTTCCTAATATCCACGTTGGCAGAGGATGACAATACTGTCAATATGAAAGGGGTTGTCCAACTCGCCTGAGATATTTTCTCTACTATCCAGAAGAAGAGAGAATGATAATACTCCCAATAGTGCTGGGTGTATCTTCCGCCATGTGACATTGTTCTCAACAGCTAAAGTGAGAGAAGATAATAACATGCATTGTACTGCAGGGGGTGTAAAAAAACAGTGACATTGTCAGGGGGGTGAGCCACCCCCCGCGAGGTGGGGACCAATAGCCACCCCCTCTCCCCCCCTTGGCTATTGGGAGCCACCTCGCAGGGGGGTGAGCCACCCCCCGCGAGGTGGGGACCAATAGCCACCCCCTCTCCCCCCCTTGGCTATTGGGAGCCACCTCGCAGGGGGGTGAGCCACCCCCCGCGAGGTGGGGACCAATAGCCACCCCCTCTCTCCCCCTTGGCTATTGGGAGCCACCTCGCAGGGGGGTGAGCCACCCCCCGCGAGGTGGGGACCAATAGCCACCCCCTCTCCCCCCCTTGGCTATTGGGAGCCACCTCGCAGGGGGGTGAGCCACCCCCCGCGAGGTGGGGACCAATAGCCACCCCCTCTCCCCCCCTTGGCTATTGGGAGCCACCTCGCAGGGGGGTGAGCCACCCCCCGCGAGGTGGGGACCAATAGCCACCCCCTCTCCCCCCCTTGGCTATTGGGAGCCACCTCGCAGGGGGGTGAGCCACCCCCCGCGAGGTGGGGACCAATAGCCACCCCCTCTCCCCCCCTTGGCTATTGGGAGCCACCTCGCAGGGGGGTGAGCCACCCCCCGCGAGGTGGGGACCAATAGCCACCCCCTCTCCCCCCCTTGGCTATTGGGAGCCACCTCGCAGGGGGGTGAGCCACCCCCCGCGAGGTGGGGACCAATAGCCACCCCCTCTCCCCCCCTTGGCTATTGGGAGCCACCTCGCAGGGGGGTGAGCCACCCCCCGCGAGGTGGGGACCAATAGCCACCCCCTCTCCCCCCCTTGGCTATTGGGAGCCACCTCGCAGGGGGGTGAGCCACCCCCCGCGAGGTGGGGACCAATAGCCACCCCCTCTCCCCCCCTTGGCTATTGGGAGCCACCTCGCAGGGGGGTGAGCCACCCCCCGCGAGGTGGGGACCAATAGCCACCCCCTCTCCCCCCCTTGGCTATTGGGAGCCACCTCGCAGGGGGGTGAGCCACCCCCCGCGAGGTGGGGACCAATAGCCACCCCCTCTCCCCCCCTTGGCTATTGGGAGCCACCTCGCAGGGGGGTGAGCCACCCCCCGCGAGGTGGGGACCAATAGCCACACCCTCTCCCCCCCTTGGCTATTGGGAGCCACCTCGCAGGGGGGTGAGCCACCCCCCGCGAGGTGGGGACCAATAGCCACCCCCTCTCCCCCCCTTGGCTATTGGGAGCCACCTCGCAGGGGGGTGAGCCACCCCCTCTCCCCCCCTTGGCTATTGGGAGCCACCTCGCAGGGGGGTGAGCCACCCCCCGCGAGGTGGGGACCAATAGCCACCCCCTCTCCCCCCCTTTGGCTATTGGGAGCCACCTCGCAGGGGGGTGAGCCACCCCCCGCGAGGTGGGGACCAATAGCCACCCCCTCTCCCCCCCTTTGGCTATTGGGAGCCACCTCGCAGGGGGGTGAGCCACCCCCCGCGAGGTGGGGACCAATAGCCACCCCCTCTCCCCCCCTTTGGCTATTGGGAGCCACCTCGCAGGGGGGTGAGCCACCCCCCGCGAGGTGGGGACCAATAGCCACCCCCTCTCCCCCCCTTTGGCTATTGGGAGCCACCTCGCAGGGGGGTGAGCCACCCCCCGCGAGGTGGGGACCAATAGCCACCCCCTCTCCCCCCCTTTGGCTATTGGGAGCCACCTCGCAGGGGGGTGAGCCACCCCCCGCGAGGTGGGGACCAATAGCCACCCCCTCTCCCCCCCTTTGGCTATTGGGAGCCACCTCGCAGGGGGGTGAGCCACCCCCCGCGAGGTGGGGACCAATAGCCACCCCCTCTCCCCCCCTTTGGCTATTGGGAGCCACCTCGCAGGGGGGTGAGCCACCCCCCGCGAGGTGGGGACCAATAGCCACCCCCTCTCCCCCCCTTTGGCTATTGGGAGCCACCTCGCAGGGGGGTGAGCCACCCCCCGCGAGGTGGGGACCAATAGCCACCCCCTCTCCCCCCCTTTGGCTATTGGGAGCCACCTCGCAGGGGGGTGAGCCACCCCCCGCGAGGTGGGGACCAATAGCCACCCCCTCTCCCCCCCTTTGGCTATTGGGAGCCACCTCGCAGGGGGGTGAGCCACCCCCCGCGAGGTGGGGACCAATAGCCACCCCCTCTCCCCCCCTTTGGCTATTGGGAGCCACCTCGCAGGGGGGTGAGCCACCCCCCGCGAGGTGGGGACCAATAGCCACCCCCTCTCCCCCCCTTTGGCTATTGGGAGCCACCTCGCAGGGGGGTGAGCCACCCCCCGCGAGGTGGGGACCAATAGCCACCCCCTCTCCCCCCCTTTGGCTATTGGGAGCCACCTCGCAGGGGGGTGAGCCACCCCCCGCGAGGTGGGGACCAATAGCCACCCCCTCTCCCCCCCTTTGGCTATTGGGAGCCACCTCGCAGGGGGGTGAGCCACCCCCCGCGAGGTGGGGACCAATAGCCACCCCCTCTCCCCCCCTTTGGCTATTGGGAGCCACCTCGCAGGGGGGTGAGCCACCCCCCGCGAGGTGGGGACCAATAGCCACCCCCTCTCCCCCCCTTTGGCTATTGGGAGCCACCTCGCAGGGGGGTGAGCCACCCCCCGCGAGGTGGGGACCAATAGCCACCCCCTCTCCCCCCCTTTGGCTATTGGGAGCCACCTCGCAGGGGGGTGAGCCACCCCCCGCGAGGTGGGGACCAATAGCCACCCCCTCTCCCCCCCTTTGGCTATTGGGAGCCACCTCGCAGGGGGGTGAGCCACCCCCCGCGAGGTGGGGACCAATAGCCACCCCCTCTCCCCCCCTTTGGCTATTGGGAGCCACCTCGCAGGGGGGTGAGCCACCCCCCGCGAGGTGGGGACCAATAGCCACCCCCTCTCCCCCCCTTTGGCTATTGGGAGCCACCTCGCAGGGGGGTGAGCCACCCCCCGCGAGGTGGGGACCAATAGCCACCCCCTCTCCCCCCCTTTGGCTATTGGGAGCCACCTCGCAGGGGGGTGAGCCACCCCCCGCGAGGTGGGGACCAATAGCCACCCCCTCTCCCCCCCTTTGGCTATTGGGAGCCACCTCGCAGGGGGGTGAGCCACCCCCCGCGAGGTGGGGACCAATAGCCACCCCCTCTCCCCCCCTTTGGCTATTGGGAGCCACCTCGCAGGGGGGTGAGCCACCCCCCGCGAGGTGGGGACCAATAGCCACCCCCTCTCCCCCCCTTTGGCTATTGGGAGCCACCTCGCAGGGGGGTGAGCCACCCCCCGCGAGGTGGGGACCAATAGCCACCCCCTCTCCCCCCCTTTGGCTATTGGGAGCCACCTCGCAGGGGGGTGAGCCACCCCCCGCGAGGTGGGGACCAATAGCCACCCCCTCTCCCCCCCTTTGGCTATTGGGAGCCACCTCGCAGGGGGGTGAGCCACCCCCCGCGAGGTGGGGACCAATAGCCACCCCCTCTCCCCCCCTTTGGCTATTGGGAGCCACCTCGCAGGGGGGTGAGCCACCCCCCGCGAGGTGGGGACCAATAGCCACCCCCTCTCCCCCCCTTTGGCTATTGGGAGCCACCTCGCAGGGGGGTGAGCCACCCCCCGCGAGGTGGGGACCAATAGCCACCCCCTCTCCCCCCCTTTGGCTATTGGGAGCCACCTCGCAGGGGGGTGAGCCACCCCCCGCGAGGTGGGGACCAATAGCCACCCCCTCTCCCCCCCTTTGGCTATTGGGAGCCACCTCGCAGGGGGGTGAGCCACCCCCCGCGAGGTGGGGACCAATAGCCACCCCCTCTCCCCCCCTTTGGCTATTGGGAGCCACCTCGCAGGGGGGTGAGCCACCCCCCGCGAGGTGGGGACCAATAGCCACCCCCTCTCCGCCCCTTTGGCTATTGGGAGCCACCTCGCAGGGGGGTGAGCCACCCCCCGCGAGGTGGGGACCAATAGCCACCCCCTCTCCGCCCCTTTGGCTATTGGGAGCCACCTCGCAGGGGGGTGAGCCACCCCCCGCGAGGTGGGGACCAATAGCCACCCCCTCTCCGCCCCTTTGGCTATTGGGAGCCACCTCGCAGGGGGGTGAGCCACCCCCCGCGAGGTGGGGACCAATAGCCACCCCCTCTCCGCCCCTTTGGCTATTGGGAGCCACCTCGCAGGGGGGTGAGCCACCCCCCGCGAGGTGGGGACCAATAGCCACCCCCTCTCCGCCCCTTTGGCTATTGGGAGCCACCTCGCAGGGGGGTGAGCCACCCCCCGCGAGGTGGGGACCAATAGCCACCCCCTCTCCGCCCCTTTGGCTATTGGGAGCCATGGTGGACTCACAGCCTGGTTTCTATATTTTGAGTAGTATCATCTGCCTCTCTGGAAATAATGTACTGTTTCACAGACGGGTGTACACCCTCAGTGTATTGCTCTAGGAGCAATAATATAATTAATTATTATGCATCAATGATCGATTTTAATAATTATCAGTAATACTATCAATTAATAATTTTCTATTAATTACTGATAATTGTTTGAAATAGATTATGATCTACTCCAAGAATTATTGTTTAATATTAATGTCATTTATCAATATTATTATTTCTTAATATTAATTATTAATTTTTTGCCTACATCCCTTAGTATTGATTTAAGTCACATTAGTTGTTGATATCATTATTTTATTATTAATTGTGTTAATATTATTAATTATTAATACTAATCGTTAACATTTTTCACCAGTGTTTATAGTATCTTAATTGTGATTTTAAATATCTGTGATTAATATTAATTTTTATATTTATTAATATTAATAATTAATAATCTTGTTTCTGATATCCTGCCAGGAGAGGATTATATTACTCCCAGTGTCGCAGAAATTGTAAACCCCTCTATGATGTTATTCCTAGTAGCCAGGGGGTAAAGCATGACATTATTGAAACTACCGCAGTGTGTGTACATGCCGTCGGTCAGCTTTTTCCTTCTATCCAGGGTGGGAGAGGTTTATATGACTCCCAATATCACCGTGGGCGTGGACCGCCACCGTGTTATTTTCCCTGACATCCAAATGTGGAGAGGGTGATGTTTCTTCCGATTTCGCTTGGGTTGTACACCACCCCTGTTATATGATTCCTACTATCCAGCTGGCGAGAGGATGATATCAGTCTCAATATTGCAGGAGGTGTACACTCCTTGGTGATATTGTTCCTAATATCCAGGGACGGAGAGGATGATATCACTCCCATTAAAGCAGGGGGTGTACACCTCTTCTGTGACATTGTTCCTAATAGCCAGCCAGGGAGAGGAAGATATTACCGCCAATATCGCAGGGGTGTACACCCCCTTATGATATTGTTCCTTATATCCTGGGAGAGAGACGATGATACTAGTGGCAATGTCGCAGGGGTTGTACACACCCACTGTGCTATTGTTCCGAATAACACGATATGACTCCCAATATCACAGGGGGGAGGTACCTCCTCCTGTGATATTGTTTCTTATATTCAGGGGGAGAGGATGATATGACTCCCAATATCACAGGGGTTGTACACACCTCCTGCAATATTGTTCCTAATATCCCGAAGGGGAGAGCATAATATTACTCTCAATATCTCAGGGGGTGTACACCTCCTTTGTAATATTTTTCTTCATATCCATGATAGGAGAGGATGATAAGACTCCCAGTATGGCAAGAAGTGTACAGCCGGCCGTGATATAGTTCCTTACATCCAGGTAGGGAGAGGATGTTGTTACTGCCCATATCGTACAAAGTGTAAAACCCCTTCGATATTTTGCCTACAATCCTGAGGGGAGAGGATGATATTACTCCCAAAATCGAAGAAGGTGTACACCCCCCTGGGACACTGCACCCAATATTCACGTTGGGAGACGATGACAATATGCCCAATATCGCAGGGGATGTACACCCACCCTAGGATATTGTTCCTATATCGAGTGTGGGAGAAGACGCTATTACTCCCAATAACGGAGGGGCTGTGGCTGTACACCCCTCCTGTGATATTGTTCTTTATATCCTAGGGAAAAGAGGATGATATTACACCCAATACCGCAGGGGGTGTACACCCACTCAGTGATGTTGTTCTTAATGTACTCCACCTCCCACCACCAGGGATATCGTTCCTAATATCCAGGGGAAGAGAGGATAACATTATGCCCAATATTGCTGGGGAGTATACACAACCTCTGTGATGTTGTTCCTAGGATCCAAAGGTAGAGACGATGATATTACTGGCCATATTGCAGGGGGTGTACACCCTTCTGTGATATCGTTTTTGACATTCAGTTGGGGGAGACGATCACATTAATCCCAATATCGCAGAAGGTGTACAGACCCCTGTGATGTGGTTCCTAATGTACAGGGGAAAGAGAAGAATATTATTCTCAATATCGCAGGGTGTGTAACCACCCTGTCCCCTGTATATTGTCCCTAATATGCAGAGGGGTGGAGGCTGACAGTACTCCCAATATCCCAGAAGGTGCACACACACCTGTGATATAGTTTCTAATATCCAGCGGGAAAGAGGCTGATTTTACTTTCGATATCACAGTGGGTGTACACCGCCCCCAACCCCGGGGTATCGTTCCTAATATCCAGGCGGGAAGAAGATGACATTGCTGACAATATCGAAGGGGGTGGACAACTCTTCTGTGATATGGTTCCTGATATCCAGGGGGTGAGTGGATGATGTGTACACCCCGCCTGTGATATGAATCCTAAAACCTAGAAGAAGAGAGAATGACATTGCTTCCAAAAACACACGGGGTGTACACACCCCGGTGTGATATTGTTCCTCATAACTTGTAGGGGAGAGCGTGATATTACTTCCAATATGACAGTGGCTTGACACCCAGTCTGTGATATTGGTTCTGCACACCAACTCTGTGCCCCTCTTTTCCATGCGTTCTCTCCTCACTGTTGGAACCTCGGGGGAGGCTTTATCTCTGGTTACAGATGAAGAGACGAGGGGTCTGAGAGGTTAAGCAAGTTTGTTACTGGAAAGGGGTCCCGATCCAGACTCCAAGAGAGGTTTCTTGGATCTCACAGAAGAAAGAATTCGGGGCGAGTCCATCAAGTGAAAGCAACTTTATGAGGAAAGAAAAGGAATAAAAGAATGGCTACTCTGGCCGGGCGCAGCGGCTCACTCCTGTAATCCTAGAACTTTGGGATGCCGAGGCAGGTGGATCACCTGAGGTGAGAAGTTCGAGACCAGCCTGGTCCAACATGGCAAAACCCTGTCTCCACTAAAATACAAAACATTAACGGTGTGGTGGCAGGTGCCTGTAATCCCAGCTACTAGGAAGGCTGAGGCAGGAGAATCGTTTAACCCAGGAGGCGGAGGTTGTAGTGAGCCAAGATCATGCCATTGCATTCTAGTTCGGCCAACAGAGCAAGACTCCATCTCAAAAAAAAAAAAAGAAAAAAAAAGAATGGCTGCTCCACAGGCAGAGTGGCCTCAAAAGCTGCTGGTTGCCCATTTTCATGGTTATTTCTTGATCATACGCTAAACAAGGGTTGGACGATTCATGAGTGTTCCAGGAAAGGGGTGGGCAATTCCCAGAACTGAGAGTTTCTGCCTTCCCTTCTGAGACCGTGTAGGGTAACCTCCAGATGTTGCCATGGCATCTGTAAACTGTCGTGGCGCTGGTGGGAGTGTCTTGTAGCAGTTAAGGCATTATAATTAGCACATAATGAGCTGTGAGGGCAATCAGAGGTCACTCTCGTGGCCATCTTGGGTTTGGGGCTTTGGCCAACTTCTTTATTGCAACCTGCTTTATCAGCAAGGTCTTTATGACCTGTATCTTGTGGGGACCTCCTATCTCATCCTGTGACGAAGAATGCCTAGCCTACTGGGAATGCGGCCCAGCAGGTCTCAGCCTCCTTTTACCCAGCCCCCATTCAAGATGGAGTCGCTCTGGTTCACGTGCCTCTGACAAGCTGGCCTGGGTTGAGTGTCCCCTAGTGTGTGGTTGTTGGAGCTGTTCCTAGGAGTAAGCGGGATTGTCAGTAGGAAACAGGCCTCGGTTAGCCCTGGGGCTGGCACTCTGCCCCAGTATGTCGGTCTCATTTTAGTGGTGACAAAACTGGGGCTCAGAGACATCAACTCCCTCACCCCGAACCCCCAGACTGTGCGTGGTGGGCTGGGGTTTGAATGTGGGGCTTGAAGACCCATCATCTCCTCTGGTCCCCCAGTCTCTGCTGTCCAGGAGAAACAGGATCCCAGGATCCAGGCCCCTCATGGCACCAGCCAGGGTGGGTGGAGATGGGAAGGCACAGTTCCAAAGCCCCCCGGATTCTGAGGCAGTTCGGGGGCCGAGAGCAACCCGGACCTGCGACCCCACCCCGAGAAGAATGGCTGCAGGCCCGGCCCAGCGGGCAGGAGGTCTGTGTCCTCAGTCAACGTGACGGCGCTTCCCGCTCCTCCAGCCAGGCCGTGCCGTCTTCACGTTTCCAGTCATGCGGCCTCCTCTCCAATTCCCAAGCCCAACCCACAGAGACAGCGATCTGGGGTCAACGTGAGGTTTGTCAGCAGCTCTGAGCTGCTGCTTCCCGCCAGCCCCGCGGCCCGTTCTGGAAAGCTCTGTGCTGTCCCCTGGTGGGGAGGCTCGGGGCAGGGCTCTGGTTGCAAGCATGGGGTCCCAGAACCTCCTGGCTCTGTCACCTCTGCTGGGTGGCAAACCAACCCAGGACTGAACCAGTGACACCTGTGGCGCTCCCAGAACCTCCTGGCTCTGTCACCTCTGCTCGGTGGAACACCAACCCAGGACTGAAGCAGCAGATGGGTGCCTGATTCCTTATTATCAGAGCTCCGCCCACTGGCAAGTCCCTCTCCGGGCCTCAGTTTCCCCTTCCATTAAACAAGGGGCTTGGGGGATACAAAGGAGAGGTAACAGCTTAGTGAGGATGGGAGGTTTCTTCTGGGGAGATGAATACATTTATGAAACTTGATGGCGTGAGTGGTTGCACAGGACTGTGAATGCACAAATGCCACATTATTTGCGTTGAAATAGTTCATTGCATGCGATGTGAAAGTTACCTCATTTAAAGTGTTTAAAAGAGCGGCCTGGGAGAGTGCAGTGTTTGTGAGAATCACGTGGGACACCCACAGTCTCTAACCTCGGTTTCCTTGCCGTAAACTGGCAGAGACCGTGTGAGCTGTGTTCCTTGGGCCCAGAGATTCCAAGAAGGAAAACCTGGGTTTCCAGGGACTGGGATGAGGGCCGGAGGCTGGAAGGGGAGGGGTATGTGGGGACGGCTGGGGGGCAGCCCAGATAAGGCTTTCAATACTGGGTAGCAGCATCTACACAGGCAGAGATCCCCGCATCTCACTTCCCGCAGGGCTGACCGGTGGTCAGAGGTGGGACTGGCCAGGCCCGGCCCAACCAAGCCTAGGAGCAGAGGACACTGAGTGAGGGATCCCTGGGGCCACCCTCACTGGCTTGTGGCTCTCCTGACACCACAAGAGAGGTCCAGGAGCTGACCTTGGGTCCTAATGGGGGACATCTTCCTGGCTGCAGGCTGGCAGGGTGGTGTGGTGGTCAGTGTACTGGGCTCTGCATCTCTGCCCCTACCTGCTGTGTGACGGTGGGCCAGACACCTAACCTCTCTGTGCCTCTATTTCTTCAATGGCGAACAGGGACACTAGCAGCCCCCACATCCAGGCACAGTGGCCTGAAGGTTAAAGGCAAGGGCGGCACGAGACCTACAGCAAGAGCTCTGAGCAGGGAGAGCAAGGAGCTGCCCAGAGTTCCACCACCATCTCCCCTCTGGCCGCCGAGGAAACCGAGGCTCATGATGACCTGGCCCAGGTCTGTTGGACTCACAGTTGTTCTCATCCCCAAGATCAGCGGGCTGCCACCAGGGAAGGAGATGGCCCCCAGACACAGCCCAGGAAGCACACAGGGAAGGATGCCCTGGGGACTTCGGTATGTTATTGTAAAAAAAAACCATTTATTGCTATTTGAACCCTGCTTTCATGCCTCCATTTCCCAGAAAATGAGCCACGAGAGACACCAGGAGAGGGAGGAGACCATCCTCCTTGCACAAAACCCACTCCCTCGGATGCTGTCCTCAGCGAGGGTGGCTGGGGGCCAACCAGGGGGCCCACCCGCAGAGTGGCAGAGGAGGCAGGTTGACCCTGTGGACGTTGAGCTCTGTGGCGAAGGTCCTGGCCTTCTGGTAGAAGAAGAGCGACTTCTCACGGTCCAGGAGGAAGTTGTGGGAGATGGTGGCCGGCCGCGTGTAGATCTTCAGCTGTGCCTTCTTGTTGCCCAGGTCCACGGCGGCTGCCAGTGTCAGCTGGTAGTACCTGGCTGCATCAAACGGGTCCTGAAGGGGACAGGTCATGCTCAGCAAAAGGGGGACTCGGAGCCCGTCTTCCCAGAGGCCGTTCCTGTCTCCAGGTCATTCCACATGTCCAGCCAATGCTGGCTCACCCCATGAACCCTGAAGCCTGTGACACTGCTGTGGTCTCAGCTGCAGGAGGTGGGGATGACCCTGACACCCCTGGAAGCCTTCCTGACTGCCCCTACGCCCCACTCACCCCAAGTCTCCTGCCCCAGTGCCACCCTCTCTGCAGGCAGTGGCTGCTTTCCCCATGGGCTGAGGTCAGGGCAGATCCTGCCTGCTCTGAGAGTTCCATGCAGGGCCCGTGGCTCCAAGCCACAGCAGGGGCACAGCGTTGAGTGACCCAGGCTCCCCTCTGGCCCCTGTCCATGCTGACCATTTCCAGGCCCTCCACGGGACAGGCCAGGTACAAAACCATCTCACAGGTGTTCTCTCTGGCAATGTTCCCTGAAATATTGACGGAGTGTGACTCCCCAGACATCCACTCCCATTTTCAATGCATCTTTGGCTCAAATTCACCATCCCTGGGTTGGGATGCCATCTCCCAGACCTCCTCCTTGACCCTCCCATCCCCCACCCGGCTTCTCCCCAGGCGCCTCCTCCACATGGGGTCACCCAAGGGACCTCTCTAAGACCCATGCCTAGCCTGTCCCTCTTTACCATCTCAAGATGACTCCCAGGGCCAAGGACAAAGTCCAAGATGCAGCAGTCCATTCCCCCACTGCCCCGCCCCACACACGGCGCAGGGGCGTGAGAAGGCCCCGAGTCACCGCCACTGCTCATCCAATGCCCCTCGGCCCAGCCGAACACTGGACTCTGTGCTGGGTACGTGGCTGAGCCTAATGTCCTTGCTCCCAGTCTGAGGGACCTGGGAGTGAACACTGACCACACAGGGTGGCCCGGGCTGTGGCAGAGGGAAGCCCAGGAGCCTGTGGGGGGCCCAGGAGGCCCCAGACTCAGCCGGGGGTGGAAGGCAAAGGCTTCCTGAAGGGGTGGGGGCATCCCAACTAAACAGGAAGGAGCCAGCCAATGCATATGTCTCTGCGTGTGCCTGTGCATGTGTCTGTGCATATTTGGGTGCCTGTGTGTCTGTGCGTGTTTGTGTGCCTGTGTGCATGCCTGTGTGTGTGTGCGTGTCTGTGTGTGCGTGTGCCTGTGCCCGTGTGCATTTGCGTGTGCATTTCCATGTGCCTGTAGTGTGTGCAGCAGCTAGTGAGTGGCAGGCTGAGCCAGGACACACCTAATCCTACCTATTCCAGGGCTCGCTCTCACGTGTAGACTAAAGGGGACCCCTTTTTAGAGGCAATCGGCAAAGATGCCCATTTACCCCTGCCTCTCTGCCAGCCTTCCAGGCCCCATGCAGCCCGGCTTTTTCTCCTACTCCTCTGGGCCCTGGGTCCAGAGCCTACTACACAAGGAGGAGGGTGTAGCCTTGGAAAGACAGCCGCCCTTGGGGAATTCCAAGGGGGTCTCCCTGTGGGAAGCTGGCCTGCGCTGACAGCATAGTCACAATGAGGCCCAGAGGGCTGTGCATGGGAAGGAAGACTGTGCATGGGAAGGAGGGCTGTGCATGGGAAGGAGGTGAAGGAGGCCTCTGCCCCTCAACCCCAACCATGGACTTTGGCCTCTCAGGTACTACTTGGCCCTTTCCTTCCTCCTGGGCAGGCGGAGTGGGCGGCAGGCTTGACCAAAACAGAGAAAGGCCTCTTCTGGGAGGCCCGTCCCCCTGGGTCCCAGGTGAGCCCCTGAGCGGTGAGCAGCGTCCCTCTAGGTCTGACACTTGGCACCTCCCTGTCTGGCTGGGACTTGGGAGGCCACAGGGACCACTTCTGACCACCAGGTGTCGTCAGCACTGGGCGGGGGCCTTCCCGGCAGCCCCAGGCCTGCGGTGGGGGATACGGGGCGGGGTCTTAGGGCTGCCCCAGCTCCTCATGTTGTTCTAAGGCCCCCAAGATCTCGGCCGCAGGACTGGAGTGCCCTGGCCCCTCAGCCCATAAGGAGCACTGACGCGGTGCCGGTGCGATGCTGAGGAGGGGCGGTGCCTGCTGGGCAGAGGGGTGGAGACACCCCAGGTCTGAGTCTGACAGTCCCAGCTCTCCACCCCTGCAGGGCTGGGGGCAGAGGGAGCACAGCACCTCCCCTCGAGACAGACCCGACCCAGCAAGGCCTCAGCCTGGCTGGCTGGGGCCCCGCCCCACCGCACCTGCCCTGAGCTGGGGTTTCCCTGTCTGTGAACCCAATGGTAAGACACTGGTCCCACCCCACCCTTCCTGGGTGATGTGAAAATTCAAGGTGTCTCGGAACTCCAGGAAGGAGTTGCTCAGTGCAGGCTGGCACCCTGGGCAGGCTTCCTAGACGAGGCGCCAGGATTTGGGTTGGATCTTGCAACGTTGATTCAATGCGAGGATGATGCCGTCCTCCGAAATGTCCTTCTCCCGACCCTGTTTTCTTTGTTAAATGCAACTTGACACTTGACTGTCAAGAATCAGCTTTGGTGTCATCTCCTCCAGGAGGGCCCCCCGACTGCAATCCTCCTTCTTTATCCAGAGGACACCATTGCCCACTCATGTGTCAGCCTCCCTGGCTGAGACTGAGTTCTTGAGGGTGGGGCCTGGCCAGCTTGGGAGCTGGGTTGTATCTGCTGACCTTGCCGGCTCCTCCAGCCACGTGCAGAGCTCCAGGGAGGCCACTGGGCCATTCCTAAGGAAGGCTGGAACCCAGGCCTCTGGGGTCTGGGTGGAGATCCCACTCCAAGGGGGCCGGGAACACCCCAAGCCCTGCCCCTCCCCACCCACCTTCAGGTCGTAGAAGATGATGTCACCGAGCACCAGGTACACATTCACGTAGTGGAGGGTCTCCTCGTCGAACTCCAGCGGCGAGTTGCAGAGCTACAGGGCCTTGAGGTAGAAGTGCTCCGCCAGCTTGCCATGACCCAGCTGATGGTGCAGGGCGGCCAGCCGGTGGTAGGCCATGCGCTCATTCAGCTGGTCCCCTGGGGTGGAGGCCAAAGGGGCAGGTGTGAGGATGTGGCTCCCTGGGGCAGGGAGGGCACAGGCCCCTCTGGAGCAGGCATGCAGACCCCAGGCAGCACACCTGGCTTGCCTCCAGGCACCTGCGGTCACCTGGGCAGCTCTGGCCAGTCCCTTCTGGGTTCCCAGACTCACTTTCCCATCTGCAAAGCAGAATTAATAAGGCCTGCCCCGTCTACTGTGAGGCTTTGGCAAAGTCGGACTTGGATGGCCCAGCTCTGTGCCTACACATAGCCACCTGCCTATGCTCACTGGTTTTAACCAGGGGAGCCCAAAAGCCATGCAGTCCAGGTGCTCCCAGGCACCCCGGCTCCAGGCAACCCACAGACATAACATCCGACTCCTCCTGGGTGTGTCACAATCGGAGCCCCCTACTTTGGGGAGTCAGCTGCACACCTACTGTGTACTGGGCCACAGGGCACAAGGCGCTGGGGCATGCGGCCTGCCTAGGGTTCCCTGTCTCTGGAGGGGGACAGACGACCCTGGCACAGCACCAGGGGATGCCCGGCCTTAAGGGGCAGACTGTTGGAAGGGGAATTGGGATTTTATCAGCCAGAGAGCTGGGTGGTTGATGAGGGTGGGAAGGGTACAAGAGAAAGGGAATATGCCACTCAGCCTGGCACATACAGGGACCAACGAGATGCCTGGCATGTCTGGAAGGCAGAGGGCACACTGGGCGGCCCTTGTGGTCAGCAGCGGGAACAGGCAGAGGAAACAGAGCTCAGTCAGGCAGGGAGCTCTGCACTGCGTGAGAGACCTTGGGCTGTGCCGCACAGCCGGACGGGGAAGCCAGTTGGGCAGATCTGCCTGCCTGGACAGGAGACCAGGAAAATCCAGCAGCTGTTTCAGCTCCTGCCCTGCAGTCCTGGAGGCTGGGCTCTGGCACAGTGTGGGTCCTGGCAGGGTGGGGCTCAGGGGACTTACCCAGAGTGATGCTGAGTGCTAGGGCCACGTAGGCAAACTCCAAGCGCTCCTGGGGATTTTCCAGTGTGGCCAGCAGTGCCACCAGCTTGTTGCACAGCTGTAGCTGCAGCTCCGCCTTGCGGTTGCCTGTAGTCATTGCCAGGGCCAGGACCCGGTCCTACCACACAGGCAGGTGGGGTCAGGTTTCCCGTAGCACCCACCTTGCCCAGCGCCCTCCTCAGAGCTCAAACATGTGCTTGGAGCTTCCCACACCCCAGCTACACCTGCACCTCCACACAGCTCTGTGCTCTGGGATAACACACAGTTCAGACACCCAAGTTGGGGGCTGAAGAGTCACCTGAGGCCCATCCAGCTACACCCGGCAGCCTCAGACCCGTCTCTCCCACCTGGCCACCGGGGGTCTGACTCGGGGGAGCCAGCACTCCTCTCTGCTCTAAAAACACCACATTTATCTGTGCCCAGGACTGAGCCACACCGTGAGCTCAGAGGAAGGGAGAAGCCGTCCCACTTCGGGGTGCATGCAGACCCGGGCCTCCCAGTGACATGCTGTGTGTCCTCTGACATGTCCCTGTGCCTCTCTGAGCCTCAGTTTCCTCATCTGAAAGATGGGGACAGAACTTCCCGCTCATGGTTGCTTGAGATCATCAGGTACAAGGGTAGAGCCATTGTCACATCCAGGCCCCGAGTGTTTGTCCCAGGCAGGGGCACGGTCAATATCATGCCCGGTGAGACCACTTGGAAACTAGCATGTGCATGGGTGGCCCTGCCTCCAGGTGGGAGGCCTCTGCCCTGCCACACCTGTGCCTCAGCCCTCCAGGTGCCCCCCTGAGGCCCACCCACATCAGCCCACAGGCCAGCTCACCCGGTAGAAGGACACAGCTTTCTCCCGCTCCCAGGCCCCACTGAAGAAGATGTCTCCAGCTGCCTCAAACAGCTCCGGCCCCAGGTTGGGGTCGCCTGTGTACAGGACCACATTCTGTGCCACCTGAAAGGAGACAGAAGTTCCCTCAAGACCCACACCTGGTGAGGTGGCCATGCCCACCTTTTCCAGCCTCCTTCCTCTCACACACTACAGGTACACCTGAGCATTTTTCAGACCCTGTGCATTAGGGCTGCCCCCACCACTGGCATGAGGACAATGAACTGATGCACCTGAGTGCCAGGAGATAACTGAGCAGCTGCAGCCCAGGAGCCCGACACCTGTGAATCCTACCACCAGGGCTAGCCCTAGCCCACTCCCCCTGCACTCACACCAGTCTCCGTGGCCCCCAGATTGCTGGGAGCCCATCCCCTGGCTCCTTTCTGCGTTGCCACATCCCTGCCACATCAACAGTGTTTGTGGGTGGGCCTGGTCCCCTCTTGGCCATGAGCTCTTGATCCCTCTCCTCAGCTCAAGGAGGTATACAGCAGGTGCTCAGTAATGAAAGCTTCACCAGGCTCGTGGGCTTCACAATTTGTTCCGGACCACACTGTGTTTGGGAAAGCCTCTGAAAACAGCCACTATGATAGATTCATTTTGTAAGGAGATGTGCCACGTGTTGCTTGGAGCAAGTTCTTCTGTGTGTTAACTGAGTGGTCACATTATTTGAGCATGTGCTGTATTTGAGCAGGTGCTGGGCACTGTGAGGGGCTGCGCCTCTGCCCTCAGGGAGAAGATGCTGGCCACTGGGGGAGGATATGAGGGAACCAGTTGGAGGGAGGAAAAAGGCACACAACAGGTGCTCAGCAGTGGCTTAGGAATGAGTGGATGGATGGATGAATGGATGAGGAGATGTAGACACATGGATGGATGGATGAGTGTGTGGATAGATTAATGCTGGGATGGATGGATGGACGGATGGATGGATGGATGGATGGATGGATGGATGGACGGACGGACGGACGGACGGGTGGGTGGATGGGTGGATGGATGGGTGGATGGGTGGATGGGTGGGTGGATGGGTGGATGGGTGGATGGGTGGGTGGGTGGGTGGGTGGATGGATGGATGGATGGATGGATGGATGGATGGGTGGAATGATGTGTGTATGTATGTATGGGTGGGTAGATAATGTATGGATGGGTGGAGGGTAGATGATGTATGTGCATATGGATGGATAGATGGTGGATGAATGTATGGATAAACAAATTGACAGATAGATGAATGGAGGGATGGATTAATAGGTAGATTGGTGGGTGGATGGATGAATGATGGATGGATGGACGAACAGTGAATGGATGGATGGGAGAAAGGATGGATGGAAGGATGGATGGATGGATGAATGGATGGGTGAATGGATGATGGATGGATGGAAGGATGAACAGGTGGATGGATGGATGATGGAAGCATGGATGGATGATGGATGGATGGATGAATGGATAAAAGGATATGTGGATGGATGATGGACGGATGGAAGGATAAACTGGTGATTGGATGGATGATGGAAGGATGAACGGACAGATGGATGGAACAACAGGTGAATGGATGGATAGACGGGTGAATGGATGGATAAAAGGGTGGGTGAATGATGGATGGGTGAATGATGGATGGGTGAATGGACAGATGGATGAATGGACAGATGGATGGATGAATGGACAGATGGATGAATGGACAGATGGATGGATGAATGGACAGATGGATGATGGATGGATGGATGGATGGATGAATGGATGGATAATGGATGGATGATGGATGGATGGATGAAGAGATGAATGGATGGATAATGGAAGGATGGATGAATGGATAAATGGATAGATGGATGAATGATGGATGGATGGATGAACAGGAGGTGAGTGGATGGTTGATGGAAGGATGGATGGATGACAGATGGATATATGGATGAATGGATAAATGGATGAATGGATAAATGGATGAATGGATGAATGATGGATGGATGAATGGTGGATGGATGAATGGTAGATGGATGGAAGGATGAACAGGTGGATGGATGGAAGGATGGAAGGATGAACAGGTGAATGGATGGTTGATGGAAGGATGAATGGACGGATGGATGGATGAACAGGTGAATGGATGGATAGACGGGTGAATGGATGGATGATAAATGGATGTATGATAAAAGGATGGATGATAAAAGGATGGATGGATGAATGGACAGATGGATGGATGAATGGACAGATGGATGATGGATGGATGGATGGATGGATGGATGGATGGATGGATGATGGATGGATGAACAGATGAATGGATGGATGATGGAAGGATGGATGGATGAATGGATAAATGGATAGATGGATGAATGATGGATAGATGGATGAACAGGAGGTGAGTGGATGGTTGATGGAAGGATGGATGGATGACAGATGGATATATGGATGAATGGATAAATGGATGAATGGATGAATGGATGAATGATGGATGGATGAATGGTGGATGGATGAATGGTAGATGGATGGAAGGATGAACAGGTGGATGGATGGAAGGATGGAAGGATGAACAGGTGAATGGATGGTTGATGGAAGGATGAATGGACGGATGGATGGATGAACAGGTGAATGGATGGATAGACGGGTGAATGCATGGATGATAAATGGATGTATGATAAAAGGATGGATGATAAAAGGATGGATGGATGAATGGACAGATGGATGGATGATGGCTGGATGGATAAATGGATGGATGGATGGATGATGGATAGATGGAAGGATGAACAGATGAATGGATGGATGATGGAAGGATAGATGATGGAAAGATGGGTGGATGATGGAAGGATGGATGGATGGATGAATGGATAAATGGATGGATGGAAGGATGAACAGGAGGTGAGTGGATGGATGATGGAAGGATAGATGGATGATAGATGGATGGATGGATAAATGGATGAATGGATAAAATGGATGGATGGATGGATGAATGATGGATGGATGGAAGGATGAACAGGTGAATGGATGGATGATGGAAGGATGGATGGATGAATGGACGAACAGGTGGATGGATGGTGGCTGAAAGAATGGATGATAAAAGAATGGATGAATGATGGATGGATGAATGGATGGATGGATGGACGATAGATGGATGAATGGAAGGATGAACAGGTGAATGGATGTATGATAGAAGGATGGATGGATGGATGGATGGATGGATGGATGGATGGATGGAAGGAAGGATGAGCAGGCGAGTGGATGAATGATGGAAGGATGGATGGATGATGGATGGATGGAAGAATGAACAGGTGAATGGATGATGGAAGGATGGAAGAATGGACAGAGAGATGGATGAACAGGTCAATGGATGGATGGATGATAAAAGGATGGATGATGAATGAATGGATGGATGGATGGACAGCTGAATGAAAGCATCATGGATGGATGGAAGATGGTTGGATGGATAATGGAAAGATGGATGGAAGGATGGATGGAAGGATGGACGAACAGGTGAATGGATGGACGAAGAGGTGAACAGAAGCATGATGGATGGATGGATGGATAGAAGGATGAACAGTTGGATGGATGATGGAAAGATAGATGGAAGGATGGATGGATGGACGAACAGGTGAATGGATGGATGGACAGGAGAATGGATGGATGATAAAAGGATGGATGGATGATAGATGGATGGATGGACGGAGGGATGGATGGATGGACAGAGGGATGGATGATGGATGGATGGATGGATGGATGCGTGGAAAGACAAACAGGTGAATGGATGGATGATGGAAGGATGGAAGGATGGATGATAGATGGATAGATGGAAGGACCCACAGGTATATGGGAAGATGATGGAAGAATGGATGGATGATGGATGGATGGATGGAAGGATGAGCAGGTAAACAGATAGATGATGGAAGGATGAATGGATGGGTGGATGGACAGGTGAATGGATGGATAGATGGGTGAATAGATGGATGAGAAAAGGATGGATGAATGATGGATGGATGGATGCACAGATGGATGGATGGATGGATGGATGGATGGATGGATGGATGGATGGATGAACAGGTAAATAGATGATGGAAGAATGAATGGATGGGTGGATGGACAGAAAGTGAACAGCACAGGGGTCCTCCTGCATCCCTTGCCACTCACCTGGATGTACAAGTCCACCAGCTCGCTCTGCTGCAGGCTGTAATAGATCTTCCCTGCTTGCAGCCAGGCACGCGCCTCCTTCTCTTTCTTCTGAAGATCAATGAAAATCCCCAGACTTCATTTAGTGTAGTCCAGAGTGGATTTGTAGGCCCTGGAATCAGACACAGGTGTCAGAACAAGGGCTTTCATCCTCCTGGAACCAGTCTGCCTCCTCCTGTGGGTCTGGTGACAGATGAATCTGGAATGTGCGGACTGGGAACGGCCCCCTTGTGTGTGCAGTGTTCTGCCCTTCCCAGGGTGCTGGGAGGGCCAGGGTGAACACACACAGCATGGAAAAGATGAAGGACATCCTTCTGAGGGAATTGGGCATCATGCTGCCCTGTGGCAGGAGGAATGTGCTAGTCCATCTCCCCTGCCTCCCAGACATGGCCTGTGTCTTCTCCAGACGCACCAGGAGCCGTTAGTGTTCAGAGGCTATCTGGGCCGATGGTTCTCAAGGTGTGCAGGTATCACAGTCACCCGGAGGCCTGTCCCTATAGCTTGCTGGCCCTGCCCACAGAGCTTCCGGCTCCACAGGCCTGGGGCAGGCCCTAGAACTCCCACTTGCCACAGGCTCCTAGGTGACATGGATGCTGCTCTGCTGGTCCAGGGACTACACTTTGAGAAGCATGGCTCTAGCACACTGGCCCATTTTCCTTCTGTGAACCTGAGGCCAAGACTGGAGCCAGTCTCCCAGGTCCCCATGGAATCTGGCTCCTTCCCTGCTCTCTCAGTAAGTCTGACACTCGAGGGGGTGTGACTGCAGCAATGTCACTGGGCCCTGTGGGTGGGGTGGCCAGGGCCATGGTTACCCCACCAGGTCAGGATGCTTGGGGGAAGCCGAGTAGGCCACATATGGGATGTGAGACCTTGAAACCCTGCCCCAGGGAAGCAGGTGACACAACTGGCTCTGTCTTCTGTGGGAGAGAAGCCACAGGTGGCTGCTGTGGTCACATTTAAGGGGACAGATGAAGGCCAGGAGTGAAGATTCGGGGCAGTCAGAGGTCAGATGACAAAAGCCACCATAGTAGGAAGAACAGCCCAGAGAGCACGTACTGCCTCTGCTGGGGTGGAGATGACCTTTGACCCAACAAGGGAGGCTCAAGCTGGGACTCACGGGCCAGCAGCAGCCCTGGAACGACCCCAGGCCCACCAGCTCAAAGCATCTGATGCCAAGGAACCAAATGATCAAAAGGAGAGGGGCTGCTGGGGTCCTGGGCCAGCTTTCTTGTGCCCCGCTCCTTGCCCTGCCCATCCCCACCTCCACCACTGCAAAGCCAGCCCTTACCGCTCGGTACCCAGGGACAGGTAGAGCTGACTGATGGTCTCCAGGAGCTGCCCCTCCAGCACCTTGTCGGCCACCTTGCGGGCCAGGGAGAGCTGGAGCTCATGGTAGATGACACGCTGGGCCTCACTGGGCATGACGGTGCCGTAGAAGTAGCACAGCCGCTGGACGGACCGCAGCTGGCCTGGGCAGAAGACAAAATGGAAGACATTAGTCTCCCAGCATCGAAGCGAGGCTGGCTGGGCTCGGAGGACCCTGCGCCATGCTTGCCTCTTTCACACCTCTGTGAGCCTGGGCCCCATAGGTGGGGAGACTGAGCACAGACAGGCCATGCACCCATTTCAGGACAGATTCCGAACACACAGTTACATGGGCACACCTTGGTGCAGATGCTCATGGTAGAGGCCGGCCTTCTTTACAACTCCCAGGGCTGAGGTCCTGGCCAGGCTCGGCCCCTGCACCAGGCCATCTATTTCTGCTTCACAAAGCCTCTCTGGCCAGGACCAGGGCCGCCTTCAGCCTGAGCTGATGAGGCCAGGGGCACAAGTAGCCCCTGTCGCAGATGGAACCCTGAGAGAGCAAAGCCAAGCGTCATGTCTGCCACATACGGCATCATGTTGGGGGAACGGGGTTCAAAGCTGGGCCCTGGCGTTCCCACACATGCTTCTCTCATGCATCCAGGCTCCCAAGCCACAGGCTCACTGACCTCTCCCAAAGCCAGGGCGCTGGGAACAGTGGAAAGCTTCTGATTTTCTAGTGCCAGAAACATTCCGGAGATTAACACAGGAAACCAGGTACGCCAAATGGACAGCTGTTACACACACCACCCAACAACAGCTGAATACACAGTCCTCTCGAGCACCCATGGGACATTCCCCATGACAGACCATGTGCCAGGCCACAAAATGAGCCTCAGGGAATGGAGAAGGTCTGAGACCAAAGCAGAGGTGTTCTTCAGCTGTACTGGCATGAAACTGGAAATCAACAGTGAAGGAAATGTGAGAAATTCAAAAATATGTGGAAATTACACACTCCTAAACAACCAGTGAGTCAAAGAGACCATCAGGGAAACTGAAAACTAATTTGAGAAGAATGCAAACAAATGCACAGCCCGGGCCAGCGCGGTGGCTCACGCCTGTCATCCCAGCACTGTGGGAGGCCGAGGCGGGAGGATCGCTTGAGTCCAGGAGTTTGAGAACAGCCTGGGAAACATGGTGAAATCCCGTCTCTATAAAAAAGTAAAATATAAAAATTAGCCGGGTAGGGTGGTGCATGTCTGTAATCCCAGCTACTCGGGAGGCTGAGGCATGAGAATGGCTTGAACCTGGGTAGAAGTTGCAGTGAGCCAAGATTACACCACTGCACCCCACCCTGGGCAATAGAGCAAAACTCTGTCTTTAAAAAAAAAAAAAAATAGCACAGTGTATCAAAAATTCCAACATGCAGCTAAGGCAGTGCTGAAAGGGAAATTTATAACTGTAAATGTCTACATTCAAAGACAGAAGAAAAATCTCAAAAACCTAACCTTCCACCTTGAGAAACTAGAAAAAGAATGAACTAAACCCAAAGCAAATAAAAGGAAGAAAATAATAAATATGAGAGTGGAAATGGGAAGTAAAAATACAGAGAATGGAAAAACAGAGATAATCAACAGAACCAAAAGTGGGTTTTTTGAAAATAATAACAAAATTGACAAATCTTTCACCAGACTGACCAAGAAAAGAAAGAGGGACACAAATGACGGAAATCAGAGACTGAGCACCATGGCTCACGCCTGTCATCCCAGCGCTTTGTGAGGCCGAGGTGGAAGGATCGCTGAGGCCAGCATTCAAGACTAGCCTGGGGGAACATGATGAGACCCCATCTCTAATAAAAAGAAATAAATAAAAAATTAAAAACCCAAGTTTCTAAAATGAGAAATGAAAGAGGAAACATTATTGCCAACCTGACAGAAATAAAAGGATTCCATGAAAACACTACGAACAACTCTACACCAACAAATCAGACCATCTAGACACAACAGCCAAACTCCTAAAATGACACAAACTACCAAAAGTGACTCAAAAATGACCCCAAGTAAGCATGTGGGGTATCAGCGCCGCCCTCGGTCTCCTTGACCATTCAGGGCAGGGTGGGGAGATAGGGAGGCATGATCCCCGTTCCCTGGCCTGCATTTCCAAGTCTGAATCCCCCAGCACCCTGGGGACGGCCTCGTAGGAGGAGGTGCCACAGGCTATTGTGCCAGGAGCCACGGGAGGCTGCAGTGGGGGTTGGGGCGCTGGATTCCTGGAGGGTCTCCTTCCAGTCAGAGAATGCCCCTGGGGAAGAAGCCTGGGTCTGAACCCCCCACCCCTCCTTGGGCAGATATGTGGGACCGGGGCCCCTTCACATGGTCCTTCCCAAAATCTCATCCCTCCTAGGGCCAGGAGTGGGTGCCAGGCCTGTGCTGGGAAATGGGCAGATTTGGCCACAGCCCCTGGGGCTCTGGTCCAGGCCACAGGAGGCAGCTCTGAGTGCTCTCACTATGCCATGACAAAGCACTGCAAGGCAGAGGGGACCCACAACAGTATCCCTTGTCTCGGCCATTTCCCTGGACTCAACTTCCTCATCTATCCTCTGCGGCCTAGATTTCGGACAGCCCTGCCCACCTACTGTCCATTCACTGCTCAGTCTGCAGTGACTGTTGGATAGCACTCCATGGCTCCCCAGTGCTCTTGGGGAAAAGGCCAAGCCACAGCCTGAGGCCCCAGGCCCTGCTTAGCTCTCCAGAAGAGCTTCTCACCATCCAGCACCCAACCCACGCACTCCTAACTCTGCACCTCCCTGCATAAGCCCTGCTCACTCACCCCCGCTCACACCCCACTTATCCCCGCTCACACTTCCGCTCACTCACCCCAATCACACCTCCGCTCACTCACCCCCACTCAGTCATCCCCGCTCACACTCCCACTCACTCACCCCATCATACCTCCGCTCACTCACCCCCACTCACTCATCTCCACTCACACTCCCGCTCACTCATCCCCACTCACTCACCACCGCACCCCACTCATCCCGGCTCACACTCCTGATCACTCACTCCCATCACACCTCTGCTCACTCACCCCCACTCATCCCCGCTCACTGACCATCACACCTCCGCTCACTCACCACCACTCACTCATCCCCGCTCACTCACCCCCACTCAATCACCCCCACTCACTCACTGCCCCTCACACCCCCTTCGTCCCCGCTCACTCACCCCCACTCGCTCACCCCTGCTCACACCCCACTCATCCCCGCTCACACTCCCACTCACCCCCATCACACCTCCACTCACTCACCCCCACTCACTCATCCCCGCTCACTCACCCCCACTCACTCACCACCACTCACCCCCACTAGCTTATCCCTGGTCCTTCACACAGGCTACACCACCAGCCCCTCCACCACCACCTATTACTTGATTAAATCCTCTCAACCCTCTGGTCCCAGACTAAGAGGCTTCCCTAACCCGGGGCCAAGTGCTGCCCCGCCATCACGCCACTCACCCTTTTGTGGCTTCTCTGGCCTAAAACTCACATTCCCATGCTCAGTCCCTGCCACCCGAGGACCCCACAAGCCCTATTTATGCGTGGGGCTGGCACACACTGCACAACGAGCTGCTTTTGCATGAACTGCTCTGCGGCTTCGGGCAATCACCCGCCCCGTGTCCTTTGTGAAGTGGGATGACAGGTGCGCAGCCTGCCAACACACCAAGCAGATAAGACGGGCACAAGAACCGGCGTTCAGGGCCTAGCTCATGGAGGGGCCCCAAGTCCCAGCTCAGCAGAGCCTGTCTTGATCCCAGGGTTATGGCTAGGGATTCCCAGCACGCAGGACTTTCCGTGCTCAAGGCAGCATGGTCCCTGGGCAAACTGGGAAGAGCTGGCTGCCCCAGTAGGGCAGAGGGCCTGGCCTTGCATGGGAACCGCCTGTCTCCAGGGCGCTTGCCAACATCTGCTGCTGGCCATGACTCAGCACTTTCGATGGTGGAAAAACCACCACTTGTTTCTGAATCACAAACCCCAGGTGTGCCCTGATGCGAGTGGCCCCGGAAGGTGAACAGGAGGAACCGGGGCACTCACTCTCCACATGGCCCATCTCCACAGCGACTGGAAGGGCCCACTCATAGTAGCCCTTGCCCTGCTGGGCCGGACCCTGGTGGGTGCAGAGGTGGCCCAGCTGCAGGAGCACGTGGGTGAAGTCCCGGCCACACTCCCTGCAGGGCAGCCTTGAGAACAGCCGCACGGCCTCCAGGAGGTGGTGCTGGGCCAGCCTGCTGGCACCCGCGTGCAGGCACAGGGTCCCGAAGTTGGCCAGCACCACTGCCTGGTTCCTCCGCTGGCCCAGGTCCTGAGCCGCCCGCAGGGTGCGGTAGTAGCCCTAGGCTGCCTGTCTCATCCGGCCCAGCAGGGCAAGGGCTACTATGCCTTCAGAGCCACGTCTCTCTCTTGTCATCTAACCCATTTAAACTCTCCTTTCAAACTATATGCCAGACCTAACCACTTCTCACCTTTCTCATCATTTCCAACCAGGTCCAGCCCTCATCACAGCGCTCTGGGTTACTGCAAAAGCCTCCCAATCGCCAGGCACAGTGGCTCATGCTTGTAATCCCAGTACTTTGGTAGGCCAAGGCAGGTGGATCATCAGAGGTCAGGAGTTCAAGACCAGCCTGGCCAACATGGTGAAACCCCTCTACTAAAAATACAAAAAATTAGCCAAGCATGGTGGTGGGTGCCTGTAATCCCAGCTATTCGGGAGGCTGAAGCAGGAGAATCACTTGAACACAGAAGGCAGAGGTTACAGTGAGCCGAGATCGTGCCATTGCACTCCAGCCTGGGTGACAAGAGCGAAACTCCATCTCAGAAGGTTTAAAAAAAAAAAAAAAAAGCCTCCCAACCTACCTCTCTCCTTCCACCTTTCACCCTACCCTGCATTCTACCTTCCACTCTCAAACATTTCAGAAAAAAAAAAAAATTATATCCACAGAGAGAGAAAGAGAAAGTACAAATGGGGTGAAATGTTTGGGGAATCTGAGGGAAGAGTATATGGGAATTCTCTGTACTATTTTTGCAACTTTTCCATAAGTCTGGATTATTTTGAATTCAAGAGTTAAACAAAGAAAAAACAAAAACCAAAACAAAAACAAAACACTATCTCCATTTGTGAATCCATCCTGTCTTTCCCCTGGCAACTGAAGGATGCTCTCAACTAAGCACATCTATTTTTTCATGAACACTAAAAGAATCCTTGCCTAGTTTTGACTTTCTGTGCTTGGCAGTAGAATTTCATATATGTGTGTGTGTACATATATGTGTGTGGTGTGTGTGTGTATATACAGAAAGGGAGAAATATATATGTGTGTATATATATAAATATATTGTAAATTTATACTGGTAATGTGTATATATATAAATATATGTGTGTGTTTAGATATATATAATACATACCCCATAGGCTGTCCTTAACCAGTTCTAAACTTAGTCGGAAAAACACATACCTAAGCAGAGAATTTCAAAATAATAAGATGAATATTTTGATAGAGGGATGTGTTGCTATGGAACATGCTGCTAAGACACAAAACCTCCTAGATGGGGCAAAGAATGAACGAAGTTTTGCACCTATAGGCACCCCCTCTGATATCCCCTCAAACGTTTATATTTATATGCATTTGCTTCCCCCAGGACCCCCGTTTCATAAGGGTTAGTCCTAGAGCCTAGCAAGTTCCTACTACAGCTGGCACACATATGCCATTCAAGAAACAGTGGCTGAGTGAATGACGAGTTAAGAACCATTTGTCAGCCAGTGCTCAGTAATACAAAATGCACTGGTATGCAAACTATATTTTTGTTGAAAGCAAGGGCAGGATCACAAATTATCTTTCCAGAGAAAGCAAACCTCAAAAGCTTCTTTACCCTACTAAAGCACGTTATAAGACGCTCCCCTTATATAAAAGAAAACCTCCTCATTCGTTATCAATGGCATGGAAACCTAATAAGCCTTCACCTCTGATGACATCTCTTCCATCCCCAGGGCTAGAAGAAGGAGGTTCTGGAAACCCTGGTAGTTGTGAAGGTGGCTCCCAGCTCTGACAGTCTTGAACCCTGCGGGTGCGGAGGTCACACAGCAGAAGAACAACAGAGGGAAGCATCATCAGGCTTTGAATATGTTTGAACCAGAGATGGCAAATAGGCTGCAGCCAACTGAAAACACCAGAGATTCATGGTGGCCACCTGAGGGGTTGTGCTCTTAAAAAACAAAAATAAAAATTAAAAATTAAAAAATTAAAAAAGGAAGGGGTCAAGAATCCATCAGGTCTGACTGAGATGTGTATCAGTGACTAACACCTCATATGGCAAAAGTACTCCGGTGCGCTTTGGGTACTCACAGCTTCAGCAGTATTCAAAGGCGTGTGCTTCCCTAAGACTAAGCCACGGGAATACCCCCAGCAACAATGCCAGGAGAAACGTCTAACATGGATTTGGCTAGAAATACAGTTGTCTTTAACAAATTAACACTGAATAAATCCTGACTTACTAGAGCCTGCGAGAATGACATTCTCAATAACAGTTATCACTACAATCTCCAAACATCTGCAATCCTGCAAGGAGGAACTGTGACAGCGCAGGCCACGTGTCCAGACGGCTTCCCAGACTGCCTGTCACAGAATAAAAGAAATGAAACCCCCCCTAAGAATGTCTTCACTCACATTTAGCCAGTTGTTCCTTTGTGTGCATCTCTTTGCTAAAATGGCCATTCTTCCCCACAGCCTGAAGTCATACGCTAAAATAAATGAGACTCACATGAAGCCAGAAACGTGCAGATGCCAAGGAAACCAACACAAACGAAATGGGCTGGAGAGTGTGGCCAGGAGGATGGTACTTCCCAGGAAGCAATTACTTCATCTCTGCCCATGAAGCAGGCAGCTGTCACTGTCCCCCAGGCCCACGCCAGCCACTCGAAGTAGGTTCTAACCAAACTACCTCCAACAATCAACATAAATACACCACACAATTGGCTTCTGAAAGGACACCTTGCAACCAACAAGAAACTGCTAGCACAGCTTTGAAAAACTGTGCAACTAAAATCCTTGGAAAGGGATCAACACTGCCACATTTTGACTCAAATACTGTTTCGTGGTAGCACTGCAATAATTCACTGAAACAAAAGAATGAATGAGGAACATTATATAAATGAATATAAAAGAATGAATGAAGAATGAACATTATAT
Source organism: Macaca fascicularis (assembly GCF_037993035.2). Lineage (NCBI taxonomy): Eukaryota > Metazoa > Chordata > Mammalia > Primates > Cercopithecidae > Macaca > Macaca fascicularis. Next base: position 103,576,518 of record NC_088380.1, read on the forward strand.
AAATGAATGTTTATATAGGAATCAGAGGAAGCATGACTAATCATTTAAAGAAATAGGTCAAGAAACTGCTAGGTTCAGATGCTACCGTGAGACACTGTCAGGGCCTTAGGCAAATTCACTTCTCTTGGTCCTGTTTCTAGGTTCATCAAAAATCAGCTTCGGATTAGGGAATCTGTTGCTTTCCAATGCCTTCCTTCTGCGATTCCAGCCCAGATTTTAGGACTGCTCTCCCACTTGGTATATGAAAGCACTTTCTATGTACAATAGCAAGAGTACATTTCTGTGTTGAATGCGGTTTGGGACCTACTCTATGAGGCAGAATATCATCATGTAATTTTAAGCATGACAACAAGGCACACTCTAGATAAGGATAACACATAAGGCATGGCCATACACCTGTGTGTGCCTGGCAGGGAGATGGGGAAGTCTCATTTAATGAAGCCGGGGTGCCTGTTGCACCTTAACATCCTCAGTCCACATCAAGTTCACAACGTCCTTCTGACATCAAACCACAGGTATCACATACTTTTCCATACTTTCCACCCAAGATTAAAATATGCAGAGCACACCGTGATAAAGACGCCTCCATCCCCAGCATGTGGGCTCACATTCTGTAGAATTACATACTTTCAGGGCAAAATGGTGACCAGGTTGTAGTGGCAAGCAAGACTGGGCTCCGTGGGGACAGCAGGCCCTGCAGCAGCCACCACTCCAGTTGCCACAGTCTGATGCAGCTGCAGAGAAGCTGTGGCTGAGGCCATTCACTTTGTGAGAGAACCGCACAGGAGGGAAAAGGTAGGGAAGGTAGGGAAGAGGGCAATGTCAGGCTTCTGAGCCCAAGCCAAGCCATCGCATCCCCTGTGACTTGCACATATATGCCCAGATGGCCTGAAGTAACTGAAGAATCACAAAAGAAGTGCAAATGCCCTGTCCGGCCTTAACTGATGACATTCCACCACAAAAGAAGTGAAAATGGCCGGTTCTTGCCTTAAGTGATGATATTATCTTGTGAAATTCCTTTTCCTGGCTCATCCTGGCTCAAAAAGCTCCCACACTGAGCACCTTGTGACCCCCACTCCTGCCCACCAGAGAACAACCCCCCTTTGACTGTAATTTTCCTTTACCTACCCAAATCCTATAAAATGGCCCCACCCTTATCTCCCTCCACTGACTCTCTTTTAGGACTCAGCCCGCCTGCACCCAGGTGATTAAAAAGCTTTATTGCTCACACAAAGCCTGTTTGGTGGTCTCTTCACACGGACGTACATGACAGGCAGGTGCAGAGCCAGGGAAGGATCTGTGATGAGACCAGAAAGGAATGCGCCTCCCTGTACACACACTCGGAGTTTATGACAATGTGGGTAGGGGGCTGAACTGGATGCCTGAGAACATTCCTCCAAGTTCCTTTGCTGATTTTCTAAATATTGGTGTAAACTCTGAACTCAGAAAATTTTTTTAAATCACTTCAATCAACATCTTTGTCTGGTGCTCAGCATCATCATGTCTACATGATTATCTAGAAAACCAACTTCAGTTCTAAGGCTCACGTCCTCCTACAGTGTCCCAGGGATTTTACAAGGGAATGCACCTCTCATTCGCATCAAGAACACACACAACTACCATTAAATAAATGCTTAATTTGCTTACACAATTTTTTTAACACCCAGATTTGAAATACAATAGAGAAGACAACTTTTTGATAGCTCTGCTTGCCAACTGGAGAAAATAACCTGCCATGATTTCTAACCAGTCAACCACCTGTCTTCCCTGGCTGCAGTAGGAGCAATCTTTCTGAGCTCAGGATTAAAAAGAACCTAGCTGGTTAAGGGACAGATAATCATCAGTTCTCAGCAGGCCTCCTGGGTCCCAAATCCCCATGTGATACGTGGAAGTAAAAAGCTATCAATGACCAAGCATCTGGACGCTTATCCCACCTTGCCATCTGCTTCTCCTGCCATGCAAATATAAAATTAATAAGCCTGCTATTAGAGAACAGAGTTGGTGCTGCATCTGTCTTCCTAAAATTACGGATAATTACCAGCCCACAATGGCTTCTAATCAGATTTGAGTGGTCCCTTAGACAGGAAGCTAAAGTGCCTCAGCCCTAAACTGAGAAGAAAACAGAAACTGGAATGTTCTAGGTTTGATTTTTTTCCCCCTTGTTCTAAAGTTGCTGTCCCCAAATCTCCTTCTACTGTCTTGTTTATAAAATGTATGAGAAACAGGGAAATTTAAAGACACTATAGAAATGGCCACTTTTTCTAGGTACAAACTTCGTCAACATGATTTTCAGCTGCTGGGCTTTTTCTCCACAAACTGTGAGCCTGGAGTACATTTTTCTCCCTCGTGGTTACACATTCAGAGTCAGGGAAAGTGGCTTTAGCAGTAAAGAGGGGAGTGCAGTGAGAAGTGACCGGGCACTGAGAAGGGCAGACAGGGACTCTACCTCGGTGGCCTGCAGCATTCCTGGGCCTCGGCCTTTACTTTTCTATCTGTACAAGGGATCTAAAGGCCCGTGATTCTAGGCCACGACAGCTCTTCATACACACATACGCAAATATCACACGCCTATGTGAAAAGCTGTGACACTTGGCTGATTTCCTGAAGAAGTTATCTTGTATCATTTCTACTCAAGTACTCCACCTCCTTCCAGACAAGTATCTGAGGATGATGGGCGATCCCACAGCAATGTGTGTAACCTCTCCTGCTTATGATCCCTGTTCACATAGCATTTTCCAAAAGCATTTGGTGTGAAGTGCCAGAAGAAAGAAGAAGAAGGTTCTTTTAGCCCATTCATTCATTCATTCATTCAACAAATATTGACTGACTAACTACGTGCCAGGCACTGGTGATATAACAAGGAACATACATATTTTTGTAGGTAGAGACAGACAACCAAAAAGTATGTTAAAGAGTGATCAATGCTGTAGAGGAAAATACACCAGGAAACAGGAAAGAAGAATACCCCTAGCCACCCTACACTGGGGTGATGCTAGCGTTACAAAATGGAAACAGCGGCCGGGCACGGTGGCTCACACCTGTAATCTCAGCTCTTTGGGAGACTGAGGCAGGCAGATCATCTGAGTTCAGGAGTTCAAGATCAGCCTGACCAATACGGCGAAACTCTGTCTCTACTAAAAACATAAAAATTAGCTGGACGTGGTGGCACACACCTGTAATCCCAGTTACTCAGGAAGATGAGGCACAAAAATCACTTGAACCTGGGAGGCAGAGGTTGGAGTGAGCCGAGGTCGTGCCACTGCACTCCAGCCTGGGTGACAGAGCAAGACTCTGTCTCAAAAAAAGTAAAAATAAAAATAAAATGTAAACAGAGAATAAGATACCAAAAGAAAGAACGTGAACGATTAATTGTAACAAAAGCCTTTGTAAGCTGATACTTTCCTTCCTGGATCCTTTTACCTTACAAATGGAAAAAAACGGTGGGTAGGGGTAGCATCAAAATTATGGTGATGTTTTAAGATGGCTTTGGGTTTCAGATATCTGACAGCCATACTCATGTACTTCAAGGAGAAAGCTCTAGCTCTGTAAGCCATCTGGGCAATGGTTTAATGTCTTTTTTTTTTTTTTTTTTTTTTTTTTTTTTCCCAGAGGATTTTTAAAGTACAGGAAAACGTGTGTGTTTATTTGGCTGCTCTGTGCCCGCACACGTGCAAACTGTGCTAACAGGTTTTTCCATGTTTTGCTGAATTTGCCAGCTTGCCATAAACAGGCTTCCATGTCTTAATTGTCTATAAATAGCACGAACACACAAAAATGCAAATCAAGACAAGCTGTCCCTTCAACTGCTGCTGCCATGATGACAGCGAGCGACAATTGGCCAAATCAATACATGGAGACTGAAGCTGTCCGGCAGAGAGCACAGGGCCGACTGCTTTTCCCATAGCATTTAAAGAAACAAGCGGAAACAGCTCTCCACACAGGACAGACACGTCCTTTGTTCTTTGAATAAATGCTGCCAATGCCCAAAATACTTTCTCCATCACACTATCTATATGGAATTCAAGTTCCTTCCAATACCATGAGTAACACCAGTGATAGACTATGTTTAGCCATAATGACCCATTAGCATTCTTTTTCCTCTAAAATGTTGAAATAATAACATTGAGTGTGCACTCACGAGGTGCCAGGCTCTGAGTTTGATCTCGTTTAGTTCTCATTGAAATCCGGTAAGATCAGTACCATATTCTCTCATTTTTCATAGATGAGGAAACTGAGTCATAGAAAGGCTAAGTAAGTTGTCCATGGTCACAGGTTATTTAGGAACTTTTCTCCAAACTTTCAAAAGTTAACTACTGCCACTATTACTAATGGGTTTCTGTTTGTTTGTTTTTCTTTTTTTTTTTTTGAGACAGGGTCTTGCTCTGACCAGACTGGAGTGCAGTGGCGTAATGATGTTTCACTGCAGCCTCGACTTCCCGGGCTCAAGTGATTCTCGCACCTCAGCCTCTCCAGTAGCTGGGATTACAGGCATGAGCCACCACACCTGGCTAATTTTTTAATTTTTATTTTTTGTAGGGATGGGGTTTCACCATGTTGCCCAGACTGGTTCCGAACTCTGGGCTCAAGAGATCCTCCCAGGTCGGCCTCCCAAAGTGCTGGGATTACAGGTGTAAACCATTGTGCACAGCCCTACAAATGCGACTTGTACAAAGTCAGAGCAGTGAGCAGGAAGAGAACAGAGACTTCAGTGAGTCTCCTGGCTGTTGCAACACCATATCCCTCCTCCATACCGTAATGTGTCTACACCCACCAAGCTCCTAGATGTTGAAGGCAGGCCAGCTCAGAGCCGAAACAGCAGTAAAGAAAGAGAAGATGCAGACATGCGTCTTGATTTCAGTTCGAGCGTGCGTCTCTCCCCTGCAGCTGCACAGGCAGAAACCAGGGGCCTGAGTCTGAGGCAGTGTGTTTGGTTCCTGGCAGGTAATCTTTTGGGAGACCATCCCATACAATTAGTGTTACACTTCTCAAAAAGGAAGTGAGACTTTTATAGAAAAATCGATTCCATTTGGGAGAAAGGTCTAATAAAACTACAAAAGGATAATTCAACAACAAATTAAATTCATCTGTCCAAACTGAAATCCCAAAGCCCTCTGGGCACACAGCTGCTTTTCTGAGCTGAAATTCAGCTCCAGCTAAGAAACAGGTCAACTTTTCTAAAAAGATTCTTTTTCACAAGCCTTCAATAAAAATTCCTTTCCCTCACTTGTCATTTTCCAGATTTAATGGCTCCGTTGGCCTTCCTCTTATTTAGGCCATGAGCACTGACTGCATGTCTGCTACGGCTGGGACTCCAAGGGAGGCACCCTAGGGAACACAGATGACGGCAGCACAGCGACACCCTCAAGGAGCACACACGGGGAAGGCAAGATGATACCATGGCAGCCTTCAAACAGAAAAGAACTTGGCCTCCATACCCCGTCTCATTTCTAGAAAACAACGATGCTGAGTCAGTAACATTTACCGAACAGCCTGCAGTGTGAAGGCAGGCACGAGGGGGCTCCATGCGGGGAAGAGCACCTTCAGAAGGGGGCATGCAAGCAACGTGCAGGCAGGAGACACTCCCACTCACAAGGGCCAGCCTGGGGGCCTGCAGAAATGCCCATGCATCTGGGAGGAGGGAGAGAGGACAAGATACTTAAATGCTCCAAAATGAATAGAAGCATCCCAAGAACCTCCCCCAAAATGGGGCAGGGATTTACGAAAGACCAAACCGAGCATGCGCAGTTACCTGAGCATAGCGCCACCAGAGCGAGCTATCAAGGAAGAAACAGGGTCACTAGAAGCCTGAGCCTCTACTCCCAGCTCTGCAACTCATTCACCCTATGACCTTGGTGAAGGCTCTTAGCTTCTGTGAGCCACAAGAGAATCACGGGAAAACAGAAGATATGAAAACTGCTCTGCCTTTTTCACAGAACTGCTGAGGGAATAAAATCAGATAATGGATTTTTAAATTCTCTGTGAATTACGAAGCAAAATACAAACGTATGAAATCATTCTTACCATTAATAACAGCACTGTAAAATTAAGAGCAGAGTTAAGACAACAGCATTTTCCACCCCCCGACTCCCGAGAGAAATAGTGAGTCCAGCTGATGTATTTGGGCAACCCCAGTATCTAGGCTTTGAGAGCCTCAAACAGCTCAGGAACTCTGACAGTATCACTCCAGCCCAGTGCTCATTAAGTTCTCCAAGACAGCCACTGACATAAAATACTACAGCTTTTTCAGCTGGGCTTGAAGCCCTCCTCCAAGCTCACAGCACAGCTAAACAATGAAGAAGAGGTTTTCTGCTACTAGGCTCAAAAGCTGGCTTTTGTAGATTCCCATAGAAAGAACATTCAAGGCCAGGCGTGGTGGCTCATGCCTGTAATCCCAGCAATTTGGGAAGCCGAGGCAAGAGGATCACCTGAGGTCAGAAGATCAAGAACAGCCTGGCCAATATGGCGAAGCCCCGTCTGTACTAAAAATACAAAAATTAGCCGGGCATGCTGGCGGGCACCTGTAATCCCAGCTACTCGGGAGGCTGAGGCAGGAAAATCGCTTGAACTCAGGAGGCCGAGGTTGCAGTGAGCTGAGATCACGCCACTGCACTCCAGCCTGAGGGACAAGAGCGAAACTCCATCTCTAAGAAAAAAAAAATAAAGAAAGAGCATTCTTTTTTGCTGATGTTTAATTTCCTGTGCTTAATACAGAGAAATCATACAACACTGAAATCCTGAAAAACATATCATAAAAAGCATTTAGTGACTGAAAAGACATTCAATATAACCTGTAACAGTGAGTTCCCCTCCTCTTTCCAGCGAGCTCCACTAATGCTGTGACCCTTAACAATGCTTTCACTAACACAGAGAAAATTTAATAGGACCGCTTACCCCTCTCAGCTGACAGCTAAACCAGTGCTTCTCCCTGGGCTCACTAAAGATTGCCTTTACCTAAAACCAGGCTGCAATGACCCTGTAGATGTTGACTAACAATTTCAAAATTCCCATATTCTTTGTCCACTCCTAAGGAAGGTGAACTGAAGCCAGGTGTCTCCAAGTCAGAACTAACAGAGGCCGTAAACATCAATGGCCCATCCCCTTCTTTGACAACCAGGGGATCTAAAGCTGAGATTATGGAAGAAAACAGCCTGCTTAGGAACAAAGCGGAAACCAAAGCCTAGTCACTTAACCTCTGGTCCAGAAATCCTGTGACAATCCAGCACCCATATAGGATGAGTCTCCCTAACCAGAAACTCCGAAATCCACAACTTTTTGAGTGCCGACGTGACGCTCAAAGAAATGTTGATTGGAGCAGCTCAGATTCTGGATTTTTGAATTCAGGATGCTCAACCAGCAAGTGCAATACAAATATTCAAAAATCCAAAAATGCAAAAAAATCTGAGACACTTCTGATTCCAAGCAGTTTGGATGAGGGATATTCAACCTGCATTTTTTTTTTTCCTCTAATGAAGGAAATTAAAAATGAGGACCGAGCAAAGTCATTCAATCCATACTAAAGTCATTCAATAGTTTAATTAGTACCCATTTAAAGTTAAGTGCTACCCGCAGATATTTAAAAGGATGAACACATACATGCCTATAATCCCAGAACTTTGGAAGGCCGAGATGGGAGGATCACCTGATGTCAGGAGTTCAAGACCAGCACGGCTAGCATGGTGAAACTCCATCTCTACTAAAAATGCAAAAATTAACCAGGCATGGTGGTGCACACCTGTTATCCCAGCTACTCGGGGGGCTGAAGCACGAGAATCGCTTGAACCTGGGGGGAGCACGTTGCAGTGAGCCAAGATCACACCACTGTACTCCAGCCTGGATGACAAAGCAATACTCTGTCTCAAAAAAAAAAAAGAAAAAAGAAAATTAATTTAAATTGTGTTTTCACATGCAGCCCATGTTCCCATAACACAAGCCCTGCTCTGTGCTCCAAGGGCACACAGGGTGCCCCTTTATCTTAATACTCACCATATTCCATGGCAGCCATTGGCACATGTCTGTCCATCACACTAGACTTCCTGTGCATGAGGCAGGGATCATATATTATTACCTTTCTGTCCCCAATGTCTGGCCTAGAAGACACTCAGTAAATGATTACTGAACTAAGTCAGTTACTAAGACATGTTAAACTTGTATTAACAAAAATGTCTGGCCTAGAAGACACTCAGTAAATGATTACTGAACTGAGTCAGTTACTGAGACATGTTAAACTTGTATTAACAAAAATGTCTGGCCTAGAAGACACTCAGTAAGTGATTACTGAACTAAGTCAGTTACTAAGACATGTTAAACTTGTATTAACAAAATTGATTCAATAAGTTTGCCAATGCAGCGTTCATACCACACAGCTTAAATCTCAACCTGCGGATTTATCTTGTGTTCTGCTAGATTATCACCTATTAACATTCAGGAGGCACCTAGTATGTGCTAGGCATTACTAATTGCTGGGGACCTAGCAGTGACAAAACAACATTCCTTGTTCGAAGAGGAGTTCTAATAGAAAGAGGAATAGAAGGAACAGGCTAGATTGATGAGAGAGCTAAGAAAAGGACAGGCTGCCATGGGAAGCACCTGGTCTTGTCTGGATGGTACATAGTTAACGAAGTCTGAGTGCTTCATATGGCATAAGATCATCTCCTCCAAAGAAGCGAATGAAGCTTTGATTCCCCAGTACCGGAAGTCACCATAAAGATGCACACAGCCACATGCTTAGTGTAGGAAGTGAAACCAACCAACCAAACAAAGCTCCAACTTCCAGAGGCAACAGTCCAATTATGAAATCCTCTGGCTACGTTCAATTGAAATTCAAGGTATTCAAGAGGCTAATATTTAAGTGATAAATTAACCCAACCACTTAAAACTAAACTAGTCTTTGGTTCAAGGCGTAAGGGTATATACTACCTTTACAAATTTATTAGCTCTTAATATTTACATTTAAATATGATGATGATGGTGTAATAATAACTTTACTGAGTAGTTACTATGTGTTAGGCACCAAACTAAGCACTTTACACACACATTTGCACAATCCTGTGAGATGATAATGACTCCTTGTCATCCCATTTCATAGCTGAAAGTCAGGTTTATATAAGCTTAAAAACTTGCCCCAGATGACACAGCTAGTTAGCAAGACGCAGGCAGCCTGACTCCATAGGCCTTGTTTAAAGAAGGAATATTTATAAACTGTCCAGCACAGCAGTGGTACAAACAAGAGTTCAATAAATGCCTAAAGAGTACTTCATACCCAAAATTGTTTCCCGCCAATCAAACTACACTTACTCTGGTTCTGCATAACCAACTGTCAAATCATTGTTCCATGAAGAAAAGGTGGAACGGGTAGAGATCAGAATAGAGTGAATAACTGGTAAATATACTTCATGGCAGGTAGTAACAGGAGGTGGCATTTAGGCTATTTCCACATTTGTTTGCATAACACTTTTTTTCACAGTTCTAAAGCACAAGAACCATTCTAAGCTGGTGAAAGCATAAGGCATGTCTATGATCCAGGACTCCAATTCACTGTGGATCAGTGGATCTCAACCTTTATGGTATATCGGTTTTTAACAGCACTATAGCTGCCCAGGCTCCATTCCTGCAGATTCTATTTCAACTGGTCTGGAGTAAGCACGCATGCTTTTTTCACAGCCCCCCAGATGCAGCTAGGTTTGCAAACCACTATCCAAGATGTTCTCACACTTCCGCTCAGTTCAACACACACTCACTGAGATTCTAAGCACTACGAATCGGGCTAAGTTAACAAGTCAGGCTCGACTCCCTAATAATATTGGCAAAGAAACCAATATCAGAGATTTATTCCAGTCCAAACCAAATAAATTGCCGGGTGAAAAAAATGCCCAGGCAAAGTTTGCCACACAAAACAACTTCCTGTATCTTCCCGGTCCGTAGCCTAGAGACTGACTCTGAGCCATGAGAATTCAGAATCAGGGGAAAATGCCAGTCTGAGGCATCTGCCACACTCCTAACACACCCCCAAAAGCGCCCAGCTACATTTCACATCCACTGTCCTAACAGGGGTCGAAATAGGGAAGAGCAGTGCAATACAGAAAACAGAGCCTGCTGGGCGCCAAAAGTCTGGGGAATTCCAGTCCTAGCCCTGCTACCAATCGGTCTGGCCACTTCTCTCTGGTCCTGGTGTGGCCAACAGTTACGCGAGAGGGTGAGGCATAAAACCACAGATGTCAGGCAAGCTCCAGAATCCAAAATACATAGAAATTAAAAAGCATTAAGGTGATATCAAGGAATATATGCCATCAACCAGAAAAGTAACTGAAGTATTCCTTTTCCCATTCATAAGAAATCAAATGTGGAAGCAGAAAACTGAGCAATCAGCCTACCAAGTTGACTGGGGCAACAGAATACACTCAGGGATTCTGTTCAAAACAGCGGGGGTGACAGGCCAAAAGGAGAATGGCAGAGCGTCCCTCTCTCCTCTGTCCACCCATGCCACCAGCACGTGAGTGCGTCCACACGCAGCGCCCAGTCTCCTGTTCCACTGACGCCAGCGTCCACTCATCGCAAGCCTACTAAGTGCCACATCTGCTATGATGCTCCCTCATCTCATCACCATAGACATCCCTGCTGGAGGTGAGTATGTGACAGACGAAAATCACGGAGGCCTAGGGAGGTTGAGACCCGCATTCCCACTGCGGTGAGGGCGTGCTTGAGAGGGACCCCACGGCTGGGCTCTCCATGCTGCTCTCCTCTGTAACCACTCCCAGAGCAGAGGAGCAAGGGGGAATTTTCTTCCTCTCACTATTTTCAGCCCCTTGGCTGACCCAGCATTCCCCAGAAAGCTATCGAGTCCTGACAGCTCTGAGGCCACAAAGCCATAAACGCAGGGGACACACAGCCCATCTGTCTCTAACGGGTCTTTTACTTGTCATGCTGGTCATTTCTAAGAGCAGATGGGTTAAGAAACACTTGGCAAGTTACCACGAAATGACCCCTCCACTCCTCCCTGGGGGAAGGCTGACTAGCGAGCAGTCAGGCCGGCTTTCTTCCCCCACTCCCTGCATTCCTGGCCCTACGGAACCACAGACAATTCCACCAAATATAGGCAGGAGACAGCCACCACCTTCCTACAGCTGGAGGGGGGAAGGGTCCTCTCGGGCCTTTCTAACTGCATGAAATCCCGTACTGACCCGGGCCTCACCCATGTTGCAGGCATGTACAACACAGGTGCCCAGTGGTATCATCAGGCAGAACTATGAATGTGCTTTCCATCGTTTTCATACAATGTTTCCAGAACCGCTATTCACACAGCTCCACTTCTCACACATACGACGTGCTTCACGGATTACATAGCATTTTCACCATGCTCCTCATCCGCTCCTCCCAGCAGCCTTGTGTGATCCCTTCAGTATGCTTCCTCATCTCCATTTCTAAGAAATGGTGTTTCTGAGGTTATGAAACCAAAACTTTCCCAAGAACATCCAGCTGGTGTTAGAACCAGGATATGAGGGCTTCTGATTCTACAACCAGTATTTGTGCCAATATTCCACATGGGCCCCTCCAGGGATTTCTGCCTGATCTTAAAATGCAGACAGCAAATCCATCTCTCTAGAGTTCTGGGGTTCCCTATAGACAAGAAGTAAAACTTCTAACAGAAAGCTTATACTTATTTGGAAGGCTACCTGGGATATTCCTTTTAAGTTAGTTTGTTCATGTTTTGGAAAGATTGTTCCAATGGCAATGCGGGGCATGAAGTGTAGAAAGGATTCCATGATGAGGCAGAGAAAAAATTCGATGGCTCTTACAACAGTGCAAATGAGGCATGAGGCGCAACCAGAAAGGACAGAGGGAAAATGCATTGGAAAGAAATGCAAAATGAAGTCCACTCAGACCCAGGATGGAAAAAAGGGGATTAAGCATGATAGTGGTTTCTAGTTTGAAAGACTGATGAACAACGATGTCATTAACTACTGCAGAGTGGTATCTGGGGCCTGGGTGCACCAGTTTGTTTAACCATTCACCTGCTGAACAGTCTCCGGGCTGTTTCCAGTTTCTAGCCTTTATAAATAATGCTGATATGAACAGATACATAAAGGCTTTTGTGTGAACATAAGTCTTCATTTCTCTGGGATAACTGCCCATGAATGTGAGTGCTGCATCCTATGGCAATTGCACATTTAGTTTTTTCAGAAACTGTCAGCTGTTTTCCAGAATGGCTGTACCATCTTCCATTCCCACCAGCCAAGTGTGAGTGATCCCGTTTCCTTGCATCCTCACCAGCATTGGTCTTGTTACTACTTTTTATTTTAGGCATTCTGATAGGTGTATAGTGATGTGGCTTTAGTGTGCATTTTTCTGATGGCTCATGATGTTGAACATCCTTTCATGTGCTTATATGTTATCTGAAATGTCTCTTCAGGTCTTTTATTCATTTTCAAAGTAGATGATGTGGTTTCACTGCTGAATTTTGGTAGTTCTATATATATTTTAGATATGAGTCCTTCATCAGACATCTGGTTTGCAAATAGTTTCTCCCAGTCTCTAGCTTCTCTTTTCATCTTTATTTTGCACTGTACATTTTAGTCCATGATCCATTTTGAGTTAATTTTTGTACGAGGTATAAGGTTTAGATCAGAGTTCAGGTTTTTTTCCTATGAATAATCAGGTAGCCATTAACTTTTTTTAAGAGACAAGGTCTCACTCTGTCACCCAGGCTGGAATGCAATGACAAGAACAGAGCTCACTGCAGCTTTGACTCCTGGGCTCAAGTTATCCTCCTGCCTCAGCCTCCTGGAGTAGCTGAGACCACAGGCAGGTGCCACCACGACCAGTAAATTTTTTTAGTTCTTGTAGAGACAGGGTCTTGAGCCATGTTCCCAGGCTGGTGTGGAACTCCTAGGCTAAAGTCATCATCCCACTTATATGGGGCCAGGCAGTGGCACATGACTGTAATCACAACACTTTGGGAGAATGAAGCAGGAGAATCACTTAAACCCAGGTATTCCAGACTGGCCTGAGCAACAGAGGGAGGCCCTGTCTCTGCAAAAAATTTTAAACATTAGCTGGGCATGGTGTTGTACACCTGTGGTCTCAGCTACTTGGGAGGCTGAGGTGGGAGGATCTCTCGAGCCTATGAGGCTGAGGCTGTAGTGAGCCATGATCGCACCACTACATTCCAGCCTGGGAGAAAGTGAGACGCTGTCTCAAAAAAACAAACAAACAAACAAACAAACAAACAAAAAATGTTAGAGCATCACTCATATTAGACAGGTATTGTCTTTTTGAAAATTTAATTACAGTTATATAATAGACATGTAAAATGTCCACTTTGAAAGCTTGAAAAATATATAACTCTAAGTATTCTTACCTTAAAATTCTGATTCCTGCCTAAGATATTGCATACTGTTTACATAAGTATCACAATGCCTGGAGAACAACTAAAAATGTGTACGAGGGAGAAAAATGAGCATGTATGCCTATTAATTAAGGTATATTTCCCCCTCATTACACAAAAAGTCATCACGGCAAACCCCTGTGACTGTATCTAAAGCAAGCCTACAGTTTTACTTCTCTGTATAATAAAATGCAAGGCTAAAATTCAAATACTAAACATTTCCTGAAGCCAAGGGCAGTTTACTTAAAATAAATGCCCCGGGTCTATATCAAAAATATGAAAAAGCTAGCTACTTAGCCATTGCAATCTAAGTTCAGCTTTTTCTTTTTTAATTGACACATAATTGTGCACTCTACATATGTATGGAGTACACATAGTGATGTTATAATACATGTAATGTATGTGATCAGCGTAATTAGCATATCCACCATCTCAAGCATTTATCATTTCTTTGTGTTGGTAACGTTCAATACCCTTCCTCCGATTATCTGGAACTATATATTGTTTTTTTTGTTTTTGTTTTTTGTTTTTTTTTGAGACAAAGTCTTGCTCTGTTGCCCAGGCTGGAGTGCAGTGGTGTGATCTCAGCTTACTGCAACATCTGCTTCCCAGGTTCAAGCTATTCTCCTGCCTCCGCTTCCCTGGTAGCTGGGGTTACAGGCACCCACCACTATGCCCGGCTAATTTTTGTATTTTTAGTAGAGATGGGGTTTCACCACATTGGCCAGGCTGCTCTCAAACTCCTGACTTCAGGTGATCCACCCACCTCAGCCTCCCAAAGTGCTAGGATTACATACATGAGCCATGGTGCCCAGCCTGAAACTATATATTCTTGTTAACTATAGTCGTCCTATGTTATAAAACACTAGAACTTACTCCTATCCAGCTCTAATTTTGCATCCTTTAACAAATTTCTCCCTATCTCCCTCTTCCCCCACCCTTCCAACGCTCTAGGATCCTCTGTCTACTTTCAACTTCCATGAGATCCACTCCTTTTGCCTTCCACATAAGAGAATATATGCTGTGTAACTTTCTGTCCCTGGCTTATTTCACATAATATCTTCCAGTTCCATCCACATTGTTGAGAATAACAGGACTTCATCCTGTGTTATGGCTGACTAGTACTCCACTGTGTATAAAGACCACATTTTCTCTATCCATCATCTGCTGTTGGACACCGAGGCTGATTCCATACCTTGGCTATGGTGAACAGTGCTGCAGGAAACACAGAGGTGTGGATGCCCCTCCAACACTGATTTCCTTTTCTTTGGGTATCTACACTGTAGTGGGACTGCTGGATCACACTGTAATTTCATTTGCAGTTTTCTGAGGGACTTCCATACTGTTTGCCATAGTGGGTGCCCTAGCTTACTCTTACTCTTTTTCATTTTTCTCTTTGAGACAGAGTCTCACTGTTGCCCAAGCTGGAGTATAGTGGTGCAATCTCGGCTCGCTCACTGTAGCATCCGCCTCCCGGGTTCCAGTGGTTCTCATGCCTCGGCCTCCTGAGTAGCGGGCATTACAGGCGCCTGCCACTGCACCTGGCAAATTTTTGTATTTTTTAGTAGAGATGCGGTTTCACCACGTTGGCCAGGCTGGTCTTGAACTCCTGGCCTCAAGTGATCCGCCCACCTCAGTCGCCCAACAGTGCTGGGATTACAGGTGTGATCCACCATGCCCAGATAATTTTTGTGTTTTTAGTAGAGACGGGGTTTCACCATGTTGGCCAAGCTGGTTTCAAACTCCTGACATCAGGTGATCTGCCCATCTCGGCCTCCCAAAGTGCTGGGATGTCCGCGTGCACCCCGCGCCCAGCCAGCTGCTCTAGTTTACACCCCCCTACACCCTGTAAGAGCTCCCTTGTCTCCATATCCTTGCCAGCACTTGTTATTTTTTGTCTTTTTGATAATACCCATCCTAATCGGTGAGATGATACCTCACTGCGGTTTTGATTTGCATTTCTCTGATTGTAAGTGATACTGAACATTTTTTTCACATATTTTTTGGCCATTTGTATGTCTTCTTTCAAGAAATGTCTGTTCGGTTGGGTGTGGTGACACAAACCTGTAAGCCCAGCACTCAGAACGCTAAGGCAGGAGGACAGCTTGAGCCTAGACCAGCCTAGGCAGCAGAGCAAAACCCTAGCTCAAAAAGAAAAAAAAAAAAAAAAAAAAAGAAATATCTGTGTCTGTTCAGCTTTTTGACCTCCAAAAATTAAGAGCCCATTTTGGAATCGGACGACCTGCCTGATTCAGAGACAATCTGTGTTTGGTTCTACTCTGCTACTTCCTATGTGACTTTGGGAAGTTCCCTTAGCCACTTTGAGCTCAACTTCCTCAACATTAACCAGGAATAAGTACCACCTGCCTCTGCTGGTTAACGCTGAGGACTGAAAGGAGAACCTCAACGCCACTTGACGATGCTGCCTGGCGGAAGCCCCTCAATGCGGGACTGGTAGGATCATCTGAAGCTAAGTACAACTTTCCTTTCCACTGTCCTAGGCTCACTCTGCATGCGATTAGAAAGGAATAGCGAATAAAGGAAACCAAAATAATTGCTTAATTTTTAATAAGAAATTTTTAAAAAGTGGGGGTGGTGGCAAAATAGGAGGGAGAGGAGGGGAAGGAAAAAGCAGCCAGTCCCAAATTCTAGTCCAGGGCTCATCCCCGGCCTCCTCACTCAGGCAATCACCAGTCCCCACCTCCTGGGGAGGGGTACTTTCTCCGCTGGATTCACCTACAGGGAAGGCACTGCCACAGGTGTTCAGAAACCAGGAGCACCTTGAAATGGGCAATGTGCTTTGGGTAGGAGACCTACAATTTACCCAAAGAAACCACGGCACAAAAGTGACCCACATAGGAGGGACCAATGGCTGTAAATACTTGGTGGCAAAAACTGATGTCATACCGTCTGTAAAGGAGACACACACCCAAATAAAATTTGCCAAAATAGCATGAAAAAAATTCAGCAGACATCCAGTGCCATTCTGTTACTGAAATATGTATATCCCAAAGCCAGGGACCTCTCTGGAACACTGTCTTTATTTCCACGTTTCATGGAAGATGTTTGAGTGCACTCACGTGTGTCTCAACAAACCTCCAGTCCCTGCTCTAAACCCTGTGACTCCTCAGCAAAACCCAAAAACAAGTATCAGTTTTCCTTCCAAATGGGAAATTTCCTGACCTAGCGAAACCAGCATCAAATCCACTTATTATGAGATAGCTGATTACAGGCAAAGCCCTCTAGTCCAGGATGACTCCCCTCCTGCAGGAGCGGGAAGGATGGGCATAGCACTGGCCTTCCAGACCACATCTCCAGGCAGTTTGAAACCATGGCTGCTCAGGTGAGCCATGATAAAAATCAAAACCAAGTATCTCTGAAAAGTGTGCATGTCAAGACCCAGACCTCGGACCAGACTCAGCAGAAATGGATGTTGCAAGGTTTGTTCAGAGACCTCCTCTCCATACCCCCTCTCCCCGGGACCTCCCTCCTTGCACTAGCGGTCCAGGGCCAATGGACCGCTCCCTTACCTCTAGCCCAGTGCATTTTCAGGACCAGCTCCCAGACTGTACCAGACCCTGAAATGTATTCGCTGAATGCACTATTTCTTGAAATGATCATAAATCACCTGATTATAGCAACAATTGTTTTAAAAGTGTTCTCTCTCTCTCAGGAATCATGCCATGAGTTTGAGCAAGCAGCTTTGCTTCTCTCTACTGCAATTCTATCATTTGCAAAATGTTAACAATTACTGTGTTCACCCATAGCATTGTTGTAAAAAGCCTTAAGACCCACTTCATGTAGCCTGCCCGGAGCACAGACCCTGTCACATGGTAAATGCCCACTGAAGGTGAGTTATCTGTAGCTATTATTACCTGCCCCTCCAGCGAACAAAAGGAGTCGATCAGGTCTCATCGTATCACCATGAAAGGATGTCCATGTAGACTGTGCAGTGGGAGTAGGGGAACTCAATGTTTATCAGGTACTATTTTGTTTTTTACGAAGTGTACATATGTATTTGTAGGTGCACTGGAAAAGATCTGGAAGGAAATACACCCAGTGTTAATAGTGACTACCCCAAAGACACATTCATCCAAACACACAACAGAAAAACACTCACTATCTTTCTGTCTTCCATATCATTTGAACTATTTTCAATAAGCATCTATGGCTTTTGTAAAGTTTTTGAAAGCAATTTATTGCATTTTTTTCTGGAGAAACAAGCAGGAGCACGAAAAAGGTGGAAACAGAAGGTAAAATGGAATGGGACTCAATGGAATTGAGTCCCAGCCAGGCTCAGCAGGCACACGAACCACACACCTCTCACTACAACTCAACACCAGCTCTCTCTTCTCTTGGTCCAATGGCCCAAGACTTAGAGATAAAATGTTTATTGTGATCACATCAATCACACCAAGGAACTTGGAACCACCCTTTCAAACTCCTCTCGTTGTGTGTACCTGCCCAGGGCTGTTAGCTTTCCTCCTGTGTCTTTGGCTGGCCTGTAATCCCCTAGCAGTGGAAATGCATCCTGACACTTAGCCATCATCCCCGCAACACTCAGCACCGCATAGAGACCAGGGCAGTGATGCCCACTCGGACTGCGATTCACTTATAAAGCAAAGGACCAGGGGCCAGATGCGACTTGTCTTTGGTAACTCACCAGCTGTTGCTTGAACCAGAACAAAGCCAGGTCTCCTGATGCCCAGAAAAGAGCTAGTGCCTGTACCGCTAGAAAAGTGGTGAAAATGTTTTGCTTGCTGTGAAAAGACGCACTACTGGAGAAGATGGGTGCAACTTCTCATGGAGCCACTCAGCCCAGATCACCAGGAAACAGGGCTGCCGGATGACACACTAAGCCCAGATCACCAGGAAACAGGACTGCCATATGAGACACTAAGCCCATCCACTGGAAAGGAAATCTGGCTGGGCAGTAGAAGGAAATTCACACAGGTTACCCCAGCCCAACGGCAGGAACAACATGAAGAAAACAAAAAATAACTGACTGGAAAGCCATAGCCTGGCTAGCAAATTCAAAACAGAGCCACAATCCTAGCAGCACATATCACTGCAACACAGAGCTTCAGTCAGTGTGCTCACACTTTAAGTAGAAAGGTAAAATGTCCATGTTTTTGGAACAAAGGGCTATTTTTATGTGTGTGTGTGATGTCAGAACAAACTGTTGGCAAGGAAATAGAAATAGGCGCCCTTACACATTGACAGTGAGATAACAGTATGGCCCTAACAGAAGGGAATCGAGCAACACCCATCAACATTTAAAATGTGCAGAACCCTGAATCCCACAATTCCATTTCTAGCAATGCATCCTATGAACATATTGATGCAAATATGGAAGAATTACGTACAACTCAGCATTGATTAATCCAAACGGTTGGGAATAACCTAAATATTTACCAGTGGGGAACTGATGGAGAACACTGTTTATCTTATGCCAACATCTGTGTTTTAAAAAGAAGATACATAGGCTGGGTGCAGTCGCTCACACATGTAATCCCAGAACCTTGAGAGGCTGAGGCAGGTGGATCAAGAAGCCAAGATATCCAGACCATCCTGGCCAACACGGTGAAACCCCGTCTCTACTAAAAATACAAAAATAATCTGGGCATAGTGGCGCGCGCCTGTAGTCCCAGCTACACAGGAGGTTGAGGCAGGAGAATCGCTTGAACCCAGGAGGTGGAGGTTGCAGTGAGCTGAGATCACGCCAGCCTGGTGACAGAGCAAGACTCCATCTTGGAAAAACAAACAAGCAAGCAAACAAACAAAACTGGCAACAGTGGTCACAGAGCAGTGATGGGAGTAGGACTGCCTTTCACTCTCCAGGACCTTTTGAATGTCGCTCATATTACATACTCAAAATATATGACTACAGTAAATATTTTCAGAGTAACTATGAAAAACTGGGGAAATAATAATATCTAACACACAGGACTGCTGCATAATTAAAGGATGAAAAACATTAATCACTATCAGAGTTCAAAGGAAGAAAGATTAATTCTAGCTTGGATGTCAGAGCGGGGATCATGTAAAGGAAGTGAGTATTTCAAGTCTTGAAGGATGGAGAAGATTTAAAGAGGCAGAAGTGTGGAGATGATGTCCCAGATGGAGATAAGAACATAGGCGAAGACGATGTCCCAGACGGAAATAAGAACACAGGTGAAGACGATGTCCCAGATGGAGATAAGTACATAGGCAAAGACGATGTCCCAGACGGAAATAAGAACACAGGTGAAGACGATGTCCCAGATGGAGATAAGAACATAGGCAAAGAAGATGAAGAGATGAGAAGGTATAAATTCTAAATGCAGCTCTCAGGCTGGGCTTCAGAACAGCGCTTAGGCAACAAGTTGGAATGCAAGGCTGATGGCGGGAATGGAAACACTGAAACCCAACTTGCATATCACGCCCAGATCATGAGCCTTGAATGCCAAGCCAGGGAACCCGTCCTTGATCTTAACAACAAAAAATCACTGGGCTGGGCGTGTGGCTCACGCCTGTAATCCAGTGCTTTGAGAGGCTGAGGTGAGAGGACTGCTTGAGGCCAGGAGTTTGAAACCACTCTGGACAACACAGCAAGACTCTGACCTTACAAAAAATTTAAAAATTAGCTAGGCAGTGCTGGGATTACAGGTGTGAGCCACCACACCCGGCCTGGTTTCTCTACTTCTAAGGGCACTAATCCTGTCAGACCAGGGCCCACGCTCATGACCTCATCTAACCCTAATCACCTCTCAAAGGTCCTATCCCCTAATACCATCACACTGGCAGTTAGGGCTCCAGTACAAGAATCTGGAGGGGACATTAACATTCAGTTTATAACAATGTCTTTTCAATCCTGTTGAAAAAAACAACCAAATGAGTAGGCAAAGAAGTACCTTATATGTAAACAAGTCAGAACTTTTCATATTTCTGCGAACACATTAAGGTCAATTTAAAATGTCTGATAACAAGAGTCAGAAGCAGAGATAAATGAAAGTTAGTTACTCTGCATTTTAGGCCCACCTTGAGTTGTCTTCCAATGACATTGTGGCACAAAGAACACTGCTTTCTATTCCTGGTTTTGCCACCAAAGAAGCTGGAACATTTCCCTGTATTTCTGTTTATCTTGAAAATCACTGGGCTGACCTAGCAGACCTCCAAGGTCCCTTCCATTCACAAATTCCACAAATAACTTCCTACCAACAGAGGCTACACAAATAAACTACACTGACGAAGGGGAAAGCTAACACTAGCAAACAATGAGATGCACACAAGACAAGACGTATAGAGAAGTGGATCAACCACAAACTGGTGGACGATGAGCCGGCGGGCGATAAAAACACATTCCCTAACGATGGACAGACAGGAAATGGCGCTGAGGTAGTATTGTTGAAGATTTCCTATTTTACAACTTCAAGATAAATGGCCCAATTGTTTATATTCATTCTGATTAAATGTGAACGTGAAAACTTCCTCCAGGGGACACAGACATCTAAAAAGTTCCCAATGTATCCAATTTGTCATTTGATATTTTTACTGACAAGAAAAATGAGGGACTGAATATACAAACAGAACATGCCTGATCATATGTATAAAGACAGAACTCAGACCACAACCTGTAGCTGCCCACCCAGGAAACCAATCCCCTATCTACAGTAAACAGCTAGGAGGCCAGCCAGGCTAGCACATGAGACAGGAAGCCAGACTGCTCTCTCTCCACAACCCAGAAACTAAACCACGATTCTGTCCGTGGCCAGGACTTGACTCAAAACTGACAGCCACCCTAATTTTGGCCCCTATTTCCATTTAGGATAATTCAAAGAAAGCCAAATACACCCCTAACGAATCACATAGGACACCCCACTTCTGCACAGCCGCCTCCAGCCCCCACAACAGCCTCCACTGAGAGCCATTCTTTTCCATCCTGAAGCTTCCCCACTCCTCATCTGCCACTCACTTGCATGTCAGTCTCTGCCACACGCAAGTGATGGTGCCGACTCCCTTGCCACAGCAGCTCTGAGAAAGTCATCTCTGCCTGTCTCATGTGGGCGGCCTTCCTTTATTTCCCCCAAAGAATAAGTCTTAAATGAGGGGCTTCTCTCTCTATGGCCCAGCTACACAATTCAGAAGCCCAGCATGGCAATTCCAAGCCTGGAAAGACCATACACCCCTCAGGTCTTCTTTCCACAAAACACAACTTCCTTGAGTTCTTCAGTCACTCCCCACTAACCGGGGAAGGAACCATGTGTTATGGAAAGATCAAGGGCTTTGAAGTCAAACTTCTGAGTTCATCAAGTACTTCATCTTTCCACTTAAATTACATGGCCCTGCCCAGGCGTGGTGGCTCACACCTGTAATCCCAGCACTTTGGGAGGCCGAGTTGGGCGGATCACCCAAGGTTGGGAGTTCAAGACCAGCCTAACCAACATGGAAAAACCCCGTCCCTACTAAAAATATGAAATCAGCCTGGTGTGGTGGCTCATGCCTGTCATCCCAGCTACTCGGGAGGCTGAGGCAGGAGAATCACTTGAACTTGGGAAGCAGAGGTTGTGGTGAGCCAAGATCACGCCATTGCACTCCAGCCTAGACAAGAAGAGCAAAACTCTGTCTCAAAAAAAAAAAAAAAAAAAAAAAAAAAAACAAATGACGTGACCTTGAACAATTTTCTTAACTTCTCTAAGCTTCTATCTTCATCTTCAATAAAATAATTTTACCTCTAAGATTGCATTAAATGGAATCCCACATGTAAAACAGCTGACAAATATTAGGGGCCCAACAGCTGTGTGCTCCTACTGCTGCCCCACTTTACCCCAAGGGAGAAGTGCAAGATGTCCAGAAAAAGCCTGTTGATCCCTACACCTCAGCATCCTGTGTTCACACAAGGCGCAGTGGCATCCAGACTTACCTGGGTCACCCAAAGACAAGCCATGTTTTGATTTGTCAACTTAGGTACACATGGCTTCTAACGTTCACCATATATGATCCATAATTTAGAAGAGATTTTCCTACACTACCCCGCGGTTCTATTTTAGCAGACTTAGATGTGCCATAATAGCTCACTCTCTTAAGCCCTCTTCAGTATCAAAAACAAAACTTTAATCTGTAACACAGTTATCAGCCGTGAAAGTGGAAAAGGTACCTATGAGTCAAAATGACCCTCTGCCCCACTCCACCCCACCCTACAAAAAGCTGTTCAGGAGTATTTGGGCTGCTTATGAGAATGCTGTCTGTATTCCCAGGAACAGACAAACGCCTACCCTGGTTAGAAGCTGCACTGCTCAGCCTCCAGGGTAGAAAGCTCCCCACACCCTCTACCCAAGGAGAAGAGAAGCAAATGGGGTGGCCAGGGGGTGGCCAGGCTCCAGGACGTGGACTGTTTAGTGTGGTTTCTGCAGTCCAGGTCACCGCCATGGGTGAAGCTTTTCCTTCCTTCTTTTCCAACCAAGTGGCCAAGGTCCTACGGCTGCTGTAGGGCCTCTTCCCCAGGATGAGACAGCCCAGCCATTCCCCTTCCCTCTTTTTTTTTTTTTGAGATGGAGTCTCACTCTGTCACCCAATCTGCACTGCAGTGGTGCAGTCTTAGCTCACTGCCACCTCTGCCTCCCGGGTTCAAACAATTCTCCTGCCTCAGCCTCCCTGGTAGCTGGAGTTACAGGCGCCCAGCACCACACCCAGTTAATTTTTATATTTTTAGTACAGATGGAGTTTCAACTTGTTGGCCAGGCTGCTCTCGAACTCCCGACCTCAGGTGATCCACCTGCCTCGGCCTCCCAAAGTGCTGGGATTACAGGCATGAGCCACCGCATCTGGCCGAGTCAGCCCAGCCATCTTGACTTTTTGTTCTGGCAAAATTACTCTCTTCCACGTCTGCCTTCCAAGTAGCTAAATCAGAGATCTGGCCTTGGGGCAGGCTTGAAGAACCCCTGTTTTTTGGTCCTCAAGAGCTCCTACCAGGGTCTGGGACAATTCCAAGACTTGTGTTCTTAAAGAGGAAAGAAACCTCACATACACGGCTCTCGCAGAGCTCAGGCAGAGCTCAGGCAAGGCTTGGGAGGTGGCCCTAAGGTTTGGGTGTGCCATCTATGATCACAGCTAAGAGATCTGAAGCCAGCTGTCTGGGTTCCAACCTCAATTCCAACAGCACTGGCTGTGTGATGTTAGACAACGTCCCCAGCCTCTCTGTGGTTCAGTTTCCTCACTGTAAAAGGGACACAACAATAGAGCTTCTCTAAAAATTAAGTGAATTGGTGCATATAAGGTATTCAGAACAATGCTTGGCACATGGGGGAGTTCAATAGACACGTAATGAACAGAGTAACTTAGCAATTAGTAAATATACTCATCCAGGACAGGCGCGGTGGCTCACGCCTGTAATTCCAAAACTTTGGGAGGCTGAGGCGAGAGGATCACTTGAGCCCAGGAGTTTGAGACTAGCATGGGCAACACAGCAATATTCCATCTCTAAAAATGTGTTTCTGTAACATATATGTCTATATAGACTCATATATTCACAGTGTATTTATAATACACAAAATAGCGGAATACAGACTTAACTATTCACAATGGTTACTTCTAGAGAAGGGGAAATGCAAATTTCAGCTTTTTATGCTACACATATATTCTTGTATCATCTGAAATATTTAAGCAAATTGTATGTATAAATTTGCCCCAAAACACATAGCAGAACAATGTAGTTTTGACTCAAAAATCTTCAAATCATGATGGAATTATCCTGTGAAAGTAAAGTTATAGAGATGAAAAGTCTCCCTCCAGCCTAAATGCTCTTTCATATGACCTATATTACACACACCAATGCAGAAGCCCCAATCCTTTCCCCACTGTCATAAGAATTTTTCAGTGAACTGTATTCCCCTTTACAAACTAGATGATAGTTAGAGTTACCAGGCAAGAACGTGGATCCAGTTCTGCTTTTTCAAAGCCCAATGTTCCTCACATAATAGCAATGCATTCTTCAACCGGTCAACTGCCCCCAACACCTGAGCTCTCTGTTGTACACAACTCAGCGAGGCCTGGGAGAAAGCAGGTGCAAATTTCACTTACTCAGTAACAACACATCCCACCTGATTCCTCTGCTGGGCTAGTTCTCAAGTCATCTTTTTCTAAGCTTTCATTCGGCTCTACCACATGTACCTAGGCTGGGTAAAATACTTTACCAGGTTTTTTTTTTTTTTTGAGATGGAGTTTCACTCTCTAGCCCAGGCTGGAGTGCAGTGACACCATCTCGGTTCACTGTAACCTCCACCTCCCGGGTTCAAACGATTCTCCTGCTTCAGCCTCTCAAGTAGCTGGGACTACAGGCACACCCAGGACTACCACCACACCCAGCTAATTTTTGTATTTTTAGCAAAGATGGGGTTTCACCATATTGGCCAGGCTGGTCTCAAACTCCTGACCTCATGATCTGCCCGCCTTGGCCTCCCAAAGTGCTGGGAATACAGGCGTAAGTCACCGCACCTGGCCTACTTTACCAGTTTTATTCCTGAATTAAACCTGTTATTACTATCAATAATGTCAATCAGTGCCATTTCATTCACCGTATGACACACACACACAAAGCACTCCATACTCGCTCCACCTATCTGCTTTTCTGCAATGGCCACAGTGTTCCCCATCTTACATGAGAGGCACACACAAAGACAATGACTTCTCCAAGGTTTTGTAATTCACAATCAGTGGCAGAACCAACATGACCAACCACGTCTGGCCAAGGCCTGTGTTTCAGCCACACCATCTGGTTGCTGCCCCAAGGCTCAATGGGCAAGTAACAGATCACTCCGATTGCAGAGGCTTCAGAAATGCCTTCCACCATGGTACAATGGACGGTTCGCTCTCAGAAGGGGAGGCAGGGGTGGAATCAGCACACAGTTCTGCTAGGTTTCTCATGCAGGGCACAGACTATGTATTTTGTGCCTTGCTTTGCAGTTGAAATGTCTCCTGCCCCCTGTACAACAGCTTTCTTTGTCCTCTCCACATAAAAGTACAACTGAGTTCCTCAGGGGAAGGCAGTGATCACTGCCCTGTGCAACACCTGACTGATGTCCAAACAAGTGGACACACAGGCTCTTCTCTTATGGCCCAGGCTGCCCCCATCTGCTAAGCATCAACAATTACACATAGGATTTGCAGAACATGAATGACATGGAGGTGACTGCTTTATCTCTGTTGAAAACTTACTGCACTCTCTTAAAAAAGGGAATTCAGGAAAAACTGAACATTTGAGGCTGGCTGGCTGTAATCTTCAGCTGCTGAGAAAGCCTCAGCTGCTCGGTTCCACTGTGGAAATCCAACTCCTCCCTCAAAGTCCAACTCAAGTACACCTCCTCTGCGGTGACTGCCCCTTCCTCCCTTTCACAAGCATGTGTTCTCTCTGCAGTCCCAGAGCATTCTATCGCCACCTCTGGAGCCACACTGTCCCAGCCTACAGCCAGCTCAGCGCACAGCTGCCTCTCCCTTTGTGTACCTGCAGGCCCCACCTGGGCTGGAAGGCTGCCTCCTTCTCCTCCGCACAGAGGCGGCACTCAGGAACTACTGAATGAGGGAGGGAGTGGATGAGCAAGATCAGCCAAGGGCTACAGGGAGTGACCTGCAGCTCCCAGCAGGAACAGCCCCTGCCCTGCCAATCCGGAGGTGCTGGCTCTGTTCTCAGCAGGGCCGCTAAAAGCTCCCTTATAACAGCTCTAGGCCACAACAGTCAACTTGGTGTCAGGCCCTAGAGACACCGAAACTCCTAACAAATAAAGAGGCCGCGTATGCAGCATGCTCGTTAAAAGCACAGGCTTCGGATTCAGAGCTTGAATTCCGCTTATTATGTGACCTTGAGCAAGTTACTCAATGCATCAGTCTCATTTTGTCACCGGCAAAATGGGGACATTATCTGCCACACAGTGTTGCTGAAAAAGTAAGAGAGGTGACAGACGCAAAGTGCTTGGCACTTACTTACTCTTATTGGTTTATTACAAAGAAGAGAACACGGGAACAGCTAAATGCAAGAGAGGCACAGGGCACACCACGGGGCAGAGAGGTCGGGGCTCCCATGCCTGGAAGCGCCACCTCCCCAGCACCAAATGAATTCACCAAACCAGAAGCTCCCCAAACCCAGTATTTAGAGGGTTTTATGGAGTTTTAATAACATCAACATGATTAAGTCACTGGCTACCCGTGACTAGCTCAATCTCCAGCCTGTCTCGTCTCCCCTCCCAGAGGTAGGTGTGGGGCTGACATGTCTAACTCTATAATCATGACTCATCTTTCTGGCAACCAGCCCTGATCCTGAACCTGTCTAGGGGCCTAAGCCCCCTGTCATCTCATTATCATACAAAAGACACTCCTATCGCCCCAGAGATTCCCAAAGTCTTAGAAGCTCTTGTGTCAGGTATTGAAACCTAAGACCAAATATTATAACCAATGATGTTCCTATCACTCAGGAAATTACAAGGGTTTTAGAAGCTGTGGGCCAAAAACCAGGAAGAATACTAAATATATACACTATTATACTATGTATCCCACTATCACAATAATTTTTTTTGAGACAGAGTCTACCTCTGTTGCCCAGGTTGGAGTGCAGTGGTGCAATCTCAGCTTATGGTGCGATCTCAGCTCACTGCAACCTCTACCTCTCAGGTTCAAGCAATTCTTGTGCCTCATCCTCCTGAGTAGCTGGAACTACAGGTGTGCAACACTACAACTGACTAATTTTTGTATTTTTTAGTAGAGACGGGGTTTCACTGTGTTGGCCAGGCTGGCCTTCAACTCCTGGCCTCAAGTGATCTGCCCACCTCGGCCTCCCAAAAATCTGGGATAAGTCACAAGCCACCGTGCCTGGCCTCACTAGCACAATAATTTTACTGAGAGGATGGGGGATAAAAACGTGGGCAACAGGAGGAGCGGGGAAGGTAAGCAGCCTGAATCCTTGTCTTCCATAGTAGGACACCTCCCTGTCTTTCACACAATCTAGAAGAACGAGCTAAAACATAAACACAGTAACCTCCAAGGAGCAAGGATCAGAGTGGAGAAGGGTAGGGTGGGGGATTGCTGGGTTTTGTCCTAAGCCTTGTTAATTTCTGATTCTTAGAGCTGTAGGCCTGTACAACTTTGCTAAACATGAGTATTTACCTGTAATCCCAGCACTTTGGGAAGCCAAGGTGGGCAGATCACGAGGTCAGGAGATCGAGACCATCCTGGCTAACATGGTGAAACCCCGTCTCTACTAAAAATACAAAATACTAGCCAGGCGTGGTGGCAGGCGCCTGTAGTCCCAGGACTCAGGAGGTTGAGGCAGGAGAATGGTGTGAACCCAGGAGGCGGAGCTTGCAGTGAGCTGAGACTATGCCACTGCACTCCAGCCTGGGCGACAGAGCGAGACTCCATCTCAAAAAAAAAAAAGAGTATTTAGTTTTTAAACAAAATCTGATACTTGACCAACAACAATAGTATATTAAGTGATATGGTTTTTTGTTTTTGTTTTTGTTTGAGAGAGGGTCTTGCTCTGTTGCCTGGGCTGGAGAGCGGTGGTATAATTCTAACTTACTACAGCCTCAAATTATTGGGATCAGGTGATCAACTTCTCGAGCAGCTAGAACCACAGGTGTGCACCACCATGCCCAGCATTGTTTTTTTTTTTTTTTTTTTTGGTAGAGGTGGAGGTCTTGCTATGTTGCTGGTCTTAAATTGCTGACCTCAGTGGATCCTACTGCCTCAGCCTCCCTAAGTTCTGGGATTACAGGTGTGAGCCACCACACTAGGCCAAAGTGGTGTATTCTAAAATTTTTTGGAATCCAACCACTTTGAAAAAGTATGGAGAGCTATAATTCATCTCCCCATAAACACACATGGATGTAGATACACAAAATTGTTGCACAGGATTTTGGGGACTTCATAAAGTCCTGAAAGCCAGGTTAAAAACCTTAGGATTATACATTCTGGGTTTTTTTTTTTTCTTTTTTCTTTTTTTTTTTTTTTTGAGACAGTCTTGCTTTGTCATTCAGGCTGGAGTGCAGTGGCATGATCTCCGCTCACTGCAAGGTCTGCCTCCCAGGTTCACGCCATTCTCCTGCCTCAGCCTCCCGAGTACCTGGGACTACAGGTGCCCGCCACCATGCCCGGCTAATTTTTTGTATTTTTAGTAGAGGCAGGGTTTCACCATAGCCAGGATGGTCTCAATCTCCTGACCTCATGATCCACCCTCCTCGGTCTCCCAAAGTCTGGGATTACAGGCGTGAGCCACCGCGCCCGGCCCTAGATTCTGGTTTATTAAAGGAAATGCATTTCAAGTCAGAGTTTGTCATTTATTGCACAGGAAAATAAAAACTTAGTTAAGAAAATCAAAAGCACCCACATGATAAAATGAGGTCCTACTTGGTTTTAAACTACTTGGTGACCACCATCAGTTGTTTGCTTGACCACAGGATGCACCTAATTCCTAACTATGAATAAAGGTACAAACATTGTTTATTGGGCTTTTGGCTTCAGCCTTGAAACAATCAGATTCTCTCAAACTCAGGAATGTGAATCGCTGTTGGGTTGACGCAGCTGTTTCCATTCTAGAAATGGACCTGGAATCATGTACTTTTCGCCCATGAAGAGTCTTTTGTGTAAAACTTGAAAAGGGAAGGTCCCAAATTCCCCATATGGTGTTTCTTCCAGTAGAGGAATTACTCTAATGACTTCTTAGCAAAACTTACATGATCAGGGCAGGCCATCAAAATACTCCAGAAAACAAAGTTTAGCTTCATTTCTGATGGACCTGTCTCCACTGCTATCAGTCTCACCAATAGCCTCACATCAAGTCAGAGGAACGGTTTTTTCATTTAAGAAGGATATTCATGGCTGGGTGTGGTCACTCACGCCTGTAATCCCAGTACTTTGGGAGGCCAAGGCGGGCGGATCACGAGGTCAGGAGTTTGTGACCAGCCTGGTCAACATACTGAAACCCCGTCTGTACTAAAAATACAAAAATTAGCCAGGCTTGGTGGCACGTGCCTGTGGTCCCAGCTACTCAGGAGGCTGAAGCAGGAGAACTGCTTGAACCTGGGAGGTGGAAGTTGTGGTGAGCCAAGACTGCACCACTGCACTTCAGCCCGGGCAAGAGAATGAGACTCCGTCTCAAAAAAAAAAAAAAAAAAAAAAAAAAAAAAAAAAAAGATATCTGTTAACCAGAGGCAACGAAAAGAAGCACCTCCCAGGCTGCTGTAGTAAGTGGATCAGTAACTGTGGTGGGGGATTCCAACCCCCGAGACCTGTGACTATGTCGTGCAGCAAAAGGGCTTTGCCACAGGCCTTAGGAAGAGTATCCTGGGCTATCCAGGGAGTTCCAATCTAATCCCATGAGCCTCTAAGAGCATAGAACTGGCCAGGCGCGGTGGCTCACACCTGTAATCTCCACACTTTGGAAGGCTAAGGCAGGTGGATCACGAGATCAAGAGATGGAGACCATCCTGGCTAAAATGGTGAAACCCATCTCTACTAAAAATACAAAAATTAGTCAGGTGTCGTCGCGGGCAACTGTAGTCCCAGCTACTCAGGAGGCTGAAGCAGGAGAATCACTTGAACTCGGGAGGTAGAGGTTACAGTGAGCTGAGATCACGCTACTGCACTCCAGCCTGGGCAACAGTGCGAGATTCCATCTCAAAAAAATATTTTAAAATAGGGAATAGAACTTTCTCCGAGTGCAAGAAGAGAAATGCACACAGGGGAACTGGAGAGCCTGACCAGGTCCCTGGCCTACCTAGTCCTGAGCTGATGGGACCACGTGCAAAGACCAGATAGAGGCCTTAGGAGCTGAGGGCAGCTCCCAACAGATGGAGAGCAAGGGAACAGACACCTCAGTCCTGCAACCACAGGGAACTATATTTGGCCAAAAGCACTTGGAAACAATTCTCCAGTGAGGAATGCAGCCCAGCCCACATGGTGATTTTTGCCCAGTCACATCCACGTCAGCCTTCTGCCCCATAGAACTGTGAGATGATACAATTTCAATTGTTTTAAGCCACTAAATTTGTGGAAATGTGGTAAAGCAGCAACAGAAATGAATACAGTGATTCACATGGAAACCCCTAGAACAGTGTCTGGCACAGTGTTGACACCTGACAAGCGTTTCCTGATTTCCTTACATCGCAAGGCAGGGCTGGCCACACTCCATCCAAAACAATAAATGATAGACTTATTCTGACAAAACAGATTCAGTGAATTATAAATGGCCCAGAACACCTACAAATTTTAGGTTCCAGGTAAGTGATTGCCTTTCTTTTCACTTAGAAGCCTCCCAATGCTCATCTTACTGATAAACTCTAAGTACCAGACAGGAGACTAAACACCAGACAAACCCAGCCCCAGATGCCCCAAGGGAGCCCATCCCAGCACTCACTCCGCTGCACTGAAATGATGTCCAGGTCAGTTTATCCCACTAGACCAAGAACTCCAGCTCTCCACGTGTGAGTCACCAGTGCTGCCTCTGCATCTCTGCTTCTAGGATGGTGCTTCTGCACTTCACAGGAAATCTGTATCAATGTTTGTCAACACTATATATGACAGTGTCACTTAATATCTGCACAGAAAACATAAATTCTTTGAGGACCAGGGCTGGGTTTATTAGCCTTTGTAATCCCACTGCCACTGTCTGAGACATCAGAGGCACTCGGTAGAAGTTGGTGAAGAGAAAGAAAAGGCAGAGGAGAGACAGGAAAGCAGGACCAACACCGCAGACACAGATTCTGAGGTGGCCGGAGGAGAGGCAGGGCAGAGAAACTTCCTGGATGCTGGAATGGGGTTCACTGTGATATCTGCTGCTGGATTTCAAATGTCAAAGGTGACGCTTTGCTGACCTTGACCTCTGACTGCCCTTTAGCTTTCCCAACCTCAACACAGAGCACTTAGAAACTGAGATGTCAAGAAATTATGCTTCATTGAACCATGGGAATGTTATTTACATGGACGTTCATTACTGCATTTTTTACATGGGAATGTAAATAATTGAAGAGATTGTTAAAGGCTAAATCATGCACATTCAATAACTTTGTAAAATATTAATGATAACTGAAACACAAATTTTGATGTTCCCCAAAAATGCTAACATATAAAACAATACTGGCCAATTAAAGATAGAAAACAATCCTAATGAAGCTCCCCAACAGACACATTAAAACGTCTCTGTACATTAAACATTTGGGATTTCAAAAGAAAACCCAGATTCATTCCATTCTTAATACGGTGTTTAAAAAAAAAAAATCTTAGGTAATACAATATTTCATTTAAAATTTACAAAATTCCATTACATTCATAATTTCGTTTGATCCTCAAAACAATCTCCTGAGTTAGGCAGAACAGGTATTATTAACAACTAACTCCATTTTACAGGTAAGGGAACTGAAGTTCAGAAAGTACTTGGACTTAACAAAAGCTTTAATAGGGCCACATATGGAAACCAAATCCTCTGCTCAAAAGAACTAGAATAAGTTATCTTTTACATATTATTCATACTTATATCCTGTCAATATCCAAAAATGTTTTGAGGTAGCCTGCAATAATAGACACCTATCCAATGAAAATATTAAAATGAAAAACAGGGGGGGAAAAAAACAGCAGGTGACATGGGAGACAGACGAAGGTAGATAGCAAAGACTGAGACTTATAATCTAAGAAAACTTCATCTCTGACCTTCCAGTTCCAGGGAGATAACGCTAAAGGAAACAAGATGGTTTATAGACTCATAAACTGACAAAAGAGAGGCTGCATCAGTTCTTAACTCTGAAACACTCCTAGCAGCCACAGCAAATCTCTAGGACAACATACCAATGGCATCAAAGCAAGAGTATACTTCAGTGATAGAGTGAATTAAGTTCCCTGTTTGGGACCCAGGCCAGGGCTAGAGAAAAGAAATCTGAAATGTAGACCTCAAAAATAAATCCTCTGTTGGCCAGGCGCAGTGGCTCACACCTGTAATCCCCAGCACTCTGGAAGGCTGAGGCGGGCAGATCACGAAGTCAGGAGTTGGAGACCATCCTGCCTAGCACAGTGAAATCCTGTTTCTACTAAAAATACAAAAAATTAGCCGGGCATGGTGGCAGGCTGCAGTAGGAGAATGGAGTGAACCCAGGTGGCGGAGCTTACAGTGAGCCGAGATCCTGCCACTGCACTCCAGCCTGGGCAACAGAGCAAAACTCTGTCTCCAAAAAATACACACACACACACACACACACACACACACACACACACACACACCCTCTGTCTTCTCCATACCCATGTGTCCCCTTCCGTGAGAGACTTCCTTTCATTTAATGCATATAAAAATCAAGCCTACTCTAAATGAAAAATACTTTGACACAGAAGCAGCATTAACTAGTTAAATTTTATTAAGACATTAATAAAATCTAGAAAACCATAAAGAAAATCTGGTCGTGTTTTGAAGCCCTCTCCTAAGATCAGATTCCCCAAAAGAACAAAGTGCATGGGGCATATAGCAAAGATCTTTTCCTAAACTAAGATAAGAATGCAAATCAAAATAAAGGCAAAATCCTACTGAGTGAAGCAAAAATTGTAATTCAGTAGCTCAAGACTTGACCAAATGGCTATTTTTAATCCCCATAATCATCCAAATAACTAGGAATAGCAGAGAAAATTGTGTCTCCTTTCTACAAAGACACATGATTTTAAGAAACTCAAGCACATCAAATTCCCACCTTACCAAACAGATAAATTGGAAAGGAGCTTAGTATTTTATTTTTAAATTATTTATTTACCTTTTTATCTTTTAGAGAAAGGGTTTCACTCCGTCACACAGACTGGAGTGCAGTGGCATGATTACAGCTCACTGCAGCTTCTAATCTTGGGCTCAAGTGATCCTCGCACCTTAGCCTCCTAAAGCGCTGGCATTACAGGTGTAAACCACAGCACCCGGCCTGACTATTTTAAAGAATTAATTACCATATTCCTTAGAATTGTAACTCCTTTATAGGTCATTCAACATGTGATGCAATTTTTTATGTGTTTTTTTTTTTTTTTTTTTTTTTTTTTGAGATGGAGTCTCACTCTCTCACCCAGGCTGGAGTGCAGTGGTGCAATCTCGGCTCACTGCAAGCTCCACCTCCCGGGTTCAAGTGATTCTCCTGCCTCAGCCTCCCGAGTAGCTGAGACTACAGGTGTGTGCCACCACATTCAGCTAATTTTTAGTGGAGACGGGGTTTCACCGTGTTAGCCAGGATGGTCTCCATCTTCTAACCTCGTGATCTGCCTGCCTTGCCCTCCCAAAGTGTTGGGATTACAGGTGTGAGCTACCACACCCGGCCACAAGTGGTAATTTTAAACTATGCTTCAAACCATTACACAAAGCCAAGTACATCTACTCAAGGCACTCTCAAATTTCCATTTACTCCCATTTTACTCACCAAAATAAAATGTTAAATTGGAACGTATTTCACATGACACTTAAAAGATCAACAAACTGCTCCTGAAAAGGTCTGAGCTCAACAACTCCATTAATGAGAAAAAAAAAAAAAAACCAACTGGATATAGGGAAGATGCTACACATAAAACACAATTGTGAAGAATATGCAAGATATTGCCAAAAAGCTGCTTAAGCTTTCATCATAGATACTTGTCCTTAACTCTGAGATAAAGTATATATTCATGTAACTAAACTCGTTTAAAAGGAAACAAAGGGGAAGAAGAAAAAGAACTTCCACTTTAGAATCCGCATTTTCAAAGGCCTCCATTATTTACACCATTGCGGGGAAGAGAATTTTTCTCTGCTATATTTGCTTGAAAGAATTAAAGGTGTAGGGCAAAAATTCTTGGAAATTATGTAGTTTATGATCCTCAAAAGTGAGAAAAATGAAGCCCAGAAAAGAAGGCCTTCCAGGAGAATTCCAGAGCCGGAGGTAGACCCAGTACAATGTTTTTGTTTTTGTTTTGAGAGGAAGTCTCACTCTATGGCCCAGGCTGGAGTGCAGTGCAGCCATTTCACTCACTGCAACCTCCGCCTCCTGGGTTCAAGCTATTCTCCTGCCTCAGCCTCCTGAGGAGCTGCGATTACAGGCGCCCACCACCACGCCCAACTAATTTTTGTATTTTTAGTAGAGACAGGGTTTCACCATGTTGGCCAGGTTGGTTTCGAACTCCTGACCTCAAGTGATCCGCCTGCCTAGACCTCCCAAAGTCCTCGGATTACAGGCGTGAGCCACCGCACCCGGCCGACCTGATAAGTTTTAATCAAGTACTCTGAACGATGCAACAAACACTAGGAAGTAATAGAAAAAAAATTAATCTAAAAACCCTCTGGAGAGTCAAAAAATTGCAGATTTAAAATAGCATGAATACTTGGATTCATGGTATTGAAAAAGGACCTCGCATTTACCAGCATGCACAAACTGCCTGCGCACCTCTATCGGAGCATTTTTCTAGCTGTGCTACAGTTAACTATGTACTGCCCAAAGCCAATCTGTCCCTGCAGATCATAAGCTCTTAAAGACCAGGACTTCAGGAGAACAAGCAAAACTTCAGAGAGAAGGGAGCCACAGAAACAGAGTTCATAGCAATGGGTCCGCAGGAGCTGATGACTGGAGGTGCGCGGTAGCCTTGGGGTCTGGGACAGCGGAGGGCAGAGAAGGCAAAAGGGCCTGCATGACATGCTACAGGGCTAGGAGCCACAGCTGCGGTCATTAGTTCAGTTTTGTCTCCTATGCCTGTTACTTATACACCATCTTTTGTTCAGAAAGAACTTCAGGTTGAGTATTTGGACTCCTTGAGCCTTCTGCTGTTTGTCTCCGGGACGTTTAACACTCTTAAAAGGGGAAAACTGTCCAGTTCCATTTTCCTTCCTGGGACATTACAGGTTTTTCAAAAGTTTGATGAAAGCATTCACTAAGGAGTGATTCCACTTTCTTTGGTGTCTGAGAAATACACGTCTGAGGGGCAGCATCAGGTCTCCCCACCCACGGACCTCACCCTGGCTCTCCCCTCTTAAATCTGACCTCTAACTGTAACTGCCTTGGCCTCATTCCGTGGGTGTGGATGCTCCTGCTCGAAACGCATTTTCCAGCCCACCAAATTCTTGGGAGAGTTTCTTCCACTCTCCAAGCGCTGAGAGCTACAAAGTTCAATCTGGCTTTCCAGATTTTTTTTTCTTCCCATTACTAACGGAAGAAATCAAGAAGCGCTGGGCAGAAGGGCCCTGCTCCCTCGAATCAGAGCCTAGCCCGGGGCCAGAGCAGGAAGCGTGGCGGTGGGACGCGCGGTGACAGCCCCTCGCCCCCCGGGACCCGCCAGCCAGGGCAGAGGTCAGTGCGGTCTGTGTGGCTGCTGCGCGACAGCTCTGGGCCCGCGCCTCTCGCTTCCTCCCGCCAGGCAAGTGAGAGGATAAACCATGGGGCGGGGGCAGTGCGCCCCCAGCGCACGGACCCCCACTACACGCGCGTCCCAGGCGGGGTCGACGCAGACGAGCCACGGAGCGGCGCGCAGCCCCACTAGCAGGGCGGCCAGGACCCACGCGCGCGGGTCCACGCAGCCACCTATATAGGTGACAAAACACTCAGGAAGCCGTCATGCGGGGCCGGGAAACAGCCCCCACCCAGAGTCACGGACTCCCTCGTCCGAGGGTCCGCGCAGTCCCCTCGGTGAGTCTGGCGAAGCAGTCTCGCTGCCAGGGAGGGCAGGGAGGGCGGCGGAGTCTCCCACTCGCGGTGACCCGGACCCCGCCCCACGAGTGGGCCCTCGCAGGGCCCCCTCTGCCGCACGCGGGGACCAGCCACGCCGCGGGGGACCGGGCAGAAGCCAGCGGCCGGGTCCATGCAGCCCCCTCCGCGACAGACGCGGGGAGCCCAGGAGCAGTAGGGACCGGCCCCCACCCGCAGGGCGACCAGGACCCCCGCGCGGGCCCACCCGGTATCGCAGCAGGCGCGAAGCCCCCGGTGCCACCCGAGCCCGAGACAAAGCCCAGGCGCAAGGACCCCGGATCCCGACCTCGGACCCTGCGGAGCCCAGCTCGGAGCCGCCACGCCCGGGGCAGAGACCCCCGCCCGGTCCGGAGACCCCGTCGCCCGTCGCGCCGTCTCACCTCAAGCCGCCGCCTCGCAGCGCTCGCTCCTCGCCACGGCGCCTGGGCCGACTGGAGCGCAGCTGAGCAGCGGACAGAGCCGCGGCAGCCTCAACAATGGAGCCCCGGGGCGGGGCCGCCGCCGCCGCCGATTCAGCCAGTGTTCCCCGCTCAGGATCCGGCTCGGATCAAGGAGCTGCAGCTGGTGCGGGGCTGCGGCCGGGAAACACACCGCGCAGGTGCACACGGCCCCGCCCGCCGCCCCGCCCCCAGCGGTGTCGGTCGCCCAGGGCCCGCCCCCAGACCAATGGGGAGCGAGCTGCACGGAGAGGGCGGGGCCTGGGGGAACAAAGGCAGGTTGCGCGGGGCGGTGCTGGGACTGGGCGTGCGGGGTCCTGGGGGAGGACCTGACCCAAGAGCTGGCCGGATCCTGGCCTCCTAGAAGACCCAGCTCAACGTCCACCTGGAGTCTGCTCTACAGGACGTGCTCATCTCAAGCCCAGAACTCAGGCTTTTAGGGCAGAGAGCGAGAGACAGGCTTGATTTACAAAAAGGGAAACTGAGGTCCAAGGAATAGGATTGCCTGCTGCCCGAAGTCACGTAGTCCCATTCACTCGTTCACCTTGTCATTCAGCAAACATTTGGAAGCACGTATGGTGGGCGTTAGGAGTGAAGTAGGGCCGGGCGCGGTGGCTCGCACCTGTAATCCCAGCACTTTGTGGGGCCCAGGCAGGTGGATCACTTGAGGCCAGGAGTTCGAAACCAGCCTGGCCAACAAGATGAAACCCCATCTCTGCTAAAAATACAAAAACTTAGCCGATCGTGGTGGCGCGTACCTGTGGTTCCAGCTACTGGGAAGGCTGAGGCAGGAGAATCGTTTGAACCCGGGAGGTGAAGGTTGCAGGGAACTGAGATGGTGCCACTGCATGTGCTCCAGCCTGGGCGACAGAATGAGACTCTGTCTCCAAAAAAAAAAAAATTAATAGATGTGAAGTAGAAGCGAACTTAGGGCTTCCCTGAAGGAGCTCGGCCAAGGAGTACCTGAAATGTCTCTGCATCTCTTTAAGGTCTGATAAAGGAACCAGGAGCGAGCGCTAATCACTTCCCTTTCCTGCCTCAAAGCTTTCATGTGTTTGCTCTTCCCCGCCTGAAATGCCAAGTACCAATGGTATTTATTTATTTATAGAAATGGGGTCTCCCTATGTTGCCCAGGCTGGTCTCAAACTCCTGGCCTCAAGATACCCTCTCGTCTCAGCCTCCCAAAGTGTTGGGATTACAGGCATGAACCACTGTCCCCAGCCCTGATCGTCTTTAAAACGTCTTTCCTCATCTTATTTGAGCTTCCTGCTTCATGTGACCCCACACCCTTGGTTTCCCTGTACTTCCATAGCTGCTCCTCGGTGGGTCCCGGGGACCCACCCCCTTCTCTGCCCAACTTGTATATACCTGGGCTCAGGCCAAATGACCTTCCATTTGCAGTGGGCACTGCCACAGGAAATCTCATGCCCTTCTGGGCTTCACAAACCATCCACATGCTCTGCTGCCTGCCAGAAACATCTATCCCAGTCAGATGCCCAGCCCTGACCTTTCCCAAAGCCCCAGCTGGACACAAGGAAGCATCTCAAATTTTCTGCGGGCCAAAACAGAGTGCTTTATTAGTGCCCTAACCTGCTCATTCACATTCTTGTGATTCTCTGTAAACAGCCCCTCCATCCACCCAGCTGCTCAGGTGAAAATCTCAAATTCTCCTCCAGTCCTTCCTCCCCGAACCTCTCATGCAGCCCTCTGCCTTCCTAGGACGCTGAGCACCCCTCACTCCCAGTGCTAGCTGGGGTGCTGTCTGAGTGGCTGCCACCCACGTGGCATGAAGTGTGACCTTCCGCCCGGTGTGGTGGCTTACGCCCGTAGTCACAGCACTTTGGGAGGCTGAGGCGGGCAGATCGCTTGAGGCCAGGAGACTGGGACCAGCCTGGCCAATATGGTGAAACTAAAATACAACAATTAGCCAGGCATGGTAATGTATGCCTATGATCCCAGCTACCCTACCCAGGAGGCTGAGGCAGGAAAATTGCTCAAACCTGGGAGGCAGAGGTTGCAGTGAGCCAAGGTGACACCACTGCGCTCCAGCCTGGGCAACAGAGTGAGACTCTGTCACAAATTAAAAAAAAAAAGAAGAAGAAGAAGAAAGAGAAGAAGTGTGACCTCTCTAAGGCAAGGCAGTGTCCCACTCTGATTCACTTCCATGTGTAAAACAGGACCTGCGCCCTGAAGGCACTCACTCAGGAAGGCTGCTGGGATGGGTGGATGCACAGTTCAGGTCTTCATGGTGGCTGGGGCTGACCCCATCCCCATCGCTCTTCCCACACACACCTGCACACTCATCACTCCCACGCTCACACCCACCACTGAAAGCCTGGCCCCTAATCTGATTTGCCTAACAAGGTCCCCGGATGAACAACACATGCTTCCCTACCTCTCCCCTGCTAGGGCCCCAACGTGTTCTGGGATGTACTCAGGGATCAGGAGAACAAAACCTCAGGGAGTGAAAGGACATTCCAGGGTGCAGGCCTCTGCATCCCCCTCCATGCCCTCACCCCTGCCTGACACACCCTCACCCCTGTACCTGGCCAGCTCCTACCAACCCTTAAAGTCTCACCAAGTTCAGTGGTGACAGCCACACCCTAAAGTGACTGACCCCCCAATGACCTATGCCCTTGCATAGTCTTCCTGACCTTGGGTACGAGCAAAACCGGTGACTGGCTTCTAACCCATAGAGCCTGGCAAAAGCAATGGGATGTCATTGTCACAGTGCATCACCTTCGCACACTAGAGAGAAAGGTTCCACCTGCAGGCGCTACAGGAGGGAGATGCTGTGCTGAGAAAGGACCTTTGGAGGGGCCCTGTAGGCAAGGAAGCAAAAAGCTGGGCCCTTGCCAAGCGGGTCCGAGGAAATGAATTCTGCCAGTAACCTCGGCGGACCTGGAAATGGATTCTGCCCTGGTGGAGCCTCAGATGAGGACGCAGCCCAGCTGCTTAGCGTGAGATCCCAAGCACAGGACCCACTAAAATGTGCTCAACTCCTAGCTTGCCAAAATTGGCTTAAAGGTGTGTGTCGTTTTAAGCTTCTAAGTGTTTAGTTATTGCCTATGAAAGTGTTAAAATATGAGACAATAACTTAGGTCCCCAACCCATCACACACATTTTTCTTTCTGGCATTCATCACAATTATACTTATTGATTTAAAATCTCCCTCTTGACTGGGTGCAGTGGCTCAGGATTTCCAGACCAGCCTGGCCAACATGGTGAAACCCCATCTCTACTAAAAATACAAAAATTAGCTAGATGTGGTGGTGCAATCCTGTAATCCCAGCTACTCGGAAGGCTGAGGCAGGAGAATTGCTTAAATCCAGGAGGCAGAGGTTGCAGTGAGCCGAGATTACACCATTGCACCCCAGCCTGAGTGACAAGAACAAAACTCTGTCTCAAAAAAAAAAAAAAAAAAAAAAAAAAAAAAAAAAAAAAAAAAAATTGTCTCTTGCCAGTAGCATGAAGGTCCCATGAGAAGAAAAATGGAAACCCTTGCTGATAACAGTGCCCCAAATGCCCAGCACGGTGTAGCTCTAGGGCAGTTGGTCGATGGTGGACGCTGCTGGTTGGAGGGCCCTGCTGGCCCCCCCCAGCTGCCTTCTCTCTGGTCATGTTCCATTATAGAGAACAGAATAGTTTCTTGCCTTTCCAGAGTCCCTCTTAGTGGGGATTGGCCAAGTGACATTGTCCTGCCCCGGGAGACATAAGTGGAAGTTGGCCGAAAGGTTGCTAGCCTTGGTGTGCTAGGACGATTTGAACCAGGACATGACAGCTCACCGTCCATTGTTCAGGAATTCTGCAAGTTGGTTGTTCAACACATTCGGTACTTCAAAATATTAAATAATATAAACTTGCAAATTAAAAAATGCATTAGACCAGATGCAGTGGCCCACGTCTAACACATTGGAAGCCTGAGGCAGGAAGATCACTTGAGCCCAGGAGTTCAAGACCAGCTTAGGCAAAAAAGGAAGACCCTGTCTCTACAAAAAATTTTAAAATTAGCTAGGCATGGTGGTGTGTGCATGCAATCCTAGCCACTCAGGAGGCTGAGATGGGAGGATCTCTTGAGCCATCTGTTCAAGGCTCCAATGAGCTATGATAGTGTCACTGCACTCCAGCCTGGGTGACAGAGCCAGACCCTGTCTCAGAAATAAATATATTTCATATATTAATAAATTTATAATAAATGTATGTATATACACATTTATGTATTATAATTATATATTTAGACATAAATATATATTTCTTGTTTTATTTATTTATTTATTAATTTATTTTGAGACGGAGTTTAACCCTTGTCGCCCAGGCTGGAGTGCAATGACGCAATCTGGGCTCACCACAACCTCCATCTCCCGGGTTCAAGTGATTTTCCTGCCTCAGTCTCCTGAGTAACTGGGATTACAGGCACACACCACCACGCCTAGCTAATTTTTGTATCTTTAGTAGAGATGGGGTTTCTCCATGTTGGTCAGGCTAGTCTCGAACTCCTGACCTCAGGTGATCTGCCCACCTCGGCCTCCCAAATTGCTGGGATTACAGGTATAAGCCACTGTGCTCAGCCTATATATTTACATATTATAATTATGTATATTAATTTTATATAATTATATATAAATATAAATATAAAAACTTTCCTTGCGTTCTCTTGTTTCTAACTACAGTCAGTCCCATGACTTCAAATGCTATCTACATGTAAT
Source organism: Macaca fascicularis (assembly GCF_037993035.2). NCBI lineage: Eukaryota > Metazoa > Chordata > Mammalia > Primates > Cercopithecidae > Macaca > Macaca fascicularis. The sequence continues at coordinate 103,617,724 of NC_088380.1, forward strand.
AATTTTAAATGTATATATATATATATATATATATATTTGAAACAGAGTCTCGCCCTGTTGCCAGGCTGGAGTACAATGGCACAGTCTCAGCTCACTGCAACCTCTGACTCCCAGGTTCAAGCGATTCTCCTGCCTCAGCCTCCCAAGTAGCTGGGCTTATAGGCGCCCGCCACCACATCCAGCTAATTTTTGTATTTTTAGTAGGGACAGGGTTTTGCCATGTTGGCTAGGTTGGTGTCGAACTCCTGACCTTAACTGATCGCCCACCTCGGCCTCCTAAAGTGCTGGGAATACAGGCGTGAGCCACCTTGGCCAAAATATTTTTCTGTTTCCAAACATTTTACATGAGAGGAATGCGGAGAATAAATCATCTGACACTCTACTGTAAAAAAAATCTTTGTACCTCTCTTCTTTTCATCTTTCCTAAGTGTACATATTACCAAAATATCTTTAGGTTGAGGTCCCCCCATGAAAACTTTACAGGGTGTTGTGTCCTCAGCCACCCTCCTGTCTTTTCCTAGTGCTGGCATTTTAGAACTGTCTGGGGATGACCCAGGATACCCACAGGGGCCATGTCTATTGGAGGGTCTAGTGAGTATCAGCCCCAGGGTCATCTCATCTCCAAGGACAGCCTGAGGTAGGGGGTAGAGTCTCTCAGGGGAGCAGCTGGATGCTCTTGGCCTTAGAGGAATCTCCTGGTATAGTTTCATCTAAAATGGTGACCCCTTAGGGTTATTAAAATTTTAGGATATTAAAATTAATAGACAATTCAACGTAGGATCCACGGTGGACACACAGCGTGTTTATGATTTTGTGAGTAATATCATCTCCCCCTCTAGACATTACGAACAGTATCAAAGACAAGTGTACACCCTCTGCAATATAGGGAGGAATATCATCCTCTCGCCACCTGGATATTAGGAACAATATCAAAGGAGTGTTTTTGACCCCTGCGAAATTGGGAGTAATATCATCCTCTCCCAGGTGAAAATTAGGAACAGTATCACCGGGGGTGTGTACACCCCCTGCCATATTGAAAGTAATGTCATCCTCTTCCCTCCTGGGTCATGGGAACAACATCATTGGGGGGTGTACATTTTCTGTGATAATGGGAGTAATATCATCTTCTGTGCCTTGGAATATTGAGGACAATATCACGGGGGGGGGGCGTGTACATCTTCTATAATATTGGGAATGAAATTATCCTCTCTCTCCCTGCATATTAGGAAAGATATCACAGAGTGGGTGTTCACCTCCTGTGATATGGGGATTAATACCATCTTCTCCCCTTCCGGATATCAGGAAGAGTATCACACAGGGGTGTACAGTGTCTGCGATACTGGGAGTAATATCAACCTCTTGGCCTTGGAATATTAAGAAGAATATCACAGGGTGGAGGTCACTCCTTGGCATATTGGGAGTAATATCAGCCTCTCCCCTCCATGGATATTAGGAACAATATCCCAGGCTGGGTGTACACCTCCTGCTCTATGGGGAGTAATATCATCCTCTCCCTTCTAGGATACTCATAACAATATCACAGGGTAGGTGAACACAGCCTGTGATACTGGAATTATCGTCATCCTCTCCCCCTCCGAATACTACGAACAATATCACAGAAGAGCTGTACCCTCCCTGCGATATTGGGAGTAATATCATACGCTGCTTCTGTGGATATTAGGAGCAATATCACCAGGTGGCTGTCCATTCATTGCTATGTTGGGAGTCATGTTTTGAGAAATTCAGAAATGCTTTCTCAAAAATGAATAAAGTGAGATTGTCACCTCAAGTAAAATAACAAAGAGTATCTGTTGCCAAAGATAAAATCTGAACTCAAGAGAAAATAAAAACTATAGAAAACTTATGTCTATCACAGTGAGCTTGACAGTTTCCTTATAGAGACTATTCTGATGAGATTGGTGGTAATATTGTTAAAAAATGATTTTTGATGTTGTATAAAAAATTTGTTGAAATTGAAAGATCTATATAACTCAGTGAACCAGTATCTTCCAAATGTTACAAAATCATGCATAGATAAAATGTATTCAAAGGGCAAAATAAATCAGTGGAATTCCTGTAACAGAGGAAAAACTCCATTGTTAAAGTTGCACAAAACTCCATTGTTAAGGCTGCAGATTCCACACTGAAATTAACTTCTAAGAAACTAATACTTACTGAACTTATGTATAGTATCACACCATAAGCACTAGTACCTGAAAAAGCTATTAAAATATTTCTCCCCTACACAGAGGCTGATTTTTCTTCACGAACTTCCACTAAAACAAGTTATTACAACAGGCTGAGTGTAGAAGCGGAGTGGATATGAGAATCCAGCTGTTTTCTATTAAGCTAGACATTAAAGAGATCTGTAAACTGTAAATGACATCACTCTCCTCACCACATTTTTGTTTTGTTTTGGAAAATGCATTTTTCATAAACTGTGTTATTTATATTAACATATAATATATTACTTTTACTTTTATATGAATAAATAATTTAAGACTTCCCCAGTATTATTATTTAATTTATTTTATTTTGAGATTGAGTCTCACTCTGTCACCCAGGCTAACGTGCAGTGGCACGATCTCAGCTTACTGCGACCTCACCTCCCATGTTCAAGTGATTCTCCTGTCTCAGCCTCCCAACTAGGTGGGATTACAAGCGTGCACCACCATGCCCAGCTAATTTTTTTATTTTTAGTAGAGATGGAGTTTCTCCATGTTGGCCAGGCTAGTCTCGAACTCCTGACATCAAGTGATCTGCCCACCTCAGCTTCCCATAATGCTGGGATTATAGGTGTGAGCTACCGTGCCCAACCCTGAGTATTATTTGTGAATATAGTAAATATCAATAAGCCACACTTAAAAAGCCATTTGGAATCCTCAATTTTTAAGAAAGAAGATGGGTTCTGAGACCAAAATATTTGAGAACTTCAGATGTAGATTAGGCCTAAGAGAACTCCCCAGTGGCATTTTCCTCTCACTTTTCTCTTTGAGGCCCAAGTCCACACAAATTAAACAAAATAGAAAAATTAAATGGGGCCAGGCACGGTGGCTCATGCCTGTAACCCCAACACTTTGGGAGAACAAGATAGGTGCATCGTTCGACTCCAGGAGTTCAAGATCAGCCTGGGCAACATGGTGAAACCTCATCTCTACAAAAAATACAAAAATTAGCTGTGTGTGGTGGCACGCCTGTAGTCCCAGCTACTTGGGAGGCTGAGGTGGGAGGATCACCTGAGCCCAGGGAGGTTGAGGCTCCTGTGAGCCATGATTCTGCCACTGCATTCCAGCCAGGGTGACAGAAGGAGACCCTGTCTCAGGAAAAAAAAAAAAAAATATATATATATATATATATATATATATATATATATATATGTGTAAAACTTTATATGTAATATTTACTATACATAATTTTTATATAATTATATATAATACTGTATAAAACTTAATATATATGAATATATATTAAATTTTTAATAATTACTAAATATACATATATGTCTGAAAGAAACGGCTAATATTTCCTGGTGTGTCTTCATGCCATAGAACATTGACTCTCATTTTCACCTCAGAACTATTCTGGAAGGCAATAGTTGATCAATCTCATTTTGGTAGAGGAAGGAAGAGGCTCAGAACAGTTAAGTAAGTTGCCCGAGGTTACAGAGCTAGTAAGTGGATAATAGCCCCATAGGTTTTCTCAGCATTTCCCATGAGACCAGGATGCATCTGATGATTATCGGAAATATTTAGGTCCAAAATACTTTTGCCTAAAGTATAAGCACAATTGAGGTGAAATATGGCTTTGATTTGTTTGAATTATCCCCATAACTGCCTTGGTATGGCTACTTTCCTGGGCCAGGGAAGACAATGGCATCACAGAGGTCCCCAAATTTCCTGCAAAATTCTATAAACCAGCTGGGCCTGTCTTTAAACTTCTTGGTATAAATCCTCTTCCAAAGGAAAAGAAGGGTTGGAGTTATTTTTTTTCTTTTCCTTCTGTTTTTGTTCTGGCATTCTGTTGTGAGTATGGAACTGATTACTAAATAGGGTCAAACAGCTTGAGTCGGGCTTCCTGTGTGAATGTGAACAGTGCTGATTTCTAGCCTTGCATTTGATATGTTATCTGTGGCGGCTGTGCCCGACGTTGAAGTTTCAGATGGCTTCCTTCAATTTCCTGTATTGTTGTAATTTTGGCTGTGTGTGCACATGTGCAGGTGTGGGCAGAGAAAGCAGTGAAGACAGAAGAGAGGATGTTTCTCTGTGTTTACTTGGATTTTGTGAAAGGTTTTTAGTTAGATAGTGAGAGGGCCACATGTTTCAATGGAAGGAACCCTGGTTAGCAAAAACGAAGGTTCTCTCTTGTCTGCCACTAATTGCCTGTGTGTTTTTTGGCAACTATTTAGTCCTCGGGCCCAATTCTGCTTCCTTGTAAGGCCCCTTCCAGCTCCGAAATTTTGTAACTCTGGTTTCTACTCAAAGCTTCACTTTCCAACTCCCCACACTTGGCTGTTCTAAAACGTTTGTTTTACCTCCTGATTTTACTTTCCATGCCTTTTTTGTTCTCCTCCACTTCTCATTACTATCCCATAGGCTTTTGGATTTAAGTTCTTCTAGAAAAGTTCCTCCTTTCTCAGCAGTTATTTTTCAGCTTCCGTTGTCTCTGAAAAAAATATTACAAATGGTCGACTTTATCTTGGAAAGAAGATCCAGAATGTGTTGGCTTCCTGTTTTGTTGGTGAGATGTGTAGAGCTTGGAGATTGGACTTGGGTCAGGATTCCCCGCTAAACCTTATATGAGATAGCTCAGAGCTGCTGGGCGGGCCGCTATTTCTCTCTCTGCTCTGTGTTTCTTAAACTCAATTAACTTTAAATATGCAGGATAGGCCAGGCGTGGTGGCTCACGCCTGTAATCCCAGCACTTTGGGAGGCCAAGGCTGGTGGATCACGAGCTCAGGAGTTCGAGACTAGCCTGACCAACATGGTAAAACCCGGTCTCTACTAAAAATACAAAATTTAGCCGGATGTGGTGGTGCGTGCCTGTAATCCCAGCCACTCAGGAGGCTGAGGCAGGAGAATCGATTGAACCCGGAGGCGGAGGTTGCAGTGAGTTGAGATCTCGCCAGTGCTCTCCAGCCTGGGTGACAGAGCGAGACTCTGTCTCTCTCTCTCTCTCTCTCTCTCTCTATATATATATATATATATATATATATATAATAAAATAAAATATAAATAATAATATTCAGGATAATGGCATATCTAATTCATCTGCTTTTATGGCCCAGGATGAACGTTTAAATGGAACCCGGAAATGAAACGAAACTCCTCGTTTTTCATCAGCTTCTAGTCCCAAGCTGACGGCGCCCCTAGAGCCTCCACAAGTGGCTCTGGCGCCATCTGGTGGTGGGATGCGCTGATGCTTTGCTGCCTGATGGACAGAAAACACAGTGCGTAATGAAGAAAACCTGTTGACTGAAATACACGCAGAGACTTAAACAAAGGACCGGTGACATTTGCAGCACATGACTCAGTAGCCTAAAAGTTCAAATTTGTTATTAAACATGCAAATTTGTGAAAGTTACAGAATCTTTGGGACCATGCAAAGTGAAGATTGATAGGTGTGTGCACTTTAGACATGAGGCATGTTCAGTTTGTAACTTTGTAATGAGATGCTTGCTCTTAGTATGGAATCCAGATGTTGTCTGCTGGTAATTTATGCTCCTGTGCAAAACGTGGGCAAATTGATTAATTTTTATCAATCTCATTTCATCTTGTTCTCATCTGTAAAAGATCATGTCTAAGGACCCTTACACGCTTTAAAAATTTTCAAGGAACCCCAAACATTGCAGTATTCTGATTTCCTCTGGTGATTTTATGTGCCTCACAGCCATGCTTTCTTCTATCCTCCAAGAGTTTAATGTTAACAGGAGGCGTGAAAGTAATACTAAGAATTGTAATTTATTGGATGCTGCTATGTTTTTTATACTATCCTAGGTACTTTCACATTTTAAAAATTCTGGCTTACAAAAGTCTGTAACGAAGTATCACTGTGCTCATTTTACAGATAAGGCATGTAAAGCTTACCGCACTCTGCTTTCCATGTTTACAAACTAAAAGATAAATGAGAAACAAGGAAGAAATATGCTAATTGTCTTTATAATTCAGCACGACACCGTTTACCGTGCATTTACAGCTCAGTGCAGTTTGCCACTTTCCACCAATACAAAATGTCAAGTATCCAAGCCACATCATCGCTCTATCTTCACATACTGATAAAGCTGCTGCCATACCGAAAGTGTAGGAAGAGTTTTAAAAATGCATTTTCCAGGGTGCCGGGGGAAACAAATATTTGCCAAGACCAGAGCTGGTATTTCACAAATCTCTTTTCTGTGAGCTGAGGAGTGAGGAGAGGTGGAGTGACAAGCCGTCAAGTGTAATGACCATGTCCCAGATGCTGATGCAAGGATGGTGAGTGGCAGAGGACTATTGGCAGCTGTCTCGGACATGGCACCACAGCAGCACTCCGTTTCTGTTGACCGGTTTGTTTGGGTCTTCCTTTTAAAAGTCGGGCATCCTTTCCCAAAGAGTGCTCTGTAAGGTGTTCGTACATTTTATATGGAAAATAAAGCTTTTGAATGAAATATTATGAGAAACAAGTGGCTGAATACAGTTAAATGGGTTTCTTTGCTCTAGTATAGGATTTATTGAAACCTTTCATTTGTCAATGTGTACTTTTAACATAATTTATAAATTAAATGTATTTTATTATACAAATTAAATACAGGTGATAGGGTTTGGCTGTGTCCCCACCCAAATCTCATCTTGAATTGTAGTTCTCATAATCCCCATGTGAGTCGGGAGGGACCTGGTGGGAGGTAATTGAATCATGGGGGTGGTTAACTCGGTGCTATTCTCATGATAGTGAGTTCTCACAAGATCTGATGGTTTTATAAGGGACCCCTTCTCTCAGCTTACATTCTTCTCCTTGCTGCTGCCATGTGAAGAAGGACATGTTTGCCCCTTCCACCATAATTGTAAGTTTCCTGAGGCCTCCCCAGCCATGCAGAACTGTGAGTCAATGAAACCTCTTTCCTTTATAAATTACCCCGTCTCAGGTATGTCTTTATTAGTAGTGTGAGAATGGACTAATCCAACAGGTCAAGGTTAAATAATTCAAATAACCCCAATAGCTGGGGAGCTGGGGATAAGGCAGAAAATGTAACCTTTCTCCCAGAGCTAGGAATCCTTCAACCTAACTACTTTAGCAGACTTGTGTGTGTGTAAATTTCCAAAAACTACCCTAGTAGCATCACCTCGCTTATGTGGTATAGTGCATTAAATCTGATGAATGTTGAAATAATGCTCTGTAGACGTCAAACAGCAACCCTGGTCCACACTTACATAGGGCAACAATGAACCCAGTAACAGCTTCTCTTTTGAGGAGGGCTTGTGCTCTCTAGGTGGTACACCCTCCTGCCGTTGCACCCTTAGGTCACCCACCTGGCTCCTTGAGACATTGGGGTTTGTTTCCAATGGTTGAAATGAATGATCAAACCCACACTGACTTGATATTCAGACATACTTTTCTATATCATAGATATTAGTCATCAACATTTTAGGGCATAAATTATGTTTCAGAAGTCTGTTGAGAATTCCTAGGCTGCTAAACACTTGGGAAAATCCCAGACCCTGATGCATTGCATCTTATCATTTGCTTTGTTTTGTTTTTTTGTTTTTTGAGATGGAGTCTCACTCTGTCGCCCAGGCTGGAGTGCAGTGGTGCGATCTTGGCTCACTGCAACCTCTGCCTCCTGGGTTCAAGCAATCCTCCTGTCCCAGCCTCCCGAGCAGTGCCCACCATCACGCCCGGCTAATTTTTAGTAGGGATAGGGTTTTACCATCTTGGCCAGGCTTCTCTTGAACTCCTGACCTCGTGATCCACCCCCCTTGGCCTCCCAAAATGCTGGGATTGCAGGCATGAGCCACCGCGTCCAGCCACATCTTACCATTTTAATAGCAACATCTTTACTTTGTGCCTGGAACTTTACATGCAGGAACTTCATGAATGCTCCCAGCAGCCCTATAAATGTAGGGGCATGTAACATCTTTGGTGTATAGAAGATGAACTGAGTCAGAGAGTAGTTAAGCAACTTTCATCCCTACACAACTTCCAGAATCTCTTAGTGACTCCTACTGTTTCCCCTAGTTAGCCTTTGATACTCTCCATGAGATCTGCTGTCAGAACTTCATCTGATCCTGATGGAGCCTTGTTGACCTATGGAATTTCCCCTTCTTTTCCAGTGCTTACCTCTCATTAGGACCCATGGGTCATTCCTCTGAGCATGACACACTGGGGCAAGTGTCTGTGTCAAACTCTGTTAGAAGTTTCTATATTAAGATATAAAGAGAAAGAAGCAAAAAGCAAACTTTTATGTACACTCTGACTTCAGTTATGGGAAATGCATGGAAAAGAAGGCTGTAAGGAAACACGGTGATGACATTGCATTAGAGTTGTAGGACAATGGATGTTTTTCTTCTATTTTCTTAGTTTTATGAAATATGGTATATCAGTTATTAAATGAGAAAGGTTTACCTTCTTACTAATTTAAATATTTCTTTCCAAAAACTGAAATACATCTATCAACTCAGATGGTTACCAGGCAATATCACAAAATATGCATTTTTTTTTTTTTTTTTTTGAGATGGAGTCTTGATCTGTTGCCCAGGCTGGAGTGCAGTGGTGCGATCTCAACTCATTGCAAGCTCCACCTCCTGGGTTCACACCATTCTCCTGCCTCAGCCTCCCAAGTAGCTGGGACTACAGGTGTGTGCCACAACACCTGGCTAATTTTTTGTAGTTTTAGTAGAGATGGGGTTTCACTGTTTTAGCCAGGATGGTCTCGATCTCCTGACCTTGTGATCCGCCCATCTCAGCCTCCCAAAGTGCTGGGATTACAGGCATGAGCCACCATGCCTGGCCAATATGCAATATTCTTTAAAATAGTTACCATTTATCAATTGCTTAATAATTGTATCTTACATATGTAACCTTGAACCCCTGTAAGAACTGACCAAAGCAGCTATTATTATTATTATTATTATTTTTTGAGATGGAGTCTCACTCTGTCACCCAGGCTGGAGTGCAATGGCATGATCTTGGCTCATGGCAACTTCTTTTTTTTTTTTTTTTTTTTTGAGACAGAGTCTCGCTTAGTCGCCCAGGCTGGAGTGCAATGGCGTGATCTCGGCTCACTGCAAGCTCCGCCTCCTGGGTTCACGCCATTCTCCTGCCTCAGCCTCCCGAGTAGCTGGGACTACAGGTGCCCGCCACCTCGCCCGGCTAATTTTTTGCATTTTTAGTAGAGACGGGGTTTCACCGTGTTAGCCAGGATGGTCTCGATCTCCTGACCTCGTGATCCGCCCGCCTCGGCCTCCCAAAGTGCTGGGATTACAGGCGTGAGCCACCGGGCCCGGCAAGGCTCATGGCAACTTCTGCCTCCTGGGTTCAAGTGATTCTTTTGCCTCAGCCTCCTAAGTAGCTGGGACTACAGGTGCAAGCCATCACGTCTGGCTAATTTTCGTATTTTTAGTAGAGACAGGTTTCATCATATTGGCCAGGCTGGTCTGGAACTCCTGACCTTGTGCTCTGCCCTCCTTGGACTCCCAAAGTGTAGAGGACTACATGCTCACAAACGAGACGTTCCCGATAAGTCCTGCTCTTGCAAATGAAGCAGGGCATTCCTTCCATGCAAACAGGGAGGACAAAGGAGCCAGCTGCAAACAGCAGACCCTGGGGGCTGATTTATGTGTAAACATCTTGAAAATCCAGAAAGTCAGGGAACGGTCAGAAAAACAACAATGTGTCTTGTGACTTGGCAACATTCGACAAACGACTGTATAAAATAAAGCAGAGCATGTCGTTTGGGGTGGCAGCCATGTTTGTCTCGTCCTGTGTTGTCTTGTGTGTTCATTCCTTTGTTTAGGAAACACGCGGACCCCAACACAAAGTACTGGGATTACAGGCATGAGCCACTGCGCCTGGCCCAAAGCAGCTATTATTATACACTTTTTGAAGCTGAGGAAACCAAGGCCTAGAGAAGGGCAGTGATTTTTTTTCCAAGAACACATTGCTGGATTTACATGGCCAGGCTCAGGTTACTTCAAAGTGATCATCATCACCTAATCATTCACCTGGTAGAAACTTATTCTTTCCATTTTCAGGTTACTCAGAAATTTTGTTACTGTATCAAGATCACAGGAAGAGTGTTTGAGATATCACCAGAATCTACAGCCTCTGATGGTGCTCCTGGGTTCAGCTTCTAGCATTACAGGCATGCTAGCTTGTCTCCAAGATGGCACCCATGAACCCTAAATTCCTGGATTGATGCTCTTGCCTAGTCCTCTATTGTGTCATATCAGGGTTGTTCCAAGTAACCAATAGAACACAGCAGAGGTGATGGCATGTCACAAAGTTAGGTCATAAAGGACATCATGGCTTCCATGTTGCTGGCTTCCTCTTGGATCACTTCTTCTGGAGGAAACCAACTGTGTGTTGTGAGATTTAAGCAATCCAGGGTGAGAGCTACATGGTAATGAACAGAGGCCACCAGCCGACAACCATGCCGGTGAGGAATTTTTAGAGGCAGACCCTCCAGCCCCAATCAGGCCTTCAGATTGCTGCATCCCACATTGACTACAACATTGTGAAATGACACTGAGTCAGACTCATCCAGCAAAACCACCAAACTCCTGACCCACAGACACTGAGATAAATGGTGTTTTGAACCACAGAGTTTTGGGGGTAATTAGTTACACAGTGATAGATAATTGATAGACATTGCAGATAACTTGTCTCTTTAGTCCATAAGACTTTAGACAGAGAGGACCTCTACTTGAAGATCTATTCTTAAAGAACTACACCTGGTCAGGCACAGTGGCTTATGCCTGTAATTCCAACATTTTGAATAGGCTGAGGCAGGATGATTGCTTGAGCCCAAAAGTTTGAGAACAGCCTGGGAAACATGGTGAAACCCCATCACCACAAGAAACTTTTAAACAATTAGCCAGTCATTGTGGTGTGTGCCTGTCGACCCAGCTACTTGGGAGGCTGAAGCAGGAGGATTACTTGAGTCCAGGGGTCAAGGCTAAAAGTGAGCTGAGATTGCACCACTGCACTGCAGACTGGGCAACAGAGTAAGACTCTGTCTCAATTAAAAAAAAAAAAAAAAAAAAAAAGAACTACACCTGAGAAGACTTCTCTGTATTGGGATCTGATTTAAATAATTACATCCTGGACTTCAAACCTGGACATCCTGTACAAGTTTGAGACTTCTGGGAGGAGTTGAGAGGAATGAGAGTATTTTACATGTGGGAGAAATAGAAATAATTTGTGGCCAGATGGTGGACTGTGATGATTTAAAATACATCCACAGATTACTTAATATTTCTTTCAGAAGATGGAACATAATTCCCCTTCACCTGAATGTGGGCCGTTCTTAGTGATTTGTTTGTAGCGAATAGAATGTAGAAGTGATTGTGTGTGATGTCAGAGACTAGGTCATAAAAGTGATGGTGTTTTCCGGCTTGCTCTTACTCTTGGATGATCTGCTCTGGGGAGAGTTGTGAGTAGACCTCCAGCCCACAGCCATATGAGTGAGCCTCTCAAAGAGTGGATCTTCCAGGCCCAGTCAAGCCTTCAGGTGACTGCAGCCCCAGCCAACATCTTGGGAGACCCTGAGTCAGAACCCCTGCTAAGTCACTTCCAGATCCCTAAGCCTCAGAAACTGTGAAGAAAAAAAAGTATGTGGTTATAAGCCCTAAGTTTGGGGCATAATTTATTATGTAGCAATAGATAATATGTCTGATATGGTTTAGCTGTGTCCCCACCCAAATCTCACCTTGAATGGTAGCTCCCATAATTCCTTCATGTTGTGGGAGGGACCCGGTGGGAGATAATTGAATCATAGTGTGGTTTCCCCCAAACTGTTCTCATGGTAGTGAATCAGTCTCACAAGATCTGATGGTTTTATCAGGGGAAACCCCTTTTGCTTGGTTCTCATTCTCTTCTCTTTTTTGCTGCCATATGAGATGTGCTTTTCACCTTCCACCATGATTGTGAGGCCTCCTCAGATGTGTAGAACTGTGAATCCATTAAACCCATTTTTCTTTTTTTGGTAAATGGTCATGTCTTGGATATGCTTTTATCAGCAGCATGAAAATGGACCAATACAATGTTATTGCTGAAAATTTAACTTTATAATATTTTCATATTTGGATGAGAAAAAAGATTTTAGATAAATCCAAGCAAACTCTTTTCATCCTAAGGTAATAGAAACAAAGTAAATTGCCCCTATTCTTGCTCCTATTTTGTCCAGTATAAACCCAGAAATGCCGTTTGTCTTTATTGTCTAATTATTTTATTGTAGAAATGTATTCAATCACTATATTTAGTTTAGAGAACTTTGCTGTAAACAGAACATTCAAAAAATTTTTAAATATATATTTTCTGAATAGCTACTTTATGATGTACACTGGGCATCCAGCGGCTATAAAGATGAATGAGGTACAGTTCTTATCTTCATGGAATTTAATCTATTCATGGACTATTAAATAATTAAAAAACAATAATATATATTAAAGTACCAAATGATATATATCCATATATTCTAAATTGTCTATTACCGTTTTACTCCTGTCTTTTCAACTTAGCCCTTGCAACTGAGATCTTTCCTAAATTTTAAGTATGTTTTATTTTAAAAAATCTTTTAGAGATGGAGTCTCACTCTGTCACCCAGACTGGTCTTGAACTCTTTGCCTCAAGCAATCCTCCAGCCTCAGCCTTTCAAAGTCCTGGGATTACAGGTGTGAGCCACCGCACCCAGCCAATTCATTTATTTAAAGCTGAATATACCACCAGGTGTGGTGGTGTATGCCTATAGTCCCAGCTAATCCAGCTACTCAGAAGGCTGTGGCAGGAGAATCCCTTGAGCCTAGGAGTTCTGGACTGCATTACAGCCTGGGAGACAGAGCAAGACCCCGTCTCTTAAATATATATATATTTATGTATTTTAAAAATATATTTATATATTTATGTATTTATATATATATTTTTATATATATATATATAATACAAAGTTAAAAACTCACATATCAAAGTGTGTACTCCTGAATTCACACAGTGACACACCCATGTATCCACACAGTGACCCACCCCTGTATCCACAATTAGATTTGGGAGCAGAAGATTACCCAGCCCATATCCTGAGGAGCTGTTATTTTGCCTTCCATCGCCATACAAAATTTTGCCAGTTTTTGAAATTTGTGAATGGAATGATATATATGATTTTTGGTTTGGATTCCTTCACTTAAGTTATGCTTGTGAGTTTTACTTTTGCTGTTCAGGGTAGCAGTAAATTCCCATATCTCTATTACATTAAATTATATGAATATACTTATATAAATACACTTGTCCATTCTACTGTTGATGGATAACTTGATGATTTCCAGGTTTGGGCTATAACGAAAAGTACTGCTAGGGACATACACGTACATATCTTTTGGTATCATAGAACTCTTTTTATCTGGTCTACACTGGCAGTGGAATTGCTGGGTCGTAGTGTACTGTCTTAGATTGGACTTTTAGCTCAGCTCTGTCTCCCTCTCTGTGTCCTTGCTGTCTGGCTTTTCAGTATCTCCTATTAGTGGAGTTTCAAGTTTTTCCACAACTTGTTCCACATCTGCAACAACATTTGATATTATAACTCTTTTTTTATTTGTGATGTTCTTGAGTGTTTTATTATTTATTTTTTACCTAGGTTTTCTCCTGTGCTTGATAAGTCTGAAGGAATTAGAGAGAGAGACCGTGTAAAATATAAACTGCTCCTGAGTCTGAATAGGATGCATTACAAGATGTAACAACTTGTTTGACAGACCCTTGTTCTCCCTGAACAACCAGATTTGTCCGAATTCCTACCTGGTTACCAAGTCGTTAGTTACCAGTTGTTTGTTGGTTGACTAGTTAGTATCAACTCAGCATTGGTCCGTTCTGTATGGATGTATATGTATATATATAAGACATATATTTAAATATATATAAGGATGTATATTTAAACGTGCTGATGGCTGGGTGTGATGGCTCACACTTGTAATCCCAGCACATTGGGAGGCCAAGTTGGGAGGATCGCTTGAAGCCAGGAGTTTGAAACCAGCCTGGGTGACATAGTGAGACCTCCTCTCTAAAAACAAACAAACAAAATAGCTGGGTGTAGTGGCACACACATGTAGTCCCAGCTACTCAGGAGGCTGAGGCAGGAGGATCGCTTGAGCCCGGGAGATCGAGGTTACAGTGAGCTATGATTGCATCATTGCACTCCGGCCTGGGCAGCAAGACCCTGTCTCTGAAAATAAAATAATAATAATAATAATAATAATAATAATAATAATTATAAATTGTCCTGGGCAGATGAGGACTTTGATTCAGCATCCGGCTTTCATTCTCCAGAAGAGGGCAGCCTCATTCCATGTTTTGTCTGTAGCCTCCCTGCAGACACCTCCTCCCTCCTCTATTTGTTAAAGGGCAGGCTTTATTTGTTAAGCGCATTACAGCCTCCTGGGCAGCCAGGTGGGAATTTGGGAGGTACTTTTTCTCTTTGTTCTTTCTGGCTCTCTAACCAGATTCTAGTTAATTCCACCTGAGGTCTGCATGTGTCCTAGTTTCATTTCTAGACCTGCTGTCCCAGCTCCCTACTGTGTCTCCCAACCTCCTGCTGCAGAACCCTCAAAACTCAGACCCTCCCCTCTCCTCCCTTCTCTGTTTTCCAGAGGAATTTTTCCAAAGCACGTGCTCAAAAACGTTCCAAGGCTGTCTAGCATTTGAAGAAATAAATACGTGTGATTAGGTTAAAGTCTAAATCCCCCGGTGGCATTCTTGACCGCTAAGAATCAAACTGCAATCCACTTCTCCACTTTCCTCTACTTGTACTCCCCTCAAAAAACCCACATTTCCGTGGAGTAAGCAGAACTAGGGTTTGAACAACTTTAAATCCGAGTCTAAATGCAGAGCTCAATGTCTTTACTGTCTTTACTTTCCATCCATATGACCGTGGCAAGGAACTTAACCTCTATGAACCCTGGTTTTCATATCACTAGATGGGGCCCAGTGGTACCTGCCCCTCATGGTTGATGTAACAAATAAACGTTGCTACGAATGTAAGAGTTCCTGGCATAAAGTGACCACATGATAAATGATACTGTCATTGTCATCATCATCAATTTACTTAATTTACTCTGAGCTTCGCTTCTTCTCTGCCATTGTCCAAATTCCCTGCTCTCCTGCCCTACTGAGATTTCGTCTTGTGAGGTCCAGCCTTGTGTCACCTCCTTTATGATAACCCTCTTCCTCCCCCAGCATCCCATCGATCACTGCTACTTCTGAGCACCCTCATTCAGAGTCAGGTAAAAATTCGTTCACCCAGGTTTACTAGGCACCCCCAACAGCGCCAGCACTATGCACTACAGTGAAAGAGGCAGACAAATCCCTGCCATGGTGACAGGTATACTCTCGCAGATAAATATGCTTAAATAAATAAATAAATAAATATGCGTGATGAGTTTCAAAAGGAAATTCACATAACTCCGGGACCACAGAGCAGGAAAATAACTTAGTGTCTCTTCTGTATCAGGGGCAGGTGCCCCAAAGGCTTACCTCGGAAAGGCACGTCGAGGCTGAGATGGAAGCGTGATTAAGTCAGGCCAACTGAGGAGTGGAATCACATTCTAGGAAGAGAGAACTGTGCCCCTCTTATCTTTCCTGCCTATTTTAAATTCTCCAAGATCAGACACTGAACCTTTTTCCCATAAAATCTCCAGCAGAGCCTGGAAAGGCCCTTGGCTATAGGAATTCTTCAGAAATTGATGAACAAAAAAATGCAAAGAAATGGCAGTTTTTAAAATTGAAGTCTTTAAAACGATAGGGAAACAAGCTCTTTCTGTTCCTGTGTTTTCTGTCCCTTTCTCCGGGTGGTTACATATTTTGAGTACCAAGATGATATGGTAATGAAAAACTCTAGTTCTTCGCAGACCACCTCTTCTGACGGCTGAGAGCTCACAAGATGGCATGGGTGAGGGTTGCTTCAGGACAGCTTCTTATCCCAGAAGCAGGAGAGTTCTACCTGTGTGGGGTGTGCAGGTCACTTTATCCATCACACGGAAGTTCCTTCCTTAGCCAAACAAGAGTATAGGGTTGAGTTAGACACCCTAACAATCAACTTCTCCTGGAGTCATCTTATTTCCTGGAACTTTGGGGCTCAACTACATTTGTTTTAATGAGAAGCTTTTAGTTGCCTCTGAGGTGGGGACAGTGCTCTCCCATGCAGCAAGAACCAGGCCTGTGGAAGTGGCCCCCCTATGCAGTTTGAAGGTGGCAGCTCCACTCACTCTATGCCAAGCACAGACACAGGAATCGTCACCAAGCTTCCCGGGCAGGCAGGTCAGTGCTCAGGCTCAGCGCTACATCCGGGGCTATTCCAAGTCAGGTTTCTTCCACTCCTGGGCAGCATCTTGGGGGCTCAAGTTCACTGCTGCCAACAGCTGCTGGCGAGTGGGGCTGTTCCCACCCTCCCCTCAATGCAGAGTCTCCCTGGGTAAATCCTTTGAGGGCCCTGGCCTCTCATGGGTGGGGTTCACTTCAAAGTGGCTGTGAGTTCTCTTCTGGAGCAAGAGAGCTCTAACAGAGGGCTGCCTACCCTGATTTTTCAGGGGTGGCGTGTTGGGAAAGAAGGGATATCTCTATCTCAGCTTACCATGCCCTTCATTTTCAGTTAGTCTCAATATTGCAGGTGTACACTCCATAGTGATATTGTTCCTAATATCCATGGATGGAGAGGACGATATCACTCCCAATAGAGCAGGTGGTGAACACCCCTTCTGTGACATTGTTCCTAATAGCCAGTGGGGGAGAGAAGGATATTATCCCCAATATCGCAGGGGGTGGACACCCCCTTGTGATATTGTTCCCTATATCCTAGGAGGGAGACGATGATACTAGTGGCAATATCGCAGGGGGTGTACACACCCACTGTGATATTGTTCCGAATATCCAGAGGGAGAGAAAATTATATGACTGACAGTATCACAGGGGGTGTACCTCCTCCTGTGATATTGTTTCTTATATTCAAGGGGAGAGGATGATATTACTTCCAACATCGTAGGGGTTGTGCACACCTCCTGCGATATTGTTCCTAATATCCCGAAGGGGAGAGCATAATATTACTCTCCATATCACAGGTGGTGTGCACCTCCTTTGTAATGTTGTTCTTAATATCCATGATGGGAGAGGATGATATGACTCCCAATATCGCAAGAAGTGTACCGCCGCCTGTGATATAGTTCCTAACATCTAGGTGGGGAGAGGATGATATTACTGCCCATATCGCACGAGTTGTAAAACCCCTTCGATATTTTGCCTACAATCCTGACGGGAGAGGATGATATTACTCCCAATACCGAAGAAGGTGTACACCCCCCTGTGACACTAGGCCCAATATCCACGTTGGGAGACAATGACAATATGCCCAATATCGCAGGGGATGTACACCCACTCTGGGATATTGTTCCTTATATCGAGAAGGGGAGAAGATGTTATTACTCTCAATAACGCAGGGACTGTGGCTGTACACCCCTCCTGTGATACTCTTCTTTATATGCTAGGGAAGAGAGGATGATACTACACCGAATATCGCAGGGGGTGTACACCCACCCCGTGAAATTGTTCTTAATGTACTCCACCTCCCACCACCAGGGATATGGTTCCTAATATCCAGGGGAAGAGATGATAACATTATGCCCAATATTGCAGGGGAGTGTACACACCCTCTGTGGTGTGGTGTTGTTGCGAGTATCCAAAGGTAGAGACGATGATATTACTGGCCATATCGCAGGGGCTGTACACCCTTCTGTGATATTGTTTTTGACATTCAGTGGGGGAGAGGAAAACATTAATCCCAATATCACAGAAGGTGTACAGACCCCTGTGATGTAGTTCTTAATGTACAGGGGAAAGAGAAGAATATTGCTCTCAATATCACAGGGGGTGTAACCACCCTGCCCCCCATATATTGTTCCTAATATGCAGCGGGGTGGAGGCTGATAGTACTCCCAGTATCCCAGAAGGGGCACACACACCTGTGATATGGTTCCTAATATCCAGCGGGAAAGAGGCTGATTTTACTTTCGATATCGCACTGGGTGTACACTGTCCCCAAACCCGGGGTATCGTTCCTAATATCCAGACGGGAAGAAGATGACATGGCTGACAATATCGAAGCGGGTGGACACCTCTTCTGTGATACCGTTCCTGACATCCAAGGGGTGAATGGATGATATTACTCCCAATAAAATATTAACCGTAGAGCCACCCTGGGATTTTGTCCTTAATAACCACAGGGGAGAGGTGATATTACTACCAATATTGCAAGGGATGTACACGCCTCCTGTGATATTGTTTCTGATATCCAGGAAAGGAGAAGATGGCCTTACTACCAATATTGAAGAGATGTACAGTCCCCATGGGATATTGTTCTAAAGACACAGATTGAAAGAGGATGGGATTCCATCCAATATAACAAAGGGTGTACACCTGGCCTGTGATATGAATCGTAAAACCTAGAAGAAGAGAGAATGACATTGCTTCCATAAATACACAGGGTGTACACCCACCCTGTGATATTGCTCCTGTCATCTAAAGGAAGAGATGATGATACTACTCCCACTACCAAAGAAGGTACACACCCCCTTGTGATATTGTTTCTCCTAACTTGTGGGGGAGAGCATGATATTACTTCCAATATGACAGTGGCTTGACACTCAGTCTGTGATATTGCTCCTAATTTCCAGTAGGTAAAGTATGATGTTCCTGCCAAGAGAGTAGTGGGTGTGCAGCCGCCCTGTGATATGTCTCCGAATATTCAGGGAAACACAGGACATTACCCCAAATCTCCCAAAAAGTGTACATCCATTGTGTGATACGGTTCCTAATATCCGGAGGTGTAGAGGCTGGTATTCGTTCTCCTATCGCAGGCTGTGTACACACCACCTGTGAAATTGTTCCTAATATCCTGAACAAAAGAGACTGCTAATAATGGACATACATTGCGGGGGGTGGGTAATTATTACGATCCGCATCCTAATGGGAAGTAATAGTAAGCCCCTCTCTCCCCCTCGCTGTTAGGATCCACATCGCAGGGGAGTGAGGCACCCGCGGTGATATGGGGAGTAATAGCATCCCCCTCTCTCCCCCTGGCCTTATATAAGGAGGCTGGCCTTATATAAGTGCCCCCCAATGCCATCGTAGGCTTTAATGTATTCACTTAAAGTTTTTTCCTCATTTAGATCTGCCTTTCCCTTAATAGGTCTAATTGCTGCCTGACATTCTGTATTAACACTTTCATGAGCAAGCAGCTGAAGGATCACTTTCTTGGCATGAGAATCGGAAATAGCCTTTTGAGCCGCATCCTGCAAACGGGCGATAGAATCTGGAGAAGGCTCCCTCGGACGCTGTAGAACTGTGTTAAAAGAAGGATAAGCAGTAGCAGGGTCGTGAATTTTTTCCCAGGCTCTTAGGCATATAGTTCTGAGCTGAGCAACAGCCACATCACCCATTACCATCTGTTGATTTAGAGTACCCCATGCGTCTCCGATTCCAAGCAATTGATCAGATGAGATATTAACGGGACGTTGGGCTTGAGCATTTCTGCGTGCCTGATTTGTTGCTTCATCCCTCCACCAGGTTTTAAATTGGAGAAATTCAGAGGGGGACAGGGTGGATCGGGCTAATGCCTCCCAATCCATAGGTATTCAATGTCTGTTATAAGCCACACATTGTAACAAGGAACGAACATAAGGAGAATTTGGCCCATCTTGTCCAATTGCTTGCTTTAAGTCTTTCAATATTTTAAAAGGAAATGGCTCCCAGCCTGCTTGAGCAAGTTCTCTGGGTTCCTCAGCTGGCGAAATAATTACCAGAAACTGCCAAGCATTCAAAACCCCCATTTCTTGTGCCTGGCGAATGGATGCCTGGATTGTCCCTGTGCCATAATTTGTATTTGGACCGGCTGGCAGTATTCCTCTCCATAATTAATAGGTGGGCAAGCCTGGATCATTCCCTCATCGTAATTGGTTGTTGGATAAGCCTGAAGCTTTCCTTAGACCTAGTTACTGGCCAGGCCTGCAACAATGGGAGCTGCAAGGCGCGCCTCAGGCTCCCCTTCCAAAAATTCCTAAGGCTGGCCTGGAGGTGGCTATTCCAGACCTTCCCCTAAAGGCACAATAGGCGGCACTGTTTCTTTTATAAATTTTTGGAGATTAGCGTACATACCTTCCCGTTTCTCGCCCTTTTTAAAAATTAGACTGTCATGGTTCACTTTGCTGATAATTAGACTCCTGATTATTCAACTTTCCTATGTCATCCTGAAACTCCTCCTTCTCCTCCTCAGTGTGGAAGGGCTCCAGTGCTGTTTTAATTGCTGACCACACAGACCAAGCAGAGACGGGAATATGGTGGCCCTCTTGTTGTGCTTGTTTTAAGTCTGATCCGACCTTGTCCCAATCTTTTCCATTCATGGTTCCATATTCCGGGAACCAAGGAGAATATTTGTCTACCAGATGGAACAAAGATGTGAGATTTTGGGTACTCACAATTACCCCTCCACGGGGCAGTAACTGCAGTACAAGGCTTAAGTAATTAGCGAACTTACTCTCAGCCTGACCCATATTTTCCTGAGGTTTCCCTGGAATTCTCCGAGCGCCCTACTTACCCTAGAGCTTGAAGTGAAAACCTACTCGGGAGTCCTTTGTCGATCGTCCTCCGCTTTCCATGCTCTGGTGTTCCTTCACTGGATTATTTGTAGAGATTACGGGGAGCCCTGCCTTGGGCACCAGAGACCAGCCTGGGCAACCGAGGGAGACCCCCGTTTCTACCAGAAAAAAAAAAGAAAAAAAAAATTAGCCAGGTGTGGTGTCGCGTGCCTGTAATCCCAGCTACTCCATGAGAAATCAGACAAAACCTGGCACCAGTGACTGATTTTCTTCTAAAATGCTTTCTCCAAAATATTTTTAAAACAAAAGCGGGAAATTGGAAAGGAAAATATTTTGGGCCCCCCAAATCACTAAGATAAAGGGAAAAGTCAATCTGGGAACTGCTTAGGGCAAACCTGCCTCCCATTCTATTCAAATTCATCCCCTGCTCACTGAGAAGAATGCATAACTTATTGCCTCCTTTGGAAAGGCTCATCAGAAACTCAGAAGAATGCAACCCTTCCTCTCTCACCTACCTGTGACCTGGAAGCCCCCTCTTGGCTTCCAGTTGACCCACTTTTGCTTCAGGTTGTACAGGATCAAACCAGTGTTTATCTTACATATGTTGATTGGTGTCTCCTGTCTCCCTAAAATGTATAAAACTGTCAGATACAGCCAGTTTCTCTTCCAAGGTTTGGCATGTCAACGTTCTTGTTTTTTGTTCTGGAACTCAAATTTCTTGTTCTCCATGCCTCCTTGCCCTTAGTTACTGTAAACAACCTTCCCGTCAGTTCTAATTAATAACTCACATCTGTTCCCTTGGTTACCTGCTCTGCACCCATTTCTCCCTTCGAAACCACACGTCCCACCGTTGTAACTCACATTCCCCTCCCCCTTCCTTATTTGGGAAAATATTCACAAATAGCCAACCGGGTCAGTTTTGATCTTGAGGTCTGGCCCAGCCCATGCCAGAGGTAGGGATTGCGTTAGGAATAAAAACCCCTGCTTTCCTTTGTTCCGTGTGCTCTTGAGATTGAGAAAACTTTCGCTTGAGTGCTGGTTTCACTTTGCCG
Organism: Macaca fascicularis; assembly: GCF_037993035.2. Classification (NCBI taxonomy): domain Eukaryota; kingdom Metazoa; phylum Chordata; class Mammalia; order Primates; family Cercopithecidae; genus Macaca; species Macaca fascicularis. The sequence continues at coordinate 103,639,586 of NC_088380.1, forward strand.
CACGGAGCATTTATCGCCAACAAAACCAAGTTGTGCTCTGACCACCTTGGGCAACTGTCATCAGGACATCCTGATGCTGTGTCATGCACAAGCATCCCCAACCCTGGTAAAATAAACTTTCTAAATACTCTTATCTCCAAATGCTCAGGGAGACTGATTTGAATAATCATAAAACTCCCAGACTGCACTCCAGCCTGGGCGACAGAGCAAGACTCTGTTTCAGAAAAATAAAATAAAAATAAAATAAAATAAAATAAAATAAAATAAAATAAAATACTCCGGTCTCTCGCACAGCCGACTGCGTGAATTACTCTTTCTCTATTGCTATTCCCCCGTCTTGAGAAATCGGCTCTGTCTAGGTAGTGGGCAAGGTGAACCCACTGGACAGTTACAGAATTGTCATTATATTGCTTGCAATTTTATATATATATTATGCACAAATAGCTATAACCTTGTATACAAGGTTAAATGTGAATGTCCTCCTTGCAGGGTCAGATCCCAGCGCAGGAAGGACGCACCCGCTAGAAACCGCTAGGCCAAAAAGGTCATTCTGGCCTCATCCAGCCTCAGGTGAGATCCCAATCTCCTGTCACTCAGGGCCTGAGGGGGCGGGGCCTGAAGCCCCATACAATCAGGGGCGCTGGGGTGGGGACCCTTCAATCAGGCGCCCTGCCGGAAAGGAGAGGGCGGCTTCCGGGATCTGGCTGGCGGGCGCTTTGTCTCGCCTTCGCCACAGTAGGCTTTTTTCTGTTAGTCTCCGCTGCTATTTCTTGGCTCTGGGAGGCCCAGGTGGCTCTGCAGCAGCCTCTGCCACCCTGTGACCTGCGGGTATTGGCACATCCCTAGCTGACGCCAGGACACCCGGGAAGCCGAGGAATGGTGAGTGGACTGCGCCTGGCTTCCCTAAGTGGGGAAGAGGGCTGGTTGAAACCTGCTGGAACCAGCCATGGGTTGCGGAACCTGCGGACGCAGCCGCCGCGGCGCAGCCGGGCCTCAGTCCCCTTCTGTGCAGGGCCGGGCGGGGCGGGCAGCGGGACCCCTGCGTCCTGTCTGCACCTGTGGGCGCCACTTCCGCCGGCCGGAGCCCTCTTCGGGAACCCCGCGCCACCCCCACCCAGGTAGTGCGGTGACCACGGGAGGGTGATCCGGGAGAGCCCAGACTCGGTGTGCATGGTTCCAGCGTGGGAGGAGCTGTGGTTCATGGAGCTTCCAGTCCCACCTTTCTCCCCCTAAAATTAACCTAAGGCTTTGTTAAAACGTTAACGGCATGTTTGAGCAAACAGCGATTCATAAACCAGGTACCGCAGTCATGGTTTGTGGTTTGGGGTCCACAGGAGGGGCGTCAATGAGAGGCTTTGATAAGGTTAATGAGGAAGCAAACCATACATATATACATATACATATATATGTGTGTGTGTGTGTGTATATATATATATATGGTTTTTTTTTTTTTTTTTTTTTTTTTTGAGACCGAGTCTTGCTCTGTCACCAGGCTGGAGTGCAATGGTGCAGTCTCAGCTCACTGCAACCTTTGACTCCCGGGTTCAAGCAATTCTCCTGCCTCAGCCTCCCAAGTGGCTGGGCTTATAGGCGCCCGCCACCACGTCCAGCTAATTTTTGTATTTTCAGGAGAGACAGGGTTTCGCCATGTTGGCTAGGGTGGTTTTGAACTCCTGACCTTAAGTGATCGCCCCCCTTGGCCTCCTAAAGCGCTGGGATTACAGGCGTGAGCCACCTTGGCCAAAATATTTTTCTGTTTCCAAACATTTTACGTGAGAGGAAAGCGGAGAATAAATCATCTGACACTCTACTGTAAAAAAAAAAAATCTTTGTGCCTCTCTTTTCATCTTTCCTAAGTGTACATATTACCAACATGTCTTTAGGTTGAGGTCCCCCCGTGAAAACTTTACAGGGTGTTGTGTCCTCAGCCACCCTCCTGTCTTTTCCTTGTCCTGGCGTTTTAGAACTGTCTGGGGATGACCCAGGATACCCACAGTGGCCATGTCTATTGGAGGGTCTAGTGAGTATCAGCCCCTGGGTCATGTCATCTCCAAGGACAGCCTGAGGTAGTTGGTAGAGTCTCACAGGGGAGCAGCTGGATGCTCTTAGCCTTAGAGAAATCTCCTGGTATAGTTTCATCTAAAATGGTGACCCCTTAGGGTCATTAAAATTTTAGGACATTAAAATTAATGGACAATACAAGTTAGGTCATTAAAATTGTTTCTCCAGTCCGAGTTTTTATTCCTTGGAGACACATTGATGGTCTGCCAATGGGATGCTGATATTGAGAGGAAAAGGCAGAAATGATTTCTGCTCTCTAGATTGTCTCAGACTTATGAAGAGAGAAAGACTGTCCCAAAGGAAAACCCACCCCAGAGAGGATGTGCAAGAACCTGAATATTAAAATGCACTTCAGGCACATAGGAGGACAAAGAGCAGTGCCAGTGCCTCCTAGGTGGTCACTGAGTACTGTACTGAACAGGATGGGTGTCCCTAGGGATAGAATGGCCTGCCGTGACACTTAGAAAGGTCTGTGTTGGAGTCAGCACTGCCTCTCCCTGAGTTTGTTACCTTGAAACGGCTTGTCCGCTTATTTGAGTTTCAGTTTTTCATTGTAAGATACATTTTGTCAGTACAGCTTGAAAGATAAAAATACTATTTCCAAAGAGGCAAGGTAAACTGATGTATTTTATTTGCTAAAAATCCGTATTTATTTCTTCCCCAGAGTGAGTGTAGTAAGTTTTAAAGGTCTGTTCTTTTTAAGGGTAATTTCAAATGGAATTGTAGGACTTAGCTTTGTAAATGCTACTGGTGAAATAGAAGTGTGATAGATAAATTGATGAGTTACAAAGTTTCACCAAAATGTCAGTTCCCCTCTTGTAGCATGGTGAGGAATTTATGACAGTGGGCACATCTGTATCCTCTTATCTGGATATCTGAGGGTTTTTTTGTTGTTGTTTTTTGTGTTTTTGGAGACACTGTCTTGCTCTGTAGCCCGGCTGGAGTGCAATGGCGCCATCTCTGCTTACTGCAGCCTCCGCCTCCCGGGTTCAAGTGATTCTCCTGTGTCAGCCCCCCGAGTAACTGGGATTATAGGCACCCACTACGACACCCAGCTAATTTTTGTATTTTTACTAAACACGGGGTTTTAGGCCTGGCACGGTGGCTCATGCCTGTAATCCCAGCACTATGGGAGGCCAAGGTGGGCGGATCACAAGGTCAGGAGTTCCAGAGCAGCCTGACCAACATGGTGAAACCCTGTCTCTACTAAAAATACAAAAAATTTAGCTGAGCATGGTGGCAGGCACCTGTAATCCCAGCTGCTCGGGAGGCTGAGGCAATAGAATTGCTTGAACCCGGGAGGTGGAGGATGCAGTGAGCCAAGATCTTGCCACTGCACTCCAGGCCAAGCGACAGTGCAAGACTCCATCTCAAAAAACAAACAAACAAAAAAACAAACAACAAAAAGACCGGGTTTTGCCATGTTGGCCAGGCTGGTCTTAACCTCCTGACCTCAGGTGATCGCCCGCCTCAGCCTCCCAAGGTGCTGGGATTACAGGCGTGAGCCACCACGCCCGGCACACTCTATTTTCTTTTTATTCCCTAAATTTTAACATGTTTCAGTTTGTCTGTTCCTTTATCACTTTTTTCTTATGTAAAAAAAATTCTGCCTAATCTTTCGTAAAAAAAAATTCTTCCTGTGACTTTTGAAAGTGTTCTGGTTTTATCTTTCATATTTGAACATATAATAAGTTGATTATGGTTCATGGAATAGAGAAGAATGCAATGCATTTTCCCAAGTAGATGCCAGCCTGGTTTGCCTTATATTTTAAAGTGCATGTGATTTCTTTTTCTATTCTACAGTGCCTACTCTATCATTCATCAACTTTCCATATAAATGCTCGGTCTTTAAGACTTTTTTTGCCCTTGGTCTGCTTGCTTATCTCTTTGCTAATACTGTGCTGTCCTGAATATTTTCGTTTGAAAATCTTAGAAGTATGTTAGACAAGCCATCAGTCTTCTTAGATGACTGAAAATCATTAGACATTTGTCATTTTTACTACGTATGGAAAAGTAGTTTTTCTTGCCTAAAAAAACCTGATTTGGGAATTTATGTGATTTCATAGGAATAGCATCTGGAAGTGGTGACATTAATGTCATTTTAAAAAACGTGTCATATTTCCTCTTATTCCTTTCTGCGTTGACATTGTGCAATAGAAATTTTAAAAATTGTTATATTAGTATTGTTAAATATCAATTATTGGTTTTATTTACTACTCAATTACATTTAATAAGCCTACTGTCTCTTGGTGTAATCACATGGAATAGGCTCACCTCCCCAGTTAACAAGTAACAGCACTTGTAAAATATTGTCTACCAGGGAAACTCATCGAACACTTAGTGTTCAAACTGTGTTTTGGTGTCTGGTTCTCTAAGCACCACTGCAGTGACACAAAATAATAGACCTTCAGCAGAAAGTTTTGGCAAATATATTGCATAAGCCATTTAGATGCAGTGAGTCATTCTTATTACTTAGGTTGGTGGAATCCCTTTCAAAATGTAAGTTACTAATACAAACAAAGATTGAACTTTGTGAGCAGGCATTTTTAAGAATAAGTAGTCTTGGGAATGATAATATTAACTCACTTATGCACATCAGGTAGGACTTTATTATGACAGATACTAGAAATGTACAAAGTGAAGTTAAAAGGTAACTCCTAGCAGCACATCTTACTCCCTGGATTCTCTAATGAGATGGGCGTTTCTACTTTGCTGTTGCCTTTTTGAATAGTTCAATTGTAGCATTAGTACTGCTGTGTGGGAGGGAGTATGTGTGAACAGAGTAAGAGTTGTGACAATCAAGTCATAGAATAAATGCTTGGAAATTTTAGAATCATGTAAACAGCTTAGGAATTGAGTATAGATTCCCAGTGCTGTCAGTCCCACCCATCCTTCTATCCACACGTGTGGAATGTTCTAGGACTCCGTGGCTTTTGAGGATGTGGCTGTGAACTTTACCCACGAGAAATGGGTTTTGCCAAATTCTTCTCAGAAGATTCTCTACAGAGAAGTGATGCAGGAAACCTGCAGGAACCTGGCTTCTGTAGGTAAGAATGACAACATATTTCACTTAATTACAGAAGTATTTCCCTATCATCAGTGCCATTTATGATTTGGAATGTGGCAAGGGAATGATTTGGTGAAGAAATCAGGCATGGGCACTGTGTACAATGAACATTAAATCTAGCAATGTTTCTAAAGTTTGTAATAATTCATGATAATTTTGTGGGTCTGCATTTTAGGAAACAAATGGAAAGACCAGAATATTGAAAATCACTTTGAAAAACCTGGGAAAGATATAAGATAATTTGCACTGAGAAGAGGAAATAAAGTCCTCTAAAGGAATCTTAGCATGTCATGAACTTAAAAACAAGCAATCAAAACAAGTAAGAGTCACTTTAAATTTATTTCTTTTTAGAAAAACTTCATCCAAAATGTAACGTACTTCAGTGTAGCAGTCAGTGTGTGGAAAACAGTTTTCTTGAAAATAGTACTACAAAATTGTGTATATGAATGTTACTATTTTGGTCATAGTCATGCAGGTGGTATCTGTGTTTTCAGTAGTAACCCATTTACTTTCAAATAATTCAGTCATGGCAAAACGAAACAAAACAAAAAAAATGCATTTTCCCTGGTATTGGTAGCAGTGTAAGTCCAAGACCTATTAATAAGTAGAAAGTTATTAAACCAACCAATAATAATGTGCTTGTCATTTTTTTACAGAGATCATATGGTACAGAGACTGTGTGAAAGCAAAGAAGGTAGTCAGTATGGACAAGTTGTCAGCCAAATTCAAAATCTTGATCTGAATGAGAACATTTCTACTGGATTAAAACAATGTGAATGCAGTATTTGTGGAAAAGTCTTTGTACGTCATTCCCTCCTTAATAGGCACATCCTAGCTCACTCAGCATACAAACCATATGGAGAGAAGCAATATAAATGTGAACAATGTGGGAAATTCTTCATTTCTGTTCCAGGTGTTAGAAGACACATGATAATGCACAGTGGAAATCCAGTTATAAATGTACGATATGTGGGAAAGGTTTTTATTTTCTCAATTCAGTTGAAAGACATCAGAGAACTCACACAGGAGAAAAACCCTATAAATGTAAACAATGTGGTAAAGCGTTCACTGTTTCTGGTTCTTGTCTAATACATGAACGAACTCACACTGGAGAGAAACCCTACGAATGTAAGGAATGTGGGAAAACATTCAGATTTTCTTGTTCTTTTAAGATGCGTGAAAGGACTCACACTTGGGAAAGACCCTATAAATGTACCAAATGTGATAAAGCCTTCAGCTGTTCCACTTCCCTTCATTACCACGGAAGCATTCATACTGGAGAGAGACCCTATGAATGTAAACAATGTGGCAAAGCCTTTAGTCATTTGAGTTCCCATTGTAACCATAGAAGTACTCATACTGGAGAAAAACCCTATGAATGTAAACAATGTGACCAAGCCTTCAGTCGCCCCAGTTGCCTTCACCTCCATGAAAGAATTCATACTGGGGAAAAACCTTATGAATGTAAGAGATGCGGTAAAGCTTACACTGGTTCCAGTCACCTTACTCACTATGAAATAAGTCATGATATAGAGGCTGGGTGCAGTGACTCAGCCTATAATCCCAGCACTTTGGGAGGCCAAGGTGTGTGTATTGCTTGAGCCCAGGAATTCATAACCAGCCTGGATTAAAACAATGTGAAACAACCTGGGTAACATGGTGAAACCCTGTGTCTACAAAAAATAAAATAATGCGAGGCGCGGTGGCTCACGCCAGCTACTCAGGAGGCTAAGGCAGGAGAATGGCATGAACCTGGGAGGCGGAGCTTGCAGTGAGCACCACTGCACTCCAGCCTGGGTGACAGAGTGAGACTCCGTCTCAAAAAAAAAAAAAAAAAAAAAAAAAAGCTGGGCATGGTGGCACATTTCAGTTGTCTTAGTTCTTTTTCAAGGACATAAAAAGCCACAGGGGGGTTGGGGGGAAGCCCTGTGCATGCCGATCACGAGGTCAGGAGATCGAGACCATCCTGGCCAACATGGTGAAACCTCGTCTCTACTAAAAATAAATTAGCTGGGTGTGGTAGCATATGCTTGTAATCCCAACTACTCAGGAGACTGAGGCAGGAGAATCACTTGAACCCAGGAGGCGGAGGTTGCAGTGAGCCGAGATTGTGCCACTGCACTCCAGTCTGGCGACAGAGTGAGACTCCATCTCAAAAAATAAATAAATAAATAAAGCCCCTTGAATGTAAGAAATATGGTAAAACATTTACTCTTTCCCATTCCCTCATAAACATGAAAGAGCTCACACTGCAGAGAAAACTTAAGAATGTAGGAAATGTGGTCAAGCCTTCAGATTTTCCTGTTTTTGAAGATTTGGGAGGACTCAGAGTGGAGAAAAGCCTTTTGAATTTAAATTTGTGGTAAGGCCTTCAGTTGTGTTAGTTCCATTTGAAGACATCAGCTCATTCCTGAGAAAAACCCTATGAGTGTCCAGAATGTGGGAATGTTTCATTTCTCTTGTAGCCACTCAAGGACATGAAAATGCACACTGTAGCTGGCTGGACCTTGTAAATACAAGAATGTACACAGGATTATAACTCTAATAGTTTAGAAACTGCAAGAATATTAATATTTTCAGTTTTAACATTTACTTGAAAAGTCATGTGAAAACTCCCACTGGAAAGAAGTTCTATAAGTGAAACTTTTCTAATTTGGAAGGCCTGATGCAAATTAATTAACGTGCAGTGCTTGAAAAAAAATGTATGAAATGTTACACAAGTTACAAGTATATTGTTTGTATCAGTGGCTCATTCTTAAAGAGTCTTGAGTATGCGTTTCACCTTGTTTTGCAGGGAAACCTTGAGGTGAGAGTTCTGTAAATGCTCTTTAAGCAGTAATACTTGAATTTCGTAGATAATGGTATTTTCTTAAGTTTGTTGGTAGAATTTTTCTCTATTCATTTGATAATGTGCTGGATTCATGGTTGAATTTTGATGTTTTTCTAATATGTAGGTAAGTTTAATTTTTTAATTTCATTTTTTTTTTTTTTTTTTTTTGAGATGGAGTCTCACTCTTGCCCGGGCTGGAGTGCAGTGGTGCAATCTCGGCTCACTGCAACCTCCGCCTCCAGGGTTTAAGCGATTCTCCTGCCTCAGCCTCCCGAGTAGCTGGGACTACAGGTGCCCGCCACTACGTCCAGCTAATTCTTTGTATTTTTAGTAGAGACGGTTTCGCCACGTGGGCTAGGCTGATCTTGAACTCCTGACCTCATGATTTGCCCGCCTCGGCCTCCCAAAGTGCTGGGATTACAGGCATGAGCCACTGTGCCTGGCCAGGTAAGTTTCATTTGTGTGTATTGTCCTGTGATTAATGGACCAGTGAATAATGATTGTGAATTGTTAGGATTGTCTTACTAGCCTCATATGGCAAATTTTTATTATCCCTTGTCCATTATACACATTCCACCTTTTTTTTATTAAAGGAAAAACTACTCTTGATGTAAAGATGTTTATTCTTTGCTAATAATGAGTTAGTATTAATTCCTAAGTACATAAAGTTTACCATAGAGTATCATCTCATGAGTTCTTTGCCTTTGTTGCCCTTCATTCTTTATTATTTCTGTCTGTTACTTGGATCGTTCGCTTTGAATGAAGGAGAGAAAACTGTGATAGGACAATATGTTGTAACCAATCTGAGGGAGGAAGCATTTAGTCTGTCAGTCACATATGATAGCATTGGGCTTTTCATCGATGCCTTTGGTGTTGTAGTAGATAGTATTACACCATTATGGTATTATAGTTTATATATTGTGTTTTACAGTATTGCAGTCCTTACCAGTCAGTGTCACATGATTCAGTTCCCTACCAGCCAACAGGCAAACCAATCACATACTCCTGTAGGAACAAAGGAACATCCTCGACTGGGCACAGTGGCTCACGCCTGTAATCCCAGCACTTAGGGAGGCTGAAGCGGGCGGATCATGAGGTCAGGAGATCGAGACCATCCTGGCTAACACGGTGAAACCCCATCCATCTCTACTAAACATACAAAAAAATTAGCTGGGCGTGGTGGTGGTGGCCTGTAGTCCCAGCTTCTAGGGAGGCTGAGGCAGGACAATGGCATGAACCTGGGAGACGGAGTTTCCAGTGAGCCGAGATCACACCACTGCACTCCAGCAAGGGTGACAGAGCGAGATTCTGTCTCCAGAAAAAAAAAAAAAAAAAGCATCCTCACTTTTTTAATGCTATAGCACTCTGCTCCCAAGTTAATCCCTGTTTGGGCCTGTGGGAGCTTACACCATCCTCTTATATGTAATTAATAACTGATGTCTGGCTTGTCTGTTTAGTAATAGATGTTATGCGGTTATGTATTTAACGGTGCCAGTAAAAGTAGGGTACTAATTCCTTCCTCTCTAGTGGGGTGCATGAGACGCTATTGAAACAATTGGCAACACAAATGGAATGGACCAGCCCTCATGCAGGACACCTGCTCAACTTGACCTACCTGCTGTCGGCTGACGGTTCCGTAACACATCAGCAGTCACCTGGGTCAGAACCGTGAGCTGACGATGGGCCTTCCGTTTGGTCTGCACAGTGTTTTGTGGTCTTCAGGTGTTGTCATCTTCTCCCATACTAAAATGCTGTCATCTCCTAGACATGAATGTTTAATTGCACCTCAGCATGACATTTGGCCTGTGCTTAGCAGGCAGTTTTGAGGCCCTGGCTTATTAATGCACAAAAACACAGCGCATAAGTCAACACTTAAGTCCTAATTAGCAAGAATCAGCCTGTATCTGTGTAGTCCCTGCATCTACTCTGGTCACCATCTCTGTATGCTCAGGGCAGCCACGTGAACATTATTAATTATTGTACACTCCAAGACAATAGTTATTATGTAGGCAGAAGTAGTGGCCTTGTTTGTTTCTTGTGCTGCTGCTCCCCTTGCTGCTGTCCCATACACCCTCCTGATGAGGTGTACATCTGTGGTGCCTCATGGTTCAGGCACTGATGAGTAAAGAAAATGGGAAGAAAGAGTTTGATATTAGCCCCTACTGAAGCATATGAAGAAGCGTCTCAGCTGCTTTCATTGAAAAATTCCTAGCCAGTGTGTGGGCTTTCCTTATCACTGCTGCTTATCAGCATGTCAAAAGTCGAATCTTCGGACTGCAAGTCTTGCCGGCCTTAGACATAATGCCTTTACTGCATGTGGAGCTAACCCCAGGAAGATGGAGTGGCACTCTCTGGAGGATTAGGTGGTCTCCTCCAATGTGGGTTGATGGGCTCCTGAACTCTTTCCTTTAGCCATGCAGAGAGTCTACACTGCCAGTGATCATGTGCCGCAACTCTAGATGTAGAAACTCAAAATATTCTGAGACACTTTCCATTGAAAGGATAGAGAAAAGCAGTCAGGTGCCACGCTCCGGTCAAGAGAACTAGTAGATGGCTCACAAGAACACTCTGTCGCTACTGTCTGTGCCTCTGTCACAACAAATATCCTGATCCTTCAATTTTAAGGGTGCAGGGCCATTTTCCTCCCTTTCTTACTGATAGTTCTCAAGATAACGGTATGATATGCTGGGAAGGCAATATCCTGATAATCAGGTGACATTGGTCAGAACAGCCCAGGCTCTGTTATAGTCCCTGCTCGAAACAGAATGGCCTTTAACGCTTGTGTCCAGCAAACCACATCCTGGGAGAAAACCCAAGGTGGGCTGCTTTCTGGGGTCCCTCAGTTGTAGTGCAAGTGAAGTATTTACAGTCAAAACTCCATCCATCTGCTCTGGGCAGCCTTCCTAATCTTGTGGTAGCGGTTCATATTGAATCCTAGACTTCTGTTGTCTTTTGTTTGCTATTTGTAAGTAATACATTCACTTCATGGAATTTATGTATGAATGTGTTTGGTCTCATTGTACTCAGAAAAGTTGGTAGCCATTGCACAGTGAACCCACTTCATAATTGGTGAAAACACCTATGGCCCCCTTGTGCCACAGCAAGGAGGTTCATTCAGCCAAACATAAACTTCATGTTTGTAAAACCCTGTAGCACAATTGTTACCATGTGGGAGGCCTTTAACAATGGTGATGCTGATTTGAAGAACTCTGAAGGAAGAAATTTACACAAATGGGTTGGATACATGGGAGTCCCTCCTAACTTAAAGCAACCCTTACTTCCCTCCGCCTAAAAAGAGTGGAGAGGCCGGGCACGGTGGCTCAGGCCTGTAATCCGAGCACTTTGGGAGGCCGAGGTGGGCAGATCACAAGGTCAGGAGTTCAAGACCAGCCTGACCAACATGGGGAAGCCACATCTCTACTAAAAATACAAAAATTAGCCGGGCGTGGTGGTGGGCACCTGTAATCCCAGCTACTTGGGAGGCTGAGGCAGGAGAATTGCTCGAACCTGGGAGGCGGAGGTTGCAGTGAGTCGAGACCATGCCACTTCACTCCAGCCTGGGTGACAGGGCAAGACTCTGTCTTGGGGGGGGGGAAGTGGATAAGAACTGAAACAGGTTTAAAATTTCACCTAATTGGAAATGCAAAGTTTACAAAAATAATATTTAAAATAAAAGGTTAAATGAGTGCTCATTGAATTTTATGCCTCCACAAAATGGGTTGTGAATTAACTTCCACATTTGTTGAAAGCCACTGAAGTTGGGAAGCCTCCATGTCTGAAATTCACATGTGGCTCCAATAAGAATTATACCTGGGGATACCCCAAAGTTTAAATATGGTGTCCCTTATGATATTATGAGGAATTACCGTACATAAAACAGGTTGTGTTCCTTTAACTCTGAGAATCATATTATCTTGCCTAAATTCTCCATAACGCATCACTCTGCAGTATCCTATAGTGGACATAGGTTCCCTGACCAACGAGCACTAAAATTAAGTGTGTGTGACTTATCCTTGTTCTTATCAAAATGGAAATCCCCGAATCCCACCAGTTAGAATAACATGACAATATGTCAGATTTTTGGAATATATAAGTTTTCTGTAAGGTTATTAGGTATTGATTCCATTTTATTAATAGATATGAATATATTTAGATTACCTGTTTCTCCTGTGTTTTAGTATTAATAGATTGTGTCTTTTAATTCATCCAGTTGGTCTAAGTTAACAAGTTTGTGGGTTATGGAGATTGTAATATTTATTATTTTATCATCCATGGGCTCTCTAATATAAAGGCCTCTTTTAATTCTTATATGATTAGGTTGGTGCAAAAGTAATTGTGGTTTTGGACCATGAATTTTAAATTTTTATAACTAGGCTGCAACACATCTTTGTTAATCAAAATAGAACCCATTACAATGGGCTCGGCGCAGTTGCTCACGCCTGTAATCCCAGCACTTTGGGAGGTTGACGTGGGCGGATCAGGAGGTCAGGAGTTTGAGACTAGCCTGACCAACATGGTGAAATCCTGTCTCTACTAAAAATACAAAAATTAACTGGGCATGGTGGCATGTGCCTGTAATCCCAGCTACTCAAGAGGCTGAGGCAGGAGAATCTCTTGAACCCAGGAGGCAGGGGTTGCAGTGAGCCGAGATTGCACCTTTGCACTCTGGCCTGGGCTACAGAGTGAGACTCTGTCTTAAAAAAAAAGACGGGTGGATCACGAGGTCAGGAGATCGAGACCATCCTGGCTAATATGGTGAAACCCCGTCTCTACTAAAAATACAAAAAAAAAAAAAACTAGCCGGGCGACGTGGCGGGCGCCTGTAGTCCCAGCTACTCGGGAGGCTGAGGCAGGAGAATGGCGTAAACCCGGGAGGCGGAGCTTGCAGTGAGCTGAGATCCGGCCACTGCACTCCAGCCTGGGCGACAAAGCGAGACTCCGTCTCAAAAAAAAAAAAAAAAAAAAAAAAAAAAAAAAAAAAAGGAAACCATTACAATGAACACATTTTTGCCAATGAGAAATAAACTTGTTTATTCCATGCTTTCAGGGTTCAATGAACTCTTAGAAAGCATTTTCTGCATCCTGCTGGTTGTATAAGTGTTTTCCCTGCAAACAGTTGTCAAGATGCTTAAAGAAGTGGTAGTTGGTTGGCGAGAGGTCAGATGAATATGGCAGATAAGGCAAAACTTCATAGTCCAGTTTATTCAACTTTTGAATCCCTGGTTGTATGACATGTGGTCAGGTGTTGTGGAGAACTGGGCCCTTCTTGTTGACCAGTGCCGGCTCCAGGTGCTGCAGTTTTCCATGCATCTCATCAATTAGCTTGGCATACTTCTCAGATATAATGATTTCACCAGGATACAGAAACTGTAGTGGATCAGAAGACCGGCAGCTGACCACCAAATAGTGACCATGACTTTTTTTGGTGCAAGTTTGACTTTGGGAAGTGGTTTGGAGCTTCTTCTCAGTCCAACCACTGAGCTGGCTGTTGTATGAAATCCACTTTTCGTGGATGTCACAATCTGATCAAGAAATGGTTCATTGTCGTTTCATAGAATAAGAGAAGATGACACTTCAAAAGGATGATTTTTAAAATATTTGGTCAACTCATGAGGCACCCACTTATCAAGCTTTTTCAACTTTCCAATTGGCTTCAAATGCCGGATGACCATAGAATGGTCGACATTCAGTTCTTCGCCAACTTCTCGTGTAGCTGTAAGAGGATCGAATTCAGTGGGTGCTCTCAATTGGTCGTTATCAACTTCCGGTGGTTGCCCACTATGCTCCTCATCTTCAAGGCTCTCGCCTTCTTTGCAAAACTTCTTGAACCACTGCGCTGTGCATTAATTAGCAGTTCCTGGGCCAAATGCATTGATGTTGTGAGTTGTCTCCCCTGCTTTAGGACCCATTTTGAACTCGGATAAGAAAGTCGCTTGAATTTGCTTTTTGTCTGACATCATTTCCATAGTCTAAAATAAATAAGTAACAAGTCATTAGCAAAAAAAAAAAAAAAAAAAAGGCAAGAAGTGCCCATTACAGTGATGAATAACATAACCACATTTATTTAAAAGGGTATTCCAGTATCAAACAGCAAATTCCAAGAACGCAAAAACTGCCATTACTTTTGTACTCACCTTACAGTAATTTGTGTGATTTCTTTTTTTCTTTGTTAGCCTGGCTTGATAGCTACCAATTTTGTTGATCTTTATGAAGAAACAGCTATTGTTCTATTGAGTTCTTTTGTTGATTTTCTGTTTTCAGTGCCATTGACTTGTCATCTTGTTTTTATTTCTTTTGAGTAAATTTGGCTTATATTGTTCTTCTCTCTTTCCTTCCTTCCTTCCTTCCTTCCTTCCTTCCTTCCTTCCTTCCTTCCTTCCTTCCTTCCTTCCTTCCTTCCTTCCTTCCTTCCTTCCTTCCTTCTCTTCCTTCTCTTCCTTCTCTTCCTTCTCTTCCTTCCTTCCTTCTTCTTTCTTTCGATGGAGTCTCGCTCTGTCACCCAGGTGAACTCGCTCTGTTGCACGAGGTCAGGAGATCGAGACCATCCTGGCTAACACGGTGAAACCCCATCTCTACTAAAAATACAAACAATTAGCCGGGCATGGTGGCAGGCGCCTGTAGTCCCAGCTACTCGGGAGGCTGAGGCAGGAGAATAGCTTTAACCCAGGAGGTGGAAATTACAGTGAGTCGAGATCGTGCCACTGCACTCCAGCATGGGTGACAGAGCAAGCTTTTGTCTCAAGAAAAAAAAAAAAAAAACATATTAGCTGGGCATGGTGGTGCATGCCTGTAATCTCAGCTATTCAGGAGGCTGAGGAAGGAGAATTGCTTGAACCGGGACCCAGGAGGTGGAGGTTGCAGTGAGCCGAAATCATGCCACTGCACTCCAGCGTGGGCTACAGAGCGAGACTCTGTCTCAAAAAAAAAAAAAAAAAAAAAAAAAAAAAAAAAAAAAAAAAAAAAAAAGAAAGAAGAAAAGAAAAGAAGAAAAAAATATATATAATTTGAAGTATTATCCAATGAGAGCAGGTGTTCTGGAAGACCTCATTTAAATACAGAATCTGAATGGGGGTCCATGTCACACCTGCCATTTTTTCATCTTCGCAACTGGGCTTTTCTCCTCTTCTCTGCTGGACTGTGCTGTTTCCCACAAAGTGTTCAGAGAGTCTGCCCTGAATCCTACAACAAGGAGATGAGAAGCACAGAGTGACACCAGCAGGAGAACATAAAGATGCGGTGACAGTTGTCATCCTGCAGAGTCCATAGCAGTGCACTCTTACGGCTGGTGCCCTAGCTAAGCCTGGGGGCCAGCATGCCCGATGATAGTCTGGGAGTGCTGCAGTCAGGGTTCCCACAATGGGCACCCAGCTTGTGCCCTTGCACTCTGCATGACCGTGGCCATTGTCACCTCAGAGCCCCTGGGTACAGAGCAATGAATGCATCCTACCAGAGCTGCATGTGAGGAAAGACCACGTGAGTCCCAGGAAAGAGCTGAGGCCCTGCAGGGGGAGGTGGCCAGGACCGAGACCTGATACCTGTGTGTTGAATCGTCTGTGGGTGTGAGTGGCACTGTGGGGTCAGTGCCCAGGTTCTGCTGCTCCCCCTCCTCAAAGATCAGGGCCCGAGCAGGGGCTGGTGTGTGTGTGGCACCTGGAACTGCAGGGCCACCACCCATGTGTGAGGCCGTCATGGGGACCTGAACACGGTGTCGTGTGCAGACCCCACCCATCCATTGGCCCCAATTCCTGGCCAGCTTCTGCCAAGGTGAGAGGGTGGAATTTGGATTGGGTGTAAGCTGAAGCCTGTCCCCCAGTGGCTGACATACAGTGGTGACACTCTCTGTGTGGGGGAAAGAGAGAGATCAGACTGTTATTGTGTCTATGTAGAAAGATGAAGACATAAGAAAGTCCATTTTGATCTGTATTAAGAAAAATTCTTCTGCCTTGAGATGCTGTTAATCTGTAACCCTAGCTCCAACCCTGTGCTCGCAGAAGCATGTGCTGTATGGACTAAAGGTTTAATGGATTTAGGGCTGTGCAGGATGTGCCTTAGTAAAAATGTGTTTGCAGGCAGTATGCTTGGTAAAAGTCATCGCCATTCTCCAGTCTCGAGTACCCAAGGGCAGCGTGCACTGCGGAAAACCTCAGGGACCTCTGCCCAAGAAAGCCTGGGTATTGTCCAAAGTTTCTCCCCACTGAGGCAGCCTGAGATATGGCCTCGTGGGAAGGGAAAGACCTGACCATCCCCCACCTGACACCCGTAAAAAGTCTGTGCTGAGGAGGATTAGTGAAAGAGGAAGGCCTTTTTGCAGTTAATATAAGAGGAAGGCATCTGTCTCCTGCTCATCCCTGGGAATGGAATGTCTCGGTGTAAAACCTGACCATACATTCTATTTACTGAGATAGGAGAAAACCGCCTTATGGCTGGAGGTGAGACATGCTGGCGGCAATACGGCTCTTTACTGCACGGAGATGTTTGTGTAAAGTCAAACATAAATCTGGCCGACGTGCACATAGAGGCACAGCACCTTTCCTGAAATTTATTTATGACACAGAGTCCTTTGCTCACAGGTTTTCCTGCTGACCCTCTCTCCACCACTACCCTGTAGTCCTGCCACATCTCCCTTGCTGAGATAGTAGAGATAGTGATCAATAAATACTGAGGGAACTCCAGAGACCAGTGCCAGTGCAGTCCTCCGTATGCTAAGTGCAGGTCCCCTGGGCCCACTTTTCTTCCTCTATTCTTTGTCTCTGTGTCTTACTTATTTTCTCAGTCTCTCATCTCCACCTTTCGAGAAATACCCACAGGTGTGGAGGGGCAGGCCCCCTTCACTCTGACGCCACCCTTGCCCTCACCTAGCTCTCTCATACCTGGGATTCTAAGGGGTCTGCCCCAGGGTTACATGTCCACTGCCAATCAGAGGTGAGCACGTCGATGCCTCCTGGATGTGGGGCTACTGGTGGTCAAGGCCTGGCAGTATGTGGAGGGTCTTCTCAGAGGGGTCATGGGGCCAGAGAATGGGATGGGGCGCTAATTCCTCCCTGCACAGGAACTGCAGCCCCCAGCCAAGCCCGCCCAAGTATTCCAGGTGCTGTCCACCCTGCATGCACACTGCTAGGCTCCAGGTGGCCTGGCAGAGAGGGATGGCCTGGTGGGTAGCTGAGAAGCCAGAATGAAGGGGGCGTGCACTGCCATCCGCAGTCTGGCAGCCACGAGCAGGGAGGCTGTTGCCTGGTGAGCGAGGGGGATTAGGGAAGGGCAGGCAGCCCAGTCGACCTGATTTACCAGTGAGTGAGCTATGGGAGGAGCTGCTCCTGGCTGAGGGCTGGGGTTGGGGCAGTCTATTTGGACCTCCTGGGCTCCAGGCTGCCAGCTGCCTGCCCAGGGTCTGAATGTCCTACTGTGACCTGTTTCCTCACCTGGCCCAGAGGAAAGATAGGGAAGGTTTGTTTTGAGGATTAGGCAGGGTGATCCCAGTTAGCCCTCATTAGCTTGCCTATCCTCCAGATCTTTTTGATTTATTTTTTTCTCTTCTTTGTTATGAAACTCTGGAGAATTGTTCCCCAGCATGTTTTCAGCTGGGGAGGTGGAAAGGCTGGACCATGCCCTTGGCTTCAGGGCCCCTTCTGCGTGCCCCCTCCTCCTAGGGTTTTTAAAAGCATATACTTAGCAACATACCCTGTACCTGAGAGAGCTGCAGAGAACCTCCTACGTGTCCAAACCAGAACACTTTGTTCCCTGACCCCAGGCCCTCATCACACTCCAAAGCCCAAATACTTTTAGGTGGCCAGCTTTAGACAAGAGTCTGAACTCAATGCTTGTTTTCTGGGGTCTACACAGGCCCATATGATGGGGCTACCTCCATTCTACCCCTGTGCCTCCTCCAATCCATTAGGGACCTGAACTCCAGTGATCCCTAACTGGGAGCAAGGTTCCCCAGGCAGGGAATGCAGCCCTCCCCAGGATGCTGGCCTGGTCATGTCCCAGTGGACATCAGTCCTGGAGCAAGAGGTCCAAGGCACGGAGATTCACCCCCCATTTCACCAGGTGTGGTGATCTTCCTGGGTTCCTAGCCTTCAAGATGGGATTTTTACACTGTGCCACAGTGGGGGAAACTGAGGCACAGGGCCAGTGAGTGGGAAAGAAAGAAAACCTCTGTGACTAGGAAACGTGTCCCTTGCCCAGCACAGCTGCTGCAGGATAGCACCCTTTGGGATGTACCGCTGAGCTGTTCTTGGCACGTGGCATGGCACTGGGGTGGAGGTCAGCAGCTTGTGGAGTTGGGGGTGGGGGTGCTGGCAGGAGCAGGTAATTTTGGACCCACCATGGGGAGGAAGGGGACATTGCCCCTTTCCCCATACCTTGGGCACAGCAGGAATTTTCTTCTCTGATGTTTGTGGGCACCAATGCCTATGTGGGTGTGGGTACGTCCTCCCCTTTTGTTGATGAAGAACCTTCCTGCAGCCGTTGGGGTGGGTATGGGCACCACATGTGCCTGGCAGCAGGGTGGGGCCTGTGAAGGCTTGGCTGCTACATGTCCCACTGCCACCTCCCCAGGGGAAGCAGACCCTGTGCCCTAGTGCCCCTCATACCCAGTCCCTCACATTCTTCACTTGGCATCTCCCTGCCTGATTCTCCCAACTCAGCCCCTGCCAGGTTTCTCCAGGCCCTGTGGGCCCTGGGATGGGATCAAAGGAGGCAGCAACTGTGCTGCCTGCCTCTGCCTGAAGTCAGGGATCTCTGGCCACTACTGGCATCTGGTGGGCAGGGTAGGTGGGGAGGTCAGGAGTCAGCTTTTCCACTCCCTAGCCTGCACTGGCTAAGCCACCGGGTGTAACTGGCCTGGAGGCTGATCTGTGTCTTCCACAGTCCCTTGATGCATTATATCAAAGCCAATCCTTGTGTGAATGACATGACCTGTTGTTACCACCCAGATCAAACCAGAGCCAAAGGACTGTTGCACTTGGGCCCAGAACCTGGAGCTGAGGCTGCCATGACCACCCTGTTCTCTTCCTTCTGGGGTCCCCAGGAAGCTCCCAGGACTGAATGATCCCCACAAAACACAGTGGCCAGGATGGGAGGGCTGGAGGTCAACTCCCCCCCGCCCCTGCCACCACAACCAAGAGGCCCCCATGGAGGCTGGCCCTGAGCTGTGTGTCCCTGTGGGATGCAGGCTCCCATGGATACTTCAGGGGATGAGCATGGGTCCTCCTGGCTGACAGGAGCCTGGTGGGCACTGGGTGTATGGGGCCTGTGTAGGTGGGTTGGACAGCACTGGGTCTAGCCAGGGAGCCAGGGACTGGTGTGGCCAAAGTGGGCAGCAATATCTTGCCAGAACCAAAACTACAGTGCAACCAGCCCAGCTGGTAGGGAGAAGGAGGCCTGCCTAGCAGGACCATCCACCCCTGTCCTGGCCCCAAGCCTAGACTGCCTGCCTGTACTGGACACTGCCTGGTCCAGGAGGCCTGGGCATGAGGGTCAGGTGGTGTGTCCCTGGGTTCCAGGCCTTGGCGGTCCCTTGGGAGCTGAGCATCCTCTGGGCAGGAGGAGGGCCAGCGGTCCACTGTTTGCATCTGCCCCTGGGGGTCTGTCCCCACCCCAGCTTCTCAGCCCTCATGGGGACGTGGCCAGAGCTCCTCACCTGCTCTGTGGCTCCAGCTCTGAACAGCTCACTGGGTGACTCTGACAGCTTCCTCCCCAAAGCTTGGGTCCTCATCTGTGGCAATGGGGTGTCCCAGGCCCCTTGCAGGCAGGAACCCACCCCCAGCTCCTCTGGTGGGCCCTCCTGGGCTTTCTTACCTACTGGCTTGTGAGACCCGGTTGGCCAAACTTGGTGTCCTATTTTTATTTTGGCCTTTTTCTTAGTGTGTGTTTTCTGTAACTACTGCTGTGTAGAGCTTCTATATGAGGTTTAGGTAGAGAATCTTGACCACCCAGAGGTCCCTCCTCCCAGAGAGTCTCCACTTTGGCCCCCACGACTGGTCCTGCCTGTGCTCTGCTTGGTGTGAATGTTGAGTGTGATCGATCCACACGGCTGCTTGACCCTGCATCTCCTTCCTTCTTGTTGCTGAGGCCAGTTCTGTTCTCTCTTTCTCCACTTGAACTGCACTTGGAGCCAAGATGGATGAGAAGTGGTTGCTAAGAAGGACCCCTCCTGCAGCGAATCTGTAGTGAGGAGGTTTCACTGGCCCAGCCTGTCATTTCCTTCTTTAAGCTCATTCCAGAGGTCGGCAAAGGGCAGCCTGTCCCTGCCTGCTCTTGTGGCTCATGAATTAAGAATGGATTTTGCATTTCCAAATGGTTGAACAAATAAAAAAATAACACTTCATGACACTGAGAAGTTTGTATGTCCATAAGCAAAGTTTTATGGGGGTGCAGTCATGCCCATCTCTTCACAGGCCACCTGCAGAAGGCTGCTGTCGTGCAGCCATGGCAGAGTTGCATCCTTGAGGCAAAGATCAGTTGGCAAAGCTGAAAATACTGACTCCTGGTTCTTTAGGGAAACAGTTTCCAGTCTCTGGTTTAAGGGCTGTGTGGCAGGACCCCAGGATCTTGGTCAGATTGTTCCTCACTCAGGGCCTGCTGTGGCCTTCGCTAGTATGTTTGCAAAGTCTGCGTGCTATGGTGCCTCTCATGGGGGCGTTGGGCTCTGTCGTGCTAGATTTCAGGGTGTCTGCCTCATGCTCATCCACCCCTGTCCTGGCCCCAAGCCAGGACACAAGAGAGACCCTGTGACCAGATTCAGACTGGCAGGAACAGTTGGTCTTTGGCAGCAGGGATACCTTAGAGCTGAGCTGCCACCCACCCTGAGGTGGCCCCATGACACCCACTGTGTGGGTGAAGGTTGGGGCAGGGCTGGTGTCCTGAACTGCTGTGCGATGTGGAGCTAATAGCTGGGGGGCGGGGGGAGAGGGGGTTGCTATTACTCCCCATATCGTGAGGGGTGCCTCACTCCCCTGCGATGTGGATCATAATAGCCAATTACTCCCCCCTGCAATGTGTATCCATTATTAGCAGTCTCTTTTGTTCAGGATATTAGGAACAATTTCACAGGTGGTGTGTACACAGCCTGCGATAGGAGAACGAATACCAGCCTCTGCACCTCCGGATATTAGGAACCATATCACACAATGAGTGTACACTTTTGGGGAGATTTGGGGTAATGTCATCCTGTGTTTCCCTGAATATTTGGATACATATCACAGGGCGGTTGTACACCCACTACTCTCTTGGCAGGAACATCATACTTTACCTACTGGAAATTAGGAGCAATATCACAGACTGAGTTTCAAGCCACTGTCATATTGGAAGTAATATCATGCTCTCCCCCACAAGTTATGAGAAACAATATCACAGGGGGGTGTGTACCTTCTCTGGTAGTGAGACTAGTATCATCATCTCTTCCTTTAGTGGACAGGAACAATATCACAGGGTGGGTGTACACCCCGTGTATTTTTGGAAGCAATGTCATTCTCTCTTCTTCTAGGTTTTATGATTCATATCACAGGCGGGGTGTACACCCCTTGCTATATTGGATGAAATCTCATCCTCTTTCATTCTGTATCTTTAGAAAAATATCCCATGGGGGCTGTCCATCCCTTCAATATTGGTAGTAAGGCCATCTTCTCCTTTCCTGGATATCAGAAACAATATCACATGAGGGGTGTACACCCCTTGCAATATTGGTAGTAATATCACCTCTCCCCTGTGATATTAAGGACAAAATCCCAGGGTGGCTGTACGGTTAATACTTTATTGGGAGTAATATCATCCACTCACCCCCTGGATATCAGGAACCATGTCACTGAAGAGGTGTACACCCCCTTCGATATCGTCAGCCATGTCATCTTCTTCCTGCCTGGATATTAGGAATGATACCCCGGGTTTGGGAGCAGTGTACACCCAGTGCGATATCAAAAGTAAAATCAGCCTCTTTCCCGCTGGATATCAGGAACCATATCACAGGTGTGTGTGCACCTTCTGGGATATTGGGAGTACTATCAGCCTCCATCCCGCTGCATATTAGAAACAATATACAGGGGGCAGGGTGGTTACACCCCCTGCGATATTGAGAGCAATACTCTTCTCTTTTCCCTGTACGTTAGGAACTACATCACAGAGGTCTGTACACCTTCTGTGATATTGGGATTAATGTTATCCTCTCCCCCACTGAATGTCAAAAACAATATCACAGAAAGATGTACACCCTCTTTGATATGGCCAGTAATATCATCGTCTCTACCTTTGGATACTCGGAACAACACCACACCACAGAGGGTGTGTACACTCCCCTGCGATATTGGACATAATGTTATCCTCTCTTCCCCTGGATATTAGGAATGATATCCCTGCTGGTGGGAGGTGGAATACATTAAGAACAATATCACTGGGTGGGTGTACACCCTCTGTGATATTGGGTGTAGTATCATCCTCTTTTCCCTAGGACATTAAGAACAATATCACAGGAGGGTTGTACAGCCACAGCCCCTGCATTATTGGGAGCAATAGCATCTTCTCCCCTTCTCGATATAAGGAACAATATCCCAGGGTGGGTGTACATCCCCTGCGATATTGGGTGTAATATCATCATCTCTGAAAGTGGATATTGGGCATAGTGTCACAGAGAGGTGAACACCTTCTTCGATGTTGGGAGTAATGTCATCCTCTCTCCTCATGATTGCAGGCAAAATATTGAAGGGGTTTTACAACTCATGCGATATAGGCAGTAATATCCTCTCCCCACCTAGATGCTAGGAACTGTATCACAGGCGGCGGTACACTTCTTGCGATATTGGGAGTCATATCATCCTCTCCCATCATGGATATTAAGAACAATATTACAAAGGAGGTGCACACCCCCTGGGATATGGAGAGTAATATTATGCTCTCCCCTTTGGGATATTAGGAACAATATCACAGGCGGTGTGCACAACCCCTGCAATATTGGGAGTAATATCATCCTCTCCCCCTGAATATAAGAAACAATATCACAGGAGGATGTACACCCCCTGTGATATTGGGAGTCATATAATTTTCTCTCCCTCTGGATATTCGGAACAATATCACAGTGGGCGTGTACACCCCCTGCGATATTGCCACTAGTATCATCATCTCCCTCCCAGAATATAGGGAACAATATCACAAGGGGGTGTCCACCCCCTGACATATTGGGGGAAATATCTTCCTCTCCCCCGCTGGCTATTAGGAACAATGTCACAGATGGGGTGTACATCCCCTACTCTATTGGGAGTGATATCGTCCTCTCCATCCCTGGATATTAGGAACAATATCACTAGGGAGTGTAGACCTCCTGTAATATTGAAACTAATATCATCCTCTCACTCCCTGGATATTAGGAACCATATCACAGGGGTGGTGTACATCCCCTGCGAAATCGGAAGAAATATCATCCTCTCCACCTTTGGATGTTAGGGACAATATCATGGGGGAGGTGTACGCCCCCTGCGATATTGGGAGTCATATCATCCTCTCCCACCCAGGATATAAGGAACAAGATGACCAAAGGGATGTACACCCACTGCGATAGTTTCAGTAACGTCATCCTCTACCCCCTGGCTACTAGGAATAATATCATAGAGGGGTGTACACGTTCTTCCATATTGGGAGTAATATCATTGTCTCCCTGCCGGATATCAGGAACAAGTCTATTAATTATTAATATTAATAAATATAAAAATTAATGGTAATCATTGATATTAATAATCACAATAAAGATGGTAAAAATTAATACTGGTTAAAAATGTTAATGATTAGTATTAATAATAAATAGTAATATCATTGTTAATAATAAAATAATGATATCAGCAATTAATGGTACTTAAATCAATACTGTGATGTTGGTAATAAAATAATAATATTGAGAACTAATGATATTGTTAAATGACTTTAATGTTGATAATTAATTTTAAGCATGCATAATCATATATTTAAAATATTTTTCCATAGTTAATAATGGTATCCTATTAATGGTATCATTGATAATTATTAAATTTGATCATTGATGTTTAATAATTAATCATATTATTACTTCTAATACCACAGGGGGTGTACACCTACCTGTGATGTCGTTCCTAATATCCAGGGACGGAGAGCATGATTTTAGTTTTAATATTGCAGTAGGTGTACACTCACCATGTGACACGGATCCTAATATCCAGTGGGGTAGAGTATGACATAACTCCCAACATAGCAATGAATAGACAGCCACCCGGTGATATTGCTCCTAATATTCACGGAAGAAGCATATGATATTACTCCCAATATCGCAGGGAGAGTGCGGCTCTTTTGTAATATTGTTCCTAGTATTCGGAGGGGGAGAGGATAATAATAATTCCAGTATCGCAGGCTGTGTTCACCCGCCCTGTGATGTTGCTATTAATATCCTGGAAGGGAGAGGACGATATTACTCCCCGTATAGCAGGAGGCGTACACCCAGCCTGGGATATTGTTCCTAATATCCACGGAGGGGAGAGGCTGATATTACTCCCAATATGGCAGGGGGTGTACATCCACCTTGTGATATTCTTCTTAATATTCCAAGGCTGAGAGGTTGATATTACTCCCAGTATCGCAGACCCTGTCCACCCCCGTGTGATACTCTTCCTGATATCCGGAAGGGGAGAAGATGGTATTAATCCCCATATTGCAGGAGGTGAACAGCCACTCTGTGATATCTTTTCTAATATGCAGGGGGAGAGAGGATAATATTACTCCCAATATTGTAGAAGATGTACACGCCCCTCCGTGATATTGTCCTTAATATTCTAAGGCACAGAGGATGGTGTTACTCCCAATATCGCAGAAAGTGTACACCCCCCCGTGATGTTGTTCCCATGATCCAGGAGGGAAGAGGATGATATTACTTTCAATATCACAGGGGGTGTACCCGCAATACCACAGGGGTTATAAACACTCCTTTGATATTGTTCCTAATATTCAGGCGGGGAGAGAATGATATTCCTCCCTATATTGCAGAGGGTGTACACCCATCTTTGTTACTGTTTGTAATGTCTAAAGGGGGAGATGATATTACTCACAAAATCGTAAACACACTGTGTGTCCACCGTGGATCCTAATATCCAGAGAGGGATATTACTCCCCAGGTCGTGGGGGATGTCCACCCCGCCTGTCACATTGTTTTTCATACCCAGGGAGGAGAGGATGATATCGCTACCAATATCGAAGAAGTGTACAAGCCCCCTGTGATATGGTTCCTAATATCCACGTTGGGAGAGGATGATATTACTCTCAACATCACAGGGGTTGTCCATCCCGCCTGTGATATTCTTCCTACGATCCAGAAAAAGAGAGAATGATATTACTCCCAATAGTGCAGGGGGTGTACCCCCTCGCCATGTGATATTGTTCTCAAGAGCTAAAGGAAGAGAAGATAATATTATTCTTTGTACTACAGGGGGTATACACCCAACTGTGATATTGTGAGGGTGGCTATTACGATCCATATCCCAGGGGGTGCCGCACCTCGCGATATGAGGAGTAATAGCCAGCCCCTCTCCCCCCTCTCCCCCGGCTATTAAGATCCACATTGCAATACTCCCCCTCTGGGTATTACGATCCATGGTGGACTCACAGCCTGTTGCCGATATTGTGAGTAATATTATCTCCCCCTCTAGAAATTATGAACTCTTTCACAGACGGGTGTACACCCGTCTGTATTGGGAGTAATATCATCCTCTTCCTCCCTGAATATTAAGAACAGTGTCCCAGGAGTGTTTCTACTCCCTGCGATATTGGGTGTCATATCCTCCTCTCCCACGTGAAAATTAGAAACAATATCACTGGGGGCGTGTACACCTTCTGTGATATTTAAAGTAATATCATCGTCTTCCCGCCAGGATCATGGGAAAAATATCCCTGGGGGGTGTACACTTTCTGCCGTTTATGTAGTAATATCATCCCCTCCGCCTTGGAACATTATGAAAGACCATATCACACCGGCGTGTACAACCCTTGCTGCGATATTGGGAATGTGATTATCCTCTTGCTCCCCTGCATATTTGGAAAAATATCAGAGTGAGTGTACCCCTCCTGCGATATGGGGATTAATATCCTCTTCTTCCTTTCTGGATATTAGAAAGAATATCACACGGGGGTTTGCACTTTCTTCTATATCTGGAGTCATGTCATCCTCTCCTGTTTTGAATGGCAAGAACAATATCTCAAGGGGGATATACACCTCCTGCCATATTGAGAGTAATATTACCCTCTCCCCCACTTGATATTAGGAACAAAATCCCAGCGTGGGTGTACAGCTCCTGCTCTATGGAAAGTCATACCGTCCTCTCCCTTCCTGGATTTTAGGAACAATATCACAGGGTGGGTGTACACAGCCTGCAATTTTGAAAGTAATATCATCCTCTCCCCTTCCGGATATTAGGAACAATATCACAGAAGGGTTGTTCACTCTCTGCGATATTGGGCTTAATATCATTTTCGCCTTCCCTGAATATTAAGAGCAATATCCCTGGGTGCATGTACACCCACTCTTCTATTGGGAATAATGTCATATTCTACCCCCTGGATATTAGGAGCAGTATCACAAAGTGGGTGTACACCCACGGCGATATTGGGGGTAATATCATGCTCTCCATCCCTGGATATTAGGAACAATATCACAAGTGGGCATACACCCCCTGCAGTACAAAGAATAATATTATCTTCTCTTCCTTTAGCTCTTGAGAACAATATCACATGGCGAGGGGTTACACCCCTTGCACTATTGGGAGTACTATCTTTCTCTCTTATTCTGGATAGTAGGAACAATATCACAGGCAGGATAGACAACCCCTGTGATATTGAGAGTATTATCATCCTCTCCCAACGTGGATATTAGGAACCATATCACAGGGGGCTTGTACACTTCTTCGATATTGGTAGCCATATCATCCTCTCCTCCCTGGGTATAAGAAACAATGTGACAGGCGGGGTGGACACATCCCACGACTTGGGGAATAATATCCCTCTCTGGATATTAGGATCCATGGTGGACACACAGTGTGTTTACGATTTTGTGAGTAATATCATCTCCCTCTCGAGACATTACCAACAGTATCAAAGATGGGTGTACACCCTGTGCAATATAGGGAGGAATATCATCCTCTCCCCACCTGGATATTAGGAACAATATCAAAGGAGTGTTTATAACCCCTGTGATATTGGGAGTGATATCATCCTCTCCCAGGTGGAAATTAGGAGCAGTATCACCGGGGGCATGTACACCCCCTGCTATATTGAAAGTAATATCATCCTCTTCCCTCCTGGATCATGGGAACAGCATCACTGGGGGGTGTACACTTTCTGCGATATTGGGAGTAACACCATCTTCTGTGCCTTGGAATATTAAGGACAATATCACGGAGGAGCGTGTACATCTTCTGCAATATTGGGAATAATATTATCCTCTCTCTCCCTGCGTATTAGGAAAGATATCACAGAGTGGCTGTTGACCTCCTGTGATACGGGGATCAATACCATCTTCTCCCCTTCCGGATATCAGGAAGAGTATCACACGGGGGTGGACAGTGTCGGTGATACTGGGAGTAACATCAGCTTGTAGGCCTTGGAATATAAAGAAGAATATCACAGAGTGATGTACACCCCCTGCCATATTGGGAGTAATATCAGCCTCTCCCTTCCATGGATATTAGGAACAATATCCCAGGCTGGGTGTACGCCTCCTGCTCTACGGGGAGTAATATCATCCTCTCCCTTCCAGGATATTAATAACAATATCACAGGGCGGGCAAACACAGCTGTATACTGGAATTATTATCATCCTCTCCCCTCCGGATACTAGGAACAATATCACAGAAGAGCTGTACCCTCCCTGCGATATTGGGAGTAATATTATATGCTTCTTTGTGAATATTAGGAGCAATAACCCCGGATGGCTGTCTATTCATTGCTATGTTGGGAGTCATGTCATACTCTACCCCCCTGGATATTAGGATCAGTGTCACAGGGTGAGTGTACACCTACTGCGTTATTAAAACTAAAATTATGCTCTCTGTCCCTGGATATTAGGAACAACATCACTGGTAGGTGTATACCCCCTGTGGCATTAGGAGTAATAATATGATTAATTATTAAACATCAATGATCGATTTTAATAATTATCAATGATACTATTAATAGGATACCATTATGAATTATGGATAATTATTTTAAATATATGATTATGCATGCTTAAAATTAATTATTAGTATTAAAGTTATTTAACAATACTTCTCCAAGTTCCTGCCAGATTAGCTAGATACAGAGTGCTGATTGGTGCATATACAATCCTCCAGCTAGACATAAAATTTCTCCAAGTCCTCACCCGACTCTGGATTCCATCTGGCTTCACCTAGTGGATCCCGCGCCAGGGCTGCGGGCGAGGTTGCCGGTCAGTCCCGTGCCCCGCGCCCTCCAGCCAGTCCCGTGCCACGTGCCAGCACTCCTCAGCCCATGGGTGGTTGATGGATTGGGTGGGAGCAGGGTGAGGCATGTCTGAGCTCAGACTGTCCTTGGGCGGGTCTTGGTGTTGCTGCTGTGGGGGATGGGAGGAGGTTCCCAGGCCAATGGAGTTATGTTCCTAGGAGGATTATGGCTGCCTCTACTGTGTCATGCAGGTTGTCAGGGAAGTGGAGGAAAGCTGGCAGACACAGGCCTCACCAGCTCTCACACAATCTGAAGGGCAGGTCTCACTCCCACTGTGCCCCTCTTCCCAAGAGCACCAAGTCTATTTCTGGGCAGTGGAGGAGCAAGGCTGAGAGCTTGCCCCAGGCTATCTACCTCCCAGCTGCAAAAGCAAGTATGGCTTTCCTTCTTCCCTTGCTGTGGAGTCTGCACACCAGACTCAGGCCCTCCCCTGAGTTCTGGCCAAGAGACTTCTCAATCAGTTCAAATTGTTAAAAAGTTCAGCTGGAGATTCCTTCTCTCTGTGGCCTTTTCCCAGTGCCTCTAGCTGCCCTGCCAAAGGACCCCTGTGAGGTCAGGCAGAAATGGTATGCTAGGAGGTCCAGTGAGCTCACAGAGCTTTTCCCACTGCTTCGTCTACCCCTATATTTTGCTCAGCTCTAAATAGTGTCAGCTCCAGATAAGGTCAGAATCTTCTCCCATAATCTAGACCTTCAGTTTCCCCAGTGGGGGAGTGTGTTTGGGGGCAGATGATCTCCTTTTCCCATTTCCAAAAATTTGGGCACTCACAGTATTGGGGGTGTCTCCCAGGTCCTGCAGGAGAAACCCGCTTCCTTCAGAGGCTCTGTGGGTCCTTTCAGGTTTCCTAATTTATTCCTATAGTCATTCTGGAGAAAAAAAATCACGATGCAAGCCTCCACATGCTCTGTCTGTTGAGTCAAAGTTGCAATCTAGTCCTACCTCCCATCCTCCATGATCTGATAACATAATTTTTTTTTCATATTAAATGAACAGGCTGATTTTAAGTACTATAAATAAATAGTAATTTTAAAATAAAAAATTTCAGGTCTTCTTACATGTTTGTTACAATAATATAAGCTTGTTTTGTGCTTGGGTCCTCTGGCTTTTAGCTTTATCATATACAGTCTTGATTTTTTTTTTTTTTGCATAAAATTTTCTTTGGGTTATTATTTCCTCAATTTTTGTGTAAGATATTTTATTTTATAAAATCTTCTATACATTATTATTATTTTCATCATTTACGAAATATAATTTCTTCTTTTGTTTTTAGATACAATTAAGTACTGCTAATTTTTTAATTTTAAAAATTAACCCAACTTTTACAGTGTCTTTGGAAATGTAGTCTTTACTTGGATGGGATAATCTGGAAATTTATTTGATAAATTTTGTGGTTCTGGGCACAGTGTAAATGAAACATTTTCAGGTGCTACAGTATATAAATAAATGAATGTTTTTTCCTGGCTCAGTTTTGTACCATAACTAGCCAGCAACTCTTGTATTAACTTCTTCAACTAAATGGAAACTCACTAGTACATACTTCTGATTTAATAAAATCCTCAAAATAGGTTTTTGTGCTAATATATTTATAACATGCAGGTGTTTGACACAGAAATATAAATTACATGTTCATAAAATTGGTTCAGGGAAATACTGAAATCTGTTGGGGAGGATATTAAAATATTTGAACATTTATTTTACAATTCAGCTTGAACATTTTTCAGAACTGGTAAAGAGTTCATAGCTCTATTTTATGATTGATTTTTCTCTGTTGAACATTTCTAACTTTGTGTGATTTTTATTGTTTCTTTATTTTTCTTGCTTTTTTATTATTTAGATGGTCTGGATGTATAGTTTCTTATTTCTGGAGCACAAAACAGAGATTTGAGTACTACTGAAAAATCTATGTAATTACTCCTAAGTATCTTCTTTATCAGATCTTTTTATCACACTTTTCTATAGAAACATGCATAGTGTATGGTTACTTGTTCCACCAGAACTACATGTCGTCTGGTCTACTTAGGATGATAGTCATATTTGTATGTTACACCAAAAAATTGGTCACGTTTTGTTAAGTGATTTTAGAGAGACAACATTATTAGATGAATTATCTCAAAAAGATACTTAAGTTGGTGAAGGTTCATCTCTAAAATTCAGACATACTACTTTAATTGGCCTCTTATAAGATATTTATTTAAAATATATTTATTGAGTGCTCACTAAATGAGTGTTCTTTTTTACTTTTCTTTTCCATCATCATTTCTCATCAACTACATAAAAAGAAATTTTCAAGTAAGAAAGAGTAAGGAAAACAATATGATTAAAATTAGGATTTCTTTTTATTTTATTTTAAGTTCCAGGATACATGTGCAGGAAATGCAAGTTTGTTACATAGGTAAATGTGTGCCATGCTGGTTTGCTGTACCTATCAACCCATTGCCTAAGTATTAAGCTCCACATGAATGAGGTATTTGTATTAGGGTTCCCTAGAGGGACAGAACTAATAGGATATATATACATATATATGGGAGTTTACTAAGTATTAACTTACATGATCACAAGGTCCCACAATAGGCTATCTGCAAGCTTGAGGAGCAAGGAGAGCCAGTCTGAGTCTCAAAACTGAAGAACTTGGAGTTTGACATTTGAAGGTAAGAAGCATCCAGCACGGGAGAAAGATGTAGGCTGAAGGCTAGGCCAGTCTCTCCTTTTCACATTTTTCTGACTGTTTTATATTCACTGGCACCTGATTAGATTGTGCCCACCAGATTAAGAGTGGGTCTGTCTCCCCCAGCCCACTTACTCAAATGTTAATCTCACAGACACACCCAGGATCAATACCTTGTATCCTTCAATCCAATCAAGTTGACAGTGTTAACCATCACATATTTATCCTGATGTTCTCCCTCCCCCATTACCCCCACCCCTACAGGCCCCAGTGTATGTTGTTCTCGTCCCTGTGTTCATGCGTTCTCGTTGTTCAGCTCCCACTTATAAGTGAGAATATATGGTGTTTGGTTTTCTGTTCCTGTGTTAGTTTGCTGAGGATAATGGTTTCCAGATCCATCTATATCCCTGCAAAAGACATGATCTCTTTCTTTTTCATGGCTGCATAGTATTCCATGGTGTATATGTACTTACATTTTCTTCATCCATTTTATCATTGATAGGCATTTGGGTTGATTCCATGTCTTTGCTATTGTGAATAGTGTTGCAGTGAACATACATGTGCATGTATCTTTATAATAGAATAATTTATATTTCTTTGGGTGTATACTCAGTAATGGGATTGCTGGGTCAGATGGTATTTCTAGTTCTAGGTCTTTGAGGAATGACCACACTGTCTTCCACAATGGTTGAACTAATTTATATTCCCACCAACAGTGTAAAAATGTTCCTATTTCTCCACAGCCTCACCAGTGTCTGTTCTTTCTCGACTTTTTAATAATCACCATTCTGACGGATGTGAGATGGTATCTCACTGTAGTTTTTATTTGCATTTCTCTAGTGGTTAGTGATGTTGAGCTTTTTTTAATGTTTGTTGGCCACATAAATGTCTTCTTTTGAGAAGTGTCTGTTCGTGTCCTTTGCCCACTTTTTAACGGGGTTGTTTTTTTCTTGTAAATTTGTTCAAGTTCCTTATAGATTCTGGTCATTAGACCTTTGTCAGATGGATAGATTGCAAAAATTTTCTCCTATTCTGTAGGTTGTCTGTTCACTCTGATAATAGTTTCTTTTTTTGTGCAAAAACTCTTTAGTTTAATTAGATCCCAATTGTCATTTTTGCTTTTGTTGCAATTGCTTTGACATCCCTATGTCCTGAATGTCATTGGATTTTCTTCTTGGGTTTGTATAGTTTTGGGTTTTACATTTAAGTCTTTACCCATCTTGAGTTAATTTTTTTATAAGGTATAAAGAAGGTGTCCAGTTTCATTTTTCTGCATATGGATAGCTGGTTTTCCCAGCACCATTTGTTAAATAGGGAATTGTTTCCCTGTTCCTTGTTTTTGTCAGGTTTATCAAAGATCAGATGGTTCTAGATGTGCAGTCTTATTTCTGAGGTCTCTATTCAGTTCCCTTGGTCTCTGTGTCTGTTTTTGTACCAGTACCATGCTGTTTTAGTTACTGTAGTCTCGTAGTATAGTTTGAGGTCAGGTAGTGTGATGCCTCCAGCTTTGTTCTTTTTGCTTAGGATTCTTGGTTCCATATGAATTTTAAAGTAGTTTTTTCTGATTCTGTGAAGAATGTCAATGGTAGTTTAATGGGAATACCATTGAATCTATAAATTACTTTGGGCAATATGGCCATTTTAACAATATTGGTTCTTCCTATCCATGAGCATGGAATGTTTTTCCATTTGTATCCTCTCTTATTTCCTTGATTAGTGATTTGTAGTTCTTCTTGAGGAGGTCCTTCACTTGACTTGCTAGCTGTATTCCTAGGTATTTTATTTTCTTTGTAGCAATTGTGAATGGGAGTTCATTCACAATTTGGCTTTCTGCTTGTCTATTGTTGGTGTATAGGAATGCTTGTGATGGTTGCACATTGATTTTGTATCATGAGACTTTGCTGGAGTTGCTTATTCGCTTAAGAAGCTTTTGGGCTGAGACAGTGGGATTTTCTAGATGTAGATTATGTCATCTAGAAACAAAGACAATTTGACTTCCTCTCTTCTTATTTGAATACCCTTTATTTCTTTCTCTTGCCTGATTGCCACTGCCACAACTTCCAATACTATGTTGAATAGGACTGGTGAGAGAGGACATCCTTGTCTTGTGCTGGTTTTCAAACAGAATGCTTCCAGTTTTTGCACATTTTATATAATATTGGCTGTGGGCTTGTTATAAATGGCTCTTATTATTTTGAGGCATATTCCATCAATACTTGGTTTATTGAGGGTTTTCAACATGAAGGGATATAGAATCTTATCAAAGGCCTTTTCTGCATCTATTGAGATAATCATGGTTTTTCTCTTTAGTTCTGTTTATGTGGTGAATTACATTTATTGATTTACATATGTTGAACCAGCTTTGCATCCCAAGGAGGAATTTGACTTGATTGTGCTGTATAAGTTTTTGCTGTGCTGCTGGATTTGGTTTGCCAGTATTTTATTGAGGATTTTTCCACTGATGTTCATCAGGTATATTCACCTCAAGTATTTTTTTTGTTGTTGTTGTATCTCCGCCACGTTTTGTTATCAGGATGATGCTGGCCTCATAAAATGAGTTAGGGAGAAGTTCCTCCTTTTCAGTTGCTTGGAAGAATTTCAGAAGAAATGGTACCAGTTCCTCTTTGTACCTGTGATAGAATTCAGCTGTAAATCTGTCTACTCCTGGGCTTTTTTTGGTAGCAAGCTGGGATAAAGAATCAAGACCCACTGGTGTGCTGTATTCAAGAGACCCATCTCATGTGCAAAGACACACATAGGCTCAAAATAAAGGGATGGAGGAAAATTTACCAAGAAAATGGAAAGCAGAAAAAAGCAGGGGTTGCAATTCTAGTTTCTGATAAAATAGACTTTAAACCAACAAGGATCAAAAAAGACAAGGACAGGAATTACATAATGGTAAAGGGATCAATTCAACGTGAAGAGCTAAGTATCCTAAATATATATTCATGCAATACAGGAGCACTCATATTTATAAAACAAGTTCTTAGAGACCTAAAAAGAGACTTAGTCTCCCACACAATAATATTGGGATACGCAACACCCCACTGTCAATATTAGACAGATCATTGAGATAGAAAATTAACAAGTATATTCAGGACTTGAACTCAGCTCTGGATCAAGTGGACCTGATAGATATCTACAGAACTCTCCATCTGAAAACAAGAGAATGTACATTCCTCTCAGCACCACATGGCATGTACTCTAAAATTGATCACATAATTGGAAGTAAAACACTCCTCAGCAAATGCGAAAGAGCTGAATTCATAACAGTCTCTCAGACCATAGTGCAATCATTAGAACTCAAGATTAAGAAACTCACTCAAAACCACACAACTACATGGAAATCGAACAACCTGCTCCTGAATGACTCCTGGGTAAATAATGAAATTAAGGCAGAAATCAAGAAGTTATTTGAAACCAATGAGAACAAAGAGACAATGTACCAGAATCTCTGGGATGTGGCTAAAGCAGTGTTAAGAGGGACATTTATAGCACTAAATGCCCACATCAAAAAGCTAGAAAGATCTCAAATTGATACCCTAACATCCCGACTAAAAGAACTAGAGAGCCAAGAGCAAACAAACCCCAAATATAGCAGAAGACAAGAAATAACTGAGATAAGAGCAGAACTGAAGGAGATAGAGGCATGAAAAGCCCTTCAAAAAGTCAATGAATCTGGGAGCCGTTTTTTTCCTGAAAAAAATTAATAAAATAGATAGACTGCCAGCTAGACCAATAAAGAAGAAAAGAAAGAAGAATCAAGTACACCCAATAAAAAATGTTAAAGGGGATATTGCCACTGACCCCACAGAAATACAACCAACCATCAGATAATATTATAAACACCTCAATGCAAATAAACTAGAAAATCTAGACGAAATGGGTAGATTCCTGGACACATACACCCTCCCAAGACTGAGCCAGGAAGAAGTTGAATCCCTGAATAGACCAATAACAAGTTCTGAAATTGATGCAGCAATAAATAGCCTACCAACCAAAAATGAGGATTGATAATTAGATAATTCGTTAGAATATTTAGAAAATTAATAATTCACACATTTAAAAATGATTGATTATGCATACATTTTTAGAATAATATAGTCATGTTCTTTGCCTCCTTTAAATCTTCCCCTAAATATCCCTTTCCTAGTGAGACCTACTTTGACTACCCAATTTGAAATTATAATCTCAACCACCATGTACTTCCTGTCTTCCCTTAGTCTGTCTTCTCTCTTTTAATAGCACTTATCATTTGTGGGCATACCTTATTGATATGGTTTGAATGTGTTCCCTCCAAGCTTCATGTTGGAAGTTAATTCTTCTTGTGATGGTATTAAGAGTTGGGGGCTTTGGGGAAGTGATTAAGTTCATAAGTGGAATACCCTTACACCCACATGAATGGAATACCCTTACAAAAGAGGCTTACACTATGTAAGAACACCTAGATGGCGCTTTCTATGAGGAATTGAACTTCACCTGACATTGATCCTGTCTGTGCCTTAATCTTGGACTTCCCAGCTTCTAGAACTGTGAGAAATAAATTTCTGTTCTTTATAAATCACCCAGTCTCAGGTATTTTGTCACAGCAGCACAAATGGGAAAAGACATATATATTATGTTTATTGCTAATTGTCTGTGTACCCCATGCCAACTATAAACTCCTTTAGGAGTTTTTGTCTGTTTCATGTGCTTGTCATGCAGGTGCCTGGTGTATAGTATTTCAGTGCATTAGAAGGATCTTTGTTATAGGGAATTCTAGATTTAGGTCTCTGCTAACAGTCATTTCTATTGTTTTGTTGTTGCTATTAATTCAAACTAAAAACTCAGAAAGATCTTGAAGGATGACCTGAATGAAGAAAAAACCACTCTGTTTTTTTTTTTTTTTTGGTTTTTTTTTTTTTTTTTTTTTTTTTTTTTTTGAGTTGGAGCCTTACTCTGTTGCCCAGGCTGGAGTGCAGTGGTACGATCTCAGCTCACTGAAAGCTCTGCCTCCTGGGTTCACGCCATTCTCCTGCCTCAGTCTCCTGAGTAGCTGGGACTACAGGCATCCACCACCACACCCGGCTAATTATTTTCTATTTTTAGTAGAGATGGGGTTTCACCATGTTAGCCAAGATGGTCTTGATCTCCTTGCCTCCCAAAGTGCTGGAATTACAGGTGTAAGCCACCGCTCCTGGCCTGGTATTCATTTTATAGTTTAGTTATGTAAAAAATTATTGTCTATTCAAAATGATAATAACTACCACTTTTGACCATATGCTATGCCACATTCTTCACATGTGCTTTCTATGAGTCCTCTTGCCATCTTTAATGAGATAGGCAGTGTTACTCAGGCAGTTTTATAGATGAGGAAACTGAAGCTTAGAGAGGCTAAGTAAAAGTAAATGGCAGATCTAAGAAACTCAAGTCAGTCCAAATTCAGTCTGTTTTTTTTTTTTTTTTTAAAGGCTGTTTCTAATTGAAGGAGAATAACTCCATTAGCAATATTATTTAATTAATCAGAAATACCATTTTGTGACCATACTGAATAAAATATTTAGCTAAGTGTATGGCATATTATTAGCAAACAATGTACCTATTTATTTTGAGTATTTATTAAAATGCTTGTTGTATACCTAACCATGTCCTGGGTATGCAATGATACGTAAAATAGACATGGGTCCTGCCCTAAAGCAGCTTGTAGTCTACTAGGGAAGATAGAGGTGTCATCAGAGATTTAGAATTCTGACTTCCCCTCCACCTCACATTATGACTGTAAGTATGAAAGTAGAAGATATTCTCGTAATATTTAGATTTCATCATGTTTTTTCTAAAACACAAGGTTAAATTTTGCTTTATCAAGAGATATCATCAGGGTTATACGATTTAATGACTCAGAAAATTCTTTCTTCTCACTTTGAGTCTTCACACATTCTGATTCTAAAGAGAGAAGTCCACTGGGAGGCTGAGGCGGGTGGATCACCTAAGGTCGGGAGTTTGAGACCAGCCTGACCAACATGGAGAAACCCCGTCTCTACTGAAAAAATACAAAATTCGCCAGGCGTGGTGGTGCATGCCTGTAATCCCAGCTACTCGGAAGGCTGAGGCAGGAGAATCGCTTGAACCCGGGAGGCGGAGATTGCGGTGAGCCGAGATCGCACCATTGAACTCCAGCCCGGGGAACAAGAGCGAAACTCCATCTCAAACAAACAAACAAACAACAACAACAACAACAACAGAGAGAGAAAAATCCAAGGAACAGCAAGAGTATTCGTTTTTAACATTTTCTTTTATTATAATGACAGCAAAGTTGGTTATATTATTTATTTCTGAAACGATCTTGAGTTCTCAAATACAAGACTGAGCAAAAAATGCACATGCTGGTCATCTTTAGGCCATTTGCACATTGCTCTGTTTAAACTATTTGTGATATATTATTTTATTAATAACTTGATTTTGAACATGTCTAATTTTTATCATTTAATTTATTTAGTAAACTTCTTTAAGGTCAATATTTTCATTTTTATTGGATTGTGATAAAGTCATGCATAGATGAATTCTGGGTAATAGAGAAAATTAATAATGAAGTACAGTATCTAATAACAAATTTTTAATTTCAATTACAATGCAATATCCCAAGTTGTAATGTACTAAATGATATCCCTATTTTTAGGATAGCTTGGTGTTTATTTCATAAATACCACACCCGTTTTATTTCTTGTGAATGACAGATAAGTCATAGGAAGAACAAAGGCATTTCATCAGTTCTTGAATAACTGAGATTTTTGGCTCCTTTTTTTTTCTCCTTGTGTTTGCATAATGATAATCCTTTCAAAGTTTCATTTATTTTATAGATTTGACTTTTTAATAAAGATATTAATAAAATGTAGATGTTAATACTGGGATACTTTGAGCATTTGGACTCCCTGGACCGTTTTCAAGAAAAGAGTATTTGGACTTTGACATTATCTAGGTACACAGTTCTGATGGGATATTTCTAATAGAGTGTTTAGAAACTCTTTGCTCTTCTAAATTTAAGATTGAAAGGACTTCCAGCTTAATGTTGCTTAAGAACCACATGATAATAAGGAGAAAAACCATGTAAGGGGAGATGAGAGATATCTCCTGCATGCGTATCAAGGGTCTTAAACTTGTGAAAGTCAAGGGGTAAGAAGAAATACTGTCAAACAAAGAAATGCTATCTCAGTGGTTTTGAGAAGTGTATTCATCTTAATGCTTGGATCCTGAATTCCTAAATTTCTCCAGAGGTCAGAGAACTATAGAGTAAATATTTTAAATAGCCAGTTGGTGTTCTGAATCTGGCCTACAGTTATATTTTGTTTGGCCTGCATGGTGTTTTTTAAAAGTATGGATTAATGGCAAGTATTTAACAGTTGATAGTTTTCACCCCAAAATTCAGATAGCCAACCTCTGGAAAATTGGAATATCTGACCATAGTGAACCCTTTTTTCCACATAGCAACAATCAGCTGAATTGAGTGATGGTGCTCTTTGGGCCATACTCTAGTTTGCAATAGCTCTCATCTTTCCCTCTCCTCCCTGGTCACTGACATGTAGTATTAATTACCATTTATCATTGTACATGCACTATCATTTTTTTTCTTATATTTGCTCAGCAGTCATGAATTTGCATCTGCTACCATAGAGGGAAAATTCTCCCTGGAAAGCCTTACATGTAACCCTCTTCTTAGGGCCAGTTTTAGGCCCTCTCTTCCTAATGCCCCCACAGCATCTAGTCCATACATCTCTTCAAAACTTATCATTTTAAATAGGTGTTCACTTTGTAGTCTTCTTTCCTAGACATGAGTATTTTGAGGTAAGGCTCTTGTATTTTGTTGTATTCTCTGGAAACTCAAAAGTGTCTGACATTTAAAAAGTGCTGAATTTATGTTTGTTTTTAAATGAGAGGAATTTAATTTTTAAAAAAAACAGATTCTAGGATACAAGACAATTTCCAGGAATAGTTAGTTCTTTATGATACTCT
The DNA here is from genome assembly GCF_037993035.2 of Macaca fascicularis. Taxonomy (NCBI): domain Eukaryota; kingdom Metazoa; phylum Chordata; class Mammalia; order Primates; family Cercopithecidae; genus Macaca; species Macaca fascicularis. Next base: position 103,678,655 of record NC_088380.1, read on the forward strand.
AATATTTGTCAGCAAAACTCATCAAAAGGGATATTCTGATGATTGCTGCAGAACAAAGCAAAGACAAGGGTGAGGCAAGAGAGGCTTCTACAGTAAAATTTAAGGAGACACTCTTTCTCAGGGTAAGGCAAGTGCCTCCTTAAATTTTGTGCCATAGAGCTACTTAGGAAGCTGAGGCAGGAGGATTGAGGAGGTCAAGATCAGCCTGGGCAACATAGCGAGAACCTGTCTCAGAAAAGGAAAAAATTAGCTATGTGTAGTTGGTTCATACTTGTAGTCCTAGTTACTAGAGAGGATGAGGTGGGAGGGTTGCTTGAACCCAGGAAGTTGAGGCTGCAGTGAACTATGATTATACCACTGCACTCCAGTCTAAGCGACAGAGTGAGACCCTGTCTCTAAAATGAAATGAAATGAAATAAAATAAAATAAAATAAAATAAAATAAAATAAATGTTTTGCCAGAGAAGCTTCTCTTGCTTCACCATACTCCCAGTCCCACTTCTGAAACACATATACAAATGGATTTTTAATTTAAAGGTAAAATATCAGTCCCAATTGGAAGGGCTATAGCAGTGGGACTCTAGATTGGTTTCAGGAAACATCAGCATGAGAAAAAGTATTTTATTATTATTTTTTAAAAACTTACACTTCTAGATGGCTCAAAGATTTTCTTTTTATGATTGGTCTTAAGCAATTTGATGACAATATGCTTGAGTATAGTTTATTTATTTTTATTTTTTGGCTGGAATTTGTTAAACTTCTTAGATCTGTGAGTTTATAGATTTCATGAAATTTGGAAAATTTTTAGCCTTTACTTCTCCAAATATTTTTTTCATCTTCCCCAGTCTCTTCTTGTTTTGGGGACTTTAATTACACATCTATTAGGCAACTTGAAGTTGATGCACACTTTACTGATAACTACATTGATTTTCAGTCTTTTTTCTCTTTGTGTTTTACTTTGGAGACTGCTATGACTTCAGGCTCGCTAATACTTTCTTTTGCAGCATATAATATACTTTTAGTCTTATCTAGCATATTTTTCATTTCAGACAAATGTAGTTTTCACATATAGAACTTTGATTTGGGTTGTTGGTATGTCTTTTATGTCTATGCAAAACATATTCAATTTTTCCTCTTGCTTTCTTATATATGGAATATGGTAATAGTAACTGCTTTAATGTGTTTGTCTCAATTCTGTCATCTGTGTCATTTCTAGGTTGGTTTCAATGACTGACTTTTCCCCCTCTTTATGGCTTTTACTTTTCTGCTTATTTGCATGCCTACTAATTTTTGATTAGATGCCAGACATGGTGATTTTAGTTTGTTGGATGCTGTGTATTTTTTTTTTTTTTTACTCCTGTAAATATTCTTGAGCTTGATTCTGGGACTCAGAGTCTCTTATAAACAGTTTGATCCTTTCCAGGTAACATGGACATTTAAGCTGGTGAATAGAAAGAAAAAATACACCAGAGAATGCAGTGTGGAAAGAGAATTGTTCTGGAAGCTAAGGGGATAGCGTTAAGAAATAGAGAAAGTCTATGCAGATCACATGCTGCTGAGAGGTCAAATGGAACAGAATGAAAACAAGCTAGCAAATAATGTCATTTATTTTATGCAGAGAATATTCTTTTAGTCTTGTGAGTAGAAATCAGATTATAAAGGGTTGAGGATGGAGGGAGGAAGAGAGTAGATTTTCTTCTTTTTTTATTTGTACAGATTTTCTTTCTCCTTATATTCTTCTCAGTTTCCTCAACAAATAGACCAACAGCTTTTGATAGGTATACTTTATTTCAAAAACGTAATTTTTTCCTATTTAGACTTATTCAGAAGATGAAATACCTTTACTTGTGGAGGTTGGCTGGTAACTACCAACATTTGTCTGATTGGTTATATTTATAGGGTTTGGAAAAATAGATGTTATTATCTTCAGGTTTCAAACTATAAGGTAAAATCCTAAATAAATTTCTCATTGTTACTGATTTGGTATTACTGTACAAAGTTTCCTAGTTCAGGTTCAAAATTACAGTCTACGTTCATTTTATAATAACACACCACTTGTTCTACCCTCTTATGTAGCACCAGCATGTTTAGCAGTAAAATAGGACATTGGCAACATCCAGAGAAGACCAAATCATTCCTTTACAGCTTTTCTTAACTTATAAAATAAAAATATATATACTGGAAATACTATAAGTGAAATCTCAAAAATCTCAGGGGCATTCATCAGATGGTGCTTTCTTTTTTCCTTTTACTGTAATTTTTTATCTTTATCTAATCTTTCTCTCTGTCACCCAGGCTGGAGTGCAGTGGCCTGATCACAGTTCACTGCAGCCTGCAACACCTAGGCTCAAGGGATCCGCCTGCCTCAGCCTCTCAAGTAGCTGGGACTAAAAGCATGCACCACCAGGCCCAGCTAATTTTTCGATTTTGTAGAGATGGGATCTTATTATGTTGCCCAGGGTGGTCTTAAACTCCTGGCATCAAGTGATCTTCCTGCCCCGGCCTCCAAAAGCATTGGATTATAGGTGTGAGCCACCACCTCTGGCCATGTTTTGATAAGGAAACAGTAAAGGATTTAAGCATTGTTTTGAGCATAGTGAAACCATATAATAGGTGCTTTTTTGAAAAGTTGTTTACTAGTAAGTATCTTGTGAAATTAAATCTAAAGAAATGGATTCACCAGTGATAGAAATAGTTCTGAAAGCATCATTAACAGGCTTGGCTTCTACCTCTCTTCTGTTACTACCCATATGACTTAAGCAAATGGCTTAAATTCTCTGACCCTCAGTTTCCTTATTGGTAAGCTGTGGTAAAATTTGACCTCCCAGTCTCATAGGCTGGTCATGCAGAGCAAATGATAAGCAAAAATATGACAAACCATGAAGTATTAGATGTAGTCATGGTATTTCAATAATTAAATATCTCTAGTCATCACTGAAACTCATTGAGTTCTAATTGTTTTATTAACTTATTTTATCCTGAATAGATTAGGTTACTGATTTTCTTCCCTAAAATTACAGGTTAGGTTAATTTTAAGGTAACAGTTCTCTTATAGGAACTATAGGCAAGGCAGAGCTGTTCTGGCTTGGGATATTACTGAGGAACATATGGGGATAAATTTGAGACTTTGGCCACATTCCTCAGATTCTTGTTATCATCCACTTAGAAGGTGGAGGATAGAATGGTAGAATGGTCTCTCTACCACATATACTATTGAAAGTAAAGATATATTAGTGGAACAGAGATGTTGATTGTCTTTTCTTTGTTACCTGTGTACATCCTGTGGAGACAGGAGAAATAAGTAAGAAGGGAATGGTAAAATTAGAGTGCTTTCTGGAAAACGCTTTGTTCTTGGGCTGCATTTTGTAACAGGGTGTTCATATTATGTGAATTTTCTATTTTATGATGTGTGCTTTCTAAAATTCATTTATTCCTAGTACTTTCCAAAGTTGCAAATAAAGAGTATTTACTCTACTAGAAATTTAAATGTAATGTACCCAAAAAATGTAATGTAAAAATGTAAATTCACATATTATAAGAAATTGAGATCTTAATGTTAGAGCAAAACTGTAGGATCTCAGAATTTTATGAGGATATGTTAGACTTAGAAAACATTGGGGTCATATTTATAGACCAAGCCTGTGTACATTGATTTATAGTAAATATAAAAACTAGATACCATTATGGACAATATGAATGGTCTATTTTGTATTTAGGGCTTTTCTGGGAAAAATATCTCCAGTCTTTACCAAGAAACCTAAATTGTGCTGTTGATCTGACAGTAAAGTGCAACTCATTTGATTTTTTACATGTTAAGGACAAATGTGTCAGGAAAGTTTTTATAAGCCTATCATGGTACCTTGGAAATCAGGAATAGTAGAATTTCACAAGTCAAGTGAGATAGAGCCATAATGTCAATATTTGTGGACTGATAAACGTGACTTGTGAAATTTGGCTGTAGTTGCCAGTTGCTTTAGTCTTACAATTTAAAATTACATTAGTAATGAAAACTAATGAACACAAAATTTCCATTTTTATAAAAGTTCCACACAACTGACATAGTTTTTTAGAAAAGTAACTTTAAATAGTTTTGGCAACTACTGATTAAATATTTGAATCTGGTTTTTTGCACATAGAGCACATTTTATTCATTACATTAACCACACAGTAAATAAATGAATACCGCAGTCATTTACTTTGCTTAGTATAACTAAAAAGTTAAGTATTAAATATGCAATAAATGTGTAGAAATGCAAAAGTAATGAGGAACATTATTGGAATGCTGTGCAAAAACCCCACAACATTCTTGTATCTTATTATTATGATTTTCTTGAAATTTAACTGAATAATCCTAATTTTATTTCTTTTATAATTATATAAAATATTTTGGTTTTAAATATAATTTTGATTCACTCCTGCATTTCCTCAGTTTGTTCAAGTAATGCTTTACTAAGCCAAAACTTATGTTTAGTTGTTCTTGTTGATCAGAACATTTAAAAAATCATATTGAGGGAAACTTTAATTGGCTGTCAGTTACTTCAGATCTTTTTTCTTCAAATATTATTCTAGGTATTATTGCAAATTTCAAAGTAGATAGATAGATAATAACTTTAACTGACCGGGCGCGGTGACTCACACCTGTAATCCCAGCACTTTAGGAGGCGGAGGTGGGTGGATCACGAGGTTAGGAGATCGAGGCCTTCCTCACTAACACGGTGAAACCCTGTGTCTACTAAAAATACAAAAAAATTAGCCAGGTGTGGTGGCGGATGACTGTAGTCCCAGCTACTCTGGAGGCTGAGGCAGGAGAGTGGCACGAACTCAGGAGGCAGAGCTTGCAGTGAGCCGAGATCTTGCCACTGCACTCCAACCTGGGCGACAGAGTGAGACTCTGTCTCAAAAAAAAAAAAAAAAACAAAGTAATAATAATAATAATAATAACTTTAACCATTATATAAAAACAATGTGCTATCTGAGCTTTATTCAAGTGGTACTTAATTGTTTTTCTTTTGGATGTTTTTTATATTTTTCTGACGAGCACAGATTAAAGGGAATAAGTGTTCCTTTGATAGACATCTGGGGATGGATGGGTTCTTTTAGTCTACCATTAAAACTGAGAAATTAGGATTTCAGATGACATTTTCAATGATAATTAAATTTCATAGTTTTTGTCTTTGACATGTTTATGTATAGTTGTTATATATAATTAAAAATGAGACAGGGTGAGTTATTTGGAGGGAAGATTGGTAGCTATATTTACTGAATGTAAATAAAATAGATGTAAAATTAAATAATACAAACACAAATAACATAAATCTAAAATTAAACTGATGACAGCATTTTCAAGAACTCTAAACAAATCTGCATGTAATACTTTATCTCTGGGTAGGAATCACACACAGATGATGAAATTTCCTTTAGGTTTATCATGTAACTGAAAGACCTGTGAGGACCTCAATGCTTAGAGAAAGTATGAAATTTGGATACATTTCCTTATGTATTTTCACTGGTAACCATTAATGGAAAACAACACAGTATATGGTATGTACCTTTTCTGCAGAAATTGCAAAGAACTGTGTTATTGCAGAATATGTTTTTAAAATTACCCATGAAATGAAAATGGAAATAATTTAGTATGAGAAACTAATCTGGAGTTGAGTTCTTAAGACAAGAAGAAATATGCTTTAAAAATAATTGTTGAATAAAGTATCTCAATTATAAATCAAAATAATAGGCCAGGCGTGGTGGCTCACATCTGTAATCCCAGCAGTTTGGGAGGCTGAGGCTGGTGGATCTCTTGAGGCCAGGAGTTTGAGATCAGCCTGTCCAACATGGTAAAACCCTGTTTCTACTAAAAATACAAAAATTAGCCAGGCCTGGTGGCTCATTCCTGTAATCACAGCTATGTGGGAGGCTGAGGCAGGAGAATCTCTTGAACCTGGGAGGCGGAGGTTGCAGTGAGCTGAGATTATGCCATTGCACTCCAGCCTGGGCAACAGAGTGAGACACTGTCTTAAATAAATAAATAAAAATCATAGCAAGATTATGCGTCAATAAAACATGTCTGTTTATATGTTTTTCAAAACTGTTTGATAACATTAGTCCAAAGCAGAGGGGAATTGACCATAAAAGTAATAAAGCTTAAACTTTAGGGCATGTGAGGGGTCCTTTTTAAAGAGTGACATGCTGGGAAAAAGGCAAAATTAGCTTTTTTATCATTCTAGAAAATAATATTTTCTAATAATTGATACTTACAGAAGTGGTCAAAGAGTATGCAGCCAAAAGAATATAAGAAAAATGTATTATTGAGATTTGTCTGGCAGACAGAAAATATTATTTGTTTAAATTGTTGTGATGTTTATGTTTTTCAGCTTCTTAAAAATCTATAATTTGTTGTGATTTCTCATTCTAAAAATGTGCACTTTTGAACAAAATAATAATTTTGTTACTTTTTTTAAAAGAAAGTTTTCTTAAAACGTCAGACTTTTCAAGGCGCTCAGCACAAAGGAATCTCTTTGCTGTTAATTGATAGACTTAAGAATAATGTAATTTCTAAAGTCAAATTCCTATGAAGGATGTGTTACATTTATTTTAAAATAGTTTAATTTATGTGGATTTTAGTTGTTCAATGTAGTACTAAATGAGCCATTTTCTTTCAATCTATTATTTATAGTATCACCGTGAAACACACACCTTCTTAAAGACAAACAGAATGAATCATTTCATATTGCAACTTCGAATTTGTGGACCATTTCCCCTAATATGATAAATTGTTTGTGTTTCTAAGGTGAGATTTTTCTTCTGCTGGTTAAGAATATTTTCTATGCTTTTACCACAACTTAAGTTTCTTTTCTTTTTTATGCTATTTTATTCTGCTGTTTCAATTTTTAAGGAATTTTTAGGAATGGAAAAACTTACGTTAGGAATGTAAAAGATTTTCACAAAATGCAGAATAAATAGATTCATTTTGAGAAGACTGAGTTCTTCATCAAGTTCCACATATAATAATGCTTTTTCTGTTTTGAAACTTATGTGAACAATATTCACAGAGAACTAATCTATGACTTTCAAATGCTACTCCTCTCGCACTGTTAATCGAAGAATTTCTAACCATAGCATTATAACCATTACCTATATCTCTTCTCATTTTTTAAACAAAGTATTTATTGTCATTCTAAATAAAACGCACTGGGTGGTATACAATTCTGAGGGCTATGTTGCTAAGAGAGGGAAATCTCTGTAGTGTTCTTAGAGTCTAGCCATACCACCGCTTCTCAGTAGACTTTTTGGAGGCATCTCAGTATATTCATTAATAGTTGGGGCCTGGAACCAGACTGCCTATGTTTAAATCCTGGCTGTGCCACTTATTTGCTAGTGAATATAGGCAGATCACTTAACCTGTTTGTGTTCCTCTTCCTCTGTAAGATGGTGGTGATAATCATACTCTTAGAGTTGGTTAATATGTAAACAAGTGCTTTTTCAGTATGTGGCACATAGTAAATACACAATAAATATGAGTTATTGTTATAATGGTACAAGAAAAATAAATAATTTGGGGACCTTTGGTTCTCAACAAGGAACAGTAGTTGGCTTCTATCTTAGTCCATGCAAGCTGCTGTAAAAGAATACCTTTGGGTAATTTATAAACAACAGAGATTTACTGCTCACAGTTCTGAAGCCTTTAAAGTCTAAGACCAAGGTGCTGGTAGGTTTGGTGTCTCGCTCTCTGCCTCATAAATGGTGCCTTCTTGCTGTGTCCTCACATGCAAAAAGGGCTGAGAAAGCTCCTTTGGGCCTCTTTTGTAAGGGCACTAATCCCATTCATGAGGACACAGTCTTTATGACCTATTCACCTCCCAAAGGTTCCACGTCTTAATGTCACCACATGGAGATTTGGTTTCAACATATGAATTCTAAGAGGATACAACAAATATTAAGACCATGCTAGACTCATTTTCCTCCAGGAAGCTTTGGACGTTCTCAGAACCTCAATATTCATTCTATAGATTGTTTTACCACCCATGCAGCCAGACACAAAGAATTTGATCATATTTAGGGAAATCTTTGAAAAGCATAATTATATTATAAAAATAATTTATTGAAGATGTTAACATAATATTATTATTTCTTCCAAGCTTGAGAGAAAGTAAATCATGGATAGGATTTGGATTGAGAGCTGGGTGTGACAGAAATGATCAACAATTTAAAAATATCTCTGTTCTTTTTTTGGAAGAAGTTCTGGGATAAAGTCTTATTTTCTAATTTTATGTATATTCTAAATGTATTTCAGCTTAGTCATATCAGACATTTTCTTAATTGGGAGAGTTGTTTTAAAACCTTCTTATATAAAGGCAGATTATTTTGTAGTAGATGAATGTGCATTGACTGAGCTGGGGGAAGAAGGGATTTAGGGCCTACCAGGTGAGCCTGGAGGAGAGGATGGGAGAGAATGGAGGCTGAAGAGGTGGAGGAATGATGGGATTTGGCTTAACTGGAGAGGTGAGGAAATAGAAGGGCTTCTGAATTGCTTCTTCATCAAAACTTCAGGGTAGTAAGCAACTTCTGAATGTCAGGAGAAAGTGAAGGAGATACTCTGAAACTTATTCAAGAAGAGTTTTATTTCTTCTGTGGAGGTGCTGCCACATGTGGTAATGTCAGCGGTAGCAGAGATCTGAGTTACCCCGAGTTACTGGTATCATATCCATACAAGTCTGCAGCAACTTCAGTTCTTGCCTTCTCAGAAGAAATAATTTGACTGGGGTACATAAGGCAGAAGGAGAGACTGAGGCATGTTTCAGAGCAGGAGTGAATGTTTATTAAAAAGCTTTAGAACAGTAAGGAAAGGAAAGAAAAGAAAAGAAGGAAAGTACAACTCGGAAGCAGACCAAGGGGTTGACTTGAGAAACCAAGTGCACAGCTTGACCTCTTGACATGAGGTTTTGTTAAGTTGACATACTTCTGGGATCTTGCCTTACTTCTTCCCACTCTTGAGGTCTTATTGGTAAGCTGCTGTTCCGTCTCAGGTGTTTTCTATCTTTTAGGAGACAGTGTTCCCTGGTGCCAGCTGTGACCAATTATTACTTTACAGAAACAGTTAACAACTGCCTGACCATCACCTGATGTTCGCCCAACACTCTTGGTGTGTGTGTGGGAGCCCTCTCCTGCCCTGCTCATACCTGACTAGCTACCTACTGTTAACAGTAACTGCCTCATGGAGCAAGAATGAAAACAAGCCAGTTTTGTGTGGTAAGCCTGCCAGTTTGGATTTCATGTCTAAATGAGTACAAATAGTTTATATCCTAAAATTCTGCATGCCCTGGTCAAGTAATCTTTGCATTCAAAACAATTGATTGAAAATTTTATGGTACAGTACGGTTGATTCTGAAGTTGCAGAAAATACTGTGCTTTTCAGATCTTGTACTAAAGAGTAGTTGAATCCTTTGCTTGTGGAAAATCAACAGAGGCAGAACAGAAACTTCTGTTGGCAATTTTCCTTAATAGTTCAATAAAACGTTTCACCCTGCTATCTTGTGACATATTTGTAGTTCGGTAAATATACCATGGCACTTGGGGTGAGACAGGAAGGAAGAGGGACACGTCTAATTATAAAAATCTGTTTGAGCTGGCTGGCAGATATGTGTGGAGGAAGAAAAATGCCATGTTACATGATGACATCTTTCTTATCATACAGTGTGCTTTGCCCCCATTGTAAAGTGCTCTTCTACTGTGTATTTTATTTTTTTTCTTAGTTATAATATTCAAATGAACTGTGTGTTTTTGTAAGAGTCTTTTCTACAATGTAGAATCCACACCAAGAACATACATAGAATTCTCTACCAGGATTTTATCCCTTTGTGCCTGGCTTGAGTTTGTACTTGGTATGATATCTTATTTTAGGAACTAGCCTGAGCCATCTAGACCCTTGCTGCTGCCACCCCTAGAGAGACAAAAATGAAGGAAATAGAGTTATACAAGAGTGGAATTTAAAGAGACCACCCCAACAGTTTTCATGCTGCTTTTTCTTCTCCCTTCCCGTCTTCCTTCTCTTTTCCTCAGTCTCTCCTTCCCTCCTTTCATTCCTTCCTTCCTTTTTTAAAGCCCTAAGAACCATTTCTTCTGTGGAAAGTTTGTATGGAACCCCAAAGGAAGACAAAATAAAGATTGCTCTGGGAGAAGCATAGATAAGTACCCAGAACTCTTCCTGACTGGTTCTGGGGAGAATAATTTGAAAACACCCAATTAATTATATTGAAAACAGAGACCTAGACATTTGAATGATTTGTTATAGTTTCTGATTTTGACTCCAGAGACAATGTGAGTATGCTGAATTCTTCTGGTAATGGGGAAATTTTTGACATGGTTTACCAAATCTAGCCATTGAAGTTTTAGATTTTCTCTGTTTCTTACTTGTTTTAATAGTAAGTTTGACTATAGTAGCAAAATCATGTGGTCAATTTTTTTTTTCTGAGATGGAGTCTCGCTCTGTCACCCAGGCTGGAGTGCAGTGGCCGGATCTCAGCTCACTGCAAGTTCCGCCTCCCAGGTTTACGCCATTCTCCTGCCTCAGCCTCCCTAGTAGCTGGGACTACAGGCGCCTGCCACCTCGCCTGGCTAGTTTTTTGTATTTTTTTAGTAGAGACGGGGTTTCACCGTGTTCGCCAGGATGGTCTCGATCTCCTGACCCCCTGATCCGCCCATCTTGGCCTCCCAAAGTGCTGGGATTACAGGCTTGAGCCACCGCGCCCGGCCCATGTGGTCAATTTTGTTTCCCATTTTTCTTTATAATTTTAGATAAGATCATATGCATTTTACACATAGTGCTATTGTAAGAACTGTGGGAAAAGTCTGGTAGATGTAAAGCTGCACATTTTAAGAAAGATTAGTCTGGGTGCAGTGGCTCACATCTGTAATCCTAGAACTTTGGGAGGCTGAGGTGGGAGGATCACTTGAGGCCAGGAGTTTGAGACTAGCCTGGGCAACATAGAGAGACCCCTGTCTATGCAAAAAAAATTATAAGAAGAAAGACTAAAAACATCCTATTCTCTAAGACAAATGCTTATTCCATAATTGCAATGCAAAAATATTATTTGAAAGCTTATAAATGAATTGCTCACCCAAACGACAGTTTAGCAAATCTGTAACCTCTTGAAAAAAAATTCAAAATGTCTTTAAAATTTTTTTAGCATTTCTTACACTGCAACAATTTTCTATTTTTCTTCTATGCCCTAAAGAAGAACATCTACCTGAAATGAGGACATCATGTGTGTAACATTATATGATTGTGAAATAGCTGCCTGCTCTAGAAGGTCCTTGTTCCTCTGGGGGGCAGTGCTATACTTTTACATTACCAACCCAGAGAGAAAATATAAGAGCAGCTTTGTTTCTTAAAAGACTAGAAGTAGTTCATTCTGCTCATTCTCTCTCTTCGTTTTAAAAATATATTGTATAGCTGAGACATTTAACAAGACATGCTTTTAACCAGAAAATATCGAAGATAATTAGAACTTCCATAAAATAATATTTGATTTGGAGCTTTTAGGGAAGATTTCTTTGGCTTTACCTCTTTATATTCTAAGAAAGCGTAGAATGAGCTCGACTTATGCTCCAAATTTAGTTATAATATAATTGTATTCTCCTTTCTGAAAAATAAACTTTCCTTCCCCTTAAAAACAATTTTGATTTAAGGTTCCAGATTTGTCACTTGACTTACTAAACAACAAAGCAAAGCAAAACAAAACCCAGAAAGCCAACCAAAACCCAAAAAGCCAACCAAAACAAGAACCATAACATCCGGTTTTTTCTCTTTGGTTCTACTTTTCTATTTTTCATGCAATTTAAAATTTTAGACTATTTCCCTTGTGCCACAGACTTCTTTTTTTTGTGGTAGTTTCAGAAAACAAATGGATTTATTAAGAAAACAGAAGCCGCCTCCATTTCTTTCAGCCTATTCTCATCCCATACTTCTTAAAAGCTATATATATGTGTGTGGGTATATATACATACATACACACTATATACACACATGTATCATTTTAGCTTTGTGACACCCAAAGTAGAGGGCTCAGTTAAGCTATACTGGTGGTAATGAATGTGAAAAAAGCTAAAATCAATGTGTTGTCTGGGCTACATTACCACTGAGAGATTGGGGTCCACTTCCAAGCTCATTTTGTTTTGTCATAATTCAGTTTCTTATGGTGGTTGTCTTGATTTTCTTGGTGATTGTCAACTGGGGACCACTCTCAGCCACTAGAGGCCAGTCTCAGGTCCTTGCCTCGTGGCTCCCTTCCATCTGGGTGTTAAGTCTCTAAGTTTTTTTGTAATGCAGCTATTGAAAATCAATACAATCAACGTAAGCAAATTTCTTTAACATTATTTTTAAAAGTTGGCTTGAAAAGCAGAAGCTGATACTGAAAAAATATGTTCAGCATTTGGGGATTTGCCATACCCTGTTATAGTGGTGGTTTGCTGGCCAATATCCATACTCCCCTTTTCCTGGCAACATTCCCTAACGGGTTGACCTCACACCTAGCTCCAGAGGTGAAACTCAGTTAGCTCAAGCCATTTGGAGTGTATCATTTAGGGCATGTGACCTAAGCCGGTCCAATTAGAATAAACCCCCGGAGGATTTTGGTGGGAATGTTGGGGTGAATATTCTCTTTTCTCCTTTGAGCTTAGTGATGTGATTATTGAGGTTTATAGGTATTAAAGATTCGAGGGAGAGTCTAGCATTTCTCAGGGGCTACCATGTGAAGCCTAAAAATTAAGCAACCCAGAGGAAGAAAAGTTAAGGAGGATTCTGGTTATATTTCAGTCCTGGATTAGGCTGTGTGGGAATATAAATCTGCTCCTTGATATGAGCCAATGCACCTTTCTCTTCCCTTAAAAAATTGTTTAAGCCTATTTACTTTGAGTTTCTTGATTCTTGCAAATGAAAAATAAAATCCAGACTGATAGACCAGTTATTTCTCTGATTTTCATAGTACTTTTCTTCATCTTTCAACAATAGAATATGTTCCAGACTAGTAAACTGTAATCATCTGCATTTATTTCCTTTTGTCTTTGTCTAGTCTTTTAAGTCTAAAGATAAAAATTGGTTAAAAATTATAATAACATGTTCTAATATTTATTGTTCTTATATTATCTGACTGAACAATCCAGAAAAATAGGCATTATGGTTTTCATAATCTTATGACATATATTTGAAGGGTATTAATTTATTATTGGCTTTGTATAAACTTTGTTTTCTTTTGGAAATTCTGTCAATAAAGTGAACCCATTTTGTTTAAAAGTTTTGTTTCAATCTAGTGGAAACATAATATTGTTCTCATTAATTGACATAATTGCTTATAATTATATTGACAGAAACAGAGTTGTGTGTGAAAACAGTTAATATTTGTCCTGTATAAAGATGAAAACAATTGTTTTATATTGTTAAAATTAGTATTTAGTGCCTGCTTTTAGTAAAAGTCTTGCTAGCAGAAGCAAATAGACTCTATGATACAAAATGTGATATTGCAAGCATAACACTTTCTCTTTAGTAATTTAAAATACCTTTGAAATGTGTGTATTTTAAATGTATGGATGTGTATTGAAAGTTTTATTTTGTTTATTTGTTTACTTGCTTTTTAACTTTTTGAACTTTTCCTTTATTTCAGGTATTAATTTTTTTATAATGTAGTTGTGAGAATAGACCTAACTGGTCTTAAGCATGGCCCAGCTGGTTTGACTCTTCTGGGGATATCTTAAATATTAGTATCTTAGCAGGTTAGAGTTGACTTGAATACAGTCTAAACCAAAATTATTTCCATTTCTATAAACACTTAAAAGTAATTTTTAGCTAAATAAAATCTACATGTGATAGTTCAGGAAATTTTTTCTTGATTTCCTAAGGAAAGACCATAGAATTTCCAGCATAAGAAATATATATTTTTAATATCTGACTTTCTTTCTTTTTTTTTTAAATTATACTTTAAGTTCTATGGTAAATGTGCACAATGTGCAGGTTTGTTACATATGTATACATGTACAATGTTGGTTTGCTGCACCCATTAACTCATCATTTACATTAGGTATTTCTCCTAAAGCTATCCCTCCCCCATGCCCCAACCCCACGACAGGCCCCAGTGTGTGGTGTTCCTCGCCCTGTGTCCAAGTGTTCTCATTGTTCAGTTCCCACCTATGAGTGAGAACATGCAGTGTTTGGTTTTCTGTCCTTGCGATAGTTTGCTCAGAATGATGATTTCCAGCTTCATCCATGTTGCTACAAAGGACAGGAACTCATCCTTTTTTATGGCTGCATAGTATTCCATGGTGTATATGTGTCACATTTTCTTAATCCAGTCTATCATTGGTGGACATTTGGGTTGTTCAAAGTCTTTGCTATTGTGAATAGTGCCGCAATAAACATATGTGTGCATGTGTCTTTATACTAGTATGATTTATAATCCTTTGAGTATATACCCAGTAATGGGATGATTGGGTCAAAGGTATTTCTAGTTCTAGATCCTTGAGGAGTCACCACACTGTCTTCCACAATGGTTGAACTAATTTACACTCCCACCAATAGTGTAAAAGCATTCCTATTTCTCCACAACCTCTCCAGCACCTGTTGTTTCCTGACTTTTTAATCGCCGTTCTAACTGGTGTGAGATGGTATCTGATTGTGGTTTTGACTTGCATTTCTCTGATGGTAAGTGATGATGAGCATTTTTTCATGTGTCTGTTGGCTGTATAAATGTCTTCTTTTGAGAAGTGTCTGTTCAAATCCTTTGCCCACTTTTTGATGGGGTTGTTTGATTTTTTCTTATAAATTTGTTTAAGTTCTTTGTAGATTCTGGATATTAGCCCTTTGTTAGATAGGTAGATTGCAAAAATTTTCTCCCATTCTGTTAGTTGCCTGTTCACTCTGATGGTAGTTTGTTTTGCTGTGCAGAAGCTGTTTAGTTTAATTAGATCCCATTTGTCTATTTTGGCTTCTGTCGCCATTGCTTTTTTTGTTTTAGTCATGAAGCCCTTGCCCATGCCTATGTCTTGAATGGTATTGCCTAGGTTTTTTTTCTAGGGTTTTTATGGTTTTATGTCTACCATTTAAGTCTTTAATCCATCCTGAATTAATTTTTTAATAAGGTGTAATGAAGGGATCCAGTTTCATCTTTTTACATATGGCTAGCCAGTTTTCCCAGCACCATTTATTAAATAGGAAATCCTTTCTCTCTTTCTTGTCTTTCTCAGGTTTGTCAAAGATCAGATGGTTGTGGATGTGTGGTGTTATTTCTGAGGCCTCTGTTCTGTTCCATTGATCTATATATCTGTTTTGGTACCAGTACCTTGCTGTTTTGGTACCAGTACCATGCTGTTTTGGTTATAGCATTGTAGTATAGTTTGAAGTCAGGTAGCATAATGCCTCCAGCTTTCTTCTTTTTGCTTTTTTTGCTTAGGATTGCTTTTTTGGGGGGGCTCTTTTTTTGGTTCCATATGAATTTTAAAGTAGTTTTTTCCAATTTGGTGAAGAAAGTCATTGGTAGCTTGATGAGGATGGCATTGAATTTATAAATTACCTTGGGCAGTATGGCCATTTTCATGATATTGATTCTTCCTATCCATGAGCATGGAATGTTCTTCCATTTTTTTATGTCCTCTTTTATTTTGTTGAGCAGTGGTTTGTAGTTCTCCTTTAAGAGATCCTTCATATCCCTTGTAAGTTGGATTTCTAGGTGTTTTATTCCCTTTGTAGCAATTGTGAATGGGACTTCACTCATGATTTGGCTGTTTGTCTGTTATTGGTGTGTAAGAATGCTTGTGATTTTTGCACATTGATTTTGTATCCTGAGACTTTGTTGAAGTTGCTTATCAGCTTAAGGAGATTTTGGGCTGAGACAATGGGGTTTTCTAAATACACAGTCATGTCATCTGCAAACAGGGACAATTTGACTACCTCTTTTCCTAATTGATTACCCTTTATTTCTTTATCTTGCCTGATTGCCCTGGCCAGAACTTCCAACACTATGTTGAATAGGAGTGGTGAGAGAGGGCATCCCTGTCTTGTGCCGATTTTCAAAGGGAATGCTTCCAGTTTTTGCCCATTCAGTATGATACTAGCTGTGGGTTTGTCATAAATAGCTCTTATTATTTTGAGATACGTTCCATCAATGCCTCATTTATTGAGAGTTTTTAGCATGAAGGGCTGTTGAATTTTGTCAAAGGCCTTTTCTGCATCTATTGAGATAATCATGTGGTTTTTGTTTTGGTTCTGTTTATGTGATGGATTACATTTATTGATTTGCATGTGTTGAACCAGCCTTGCATCCCAGGGACGAAGCCAACTTGATCTTGCTGGATAAGCTTTTTGATGTGGTACTGGATTGGTTTGCCAGTATTTTATTGAGGATTTTTGCATCAATGTTCATTAGAGATATTGGTCTAAAATTCTCTTTTTTTG
Organism: Macaca fascicularis; assembly: GCF_037993035.2. Lineage (NCBI taxonomy): Eukaryota > Metazoa > Chordata > Mammalia > Primates > Cercopithecidae > Macaca > Macaca fascicularis. Next base: position 103,695,092 of record NC_088380.1, read on the forward strand.
TTGTGTCTCTGCCAGGCTTTGGTATCAGGATAATACTGACTTCATAAAATGAGTTAGGGAGGATTCCCTCTTTTTCTATTGATTAGAATAGTGTCAGAAGGAATGGTATCAGCTCCTCTTTGTACCTCTGGCTGAAGTTGGCTGTCCGTCTGGTCCTGGACTTTTTTTGTTTGGGAGGCTATTAATTATTGCCTCAATTTCAGAGCTTGTTATTGGTCTACTCAGGGATTCAACTTCTTCCTGGTTTAGTCTTGGGAAGCTGTATGTGTCCAGGAATTTATCCATTTCTTTTAGATTTTCTAGTTTATTTTCATAGAGGTGTTTATAGTATTCTCTGATGGTAGTTTGTATTTCTGTGGGATCAGTGGTGACATCCTCTTTATCATTTTTTATTGCATGTATTTGATTCTTCTCTCTTTTCTTACTAGTCTTGCTAGCAGTCTATCAATTTTGTTGATCTTTTCAAAAAAACCAGCTCCTGGAATCATTGATTTTTTGAAGGGTTTTTTGTGTCTCTATCTTCTTCAGTTCAGCTCTGATCTTAGCTATTTCTTGCCTTCTGCTAGCTTTTGAATGTGTTTGTTTTTGCTTCTCTAGTTCTTTTAATTGTGATGTTAGGGTGTCAATTTTAAATCTTTCCTGCTTTCTCTTGTGGGCATTTAGTACTATAAATTTCCCTCTACACACTGCTTTAAATGTGTCCCAGAGATTCTGGTATGTGTGTTTTTGTTTTCATTGGTTTCAAAGAACATCTTTATTTTTGCCTTCATTTTGTTATGTTCCCAGTAGTCATTCAGGAGCAGGTTGTTCAGTTTCCATGTAGTTGTGTGGTTTTGAGTGAGTTTCTGAATCCTGAGTTCTAATTTGATTGCACTGTGCTCTGAGAGACAGTTTGTTGTGACTTCTGTCCTTTTACATTTGCGGAAGAATGCCTTACTTCCAACTGTCCGGAGCTGCACGCCCCGGCCATAGTGAATAATAACTGACGATTAAAAACGCCTGAGCTATATTCATTTCCACCCCACACCTTCTCCCTATCTTTGCCTTTTTTCCCCTGTATTAATACCTCATAAAAGATGGCGCTCTTCCTGCTTCTTCTTCACCCATTTTTCCCGCGCCCGCGAAAATTACTACCTGACAGCGCAGGTGCAACATGACGTTCGACCAGAGAAACCAATACCTACTTGGTCACGCCCTTTGCGATGAGATCATCTCCGCCTCTGGCCCAACCCCTTTCCCTCCAAGTGTATATAAGGCACTGCATTACCGCCATTAAAAGAGACTTGATCAGAGCACTGTCTTGTCTCCATTTCTCGTATCTCTTGTTCCCCAAATTCCCACCCCCTCCTCCAGGGCCTGCTTCGACTATCCCGCGGGCCGGGATATCCAACTATGTGGTCAATTTTGGAATAAGTGCGATGTGGTGCTGAGGAGAACGTATATTCTGTTGATTTGGGGTGGAGAGTTCTGTAGATGTCTATTAGGTCTGCTTGGTGCAGAGCTGAGTTCAATTCCTGGATATCCTTGTTAACCTTCAGTCTCGTTGATCTGTCTAATATTGACAGTGGAGTGTTAAAGTCTCCCATTATTATTGTGTGTTAGTCTAAGTCTCTTTTTAGGTCTCTCAGGACTTGCTTTATGAATCTGGGTGCTCCTGTACTGGATGCATATATATTTAGGATAGTTAGCTCTTTTTGTTGAATTGATTCCCTTGCCATTTTGTAATGGCCTTCTTTGTCTCTTTTGATCTTTGTTGGCTTAAAGTCTGTTTTATCAGAGATTAGGAGTGCAACCCCTGCTTTTTCTTTTTTTGTTTTCCATTTGCTTGGTAGATCTTCTTCCATCCCTTTATTTTGAACCTATGTGTGTCTCTGAATGTGAGATGGGTCTCCTGAATACAGCACACTGATGGCTCTTGACTCTTTATCCAGTTTGCCAGTCTGTGTCTTTTAATTGGGGCATTTAGCTCATTTACATTTAAGGTTAATTATTGTTATGTGTGAATTTGATTCTGTCATTATGATGTTAACTGGTTATTTTGCCCATTAGTGGACGCAGTTTCTTCCTAGCATCGATGGTCTTTACAATTTGGCATGTTTTTGCAGTCGCTGGTACTGGTTGTTCCTTTCTATGTTTAGTGCTTCTTTCTGGAGCTCTTGTAAGGCAGGCCTGGTGGTGACAAAATCTCTCAGCATTTCCTTGTCTGTAAAGGATTTTATTTCTCCTTCACTTATGAAGCTTAGTTTGGCTGGATATGAAATTCTGGGTTGAAAATTCTTTAAGAATGTTGAATATTGGCCCACACTCTCTTCTGGCTTATAGGGTTTCTGCTGAGAGATCTGCTGTGAGTCTGATGGGCTTCCCTTTGTGGGTAACCCAACCTTTCTCTCTGGCTGCTCTTAAAATTTTCTCCTTCATTTCAACTTTGTTGAATCTGACAAGTATGTGTCTTGGAGTTGCTCTTCTCCAGGAGTATCTTTGTGGTGTTCTCTGTATTTCCTGAATTTGAATGTTGGCCTCCCTTGCTGGGTTGGGGAAGTTCTCCTGGATAATAACCTGAAGAGTGTTTTCCAGCTTGGTTCCATTCTCCCTGTCACTTTCAGGTACACTAATCAGACATAGATTTGGGTCTTTTCACATAGTCCCATATTTCTTGGAGGCTTTGTTCATTTCTTTTTACTCTTTTTTTTTTTTTTTTCCTAAACTTCTCTTCTCACTTCATTTAATTTATTTGATCTTTGATCATTGATACACTTTCTTCCACTTGATTGAATCGGCTACTGCAGCTTGTGAATGCGTCATGTAGTTCTCATGCCATGGCTTTTAGCTCCATCAGGTCATTTAAGGCCTTCTCTACACTGTTTATTCTAGTTAGCCATTCATCTAATCTTTTTTCACGGTTTGTAGCTTCCTTATGATGGGTTTGAACATCCTCCTTTAGCTTGGAGAAGTTTGTTATTACCAACTTTCTGAAGCCTATTTCTGTCAACTCATCAAAGTCATTCTCCGTCCTTCTTTGTTCCATTGCTGGTGAGTAGCTGCGATCCTTTGGAGGAGAAGGGGCACTCTGGTTTTTAGAATTTTCATCTTTTCTGCTCTGGCTTCTCCCCATCTTTGTGGTTTTATCTACGTTTGGTCTTTGATGATGGTGATCTACAGATGGGGTTTTGGTGTGGATGTCCTTTTTGTTGATGTTCATGTTACTCTTTTCTGTTTGTTAGTTTTCCTTCTAACAGTCAGGTACCTCAGCTGCAGATCTGTTGTACTTTGCTGGAGGTCCACTCCAGACCCTGTTTGCCTGGGTATCACCAGTGGAGGCTGCAGGAAAGCAAATATTGCAGAACGGTAAATATTGCTGCCCGATCCTTCTTCTGGAAGCTTCGTGTCAGATGGGCACCCGGCTGTATGAGGTGTCAGTCAGCCCCTACTGGGAGATGTCTCCAAGCTAGGCTACACTGGGGTCAGGGACCCACTTGAGGAGGCGGTCTGTCCATTCTCAGAGCTCAAACACAGTGCTGGGAGAACCATTGCTGTCTTCAGAGCTGTCAGACAGGGACATTTAAGTCTGTAGAAGTTTCTGCTGCCTTTGTTCAGCTATGCCCTGCCCCTAGAGGTGGAGTCTACAGAGGCAGGTGGGCCTCCTTGAGCTGAGGTGGGCTTCACCCAGCTTGAGCTTCCTAGCTGCTTTGTTTACCTACTCAAGCCTCAGCAATGGTGGATGCCCCTCCTCCAGCCAGGCTTGCCGCCTCGCTGTTCCATCTTGGACTAGCAGTGAGCAAGGCTCCATGGCATGGAACCCACGGAGCCAGGTGTGGGATATAATCTCCTGGTGTGCCGTTTGCTAAGACCATTGGAAAAGTGCAGTGTTTAGGTGGCAGTGTTCTGATTTTCCCAGTGCAGTCTGTCTTGGCTTCCCTTGGCTAGGAAAGGGAAATCCCCCGACCCCTTGTGCTTCCTAGGTGAGGTGATGCCCCGTCCTGCTTTGGCTCACCCTCCGTGGGCTGTACCCACTTTCCAAGTCTCAATGAGATGAACCAGTTACCTCAGTTGAAAATGCAGAAATCACCCATCTTCTGCATCAGTCATGCTGGGAGCTGCAGACCAGAGCTGTTCCTATTTGGCTATCTTGGAATGGGGGAATATATGATTTTCAAAAGTAAATTAGGCTATTTCTAGAAAAGGAAGTAGAATACAAATTGAAGGAGGAAGACTGATTATTGATGTAGAAATTAGGAGGAGCCAAATAGTTTTTTTTTGTTTTGTTTTGTTTTAATTCCAAGGGCATTTTTTATAGAGGAAGCTTAAATTTAAAGAAGTATATACAGTGAATCGGTTTGGAGTGGAATGATTGAAGGGGAGCATCTGCAAAAGAGCCCCAAGGTGATAGATATGATTGGAAACATTGAAAGAAGGGCAGAGGATCAGGAGGAATGATGTTGAACTTGTGCCATTCAGATCAGGGAAATTGAAAAAAGAGACAAAAACCCCGAACCAAGAGGAAAACATGTTAGATTTTTACTATGCCTAGAGAACAAGGGGTCATTGGCCAAGTTAATGGATGTTGTGTTAATTTTCTTGGGCTGACATAAGGATGCATCACAGATGGGCAGCTTATATAATAGAAATGTATTTCCTCACAGTTCTAGAGACTAGAAATCCAAGATGAAGAAATCAGCAGAGTTGATTTCTTCTGAGGGCCTCTCTCTTTGGCTTGTAGATGGCCACCTTCTCCCTCTGTCTTCATGTGATCTTTCCTCTGTGTGTGTCTGTGTTCTAATCTTTTTTTTTTTTTTTAAATAAGAACACCATTCATGCTGGATTAGGGCCCACCCTAGTGACCTCATTTTACCTTGATCATTTCTTTAGCACCTAAATAGTAACGTAAAGCTCCTAATATAGTCCCGTTATCAACATATGAATTTTGGGGAGACATCATTCAGCCCAGAACTGATATGTTCACTTCAAGTTTGCTATGAACCTAGACTAATATTGTGGCTGTGGAATAGAAGGTAATAGAGTAGCCAATACAAAGAAGAATCATTAAGGTTAATCATTTAGAATGCAAGTTAGATAGATTTATTTTTTTAAACCTTTGTGATGAGAAAAAGGAGCTATAGGACAGGACATTGTTTTGAATAGGAAGGTGTATTTGAAACTGTTTATTTTAAGTCAGAACTTGACAATATTTTGTGGGTAAATGATATTGGAGGCCTATAGAAATGGATCTAGGTCAGGCCTAAACCCATTCTTGTGCGAGTTATTGTCTTGTTTCTTCTAGTCTCACAGTGAACATTCAGGAATGTGCTGGAGTTGCTTTACAACAGCCACTAGCCTGAAAGAGCAAATAAGGACACAGAGAAGAATCACATGAATTTTCTTGTGAGTGCTGAAGATGAGAAAGGCTCAGCCTTTCTCCTTTGATGGAAGCCTTACTTATAGTATTTGTTTTTATGGGTGCTTGTGGGCATGAGAAGCCTATTCCTTTGTCTAGGAATATGCTGTATTGATTCTTGTTTTATGTAGCTGTCTCTTTATGTTTTTGTATTCTTTGCTAGTTAAAAGATTTTGTTTGTTAAGTTTGTGTATTGGTATATTTTAATCAACATCTTACAATTCCATGTGACAAGCATGATAGGCTTGATGATAGGCCAGAATGGGAATTATTCATTCAACAAACCGTACTGAGCATCAACATGGTACCTGTTGCAAGAAAGCATCCTCTCTAGTAGGTGAAATTATGAGTGTGTGGATTGTCAAGGGAAATAAAAGAAAAAGAACAAAAAAGAAAGGCCAGCCCTATAGAATGACTTCATTTGAGGAGGGGTATGAAATGTCTCAGAAGAACTGTTTATACAAACAGAAAAATATCTAGGATTGTGGAGTGCCACCAAAAACGTAGACATCATGAAATGCTAGACAAAGAACAATGGAGAAGAGAACTTCACAAGAAGGAGGCCAGTGATATCTTCAAGACAATAACTTCCTTTGTTGTGAAAATGGGAGGGATTGTGGTAGTTGTAGTTAGTATATTTGGGGATACGGAGGGGTTGTAATTAGGAAGAAGAGGTTCAATTTTACCCTTCACAAAATTCATCACCAAGTTAATTGCTTCTACAGTGTAACACATTCATTTGTTATCTATTGCTTGCTAAACATTTTGAACTATCCTTAGAATTCAGTAAGCTCATATTTTAAATAATATTTAATGATCAAGTTGTGATTAAGCCAAAAACTTCAGTTGTGCTTTTCTATGATCATCTTAAAATTTAATGCCTAGATAAGCAGGGAGAATGTAGAAATCCTTATAGTCTCATTCCGTGTCTACTTTTTTGGCTCCAATCCTTATTCATATCTGTTTCCAGGACTTTGGAGTTAAATATTTAGTCCATGTTTAGTCTCTTGAATAAGTAGCAGTACAAATTTTCTGGTAGAATCAGTTCAAATGGAAAGCAGCAGAGGTAGGCATGAATATCCAGAGAGTGGTGAGCTGGGTCTGTGAGGTGGGAAAACTTCTGTGTGCTCCACTTGTCCACCGTGAAGACGATTTTCTCCTATTACCTACAGGATTACAGGATGCTACTTTAGGGCAATGCTACAGGGCCTGGTAACAGGCACTTTTTCTTTAATAAGTACAGATTCGCTTTTCCTGGAGATTATTTTTAAAAATTAATATCTGATTCAATTCTACTGTAATATGTTTTCAATTGAATTATTTCTTTCTTTTAATTTTACTTTTAAATTTTAGTAATTAATTTCATGATTATTTGTGGAATATACCAGGTGTTGTTCTGCATGCGTGGTGAACAACAAATGAAAATCTCTGCCAGAGTGAAGCTTATAGTCTAGCAGAGGGGACAAATAATAATAAATACAATACTATTTTAATATAATTTAGTTATATTAATATAATTAATATATAGCATAATAAAGAAGAAAACGATATAGTCTGCTAGAAGGTAGTAAGTACTATTGCCTTCTTTGGTCACAAATAGGTGTATTTTATATTTTCCTGATATAAAACTTGTTTTGGAAGACTATGTCAGCAGATTTTATAACCATAAGACTATGTTGCTGATTTTATAAACATAAGCAATTGAAACTTTGTGATGTTCTTCAATGTTGACATTTATTCCCTACAAGCAACTGATTTTCAAATTTAGTAACTTTCTTCCAAATAATGTAGCTTGCATTCCTTATCTTGTCTTTTTGAATCACCAACTTTTTGCCAAACCTACTGGTTAACCTGATCCTGTGTTCCATGTAATCCTTGAACATTCATTTCTGCTGGAAGGTTCAGGGCACTTTTGAACATTCACCACAGCACAGTTCACTCTTCACCTGACGAGATATGGGGTGGATAATGTGCCTTTGTTTTTCCTGTAGTCATGGTACAGCAGATCCATTACTATTTTCCCCCAAGAAAATACTGTTGCCTATGGCAACAAGCAAAGGAAAAGGAAACAAATATAGTTTTACAAAAATCTTATAATTTCTCTCTTCCTCCAGAGTCTATGTATGCTTGTTATTTTGAAATATTTCTATTAGAGAAAATAAAAAACCTGATTCTCAGTGTCCTGATTGGGAAAGCAAATGTACAAATCTACAATCCCTCAAGTCCATAAAACTGAAATCCTTGGGGACAGATAATATTTCAGAATTTAAGGGTTTTCAGTGTTTGTAAAGGTAATACAGTAAGTACCTATACCAGATATTTGTTTTGCAGTACTCTTCATTTAAAATTCCTAACCCCAATTTTTGTGCTTTATTTAAGACTATTATTGCGGTTTATTAACTTTATTTACTTAGGGCTTATAAATTTTTTTTTTTCTTTTTTTTGAGACAAGGTCTCGCTCTGTCACCCAGGCTGGACTGCAATGGCACTATCTCAGCTCACTGCAACCTCCACACTCCTGGGTTCAAGCTATTTTCTTGCCTCAGTCTCCTGAGCAGCTGGGACTACAGGTGCACTACCATGCCCAGCTGATTTTTGTACTTTTTATAGAGATGGGGTTTTACCATGTTGCCCAGGCTGGTCTCCAACTCCTGAGCTCAGATGAACTGCCAGCCTTGGCCTCCCAAAATGTTGGGATTACAGGCGTGAGCCACTGCACCTGGCTTGGGGTTTATAATTCCTAAGATGCATATTTTAGCAAACACAATTAGTATTTTTTTTTACTGAACCAAGAGTTTTAATACCTTCTAAACAAATACTGGAAGACAACTCAGCATTGCTGGAATGTGTAAACATCAGTATTTTTATATACAGTACATATATGTATATCAGTTTATTTATAAATATCCTGGAAGACTTAGCTATTTTAGGTGTAACAAATAGAAGTTGAGTGGATGAAGTAGGAAAAATGAATGATTAATAATTACCTACTTTATGTATTAAATAATACATATTGTTTTGGTAGACAATAAAAAATGAGTGTTTTTCCTTCAGATTCAAATACATTTTATAAAAAGTCAGGGTACATTTCTTTTTTACTCTTCAGAGTTTGTGCAGTTAAAAGTAAAAATTTATGTATGTAAACAACTTTTGGGAGCACTAATAATTTTTTACGTTAGAAGACAAGAAGGCTATGTTCTCATTTACTTAGTTTTTGGACCCTTGACTTGGATGTAACACTAGGTAATTTTAACAACTGGATGTTTGTGTTTGCCAATGAGTGGTTAGCCTTTTTTTTTTTTTTTTTTTTTTTTTTTTTTTTTTTTTTTTTTTTTTGAGACGGAGTCTGGTTCTGTTGCACAGGCTGGAGTGCAGTGGCGCAATCTCCGCTCACTGCAAGCTCGGCCTCCCGCGTTCACGCCATTCTCCTGCCTCAGCCTCTCGAGTAGCTGGGACTACAGGCGCCCGCCACTATGCCCGGCTAATTTTTTTTGTTTGTTTGTTTTTTGATTTTAGTAGAGACGGGGTTTCACCATGTTAGCCAGGATGGTCTTGATCTCCTGACCTCGTGATCCACCCGCCTCGGCCTCCCAAAGTGCTGGGAGTATAGGCGTGAGCCATCGCACAGGGCCGTGATTTGCCTTTTAACTGAGCTTTGTCTCCGATCTTCAGTGAAGTTAACAGATGTTGCCTTATCAGAAAGTTGGTATTTGGGAAAAGTTTTCAGAAAATATATCCCCTATATTTGGAATATATATCCCCTATATAGAGAATAAAAACGTCTTCTATTTTCTTTAAAGTAACTCAACCAAATAATGCGACCTATCAAATCGTTTCATCTTAATTCAGGGACACAAGAGGAATGCTGCTCTGGAGGACGCTAGCATATATCAAGTGTTTTCTCGTTCTTTGCCAAGTGTACAGTTCATTTTTCGGTCACCTGTGTCTGTCAGTTTAGCACATGTAAGGCAGTTCTCAGCATCCTTCATTCTTCTCTGAAACTTACATGGATGCTTCAAACATTGTCTGGCTCATTATTTCCCAAGAAAGGTTAAGGCCTTTACTGTCAGACCGGAACCCTTCGCTAATTAGAGTCCTTGCTTTGTCACTGAACGTGTCACGTTTGCAAGCCTTCCTGCTGTGATCAGGGGCACGGTGCTCACTCGCATAAATGTCCAGTGACCCCAGATCTCCAGGGAAGGTTGCCTACTATTTTCTGTGTGACAAATGTTTAGCTTGCTAAAATCCTAACTCCCCTTTAACAGGCTTTTATGTAGGATTGGATGAGATAGTCACCAGTTCACCAAGAAGCTTTTGCTTAATACTACCCTGTTTATCGCTTCAGTTTTAGTGAAGTTGAGTCCACGTAAAATAATAAAAACAATAGTTTCAAATGTGGAAAAAATAGCAAATTTTCCCACTCTTTAAAAAAGGAATGTGTCGCTATATCCATTACATAGTATTTTTCATTTTATAAAAAAAGTCTTGCTTCTTTTTGATTAGGTAAAAAATCTGTTCTTGTTTAATTTATAAGGATAACTCAAGGTTGTTTTAAATGATTAAAACGATATCATATAACTACATTACTTCCATTGACTTTCTTCTTTGATTCAGGAAATATATAATTTGCAGTTTCTTTTTCAGGTGATAGGATTTTACCAGTTGAAAGAATAGAAAGACAAAATGCACTGGCAGGTTTTGTGTACTGGAATTGTCAAAGACTGCTTTTGGGAGTAAGTCAGGCTTCACCCTTCCTATTCATAGGAGGGTTCCTGTATCTTCTGTTGGATCATTACCTCCTTCCATTTCCAGCTTTCCTGGGTTACATCAGAGAGCTGGTCCAAATGATGCGAGGGTCTTGGTGTTTGATTTCATTATGGGTTAGTTAACTTCTTCAAGAAAATTGTCTATTACATATATAGATCACAATTGTATATTTGGCTGGTTGATTCACAGGTTGATTTTAGATATAAGGTTAGTTCACAAGCTTAGTGCACTTTTCTTTTTCAAGGAAAATATATTGTAAAACTTAAAAAAGAGTTGTATTAAATGTCAGGATTATTTAAGGCCAGAGGTAAGAAATTTTCTTTTTTACCAAGAAGGATTTTTAGCATACTTCCTTCTGAAGAAAAAGGAAAGAAAAGGAAAAGAAAAAGCCAGCAGCCTGTAGGAACTTGTGTATAGAAAGTTTTAAAATTATAAAAAGTCATATGTTTATTGCTTAACTCAAGAACTTAAATTTCTTTGTCTTGATACTTCTCAAAAGAATGCTGTATTAAAAATTCAGTTGACTTTTTAAAAAATATAAGATCAATGATAAACTATCAGATCATTAAAGCTGTTTTTATACATTTGTCCCTTTGGAAAAAGGATAAATCATCAGTTTTCCTTACTGGGGTTTGAGTTTCTATACTTTTTAAAAATCTTTTCTTTTTTTTACTAATATTCAGACTCAGTTGTACCAACTGTGTATATTTGACATGCACACACGCAGACACACACACACACACACTTCGTTGGGGAGAAGGAAGATAGAGATGAGGGGGGCTTTTTTTTTCTTTTTTGAGTTTTCTTCCTCCTAATTTTAGAAAGATGTTCATTATAGAAATTTTAGAAAAAAGAAGAAAGAAATGCCACCAGGAATCCAACACCCTAAGGAAACCAATAACTTTTAAGTTTGTTTTTCTTCCTTTATGAGTAGCTAATTTATGTTCATAGCTAATTAAATCATTAAAGGTTTAATGTTTAAAAATCTATTTGTATGAGATATACATATATATTTACTTATATGGCCAATCTCCATTCTGTGATTTCTATTCACTATTATTGTACAGTAGACTATAATTAGCTTTTAAATTTTTAGTTGCTTTTGATTTTTTAAAAATTTATTTTAAATTAGGAAGTAATACATGAACATAGTCTTGGAAAAGACTGAGAGAGTACATGGGTATGTTCCCTTTTTTCCAGTTCCCCATGCCAGTCCCCTACTGGATTTAACCATGGTCACTAGTTTTGTGTTTATCTTTCTCAACATTTTCATTTTCATTAACATAAGCATTGGGTTGTTAAGTGGGACTTCTCCTGTTGCTCTGCACTAAGGGACAAAACCAAGGACATATGGAACAGCCAGCACCTCATGTTCTAAAGAGAACTGTAGTGTAACCATCCCTCCAGGGCTCAAATGGGGTCTGCAGTTCCCAATCACATACTGAACTCTCCTTCTAACTCTAGGCTCCTTCCACTTATATAAGAGAACTCTAGGAGGAGTTGGATAGAGAGAGGGAATAAGGGGAAGAAGGCAAGAGAGAGAAGACAGAGAATATTGGTTTCCAAGTGAATTACTTGGAGAGAATGAGAATTCTTGCAAAAACAGGTTGAAGTTTGCATATATAGCTTACTGGCTGATCTAACTCCATATCTGTTTGAGCAGAAGAACAATGTGTAGAAATAGGCCACAGGGGTCAGCCTGTATTCCTGCGAATTGGTGTGGAGGGATGTATGAGCTTCCTGTGGGGCAGTAGACACCATGGCAGGTAGTAAGTTTGTACCATTCTGCCAGTGCCTCAGGTCAGGATCTGCCACTGTCAGTGAATTATCCTCTCTCCCCACTGATTCTTTTGAGGCTTTCTATCAAAAATTTAAATATACTAAGACTGGTGTACTATATAGCATTTCACTAAAATATACCAATATATGTTTAACTGTACTGGTTAATATATTTTAAATATATTCAGAAGAACTGGCTATGAGTATATTTTAAATTATTTTGAATTTTAGAATAGTTTTGAACTATACTTTCCTATTGCTCTCCCAGATGAATGTAGAATCCAAATATCAAATCCTCAGGGTCCATTTGAATTTTAACCTCTTTCTAAGAATATTTGTCAGTAAGAAATCCAGCTCTCCAAGAAAGAAAACCAAATAACCCCATTAAAAAGTGGGCAAAGAACATGAACAGACACTTTGTAAAAGAAGACATACATGTGGCCAACAAGCTTGTGGAAAAAAAGCTCAACATCACTGATCATTAGAGAAATGCAAATCAAAACCACAATGAGATACCATCTCACACCAGTCAAAATTGCTATTATTAAAAAGTCACAGAATAACAGATACTGGCGAGGTTATGGAGAAAAAGGAATGCTTGTACACTGTTAGTGGGAGTGTAAATTAGTTCAATCATTGTGGAAGACAATGTGGCAATTTCTCAAAGACCTAGGCAGGAACACCATTTGACCCAGCAATCCCATTACTGGGTATATACCCAAAGGAATATAAATCTTTATATCATAAGGACACATGCATGCCTATGTTCACTGGAGCACTATTCACAATAACAAAGACATGGAATCAACCCAAGTGCCCATCAGTGATAGACTGGATTAAAAAAAAGTGGTACATATACACCATGGGATACTATGCTGCCATAAAAAGGAACAAGATCATGTCCTTTTCAGGGACATGGATGCAGCTGGGGGCTATAATCCTAGCAAACTAACACAGGAACAGAAAACCAAATGCCACATGGTTTCACTTATAAGTGAGAGCTAAGTGATGAGAACACATGAACACATAGAGGGGAACAACAGACACGGGACCGCTCTGAGAGTAGAGGGTAGAAGGAGGGAGAGGATCAAGAAAAATAACTAATGGGTACTAGGCTTAATACCTGGGTGATGAAATAATTGGTACAGCAGTCCCCTATGACACATGTTTACCTATGTAACAAACCTGTACATCCTATACATGTACCCCTAAATTTAAAATGAAAGTTAGAAAAAAAAAGGAATCTGACTCATAATCATTAATACAGAAATTCTTTGTTCAGGTTTACTTGCTTGTTCAACCCTGTGAATGTAACCAATATCACTGCTCCCGAGTGGATGTCTTGCCCACCATCCCTATATTCCAAAACCCCAGGCCAACTCTTATAGCTTCGCATTGACACCCTGGGCCTGGCCAACATCCCATCGGCCTTCATGGCAATGCTCTTCTCACCCTCAGCACCTCACAGTAGGCCATCTCCCTGTTTGGCAGTTCCTCCCTGCCTGCTCTGTCTCTGACTGCCACTCCTCTTGCTTTCATACTAGCACAGGCACTGATCTCACACCAGGTCACCACTCTTGCACAGATGCTCTCATTACTGCACTGGAGCCCAGATCCTCTGTGGGAATGTCCTCCCCACTCAAATTGGCTCTGACATGATACCCCATACCAGAGTGTCCCTCCATGAGGATGATCTTCGTACCTTGCCTGGACTTCAGCATTCTGCTTGAGGTCTTTTCCCACACAGACACCCTCCACACCCAGCTTGGGCTCTGGCACCCTAGGCTGGGTCACCTCCATGCTGGATGCTCTCTTCACTCTCTTTGGGTCCTGACTCTCTACACAATGCTGCCACAGTCCATGAACTTCTTCCTCACCCTGCTCTCACTCTGATAGCCTGCCCTGGTCGTACTCCCTGTATCACACCCACTTGGCTTCCTGCACGAGGTGGCCTCCTCGCATGAATGCACTCCTCACCCCATTCAGGTATTAACTGTCCATGCTGGGCAGTCCTCTTGCCTGGACACCCTTCTTACCCTGCTTGCATTTTGCACCTAGACATCTATCTTCTTCTACCCCACATAATAATGATCTGAATTGTTCAGAAAAGAAGGAATGGGATGGAAAGGAGAAGTGAAAGAGCTGTGATTGACTTTTGTACCTTACTTTTTCCCAAATGAGTTTATTACATGGATTAAAAGGCAAATAAGATAAGGCCTATGCCTTCCAGAGGTTTACATTCTGGAAGGGGGACAAACATATAAAGGATTAGAGTACAGCGCGTGTATTAGTCCATTCTCACACGGCTATAAAGAAATATGTGAGACTGGGTAATGTATAAAGAAAAGAGGTTTAACTGGCTCATGGTTCCATAGGCTGTACAGGAAGCATGGCTGGGGAGGCCTCAGGAAACTTGCAATCGTGGCAGAAGGTGAAATGGAAGCAGATTCATCCTATATGGCAGGAGCAGGAGGAAGAGAGGAGGGGGTGTGAATGGGGTGGGGTGGGCAGGGTGGTGGGAGGTGCCATACAATTTTAAACAACCAAATCCCATGAAAACACTGTCATGAGAATAGCACCAAAGGGGGAAATCTGCCCCCATGATCCAGTCACCTCCCACCAGGCCCCACCTCTGCCACTGGGGATTACAATTCAAAATGAGATTTGGGTGGGGACGTAGATCCAAACCATATCAGTGTGCTAACTCAGTGCTATTTTGTAGGTACTGTAGTAACATTGGAACTATGCCTATCTCAGTCTGGAGTATTTGGTGGAGGCCTTTGGGAGGTGGTGATGAGGAGCTCAGTCTTTAGAAAACAGGAGAATCTAACAAGGTTAAAAAGAGGCTATGGTAGGTTGATGAACCCATATAACATTTGCATCAGATTATTTATAAATGTAAGTAAGCATAATATTAAAAGTTTTAGTATTACTAGGAAAACACAAATAAGTTTAGTTTATTTAAAAATCCTTTATTAATGAGAAAATCTCATCATGGAAGCAGGTAGACCTTCTTTGTTTTTCTGAAAAACAAGGAAATTGATTTAAGAATGAGTTCATGTTGCTTTGAGGGCCGGACACATGCCTGAATATGACCTACTACAACCACAAAAAACAATTTAAAATGAAGCCCTAACTATTTTATAATGGAATGCCTAACTTGTGCTGGGAATAATCATGACAAACCTGACTATAAAGGAAAGGGAAGTTTTTCTTTATTTTTGGAATGCCTTTTAATTTCTTTTTAATTAAAATCAGCCAAGAATATTGATAAAGAAAGTTTTCCTTGCTGTGGTGCCCTGAAGCTTGCCACCGTGACCCATGCTTAATGGCCAGGAGGGTGTACTTTGGAAAACATCATTCAATAGACAGAAGAAGTATATGTGAGTGAGACCAGTGTCTGATGGGAGGCTTAGAAATGGGATTAGAGAGTCTGTCCCTGGGAGTACTTTTTGGGTGCACAATTAGTTCTTTTAACTTGTATATGAAATAGGGTGTGCATATTTGTCCGGAAAAAAAAAAACAACATGTATAACATTGTTTATTAAAATCAAAATTAAATGAATTATGGAATATTTTTCTAGCCTGAGAAAACATAAATATTTCTGATAGTGATTTTATAAGACTGAACAGAGTTGGTTTATATAATGTATTCTGTGTTTTCATTTATTTACAGAGTACATTAAAATTGGAAGTTCTGTGTGGGGAGAAAGCTGTTGGAAAGGCCCAGGTGGTGATTTTAGCTGTCAATGGTGGTTAAGACCCAGTTCTGCCATTCATAAACTCCATGACCTTGGGCTAGTTATTTTACATCTCTCAATACCAGTTTCCTCATGTGTATGATGTGAATAATACTGTTGAGAAAAACAATAACCTTTCCTCATAGCATCTTATTTGCAAATTACTAGACTGAATGAACTGTGGCTATAATGTAGTTTCTCCACATAAAATCTGTGTCCAAGTAACTTTATTTTAAAGGATGTTACCCCAGTGCATCCAGTTATTGGCACTGAGTAATTATGAAATTAAGATAATTTTACTTACAGAAAACATGAAAAAAGGAAACTTCTTCTAAGCCAACATATTAAAAAAGCAAAACACAAAACTTGCTAGCTTTAGCTACTTAATGCTGAAGATTCACAGGAGTAGGGATAATATTTTTTATCTCGAATACAATGTTGATTATGTAGGGAGAAATAACTGTGTTGGTTGTTCATAGATTTGCCTGTGAATGATGGTTAAATTATGTATTATCTTTAACTGCTCCTATAAACAATGGCAGTGCTGTGTCTTTGTGTACTGAGATTACTTATGTAATCTAAGACATGACATTAAAGGGACAACTGGTTGTGAGAAACATGATTCTATTAAATCAAGTTACACTGTTTTCAAATAAGTATAGAGTCTAATCATTGTATTAGGTTCAAGTTCACAACACTTTTGGAAAAGAAATTTGCAATTGTAATAAATTAGAGTTCAGTCCTATTATTACTTTGGGAAGCAATTTTTTTCTTACAAATATAGTTACTTGTCAAGCTTTTGAAAAATGTTTTCTTCAGGCAATTTTGGGGTAAAATGTTACAGGTTGTTTAGTATCATATAAGTTTTCATGGCTGCTTTTATGGTGTTTCTGCTAAAATATTTTATGAAGTGGAAATGCTATTAAACCCTAAAACTAAATGAAAATAAGCATAATTTAGACAAAACAAAACCTTGTTTAGTTTGATTTTTTTCAAAGCAAATGCCTAACTTTAAAAATTAGAACCACAGAGAGGACAGAGCAAGCTGAAGCAATATAAGGCTCCACTGATCGTCCCCACCGCCCCATGCATGAACATCAAATTTTAACAACTATCTGTATGCAAGAAAGCACCTTCATAAGAACCAAAAATCAGGTGAACACTCTAAGTCCCTGGTTTTAACTTCATATCAATGAAAGATGCACTGAAGAAGGTAGGAAAGACAGTGTTGAATTGCATACATCACCCCAGCAGCAGCTGCATGGTACAGAGAGTCAGTGCATTTTGGGGAGTGAAAATACAGTTACTGGGGGACTTTGCATTGAACTCAGTACTGCCCTGTCTCAGTGGGAAGCAAAACTGCTGAACTCAGCCAGCACCTACTCATGAAGGGGGCATTTGGACCAACCCTAGCCAGAGGGGAAGTGCCCATCACAGTGCCCAAAACTTGAGTTTAAGCAAGCCTTGCCACTGTTGGCTAAAGTGCTTCGAGTGCTAAGTGAATTTGAAAGGCAGTCAAGAATACAAGGACTGCAATTCTTAGGTGAGTCCTGATGCCGTGTTGAGCTTAGAGCCAGTGAAATGGGGCAGTGTGTGACCTAGTGAGACACCAGACAGGGTAGCTGGGGGAGTGCTTGTGCCACCTCTCCCCACAACCCCAGGCAGTGCAGCTTGACGCAGCAAAAATGATGCCTTCCTTCTGCTTGAGGAGAGGAGAGAGAAGAATAAAGAGGGCTTTGTCTTACATGTTGAATACCAGCTCACCTACAGTAGGATAGGGCACTCGGAAGAGCTGTGAAGCCCCCATCCCAGGTCCTAGCTCCTGGAAGACATTTCTAGACATACTCTGGGAAAGAAGGGAATATTCTGCCTTGAAGGGAAGGATCCAGTCCTGGAAGGATTCATCAACTCCTAAATTAAAGAGCCCTTGTGCCCTGAAAAACCAAAGGCAGTACCCAGGTAGTACACCATGGGCCTTGGGTGAGACTCTGATACATGCTGCCTACAGGTACCAGCTCTGCCACAGTGGAGGTATCAGCTCTGCCACATTTATATATTGAATGCCTTTCTATTTCTTTTTCATTTTTAAAAATTCAGCCAAGAATAATAATTAAAGAAGGTTTTCCTTGCTGTGGTGTCCTGAAGCTTACCACTTTGACCCATGTTGAATAGTCAAGTTGGTTTGCTTTGGGAAAACATCATTCAATAGGCATAAAAATCATGTTCAAGTGAGACCTGTGTCTGATGAAAGGTACCACCCAGGCTCTTTGGGTCCCCAAGTACAGTCATAGGCTCTTGGATAGCATTTCTGGACCTGCCTTTTGCCAGAGGGCAACCCACTGACCTGCCCTAAAGGGTGAATCCCAGGCTCCTAGTATTCACCACAAGCTGACTGATGAGCCTTTGAGCTTTAAGTGAACATCAGTAGTGGCCTGGCAGAACTCTCCATGGGCCAGTGGTGGTGGTGGCCTTGGGGAGAAGCTACT
Organism: Macaca fascicularis; assembly: GCF_037993035.2. Classification (NCBI taxonomy): domain Eukaryota; kingdom Metazoa; phylum Chordata; class Mammalia; order Primates; family Cercopithecidae; genus Macaca; species Macaca fascicularis. The sequence goes on from NC_088380.1 coordinate 103,713,256, forward strand.
TTGCCTGTGGAAAAGGGAGGGAAGAGTGGGAAGTGGCTTGGGTGCCAGCTTAGCTGCAGTAGAACACCAGGTAGATTTCTAAGATTTTTTTTTGTTTGTATAATTTTGAGACAGAGCCTTGTTCTGTTGCACAGGCTGGAGTACAATGGAACAATCAGGGTTCACTGCAGTCTCAACATTCTGGGCTCAAGCAATCTTCCCACCTCAGCCTACCAAGTAGCTGGGACTACAGGTGCATGTCACCATGCCCTGGTGAATTTTTTCATTTTCAGTAGACACGATGCCTATTTTGCCTAGGCTGGTTTTGAACTCTTGGTCTCAAGCGAGCCTCTGACCTTGGCCTCCCAAAGTGTTGGAATTACAAGTGTGAGCCACCATGCTTAGTCAATTTCTAAGGTTTTTGACTCCAATTCCTGGCTCCCAAACAGCATCTCTGGACCTGCTTGGGGTCTGGGAGACTTCACTGCCCTGAAGGGAAGGACACAAACCTGGCTGACTTCATCATCTGCTGATTGAAGAGTTCAAGGATCTTGAGCGAGTATAGGTCGTAGCCAGGTAGTGGTTACAGTGGTTCTAGGATGAGCTCCAGTGCTGTATTGGCTTCAGGTCTGACCCTGGAAAGTTCCAATAATGGTGATCACATGGGTGCTTGCATCACCCCACTTCTAGGTGCAGGCAGCTCAGTATAGAGATGCCATTTGTTTGGGAAAAAGTAATGGAAGAGAACAAGAGTCTATGCCTGGTAATCTAGAGAATTCTTCCAGATCTTACATGAGACACTACAATGGTACCTCCAGGAGTCTGCAAGAATCACAGCCTTACTGGACTTGGGGCCAAAGTCCCTTCAAATACCTGGACAGCCTTCCCAAGAAGGGTAGGCACAGATTATGAGGCCCAGGTTGCAAAGACACAATAAATATCTAACTTTTTAAAGCACAGACAACAGTGAACATCTACAGTAATCAAAACCAAGTAGGAAAACATGACCTACCAAAAGAACTAAATAAGGCACCAGGGATCAATCTTGGAGAAACAAAGATACGTGACTTTTCAGACAGAGAATTCAAAATAATTGTTTTGAGGAAACTCAAAGAAATTCAAAATAACACAGAGATGGGATTCAAAATTTTATCATATAAATTTAACAAAGAAATGGAAGTAAAGGATTAAAAAGAGATTCTGGAGTTGAAAAATGCAAGCGACAGACTGAAGAATGCGTCAGAGTCTCTTAATAGCAGCACTGATCAAGCAGAAGAAAGGATTGGTGAGCCTGAAGACAGGCTATTTGAAAATACACAGAGGAGACAAAAGAAAAAAGAATAAAAAGGAGCAAAGCATGCCTACAAGGTCTAGAAAATAGCCTCAAAGTGGCAATTCTAAGAGTTACTGGATTTAAAGAGTGTGTAGAGAAGGAGATAGGGGTAGCAAATTCATTCAAAGAAATAATATCAGAGAACCTCCCAAACCTAGAGATAGATATCTATATTCAAGTACAAGAAAGTTATAGAGCATCAAGCACTCCTTCAAAGCATTAATAATCAGACTCCCAAAGGTCAAGGCTAAAGAAAGGATCCTAAAAGTAGCAAGAGAAAAGAAACAAATAACATACAATCCAGCTCTAATACATCTGGAAGTAGACTTTTCATGGAAACCTTACAGGTCAGAAGTGAGTGGTGTGACATATTTAAAGAGCTGAAGGAAAAAAAAAAAAAACAATTTACCCTAGAGTAGTATGTCTAACAAAAATACACTTCAAGCATGAAGGAGAGATAAAGACTTTCCCAGTTAAACAAAGCTGAGGGATTTCATCAACACCAGACCTGCCCTACAAGAAATGCTAAAGGGAGTTATTTGATCTGAAAATAAAAGACATTAGTGAGCATTAAAAGGTCATCTGAAGGTACAAAACTCACTGCTAATAGTAAGCACACAGAAAAACACTGAATATTATAATACTATAATTGTGGGATATAAACTATTCTGATCTTAAGTAGAAAGACTAAACAATGAACCAATTAAAAATAATAACTACAACTTTTCAAGATGTAGACAGTATATAAGACATAAAGAGGAACAACAAAACCTTAAACAGGGTGGGGGACAAAGTTAAAGTGTAGAGTTTTTATTAGTTTTATTTTTACTTGTTTGTGTATTTGTTCATGCAATCAGTGTTAAGTTACCATCAGTTAAAAATAATGGGTTATAAGATAGTATCTGCAAGCCTCATGATAACCTCAAATCAAAATACCAAATATCAAAAATCAAAATATCAAAATGAATTTGCAAAAAATTAAAAAAAGAAATTAAATCATATCACCAGAGAAAATTACCTTCACTATAAGGAAGATAGGAAGGAAGGAAAGAAGGAAGAGGAGACCACAAAACTAGCAAAAAACAAGTAATGAAGTGGAAGGAGTAAGTTCTTACTTATCAATAATAACATTGAATGTAAGTGGACTAATCTCTCCAACCAAAAGACATAGGGTGGTTGAATGGATAATAAAACCCATTGATCTGTTGCCTACAAGAAACACACTTCACCAATCAAGATACACATACACTGAAAATAAAGGGATGGAAAAAGATATTCCATGCCAATGGAAACAAAAAAAAAAAAAAATAGATGTCAAGACAGAAACTCCAAAGAGAGACAAAGAAGGTCATTATATAATGATAAAAGGGTCAATTCAGCAAGAAGATATGACAATTACAAATATATATATGCAGCCAATATACATATGTGGAACATCCAGATATATAAGTCAAATATTAGAGCTAAAGAGAGAGAGATACCTCAATACAATAATAGTTGGAGACCTCAACACCCCACTTTCAGCATTAGACAGATCTCTCAAAAACACAACAAAGAAACATCAGACATAATCTGCACTATAAATCAAATGGATCTAATAGATGTATACATAACATTTCATCCAATTGCTGCAGAATACACATTCCCCTCAGCATATGAATAATTCTCAAGGATAGAACATATGTTAGGTCGCCAAACAAGTCTTCAAACATTCAAAAGAATTGAATAATATCAGACATCTCCTCTGACCACAATGGAATAAAACTAGAAGTTAATAACATGAGAAATTTTGGAAACTATTCAAACACAAGGAAATTAAACAATATGCTACTGAATGACCAGTTGGCCAATGAATAAATTAGAAAGAAAATTGAAAAATTTCTTGAAAGAAATAATAATGAAAACACAACATACCAAAACCTATGGGATACAGTGAAAGCAGTATTAAAATGGAAATTTATAGGTACAAGTTCCTACATCAAAAAAGAAGAAAAAACTCAAATAAATACCCTAATGATATATTGTAAGAACTAGAAAAGCAAGAGAAAACTGAACCCCAAATTAATAGAAGAAGATAAGAAATAATAAAGATCAGGGCAGAAATAAATGAAGAAAATAATACAAACGATCAATGAAAGGAAAAGTTGCTTTTTGAAAAAGTAAAATTGACAAACCTTCAGGCAGACTAAGAAACAAAAAAAGAGAAGACCTGAATAAATAAAATCAGATATGATCAAGGGGACATTTTAAGTGATACTGCGGAAAGTCAAAGAATCATTAGAGGTCACTATGAACAACTATATACCAATAAATTGGAAAAGCTAGGGAATCTGGGTAAATTTCTAAACACATATAGCCTACCAAGATTGAACCATGGAGAAATTAAAAACCCAAACAGACCAATAACAAGTAATTAGAACGAAGCTGCAATAAAAAGTCTCCCAGGAAAGAAAAGCACGGGACCCTATGGCTTCACTGATGAATTCTACCACATATTTAAAATAGAACTAGTATCAATATCCTACTCAAACTACTCCAGAAAACAGAAGAGGGAGGGAATCCATCCAAACTCATTCTACGAGGTCAGTAGAAGTATTACCCTGATACCAAAACCAGATAAACATGCATCAAAAAAAAGAAAACTGTGGGCCAATATCCGTGATGAATATTGATACAAAAATCTGCAACAAAATACTAGCAAACTGAATTCAACCATGCATTGAAAAGACTATTCAGTAAGTCCAAGTGGGATTTTCCCTAGGGATGCAAATTTGTTTCAACACATGCAAATCCATTGATGTGACATATCATATTAACAGAATGAAGGATAAAACCCATATGATCATTTCAGTTGATGTGGAAAAAGCATTGGATAAAATTCAACATCTCTTCATGATTAAAACCCTCAAAAACAGAATACAAGGAACATACCTCAACATAATAAAAGCCTTAAATGACAGACACTCAGCTAGTATCATACAGAATGGGGAAAAAACTGAAAGCCTTTCCTCTAAGTTGTGAAACATGACAAGAATGCCCACTTTTATCACTCTTATTCAGCATAATACTGGAAGTTCTAGCTACAGAAATCAGATGAGAAAAAGAAATAAAGGGCATCCAAATTGGAAAGCACAAAATCAAATTATTCTTGCTTGCAGATGATATGATTTATATGGAAAAACCTAAATACTACACCAAAAAAAAAAAAAAGCCACATTAGAACTGGTAAACAAATTCAATAAACTTGCAGGATACAAAATTAACCTATAAAAATCAGTAGTATTTTTATATGCCAACAGTGAATAATCTGTGAAAGAAATAAAGTAATCTCATTTACAATAGCCATTAAAAAATTAAATACCTAGAAAGTAACTTAACAAAAGAAGTGAAAGATCTCTATAATGAAAACTATAAAATACTGATAAAAGAAATGGAAGAGGACACACAGAAATGGAAAGATATTTTATGTTCATAGACTGGAACCATCAATATTGTTATAATGTCCCTACTACCCAGAGCAATCTATAGATTTGATGTAATCCTATCAAAATACCAATGACATTCTTCACAGAAATAGAAAAAAAAATTCCTAAAATTTATATGAAACCACAAGAGACCCAGAATAGTCTAAGGTATCCTGAGCAAAAAGAACAAAACTGGAGAAATCACATTCCTCCAGAGCTATGGTAACCAAAACAACATGGTACTGGCATAAAAACTGACACAAAGACCAATAGAACAGAATAGAGAACCCAGAAGCAAATCCAGACATTTTCAGTGAACTCTTTTTGACAAAGGTGCCACAAACATAAGCTGGGGAAAAGACAATCTCTTCAATAAATGGTGCTGGATATACTGGATATCCATATGCAGAAGAATGAAACTGGACCCCTACCTCTCATGATATACAAAATCAAATAAAATGGATTAAAGACTTAAATTTAAGACCTCCAACTATGAAATTACTATGAGAAAACATTGGGGGAACTCCCCAGGACATTAGTCTGGGCAAAGATTTCTTGAGTAATACCCCACAAATATAGGCAATCAAAGCAAAAATGGGCAAAAGGGGACACATCGAGTTAAAAACCTGGACAGCAAAGGAAACATCAGAGAGAAGACACAACCCACAGAATGGGAGAAAATTTTTGCAAACTATCTAACAAGAGATTAATAACCAGAATATATAAGACACTGAAACAACTCTATAGGAAAAAATGTAATAATCTGATTAAAAATGGGCGAAAGATCTGAATAGACATTTCTCCAAAGAAGACATAAAAATGCCAAAGAGGCATTTGAAAAGGTGCTCAGTATCATTGTTCATTAGAAAAATGCAAATCAAATCTACAATGAGATGTCATCTTACCTCAGTTAAAATGGCTTATATTCAAAAGACAGGCAGTTACAAATGCTGACAGGGATGTGAGGAAAGGGAACCCTCATAAACTGTTAGTGAGAATGTAAATTAGTACAACTACTGTGGAAAACAGTTTAGAGATTCCTCAAAAAACTAAAAATACAACTACCATATCATTCCGCAATCACAGTGCTGGGTATATATCCAAAAGAAAGGATATAAATATATTGAAGAGACGTCTGCATCTCATGTTTATTGCAGCACTATTCACAATAGATGGGAGCAACCTAACTGTCCATCAGCAGATGACTGGATGAGGAAGATATGGTGCATATACACAACGAAGTACTAATCAGTCATAAAAAATAATGAGATCCTGTTATTTGCAACAACATGGATGGAACTGGGGGTCATTATGTTAGGAACTGGGGGTCATTATGTTAAGTGAAATAAACCGGAGACAGACAAATGTTGCATGTTCTCACTTATTGTGGGAGATAAAAATTAAAACAAGTGAACTCATGAAGATAGAGAGTAGATGGATGATTAACTCTGCTAATCTGGGAAGGGTAGTTCTTGAGTGAGGAAGAAGAGGGGATGGTTAACAGGTACAAAAAAATAGAAATAATGAATAAGATCTAGTATTTGATAGCACAACAGCGTACCTTGTACATTTAAAAATAACTAAAACGGTATTATTGGATTGTCTGTAACACAAAGGATACATGCTTGAGGTGATGGACACCCCACTTACCATGATTTAATTATTACATATTGCATATCTGTATCAAACTATCTCATGTATCCTATAAAGATATATACCTACTATGTACCCAAAAAAATTAAAAACAAAAAATTAGAAAAATTTGAGCCTCTTAACTGAGAAAGGCTGTATTAGGATGATTTTTCCCTTTTGAAATCATTTATTTTTTTAAATCACAAAGTTCCTGACCAAATTATGTACTACCCATAAACCTGGGGAAAAAGATAAACTAACTCAATATTTTAAGAAAGCATGCCATCCAAGTCTGCATAGAAATATGTTAAACCTGCCAGAATACACAATTGAAAAAACCTATTCAGATTCAGATTAAAAATTTCATCTACTCTGTGTATCTCTATGGAGATACATAACTGTAAGATATTATTTTTCTGGCTACAAATAATCTTATATTTGTCATAAGAGGAATTAATTTCATGAAGTTATGAAATAAGTCATAACACATAACACAGATAAACACACGTAACTCTTATAACACAGATAAAAACTCATCATTCTTGGCTCAATACCTACAAAAATATTCAATAATTATGAGAGGACATCAAAAAGTTAATGAAAATATGTAGTATGAAAAAATGTGTATTATGAAAAACTGCATAGATTTCAAAAATCTTTTTTGCAACAAAATAAACTGTACTAATTTGTTGTAAGATTCGGAACAGGAGCTAGCTTGAGGCACAAATGGTAAGACATCAGTTTGAAAAGAGCCCCAATCATGTTTGTTTCAAGAAGAAAGATGAAACTCATGATGAATCTTGGGTAAAGGAATGGTGGCATAACTGATGCTTCATGAAAAGGCCATGGGAACAATAACCCAAAGAAATCAGCAGTTTACAAATGAATAAACCATTTTAAGGGATGAGATGATGCTGAAGATGAAACCTGCAGCAGTAGACCATCCACATCAATTTGTGAGGGAAAAATGTATCTCGTTTTTGCCCTAATGGAAGAAGACTGACGATTAACAGCAAAAACAATAGCCAACACCATAGACATTTCAATCAGTCTGGCTTACATAGTTCTGACTGAAAAATTAAAGCTGAGTAAACTTCTTATTTGATAGCTACCAAAACTATTGTGTCCAGATTAGCTGCAGGCAAGAGCAAAGCTTTCAGTGGAAATTTTAAGCAACTTGAAGATCTTTCAGGATCAAGGTCCTAAAGGATTTCTTCAAAGAATTGTAAAAGGAGATGAAACATGACTTTATCAATACAATCCTGAAGACAAAGCACAATCAAAACAATGGCTACCAAGAGGTAGAAGTGGTCCAGTCAAAGCAAAAGCAAACCAATCAAGAGCAAAGGTCATGGTAGCAGTTTTTTGGGGATGGTCAAGGCATTTTGTTTGTTGACTTTCTGGAGGGCTACAGAAAAATAACATTTGTTTATAAGAGTGTTTTGAGAAAGATAGCCAAAACTTTAATTGAGAAGGCTTCACCACAGGATCCTTCTCCACCATGACAGTACTCCTGTTCATTCCTCTCAACAGGAGCATTTCAATGGGAAATCATTAGGCATCTACCTTACAGTCCTGATTTGGCTCCTTCTGCCATTTTTTTTCTAATCTTAAAAAATTGTACCCATTTTTCTTTAGTTAGTAATGTAAAGAAAGACTGCATCGACATGTTTAAGTTGTCAGGACCCTCAGTTCTTCAAGGATAGACTAAGCTGCTGGTATCATCACTTACAAAAGTGTTTTCAACTTGATGGAGCTTATGTTGAGAAGTAGTCTGTACTTTTTATTATTATCTCTAATTCAACTATCCACAGATTATTTGAAGTCCTTTTGTATCTATTGAAGGAATGTATGAATTTTAATGAGAAAATATATCAATTGTTGTGATTATATTTAAAGTTTATTTCATAAAAATATAAGTTGAATATGCCTTTTTTGTTTTCAAAATTAATTATACCACTTTGATTACCAGACGACAGATAAGCTCATCTAAGACAATAAGCTCACACATGGCTGTCATGTGCTGTAAAGTTTCTTTCCAAAAGATGGTATACTATGTTATACTAATTAGGTTTTGTGTGTTTTGGGTATTTGTAGGCTTTTCCAGATTAAAACAAACTGTGTTTGTAATTATGCCTTTCTTCTCAGGGTACCAAATTTTTATTTTAAAAATATTTTGCAATAGAGAAGTCGATAATTTTCCGTTGGGGGAAAAAAGTTAGTGGTTGATTCCTGTGCCATTTTTTGGAAAGTTCTCAAAAGGATTTCCCTCCCCCAATTTTTAAGTACAAATAAGGGGATTATAAGTGGGGAAATTATTCTGGGTCTAAGGCCTATGGAATTCCCAGCTGATAAATGATTGTCCCTTTGTTAGGTATATATGGCTACTTTGTGTGATGATTTAAAAAAAATTATGACAGTTGTATCATTTATTTTGCTGGAAATATTTTTTCCCTGTATTTTAACTTTCAGGACTTGGGGTTATGTTGAGGTACAAATTAGAATCATTTAAGCTTCTGAGCTTTTTGTTTGAATTGGCAAGTAGGGAAGAGTTTGGGTGATCTGACTTTCTCTAACCTGTGTTAATTTTATGCCAGATGTTGATCTCCTTGACTGTGATCCTGTCTTGGCCTCATAACCTCAGTTTCTGACAACTGGGCATTCTTTGTCTATCCTAAATTCAATTATCTTGGCTACAACTGTTCAGCAGGAAGGGCCCAAACCTTCTCCCTGATATCTAGAAAAAAGTTTCTTTAATTTACCTAGTTATTTGACCAAAATGAGTTCTCAAATTGCCTACATCGAATTTTTGAATGTTGACTTTTTTTATTTTCTTTCCACATGATGGTTTTCTAAGGTGTTGACTGATTTGTAGGAAATTTCATATGTAACTAGTGAATTGTTTTCAAAATTTTGTACTGTTGATGCTTCAGAGAAGAAAGTTTCTAGGTTATCTATGTGTGAAAAACATTGTGTAGTTTTCCTTTTCTCTTGATTTATGGTACCTATTAGTCCTATAGTGAAATAATCTGTTAAAATTTCCAATGTAGCATTATAATGGGAGACCAAGCTTTTACTCTGTTATTGTTTGGCAAGCTTTGAAGCCATTTTCCTATGCCACAGGAGCTTTGGGGATATTGTAATCTTGTTCTTTAGGGTAGGCCTGAAACTTCTTTAATGGCCATGTTTCAGTTTTATGATCCACTAAAATTATATTCTTGACAAGTTTTTTTTTCCCCCTATTACTAGAGAAAATTGGATAAGTGATGGAAGAACAGATTCAATGAATTATAAGGGGCTGGATTAAATAAGTGAGATATATAGCATGCTTTTTTCAGTTTGGTGGATATTCCTTGTGTCATTTCTCCAAATAAAAGTTTAGGCAATATCTCATGGTTGGGATCAGTAGCAGGTGGCAGAGATACTAAGGACCAGATACGTCATCTGAGTGTCTGTTTGCTGAGACAACCTTATATGCTTTATGTGCAGGGTCTACAGAGATGCCCACATGGGCATGGGCTGAGGAGTGTGAAATTGTGATGAGGGCTGATAAGCAAGATTTTCTAAGGCTGGAATGACACTTTCATACTTTGTTGTATGTATATGTACATACTATATATAAACATACTATATATATGTATATATGTATATATACATAGTATATATACATACTATATATAAAGACATTTAGGAATGTTTTTAGTACCTTTATTCTACACTATGGCTTTATCTTCTACCTTCCCCTTATAGTGGAATTAATTTCATATGGGGATCCTTTGGATATCTCAGAAAGTTTCTTTGTAAATCTAGACTCCTGAGCTAATTCAAAAATTATTTTAATTATCCCACAATTAGTACAGTTCAATATTATTTCATCTTAGAATTTTTCATGCTTAATACCTATTCACAACCCATATAACCAGGGTACTAGGGTGTTAAAAAGCACACTTTGAAAATTGTTATATTACACGTATCTAAATATTCCTGGGGCTCATTTTGTGGTTTATTTAAAATACAGGAGATATGTTTTCAAATGAGGATTATTTCTAAAACTTTTATACTTTTTTTTTGACTTTTGATGCCTATTCATGAGTCAATAAGTAACACATTTAGTTCATAGTTACTGTATTAGTTTCAATAGCATTAAAAATTACCGCAAATTTGGAGGCTACAGAAAAAAATACTTTTATTCTATTCACACATCACAACACTTCTGACTCTAGATATGTGGGAAATTTTCCCCATATACCAAGCAGTTCTCCAGGACACCAACAGGTGTCTTATAATTCAATTCAATTCAATTCAATTCAATTCAATTCAATTCAATTCAATTCAATTCAATTCAATTCAATTCAATTCCAACACTGTCTACCTGGAGGTAGGGTCAGATGCCACATATTAAGGGCTCAGTCTCACAAGACTGCCCCCAACTTTAGATGCCAATCTCAAGTACTAGGTTGTCACTTATGCTTCTGGACCACTGGCGATAAATCAGCTTCCTCACAATCTCTCCTCAGGTTCAATTAATTTGCTAGAGTGGCTTTTGGAACTCAGGGAATTCCTGACTGGGTACTTACATCTACCCATTATATTACAAAAGATATTACAAAAGATACAGATGAATAGTCAGATGGAATAGACAAGGTATGTGAAAGGGCAAGGTACAGGGAAGGTTTGTGGAAAGGGAATAGGAACTTCCGTGCCCTCTCTTGGTGCTCCACCCTCCCGGCTCCTCTATGTGTTCAGTAACCGGGAAGCTCTACACACCCTATCTTTTGGGGTTTTTGTGGAAGCTTCATTATATAGGCACAATTAATTACACCTTGGCCATTGGTGATCAACTCGACCCTCTCCTCTCCCCAGAGCTCAGGGGGTGGGGCTCAAAGTTCTAACCCTCTAATCACACAGTTAGTTTCTCTAGCAACCAGCCCCCATCCTGAGCTATCCGGGTGCCCGCTAAGAGTCTCATTAGAACAAAAGATTATTCTATCACACAGGAAATTCCAAGGGATTTAGGAGTTCTGTGTCAGGCCTGGGGGACAGAGAATAAATCTTTCTTATTATCTCACATTGGCTTGAAACCCACAAAATTATTATCTTAACAGTATTGAAGTCCTACAATCAAGGTGTCAGCAGGGCTGCATTGCTTCTAGAAGCTCAGAGGAAGAATCTATTTTTTGCCTTTTCAGCTTCTAGACGTCACCTGCATTCCATGGCTCATAGTTAGTTCCTTGTATCACTCCAACCTCTGCTTCTGTCATTATCTCTCCTCTCTCTGACACTGAGATGTCTGCCTCACTCTTATAAAGGCCCTTGTGATTATACTGAACCCACTCAACCCAAAATAATTTCACTACCTCAAGATCCTTACCTTAAGTACAACTGCAAAGTCCCTTTTGTCTTGTTTAGTAACGTATTCACAGCTTTTGGGGATTATGATGTGAACATTCTTGGAGGGGGCATTATTCTGTCTTCCACAGTCAAATAGTGCCAAAAATTATAAAACTACTCATCTATGAGCTAAGGTATCTTAGGGTAAATCAATGTTATCATTAGAAACCAAATAGGCCGGGCGCGGTGGCTCAAGCCTGTAATCCCAGCACTTTGGGAGGCCGAGACGGGCGGATCACGAGGTCAGGAGATCGAGACCATCCTGGCTAACACGGTGAAACCCCGTCTCTACTAAAAAATACAAAAAACTAGCCGGGCGAGGTGGCGGGCGCCTGTAGTCCCAGCTACTCGGGAGGCTGAGGCAGGAGAATGGCGTAAACCCGGGAGGCGGAGCTTGCAGTGAGCCGAGATCGCGCCACTGCACTCCAGCCTGGGTGACAGAGCCAGACTCCGTCTCAAAAAAAAAAAAAAAGAAACCAAATAAGTTTTCTTACAGATTTTTTTTTTGAGGAGTACTAACTACTAGAAATTACTCAGGGGAATATTACAGAATATACTTACTAGCTGTTCTCTCTCTGTCATAACTAACGAATTTGTTTGTTTTTGCTGGTATTATGACATATTTGTTCTAAATATATCAGTAGGAATCACTGAAATATAAGTGCATTCCCCCTATGGCCCAAATAATAGTGCTCTATTTTTACAAATAAATATAAGGAAATTGTTACAGACCCTGAAAGGAGGAATTTATATCAGATAAAAGTTTTCTTACGCAGAAAGATTATTGAATGAGAGCATCCAAATGAAATTCTGACATCTTCTAAAAAAGAGTTCACAGAATATGAAAATAAACAGTAGAAAGGACATTTTTATGATGGTAGCTAGCAATTTCTTTTCAATTTATTTTTGATAAAAAGAATACTGTAGTCCTCACTCAAAATTTCTCTCTTTACAATTTTTCTCTGTGGTGCCAAAAAGTCTAAAACTACTGTGAGGAAGGAAGCATATTACTTCCTTTGCCCTCCTCCCAGTTTTCGGTTTAAATCCTGCTGCTGCCAAGTTTGAGTGGAAAATCACTTCATTGCCAGTTGGCGACTTGCATGACTCTTGTCCAAGAAAGCTATTTAAGCAACTTTGAAATCTACTTAGATTTTCAGAGCTCTGTGTGTGTGTGTGTGTGTGTGTGGTGTAACACCAGTGCTCCTGAAAACACTGGGAGGCACGCCATCCTCCCTGACATACTTTCAAATATGATATAAATTTCATGTCATGGATACCAGTATAACCCAAGAGCCCAGAGGGGAGTCTTAGGCTCCCTCTGCTGAGCTTCCTGCCATAAATCTAAGGACTGTTATTATTATTATTATTAGCACACATTAATTGAGCACTAACTCTATGCTAAGAATTGTGCTAAGCCTTTAGTGCATTTTTTGTTTAATCCTCAGAACAGCTTTCTGAGAGGATTACTGTTATTATGCCTACTTTATGGATGAGGAAACTATGATGTAAGAAGTTATCACTAGCCCAAGATCACATGGTTTGTTGGAGCTGTGATTAAAATATTTGTGTGTTTGACTTTAAAGCCTACAGTGTTAACCTTTATGCTGTGACTTATATACACATTTGTGTCTATGCAGGGAGCCAGATGTTGTTCCTAAGAGCTCACATTTTAAAAACACATACATTGTTCTGATATAAAGTAATATGTAGGATTATTTCTTTAAAATACTTTAAAAAATCTTCATTTAATATTGTTTTTCTATTCCCCATCAACTAGAGATTGCTTTATGTTCTGAAAAGAAATATAACTCTAATATTACTTTGAGATTTATGTGGCATCACTGGGGCATAGCATTAGGGGAAAAAGAATAACTTTAAATTATTTTGATGAGAAGTAGCATAACAGGCAGATGTAATGATGTTAAGAGTGAGGAAATGAATCTTATGCTCTAGTTCAACTTTGACTCATATTGGGAATTTGGAGAGCTACTCAGCGTTTTAATAGTTTTGAATTTTTTTATTGACATTAAGATATGAATAAACATAACATTTATGATTAAATGTAGAAGATTTGAATCATCTGTTTAAAGGAGGTTGACCAGCAACTAGATCCTAGGCTCACAATATCCAAGTAACCCATGCCTGCCATTCAAGTGGAACTCGTCCACAGCCAGGGGAAAGATCGTTTTCTCTTACAAAGGGAGGAAGGAAGCCCAGGCCTGCCCATGTTTCTACAAGTCCTTAGCCCGTGCTTCCTTCATGCCTGACTGAGCCCTCATGCTGCCTGTGAGCCCAGGTTTGGGTTTTGTTTCCAGGTTAGCTTTTGACCAGTTCACTGTGTCAATTTGGCAGTGTGCTTAGGCTATGTTTGTTGTTTGTTACACTCCTCATCCATCCTTGCTTGCCACTCTCATTGTGGATGTTGCCTTTGACCACCTTTCGTGAACTTCGCTGCAAAATCCACTGAAGGTGCCTATCTGGTATTCCAGCTCTGGTTGCAGTGAAAAACTCTTAACCCAAAGCTAAGTGCTTGTCTGAGAGAATCAAGTGCTAGATGGTCAAAACGTCATTCTGAATTAGAGGAAAATGTTTTAAAATATTTATTATTCCTAAATATCTATTTAATCATATAATGATACTTATATACATAATTATTTTTAAGAATTTGAACCTGCCATATTTATTTATTTCCTCCATTTGTCTTATTTTCTTTCTTTCCTTTTCCTCCCTTCCTTCCCTCCTTTTTTAAAAAATTTAAGTTTTAAGTTCAGGGGTATGTGTGCAGTTTTGTTATATAGGTAAGCTTGTGTCATGGGGGTTTGTTGTACAGATTACTTCATCACCCAGGTATTAAGCCCAGTACCCATTAGTTATTTTTCTTGACCCTCCTACCCTCTACCCTCTGATGGGCCTCAGTGTGTGCTGTTCCTCTCTGTGTGTCCATGTGTTCTCATCATTTAGCTCCCACTTGTAAGTGAGAGCATGTAGCATTTGGTTCTGCTCCTGTATAAGTTTGCTAAGGATGTCCTCCAGCTACATCTATGTCCCTGCAAAGGGCATGATCTTGTTCTTTTTTGTGGCTGCCTAATATTCTATGGTGTATATGGACCTCATTTTCTTTATCTAGTCTATCATTGATGGGCATTTAGGTTAATTCCATGTCTTTGTTATTGTGAATAGTGCTGCAGTGAACATATATGCATGCATGTGTTATGATATAATGATTTGTATTCTTTTGGGTATATACTCAGTAATGAGATTGCTGGGTTGAATGGTAGTTCTGTTTTTAGTTCTTCGAGGAATTCCACAGTCTTCCACAATGGCTACACTAATTTACACTCCCACAAACAGTGTATAAGCATTCCTTTTTCTTCCCAACCTTGCCAGCATTAGTTATTTTTTTACTTTTAAATAATAGCCACTCTGACTGGTGTGAGATGGTATTCCATTGTGGTTTTTATTTGTGTTTTTCTAATGCTGTTGAGCTTTTTTTTCATATGCTTGCAGGCCACATGTATGTCTTCTTTTGCAAAGTGTCTATTCATATCCTTTGCCCACTTTTTAATGGGGCTGTTAGTTTCTTGAAAATTTGCTTAAGTTCCTTGTAGATGCTAGATATTAGACCTTTGTCAGATACATAGTTTGCACAAATTTTCTCCCATTTTATAGGTCATGTGTTCACTCTGTCGATAGTTTCTTTTGTTGTGCAGAAGCTCTTTAGTTTAACTAGATCCCATTTGTCAATTTTTGTTTTTGTTTCAATGCTTTTGGGTCTTCGACATGAAATCTTTGTCCATGCCTGTGTTCAGAATGGTATTGTCTAGGTTGTCTTCCAGGGCTTTTACAGTTTTAGGTTTTAAATGGAAATCTTTAATTCATCTTCAATTGATTTTTGTATATGATGTATGAAGGGGTTAATGTCAGTCTTCTGCATATGGTTAACCAGTTATCTCAGCATCGTTTATTGAATAGGGAGTCTTTTCCCCATTGCTTGTTTTTGTCAGCTGTGTCAAAGATCAGATAGTTGTAGATGTGCAGCCTTATTTCTGGATCTTCTATTCTTTTCCATTGGTCTATGTGTCTGATTTTGTACCAGAACCATGGTATTTTGGTTACTGTAGCCCTGTAGTATAGTTTGAAGTCAGGTAATGGGATGCCTCCAGGCTTGTTCTTTTTGCTTAGAGTTGCTTTGGTTATTCAGACTCTTTCTTGGTTCCATATGAATTTTTAAATACTTTTTTCTAGTTCAGTGAAGAATCTCAATGGTAGTTTAATAGGAATGACATCAAATCTATCAATTGCTTTGGGTAGAATAACCATTTTAACAATATTGATTCTTCCTATCCATGAGAATGGATTTTTTTCCATTTGTTTGTGTCATCTCTGATTTCTTTGAACAGTGTATTGTAGTTCTTATTGTAGAGATCTTTCACTTCCCTGGTTAGCTGTATTCCTAGGTGTTTGTGTGTGTGTGTGTGTGTGTGTGTGTGTGTGTGTGTGTGTCAGTTGTGAATGGGATTGCGTTCTTGATTTGGCTCTTGGTTTGGTCGTTGTTGGTATATAGGAGTGCTAGTTATTTTTGTACATTGATTTTCTATCCTCTGACTTTACTGAAGTGGTTTATCAGCTTAAGGAGTTTTTGGGTCAAGACTAATTTGGCTTTCTATACAGAGAATCATGTTGTCTGCAAATAGAGATAGTTTGACTTCCTCTCTTCCTGTTTGGATGGCCTTTCTTTTGCCTGATTTTTCTGGTTAGGACTTCCAATACTATGTTGAATAGGAGCTGTGAGAGAGAGCATCCTTGTCTTGTGCCAGTTTTCAAGAGGAATACTTTCAGTTTTTGCCCATTCAGTAAAATGTTGGCTGTGAGTTTGTCATAGATGGCTCTTATTATTTTGAGGTATGTTCATTCAATACCTAGTTCATTGAGAGTTTTTAACATGAAGCAATGTTGAATTTTTTAAAGCCTTTTCTGCATCTATTGAGATAATCATGTGGTTTTTGTCTTTAGTTCTGTTTATGTGATGCATCACATTTATTGATTTGCATATATTGAACCAATCTTGCATCCCAGGGATATAGCCTATTTGATCGGGGTGGATAAACCTTTTGTTGTGCTGCAGGATTTAAATAGCCAGTTTTATCTTGAGGATTTTTGCATCAGTATTCATCAAGAATATTGGCCTGAAGTTTTCTTCTTTTGCCGTGTTTCTGTCAAGTTTTGGTATTAGGATGATGCTGGCCTCATAGAATGAGTTAGGGAGGAATCCCTTTTCTTTAATCTTTTGGAATGGTTTCAGCAGGAATGGTACCACCTCTTCTTTGTACATCTGGGAGAATTCAGCTGTGAATCTGTGTGGTCTTGGGTTTTTTTGGTTGGTAGGTTATTTATTACTGACTCAACTTTAGAGCTGGTTATTGGTTTGTTCAGGGATTCAATTTCTTACTGGTTCAGTCTTGGGAAGGGGTATGTGTCCAGTAATTTATGAATTTCTTCTTAATTTTCTATTTCATATGCATAGAGGTGTTCATAATATTCTCTGATGATTATTTGTATTTCTGTGGGGTTGGTGGCAATATCCCCTTTGTCTAATTGTGTTTATTTGAATCTTTTTTTTAAATTATTTTTTATTATTATACTTTAAGTTCTAGGGTACATGTGCATAACGTGCAGGTTTGTTACATATGTATACTTGTGCCATGTTGCTGTGCTGCACCCATCAACTCGTCAGCACCCATCAACTCGTCATTTACATCAGGTATAACTCCCAATGCAATCCCTCCCCCCTCCCCCCTCCCCATGATAGGCCCCGGTGTGTGATGTTCCCCTTCCCGAGTCCAAGTGATCTCATTGTTCAGTTCCCACCTATGAGTGAGAACATGAGTGTTTGGTTTTCTGTTCTTGTGATAGTTTGCTAAGAATGATGGTTTCCAGCTGCATCCATGTCCCTACAAAGGACACAAACTCATCCTTTTTTATGGCTGCATAGTATTCCATGGTGTATATGTGCCACATTTTCTTAATCCAGTCTGTCACTGATGGACTTTTGGGTTGATTCCAAGTCTTTGCTATTGTGAATAGTGCCGCAATAAACATACGTGTGCATGTGTCTTTATAGCAGCATAATTTATAATCCTTTGGGTATATACCCAGTAATGGGATGGCTGGGTCATATGGTACATCTAGTTCTAGATCCTTGAGGAATCGCCATGCTGTTTTCCATAATGGTTGAACTAGTTTACAATCCCACCAACAGTGTAAAAGTTTTCCTATTTCTCCACATCCTCTCCAGCACCTGTTGTTTCCTGACTTTTTAATGATTGCCATTCTAACTGGTGTGAGATGGTATCTCATTGTGGTTTTGATTTGCATTTCTCTGATGGCCAGTGACGATGAGCATTTTTTCATGTGTCTGTTGGCTGTATGCATGTCTTCTTTTGAGAAATGTCTGTTCATATCCTTTGCCCACTTTTTGATGGGGCTGTTTGTTTTTTTCTTGTAAATTTGTTTGAGTTCTTTGTAGGTTCTGGATCTTAGCCCTTTGTCAGATGAGTAGATTGCAACAATTTTCTCCCATTCTGTAGGTTGCCTGTTCACTCTGATGGTAGTTTCTTTTGCTGTGCAGAAGCTCTTTAGTTTAATGAGATCCCATTTGTCAATTTTGGCTTTTGCTGCCGTTGCTTTTGGTGTTTTAGACATGAAGTCTTTGCCCATGCCTATGTCCTGAATGGTACTACCTAGGTTTTCCTCTAGGGTTTTTATGGTATTAGGTCTAACATTTAAGTCTCTAATCCATCTTGAATTAATTTTCATATAAGGAGTAAGGAAAGGATCCAGTTTCAGCTTTCTACTTATGGCTAGCCAATTTTCCCAGCACCATTTATTAAATAGGGAATCCTTTCCCCATTTCTTGTTTCTCTCAGGTTTGTCAAAGATCAGATGGCTCCAATCAATAGAAAAAGAGGGAATCCTTCCTAACTCATTTTATGAGGCCAACATCATCCTGATACCAAAGCCTGGCAGAGACACAACAAAAAAAGACAATTTTAGACCAATATCCCTGATGAACATCGATGCAAAAATCCTCAATAAAATACTGGCAAACCAGATTCAGCAGCACATCAAAAAGCTTATCCACCATGATCAAGTGGGCTTCATCCCTGGGATGCAAGGCTGGTTCAACATTCGCAAATCAATAAACATAATCCAGCATATAAACAGAACCAAAGACAAGAACCACATGATTATCTCAATAGATGCAGAAAAGGCTTTTGACAAAATTCAACAGCCCTTCATGCTAAAAACGCTCAATAAATTCGGTATTGATGGAACGTACCTCAAAATAATAAGAGCTATTTATGACCAACCCACAGCCAATATCATACTGAATGGGCAAAAACTGGAAAAATTCCCTTTGAAAACTGGCACAAGACAGGGATGCCCTCTCTCACCACTCCTATTCAACATAGTGTTGGAAGTTCTGGCTAGGGCAATCAGGCAAGAGAAAGAAATCAAGGGTATTCAGTTAGGAAAAGAAGAAGTCAAATTGTCCCTCTTTGCAGATGACATGATTGTATATTTAGAAAACCCCATTGTCTCAGCCCAAAATCTCCTTAAGCTGATAAGCAACTTCAGCAAAGTCTCAGGATACAAAATTAATGTGCAAAAATCACAAGCATTCGTATACACCAGTAACAGACAAACAGACAGCCAAATCATGAATGAACTTCCATTCACAATTGCTTCAAAGAGAATCAAATACCTAGGAATCCAACTTACAAGGGATGTAAAGGACCTCTTCAAGGAGAACTACAAACCACTGCTCAGTGAAATAAAAGAGGACATAAGCAAATGGAAGAACATACCATGCTCATGGATAGGAAGAATCAATATCATGAAAATGGCCATACTGCCCAAGGTTATTTATAGATTCAATGCCATCCCCATCAAGCTACCAATGAGTTTCTTCACAGAATTGGAAAAAACTGCTTTAAAGTTCATATGGAACCAAAAAAGAGCCCGCATCTCCAAGACAATCCTAAGTCAAAAGAACAAAGCTGGAGGCATCACACTACCTGACTTCAAACTCTACTACAAGGCTACAGTAACCAAAACAGCATGGTACTGGTACCAAAACAGAGATATAGACCAATGGAACAGAACAGTTTATTTGAATCTTATCTTGTTTTTTCTTTATTAGTCTAGCTGGTGGTCTATTTTATTAATATATTTTTTAAAAACCCAGCTCCTGGATTCATTGATCTTGAATGTTTGTATCCCAATCTCCTTGAGTTCAGCTCTTTTGTTATTTGTTGTCTTCTGCTATCTTTTGAATTTGTTTTCTCTTGGCTTCCTGGTTCTTTTAGTTGTGATACTAGGTTGTTAAATTGAGATATTTCTAACATTTTGATGTGGGCATTTAGTACTATAAATTTCCCTCTTAACACTGCCTTAGCTGTGTCTAGAGATTTTGGTGTGTTGTATCTTTGTTCTCATTCATTTCAAATAACTTCTTGATTTCTGTCTTAATTTTATTACTTACCCAAAGTAATCCAGGAGCAGGTTATTAAATTTTAATATAACTGTATGGTTTTGAGTGAATTTCTTAGTCTTGATTTCTAATTTTATTGTGTTGTCGTCTGAGAGAGTTGCTGTTATGATTTCAGTTCTTTTGCATTTGCTGAGGAATGTTTTGCATTTGATTATGTGATTGATTTTAGAGTGTGTGCCATGTGGCAGTAAGAAGAATGTATATTCTGTTGCTTTTGGGTGGAGAGTTCTGGTAGGTGTCTAGCAGGTCCATTTGATTCAGGGCTAAGTTCAGGTCCTGAATATCTTTGTTACTTATCTGTCTCAATGATTTGTGTTATACTGTCAGTGAGGTGTTGAAGTCTCCCACTATTATTGTATGGGAGTCTAAGTCTCTTTGAAGCTAAGAACTTGATTATGAATCTGGGTGCTCCTGTGTTGGGTGCATATATATTTAGGATAATTAGGTCTTCTTGTTGAATTTAACCCTTTATCATTATGTAATGCCCCTTTTCGTCTTTTTTGATCTTTATTTGTTTAACATCTGTTTTGTTTGAAACTGGGATTGCAACCCCTGCTTTTTTCTGTTTTCCATTTTCTTGGTAGATTTTCCTCCATCCCCATGTGTGTCATGGCATGTGAGATGGGTCTCTGGAAGACAGCATACTAATGAGTCTTGGTTCTTTATCCAGCTTGCCACTCTGTTTCTTTTAATTGGGTCATTTAGTTTATTAACATTCAATGTTAGTACGGATATGTGTGGATTTGATCCTGTTATCATGATGTTAGATGGTTATTTTGCAGATTTGTTTATGTGGTTGCTTTATAATGTCACTGCTGTGTGTACTTCAGTGTGTTTTGTAGTGGATAGTCTTTCCTTTTCATATTTAGAGCTTCCTTCAGGAGCTCTTATAGGGAAGTTCTTTGGTAATGAATTCCCTCAGCATTTGCTAGTCTAAAAAGAATGTTATTTCTCTTTTGCTTACGAAGCTTAGTTTGACTGGATATAAAATTCTGGGTTGAAATTTCCTTTCTTTAGGAATGTTGAATATTGACCCCAATCTCTTCTGGCTTATAGGATTTCTGCTGAGAGGTCTTGCTGTTAGTCTGATAGGCTTCCCTTTAAAAAAGAAAAATGTTAAATGCAGCTAGAGAGAAAGGTCAGAGATTTGACTTGCTTTGTGAATCTGGCTGCCTTTAACATTTCTTTCTAGCTGCCTTTAATATTTTTTATTTCATTTTGACCTTGGAGAATCTGGTGATTATGTGTCTTGGGGATGATCTTCTTGTGAAGTATCTTACTAAGATTTTTTGTATTTTCTGAATTTGAATGCTGAACTCTCTAGCTAGGTTGGGGAAGTTTTCATGGATGACATCATGAAATGTGCTTTCTAAGTTGGATCCATTCTCCCCATCTCTTTCAGGGACACCAGTGAGTCATAAATTTGGTCTCTTTACATAATCCTGTATTTCTCAGAGGTTTTGTTGATTCCTTTTCCTTTTTTTTTTCTCTATTTTTGTCTGACTGTCTTATTTCAAAAAGCCAATCTTTGAGCTCTGAGATTCTTTCCTCCATTTGGTCTATTCTTGGTCTTTTCCTCCATTTGGTCTTTTCTGCTATTAATACTTGTGATTACATTATGAAATGTGATTATATTATGGAGTATAATCATAAGTATAATGTAATCACAAGTATTCTCGTAGTGTGTTTTTCATCTCTATCAGGTCAATTACATTCTTTTCTAGCCTGGCTATTTTTTTGTATGTCAGCTCCTGCATTGTTTTGTCATGATTCTTAGCTTCCTTGGATTAGGTTTCAACATATACCTGTAGCTCAATGATCTTTGTTCCTATACATATTCTGGAATTCTATTTTTTTCATTTCAGCCATCTCAGCCTGGTTCAGAACTCTTGCTGGAGAGGTGATGTGGTCGTTTGGAGGAAAGAGGGCATTCTGGCTTTTTGATTTGTCAGTCTTGTTGTGCTGGTTCTTTCTTTGTGAGCTTATATTCCTTCAATCTTTGAGGCTGCTGACCTTTGGGTGGGTTTTTTTTCCTTTTATTCTATTTGATGACTGTGATGGTTTGATTGTGGTATAAGGTGGTTTCAGCCATGTAGCTTCATTTCTAGAAGATTTTAGGGGGCCAACACTCAGGTCCCAAGACTAAATGTGGGAGACTTGTATTGGCTCTGACTTTGTTCTCCTGCTCCTCGAGGTTAGGAATTCACTCTGTTGGGGAGTGGGGGCTGAGGTGCTCCTGGATTGCTGGCCACTATACTCTGATGGGTGGTGTTAGCCAAAGTGTTTTGTAATGCAGTGACAGTGGGATCCATCCTTGTTTGTACGTACCAGCAGCATCAGTAGTGGCAGTGCAATGGGGTGCACACTCATTGGCTGCAGCAGAGTGCTCTTGGGTGCAGGAGTATCTTCCTCTCTGCATATGTTCACCACAGTGGTGGAGGCAACACAGCTTGGGGTGACATGTGGCAACTGTGGATGTGGTTGCACTGGTGGTGGTGTTGGCTCAGGTGCTGGGTGTTGGTGGGTACGGGTCTGTTTGCCTTCTCTGTGCACTGCAAGCAGGAGTGCTTGCTCAGGGTCTGGGAGGATCTGCTGTTCTTTGACCCTAGTTTCACTCCTGGCATAGTGCTAGTGCAACCGTGGGGAATTGATGGGGGTGAGGCTGGCTGGCTTTGTGCCCTCCAAGGCTCCATTTGTGGTCGTAGTTGGCAGCGGGAGGAGGTGGCCTGCACTCCCACCACAGGAGTGGCAGGGTGCAGTGCATGCAGACTCATGTGCTGGTGAGGCAAGGAAAGCAAAACCCACCCATGCAGACATGTGCCAGCAAAGCAATTAAGGGAATTGCTGTGGGCCTGGGGGAAGCTTCAGTATGGGGAAGGAGCATGCGGGCTAGTGGATGGCCAGGGGCGTGGCCTCCACTGGAGCTCTCCGCTGGTCAGGCACGGCCCACCAGTGCAGAAGGTATGATGCAGGCTCCCAAGGCATCCGAGGATGCCCTGCAAGCAGGCATGGTTAGGCTGGGGACCTGGGAGAGGCCAGACCAAGGAGTGCTCAAGTCAGACCATCCCTATCTGATGGGCAAGACTGCCCTACAGAGTTCACAACTGACAGTTCTTCTAGGGTTAAAGTCTCCTATGGGAGGAAGTTGAGCCTGGGGTGGTAGCCATCCCTGGCTGTGGTCTGCTACAGATGTTCCTGCACCAAACTCTCTTTGCTCTACATAGCTGGCTTTCTGCCCCTACTACTACTCTAAGCAACTCGTCTTGCCAACTCATGTCCATGATGGGTGTAGGGTCTTCTCCTGCCTTGGTTTCAGAGGTGTGTGGCAAGAGTGGGTTACTCCTTGCCAGTTCAACTCACCCATTATCCCGGAGCCTTGAGGTCCAGGAAGAAGTCTAGGTGTGTAGGTTTCCCAGCTTTCTCCTCCTTCAGCTCCACTTTTGTGTCTTCCCTCCATCCACTCTTGGTCACTTCCCTCTGGAGGTCTGTGAGGAGTGTGTTAGTTGTCTTGGTCTCTTGGTGGCAGCTGTTCCACCTGGCTACATCTAGTCAGTCATCTTGCCTCCACATTTCCCTCCTTCTCTTCTTCCTTTCTAGAAATTTCAGGAAAAGTTACGAATTAGAACTTCTAGGGCAGTGTAACACTTCAATATATTATTGTGCTTAGGAGAGTTTCAGATTACTTTTTAAGAAAGGCTAACTGTGGCAAAGTTGGGGAAGATAGCTCATAATGGCTACTCCAAAACTGCTACCATTATTGAGCTCCAACCAAAACTATAAAGATTTAAAAGCAAAATTCTAGCTTGCTTTATTTTTTCCTACATTTGTGTATATATTGGTCAAGGTTCCCCAGAGAAACAGAAATGATAAGATGTTTATAGCAATATAGGAAAAGATTTATTATCAGGGATTGGCTTATAATAATGTGAAGGCTGAGAAATCCTATAATCTGCTCTCTGCAAGCTAGAGAACCAGAAAAGCTTGTTGTATAGTTTAAGTCCAAGCCTGAAGGCCCAAGGGGAGCTAATGTAAGTTTTTGTTTGTGTCTGAAGACCAGAGATACAGAAGTGTTGAATCAGACCATGAACAAGAGAAAATGGATGTCTCAGTTCAAGAACAGAGAGCGAATTCACCTTTTTCCTTTGCCTTTTGGTTCTCTTGGGAGCCCTCTATGAATTGGATGATGTCTACCCACACTTAAAAAAATATTATTATAAAGTCAATACATCTTATGAGGGTGATATTCTTTCTTGCTCTACCAAGTCATATGTTAATCTCTTCCAGAAACATCACTGACACACCTGGAAGTAATGTTTTACCAGCTATCTAGGCATCCCTTAGCCAAGTCAAGTTGGCATTTGAAATTAATCATTTTAAGTCCATCACTTGTCAACTTGGGACCCATCCATATCTTTTTAAGCCATACTTAATCTTCAAATTGGATTAAAACAAGGTCATAATTCTGTCTAATATGATAATTATAGGTTAGATGATATTTGGGTACAACCAGAAATGGACTAATTCCTTCCCTAAAAGAAGAGGTGAAGTTGGCCAGGCACAGTGGCTCACGCCTGTAATCCCAGCACTTTGGAATGCTGAGGCAGGTGGATTACTTAAGGTCAGGAGTTCAGGACCAGCCTGGCCAACATGGTAAAACCCTGTATCTACCAAAATACAAAAATTAGCCGGCCATGCTGGTGCACACCTATAGTCCCAGCTACTCAGGAGGCTGAGGCATGAGAATCACTTGAACCCTGGAGGCAGAAGTTGCAGTGAGCCAAGATCATGCCACTGCACTCCAGCCTGGGTGAGGAAGTGAGACTCTGTTTCAATAAGTAAATAAATAAATATAAAAAAGTGGTTCAGTCTTTGAGTGATGTTTACTTTTTTCTGATATCCCACAACTAAAACACTGTGATGTGAAATGCACAACACTTAAAAAATATTGTTATAAAGTCAATACATCTTATGTTAAATGAAAAGGAAAAAAGAGGAAAGAAAGCAAATATATTTGTTTAATATGTGTGTGTGTGTGTGTGTGTGTGTGTGTATATATATATATATGCAAACTTATTTATAACCAAATAAAGAGAAAATACTAACGACATTTACAGTCTTCGTTTCGGTGACTGGTCACATGGTCATAACTGGTATTTATAACCATCTTTTCCTATTACTCATTGTGTTCTACCTTTGCCTTCAATTGACAATTTTAGCTGGTAGGATGACCCAAACCATTATTCTTGAAGGTGTGAGCCATTTGTTGTCTTGCCTGGATTGGGTTGTTATACTTTTCCATTGACCTTAACCACAAGGTATGGTAATACTAAGAGATGCCCTAAGGGATCTCTTGTATTCCAGATATACTCTTCCTTACCTCTATTGGGAATAGTAGTCCACCCCAGCTGACCTCACAACTTCCTTTTTGGCCTGTTAACTAAGTCATGAGGAGCCGAAAATGTCTGGGTGGCAGTCTTAATTTTCAGTTCAATGAAATCATTGTCATTTCGTTAGTGGAAGCATTCCTCCTTCTGAAACTAAGAGTTGTTGGCCAGCAGAGCATAAGGTTGCAAGATCAGGAAGCAAAAATTTTGCTAATGGGTCACTGGGGATAATGGTGAGTGGTGACACTCCAATTTTTACTCCTGGATTAATTGACTCATAAATCTTGGCTATTGGAGAAAGAGTACCATATATTGGACACTGATTCAGAGTACATACAGCCTTCCTGGGGAGGACTTTGACCCAGCCCTGCAAGGTATTGCTACCTAGCTGGTACTGTAACTGTGTCTTCAAAGGGCCATTTCATTATTCTATGAAGCCAACTGCTTCAGAAACATGGTAAGACCAATAAATTCCATGAGCATGGGCCCATTTCTTTACTTCTTTTGCTGTGAGTTGAGTTCTTTGATCAGACACAATGCTATATTGAATACCATGTTGGTGGATAAGGCTTTCTGTAAATCCACTAATGGTGGATTTGGCAGAAGCATTGTTTTCAGGGAAGGCAAATTTATATCCAGAGTAAATGTCTATTCCATTAAGGCTACAACACTGCCTCTTCTATGATGGAAGCAGTCCAATATAATCATCCTACCACCAGGTAGTTGATCACTCTGGGGAAAGGTGCCATAGTGGGTACTCAAAGTTGGTCTCTGCTGCTGGCAGCTTGGGCATTCAATGGTGGTTTTAGCCAAGTCAGCCTTGCTGAGTGGAAGTCCATATTGCTGAGCCATGCACAATCTCCATTCCTGCCACCGTGGCCACTTTGTTCACAAATCCATTGTGGAATGACAATGATGGCTTCACAAAGAGGCTGACTAATATCTACAGAATGAATCGTTCTATCCACTTGATTATTAAAACTCTTCTCAGTTGAGGTCAGCTTTTGTTGAACATTTTCATGGGACACAAATAACTTCACATTGTTCACCCATTCAGAGAAGTCTTTTCACATACCTCTCTTCTCCAAATTTCTTTGTCACCAATTTTCAGTGGGTGACATCTAGCTGTTTCTTCTAAGCAAAGTGTACAACCAAGTGCATTGCCCAGAGTTCTGCCCAGTGGAAGGATTTCCTTTCACCACTGTCCTTTGGTGATGTCCTAGAGGAGGACTAAAGTGCCTTAAGTGTTCGCTTTTTGGTATTCCTTCAGATCGCGCAGACAGAATCATTGGTAAACCAGGTCTAAGTCTTTTCTTCCTCTGTCAACTGATCATAAGAAACTCACCACGAGATCATAGGTGCAGGCCTGGAGAGAGAAGGCAGTGTAGCAGGAGTGGGGACCACAGGCATTATGTAACTTACTTGTGTATTCAGACCCTGCTCAGGGCCTGTTCACCTATATTCTACTTCCAGATGATGATAGAATGTTGCAATGCATGCCTGATTTTATGGGTTGGTGGGTCAGATAATACCTCATTCATGATGGGCAGCTCAGGTCACATGGTAACTTGGTGGTCCATGGTCAAGTGTTCAGTCTCTACTAAGGCTGAGAGCTGTGTCTCAAAAGGAAAGTAGTTATCTGGAGATGATACAGGGCCTTGCTCTCAAATCCTTCTTATCATCTCTTTCTGGAACTTTAATTTCCCACTCATCTATGTTCAGCTCTTTAGTATCATCTTTTATAGTTTTCCCTCCTCTGCCCCAACATTCACCTACAGGGGCCTGCCAAAGGCTCCTAACAGCATTGCCTATCTGCCACTGACCAAACTTTCCAAGAAAGTTAAATGCATCCCAGAACATAGCTCAAGAAGATTTATAGGCATACAAAAATATCTAGTTACTGAACAGGGTAAAATTCAGTCTGTTATCCCATTAAAGCTTACAAGCCATCTTGTAGAGGTAAAGAGTAGAATGATAGATACCAGAAAGGTGTGTGTGGGAGAGAGGGAATGAAGAGAGGTTGCTTAATGGGTACAAACATACACTTACATAGAAGGTATAAGTTATAATGTTCGATAGTGGAATAGGGTGACTATAGTTAACAACAATGCCTTGTATATTTCAAAATAGTTAGATGAGAGGACTTGAAATGTTTCCAACACATAGAAATGATAAGTACTTGAGGTGATGGATATCCTAAATACCCTGACTTGATTTTTACACATTCTATGCATGTAACAAAATATCACATGTACCCCATAAATATGTGCAAATATTATGTATCAATTTAAAAAAAGATTATAAGGCATGTGAAGTAGCAGGTAGAAAAGACCTAAAAGGAGGTCAATTGAACAAATCCAGAACTGATGTAGATGTTATAACTACCAGACAAGGACATTAAAACCATGATTGTAGCTGTATTTTATATGTTCAAAAAGTTATGTAGATGAAAGGTATAGAAAATACCTGAATGGAAATTCTCAGAGATGAAAGCAACAGTGTCTGAGATGAAAAATATAATGGATAGTGTATGAGTCAGGATTCTTCAGAAAAACAACATCAATAAGATATACACACACATACACATACAAATGCATGTATGTAATATGTGTGTATATATAGGATGCATAGATGTGATGTACATTTATGTGTGTGTGTGTATGTATACCAATTCCATAAAATAAAATATCTCCCCCCATGTGTGTATATACACACATATACATGAAAGGTATACACAAACACATAGAGGGGAGGGAGATATTTATTTTAAGGAATTTGTTCATGCAACTGTGGGGACTGGCAAGTCTGAAATTTGCGGGGCAGAGCAGTAGGCTGGAAATTCTAGAAGGAGTTAGTGTTTCAGTCTTGGGTACAAATTCAGCCTATAGATAGAATTCCTTTCTCCACAGAGGACTTCAGTTTTTTCTCTTAGTGCTTTCAGCTGATTGGATGAGGCTCACCCATGTTATGGAATATAATCTCCTTTACTCAATGTCTACCAGTTTAAATGTTAACACACATAAAAAGTACCTTCACAGGAGCATTCAAGATGCTGTCTGACCGAGCAACTGGGCATAGCCTAAAGTTGACACATAAAATAACCTGTCACAGATAAGATTAACAATAGGTTAGGCATTTCAGAAGAAAATGTTAGTGAACTTGAAGCCATAGCAATTGAAATGATTAAAACAGAAAGAGAGAAAAGAGAGAATAAAAAATAAGCAGTAAATCAGTGAACTGTAGGAAAAACTCATATATCGAATATATCTGTAATTAAACTTCAATGGACATTTTCAATCTCTATTTACTTACCTTTTAGCATAATTTGACACTGGGACTACTGTCTTTTCAAAATACTTCATTTTCTTGGTAACACATTGGGTTGGTTTTCCTTCTATCTGGTTGCTTATTCTTTGATTCTTTTTCCATTTCTTCTGCCCATCCTTAAGTGTTCTTTCTTAGGCTTCTTTCTCTTCCAACTCTACACACTCTTCTGGGTGACCTCACTCACTCCAATGGCCTCAGTTACCATCTCCATGCTTACTCAAAGTAGTTTCTAGTTTTCTTCGATCCAGAACTCTCATGAACATTTGACTCCAATGCTGGGTTGCCTGAGGGATCTTTCCTTTTGATGTTTCTTAGGCATTAAAAACCCAACATAATCATAATGGAGTTCAACCTTCTTTCCCTATCTCCCAACCTGCTCACACCTCCACTTCCTGTTTTGCTGAAGGCATTCATTCCTCTCAACAAATCAGACTTCTGGCTATCATCTTCCACTTCTTTGACTTTACTTCCCATTAGTCACAAAGCCTTGCTAATTCGACCTCCTAAACATTTCTAGAATGTACATATTCCTTTATCTTCATTGCCATGAACTGAGGCTAGACAGCTGTCATCTCTCTCTTGGGTTATGGAAAAAACATTCTAATTGATTATCTGTCTCTAGGTTTCCCAGTTCCAATCAATTTGCTATATTGTAAAATGAAAATCTGACCATGTTATTCTTCTCCTTAAAATGCTTTAGTGCCTCTCACTTTATTTAGGCCAAAGTCCAAACTCCTTAGCATTCATTACAAGCATCTGTCCAATCTCCCATTCATTTTTCATTAACCCTTTCCCATCCTATGCTACAAGTTACAGTCATACAGAACTTAATATATAGTTATTGGATTAAATTGAAGGCATGAGTAGGCTTATGGGTCTACCTAAAACTATTTTCAAAATGACTTATGTCTGTGCCTTCTTGTTTCATCAGATTCTCCAAAGAAGTTTAAGAATCTGGCTCATAGAGGCTAATTTGGTATGGCATGTGGTCAGGGTTCAGTTTCTGTACATATTCAAAACCTTTTTTTTTTTTTTTTTTTTTTTGCAGCCTTTTGACTCATGGAGAATAAGGGAGTGGCCACAATTGAGCCACTACAGCCACTGCAAGCTGGTGAAGCTCTGATAGGGAAACTCCTTCAAAGGCAAATTAAGTTCTTCATTATCTTTCTTGAGGATGATTGCAATAGTTTAGCTAGTATTTCTGCTTTCTTTCTCCTCCAGTCTATCCTGCAGTCTGTTGGCAAAGTCACTAAAAAAGTGCAGGTCTGATCATGTCGTTCTTTGGCTAAAACTCTTTAATGACTCCCCTTGATTCTGAGGATGAAGTTGAAACTAGTTTTCACTGTGGCTGAGTCACTCTCTGGTCTGATTCCTGCCTGCTTCTCAATCTAGAGCTCTCACTATGCTCTTATTCCTTATTTCAGCCACCCTAGCTGCCTGTACTTCCCCTAAAAGGCTAGGGGACTGTTTGTGGTTTTTATTCATTCCACTTGTCTGAAGCAATGCTGAAGTGACCATTTATTTCTCTATGGTTGTTCCTACTTCTATTATAGAGTTTGAAGGACTTGGGTGCCTGACACATAGAAGCTCTTTTCCTTACACCATATACAAAAAGTTAACTCAAGATGAAGTAAAGACTTAAATGTAAAACCCAAAACTATAAAAACCCTTGAAGAAACTCTAGGCAGTACCATACAGGGCATAGGCACGGGCAAAGATTTCATGATGAAAATGCCAAAAGCAATAGCAACAAAAGCAAAAATTGACAAATGGGATGTGATTAAACCAAAAAGCTTCAGCACAGCAAAATAAGCTATCATTAGAGTGAACAGACAGCCAACAGCATGAGAGAAAATTTTTGCAGTCTAGCCATCTGACATAGGTCTAATATCCAGAGTCTACAAGGAACTTAAACAGGTTTACGAGAAAAAAAAAAAAAAAACCCAAACAACTCCCATTAAAAAGTGGGCAAAGGATATGAACAGACACCTTTCAAAATAAGACATACACGGGGCCAAAAGCATATGAAAAAATGCTCAACATCACTGATAATTAGAGAAACGCAAATCAAAACTATGATAGATGTCATTTGACACCAGTCAGAATGACTGTTATTAAAATGTCAAAAAGCAACAAATGCTGGCAAGATTGAGAAGAAAAAAAACATTTCTACACTGTTGGTGGGAGTGTAAATTAGTTCAACCATTGTGGAAGAAAGTATGGTGGTTCCTAAAGGACCTAGAGGCAGAAATACCACTTGACCCAGCAATCCCATTACTGAGTATGTACCATATGTTTCTCATATTTCATTACCTGACAGTCTTTTAAAAGAGTAGTCTGTACTCCATTACTTTTTTTTTTTTTTTTTTTTTTTTTTACTTTTTATTCCTTACCCATTACAATCTTCCTTTTGTCCTCATAATTTTACTGAAATTATTTACTCAGCATATGCATTACATCCTTTTTGCTATATTCAGTGCCTTTGTCTTTTGTATTTGTCTTCTTTCCTTTTGCTTATTCTACTACCATCTTATACTTAGCATGTCTGAAACTAAATATTCTAATATTTTCTTCTCAACAATTTTCCACCCATGAACATCTTTCTGCCAATTGTAAAACTAATCACAGAATCTAAAATCCTCAAAGTTATTTTCTGTCTTCTTATATGTTGAACTATTAAGTTTCTTCTTTTGTAACATATTTTTCTATTTTGCTTTGTTTGTACAGTTACAATGCTAGTTCACAATTTTTTCATTTCACTCATTCAACTTTGCAATAAACTTCTAACTGTTTATTAGAAATGTAATGTAAACAACATATATTACTTTAAATTGTCTAGTAGACATTTAAAAACAAAAAGGAAAACTTAATTTTAATTATTTATTTATACCAATTTATCAAAAGTATTAGCATTTAAAAATACTTTAAAAAATGAAAGTATTAAGATATTTTACTTTTTTTGGTTCTAATGTTTGAAATCTAGTTTGTATTTAACACTTAACAGCACATCTCAAGTGAGAATAACTGCATTTCCAGTCCTCAGTAGCTATATGTGATTAGAGGCTAGTCTATAGGACAGCATAGAGCATAGTTGACTTCTTCAACTCCAACTTTTTACTTTTTCCAATGGCATCTGCATTCCATCATCAGAGCAATTGTTTTTCAACGCTAATTTCATCACAAACATGATCTGAAAATATGAGGTTATTTTGAAAGAGAGAGAGAGGGAGAGATCATATTCACATGACTTATTACAGCATATTGTTAAAATTGTTCTATTTTATTATTTTTGTTAATCTCTTACTGTGCCTAATTTATAAGTTACAGTTATTTATGTATAGGGAAAAACATAGTATATGTAGGGTGTGGTATTATCTGTGGTTTCAGGCATCCACTGAGGGGCTTGAAATGTATCCCCTGCAGATAAGTGGGTACTACTGTACTTACCCAACATTATGTAGCCCCCTTCTCATTGACAACTTAGATACGAATGCAGATGCTTTGCTTAAGATATTGTGCATGTATTATGATACCTAACCTCAACTAGAATCTCCTTCTAAACTTTTTCTGAGATTGGTACAAAAAAGGTATACATTTCCAAAACTTGACCTTTTATTACTTTTACAACATTTATTAATACATTTGTTAAGCAATTTAGAAATATAAATACATATTTCATAAGTCAATATGCTTGTACCATAGAAAACTTAAAAAACTGAGTGAAAAAAATTAAATGACTTGATCTAATATATTTTTTTGTTCCCCTTTTAACTCTTCTCTCTCTTTGTGACCAAACTCAGCCTATGAGTTAAGTATAAATTACGATGTATATGGGTGCAATTATTTGAGTAAATTGCATCCAATTTATGAAATATGTGGAGAAGAAAGAAATTTATTTTAGTGTGAGATAAATGGTCTGATATATTTTGTACCTGAATGTAACACTCTCATAAATAAATATTTGAAAATTGGATATTATTTATCACCTATACCATTTATGTCATAAAAATTTGTAAAATGTTCTTACTTGTAAATGGGTTGTAGTCTTCAAATTGATGACACAGAAAACTTCTGTACTCTTTACAAGTGGGAATTTATTACTAAACTTTTTCATCCTCCCACTATTTCTCATAAATGCATCCACTGTATTTATGTAGCTTCATGCATGGCAAGTTTTCTAAACAAGTCTTAGTCCTGGTCACCTTATTCATCTAAAGTGTTTGTTGAAGATAATCACTGAGATTTGTTGAATATAATCGCTGAGATTTATTCCTCACTAAACTTAAACCATTTGAGGTTTCAGTTTTTAGGTCTTGAGCCATTTGGTCTTCCTTATCTCATGCATCAGATCATTCTCCAAGTAAACACTAGAAGTGGCATTCTAATTAATACTGGACTGATTGGAATAATGACCTTACTTTATGCAGAGTACTCCCTTTAATTGTTAATAGCTTCATGTTGTTTTTACATATCTCATTTATTACCATAACAACCAAATTCTTGCCATAATATTGACCACAATTCATTTATCTTTTGCAAACTTTAGTTTTTATTACATTTCAGATAAAGTTTAATTTGTTCTTTGGTGTTATTATAATTTTTTTATTTATTAAAAGGGGTATTTATATGTTTGAAAATTCTTTGTTTTAAAATATGTATAGATTCTGTATCTTAAATCATCTTTGACTTTAACTAGGACTGCATTAAAATGGTAAATTTAGAAGAGGTTAAGATCTTTTATTCTTCACATTGCTTTAATTTCCTCCAATTTTTGTATCCTTTAAGATGTTTGCTATTTCTACACTAATGGAAGTAAAATATATACGTCAAATCATTGGAGAATCTGGCATTAACTGTGTGTGCAGAGTGGATTAACTGCAATATTAGCTTAAATCTTAATTAAAATCTCACACAAAAGTCCTTAATAATATAGATGACTATTTTGTAACTTGTTTGAGATTGCTTTATTTAAAAAAAGAGATAGAAATTTTGGAAAAAGTGATCTCATTTTGTAAATTAAGAGAATGCCTCTGTCTGGTTATTACACAATGTTTCTAAAATTATTTAAACTCTAAAGAAATTCGGCAGTGAAATGAAATGGGTTTATTATTAATATTGTAGAAAGAAGCCTGCATATAAGCCTTATGACTGTTTATGAGGAAACTTTTTTAACAAAAGGATGTTAAAAAATAGATGAGGAGAGGAGAAACATGAGAATTTGGGCAGCCTTTTCTCCTAACTTTAGGATTACATTATCATCAATGATATCTTAGTTTTTAAAGTATTTCAATTATCCCACTTTTTAGTGCAGAATTGTAGCGATAATTATACCTGAAGTGGAGGTAAAATCCAATCTAATTTGCCCAGCTCCAGCTGGACCCCATTTTTCTGAGAAATGTATAGTTCTGAGAAGTTTTTTTTTTTTTTTTTTTTTTTTTTAAGATAGTTTTTTACAGTGAAGCTTCGTATACATGCTTGTTAAAAATGTAAGGCTTTTTTTAAATTTTTATTTTCATTTTTTTTTTTAATTTTTTGAGATGGAGTCTCACACTGTCACCCAGGCTGGAGTGCAGTGGTGCAATCTTGGCTCACTATAATCTCCACCTCCTGGGTTCAAGCAATTCTCCTGCCTCAGCCTCCGAGTAGCTGGGACTACAGATGCGTCCCACTATGCCCGACTGATTTTTGTATTTTGTATTTTTAGTAGAGATGGCATTTCACCATATTGGTCAAGTTGGTCTTGAATGCCTGACTTTGCGATCCGCCCACCCCGGCCTCCCAAAGTGCTGGGATTACAGGAGTGTGCCAGTGCGCCCGGCCAAAAATGTAAGTTTTATATGTCTAACTTAATGGAGATAATTATTTATCAAGTCCCCCTAAGCTCCTATTTCTAAAACATATTACATTGTGGTTACATAGTTTTAAAAATTTGTATAAATTTATGGGGTGCCAGTGCAATGTTGTTACATGCATAGATTATGCAGTGGTCAAGTCAGAGCTTTCAGGTATCTATTCACCAAATTTCATTAATTATACTCATTAAGTAATTTCTCATCATTCACCCCTCCCAAACCCCCGCGCCCATCTGAGTCTTCTCCATTATCTATCATTATCCATCATTCTACCCTCTATGTCTATGTGCTCATGGTTTTTTAGTACCCACTTATGAGTGACAATATGTGATATTTAACTTTCTGTGTCTGACTTGTTTCGCTTAAGATAATGACCTTCAGTGTTATCCATGTTGCTGCTAAAAATACGATTTCATTTTTTTCTATGACTGACTAATATTCCATTGTGTATATATACTACATTTTCTTTACCCAGTTTTCCATTGATGGACACTTAGGTTAATTCTATAACTTTGCTATTGTGAATAATGCTGTGACAACATATGAGTGCAGGCATCTTTTTAATAAATTGATATCAAGCAGTGGGATTGCTGGATCAAACGATGATTCTACTTTTAGTTCTTTGAGAAATGTCCATACTGTTTTCCATAGAGGTTGTAATAATTTACATTTCCACCAACAGTGTATAAGACTTCCTTTTTCTCTACAACCTTGCCAACATCTGCTATTTTCTCTTTTTAATAATAGCCATCTTTACTGGGGTAAGATGATATCTTGTAGTTTTAATTTGCATTTCTCTGATGATTAGTGATGTTGAGCATTTTTTCTTATACCTGTTAGCCATTTGTATGTCTTGTTTTGAGAAATGTCTATTCATGTCCTTTGTTCACTTTTTAAAAATATATACTTCTAACTTTTAGGTTCAGGGGTACATGCGAAGGTTTGCTGTGTAGGTAAATTCCTTTCCTGGGGGTTTGTTGTACAGATTATTTCATCACACAGGTATTAAGCACAGTAGCCAATAGTTATCTATTCTGCTCCTCTTCCTCCTCCCAACCTCCACCCTCCACCCTCACGTAGACTCTAGTGTCTGTTGTTTCCTTCTTTTTGTTCATAAGTTCTTATCATTTAGCTCCCACTTATAAGTAAGAACATGTGGTATTTGGTTTTGTGTTCCTGCATTAGTTTGCTAAGGACAATAGCCTCCAGCTCTATCTGTGTTCTTGCAAAAGACAAAATCTCATTTCTTTTTATGACTGCATAGTATTCCAGGGTTTATGTGTACCACATTGTCTTTATCCAATCTCACTGATAGGTGTTTAGGTTGATTCCATGTCTTTGCTATTGTGAATAGCACTGCAATGAACATCCATGTGCATGTGTCTTTATGGTAGAATAATTTATATTCCTCTGGATATACACCCAGTAATGGGATTGCTGGGTTGAATGATAGTTCTGCTATCAGCTCTTTGAGGAATTGCCATACCTCAAAGTTCAATCATACAATGATTGAACTGGTTTACACTCCAACAAACAGTGTAGAAGTGTTCCCTTCTCTCCACAACCTTGCCAGCATCTGCTATTTTTGGACTTCTTAATAGCCATTCTTACTGGTGTGAGATGGTATCTTATTGTGTATTTGATTTGCATTTCTCTAATGGTCAGTGATATTGAGCCTTTTTTCATATGCTTGTTGGCTGCATGTATGTCTTCTTTTGCATAGTGTCTGTTCATGTCCTTTGCCCACTTTCTAATGGTGTCATTTGTTTTTGTAAATTTGTTTAAGTTTCTTACATATGCTGGTTATTAGACCTTTGTCAGATGCATAGTTTGAAATATTTTTCCCAATCTATAGATTGTCTGTTTATTCTGTTGATAGTTTCTGTTATGCAGAAGCTCATATGTTTAATTAACTCCCACTTTTCAATTTTACTATTGCTTTTGGTCTCTTTGTCGTGAAATCTTTGCCTCTTCCTATGTCCAGGATAGAATTGCCTAGGTTGTCTTCCAGAGTTTTTATGGTTTTAGATTTTACATTTAAGTCTTTAATCCATCTCGAGTTGATTTATTTATTTGATGTAAGGAAGGAGTCCAGCTTCAATCTTCTGCATATGGCTAGCCAGTTATCCCAGCATCACTTATTGAATAGGAAGTCTTTTCCCCATTGCATTTTTTTGTCAACTTTGTTGAAGATCAGATGTTCATACATGTGTGGCCTTTGGCCTTATTTCTGGGCTCTCTATTCTGTTCCATTGACCTGCATGCCTTTTTTGTACCAGTACCATGCTGTTTTGATTACTGTAGCCCTGTAGTATGATTTGAAGTCAGGTAATGTGATGCCTCCAGCTTTGTTCTTTTTCCTTACTATTGCCTTGGCTATTCAGGCTCTTTTTTAGTTCCATATGAATTTTAAATAGTTTTTT
Organism: Macaca fascicularis; assembly: GCF_037993035.2. Taxonomy (NCBI): domain Eukaryota; kingdom Metazoa; phylum Chordata; class Mammalia; order Primates; family Cercopithecidae; genus Macaca; species Macaca fascicularis. Next base: position 103,750,595 of record NC_088380.1, read on the forward strand.
TCTAGTTCTATGAAGAATGTCAATGGCAGTTTGAAAAGAATAGCATTGAATCTGTAAATTGATTTGAGCAGTATAGCTATTTTAATGATATTGATTCTTCCTATCCATGAGCATGGAGTGTTTTTCCATTTCTTTGTGTCTTCCCTGATTTCTTTGAGCAGTGTTTTGTAATTCTCATTGTAGAGTTCTTTCACCTGCCTGGATAGCTGTATGCCTAGGTATTTTATCTTATTTTTAATGACAATTGTGAATAGGATTGCCTTTCTGATTTGGCTCCTAGTTTGATTGTTGGTGGTGTAAAGGGAATATTTTATACATTGATTTTTGCATCCTGAAATTTTTACTGAGGTTGTTTATCAGCTGAAGGAGTTTTGGAGGTTATGATACTATGGGATTTCCTAGATATAGAATTATGTTATCTGCAAACAGGGATAGTTTGAATTCCTCTTTTCCTATTTGGATGCCTTTTATTTCTTTCTCTTGCCTGATTGCTCTGGCTAGTACTTCCAATACTATGTTGGATAGAAGTGGTGAGAGAGGGCATCCTTGTTTGTACTGGTTTTCAAGGTAAATGTTTCCAGCTCTTGCCCATTCAATGTAATGTTGGCTGTGGGTTTGTTATAGATGGCTCTTATTATTACAGGTGTGCTCCTTCAATATCTAGTTAATTGTGAGTTTAAAACATGAAGTGGTGTTGAATTTCATAGAAAATCATTTCTGTGTCTATTGAGATAATCATGTGGCTTTTGTCTTCAGTTTTGCTATGTGATGAGTCACATTTATTGATTTGTTTATGTTGAACCAACTTTGCATTCTGGGGATGAAGCTTACTTTATTGTCATGAATAAACTTTTCGTTGTGCTGCTGGATTCAGTTTGCCATATTTTGTTGAGGATTTTTACATTGATGTTTATTAAGGATATTGGTCTAAAGTTTTCTTTTTTTGTTGTGTCTCTGCCAGGTTTTGGTATCAAGATGATGCTGGCCTCATAGAATGAGTTGCAGAGGAGTCCCTCCTTCTCCTTTTTTGGGAATAGTTTCAGCAGGAATGGTACCAGCTCTTCTTTGTACGTCTGATAGAATTTGACTGTAAATCCATCAGGTCCAGGGCTTTCTTTGGTTGGTAGACTTTTTATTACTGATTCTATTTCAGAGCCTGTTATTGGCCTGTTCAGGGAATCTATTTCTTCCTGGCTCATTTTTGTAACAGTGTATGTGTCCACGAATTTATTTATCTCTTCTAAGTTTTGTAGTTTGTGTGCATAGAGGTGTTCATAGTAGTTTTTGTTGGTTGTTTTTATTTCTATGAAGTCAGGAGTAGCATTCCCATCATCATTTCTATTTATGTTTGTTTGGATTTTGTCACTTTTCTCCTTTGTTAGTCTAGCTAACAGCCTATCTTATTATTTTTTTCAGAAAACCAACTCCTGGATTTGTTGATCTTTTGAATTTTTTTTTGTGTCTCGATTTCCTTCAGTTCAGCTCTGATTTTTTTTTTTTTTTACTCTTCTAACTTTGGGGTTGATATATATGTTCTTGCTTCTCTAATTCTTTCAGTTGTGATGTTTGGTTGTTAAATTGAGATATTTCTAACTTTTTAATGTGGACATTTATTACTATAAATTTTCTTCTTAACACTGCTTTACCTGTGTCCCAGAGATTCTGGTATGTTGTATCTTTGTTCTCATTACTTTCAAAGAACTTTTTGATATCTGCTTTAATTTTATTTTTTCCCCCAATGTCATTCAAGAGCATCTTGTTTAATCTTTATGTAGTTGTGTGGTTTTTATAGTCTTGAGTTCTATTTTTATTGTGTTGAAAGTGTTAAGTATGATTTTATGATTTTGTTTCTTTTGCACTTGTTGAGGATTATGTCCAATTATGTGGTCAATTTTAGAGTGTGTGCCATGTGGCAATCAGTGAAATGTATATTCTGTTGTTTTTGGGGTTGAGAGTTCTGTAAAGGTCAATCAGATTGATTTGATCCAATGTTGAATTCAGGTCCTGAATATCTTGGTTAATTTTCTCCACTGATGATTTATTACTGTCAGTGTAGTGTTGAAGTCTTCCACTATAATAGTATGGGAGTATATGTGTGTTTTTAGTTCTCTATGAACTTTCTGTGTGAATCTGGGTGGTCCTATGTTGAGTGCATATATATTTAGGATAGTTCTTTTTGTTGAATTGAACCCTTTATGATTATGTAATGCTATTCTCTGTCTTTTGTGATATTTGTTGGTTTGAAATCTGTTTTTTCCTGAAATTAGAATTGAAGCCCATACTTTTTTCTCTTTTCCATTTGCTTAATAGGTTTGCCTCCATTCCTTTATTTTGAGCCTATGAGTGTCATTACATGTGAGATGGGTCTATTAAAGACAGCATACCATTGTTGCCCTCTTTCTTTTTTTTTGTTTTTGAGATGGAGTCTCCCTCTGTCGCCCAGGCTGCAGTGCAGTGGCATGATCTCGGCTCACTGCAAACTCCCCTCCCGGGCTCACGCCATTCTCCTGTCTCAGCCTCCCAAGTAGCTGGGACTACAGGAGCCCACTACCATGTCTGGCTAATTTTGTTGCCCTGTTTTTAATGGGATTATTTGTTAAGTTGTTTGAGTTTTTGTGTATTTTGGTATTAGTCCCCTGCTAAATCAATAGTTTGTAAATATTTTCTCCCATTTTACAAGTTGTCTGTTCACTCTGTTGATTATTTCTTGGGCTGTGCAGCAACTTCTTAGTTTAATTAATTCCCATTTGCCTACTTTTTAAATTGCCTATGCTTTTGATGTTTTAGTGATAAATTCTTTGCCCCAACGAATGCTTATAAGAGTTATCCTTAGATCTTTTCTTAGTGTTTATTTAAACAGTTTTGGGTTGTACATTTAAGCCTTTAATCCATCTTGAGTTAACTTTTGTATATGATGAGAGATGCGGTACAGTTTTATTCTTTCACATCTGGCAATCCAGTTTTTGCAGCACCATTTATTGGTTTTTAACTCAAGTGACTTCATTTAATATAAGCTTTATCAAGTATACATTTTACTTAATAGATTTGTCATAAATGTTTTGTTGTTTTTGGCAATATGCAGAGATGAACTTAAAAGTCTGGTTTTATCTAAAGAAAAATGAAAGCTTACTTGATAATCTTAAAATTTATTCTTTTTCTAATTGAATTGCTTGGAATATATTATTTTGTACTTACCATCTTAACTCCCAAAGTACATATTATGCTCTTAATGGAATCCCTTGATTTTACAGAAAGAAATTCTTACTTGATTAGTGTCTTTGTTTGTGTGGTTATAACAAAATGCCATAGACTGGGTGATTTGTAAAGAACAGAAATTGATTTCTTACAGTTCTAGAGGCTGGGAAGTTCAAGATGAAGATGGCAGCATTTGGTTTGTTGAAGACTTTCTTGCTATATCCTCACATGACAGAAGGCACAATAGGGGTCAAAGTCAGCTCCCTCCGGCCCTTTTTATTCGACACTAATTCATTCATGAGAATGAAGCCCTCATGACTTAGTCACTTTCCAAAAGGCTGTACTGCTTAGCAGCACCATAATGGGGGTTAAGTTTCAACACATACATTTTGGGAATCATTTAGGCCATAACATCTAGAAAAGTCCAACTTATAAACCTTGCCTGATCTGAAGGAATAAAATGTTGACATATACCAGAGCCTACAAAATGAACTGCAGAGAAATTGTCAGGTATGTCTTTATTTGGCACATTTATAATTTGGCATGCTCTATTTTTCATAAGCTTCTACTAGATAACAAAAATAAGTTATGATCCTTCAAAAAATCTGAACATGTTTTAACATATAAGGTTTTTCTGATAATCATATATAAGACTCATATTTCATTTTAATTTGTGTTTGAATTTTAATGTAAATTCATAGTAGACAATATAAAAACAGTTAATCTTAGAGTTACAGTTTTATGAATGTTTGAATAAAAAATGACATATCACAGATTGATAAATAAGATACCATCAAGCATGAAACGTTTTATTTTTGAAATAAGTAAAAATTTGTTTCAAAAGAATAGAGAAATATAATGATGCTTAAAGCTTCTATATTTGATCAAATTTAATTTGCTGTTGATTCTGTGTTTCACTATTGATTTATATACCTCAAAGTAAGACAAAACATTGCCAATAACCACCACACACCATAGATTGAAAGAATCGTCTTAATTTCAAGTTATTAAAATGTCAAAAAGAGCCATTGTAAAATTGATTAAATAGAGTATTTTTGTGTAATTTTCTAATCTATCCATTGAGATTTGTTCCATTAAATGTTTTAACTTTTTGATTAAAGCTTAACAGTAGTGAATAAATGTGAAATAAAAAAATATGTTTAATTTTTTAAACCTAAATTTTGATTTGCCTGATTTTAAAGTAAGAGAAAGATAATGACTGTCTAGATTTGTTAAAATAAATAATTTTGAAAAACAAAACACACTAAGTTTAGGTATCTATTTGCTGTAAACTCTCATGTCAATAATTTACTTATCTCTCTTCCACTAGGAATTGACATAGAGGTTTCAATAAGAAAAAAAAAAAAAAAAAAGGAAGCCAAACCAGTAAGACCTTGTCATGGGGTAGCACATTTTTTTCTTGTAGGATCAATAGAACTTGTATCTTATAGGGAGTGTATAAGTTGTAGATAAAATAAAGTAAAAGAATAAATAAAATAAAAACTTTAAAGTAGAATTTCTTTGCCTTTCTATAGAATTTTAGAATTCCTTTAGTATCTTAATATGACTCACCATGCTAAATTCCTGTAAAGGAGCCTGTGAAGTTGATAACTTTCAGCAATTCACTTAGAATATCTGAACTCAGTTTTCGCATCTCTAAAATGGATAAAATATCTATTTCATAAAATTCTTGTGAAGATTTAATAAAATATGTGTAGGTATTTATGCATGTCTAACCCATAGCATGCACTCAGCAATAGGTATCTATTATACATATCTATTAATGCTTATTGACATATCACTGCAGAAGATGAAAATTTAGAGTGTATTTTATTTGTCTAGGTCATACAGGTTGTTAAGTAATAGAGTTGAGTCTAGCGATTAAAGTCCCTGACCCCTGTTGTTACCTCCCCAGATCTTTCACATGATCATACTCCCTCTGTGATCCATGGACACATTTTTGAAATGCTTCATTTTGAAGAAAAGATATGTTATTTTGAAAAGCATGGGTTTAGCAACCACACAAACCTAACTTTAAATCCAAGTTTTAACATCTACGGGTATGTGACCCTGGAAAAGTTACTTAGTATCTTATTTTTTACATTCATGAAAGAACCTCAAATTTCTCTTTTATTAAAGAAAGAGAAGAATCTACCTTATGGTTGTTGAATATATAAATGTGCATATAAATATAGATAGCTAGATATTGGAGTAAATATTTATACAGAAATGGCCTAGTAGAGTGAATGCCTAACACATATGATTAGACATTTTAAAAAATTGTGGGTGCATAATAGCTGTACAAATTTATGGGGTACATTTGATGCTTTGATACAGGCATACAGTGTGCAATAATCGAGTCCGGGTAGTTAGGGTACCCATAACCTCAGGCATTTATGATTTCTTTGTGTTAGGAACACTCCAGTTTCACTCCTTTAGTTATTTAAAATATATAATACATTATTTTTAACTATATTTTCCCTATTGTACTACTGAACACTAGATCTTGTTCGTTCTATCTAACTGTATTTTTGAATGCATTAACCAACTACTCCTTATTTACCCTCCTGCACTTCTCTTCCCAATATCTGGTAGCCATCATTCTACTCTCTATTTCCATGAGTTCATTTTTTGTTGTTGTTGTTGTTGCTTTTGCATGCAATATTGGTGTTTCTGTAGCTGGCTTATTTCAGCTACAGAATAGCTGGAATGGATATAAGATAATATCTTCCACTTTCATCTATGTTGTTGCAAATGAAATGATTTCATTCTTTTTTATGACTGAATAATATTCCATTGTGTATTTGTACCATATTTTCTTTATCCATTCCTCTATTGATGGACACTTAGGTTGATTCCATATCTTGGCTATTGTGAGTAGTGCTGCAATAAACATGGGAGGGCAGATCTCTGTTATGCTAATTTCTTTCTCTTGAATATACCCAGAAGAGAGATTGTTGGATCATATGGTAGTTCTATTTTTAGGTTTTTGAAGAACCTTCATAGTGTTCTTCATAGTGATTGTACTATGTACACTCTGGCCAACAGTATGTGAGAGTTCCCTTTTCTCCACATCTTCACCAGCATTTCTTATTGTCTGACTTTTGAATATGAGCCATTTTAACTGGAATGAAATGATATTTCATTGTAGTTTTGGTTTGTATTTCTTTGATGATTAGTGATGTTTTGTATGTCTTTTTGTATGTCTTTGATGATTTGTATGTCTTCCTTTGAGAAATGTCTACTCAGACCTTTTGCCCATTTTTAATCAGATCATTATTATTATTATTATTTGCTAGTGAGTGGACTGAGCTTCTTAGCTTTCTGGTTATTAGTCCCCTGTCAGATCGGTGTTTTGCAAATATTTTCTCCCATTCTGTGGGTTGTCTGTTCACTTCGTTGATTGTTTCCTTTGCTGTGCAGAGGTTTTTTAACTTGATGTGATCCCATTTGTCCATTTTTGGTTTGGTTGCCTGTACTTTTGAGGTGTTACTCAGGAAATCTTTGCCCAGACCAATGCCTTGGAGTGTTTCCCCAATGTTTTCTTATAGCAGCTTCATAATTTGAGGTCTTAAATTTAAGTCTTTAATCCATTTGGATTTTAGTTTTGTATATGTTGAGAGATAGGGGTCTAGTTCCATTCTTCTGCATATGGATATACAGTTTTCCCAGCACAATTTATTGAAGATACTTTCTTTTCCCCAATATATGTTCTTGGTACATTCATCAAATATGAGTTGAATTTAGATGCAAGGATTTATTTTTGGGTTCTCTATTCTGTTTCACTAGTTTATGCATCTGTTTTTATGCCAGTACCATGATGATTTGATTACTATAGTTCTGTAGCATAATATAAAGTCAGGTAATGTAATGCTTCCAGCTTTGTTCATTTTGCTCAGAATAGCTTTGGCTGTTTTGGGTCTTTTGTGGTTCCATATAAATTTTAGAATTGTTTTTCTATTTCTTTGAATAATGTATTCATTTCGATAGGGATTAAATGGAATCTGTAGATTACTTTGAGTAGTATAGACATTTTAATAATACTGATTCTTCCAGTTCATGAGCATAAAATATCTTTTCATTTTTTGGTGTGTCCTCTTCAGTTTCTTTCATCAATGCTTTATGATTTTCATTGTAGAGATCTTTCATTTATTTGGTCAAGTTAATTCCTAGGTATATTATTTTAATTGTAGCTACTGTAAATGATATTAGTTTCTTCATTTCTTTTCAGATTGTTTAGTATTGGCATATAGAAATATACTGATTTGTGTATGTTGGTTTTGTATCCTGCAACTTTACTGAATTTGTTTATCAGTTATAATAGTTTTTATTTTTTTGGTGGAATCTTTAGATTGTCCCAAATATAAGATCTTACTACCTGCAGACAAAAATAAGTTGACTTCTTCCTTTCTAATTTGTATGCCCTTTCTTTCTTTCTTTCTTTCTTTCTTTCTTTCTTTCTTTCTTTCTTTCTTTCTTTCTTTCTTTCTTTCTTTCTTTCGTTTAATTGCTCTAGCTAGGACTTTAGTACTATGCTGAATAAAAATGGTGGAAGTAGGCATTCTTATCTTGTTTTAGAACTTAGAGAAGGCTTTTAGATTTTCCGTGTTCTGTATGACACTAGCTGTGGGTTTGTAATATACGGGTTTTATCATGTTGAAGTATGTTCTGTCTACCCAATTTTTTGAAAGTGTCTACCATAAAGTGATATGAATTTTTCTTATGCAAATGGATGCCTTGTGAAAAATGTTTCTCTTATCTTCCTTTCTTTTATAGAGATAGGATTTTGCTATGTTGCCCAGGTTGGTCTCAAACTCCTGGCCTCAAAGGATCCTTCTGCCTCAACCTCCCAAAATGTTGGAATTATAAGCATGAGCTACTACTGTGCCAGGTCTGATGCTGGAGTTTATCAGTTGATTTTTCTTGGCATCTACTAAAATGATCAAGTGGTTTTTGTCCTTCATTCTGTTGATGTGATGTATCACGTTTTAAAATTTGCATATGTTGAACCAATCTCACATTTTTGGGATGAATCCTACTTGGTCATGATAAATGATCTTTTTAATGTGTTGCTGAATTTGGTTTATTAGTATTTGTTGAGAATTTTTGCATTTGTGTTCATCAGGAATATTGGCTTGTAGGGTTTTTTTGTTGTTGTTGTAATTGTAGATTTGTCTGGTTTCAGTATTAGTGTAATGCTGGCCTTGTGAATGAGTTTGGAAGTATTCCCTCCTCCTCAAATTTTTGATGTAGTTTGAGTATGATTGATATGTTTTCTTCTTTAAATGTTTGGTAGAATTTAGCAGTGAAGTCATTGGGTCCTAGGCTTGTCTTTGATGGGAGACATTTTATTACTGTTCTATCTCTTTACTTATTACTGGTCTATTCAGGTTTTGGATTTCTTCATGGTTCAAACTTTGCAAGTTATAATGTGCCTAGGGATTTATCTGTTTCTACTAGTTTTTCTAATTTATTGGCATATAGTTGTTCACCATAGTTTTTAATGATCCTTTGGATTTCTGTGGTATCAGTTGTAATGTCTCCTTTTTCATCTCTGGTTTTATTTATTTAGTATTTTTCTGTTTTTTTTTTTCCTTAGTTAATATGGCTACGGGTTTGTCAATTTTGTCTATCTTTTCACAAAAGATTTTGTTTATCTTTTTGTTTCATTGATCATTTATTGTTTTTAGCCTAAATTTTATTTATTTTGCTCTGATCTTTATTACTTATTTTCTTCTACTAATTTGAGTTTTCATTGCTTTTGTTTTTCTAGTTCTTTAAGACGCATTGTTATATTGCTTATTTGAAGTTTATCTGTTTTTTTGGTATATGTTTGTTGCTTTAAAGTTCCCTCTTATCATTAGTTTTGCTGCATCCCAAGAATTTGGTACGTGTGTTTCCATTTTTACTTGTTTCAAGAAACTTTAAAAATTTCTTTCTCAATTCCTTCACTGACAGAAAGATGACAGAAAGGAAGAAAGAAAAACACTTTTTGTGTAAAAGTAATTTTCTCTGATAGTATGTTTTAATTTCTTGTTTTAAAAATATCTGTGTATTTATTACAGGTTTTTTTATGTTTACCATGAGGTTTGCAAATAACATCTTATAACCAAATATTTTAAACTGATGACAAGTTAACTTTGATACAAGGAAGTGAAATAAAACAAATAAGCAAAGAGACTACTAAAAAACTCTACACTTTAACTCCATCCTCCTGCTTTTTGACTTTTTGTCATCTCAATTTATATATTTTTATATTGTCAATCTCTTAAAAAGCTGTAGTTATTAATTTTTGGTAGGTTTGTCTTTTAGTCTTCCTACTAAAGATCTGAGTATTTTACACACTGCAATTATAGTTTTAAAGTATTCCATATTTGTCTGTGTACTTATTATTATCAGTGATTTAGTTTTATACCTTTAGAGGATTTCTTATTGTTCATTCACATCTTTTTCTTTCAGATTGAAGAATTCCCTTTAGTATTTCTTGTAAGACACATCTGGTATTTGATAAAATCTCTCAGCTTTTGTTTTCTGTGAAAGTATTTATTTCTCCTTCATGTTTGAAGGATAATTTTGCTGGATAAAATATTCTAGGTTGAGTTTGTTTTCCTTCAGCACTTTGAATATGTCATTTCACACTGTCCTAGCTGGTAAGGCTTCTGCTGAGAAGTCTGCTGCCAGACATATCAGAGTTCCTTCATATGTTATTTGCTTCTTTTCTCTTGTGGCTTTTAGGATTATTTTATTCTTGCCCTTTGAGAGTCTGACTATTATATACCTTGAGATCTTCTTTTTGGGGTTGAATCTTATTGATATTCTGTGACCTTCTTGTACCTGGGTATTCATATCTTTCTCTGTGTTTGAAAAGTTCCCTGTTATTATTTCTTTGAATAAACTTCTCTCTCTCTCTCTGTCTCTCTCTCCCCTTCCTCTTTAAGGCCAACAACTCTTAGATTTGACCCTTTGAGGCTGTTTTTTAGATCTTGTAGGTGTGCTTTCTTCTTCTTTATTCTCTTTTCTGTCTTCTCCTCTGACTGTATTTTCATAGAGCCTATCTTCAGGTTTACAAATTCTTTCTTCTGCTTGATCAATTCTGCTTGCTAAAGACTTTGCATTTATTTTTCAAGTTGTCAATTTAATTTTTAGGCTCCCAAATTTCTGCTTGATATTTTAAAAAATTAATTACTCTTTGTTAAATTTCTCTGGTAGAATTCTGAATTCCTTGTCTGTGTTATCTTGGAGTTTGTTTAGCTTCCTCAAGACAGCTATTTTGAAGTCCCTGTCTGAAAATTCATATATCTCTGTCACTCTGACATTGGCTATTGATTTATTGTTTAGTCTGTTTGGTGAGGTCATGTTTTCTTGGATGCTCTTGATGTTTGTGGACATTAATTGATGTCTAGGCATTGAAGAGCTAGGTATTTATTCCAATCTTTACAGTTTGGACTTGTTTGCACCCATCCATATTAGGAAGGCTTTTCAAGTATTCAAAGGGAATTGAGTGTTGTGATCTAAGATTTTGGTCAATGCAGCCATATCTACATTAGGGGGCACCCCAAGCCCAGTAATGCTGTGACTCTACAAGAGTCACAGAGACTCCTAGTGGTACCACTTTGGTGGTGGTTTGGATAAGATCTGAGAGAATTGCCTGGATTACCAGGCAGAGACTCTTGTTCTCTTCCCTTACTTTCCCCCAAATAAATGGAGTCTCTTTGCTGAACTGTCTGGAGTTGGCACACCTATGGCCATCATGACTGGGACCCTGTTGTGTCTGACCTATAACCAGCACAGGACTGGGTCTTGCTCAAGGTCTGTGGTGACTATTGCCTGGCTAAAGCTGATGTTTATCAAGGGCCAAGGGCACTTTGGTCAGGAGGTGGTGAGTCTAGCCAGGCTTTTGTCTTTCCCTTCAGGTAGGCAAGTTCTCTTCTGGCCCAGGGTGGGTCTAGAAATGCTGTTCAGGAGCTAGGGCCTAGAGTCAGGGGCTTTAGGGCTCTTCTTGGTGTTTATTTTACTGTGGCTAAGCTGGTACCCAACTTGTAAGACAAAGTCCACTGTATTCTTCCCTCTCTTTTCCCCAAGCAGAACTCTTCCCCCAAGCTGCACTGCCGAGAGTTCTGGGAGGGGTGACATGAGTAATCTCTTAGCTGCCACGGCTGGTGTTACACTGGGTCACATGCACCCCTAGTCCCATTGCCTCTGAGACTAGTGCAGCACCAGGCCTTGCCCAAGGACTGTAGTCCTTTTGGCCAGACGGCCACTCAGTTTTATTCCAGGCCCTAGGTCACTTTAGTCAGCCAGTGTTGGAAACAGCTGTGATTTGGGTTCCTCCTGCTGGCACTGAGAGTTTCCCTCTGGCCCAGGGCTGGTCTAAATGTTTCCTCTGTGGATACCAGCAGAACTGTCTGCCTTTCATTGTGTTTTGCTATGACAGGTAGCACTGAGTTCCAATGCAAAGTCCAACACTCACTTCATGCTGTGTCCCCAAAGCATACTAATTCTCTGCACTGTGCTGCCACGAAATGACGGAAGGGTGGGATAGGCAATGCAAGACTGTCTTTCCTACCCTCCTTAATGCCTCTTTCCTTGATATTTTGTTAAAAGCAGGTACAATAATCACTCACCTTTTTTTTTTTTTTTTTTTTTTGGTTCTTAAGAGGGTGCTTTCTTATGTGGATAGTTGTTCAATTTGGTGTTCTGCAGGGGGGTGATCACTAGCAAATTCTATTTGGCCATGTTGTTGTGCCTCTTTTGTCTCTCTAATACATAAGCTTTTTATTTTTATTTTTTATTTTTTTAGACAGAGTCTTGCTCTGTCGCCCACGCTGGAGTGCAGTGGCATGATCTCGGTTCACTACAACCTCTGCCTCCTGGGTTCAAGCAATTCTCCTGCCTCAGCCGCCCAAGTAGCTGGGATTACAGGTGCATACCACCACGCTCCGGTTATTTTTGTATTTTTAGTAGAGTGGGGTTTCACTATGTTGGCCAGGGTGGTCTCGAACTCCTGACCTCCTGATCCGCCCTCCTCGGCCTCCCAAAGTGCTGGGATTACAGGCGTGAGCTACCATGCCTGGCTATGGTATTTAATACTGAAGCAAACAGGCAACCAAGCAACCGGGTATACCATAGGGTATATACCTGGGGGTTTTTTGTTGCCTGCTGAGAAAGAATTCAGGACACGGACACATGTGGGTGGGTTAAGGAGTGGAAATAATAGACACAAGAAAGGAGAGAGGAGGGCAGTGGACTGCAGCAAATTTTATAGGCAGGCTGGAGAAGCTGGTGTCTGAGGTATGTAGGGCTCACAGATTGGTTCTATCAGAGATGATGTTTACATAGTGCACAGGGAAGGCTGGTGGCCCCACCCTAATCTTGTAATGCAAACGGACTTTCCAGTTGATTGGTGCCATCTTGTCTGCTCTTTACTGTCCTCTTGGCTGACAAAGAAAAGGGAAGAGGAAGCCGCCATTTTGAACATATCTACTCCCTAGTTCCTGCTGGCATTGACCCATGCAAGCTGCCAACTTGCTTGTCTATGTCTGCAGCCTGATTTTACAGGCTGCTCTTTGTTAGAAAATGATTTAGGGCTGCTTTTCATTAAAAAGAAAAGAAAAAAGAAAAGCCTTACCGAGGGATCCCATGCCCTTGCTATTAGCCTAAGTAATTCCTTCTTAACTCCTATATCGATACTATTAGATTTAAAATTGTATTTTCATTTCAAATTTTAAATTTTAAAAAATAATAAAATTAAGAAAATATTAATTTTAATGAAAATTTAAACAATTATGTTTATATCATAAAGCTGGGCTGGGTATTCAATACTTTGTTTATTTCCAAAATATATAATTATTGAGAAAATGTAAAATTTTTAGGCTTTCGAAATGGAGAGTTTCATATGAATGAATATTTGAGAGTTTTCTCAAACTATTTAGAAATTTCTCCAAACCCAGATTTTTGGCTAGGAAGACTTATGCTTAGATGCTGGTATGTTACCATTGTGTCACTGAAGAACCATAGATATCATTTGAAAAAATTACAGTAACATTCAATAAGGAACCTGTTAATATATATAAAGCACATTTCTTTTCAAGCATTTTCTTCTTAATGTAATTTTTTAAGAAGTGGGTATTTATTTTGGAGAACTTTTGTCTTAGAGTGGATTATCTGAAATTAGATGCCAAGATAGAGGTTGCATGTAGAAGATGTATTGGTGAGTGCTCTTGGGAAAGAGAGCTGTAAAGAAGTGAGGGATGTCAAATTGGACAGGAGAATGTGGTTGCAACTGAGACCTGATTGTATCCAATGAAGCTGAGGCTGGGATATCCTTGAACTGCGTGGCTCTTTAGAGTTATTGTAAACTAGGGCAAGAGACTTAGCGTTTATATCTTAAGATTAGTGGGTGAGGCAGTTCTCTGTGACCAAGGGCTGTATCAGCAGAGGGGCATTCATAGCTGGGCTGGGAATGGCTGGACCTGACCCTGAAGAAAGATCAGGGTGGACTATCACAATATCCACTGTAGTTTGTGTCCAGCTGTTGCTTATTTCTTAGTTGAAACAAAACTTTTATGTCATGTCTTAAAACCTTGCTCCTGAGTTAACAGGCATGGATACAAATAGCCTCACAAAGACAAAAATGTGAATTTGAGGGGTGGGAAAATGGCTGTGGGAATGTATGTGGGGACAACAAAGGCATTATCATACTCACAAGATATGTGTATCTTACAAAATGTGTTTAATATTTAAAATGGAGAGCTGGTCTTGAACTCCTAGGCTCAAGTGAGCCTCCCACCTCAGCCTCCCAAGGTGTTGGGGTTACAGGCGTGACTGTATAAACCGCGCCCAGACTATATGAACAATTTGAATGTACAATGTTAAAATGATTATTCTTATATATGATTCCTTGTGAACCTCGGTAACAGCTTTCCTAGTTTTTATAACTAGAATTAGCATTTATGGGTTGCAGATGGTGGGTATTTATGACTTCTAGATAATACCAACTTTCTCTCCAAAGTGGTTTTAACGATTGACACTCCTTGGAGCAGACTGGAAGTTCCTTTTGCTTCGCATCCTTACCAGCACTTGATATTGAGAGATACTTAAAACAATTTTTTGTTGTTGCTAATCTGATGGTTATTTTATTTCCTATTTCTCTGACTATTAGTGAGTATGAGCATCTTTTCTTTTATTGGTCATTCATGTTTCTTCTGATAATTGCCTGTTTACATCTTTTCCCCATTTTTCCATAGGATTGTTTATTATGTTGATTTGTGGGAGTACTTTAAATATGCTGCATGCCAATGACTTGAATGTTTTGTATACTGTAAATGTTTTCTCTTGGCAGGTGGACTTGTCTTTTTCCCTTTTTGTAATGTCTGTTGTGCACAAGTTTGTAATTTTAAGGAAGTCAAATGTATCAAGCATCTCCCTTTGTTGTCTGCTTGTTTAGCATCTTATGTAAGAAATTCTTTCCTACCTCAAGATAATAAACATTTGACCCTTTCAGATATTTTTCCCCATGTAGATCAGTCTATTTCCCCCAGATCTATTTATTGAATAGTGAATCCTTCCACTGTTGATTTTTATATAACTTCAGTCATTTATTAAATATACACGAGTCTATTTCTGTAGTTTCTATTTTTTTTCAGTTGGCTTAGTTTTGTGTCCCTGATCAAAGCAATATTGTCTTTGCAACAATATTTTTTTCATTAAAGTCTTTGTATTTGTCTGTTCTTGCATTGCTATAAAGAGATACCTAAGACTGGGTAATTTATAAGGAAAAGAGGTTTAATTGGCTCATAGTTCTGCAGGCTGTACAGAAAGCATGATGCTGGCATCTGCTCGGCTTCTGGGGAGGCCTCAAGAAACTTTCAATCATGGTAGAAGGTGAACGGGAAAGATGGGGGAGTTGCCACACTTTTAAACACCAAACGAGAACTCACTATTGTGATGACAACACCAACGGGATTGTGTTAAGTCATGAAAAACTGCTCTCATGATCCAGTCACCTCCTACTGTGTCCCACTCCAACATTGAGGATTAAAATGGAGCATGACATTTGGGTAACGACACAGATCTAAACCATATCAGTCTTGATTTTTTGAACTGGAACCCCTCCTCTTCTTCAAAAATTGTTTTCTTTATTCTCAGCACTTCAAATCTTTCAATGAATTTTAAAGTCTCCTCTCCCCTTCCAAGTTGTTGTATTTTGACTGAAATTGTATTTAATTTATATTTAATGTATAGACCAATCAACATCTTTATGATACCGTTTCAATCTATGAACACGCCATATTTATCCATTATTTTGGTGTTATATTTGTTCAGTTCATTGTTAGGTACTTCATAGTTTTTGTTTCTATGGTGAATTAGATATTTTCTTTTTTCTAATATTACTGCAAATTTTTTTTTTTTTTTTAACTAGAATATAAGCTTAGAGAAGACAGGCATTTTAGTCTGTTTGTTCACTGCTATATCCCTTGTACCTAGAATAGGATCTGATGCATAGTGGGCTCTCAAAATGTGTTGAATAAACTAATATTACATTTTCTGATGCATTATTTCTGCTTTACAGTAAAATCATTATTTCTGCTTTTCTAATGATTGTTGTACCAAACTTAACTTGCATTACAGCTATATCACTTTATCTGCTAATTCTCTTGAATTTTATGTGCATGTAGGAAGTGAAAACATCTGAAGAAAAACAGCCTTAACTCTGTTTTTATAATTCTTGAAATTCATTTCTATTTTTTATATTATTGCATTGGCTAGGAACTCCATGCATGGGTGCTAATATGTATTCCCACTCTAAGGGGAATTCTTCCAAAAGCCTATTAGGTATACTATGAACACTAAGTTTTTGATTAATTCTGTTTTTTATGTTGAAAAATTGCTTTCTATCATTATTTTTAAAAATTTCTATCAAACAACTATTTACTTACCTATTATATAAAAAAATCAGTTGAAATGATCATGTCTTTTTTATTTCAGTTAGTATTCCAAATTATGTAATTGAATTTCTTATTTTGAACATTGCATTCTGGGGATAAATTGGTAGATAAATTACCAATGATATAAATATGAAATTAGATGATTTATAGCTATTTGTGCCTATATCAATGGGCTAAATGAATGTGAACCCCTAACGTTATTTCGCTTTTTATGGTCTTGTCTATAGTTTTCTTCTTTCCCTATTTCGTGTTGTCTGTTGCCTTCTGCTTCTTGGGATTAGTTGTTCAAATAAATCAACTGCATCCAAGTCCTTGACTCAGACTTTGCTTTTGGAGTAACTTATACTAACAAATGTTCTGTGTGTGTGTGGTTTTATTATTTAGAAAAGTTTATTTAATTTTTTATATTATTAAAATTTATTTAAAAGTTACTCATAGCTATAATATATAGCTGTATATACTTATAATGAAACTTAAAATGTTCATATGTAACATAAATTCACTTTCAGAATGAGACAATAATGTATTTTAAACAATTCTTAAATGCTATGAAAGTTTTTGTTTAAACGAAAAATTTAATTTCTAACTTTAAAGCTCTAACCTTATTGAAATGAAATGCCTAAATAAAATGAGCATAGCTAGGGATAATCTATTATAGCACATTAACTCTGTCCTCTTGTGTATCATAAACATTTCAATTGATTTTATAGCAAACCTAGTATAAAATTCCTTTTCCTTGTTATTTTTACCCTACTTTCTGGCCACTCATAGGAACAAAATTTTAAAATTAGCCATTTTCATCTTTTTTGTTTCTTCTAATCTATTTTTTCTTTTGCTTTATGGTACCTCCATTATCTGCTTTTACATACTTTACTTTGATCCTACTGCTTCCAGCCGAACTTAGCCACTGGAAGTCCAGTCCCTACTTTTTGATCTGCCAGACCTTTACTGGACATGGCACATTTCTCCAGGCCACAGGTTCTGTCATGAAGTCTTCTCTGACAGATACACTTTGCTCTGGGTCCCAGGAACTAAATCTATATCTTTATATTTCAGGCCTAGAATTAGGAAAGGCTTTCTACTCTTATTACTCTTACTTAGGATGCTTTTCCATCTTTTATTAATTTAAACCCTTTCCATCATTTTAAATTGTCTCTTCATTAAACTTTCTTCATTGAACTCTTCTTAATGTGCTATCTGTTTCTTGAATGATCTGGACTAATAAAAGGATAGTAAGTATTAAATTCACAGTGTGTTTATCATGGGGCAAATGTGAAATATGTGATTGGTTCTGGATCCACAGGGATTTGATTGTGTCTGTAATGTTGTGATGTTCGGAAAAAAAAAGATTCATGGCAAACATAGCATTACATTAAGATTACTCTTGTTTGTATTTTACTGTATTTTTAAAATATTTCATCATTTTTTTTTTTAAAAATGGAATTCTCCAGAGTAGAAGACAAAAATGACAAATATGGTCTTAAGAGTAGAAGCAGTTGTACACACTGCATCTGAGCAGTGTTCCATCCAGCCTAGAAATGACATCCCAACTATAGTAGGATTCTGTTTGGAAATGACAGAAGTTCTCTGAACTGATCTCAACTTAATGGACTAATCAGATTAATCAGGATTCTACATTCCTTCCGAGAACTTGATGTCCATGGCATGATAAATGCCCATAACTATTAGGCTTTACTACAGTGTGCCTGCTTAACTTCTCCCTTTGGCTGAGTTGTGTGTTTACCAAGAGAGTCTATAATATCTGTTCCTGAACCTCTTTATGCTTGCTACTATAATTATATGCTGTGTAAAACAACTGAATAGGTGTAAAAATATGTGTTTCCATGAAAATTAGGTAAAAACTGTAACAATATACCATTTCACACCCACCAGATTGACACAAACGAAAATGTTTGGCAACATTAAGTCTTGACAATAATATGGAGCCAGAGAACCACCCCTGCATTGCAGGTGGGGTATGAACTGGTAAAAGCACTGGAAAAACAATTTGACACTGTCTGGTAAAGTTGGCGATGTTCACACATACCTTCATAGCCAGCAATTCTAGTTGTAGGCTTCAAACTTCCTGGTAATGTTATTTTTTTGTGCTTGATGGCTTATATTAGGCATTTAAAAATCATTCATCTTTAAATTGAATATATCTCTCATATAATTGGATGTGTAAAACATTACTGATTAAGGAAAATAAAAAATATACATTAAAGCATTGGAAAAATGATTAATGCAAGTCAGTAAAAACTATCATTAAGGTAGGTGTGTATGAAAAACATCAATGACTAAAAAGAACACTGTAAAAGTCTAGGAGTCATTTCTCAGACTATTTTGTAATTTATTGTGTTTTAGCTCCCTTTTAAAGAAAGACTAAGTAGAATTTGAATCTCAAGACTTGTACTCAAAGGTCCAAACCCTGTATTGAATGACCACTTAAGTAAAAATATAAACTTTCAGTGAAAAGTTGAAACTTAAAGTATTTCTGCATCAGTTAGGATGCTTTCATAGTCAAGGAATAGAATTTCCTAATAAAAATTGCTCAAGCAATAAATGTATTTAATTACTTCACATAAGAATTTCATGCTTAGACCATTTCAGGTTTGATGAATTAACATGTAAAGGATGATCGTGTCTCCTGGACTGCTTCTCTGAGATTTTCTGTGTAGCAATGTGGCTCTCATGGAACCAAATTTATATCTTAGGTGGCATCATCCCAGGCAGATGGAAGGTGGCACAGCTTCTCTTCACATCTTACTCTCCAATCATCATGGAGAAGGGCCTTATATAACTCCTTAGCAGATTTCCTCTTGTCTCAGGGTACAGTATTGCATCACTTGCCCATCCTTAAATGATGGTAATATTCAACTGGTTTGCTAAAATGATGCAGACGGATCCAGGTTTATATCTTGAGGCTTCAGGTAAAGCATTGCCACCCAAACAAAATTGTCATGGGTCAGCTGAGGAAGAAGTGACACGTGGCTTTTAGGTCAGGATCAACATTGTGTGCCACAGGATTTAACTTTTTTTTTTTTTTTTAATGATTCCTGTTTTTTATTTTAACCAACTTTCTGATTAAACTGTTATCCTAATTGTGTCAGATATGAGAGCTGTATCTATACTTGATGATATCATATAACAATTAGGATTTTTATTTCAAATTTTGCTAAAATTTCTTAATCCAACTTGTTAGAATTTTAAAATATATTTACCTCTGTCAATCTTGAGCTATTTGTTTTTGTTAGAATTGTCTCTTAAAATAATGGGTGTTAAATGTTTGTTACTGCTTTACTTTTGAGAGTTACTTGATGTTATCCTATTTAAATATGAATTTAGGATTAAGTTTAGATAATAGTTATACTGTACTATTGTCTCTTGTGAAAGTTAAGTTGAAGATTTTAAAGGAGTACATAACGGGGATTTACCGTTGGGGTAGACTTTTTTTTTTTTTTTTTGCGACAGAGTCTCCCTCTGACATCCAGGCTGGAGTGCAATAGCACAGTCTTGACTCACTGCACCTCCGCCTCCCGGATTCAAACAATTCTCCTGCCTCAGCCTCCCGAGTGGCTAGGATTACAGGCATGCGCCACTATGCCCATCTAATTTTTGTATTTTTAGTGGAAACGGAATTTCACCGTGTTCGCCAGGATGGTCTCAAACTCCTGACCTCAAGTGATCCGCCCACCTCGGTCTCCCAAAGTGCTAGGATTACAGGAGTGAGCCACCGCTCCCAGCTGAAAATGATATTTAAGATCAAAAATGTATTACTTTGAATGCCACCGCAATTATTATCCTACATTGAGATATTTTTCTTACTTCCATAATTTATGAGGTCAAATACTACTACAAGGGTGTAATGAAAAGCAGTGTTCCCCTACCTCACTGTCCCCACTCTGGTCTTCTGATCCTAAGTCCCCTGTTTCACAACTCTGGGGACACCACTCCAATCTGAATGATGCCCCTGGAGTTGTGGAACACAGGTCCTGCTTGGTCCTTAGGGATCTTTTGCAGTTTCTTCTGGCCTTCACCTCCTACATTTAAAGCATGTGAGTGTACCTCTGTTTCTTGATTTTTCAGTCTTACATATTATCCGGTCCTCTTATGGAGGATGAAGAATTAATTGTCATATAAAATTCCTCCTGATTTAATTATATCACACATTTAAGTTTATTTAGTATTCAGGGATCATATAGTTATGATTAACACATTTTTATTTATTTAATATTCAGTGATTATATTACTTTCATTAGTAACTATTGTTCAGAGTTGAGTCACATAGAAACTGATTACATTCTTTTTCTTATGCAAATTTTAATTTATCCTGGATGCAACAGTAGCCTCATTATTTTGGGGGAGGAAATTTTCTAGGTGTCTATCTCTAATGTTATTCCAAAATCTTTGGAAAAAAACTGTGAAATTTCCTCTCAATAGATCGAGACACTTGGAAATTTGTTAGCATGCTCTTTCTTTTGCTCCCAGCCAATGTCCATTTCCTGCTTTTTAGGTTGTTGGTTTTCCCCCGGCTTACTGCATAGTTGTCTTCCAGGAAATTCCTTTCAGCATGTTCCTGGGAATTCCCTTTTCCTCCTCTGGATTTTAAATTTTCTGTTTTCAGAATCCTCCATTTTCCTTTTTCATGGTGAACTTCCTTGTTTCAATGAAAGTTCTGTAAAGGAAACAGTGTACTACTCTGGAGGAACTGGGGAAGAGTTCATAGAGGAAATGAAAATTAAGTTGGGATTGGAGAATGTATAGGAATTTTCTAGAAAAGAGTAATCCATTCCGGAAAAATAGCGTGTATAACCACTCATGAGCATTAAACTAATAAGTGAGAAATCCATAGGTTATTAGGTTTGGAGGTTTGGGGAAGTCGAAGTTGATGCTGTAAAGTGTAGTCAAATTTTGAAGAGCAATACATGACATGTTAAAGATTTTTACACTTGGGTGTGTGCAGTGGCTCTTGGGCCTGAGTGAGGCAGGAGGCTGAGGTGGGAGGATCTCTTGAGTGCAGGAGTTGGAGACCAGTCGAGGCAACATAATGAGACCTCTTCTCTACAAAAAAGAAACAAAATTAGCTTGGCATGATTGCATGTGCCTGTAGCCCCAGCTACCCGGGAGGCTGAGGTTGAGCCTGGGAGGTTGAGGCTGCAGTGAGATGAGATTGTGCCACTGTGCTCCAGTCTGGGCAACAGAGCGAGACCTTGTCTCAAAGCAAAAAAAAAAAAAAAAAAAAAAAAAGATTTTGAAACTTTCTTTTAAAGACCATAGTGAGCTGAAAGAAGCCTTTAATAAGAGAAGAGATATTATTATATAATAAGTACTTTTTAATAAATGTAATTCTGGGAGCACTTTAGAGAGTGGACTAAATTGAAAGCAAGTGGGGACAGCAGTTAGGAGACTGTTGCATTAGTCTTGTTGCAAGATGATAAAGCAATTTTAGTAACAAGGAGGCAAGAAGCTCAGTCAGATTTGAGAGAAATTTTAGAGAGAGCACTGAAAGATCATGCTGATTCATAGAGGGTTGAGAAGAAAGGAGTCTCTGAGAAAGACTGAAATTTATAGTTTAGGAGAATGATGTTGGATATGCTATTAATTGTGATAGAGATTATCTGAGAGAAAATAGATTCAAGTTGGGGAAGGAAGATAACAAGTTTAGCTATGGATATGGTAAGATTTGGAGCCTATGACAGGACCCTGAGATGGAAATACCTGGTACCCAAATAAAATAGGAAAACAGTATTATCAATACTGTACTGTGGCTATATAGCATTATGAGATTATTCCAGTCAGGGAAAGTTATCAGCATTACTTGGAAACTAGTTTCAAAATATCCCTTCTTTTTCTTCTTCTGGAGAATTTGATGTATTTTCTATAGATTACATTTAAGTATAAAGAATTCTAATTTTTGTGATTTAATTTTAACTCTTCTTAGTAACAGAGAATAATTTTCTATGTGTGTTTATAATGACATTCAAATTATTATATGATCTTTGTATATTTATCTTTCTCTTGCAAAGGTAAAATGTGGACACGGCGGCAGTGATTCCAAAAAAGAGATATGCTTTTCAAATTCAAAATTGCTATTTTTGGGACCAAAATTATCACCCTCTGATTTGAACTATAGATTATCTATGTGG
Source organism: Macaca fascicularis (assembly GCF_037993035.2). NCBI lineage: Eukaryota > Metazoa > Chordata > Mammalia > Primates > Cercopithecidae > Macaca > Macaca fascicularis. The sequence continues at coordinate 103,772,883 of NC_088380.1, forward strand.
AATGGATTTGACCTAAAGCAATTAGATACTTTTGAAAAAACAAATAAACTTGATTCTTTTCATTTATCTACACCTAAATAAAATCACCATTTACCTTTTAAATTGAATTCAATTACTTGATAATGTATTCTTGTAGTTATATTATGTATACTTACATTGTCATATTCTGAGATTGCTAAACCTTGATGCCACCTTGATAGAAGCAAATGTTAACCTATCACATATGTAGAAAATGGCAACCTATATTTCAAGTTAATTTTCCAAATGGATAAATGACAGAGTTTGAAGTAAAACATTAAATTTTAACATCTACCTTTTTTCCTGGAAAACATCTTTCTAAGCAAATAGCATTCTCCCCAGATACCTAAAATCTGTCTGTATTTTCCATGGATAACATAGAGATAGTGAATGAAAGCAATCTTTTTCATTAGTCTTTTTATTTTATTTTATTTTTCAGAGTGATGTCTTGTTTGAGAAGCAATTTTCAAGACTAATTATTAAACCATATCACATTTCCTGTAAGAATTTAATGTATATGTATACATCATCAGATAAGGACAAGTTTCCACAATACAAAAAATGTGATATTAAATGACTTGATTTGGTGAGAGAGGGAAGTGAGCCAAGGTGTTCTCATATAGAATTTTGTAAAGCTGTTTTGATGCTTCTGCTTATATCACAAAACATATCAGAGTTAAATACTATTGGACTCTCTAAGATTATTCAGTATTTTGAAGAGTGTATGTTAAGACCCGTTGCTTGACTGATTTTATAACTCTCATGTTTAAGCAGAGTTATTCCATTAAAAAAATAATACGTTTATTGATCATTTGCAAAATGCCATTACATTATTTCTCTGGTTCATTCATTAATTTAACAAATATTTACTGAGCACTTACTCTGTACGAGGCAGTGCTGTAGGTAAATAATTGTTTTGTTAGGATAACATGAAAGTACCTGTTGTGTTGATAACTTAGGATAATCAAGTTACTGATTTGGGGATGTCTGTAAAACTTTACTATTCTGAGGTTAAAGCAATGACAATTTTTGAATGCATAATAATTATTTTGATTTTTAGTTTCTGGGTTGAATAATATGGGAGCCTATCTGGAGCATATCAAACCAAATGTGTGTGTGTGTGTGTGTGTGTGTGTGTGTGTGTGTGTGTATATTGCATATATATGCACTTAATATCTGGTTTCTGGCTTTGGTGAAAGCCTATAATTATTAAATAGTAAAAATTGATTAGTTCTAGCTTAGTCTTACCTGAAGATATGTACATATTTTGTTCTATTATTCCTACCTGTCCCCACCTTCTCCTTCCTTGTTAACAGGAGAACACAATAAAAATAACGTTTCAATAAGTAGCAAACTATTATTTATTCTTTCAACATGCTTGTGGTGTCTTTATCAAGAGTATTTGCTTTACAAATATTCCTTTGCTAGAAATTCATTATAATAACATTAATCATAATAACAACAGTGCTCATTTATTAAATACTTAATATACACTCACATTATGTAGAAACTTTGCATATATTATTTAAAGGAAATAAGCAAATCAACTAAAGCCTAAGGTGGCTTCCTTCTTTTCAGGTATGCTCATCTATGGATCCTTATTTTCTCTTAGCAATCCAATTACTGGTTATTGTTTCAGATTACATTTCAGGGCCTCCTTAGATTTTTTTTCCTTTTGCTCTATGTTAAGTGGGAAATTAAAAAGCAAACTAATAGATACATAAAATAAAATAAAATCCCTTCATATTGTCCTTTATTATCTCTTAGATGACAATTGCATGCAAATTAAGAGAGAATCTTCATGCATGCAAATTAAGTTAGTGTTTTCCACTTTGACAATGTAGGCCAGACCGTGATGATCCCGGTCCTCACCTGGCAGCACAGTGACGGCACTGCTGTGCCTCTCCCGCTTCTCACTTTGCCTTTTAAGAGATCTGGCTGGTTTTAGGAGCACTGTTACTAAATTCAACATTGCATCTAGACTCAAGAGTTCTTTGTTCACATCTGGTTTGAGAAAGATGTTTGAATAGCTTCTGTCTGTCCTGTTTGCGTGGAACGAGAAACAGGACTAATTGTTTTATGGAAACCTCAATGTGCAGTTTGAATGAATTTTATGATAAATGAGTGTGACAAGACTAGTATGGATATTGCCTTCTAGTTTTGGGACCTAATAAAAATTTTAATCCTTCTCAGAAAATATGGAATTGTCATGTCAATAAATCTTGTCTGATACCTAAACAAGAAGTCAATATTTATTAAATAGACATGAGAGTAGGACTTGGTCTTCTATAAGTTTACTATACAAACTAATATGCTGATAGTGCTCAGCCAGCGTAAATGTTATTATTAAATATTCTTAAATAGACATAATAGATTATCCAAGAACAGTATTAACAATTAAATATGAATTGAATCCATTTTGGATTATCATTTAATTCTATATCCTTTAAGAAGATTTGTCTTCTTTCTTCAATTTATTTCTTTCACTTATTTATTTATTTTTACATCAGGGAACTTTCAGTACCAAGGTTGTATAAAAAGTCAACATTTTCCAATAATTTCTCTTAACTCAAACGAATTGTAGTCATCTCTGGATGATATAAACAAAAGATAGTTTCATTCATAGTTATTTTTCTGTGTGTGTGTGTGCGTGTGTGTGTGTCAGAGAGAGAGAGAGAGAGAGAGAGAGAGAGAGAGAGAGAGAGAGCGCAAGCGAGAGAAGATATTTAAATTGAAGGATATTAAAATGAGTTTCAATTAGGTATCCAGATATAGTAGATGTGAAATTAGACAGTGAGATGAAACCATATATAATATTAAAATGTCTCATGATTCTTGAACTACTTCAATGAAAATCACCTGTGAGTGTGTAGAGAAGAAAGAATTGGTAAAGATTTTTTTTTTTTTTTAATTATACTTGAAGTTCTGGGATACATGTGCAGAACGTGCATTTTTGTTACATAGATATACACATGGCATGGTGGTTTGCTGCACCCATCAACCCGTCATCTACATTAGGTATTTGCCTAATCTTATCCCTCCCCTAGCCCCTCACCCTCTGACAGGCCCCAGTGTGTGATGTTCCCCTCCCTGTGTCCATGTGTTCTCATTATTCACCTCCCACCTATGTGTGAGAACATGCGGTGTTTGGTTTTCTCTTCTTGTGATACTTTGCTCAGAACGATGGTTTCCAGTTTCATCCCCATCCCTGCAAACGACATGAACTCATCCATTTTTATGGCTGCATAGTATTCCATGGTATATATGTGCCACATTTTCTTTATCCATCCTATCATTGATGGGCATTTGGGTTGGTTCCGAGACTTTGCTATTGTGAACAGTGCTGCAGTAAACATATGTGTGCGTGTGTCTTTATAGTAGTATGATTTATAATCCTTTGGATATATACCCAGTAATGGGATCTCTGGGTCAAATGGTATTTCTAGTTCTAGATCCCTTGAGGAGTCACCACACTGTCTTCCACAATGGTTGAACTAACTTACACTCCCACCAATAGTGTAAAAGCATTCCTATTTCTCCACATCCTCTCCAGCATCTGTTGTTTCCTGACTTTTTAATGATTGGCATTCTAACTACCATGAGATGGTATCTCATTTTGGTTTTGATTTTCATCTCTGTAATGACCAGTGGTGATGAGCATTTTTTCATAAGCTTGTTGGCCACATAAATGTGTTCTTTTGAGAAGTATCTGTTCATATCCTTTGCCCACTTTTTGATGGGCTTTTTCTTGTAAATTTGTTCAAGTCCTTTGTAGATTCTGAATATTAGCCCTTTGTCAGATGGGTAGATTGCAAAAATTTTCTCCCATTCTTTGGTTGCCTGTTCACTCTGATGATAGTTTCTTTTGCTGTGCAGAAGCCCTTTAGTTTAATTAGATTCCATTTGTCTATTTTGGCTTTTGTTGCCATTGCTTTTGGTGTTTTAGTTATGAAGTCTTTGTCCATTCCTGTGTCCTGAATGATACTGCCTAGGTTTTTTTCTAGGGTTTTTATGGGTTTAGGTTTTACATTGAAGTCTTTAATCCATCTTGAGTTAATTTTTGTATAAAGTTTAAGGAAGGGATCCAGTTTCAGTTTTCTGCACATGGCTAGCCAGTTTTCCCAGCATCATTTATTAAATAGGGGATCCTTTCCCCATTGCTTGTTTTTGTCAGGTTTGTCAAAGATCAGATGGTTGTAGATGTGTGGTGTTACGTCTGAGGCCTCTGTTCTCTTCCCTTGGTCTATGTATCTGTTTTGGTACCAGTACCATGCTATTTTGGTTACTGTAGCCTTGTAGTATACTCTGAAGTCAGGTAGCATGTGGCCTCCAGTTTTGTTCTTTTTGTTTAGGATTGTCTTGGCAATGCGGGCTCTTTTTTGGTTCCATATGAACTTTACAGTAGTTTTTTTCTAATTCTGTGAAGAAAGTCATTGGTAGCTTGATGGGGATAGCATTGAATCTATAAATTACCATGAGCAGTATGGCCATTTTCATGATATTGATTCTTCCTATCCATGAGCGTGGAATGTTCTTCCATTTGTTTGTGTCCTCTCTTATTTCCTTGAGCAGTGGTTTGTAGTTCTCCTTGAAGAGGTCCTTCACATCCCTTGTAAGGTGGATTCCTAGGTATCTTATTCTCTTAGTAGCAATTGTGAATGGGAGTTCACTCACGATTTGACTCTCTGTTTGTCTATTATTGGTGTGTAGGAATGCTTGTGATTTTTGCACATTGATTTTGTATCTTGAGACTTTGCTGAAGTTGCTTACCAGCTTAAGGAGATTTTGGGCTGAGATGATGGGGTTTTCTAAATATATAGTCATGCCATCTGCAAAAGGAGATAACTTGACTTCCTCTTTTCCTAATGAATACCCTTTATTTCTTTCTCTTGCCTGATTGCCCCGGCCAGAACTTCCAATACTATGTTGAATAGGAGTGGTGAGAGAGGGCATCCTTGTCTTGTGGCAGTTTTCACAGGGAATGCTTCCAGTTTTTGCCTATTCAAATTGGCTGTGGGTTTGTCCTTAATAGCTCTTATTAATTTGACATATATTTCATCAATACCTAGTTTATTAAGAATTTTTAGCATGAAGGGCTGTTGAATTTTGTCAAAGGTCTTTTATACATCTATTGAGATGATGTGGTTTTTGTCATGGGTTCTATTTGTGTGATGGATTACATTTATTGATTTGTGTAATGTGTACCAGCCTTCTATCTCAGGGATTAAGCCAACTTGAATGTGGTGGATTAGCTTTTCGATGTGCTGCTGGATTCAGTTTGCCAGGATTTCATTTAGGATTTTCACTTTGATGTTCATCAGGGATATTGGCCTGAAATTTTCTTTTTTTTTGTTGTGTCTGTGTGGTTTTCGTATCAGGATGATGCTGGCCTTATAAGATGTGTTAGGGAGCATTCCCTCTTTTTCTATTGTTTGGAATGGTTCAGACAGAATGGTACCAGCTCCTCTTTGTACTTCTGGTAGAATTCTACTGTGAATCCATCTGGTCCTAGACTTTTCTCGGTTGGTAAGCTATTAATTACTGCCTCAATTTCAGAACTTTTTTTTGGTCTATTCGGGGATTCGACTTCTTCCCGGTTTTGACTTCTAGATTTTCTAGTTTATTTGGGTAGAGGTGTTTATAATATTCTCTGATGGTAGTTTATATTTCTGTGGGACCTATGGTGATATCCACTGTATCATTTGTTATTGCGTCTGTTTGATTCTTCTCTCTCATTAGTCTGGCTAGCAGTCTATCTATTTTGTTGATGTTTTCAAAATACCAGCTCCTGGATTCACTGATTTTTTTGAAGGGTTTTTCTTGTCTCTATATCCTTCAGTTCTGCTCTGATTTTAGTTATTTCTTGTCTTCTGCTAGTTTTTGAATACGTTTGCTCTTGCTTCTCTAGTTCTTTTAATTGTGATGCTACAGTGTCGATTTTAAATCTTTCCTGCTTTCTTTTGTGGGCATTTAATGCCATAAATTTCCTCTAAACACTGATTTAAATGTGTCCCAGAGATTCTGGTACATTTTGTCTTTGTTCTCATTGGTTTCAAAGAACTTATTTATTTCTGCCTTAATTTCATTATTTACACAGTAGTCATTCAGGAGCAGGTTGTTCAGTTTCCATGTAGTTGTGCGGTTTTTAGTGAGTTTCTTAATTCTTGGTTCTAATTCGATTACACTGTGGTCTGAGTGACAGTTTGTTATGATTTTCATTCTTTTGCATTTGTTGAGGAGTGTTTTACTTCCAATTATGTGATCAATTTTAGAATAAGTGCTATGTGGTGCTGAGAAGAATGTATACTCTGTTGATTTGGAGTGTAGAGTTCTGTAGATGTCTATTAGGTCCACTTGGTCTAGAGCTGAGTTTTAAGTCCTGAATATCCTTGTTAATTTTCTGTCTCATTGATCTCTCTAATATTGACAGTGAGGTGTCAAAGTCTCCCACTATTATTGTGTGAGAGTCAAGGTCTCTTTGTAGGTCTCTAAGAACTTGCTTTCTTTTATTGGGTGCATATATATTTAGGATAGTTAGCTCTTCTTGTTGCATTTATCCCTTTACCATTATGTAATGCCCTTCTTTGTCTCTTTTGATCTTTGTTGGTTGAAAGTCTGTTTTATCAGAGACTAGGATTTCAATCTCTGCTTTTTTTGCTTTCCATTTGATTGGCAAATATTCCTCCATCCCAGGCGGAGCTTTCAGTGAGCTGAGATCGCACCACTGTACTCCAGCCTGGGAAACACAGCGAGATTCCATCTCAAAAAAAAATTCCTCCATCCTTTTATTTTGAGCCTATGTGTGTCTTTGCACATAAGATGCGTCTCCTGAATATAGCACACTGATGGGTCTTGACTCTTTATCCAATTTGCCAGTCTCTTGTCTTTTAATTGGAACATTTAGCCTATTTACATTTAAGGTTTATATTGTTATATGTGAATTTGATCCTGTCATTATGATGCTAGCTGGTTATTTTGCCCATTAATTGATGCAGTTTCTTCATAGTGTTGATGGTCTTTACACTTTGGTATGCTTTTGCTGTAGCTGGTACTGTCTTTTCCTTTCCATATTAATGCTCTCTTCAGGAGCTCTTGTAACACAGGCCTGGTAGTGACAAAAGCGCTCAGCATTTGCTTGTGTGTAAAGGGTTTTATTTTTCCTTCACTTACGAAGCTTAGTTTGGCTGGATATGAAATTCTGGGTTGAAAATTCTTCTCTTTAAGAATGTTGAATGTTGGCCCCCACTCTCTTCTGTTTTGTAGGGTTTCTGAAGAGAGATCTGCTGTTAGTCTGATGGGCTTCCCTTTGTGGGTAACTCGACCTTTCTCTCTGGCTGCTCTTAACATTTTTTCCTTCATTTCAACCTTGGTGAATGTAACAACTATGTGTCTTGGGGTTGCACTTCTCAAGCATTATCTTTATGGTGTTCTTTGTATTTTTTGAAATTGAATGTTGGCCTCTCTTGCTAGGTTGGGGAAGTTCTCCTGGATGATATCCTGAAGAGTGTTTTCCAACTTGGTTCCATTCTCCCCGTCACTTTCATGTACACCAGTCAAACGTAGGTGTGGTCTTTTCACATAGTCCCATATTTCTTGGAGGATTTATTCATTCATTTTCATTCTTTTTTCTCTAATCTTGCCTTCATGCTTTATTTCATTAAGTTGATCTTCAGTCTCTGATAACCTTTCTTTGGCTTGGTTGATTCAGGTATTGATATTTGTGTATACTTCACGAAGTTCTTGTACTGTTTTCCAGCTTCATTGGGTCATTTATATTCTTCTCTAAACTGGTTATTCTAGTTAGCAATTCCTCTAACCTTTTTTTTCAAGGTTCTTAGCTTCCTTGCATTGGGTTAGAACATACTCCTTCAGCTTGGAGGAGTTTATTACCCACCTTCTGACGCCTATTTCTGTCAATTTGTCAAACTCATTCTCCATCCCGTTTTGCTCCCTGCTGGTGAGGAGTTGTAATCCTTTGGAGGAGAAGAGGCATTCTGGTTTTTGGAATTTTCGGCCTTTTTGCGCTGTTTATTCCTCATCTTCATGGATTCATCTACCTTTGGTCTTTGATTTATCTACCTTTGGATGGGGTTTCTGAGTGGATGTCCTTTTTGTTGATGTTAATGCTATTCCTTCCTGTTTGTTAGTTTTCATTTTACAGTCAGGCCTCTCTGCTTCAGGTCTGCTGGAGTTTGCTGGAAGTTCACTCCAGACCCTGTTTGACTGGGTATCACCAGCGTTGGCTGCAGAACAGCAAAGATTGCTGTATATTCCTTCCTCTGGAAGTTTTGTCCCAGAGGGGCACCCACCAGATACCAGCAGGAGCACTCCTGTATGTGGTGTCTGTCAACCCCTGCTGGGAGGTGTCTCCCAGTCAGAAGGCACGGGGGTCAGGGACCCACTTGAGGAGGCAATCTGTCCCTCAGCAGAGCTCAAACATCGTGCGGGGCTGCTCTCTTCAAAGCCAGCAGGCAGGGATGTTTAAGTCTGCTGAAGCTGCGCCACAGCCTCCCCTTTCCTCAGGTGCTCTGTCCCAGGGAGATGGGGGTTTTATCTATAAGCCCCTGACTGGGGCTGCTGACTTTTTTTAGAGATACCCTGCCCAAAGAAGAGGAATCTAAAGAGGCAGTCTGGCTCTAGCTGCTTTGTTGAGCTGCGGTGGGCTCTGCCCAGTTCTAACTTCCAGGTAGCTTTGTTTACACTGTGAGGGGAAAACCACCTACTCAAGCCTCAGTAATGGCAAACGCCTTTCCCCTCACCAAGCTCAAGCATCCTAGGTCAACTTCAGACTGCTGGGCTGGCAGTGAGAACTTCAAGCCAGTGGACCTTAGCTTGCTGGGCTCTGTGGGGGTGGGATCTGCTGAGTTAGACCACTTGGCTCCCTGGCATCAGCCCCCTTTCCAGGGGAGTGAATGTTTTTGTCTCACTGGTGTTCCAGGTGCCACTTGGGTATGAAAGAAAAACTTCAGCTAGCTCAGTATCTGCCCAAACGGCTGCCCAGTTTTGGGCTTGGAACCCAGTGCCCTGATGGCATAGGCACCCGAAGGAATCTCCTGGCCTGTGAGTTGTGAAGACTGTGGGAAAAGCATAGTATCTGGGCTAGAGTGCACTGTTCCTCAAGGCACAGTCTTTCACAGCTCCCCTTGGGTAGAGGGGGGAGTTTCTCAACCCCTTGTGTTTCCCAGGTGAGGTGATGCCCCACCCTTCTTCCTCTTACCCTCCATGGGCTGCACCCAGTGTCTAACCAGTCACAATGTGGTGAGCCGGGTACGTCAGTTGGAAATACAGAAATCACCCGCCTTCTGCATTGGTGTGGCTGGGAGCCGCAGACCGGACCTGTTCCTATTCAGCCATCTTGCCAGCCGCTCACCCCAGTTTTCATAAATTGTTCTTGTAGGCCCAATTATCATCCCTGTCCATCTTGTTAAGTGTCATGTCTTCTAGATCCCAGCTAACTGTGCCATCTGCTACTCCTTTCTACCCTTCTTTGAGTTCTTCCAACAGTTGGAAATTGCGAGGGACTTTTACTCCTGAGCGCGTGATGGCTGCCGTCTCAGGTGGCTGTTGCTTGAAGGCTGGCCCCTTCTTTCTGTTTTAAATTTTTAAGAAAATATTTTTAGAAGGTAAAACAGTAATAGGAACAAAAAGGCTGCATTTTGATTTTACCTGTTGTGTTTGTTTGATATGTAGGTTTGATTACATACATTTACATTTTCATAGATAATTAATCTCATTTTAAAGTTAAAGTTGAAATATAATCAAATAAGTTTCTAGCTCTTGACTACGAAATTTTAAAAAAGGAGACATGAGAGTTGCATTTTCATTAGAATCACCAGGCTTTCTCTTATCAAAGTTCTGGTTGGACACAATTTCTTTTACAGCCCATGAACCATTTTTAGTCCACATAATTAATTCATTAAACCACACGCCTTTATTGAGAGTCTATTTTATGAAAAACGCTATTAGTTACTTTTATCACAAATCAAATTATACATATATAATATATATTATATATAACATATAATAATATAATCATATATATTATATATAATAATATATATTTATTATTATATATTATATAATATATTTATAATTATATTATTAATATATAATTGTATTACATATGATATATAATTATATATATTTTATAGGCATATAAAATATATAAATTATATAAAACATATATATAATTTATATATACTATTATATAAAAATATATTTAATATATTTATAATATATTTTATATATATTATAATATATATTTATAATATAATTTATATATAATTATATACTATTATATATATTTATAATATAATTTATACATACTATTATATACTATTATATATTTATAATATAATTTATATATACTATTATATATAAATATATTAAATATATTAAATAAATATATTATATATAATAAATATATATTATATAATATATAATAGTATATAATTTATATATATTATTATATATAGTAATATTATATAGTATATATATTAAATATATAATATTATATAGTAATAATAATATATAAATTATATAAATAATATATAAATTATATTATATATTATATAAATTATATAAATATATTATAAATTATATAAATTATATTATAAATTATATAAATAATATATAAATTATATAAATAATAATATTATATAGTAAATATATTAAATATATTTATATATATACTATATAATATTACTATATATAATAATATATATAAATTATATACTATTATATATTATATAATATATATTTATTATATATAATATATTTATTTAATATATTTAATATATTTATATATAAAAATATATTATATTATATATATAATATAAATATATATTATATATATTTATTTAATATATTTATATATATAAATATATTTATATATTTAATATATTTATATATAATAGTATATATAAATTTATATATAATTTATATATAATAGTATATATAAATTATAAATTTATATATATAATTATAAATAAATATATAAAATATATTTAATATATGTAAAAATATATTTAATATAATTATATATTATATACATAAAATTATATATATTTATATATAATATATGAAAATTATATATTATACATAAATTTTTATATAAATTATATGATATATAAATATATAAACAAATATATAAAACATATATTATATATAAATATATAAATAAATATAAGTTAAAAAAATGGTTTGGTAATTTAGAAGAAGGAAAGACTAATACAGATTGAGCTTCAGAAAGGTGAGCATTGAGTTTGGCTGTGAAAGATGGATAGATTCTCTAAAGGCTTAAATATGCTTAGATGTATGACATTACAGGTTAAATCAACCAGCAAATTATATAAATGAAGCCACTTGCACGATTGGGAGATAAAAATAGGCATGCTTACATTTGGGAAATGATACATTTGGCCTGATTAGAGTTCAGAGATTTAATGACAGTATGGCTGGAAGTCAAGTGTGAATGAATTTGCAACAGATTTCCATGCCTTGGTCTGAAATTTAGATTTTTATTGTAAAGGCACTGAGGAACATAGAAGTTGGTTTGAACACAGTGTTGACATGTTCAATGCAGGGCATTCTAGAACTTTAATTAAAACTCAGTGGTCAAATTTATTAAAAAGGAAAGAAAAAAATAGAAATTCTAATAAAATGAAAAAAAAAAGGAAAGAAATATCATGAAGGGAGTTGAGTGGTTATTACAATATTTCCATTGAGAAGTATTAAATGTAGGTGCTTTAAGAGTTGATGGAAAAGATACGTGAAAGCAAAACAAGAATCACACTACCTTTGCATTTGGTGGGTGGGAGTAATTATTGGAATCGATATTACTTAGTGAGAACTAGCTCATTTTAAAACAGTGCTTTGCTTTTTGGGTGGAATAGTTTCTACTTAGCTTGATTGTTAAAATATATATAATGCTACAATATCATTACAAAAATTAATTCTAAGAGTAACAAATTGAAATTTTCTGTTATACCACATGAACATTTTATATTTTTTACAACATTTTATTTGAACTAACTTTGTGATCTAGAAGGCAGGAAAAATACTCATTAAATTATTTTATTTCATTTAGAAGCATGGATAAAATGAAATTGGTGATCTAGTCTATTTTCTTGAATGAAAATTAGTATTAAAGTAATTAGGAGAGGGGCAGAGCAAGATGGCCAAATAGAAGGCTTCACTGATTATCTCTTCTACAGGAACACCACATTTAACAACTATCTACATATAGAAAACAGTTTCATAAGAACCAAAAATCAGGTGAGCATACACAGTATCTGGTTGTAACTTCATATTACTGAAAGGGGCACTGAATAGGTTCGGAAAGACAGTGCTGAATTGCCAACAGCATCCCTCCCCCGTCCCTTGGCAGCAGCTGCATGGTGCTGAGAGAAAATCTATGCCTTTGGGAGAGGGAGAGAGGAGAGCAGTTTTGAGATATTACATTGAACTCAGTGCTGCCCTGTCACAGCAGAAAACAAAACTGGGCTGAACTCAGCTGATGCCTGCCTACAGAGGGAACATATAAAGTAGCCTTAGCAGAAGGTGAGTTACCCATCCCAGTGGTTGGAGCTTGAGTTCTAGCAAACCTTGCCATTGTGGACTAAAGTACTTGGGGCCCTAAATAAACTTGAAAGACCTTCTAGGCCACAAAGACTGCAACTCCTAGGTGAGTCAGAGTGGTGAGCTGGACTTAGAACCAGTGGACTTGGAAGGTACACGACCTACTGAGACAATAGCCTTGGTGGCTAAACGAGTACTTGCACCACTCTTCCGTCAACCCCAGGCTGCAACACTTATGGCTCCAAAAGAGTTTTCTTCCTTTTGCTTGAAGAGAGGAGAGGGAAGAGTAAAGAGGACTTTGTCTTACATTTTGGATACCAGCTCAGCCACTGCAGACAGCAATGTGAGATCTCCCTTCCAGGTCCTAGTTCCCGGACAATATTTCTAGGCAAACACTGGGCCAGAAAGGAACTTGCTGTCTTGAAGGGAAGGGCCTAGTCCTGGCGGGACCCAACACCTGCTGACTAAAGATCCCTTGGGCCTTGAATAACTAGCAGAAATAATTATGGGCCTTGGGGGAAAAGCTGAGACTTTCTGGCTTTAGATGAGACCCAGCACATTCCTAACTGTGGTGGTTGTGGTAAGAGACTCCATCTGCTTGAGAAAAGCACAGAGAAAAGTAAAAGGGTTTTGTCTTGCATCTCAGGTACCAGCTTGGCCACAGGGGTATAGAGCACTAAGTGGACTCTTGGGGTTCTCATTTCAAGGCATTTGGCTCTTGGATGGCATTTCTGGATGCGCTCTGAACCAGAAGGGAGCCCACTTCCCTGAAGTGTGATTTTTAGGCCTGGCATTCACCACAAGCTAAATTAAGAGACCTTGGGCCTTAAATGAACATTAACAGTAGTCTTCAGTACTCATCATGAGCCTGTGGTGGTGGTGGTTACAGGGTGAAACTCCTCTGCCTGTGGAAAGGGAAGGAAATAGTGGAAGGGGCTACATCTCATGGTTTGAGTTCCAGCTCAGCTGCAGTAGAATAGGATACCAGGTAGATGTCTAAGGTTTTTGACTCTAGTCCCTGGCCCCAAGATGGCATCTCTTGATCCACCCAGGGCCCAGGAGAACTCACTGCCCTGAAGAGAAGGACATAAGCCTGATTAACTTCACCAACTGTTGATTATAGAGCACTGGGGCCTTTAGCACACATAGGTGGTAGCCAGGTAGTAGTAACAGTGGGCTTGGGAAAGACCCTGTGCTGTGCTGGCTTCAGGTCTGACCCAGTGCAGTCCCAGTGATGGTGGCCACAGGAGTGCTTGTGTCACTCCATCCACAGCTCTGGTTGGCTCAGCACTGAGAGAGGGACTCCATTTGTTAGGGAGAAAGCAAGAGGAGAGGACAAGAGTCTCTGCCTGGTAATCCAGGGAATTCTTGCAATTATGTTAAGCATCTTCTTTGACCACAATGGAATGAAACTACTAATTAATAATAAGAGGAATTTTGGAAACATACAAACACATCAAAATTAAAAACAATATGCTCCTGAATGACTAGTGGGCCAATAAAGAAATTATGAAAACAATGGAAAAATTTCTTGAAACAAGTGATAATGGGAACAGAACACATCAAAACCTATGGGATACAGTAAAACAGTAGTAAGAGGAAAATTTATGGCTATAAGTGGCTACATTGGAAAAAGGAAAAAAGAGAAAAACTTCACATAAGCAACCTAATTGATGCATATTAAAGAATTACAAAAGCAAGAACAAAACAAGCCCCCAAATTAGTAGAATAAAAGAAATATTATAGATCAGAGAAGACATAAATGAAATTAAAATGAAGAAAACAAGACAAAAGATCAATGAAACAAAAAGTTTGTTTTTTGAAAAGTTAAACAAAACAGACAAACTTTTAGCCAGACCAAGAAAAAATAGTGGACCCAAATGAATAAAATTAGAGGTGGAAAAGGAGAAATTCAAAGGATCATTAGTAGATACTACTAGCAACTACATGCCAATAAATTGGAAAATTTAGAGGAAATGGATGAATACCTAGACACATACAACCTACCAAGATTGAACAATGAAGAAATCCAAAAACTGATCACACTAATGACAATTAATGTGATTTAAGCTATAGTAAAAAGCCATCTTGCAAGGAAAAGCCCAGGACCCAATTGCTTCACTGCTGAATTCTACCAAATGTTTAAAGAACTAATACCAATTCTACTTAAACTATTTCAAAAATTACAGGAGGAGGGAATACTTCCAGTCTCATTTTATGAGGCCAATATTACTCTGATACCAAAACTAGACAAAGACAAATCAAAAAGAAAACTACACTAATACAAGAACACACTAAAGACATTCAGCATGACTAAGTGCGATTTATCCAGGAATGCAAAGATGGTTTAGCATATACAAATCAATCAATTGGAATACATCTACAGAATAGAGGATAAAACCCATATGATCATTTTATTTGATGCTGAAAAAGCATTTGACAGCATTCAGCATAGCTTAATGATAGAAATCATCAAAACACTGGGTATAGAAGGAACATACCTCAAAGTGATAAAAGCCATATATGACAGACTCATAGTTAATATTGCACTGAATGGGGAAAAACTGAAAGCCTTTCCTCCAAGATCTAGAACACATCAAGGATACTCACTTTTACCACTGGTATTCAACACAGTACTGGAATTCCTAGCTAGAACAATTAGACGAGAGAAAAAAAATAAAGGGCATCCAAATTGGAATGGAAGAAGTCATATTATCCTTGTTTGAAGACAATAAGATTTTATATTGGGAAAAACCTAAGACTCCACCAAAAAACACTTAGAACTGATAAACATTTAGTAATGTTGCAGAATACAAATAAACATACAAACATCAATAGTTTTTGTGTATGACAACTACAATCTTAAAAAGAAATCAAGAAAATAATTTTAACAATAGCTACAAATAAAATTAGATACCTAGGAATTAACCAAAGAAATGAAAGATCTCTACAATGAAAACCATAAAACACTGATGGAAGAAGTTGTAAGGCATGAACAAATGGAAAAATATTCCAAGTCCATGGGTTGGAAGAATCAATATTGTTAAAATGCTCATATTACCCAAAGCAAACTACAGATTCAATGTAATCCCTATCAAAATATCAAGAACATTCTTCACAGAAATTTAAAAAATAATTCTAAAATTTACATGGAACCACAAAATACCCAGAATCGTCTAAGTTATCCTGAGCAAAAATAACAAAACTAGAAGAATCACATTACCTGAGTTCAAATTACCCTGCTGAGCAATGGTAACCAAAACAGCATGGTACTGGCAAAAAACAGACACATGGACCAATAGAACATAAGAGAGAACCCAGAAACAAATTGATACACTTACAGTGGACTCATTTTTGACACAGGTTCCAAGAACATAAGCTGGGGAAGAGATAGTCTCTTCAATAAATGGTGCTGGGAAAACCGAATATCCATATGCAGAAGAATGAAACTAGACCCCTACCTTTTGTCATATGCAAAAATCAAATCAAAATGGATTGCAGACTTAAATCAAAGAAATTCAAACTATGAAACTGCTACAAGAAAACGTTGGAGAAAATCTCCAGGTCATTGCTCTGGGCAAAAACTTCTTGAGTAATAATCCACAGGCACAGACAACCAAACCAAAAATGAACAAATGGGACCACATAAAGTTAAAAAGCATCTGCACAGCAAGGAAAACAATGAAGTGAAAAGACAACTCACACAATGGAAGAAAATATTTGCAAACTGCCCATCTGACAAAGGATTAATAACCAGAAGATATAAAGTGCTCAAACAACTCTATAGGAAAAAAATGTAATAATCTGTTTTAAAAATAGGCAAAAGATTTTAATAGACATTTCTCAAAAGAGGATGTATAAATGCCAGACATATGAAAAACTCCTTAATATCATTCTCATAAGAGAAATGTTAGTCAAAACTACAATGAGATACCAGTCAAATAGAAAATATAATATTTTGAAATAATAACAATGGATACAATTACATGTTTATGCAGTGGCAATTCTATTAAGCTATATTGATATTAATAGAGATTTTTAGGCTATTTTCAGATAAAATATATTTCTTTAGAAAAATCTCATTATAGATCTCAGATGACTCAGTCTTTTAGTTGGAGACAAACCTAGTAAGGATTTATTAATCTGGGAATGCTTGTTATTGATGCTTTGTTTCTGGGGTACAGATCATATATTTTGTGGGATGCATATTAATAGCAATTGATGGCCTAGAAAATACTAATTTAAAAGTTTGCATTTTTGAAACATATATATATATATTAAGATCTTTTAGGGCTTCTTATTTTTTTTATTTCAATAATTTTTTGGGATCAGGTGGTTTTTGGTTACATGGATTAGTTCTTTAGTGGTGATTGCTGAGGTTTTTGGTGCATGCAAAACCTGAGCAGTGTGTGAGTTAATTTTCTGCTAGTCTTATGGCCATGATGATGTGATTCTCATTTCCCCTCATCTTCAGGCATTCCAATTTGAAAGTCATTCAGAAAGAAGTTCAATGAATGTGGAATCAATGCGAACTAAGTTTTAATAAGTTATCCTGAGCAAAAATAACAAAACTGGAAGAATCACATTACCTGAGTTATCCTGAGCAAGATCTTGATTAATATTAGTGAATTGTTTTAGAAAAACAATGAGAAATATGAATTTGGGAGGATAAGGGGTCGAAGTTAAGGAGCTATAATCTCTGATGTGGAAATGTGCTTCCTAAAGTTTCCCATCTTTTGAAAGTGTATATTACTTTTGCCAGAAAAAATGTTGTAAAATGTGTCTGAAAACAAACACACACAAAAAAACAAAACTACAAAAATCAGCACAAGAGAAAGTGCTAAGTTGTTCATAAGATTTTAGATCACCTCCCTTCTAAGTTCTGTAAATTTAAATAGGACCCCCTTATTGTATGAAGAAATTCTAAGTGCATGAATTTAAAAAATACAAAAGAATAACTTGGTTGCTTTCATTTAGCATAAAACTGGCTTAATTTTTAAAATGATATAAGCACCTATATTTGTGTAAATTGTAGCAGAAAATACTTTTCTAGTATGTAAGATTTATATAATGATCATTATTTTTTCATAAAAGACTAATCTTAATCACATGACAATATTCGGAACTCATCTTAAATTGTCTCTATTGAAATTGAGCCTCTTCTGTCATGCTTGTTTTGTTGCAGGCTCTCGTCAGCCATTCCTTTCAGGTGGTTTGCCTGTTCTGCGCAGGTAAATTAGGCATATGTGTATCTGACAGCTAAATAATATAGCTGCACAGGGAATGTTTTATTATTCTCCTTGTGTTTGCAGCTTGAAAGTTACTTGCATATCTAAAGATCATGCAGGGGTTTTATTTTCCAGCTGCCTGTGTCCCTGGGGTTGTTTCTACCTTTGTTTCCTCTTTGTTTCCTCTTGCTGTTGGTTTTGAGTAAAGGTCAGTGAAGTGAATGAGGAAAAATACAGAATAGCATGTGAAGCCCTTCTCCTCCTTCCTTCTCTCCAGAAATCTTTTGATACTGAATCATAAAAGAATTCCTTCTGTACATAGTATTTCCTACTTCTATTTTATAATTAGCAACTATGAAAAAATGATATTGATCACTGTGTTAGAATAATTTAAAATGTTAAAATACATGTTCAAACCTGCAATCTGAGTAAAAAAAGAAGGAACTAAAAAAAGCATTAATTGACTTTTTAATATTTTGTTTTTGTATTTAAAGACTAGTTTTTCCATATTAGAATTTATGTTTTTTGGTGTTTATGACTGACTTCTAAAATAGCTTTAAGGTGAGTGACATATAAACATGCAATATACCTCCAATATGAATATAAGAAAATATTTTGCGTTTCAGAGAGTAACATGTACCCCATTTTTAATGGTATTGGTCTATAGTTTGTTTGCTTTCTGGAGAGAAATATACAGAAGAGGGTGTATTCACATGTTCATTAACCATGAGCAATGACCTAATATAAGTATTAATGTTGTACTATTATAATTATTGCTAAACATGGTTCACAATTTGGCATAATACGAAATACCAATAAAAGCAACTTGTCATATTTGTTGTGCTATGTCTGTTGACAATATATTCTCCAAATGGTTTTTTAGTTTTATGTATGTAATTCTGATGCTGATTTAATAGTGGTTTCTGGGCTTCATCTTCCTGCTCCTGTTTCAGGCTTCTTAGAAATTTTATCTCTATAAATAAATGAGGGCAGTGTTTTTAAAATTTGGATCAGCTCATGTCATTGCCATTACTTCCTTCAATGATTTCCCATCACATATAGAATAAAAACTCAACCTCCTTGTCCTTTTAGTTTGTAGATGGGAATAATGCAGTTAATAAAAAAACCTGATTTTTTGTTGTTGTTGTTGTTGTGTCTCTGCCAGGCTTTGGTATCAGGATGATGCTGGCCTCATAAAATGAGTTAGGGAGGATTCTCTGTTTTTCCATTTATTGGAATACTTTCAGAAGGAATGCTACCAACTCCTCTTTCTACCTCTAGTAGAATTCGGCTGTGAATCCGTCTGGTCCTGGACTTTTTTTGGATGGTAGGCTATTAATTATTGTGTCAATTTCAGAGCCTGTTACTAGTCTATTCAGAGATTCAACTTCTTCCTGGTTTAGTGTTGGGAGGGTGTATGTGTCCAGGAATTCATTCATTTCTTCTAGATTTTCTAGTTTGTTTGCGCAGAGGTGTTTATAGTATTCTCTGATGGTAGTTTGTATTTCTGTGGGATCAGTGGTGATATCCCCTTTATCATTTTTTATTGAATCTATTTGATTCTTATCTCTTTTCTTCTTTATTAGTCTTGCTAGTGGTCTGTCAATTTTGTTGATCTTCTCAAAACACTAGCTCCCGATTCATTGATTTTTTGAAGGGTTTTTTTGTGTCTCTATCTCCTTCAGTGCTGCTCTCATCATAGTTATTTCTTGCCTTCTGTTAGCTTTTGAATTTGTTTGCTGTTGCTTTTCTAGTTCTTTTAATTGTGATGTTAGCATGTTGATTTTAGATCTTTCCTGCTTTCTCCTGTGGGCATTTGGTGTTATAAATTTCCCACTACACACTACCTTAAATGTATTCCAGAGATTCTGGAACATTGTGTCTTTGTTCTCATTGGTTTCAAAGAACATCTTTATTACTGCTTTAATTTTTTTATGTACCCAGTAGTCATTCAGGAGCAGGTTTTTCAGTTTCCATGTAGTTGTGTGGTTTTGAGTGAGTTTCTTAATCCTGAGTTCTAGTTTGATAGCACTGTGGTCTGAGAGACAGTTTGTTGTGGTTTCTGTTCTTTTACATTTGCTGAGGAGTGCTTTCCTTCCAACTATGTGGTCAATTTTGGAATAAGGGCTATGTGGTGCTGAGAAGAAAGTATATTCTGTTGATTTGGGGTGGAGAGTTCTGTAGATGTCTATTAGGTCTGCTTTTAGACCAATATCCCTCATGAACATTGACGCGAAAATCCTCAATAAAATACTGGCAAACCGAATCCAGCAGCACATCAAAAAGCTAATCCACCACGATCAAGTTGGCTTCATCCCTGGGATGCAAGGCTTGTTCAACATATGCAAATCAATAAATGTAATCCATCACATAAACAGAGCCAATGACAAAACCCACATGATTATCTTAATAGATGCAGAAAAGGCCTTTGACAAAATTTAAAAGCCCTTCATGCTAAAAAATCTTAATAAACTAGGTATTGATGGAATATATCTCAAAATAATAAGAACTATCTATGACAAACCCACAGCCAATATCTTACTGACTGGGCCAAAACTGGAAGCATTCCCTTTGAAAATCAGCACAAGACAGGGATGCCCTCTCTCACCACTCCTATTCAACATAGTGTTGGAATCTCTGTCCAGAGCAATCGCGCAAGAGAGATAAATAAAGGATATTCAATTAGGAAAAGAGAAAGTCAAATTGTCCCTGTTTACAGATGACATGATTGTATATTTAGAAAACCCCATTGTCTCAGCCCCAAATCTGCTTAAGCTGATAAGCAACTTCAGCAAAGTCTCAAGATACAAAATCAATGTGCAAAAATCACAAGCATTTCTAAACACCAATAACAGAAAAACAGAGAGCCAAATCATGAGTGAACTCCCATTCACAATTGCTACTAAGGGAATAAAATACCTAGGAATCCAACTTTCAAGGGATGTGAAGGACCTCTTCAAGGAGAACTACAAACCACTGCTCAGTGAAATAAAAGAGGACACAAACAAATGGAAGAATATTCCATGCTCATGGATAGGAAGTATCAATATCATGAAAATGACCATACTGCCCAAGGTAATTTATAGATTCATTGCTATCCCCATCAAGCTACCAATGACTTTCTTTACATAATTGGAAAAAAATACTCTAAAGTTCATATAGAACAAAAAAAGAGCTTACATTGCCAAGACAATCCTAAGCCAAAAGAACAAGTTGCAGGCATCACGCTACCTGACTTCAAACTATACTACAAGGCTACAGTAATCAAAACAGCATAGTACTGGTACCAAAACAGATACATAGACCAATGGAACAGAACAGAGGCCTCAGAAGTAACATCACACATCTACAACCATCTCATCTTTGACAAACCTGACAAAAACAAGCAATGGGGAAAGGATCCCCTATTTAATAAATGGTGTTGGGAAAACTGGCTAGCCATATGTAGAAAGCTGAAACTGGATCCCTTCCTCACACCTTATACAAAAATTAATTCAAGATGGATTAAAGACTTAAGTGTTAGACCTGGAACCATAAAATTCCTAGAAGAAAACCTAGGCAATACCATTCAGGACATAGGCATGGGCAAGGACTTCATGACTAAAACATCAAAAGCAATGGCAACAAAAGCCAAAATTGACAAATGGGATCTAACTAAACTAAAGAGCTTCTGCACAGCAAAAGAAACTACCATCAGTGAACAGGTAACCTACAAAATGGGAAAACATTTTTGCAATCTACCCATCTGACAAAAGGCTAATATCCAGAATCCACAAAGAACCTTAACAAATTTGCAAGAAAAAAAGCAAACAACCCCATCAAAAAGTGGGCAAAGGGTATGAACAGACAGTTCTCAAAAGAACACATTTATGCAGCCAACAGACAATGAAAAAATGTTCATCATCACTGGTCACCAGAGAAATGCAAATCAAAACCACAATGAGATACCATCTAACACCAGTTAGAATGGCGATCATTAAAAAGTCAGGAAACTACAGATGCTGGAGAGGATGTGGAGAAATAGGAACACTTTTACTCTGTTGGTGGGAGTGTAAATTAGTTCAACCATTGTGGAAGACAGTGTGGTCATTCCTCCAAGATCTAGAACTAGAAATACTGTTTGACCTAGCTATCCCATTACTGGATATATACCCAAAGGATTGTAAATCAAGCTACTGTAAAGACACATGTATACATATGTTTATTGCGACACTATTCACAATAGCAAAGACTTGGAATCAACCCAAATGTACATCAATGAGAGACTGGTTTAAGAAAATGTGGTACATATATACCATGGAATACTATGCAGCCTTTAGAAAGGATGAGTTCGTGTCCTTTGCAGGGACATGGATGAAGCTGGAAACCATCATTCTCAGCAAACTATCACAAGAAAACCAAACACCACATTTTCTCACTCATAGGTGGGAATTGCACAATGAGAACACTTGGACACAGGGAGGGGAACATCACACACGGGGGCCTGTCATGGGGTGGGGATAGCATTAGGAGAAATACTCAATGTAAATGATGAGTTAATGGGTGCAGCAAACTAACATGGCACTTGTATACCTATGTAACAAGCCTGCATATTGTGCACATGCACCCTAGAACTTAAAGTTAAAAAAAAAAAAAAAAAAAAAAAGCAACCTGATCTTGTGGGAGAGCAAGGGGATAATTTATTAATGAATGCATTCATTCACCAAATAATTATAGAGTGCCTTTTATGTGTCATGCACTGTTCTAGGTGCTTTGATGAACAAATGACATAAAAATACCTGCCTGCATGGAGCTTAGATTCCAGTAATGTAAGGCAGATGATCAACAAAATCATATATAGTTGATGGTATTGCCTATGTTGTCTTGCAGGGTTTTTATAGTTTTGGGCTTTACACTTAAGTCTTTAATTCATCTTGAGTTAATTTTTGTATATGGTGTAAGGAAGGGGTCTAGTTTCAATCTTCTGCATATAGCTATCCAGTTATTCCAGCACCATTTATTGAATAGGGAGCCCTTTGCCAATTGTTTGTTTTTGTCAGGTTTGTTGAAGATCAGATATTTGTAGGATGTGCAGTCTTACTTCTGGGTTTTCTATTTTCTTCCATTGGTCTATGTGTCTCTTGTACTAGTATAACACTCTTTTTCTTACTGTAGCCCTGTAGTATGGTTTGAAGTTGGGTAGTGGGATGCCTCTGGCTTTGTTCTTTTTGCTTAGGATTGCCTTGGTTATTCAGACTCTTTGTGGTTCCATATGAATTTTAAAATAGTTTTTTTTCTTTTTCTAATTCTGTGAAGAATGTCAGTGGTAGTTTAATGGGGATAGCATTGAATCTGTGAATTGCTTTGGACAGTATGGTCATTTTCACAATATTTATCTTCCTATCTATGAGCATGAAATCATTTTTCATTTGTATATGTCATCTCTGATTTCTTTGAGCAGTGGTTTGCACTTCTTGTAGATAGCTTTCATTTCCCTAGTTAGCTATACTCCTATGTATTTTATTATTTTTGTGGCAATTATGAATGGGAGTTCATTCATGATTTGACTCTTGGCTTCACTGCTGTTGGTGCTTAGGAATGCTAGCAACTTTTGCACATTGATTCTGTATTCTGAAACTTCGCTGGAATTGCTTATCAGCTTAAGAAGCTTTTGGGCTGAGATAATGGGGTTTTCTAGATATAGGATTATGTCATCTGAAACAGGGATAGTTTGACTTCCTGTCTTCCTATTTGATGCCCTTTATTCCTTTCTCTTGCCTAATTGTTCTGGCCAGAACTTCAAATATTATGTTGAAAAGGAGTGGTGAGAGAGGGCATTCTTGTCTTGTGTTGATTTTCAAGGCGAATGCTTCCAGCTTTTGCCCAGTCAGTATAATGGAGGCTGTGGGTTTGTCATAGATGGCTCTTATCACTTTGAGTTATGTTTCTTCCTTCAATATCTACTTTATTGAGAGTTTTTAACCTGAAGTGATGTTGAATTTTATCGAAGGCCTTTTCTGCATCTATTGAGGTAATCATGCATCTTTTTTCTTTAGTTCTGCTTATGTGATGAATCACATTTATTGATTTGTGTAGGTTGAAGCAACCGTGCATCCCGGGGATGAAGCCTACTTGATTGTATGGATATGCTTTTGATGTGTTGCTGGATTCTGTTTGCCAGTACTTTTTGAGGATTTTTGCATCAATGTTCATCAAGAATATTTGCCTAAAGTTTTCTGTTTTTGTTGTATCTCTGCCAGGTTTTGGTACAAGGTTGATGCAGGCCTCATAGAGTGAGATAGAGAAGAGTCCCTCCTTTTCAGTTTTTTGGAACAGTTTCAGCAGAAATGGTACCAGCTCTTTTTTGCACATCTGGTAGAATCCAGCTGTAAATCCATCTTGTTCTGGGCTTTTAAAAAATTTTTGTTGTTGTTATTTTTGGTAAGCTATTTACACTGCTTCAATTTCACAACTCATTATTGGTCCACTCAGGGTTTTAATTTATTCCTGGTTCAGTCTTTGGATGGTGAATGTGTCCAGGAATTTATTCATCTCTTCTAGATTTTCTAGTTTATTTGCATAGTGGTGTTTATAATATTCTCCAATGTTTATTTGTATTTTTGTGTGGTCAATGGTAATATCTGTCTTCTAATTTCTGATTTTTTTTTTGTATTTGAATATTCTCTTCTTTCTTCTTTATTAGTCTAGTTAGCAGTCTGTCAATTTTTTAGTTTTTTTTTTTTTTTTTTTTTTTTTTTACCCCAGCCCCTGGACTTGCTCATTTTTTGAATTTGTGTGTGTGTGTGTGTGTGTGTGTGTGTGTGTGTGTGTGTCTATCTCCTTCATTTCAACCTGATTTTGGTCACTTCTTGTCTTCTGTTAGTTTTTGAATTTGTTTTCTCTTGGTTCTCTAGTTCTTTTAGTTGTGATTTTAGGTTATTAACTTGAGATCTTTCCAACTTTTTGATGTGGGCACTTAGTGCTATAAATTTTCCTCTTAACACTGCTTTAGCTGTGTCACAGAATTTCTTGTATGTTGCATTTTTGTTCTCATTGGTTCCAAAGAACTTCTTAATTTTTGTCTTAATTTTATTATTTACCCAAAAGTCATTGAGGAGCAGATTATTCAAGTTCCATGCAATTGTATGGTTTTGAGTGAATTTCTTAGTCTTGAGTTCTAATTTGATCATACTGTGGTCCGAGGAACTGTTATGATTTCAGTTGTTTTGCATTTGCTGAGGAGTGTTTTACTTCTGATTATGTGATTGATTTTAGAGCAGTACCAAGTGCTGAGGAGAAGAATGTTGTTTTGGGGTAGAGAGTTCATAGGTATCTATCATGTCCATTTGACCCAGAACTGAATTCAGGTTCTGAATATCTTTGTTACTTTTCTGTCTCAATAATCTGTCTAATATTGTCATTGAAGTGTTAAAGTCTCCCACTATTATTGTATGGGAATCTAAGTCTCTTTGAAGTTGTCTAAGAAATTGTTTTATGAATCTGGGTACTCCTGGTTAGGTCTTCTTGTTGAATTGCCATTATGTAATGAATGCCCTTCTTTGTCTCTTTTGATCTTTGTGGTTTAACATCTGTTTTGTCAGAAACTAGGATTGCAACCCCTGCATTTTTTGGTTTTCAATTTTCTTGGTAGATTTTCTTCCGTCCCTTTATTTTGAGCCTACATGTGTTACTGCATGTGAGATGAGTCTCTTGAAGACAGCATACCAATGGGTCTTGGTTCTTTAACCAGCTTGCCACTCCATGTCTTTTAATTGGGGTATTTAGCCTATTTACATTTAAGGTTAGTATTGATATGCATAGATTTGATCCTGGCATGATGTTAGCTTGTTATTTTTCAGACTTGTTTATGTGGTTGCTTTATAGTGTCACTGGTCTGTGTACTTCAGCATGGTTTTGTAGTGGCTGATAATGATCTTTCCTTTCCATATTTAGTTCTTCCTTTAGGAACTCTTGTAAGGCAGGTCTGGTGGTAACGACTTCCCTCAGCATTTGCTTGTTTGAAAAAGCTCTCATATCTTTTTTGTTTATGAAGCTTGGTTTGGCCAGATATGAAATTCTGGATTGGAATTTCTTTTCTTTAAGAAATTTGAATATTGGTCCCCAGTCTCTTCTGGCTTGTAGGGTTTCCACTGAGAGGACTGTTGGCAGTCTGATGGGCCTCCCTTTGTAGGTGTTCTGGCCTCTCACTCTAACTGCCCTTACATTTTTTTTTTGTTTTTCATTTTGACACTGGAGTTTCTGATGATGATGTGTCTTGGAAATGATCTTCTTGTGGAGTAACTTAACTGGGGTTCTGTGCATTTCCTGAATTTGAATGTTGGCCTGCCTGGCTAAGTTGGGGAATTTCTCATGGATGATATCCTGAAATATATTTTCCACCTTTCATTCTCCTAATCTCTTTAAGGTACACTAATCAGTCATAGATTCAGTCTCTTTACATAATCCCATATTTCTCAGAGGTTTTGACCATTTCTGTTCATTCATTTTTCTCTATTCTTGTCTGCCTGTCTTCTTCAGAAAGACAGTCTTCAAGCTCTAAGATTCTTTCCTCCACTTGGTCTATTCTGCTATTAATACTTGTGATTGCATTATTAAATTCTTTTATTGTATTTTTTTAGCCCTACCAGCTCAGTTACATTCTTCTCTATACTGTATTTTGTTTGTCAGCTCATATAATGTCTTATCATGATTTTTAGCTTCATTGCATTGGGTTACAAGGTGCTTCTTAAGGTCAGTGAAGTTTGTTTTTATCCATTTTCTGAGTTCTACTTCTGTCATTTCAGCCATCTCACCCTCAGCCCAGTTTTGAATCCTTGCTGGAGAGATGATGCAGTAATTTGGAGGAAAGAGGGAACTCTGTTTGAGTTTTCAGTGTTTTTGCACTGATTCTTTCTCATCTTTTTGGGCTTATCTACTTTAAATCTCTGAGGCTGCTGACCTTTCGATTTTTTTTTTTCTTTTTCTTTTAATAGTCTGGCTACTTTTCCATAGGGCTGCTATGGTTTGCTGGGGGTCTGCTCCAGTCCCTAGTTGCCTTGTATTTTTTCACCACCTGGAGGTATCACCAGTGAAGCCTGCAAAACAGGAAAGATGGCAGCCTGCTCCTTCCTCTGGGACCTCCAGCCCAGAGAGGTATGGAGGTGCTGCTGGCTGAAAGCACCTGTATGAAGTAGATGGAGACCCCTGCTGGGAAGTCTTATCTAGTCAGGAGAAACAGGATTGGGGACCCATTCAAAGAAGTAGTCTGGCCACATTTTGGTAGAGCAGCTGTGCTGTGTTGGGGGATCTCCTCTGACCCTGGTTTGTTTGTATTCTCCAAAGCCCACAGACTGAAATGGCTCAGTCACACAAACAGCAAAGCTGTCATCCTACCCCTATTCCTGAGAACTCCATCCCTGGGAGAATTCAAATATCTGTCAGACAGAGAACACCAGCAGGGGTGGCTGGAGGACCTGGTTGGGAGATTCTGCCCAGTGAGGAGATACAGAATTGGGAAGGCACTTAAAGAAGCAGTCTGGCCATGCCTTTCATAGAGCAGCTCTGCTGTGCTGGGGTACCGCTTCTGCCCCAGTCAGCTTGAGATTTCCAAAGCCCACAGACTCAAACATCTCAGTCGCCCAACCAGCAAAGATAGTGGCTTACCCTTCCCTTTGGGAACTTCCTCTCAGGGTGTATTCAAATCTCTATGGCCTGAGAACACTGGTGAGGGTGTCTTGGGGCCTTGGTTGGAAAGTCCCACCCAGTGAGGAGGTAAAGATTGAAGACCCACGTGAAGAAGCAGTCTGGCCATGTTTTGGTAGAGTAGCTGTGCTATGCTGTGTGATCCTCCCTTCTGCCCTTGGCCAGTTTGGACTCTCCAAAGCCCTGAGACTGGAACAGCTGAGTTTCCCAAACAGAAAAGATGGCGGCTCATTCTTCCCAATAGGAACTCTGTCCCAGGTAGATGCATTGCTATTTCTGGTGGCTGGCTGGAATTCCAGGCCAGTGGGTCTTATCCTATGTGGTGCTGTGGAAGTGGGGCCCAGGGACAGTCACTGTTTGGCTCCCTGGATTCAGACCCCTTCAAAGGGGTATGTACAGAGGTCCAACCTCCTACCTTGCTGGAGTTGCTGTCACTTTCACTGGGAAGCCTGGAGTCAGTGTATGTAAAATAAAAACTCTACACCTTTACTTTGCCCTCCATCCCCCCAACTTTTAAACTTTGTGTTGATTTTATCTGCATCTTATTATACTTTCTATGTCTTGAAAAGTTGTTGTAGTTATTATTTTTGATTGGTTCATCTTTTAGTCTTTCTATCTAAGAGTAGTTTACACATCACAGTTCAAGTGTTACACTATGCTGCGTTTTTCTGTGTACTTACTTCTACCAGCGAGTTTTGTACATTCAGGTGATTACTTATTACTGATTAACATTCTTATTTTTCTCTGATTGAATTACTCCTTTTACCATTTCTTGTAGGACAGATCTTGTGTTGATGAAATTCCTCAACTTTTGTTTGTCTACTTCACGTTTGTAGGATATTTTCACCAGATATTTATTCTAGGGTAAAGTTTTGCTTTTTTTCCCCCTCAGCACTTTAAATATGTCTTGCCACTCTCTTCTGACTTTCCATTGAAAAGTCTGGTGTCAGACATATTGGAGCTCCATTGTATGTTGTTTCTTCTCTCTTGCTGCTTTTAGAATCCTTTCTTTGATTTTGGGGAGTTTGTTTATTAAATGCCTTGAGGTCATCTTCCTTGGATTAAGTCTGCTTGGTGTTCATATAACCTTCTTATATTCGGATACTGCCATCTTTCAGTAGGATTGGGAAGTTTTCTGTTTGTATTCCTTTGAATAAACTTTCTACTTCTTTTTCTCTCTTTCTTCTTTAAGGTCAGTAACTCAAATTTGCCCCTTTGAGGCTATTTTTATAGAGGCTATTTTCTGTATCTTTTAGGCGTGCTTCTTCTTCTTTTTTTTTTTATTCTTTTTTCTTTTGTCTCTTCTGTGTATTTTCAAATAGCTTGCCTTGAAGCTCACTAATTATTTCTTCTCCTTGATCAACTCTACTAATAAAAGACTCTGGTGCATTCTGCAGTGTGACAATTGCATTTTTCTGCTTCAGAGTTTCTGCTTGATTCTTTTTGATTATTTTCATCTCTGTTAAATTTATCTGATAGAATTTGGAATTCCTTCTCTGTTTAGTCTTGAATTCCTTTGCGTTAAGACAGTCATTTTGAATTCTCTGTCTGAAAGTCCACACATCTCTTTTTCCAGGATTGGTTCCTGGTGCCTTATTTCGTTCATCTGGTCAGGTCATGTTCCCCTGGATGGTGTTAATGCTAGCACATTTTCTTCAGTGTCTTAACATCGAAGAGTTTGGTATTTATTGTAGTCTTCACTATCTGGGCTTGTCTATACCTGTTCTTCTTGGGAATGCTTTCTAGATATTTTCAAAGACTTGGGTTTTGTGATCTAAACTGCATTTGCTTCAGGGAGCACCCCAAGCCCAATAATGCTGTGGTTATTGTAGACTCACTGATGTACCACCTTGATGGTCTTGGGCAAGATCTGGGAGAATTCTCTCATTACCCCTTGCAGACTCTTGTTCTCTTCCCTTACTTTCTTGTAAACAAACAGAGTCTCTCTCTGTTCTTAGCCACCTACAGCTAGGGGTGGAGTGACACAAGTACCACTGTGACTGCCCCGGATCAGACCTGAAGCCATTACAGCACTGGGTTTCATCTAAGGCCTGCTGCAACCACTCCCTGGTTACTGCCTATGTTTGCTCAAGGCCCTGGGGCTCTACAATCAGCAGGTGGCAAAGCCAGCCAAGCCTGTGTCCTTCCCTTCAGGGTGGCAAGTTCTCTCAGGCCCCAGTGAATCCACAGTTTCTGTCTGGGAGTCAGGGACTAGAGTCACAAACTTTAGAAATCTACATGGTGTACTCTTGTACTGTGGCTGAGCTGACACTCAACCACAAGATACAGTCCTTTCCACTCTTTTCTCCCCTTTCTGAAGTCTGAGAAGCTTCACCTCATAGTCACAGCCACCACAGGCCATGAGGAATTCTGCCTGACTACTGCTGACATTCCCATAAGGCCCAATGATTCTTAAATAAGCATGTGATGAATGCTGCCTGACCTGGGGCTCAGCTTTTAGGGCAGTAGGCTCCCTGCTGGGCCAGGGCAAGTCCTGAGATACTTGAAAAGAGCAAAGACCTGGAATCAGGGACCCCAAGAGCCCACTTGGTATTCTCTATCCTTCTGTGGCCATGCTGTTACGTAAAAGTGCAAGGCAAATTCCCCTGTATTTTTTCTTCTGCTTTTCTCAAGTGGAAGGAGGTTGGGGTGCCTGCGGCAATTTCTTAAGACAACAATAAAGTTTGCTGTATCACTTGACCCTTACTTTCATGAGAGATTTCTCTGTAGCCACCACAGCCAGTAACATGCTGGATCTCACCTGAAGCCAATGAATCTCAGAAGCTCACTCAAGGCCCTCGATGTAGTTTCTGGGTATTGCTGCTGGTTGTTCAGGGCCCAAGGGCTCTTCAGTTAGCAGGTGATAAATGGTGCCAAGAATAGTTTATTCTTTTCAAGGTAATAGTTTCCATTCTGGGCCAGGTTGTGTCTAGAAAAGTTGTCTGGGAGCTAGGGCCTAGGAAGGGGGTCCTCATGACTGAGCAGTGCCCTATTCTACTGTGGCAGAGCTGGTATTCAAGATGCAAGACAAGGTCCTCCCCTGTCTTTCCTCTTCTTTCTTCAAGCGTAAGGAAGGGGTCTCTTTGGAGCCAGGTGCTATACAGCCTGTGGTTAGGGGAAAGGTGGCGCCAGTATTTCCTTAGCTGCCCCAAATGTCTCAGTAGGTTGTGTGCTCCACTGTCTCTTAGCCTGGTTCAGCACTAGGACTTGCCTAAGAGTTGCAGTCCTTATGTCCTAGATTGCCTTTCATGTTTACTTAGAGACTCAGAGCACTTTGGCCCTTGGTGGTGAGGTTTGTGGGAATTCAAGTTTGGACCTTTGGAATTGGTAATTCCCCTCTGGCTAGGGCTGGTTTAAATGCTCCCTCTGTAGTTGGGCATCAGCTGAAGTTGGCCTGGTTTTGCTTTCTGCTCTACCAGGACAGCACTGAGTTCAGTGGCTCAGAATTGCTGTGTTCTCCCTCCACCAGCACCCAGAGATGCTCTCTTCAATATGCTGGCAGTGCTGGGGTGATGGGGGTGGGGTGGCACTGGCAAATCAAGCCTTTTTTCTATCTCTTCAGTACCTCTTTCAGTGACGTGTAGTTAAAACCAGGTACTATGAGGGCTCACCTGGTTTTTAGCTCTTATGAAGGTTTTTAAATTTTTTTTCTTTTTAGATAGTGGTTAGGTTGATGTACTTGCGGGGGATATGATCAGTGGAGTTGTCTATCCTGCCATCTTACTCTGCCTCCCAGATAATTACATCACAAAGCATTTATTAATAATTAGATGGGTAGCAACATATTGTACAGATGTACCCAATGAAAAATTGTTTTTTATTAGAGAAGTGAAATATGCTTATTTAAGTGGTTCAGATTGCGCACCAAGTGTACAAATTTGAATCTGTTGTCTACCACTATTAACTGCTTAGATGGTATCCTTTTAGGCTTCATTTATACTGGCTTTGAAGATAGTTCAAGTTTGGTTTCAGACCACCACAATTAAATGAATGTTGCAATAAAGAAAGTCACAGAAATTGTTTTGTTTTCCAGTGTATTTAAAAGTTATGTTTAACCATACTGTAGTATATTAACTGTGCAATAGCATTATATCTAAGAAAACGATATATATACCTTAATTAAAGCACATTGTATTGCTAATAAAAACACTGACAATCATCTGAACATTCAGTAAGTTATGGTCTTGTTGCTTGTGGAGGGTCTTGCCTCAATATTGTTGGCTGTTGGCTGGGTTGGGGTGCCTGTGGCAATTTCTTAAGATAACAATAAAGTTTGCTGTATCACTTGAGTCTTGCTTTCATGACAGATTTCTCTGTAGCTTACTATGTTGTTTGATAGCATTTTACCCACAGTAGAACTTCTTTCAAGATTGGAGTCAGTCCTCTCAAACCCTGCCACTCTTTTATCAGCTAAGTTTACATAGTATTCTAAATCCTTTGTTTTAATTTCTATAATGTTTAGAGCATCTTCACCAGAAGAAGTTTCCATCTCAAGAAACTACTTTTCTTGCTCATCTGTAAGAAGTAACTCTTCATAGATTAGTGTTATCTTAAGCTTGCAGCAATCCAGTCACATCTTCGGGCTCCATTTTAAATTCTAGTTCTCATTCTATCTCCACCACCTGTACAATTACTCTTTCCACTGAAACCTTAAACTCCTCAAAGTCATCCATGAACATTAGAATCAACTTCTTCCAAACTTCTGTTAATGTTGATATTTGACCTCCTCTCAGGAATCACAAATTTATTATTGTTTTCTAGAATGGTGAATCCTTTCCAGAAGGTTTTCAAGTTACATTGCCAAGATCCATCAGAGGACTCACTGTGTATGGCACCCATAGCCTTGCAAGACGTATTTCTTAAATAATAAGATGTGAAAGTCAAAATCACTTCTTGATCCATGGGCTACAAAGTGGAGGTTGTGTTAGTGGACATTAAAACATTAATCTCACAACCTACAGAATGGGAGAAAATTTTTGCAATCTACCCATCTGACAAAGGGCTAATATCCAGAATCTACAAAGAATTTAAACAAATGTACAAGAAAAAGCCCATCAAAAAGTGGGCAAAGGATATGAACAGATACTTCTCAAAAGAACACATTTATGCAGCCAACAAGCTTATGAAAAAATGCTCATCACCACTGGTCATTAGAGAGATGAAAATCAAAACCAAAATGAGATACCATCTCATGGCAGTTAGAATGCCAATCATTAAAAAGTCAGGAAACAACAGATGCTGGAGAGGATGTGGAGAAATAGGAATGCTTTTACACTATTGGTGGGAGTGTAAGTTAGTTCAACCATTGTGGAAGACAGTGTGGTGACTCCTCAAGGATCTAGAACTAGAAATACCATTTGACCCAGAGATCCCATTACTGGGTATAGACCCAAAGGATTATAAATCATGCTACTATAAAAACACATGCACACATATGTTTACTGCAGCACTGTTTACAATAGCGAAGTCTTGGAACCAACCCTAATGCCCATCAATGATAGGATAGATAAAGAAGATGTGGCACATATATACCATGGAATATTATGCAGCCATAAAAATGGATGAGTTCATGTCGTATGCAGGGATGTGGATGAAACTGGAAACTGGAAACGAAATCGTTCTGAGCAAAGTGACACAAGAAGAGAAAACCAAACACTGCATGTTCTCACTCATAGGTGGGAGCTGAACAATGAGAACACATAGACACAGGGAGGGGAACATTACACACTGGGGCCTGTTGAGGGGAGAGGGGTTGGGGGAGGAATAGCATTAGGAGAAATACCCAGTGTAAATGATGAGCTGATGGGTGCAGCAAACAAACATGGCACATGTATACCTATGTAACAAACCTGAATGTTGTGCACATGTACCACAGAACTTAAAGTTTAATAATAAAAAAAATTGAAAAAAATACAAAAAATATTAATCTCCTTCTACATCTCTACCAGCTCTTGTGTGATCATGCATGCTTTGTCGATAAACAGTAACATTTTGAAGAGTTTTTTTTTTTTTTTTTTTTTTTTTTTTTTTTGGTCTGAGCAATAGGTCTTAAAAGTGGGCTTAAAATATTCAGTAAATAATTATGTAAATAGACATACTGTCTCCCAGGCTTTCTTGTTTCATTTATAGAGCAGGCAGAGTAGATTTAGCATAATTCTTAGGGGCCCTAGGATTTTTGAAATGGTAAATGATCGTGGGATTCAACTTCAGGTCACTAGCTACATTAGCCCCTAACAAGAAAGTCAGACTGTTCTTTGAATCTTTGGAGCCAGGCTGACTTCTCCAGCTATAAAAGTCCTAGATGGCATCTTCTTCCAATATAAAGCTGTTTCATCCATATTAATCATCTGTTGTTTAATGTAGTCACCTTTATCAATTATCTTAGCTAGATCTCCTGGATAGCTTGCTGCAGCTTTTACGTGAGCACTTGCTGCCTCACCCTGCACTATTTTGTTGTTGTTTTGAGATGGAGTCTTGCTCTGCTGCCAGGCTGGAGTGCAGTGGCGTGATCTTGGCTCCCTGCAACCTCCGCCTCCTGGGTTCAAGCAATTCTCCTGCCTCAACCTCCTGAGTAGCTGGGATTACAGACACACACCATCACGTCCAGCTACATTTTGGAATTTTAGTAGAGACGGAGTTTCACTATGTTGGCCAGGATGGTCTCAATCTCTTGACCTCGTGATCCACCTGCCTCGGCCTCCCAAAGTGCTGGGATTACAGGCATGAGCCACCGTGCCTAGCCTGTACTTTTGTATTATGGAGACAGTTCCTTTCCTTAAACCTCATGAATAAACCTCTACTAGCTTCAAACTCTTCTTCTGCAGCTTTCTCACCTCTCTCAGCCTTCTTAGAACTGAAGAGAGTTAGGCCCTCACTGTGGATTAGACTTTGGGTTAAGGGAATATTATAGCTGCTTTGATCTTCTATACAGGCTATTCAAACTTTTAAAATATCAGTAATAAGGCTGTTTTGCTTTCTTATTCATGTGTTCACTGGAGTAGCACTTTTAATTTTCTTCAAGAGCTTTTCCTTTTCATTCAAATCTTGGCTATTTTGCAAAAGAGGCCTAGCTTTTGGCTTCTCTCAATAAGCATAATCATTTCTAGCTTTTAATTTAAAGTGACAACTGTTCTTCCTGTTAAAAACTGTCAATAAACTAGGTATTAAAGGAACATACCTCAAAATGATAAGGATCATCTGTGACAAACTCACAGCCAACATTATACTGAATGGACGAAAGCTGGAAATATTCCTCTTGAAAAGTGCCACAAGACAGGGATGCCCTCTCTGACCACTTCTATTCAACATAGTACTGAAATCTTAGCCAGAGAAATCAGGCAAGAGAAGGAAATAAAGGGCATCTAAATAGGAAGAGAAGAAGCCAAACTATTTCTGTTTGTAGATGACAAGATACTGTATCTAGATAACTCCATAGTTTCAACCCAAAAGCCCCTTAAGCTGATGAACAACTGCAGCAAAGTTTCAGGATACAAAATCAATGTACAAAAATTACTAGCATCACTTGCCTTGTTTATTGTTGCACTCCCAATATGTTTCTGGTGAATGGTAGGCAATTACTAGATACTTGTTATTTAAGTGAAAGGTATAGAAAAACTGGAAAATTTTCATATGTCATTCCTAAATATTTAGTACACACTGAAACAAGGATTCTCTAGGCAAGTGAGGTCTAAGCTTTTCTTAGGAAGGCATACAGTGCATTAAAAATTAATAAATACTTGAGAATTTAATCAACAATAATACTGTGCTCTTAATATGCATTACTGCTTAGTAATACTTCCTCTTTAGTGGTTTTGCTTCCAATATGAACTTTGAAACTAGCTAGGATTCACGCCAAATTTAGCCAGTAATCTCACCATATCTTCTGTTCACCTGCACTTTGGGGCTGCTTATTTTGCCCAAGGAGAACAATGCTCATTGAGTTACATATGAATGGACCAGGTAGTGCTTGCGCTCTTTGATTGCTACAATGATTACATTTCTTACATCACCATTCAATGCTGATGGCTATGGTTATCTCAGCCATGACAGCAGGAGCCATAGTTCCTTTATGCACCACTTGTTTAGATGCTTCTGCCGAAAATTGATAGGTGAAAATGTAGCTCATGTACCATCACTTTGTTTCTAAAAGAGAGCAACAAACAAATGAATAACAACTCTCTTATCCTCCAGAAGTATGGAGAAGTTAGAATTCCCTGTGTTTGTTCTCTTTTTACTTCTTCCCATCCAGGCACTCAAAATAGTGTTAAAAATTCTTTTTCATTTATTTAACTTATTCTAAAGCTGTCAGTCATGTTTACTGCTATAGCAATGAATTTAAACTTCTAAAGCAGATGTTAGGTGGATAGAGCATTGCAACACATTTTTAAAACAAATGTAGGTTATTTGTTGCTTTACATCTCTATGGCTATGAAGATTGTGTCTGAAGGCCATTTGAGAAATTTGCTTCAAAATATATTGATCATTTTCGTATAATTTAAAGACATTTTATAAAATTTTGGAATTGGAGTATTCAAATGCAATAATACATTCTCGTACCTTCACCTACATTATTGAACAATACAAAGTACATTAGTTCTGCTGGTTCTTTGATGTTATAAGAATTTTACACTTCTAGATTTTGAGTTGTTATTTGCACCTTGGTAGTATTCAGTAAAGAAAATGAAAAGTAGTTTCATGTACTGATATAAAATAACAGAGCACTCAAGCATAAAATTTTACTGGATGCTAAAATCATTTGTTTTTTGCTCCTGTAAATCATAGGTTAATTTTAGTGTTCAAACCACATATGTCTCCCAAAATATGTTTAAAACCTTTACACAGTCTAGAGTCTCTTCACCAGTTAAGAAGCAGATTGTATATTTGTAGCCTTTAGGGTCTCAGGAAATGATTCAAACTGTTCTTAGAAGTGATGCAGTGAGCAAGAAAATTCCAATAACAATTTTGGCATTAGATTTCTGACAGATTTTGGTTCACAGAATAGAATCACAGATGTGATTAAACAATTCTGAACGTTTTCACAACACATATGGATGCCTTTCAGATCCAGGCATCATGTTCCCAAACATCTTCAGATCAAAGGAGAAAACAAAACTATCTGACATTCTTTAGAGTTTGGGATAGCCACTCATTTTTTCGTTAACAAACATTTCTTGAGCAACTATGATGTGCCAAGCACTATTCCAGAGGCATGGGATACAGCTACAAATAAAATTGATGAAAGATTCTGATTTCATAAAGTATTAACTTTACTTGCCTTTATTTGCATAAAATAAGTAAATTGTATAGTATGTTAGAAGTTAATAAGTGCTATGGGAGGAAAGGGAAAGTGGAGCAGGACAAAGGGGAGTGGCAATTGCTGAAGAGGGCATTGCAATTGGAGCGTGTGATCAGACTTATTAAGAAGGTGACATTTGAGTCAAGACTTGAAGGGAGTGACAGAGGTAGTCATGCAGGTATTAGGCAAGAGCATTCTAATACTAGGACAATTCATGCAAAGGCATAGAAGTGGGAATTTTCCTGGTGTGTTGAAGGAAGAGCAAAAAGGCCTATGTCGCTAGAGTGAAGTGAGTGAGAGGAAAGTAGCTAAAACTATGTTCAGAGTGGGAACAGGGGTCAGATCAACAGACTGCTGTAAGGACTTCAGATTTTTTACTATGAATGGGGAGCCAGCAGGGTTTTGAGTGTCCCTGGGGCTGATATTCTGAGATTAGGTGGTAGGGGGTAGAATGGCAGCAGTTAAGAGCAGATGAAGACAGGGAAAGAGCTGTTGGTGGCCTGGTCCAGGGTGGTAGCAGTGAGAAGTGTGGGAAACAGTTGAATTCTGGATATATTTTGAAAGTAACAGCAGCCAAATTTTTTTGATAGGTGACAAAAGGGGCATGAGATAAAGAGAAGCATGATTGCAAAGTAT
This sequence comes from Macaca fascicularis, assembly GCF_037993035.2. Lineage (NCBI taxonomy): Eukaryota > Metazoa > Chordata > Mammalia > Primates > Cercopithecidae > Macaca > Macaca fascicularis. The sequence continues at coordinate 103,810,320 of NC_088380.1, forward strand.
TTTGCCTGAGCATCCAGAGATTGGAGATGTTATTAAATAAGATTGTGGAGTGGGTGAGAGGAGCCGTCGGGGCAACACAACGATAAACTATAAAACATATTTCTAGTGTAGGACGTATTTCATATTATTGTTATTTTCCAGTGTGTTATTACTTACGTTATTTCAGTGTTTAAATAAGAACCATCTGGAAATTTCCACTGTGGCCTAATTCAAGCTACTGACATGATGTCCCTGAAAGTGGAATTGGGAAGATATGAGTACAATAGGCTGTTGAAAGACAGGGCAAGCTGCTTGGAGCACACTGTGACTGAGCTCTGTGGCTTAGAACTCATCTTTCCAGTATCAACTGGACATTGTTGGGGCCTCCTGAGCCTTAGGGCAGGCTAGTTTGTTACATACACACTAGACTTTATATGTCTATATATGTGTCGACCTTAGACCATAATTCAGCTGTTACATTTTGTAGGGCTAAGACTTTATTTAAAATAAGCATTCTTTTGGGAGAAAATTGGCTATAGGCTATTCTAGGAATCAGAGTCTTTTTTTCCATTTTATTTTCTTGTTTGGATGTTTGGAATTAATTCATAATTTACACATATTTCTTTAAGTTGAGTACTTACAGACTGCTGACAACTATTGATAACTTTGATTTTTGGTTCTAAGACATTTTGGTGTAAACCAATGATACTTGAAAATCTATATATTCTCTTTAAATGTAATTCATTGAAATATTAATTTAGCAAACTCATTTTATAGTCCAATGAACAGTGACTTGTAAAATGAAGTCTATTTGATTGCATGACTTCATGAAAAATGCTGATATGTTTAACTTGGCTAATATAGAAAGTGTTCTATTGTTTGTAGTAGTGGTGGTGTTTTTCACCAAGTGTGCTGTGTTAAAGCCCATCTTGAATATTAAGCATTTGTTCCATGTATTGCTGCAAAATACCCTGGTTCTATAATCCTTTAAAGACAAATTGAGTGAAACAAATCTGACCAGTCCTGGGGGTATTAGTTATATTTTGAAACGAACTCAAGCCCAGATACACATTTCTAAATTGTGATTTTCATGGGAAGTGATTATTCAGGACTGGTAGTAATATGAAATGTTGTAGTTTGGTAGATGTGTTATATTATGAAAATTGACAAAAGTAAGAGTTTTTTGTTTTGTTTTGTTTTTTGTGTTTCATGAGACATAATGCCTTACTGTCATCAAACTTCAAAACCTTATACATAATATAAACTTATTTGTGCTAACTTCTTATTTTTAAAATTTGAGATGAAATTGACACATATGTATTATCTAATATAGTAGCTCTTGCAATATATGGTTTTTGAGCATTTAAAGTGTGGCTGGTCTGACTGAGGAACTACATTTTAAATTTTATTTAATTTTAAATAATTTAAATTTAAATTCATATGGCCATATGTGGCTAGTGGCTACAATATGGAACAGTGCAGCCTCAGACAGTACCTCTCAACTGGGGATCTAGAAGGGAGTTAAATCGTCATGCCCAAAGGCACGCACTGTTTCTAATTAATCAGTTTACCTCTTGTGCATCAAGAATACTATGTATCATTATTAGACTAATTAAGAAAATAGTGTCTCAAATTATTTTCTGTGAGGCCTAATTCTCTCACAGCATCTAATTGAGAACGGCTGTTTTAGAAAGTTCCCTCATTTCCTTTTCCATTCATACCACTCCCAAAGATCCCCCAAATGAAAATCACTATTCTTTTGTTTGTATCCATTGATGATTTTTTGTCTGTTCTTTGACTTCATACAGATAGAAATATACAGTGTGTTTTATGTTGGGGATGACTTCTGTCACTTTACAAAATGTTTTTGAGATCCATATTGTATCTAGTAATAGTTCATTTATTTATATTGCTATGCAGTATTTCATTGTATCAACATATCAAAATTTGTTTACCTATTTCTAAATTTGTCCATTTCATTTAAGTTGACAAATTTATTAACATAAAATTTTTAGAACATCTTCTATTATCTCATCAATTTCTATAGTATCTATAATAATGTCCCCTATCTCATATTTGATGTCAGTAATTTACTTATGCCATCTTGCTAGGAGTTTATCAATTTTATAAAAAATTTTTAAAAATGACTTTGACCTTGTTGATTTTCTCTATGGTTTTATATTTTATTTATCCTTTCATCACCATTAGCCCTTTCTTTCACTTATTTTATAAGGTAAAACTAGTTAAAACTAAATCTAGTTTTTCTCATAGGCTTTTATTTATTATATAAATTTCCAGTTATGTATGAAATACCCATTCTTTCCATTTATTTACTGATTCTGCAGACTTCATTGAGCACCTGTCTACCCCATGGAAGGTGCTGGGATAAGCATTAGTAAACAAGATCACCACAGTTCTTGCCCTTTTGTCTTCACAATTTTGTTCAGTAGGTAGATACTGGGAAAGAAATGGCAAGATAGCCAGGCCTGGTGGCACATGCTTATAATCCCAGCTACTTGGGAGGCTGAGGCAGGAGGATTGCTTGAGCCCAGGAGTTTGAGACCAGCCTGGACAATGTAGTGAGCCCTTAGTCTCACTACAGCTATTACCCACCATCCACTGGAGTTCCTTAATCCCTCAATGAGGCTCTGTGGTCCACTGCAAGGACCCTTTGATTCTATACCTCACCACCTATGAACAGCTCAGTAACAGAGATCATAATTTTATGCACAATTCTGTTTTGGGGTAGCCTTGGAGTCTGGAGAGCAAAATCTATCAGCACAGGTTTAATTTTTACCCCCAAACCCTGTATTCTTGGCAGGGAGGACAAGTGGGTCTCAAGGGTAGCAGATTCAGAGCTCTACATATGGGAGCAGCTACACCTACCCCCAAGCTCCCTGGGCTGCACAGTGGTTGATGGGCAGATGGGCTTTCACAGTGACACCTTTAGCAAGGCTTCTGGGGTGAACAGCCTGTAGCAGGACATGGTCAGCCTGAAGATTGGGATGTCAGCTCCTCTGCAGTCAAGGGCAGTAGGCTCTGTCGTCAGCAGTGTGGCACTGATTGGCATCCTTTCTGGCAATGATGGGACATATGTGAACATGGCGGTTTCAAAGCTGACCTCATGGGCTGCCATTGCCAGCAAGCCTGCAAAACCATGGCCTAAAATGGAAACAAGGAGTGGGCCTGTCATAGGGGGTGCACTGCCTACTCCATCTATAAAGCATAACATGGATATTGACACCAGGGAAAACAAGGGGCCTGTGCCGAAGACCCCAGACCCCCAGGAGACACTATCCTCACAACTCCAGAAGGTGCCTCATCTTCTCCCAATGAAGCTTCCTGCTTTGGCTCAACCACAGTATCAGAACCCTCATCAGTCACTCCAGACCTACTGGATCATTCCTCACATGGAAATATGGCATTTGGGCAGAGAAGAGGGGCCAACAGTGATAGTAACTCTCCTGGAAATACCAAGACTAATTCTGCCCCAAGTGTAAAAAAAACTGAAAGCTGCCCATAATTATAATCCTAAAGAACTTGACTGGAATCTCAAAACTGGACATGTGTGCATTATAAAGAGCTATTCTGAGGATGACATTCACTACTCCATTAAGTACTCCATTTTGTGTAGTACAGAACATGCACTATGTACTTGAACAGTGCATTCAGCTCCATAAGCAGCAAAGGGCCTGCCTACCTGCTCTTCAGCATCAGTGGGAGTGGGTATTTCTGTGGGGTGGCCGAGATGAAGTGCTCTGTGGACAGCAGCACCAGTGCTGGAGTCTGGTCTCAAGACAAATGGAAGGGAAATTTTGATATCGAGTGAATTTTTGTCAGTGATGTGCCCAATAACCAGCTCAGGCACATCAGACTGGAGAATCATGACAGCAAGCCAGTCATAAACCATAAAACACAGGAGGTGCCTTTAGAAAAAGAAAAACAAGTGCTGAAAATTATCAGCTTCCTACAAGCACACAGCGTCCATCTTTGATGACTTTTCTCACTATGCGAAATGCCAGGACGAGGAGGAGGTGATGTGCAAGGAATGACACAATCAAAATAAACAATAAGAACAAACCAGTTTCTTGTGTGTTCTAACAATTGATTTTGAAAAAGCATTTATAAAGCATGTGCTTGGTCAGCTCCAGTGTGTTGTCTTGTGCAGGGGTTGAGTATTCCATCTTTGTCTTTTTGTAGTTTCCCCCCCCCACAGATGGATCCACATTCACTTGTACTTTTTAAAATGATACTGAAGAACTCATTCTCATGCCTGTAATCCCACCACATTGGGAGGTGGGTGGATCATGAGGTTAGGAGTTCGAGACCAGCCTAGCCAAGATGGTGAAACCCCGTCTCTACTAAAAATACAAAAATTAGCCAGGCATGGTGGTGAGTGCCTGTAATCTCAGCTACTTGGGAGGCTGAGGCAGGAGAATTGCTTGAGCCCAGGAGATGGAGGTTGCAGTGAGCCGAGATGGCATCATTGCATTCTAGCCTGGGCAACAGAGTGAGACTCTGTCTCAAAAAAAAAAAAAAAAAAATGTTTTTTTGGATCACCTTATCAATGAGACCAATGTGAAATATAAGTATCCTTTAAAACAAACAAAGCAAAACAAACAAATCTAGTACATCCAAATTAATTTTTTCTATTTTGTCAGAAATTATGGTCTTTTTCTTAAATTCACAGTCTTTTAATATCTCCATTTGAGATTTCATATTTCTCACCCCTTTATTGCTTTATAGCAAAGATAACAAACCATGAGTTTTTTTTTCTCATTTAAAAGTATTCTGTTAAAATCCCCTGAAAATATCTACCAAGTGGCTTCTCTCTTCCTCACTGCCCTGTTGTCTGATCTGGCTGGATAGTAATGGGATGCAATGTGCAGAGGAATTAGAAGATGTTTTAGGTCTGATATAATGTTTAGTTATTCTTAGTTGTTTGCAGATCATTTTTAATTTCCTCCTTTTCCTTCACTGGAGAATCCTCATGGTGTCTTTAAGTTTTATACCAATAATGCTGAGCTTTAAGTGTAGAATCTCATGGTATAGACAGAGTGAAGGATGGTGTCACCGACTGTAAATTTCACCATGTCTAATTTTTTTTTTTCTGTTGAATGGGTAAAAACAAAAAATAAACCCTTTTAAAACATGACGTAGGCCAGGGATGGTGGCTTACGCCTGTAATCCCAGCATTTTGGGAGGCCAAGGCAGGCGGATCACCTGAGGTCGGGAGTTCGAGACCAGACTCACCAACATGGAGAACCCTGTCTCTACTGAAAATACAAAATTAGCCAGGCATGGTGGCACATACCTGTAATCCCAGCTACTCCGGAGGCTGAGGCAGGAGAATCGCTTGAACCCAGGAGGCGGAGATTACAGAGAGCCGAGATCGTGCCATTGCGCTCCAGCCTGGGCAATAAGAGCAAAAATTCCATCTCAAGAAAAAAAAAAAAGATTTAAAAAGAGTTAGCTTTCATGTTTTGTGAAATAAGGGACTCATGAAATAATTGGACTCACCACCACCTGGAATTTTAGTTGAAGATGAACATAGTGACTCCACCAAAGATTCTACTAGCACTCCAGGAATGGTTCCTTAACTGAAATGGAAATTCACAAATGACAGATAAAGAATTCAAAGTAGGAATTGCAAGGAAGCTCAATGAAATCCAAGACAAGGTTGAAAATTAACACAAAGAAACTTTTAAACAATCTAGGAAATGAAGGAAGAGATAAACATCTTAAAAATAAATCAGAGTTTCTGGAATTAAAAATCTTAAGGAATTTCAAAATATAATCGAAAACCTTGTCACTGCACTGGATGAAGCAGGGGATTGAATTTCAGAGCTTGAAGACTGGTCTTTTGAACTAATCTAGGCTGACAAAAATAAAGAAAAAAGAATTTTATAAAATGAGCAAAGTCTTTGAGAAATATGAGATTATGTAAAGTGACCAAACCTATGAATTATTGGCATTCTAAGAGAGTAGAAAAAGTAAACAACCTGGAAAGTATATTGAGGGAGTAATTCAAGAAAAATTCCCTAATATTACTAGAGAGGTAAATATCCAGATACAAGAAATCTGGAGAACACTTGCAAGATACTATACAAAACAAACATCACCAAGGCATATAGTCACCAGAATGTTCAAGGTCAATGCTAAATTAAAAAACAAAAATCTGAAAGGCAGCTAGAGAAAAAGGGTAAATCACTTTCAGGGGGAACCATGTCAGGTTAACAGCAGACTTCTTGGCATAAACCTTACAAACCAGGAGAGAACGAGGACCTTTTTTTTTTTTTTTTTTTTGAGACAGAGTCTTGCTGTCATCCAGGTTGGAGTGCAGTGGCATGATCTTGACTCACTGCAACCTCTGCTTCCCAGGTTCAAGCAATTCTCCTGCCTCAGTCTTCCAAGTATCTGGGATTACAGGCATGTGCCACCATGCCCAACTAATTTTCATACTTTTAGTAGAGACGGGGTTTCACCATGTTGCTCAGGCTGGTCTTGAACTCCTGACCTCAAGTAATCTACCTGCCTTGGCCTCCCAAAGTGCTGAGATTACATGTATGAGCCACCACGCCTGGCCTGAGGACCTATTTTCAGCATTCTCAAAAAAAAAAAAAAAAAAGAAAAAGAAAGAAATTCCAAACAAGAATTTTGAATTCTGTCAAACTAAGCTTCGTAAGTGAAGGAGAAATACAGTCTTTTTTAGACAAGCAAGTGCTAAAGGAATTTGCTACCACTAGACCAACCTTACAAGAGACCTAAGGAAAGTCTAAACATGAAAACAAAAGAGTGATACCTGCTACTACACAAACATACTTAAGTACGTGGCCTGTAGACCCTCTAAAGCAAAAACATAATAGAATTACAAAGCAAACAGCTAACAATTTTACAATAGGTTTGAAACCTCACATATCAATATTAACTTTGAACATAAATGATCTAAATACCCCACTTAAAAGCACGGAATGGCAAATTGGATAAAAAAAAGACTCATTAATCTGCTGTCTTCGAGACCAATCTCACACATAATGACACTCATAGGCTCAAAATAAAGGGTCAGAGAAAGATCTGCCATGCAAATGGAAAAGAAAAAAGAGAAGGAATTACTATTCTTATATCAGAACAAAACAGACTTTAAACCAACAACAGGAAAAAAGAACAAAGAAGGGCAATACATAATGATAAAGTGTTCAATTCAAGAAGACTTAACTATCCTAAATATTTAAGCTCCCAATACTGGAGTATCCAGATTCATAAGACAAGTACTTCTAGACTTGTTATAAGATTTAGACATTCACACAATAGTGGGGACCTTCAACACAACAATGACTGCTTCAGACAGATCATCAAGTCAGAAAACTAACAAAAAAATTCTGGGCTTAAACTTGACACTTGACAAATTGGACCTAGTAGACATCTACAGAATACCCCACCTATCAACCACAGAATATACATTTTTTGTCTGCACATGTAACATAGTCCAAGAGTGACCACATAATCCCCCATAAAGCAAGTCTCAATATATTAAAAAAAAAATCAAAATCCTACCAACTGTACTCTCAGACCACAGTGAAATAAAAATAAATAGCAAGAAAATCTCCCCAAACCATACAATTTCATGGAAATTAAACAATGTCCTCCTGAATGACTTTGGGGTATATGATGAAATCAAGCCAGAAATAAAAAAAAATTTCAACTAAATAAAAAAAGACACAGACTACCCTAATCTATGAGATTTAGCAAAAGCAGTGTTAAGAGGAAAGTTTATAGTGCTAAATGCCTACTTCAAAAAGTTAGGAAGATCTCAAATTAATGATCTAATGTTGCACCTCAAGGAACTAGAAAAACAAGGATGAACTAACCCTAAAGCTAGCAAAATAAAAGAAATAACTAAAATTAGAGTGGAACTGAATGAAATTGACACCCAAAAATTCATATAAGGAATTTATGAAACCAACAGTTGATGTTTGAAAGAATATACAAGACTGATAGACCATTAGCCAGATTTACAAAGAGAAAAGATCGAAATAAGCACTGTCAGAAATGACAAAAGTGACATTACAACTGATCCCACAGAAATAAAAAAAAATGCTCCGGGACTATTATGAACATCTCTATGCAAACAAACTGGGAAATCTAGAGGAAATGGATACATTCTTTCATGAAGAAATTGAAACCCCGAACAGACCAATATTGAGTTCTGAAATTGAATCAGTAATAAAAAAAACCTAACAATCAAAAAAGCCCTGGACCAGAAGGATTCACAGTGAAATCCTATCAGATGTACAAAGAAGACCTGGTACTTGTTCTACTGAAACTATTTCAAAAATTTGAGGAGGAGGATCTCCCTCTTAACTCATTTTTGAAGCTAGCAACACCCTGACAAAGACACAACCACTAAAGAAAACTACTGGCCAATATTCCTGATGAACATAGATACAAAAAACCTCAACGAAATACAAACTGAATTCAGCAGCACATCAATAAGTTAATTGACCATAATCAAGTAGGCTTAATTCCCAGGATGCAAGGTTGGTTCAACATATGCAAATCAGTAAATGTGATTCATCATATAAACAGAATTATGTTACAAAAACTATATGATCATCTCAATAGATGCAAAAAGAGCTTTAGATAAAATCCAACATTCTTTCATGGTAAAAACCCTCAAGAAACTAGGCAACCTACCTCAAAATGATGAAAGCCACTTATGACAAACCCACAGCCAACAACATACTGAACAGGCAAAAACTGGAAGCATTCTCCTAGATAACTGGAATAAGACAAAAATGCCTACTCTTCCCCCTCCTATTCAACATAGCATTGGAAATACTAGTCAGAGCAATCAGGCCAGAGAGAGGCATCCAAATAGGAAAATAAGTCAAACTATCTCTTCTTGCTGATGATATAATTCTATTCCTTGAATACCCTGAAGACTCCATCAAAAGGCTCCAGGAATCAATAAACAACTTCAGCAAATCTTTAGGATACAAAATCAGTGTACAAAAACCAGCTGTATTTCTATATACCAATACTGTTCAAGCTGAGAGCTAAATCAAGAATACAGGGAGTGGGGTAGAGGGAAGGAGAGTATTACCAAAAATAGCTAATGCATGCTGGGCTTAATACCTAGGTGGTGGTTTGATAGGTGCAGCAAACCATCATGGCACATATTTACCTATGTAACCAACCTGTACATCCTGCACATGTACCCCAGAACTTAAAAATTAAAAAATTTCTGCATATCACTAATTATTAGATAAATGCAAATCAAAAACACAATAATGTAACTCCAGCATTTCGGGAGGCCTAGGCAGGCGGAACACTAGAGGTCACGACTTTGAGACCAGTCTGGCCAACATGGTGAAACCCCATCTCTACTAAAATTACAAAAATTAGCAGGGCCTAGTGGCATGTGCCTGCGATTTCAGCTACTCGAGAGCTTGAGGCAAGTGAATAGCTTGAGCTCGGGGCAGGGTGGTGGAGGTTGCATTGAGCTGAGATCAGCCTGGGCCACAGAGTGAGACTCCATCTCAAAAAACAACAGCAACAACAAGCAAAACACCACAGTGAGATGAGATGGCATCTCACACCAGTCACAACAGCTATTACTGAAAAGTCAAGAAACAACAGATATTGGTGAGGCTGCAGAGAAATGGGAACACTTCTACACTCTTAGTAGAAATATAAATTATTTCAGCCACTGTAGAAAGCAGATTGGAGGTTTCTCAAAGAACTTAAAAAACAGAACTACCATTTGACCCAGCATTCCATTACTGGGTATATGCCCAAAAGAGAACAAATTGTTCTACTGAAAGCACATGCATTCTCATGTTTAGTGCAGCACTATTCACAATAACAAAGACACAGAATCAACTAGGCGCCCATCAACAGTGGACTGCATAAAGAAAATGTGGCTCATCTACACCGTGGAATACTATGAAGCCATACAAAAGAATGAAATCATGTGTTTGCAGCAATATAGATGCAGCTGGAGGCCATTATCCTAAGCAAATTAATGTAGAAACAGAAAACCAAATTCTGTGTGTTCTCATTTATAAGTGAAAGTTAACCATTGGGTACTTATGAACATATAGATGGCAACAATAGACACTCGGGACTATTAGAGTGGACAGGGAGGGAGGGGAGCAGATGTGGAAAAACTGTTGGCACTATGCCCAGTACCCGGGTGATGGGATCGTTTATACCCAAGCCTCAGCATCATGCAATGTACCCAGGTAACAAACCTGCACATATACTCCCTGAATTTAAAAGTTGAAAAATTTAAAAAAAAAAAAATTGCAAATTGATAACATTACATAAAAATAAACATTCTGTTTAATAAAGAACTCATTGAATAAAATTAACTGATAATAAGTGGGAAAACATTTTCAAAATCTAACAACAACTAGTGTTTAATAGATAAACTACACAAGTACCTCCTAAAAATCAACTAGAAACAGGCACCTCAGGGAACAGACAAAAATAGATGAACATGAAATTACAGAAGAGTAAATTTAGAAAACTAAGAGGCGTGTGATAAGATGGTCAGAATGGTGAGTAATTTAAGAAATTCAAGTTCAAGCATCATTCAGCTGTAACTGTAAATGATTATAGACTGGCAAGCATTTGAAATTTAGGTAATAGCAACTGAGATATGAAGGCCTAAGAACTCTATTGCACTTCTAGTGGTAGTGGTAGTGGTAGTGGATCTGACATGATTTATTCAGATTAAGTATAAGTGTATCCTACAACCCTACCTTTCTACTTCTGAGTACATATCTCAGGGAGCTTGAGGAGACATGTGAGGATTTAGGATTTTCTTTGCAGAAATGTTTATCAAGGCAAGAGTTGAAGGCAGCCTGGATGTCTGCGACCTGGACAGAGATGGATAAGCTGGGCCTATAGGTAGGTAATCCTAGATTCCCATCACTGGGACAGTGGGAAAGTAAGCCTGGAAATCCATCACTGGGACAATGGGAAAGTAAAACTGGAAATCCATCGCTGGGACACTGGGTAGTTAAAATGTGGAACATGTAGATGTTTGAATACCAACCATCCTAAAAGAGTACTGTGAAATTTAAAATAGTTTGTACTTTTCTGATTTTATATGTGAAGTCACTTGGAGTGCTGACTTAAAATGTTCATTGGCCACTTAACAAAATGAGAGTGCCCTTTATTAATTTTTTTAAGTCTGAAAGCTAATGGATAAGGGCATAGTAAAGGACTACTGGAATCCATTCCTTATCTTCAAATACTTTCTAAATTAAAAAAATACATGCGGAACATTTAATAAAGTCTAATAGTGTTAAAAGGATTACAATTAAAAATTCATTCTCCTGCTTCATGTCTTTTTATTTTCTTTTTTTTTTTTTTTTTTTGAGATGGAGTCTCGCTCTGTGGCCCAGGCTGGAGTGCAGTGGCCAGATCTCAGCTCACTGCAAGCTCCACCTCCCGGGTTCACGCCATTCTCCTGCCTCAGCCTCCCAAGTAGCTGGGACTACAGGCGCCCACCACCTTGCCCGGCTAGTTTTTTGTACTTTTTAGTAGAGACGGGGTTTCACCGTATTAACCAGGATGGTCTCGATCTCCTGACCTCGTGATCCGCCCGTCTCGGCCTCCCAAAGTGCTGGGATTACAGGCTTGAGCCACCGCGCCCGGCCATGTCTTTTTATTTTCAAACCACAGCTTCCTTTGGCAGCCACTTTCACTCTTTTGTAATAGTTACTTTATATTTTTAAGTTATATACTTACACTGCTCTCTCTCAATTCATTAGTTTAAGGCATTTATTTAAGCTTGAATATCATAGATCAGGATTTATGCTGTCTTGCACCTCCCCTGTGATGATTAATGTTATGTGTCACATTGACTGGACCAAGGGGTATCCAGGTTAAACATTTTGAGTGTATCTCTGGGGGTTTCTGGATGAGATTAGTATTTGAATCAGTGGACTGAGTAAAGTAGATGCTCTTTTGCATGTGAGTGGGCATCATTTAATCTGTTCAGGGTTGATGGCCTGAATAGAACAAAAGGTAGAGGAAGGAGGAATTTGCCCTTTTTTTTCTTTTTTTTTTTCCCTGCCTCACTGTATGAGTTGGAACTTCTCATTGCATCTTCTCCTGCCTTGGCCTGGAATATACTTACTTACGTGTAGATGGTAGATCATGGGACTTCTTATCCTCCAAAATCATGTGAACCAATTTCTCACAATCTCTCTCTCCGCATCAATCTACTATGCATGTATGTATGTATGTATGTATCTATCTATCTATCTATCTATCATCTATTATATCTATCTCCTATTGGTTTTGTTTCTCTGGAGAACTCAAATACATCCCCACATTTCCAATACATACTATTTTTGGTAATATAGTTTTTTGTTAATATTTAGAGTTTTTATTTATGATGTTTTAAATATCTTCTGAGTCAAATAGTATACTATAATAATGAAATAGTACTGCATTGGCTAATTATAGAAGACTTGGCTACACTGTGCCTTATAAATAAAGGAGTTCAATGCTGCCCACATAGTTAGAAGTCCAGAGATAGGCAGCTCAGTGATGATGAATAGGCTTTACTATGCCAAGTTCGATACTGACTTTCCAGTTCTTCTCATGTGACTATTTATATCATGCACGTCACTTCTAGGTTGCAAGATTAATGCTTTATTTTCAGCATTCATCTATATTTCAGACAGGAAGAAAGAAAGAAAACAGGCAGAAAACTTGAGCCCTCTGAGTCTTTTTTCTTTTAAAATATTTTCCGAGAAGCTCTACCTAATAATGACTTACATTTACATCTTATTAGCTAGAGCAATGTCACATGGTCTCCCTTTTAGCTGAATATTGGCCTTCCTCAACTGGTCTTTTAATTTTCTTTTCTCTCCTACTCTCTTAACTCTTTTCTTTTTATTCATTTTTTTGGGAAATTTTCTAATTTCTAAATTTATTTTTTGAATATGCTATTAACTTTTTCTAATTCTATCTGTTACATTTTTAATTTAAAAGAACTTGTTTGGGTTTTTTTGTTATCTTCATAGCGGTCTATATCTTGTTTCTTGATATAACTTGTTCTCTTATCTCTCTTAGAAAATTGAGGATGATTACTTTGAAGCTTGCTGTTATATTCTATGCTGGTTGTGTTTCCTTTGAATCTCTTGCTTTAATTGTTCTTTTGAGTTTTCTCAAATAGCTTAAGATCTTTAGGTATGAGATATGAGATAAGAGCCATAGTCTTCTTGGGCCTTCATGACAAAACACAGTAGGCAGTGTGACTTGAACAGCAGAATTTATTTTCTGATAGTTCTTGAGTCAAGTTCAAGATCAAATTGTGGGCAGAGTTGGTTTCTTCTGAAGGCTTTGCCTCTTGGCTTGGAAATCACTATCTTTTTCTGTGTCTTTACGTAATCTTCCCTCTGTATGTTTGTGTCCTTATTTCCTCTTTGAAGCACACCAGTCATATAAGGCCCACCTAGGACTTCATTTGAGCTTAATTACCTATCTCTATAAAGATCTATCTCCAAATACAGTTACATTCTGTGGCACTGGGTTGGGGGGTGGGCATTTAAGACTTTAACATGTGGATTTAGGGGGACAAAGTTCAGTCCTCAAACAATCTTCATGGATATGTGGGGCAAATGGATTTTGTTATTCTCTCCCGAGTGCTTTGAAGTCTAATCAGCCAATATTTTGCTAAATGCATTGGTTTTTATTTTCCTTCTTTCTATATTATACTTTGAGTTCGAATATATCTCTTGGTTTTAATGAATATGGAATTTCTATTTCTTTATCTACTTGTGAGTTCTGGGAAGTATCTTAGAGGACAAAATCAATCAAAAGAGTAGAATGCTTTCTGTTCTTCATCTTAAAAATCAGAAATCTCTATCAATGCTTCTTGTCATAGGTTGGCTTCCCAAAAAAGGACTCTGAGATGGATATTAGTGTGCAGAAAGCTTATTAGGAAGCAGTGTTGGGATCAACTCCTGTGGAGGTCAAGGAAGTAAATGAAAGAGAGTTTGGCAGTAGAAGTTGGGATGTGACGTAGTCTCAACGAAGGCTTCAGCTGAACTGGGAGCTCTGAAGCTGGGATGGCTGTCAGAGTTGCTCTGCATTGCAGTGAGTGCCTTTGTACTTCTGCATCAGTCAATAGTTAAATGTGGGCCGGCCCATGATGGGAGAGTGACCTTGATTCAGCTGGCTTTTTAAATTTTTTTTATTTTTTTTTAATTATACTTTAAGTTCTAGGGTACATGTGCACAACGTTTGTTACATATGTATACTTGTGCCATGTTGGTGTGCTGCACCCATCAACTCGTCAGCACCCATCAACTCATCATTTACATCAGGTATAACTCCCAATGCAATCCCTCCCTCTTCCCCCCTCCCCATAATAGGACCCAGTGTGTGATGTTCCCCTTCCCGAGTCCAAGTGATCTCATTGTTCTTGTTCAGTTCCCACCTATGAGTGAGAACATGTGGTGTTTGGTTTTCTGTCCTTGCGATAGTTTGCTGAGAATGATGGTTTCCAGCTGCATCCATGTCCCTACAAAGGACACAAACTCATTCTTTTTTATGGCTGCATAGTATTCCATGGTGTCATGTGCCACATTTTCTTAATCCAGTCTGTCACAGATGGACTTTTGGGTTGATTCCAAGTCTTTGCTATGGTGAATAGTGCCACAATGAACATACGTGTGCATGTGTCTTTATAGCAGCATGATTTATAATCCTTTGGGTATATACTTAGTAATGGCTTTTTTTAGGCATAGTATATTTCTGGAGAGGGCTGACATCTAAGGACTGTAAGTTGGTAGAATTTCCAGAGGCTGGAATGTAGGTCCTTCATTCCTGAGGGCGATCCGGGTAGCTCATTACAGCATCATCCGCCCTTCTGCACATATACCTTATGATGTATTCAAACTGGTTGACTGTGAATCTTCATCTCTCCTTTCCTCATCTTATTTATCTTCTTAGGTCATGAATCTCTACTTCTAATTTTGACCTGTCAGAGTTTTATTGTTTTTCAAGAACCAGTTAAAGAGTCACGCTTCTTATGAAGTCTTCACCAATCATCATAGTAAAAAATAAAAGGTATCTTTATTCTCTGAAACCCTTTTGACCCTGGATTTTATCTCTAGAATGGCACATAGCATATTCTGCCTTAATTGTGGTTCATTATATAATTAGAACTCCTACAGGATTGTTAATTTCTTACATGTGAGAAACTACAATATTGTTGAAATGTCTGCATACTAGAAATTCAGTAAATTTTCTTCAAATTTAGTATTCATTGAAATACATCCACTGCAGATCTAGACAACCAGAGATGGCCAAATGCCTTGTCTTGTAAAATGTCAAAGTAATGCACAAACAACTGACAGTAACAGCTAAGTCCCTTATCTCTTCTTAACCTAGAGCAGTATTTTCAATGTTTTAAAATAGCTTGTGCTTGATGCAGTATTTGAACGGAAAGGATAATAAACATCAATAAATCAAGGTACAGTTTTTGGAAGAATAGCATAACTTTTGCCTTGTCAAAGGCTTTTGGTATGAATGGAACTGGATCTTAATCCTTTTAAGGACACTTTCTGCATGTCTATATGACTAGTGATTTATTTTTTGTTTGTTAGGGGTCATATTTTCATAAATTATAGATTTTCTCAATAGTTTACAGGTCTTAAATATTTGAATTATTATTAACTGAAACTAATTAAGAAAAGAAAAGCCTATCAAAGACATGAAAGTAATTCAAAATATTTGGTCATCTTTACACATGATTGAGCTATATTAGTTTATTAAGTTAATAGCCTATGAATAAAAAATAATAAACATATGATATTTCTTAGTAGTCTAGTGTCTGCTCTTTTCTGATTGACCCTACTTCATGTAAGTCCCAGAATTTTCTCTAAGTAATCGTTGTGTTTAGTTCTTTTGTAATTGGTATGTGATATCTTCTCCTTAAAATTCTCTCATTTTTCTGATTTCACTGCTTTATTTCATTCTTTATTTGCATAGAAGTTTTTAACTACATGTGACCCAATGCACACATCTATAGTACGTATTTCTGAAATAAAAGTTTCATGAAACAATACTTAGGGAGTAGGTACACTCAGGTGTTTTATTTTCTTTTTCTTCGAATGCAGTAAGATATTGGTTGTGATCCATTAAACCCATTTGACAAACCCTAATGTACCAAAATCTGCAGTTTAAAGATCCTTCATTCTTAGTCTCAATTATCACTCTTTTAATCATGTGACACCCAGAACTGATTTCTCATCTAATCTTTTCTTTGTTTTCTACCTTAATCCTGACTGTCTCCAGGCCCTCATCATTTTATACCTCGATTCACATGGTATCTTGCTATCTGGTCTCCCTACCTATATTCTCTTTCCTCCAACTTACTGCCTTTTAATTTGCTTTCAGGATACCAATTCTTTACTTCTCTTACACAAAGTATCTAGCATATTGCTTAGAAGATCAGTTTTCAATGAATGCTTTTTGAATTGATTGAACACTTAAATTTTCCAGGGATTTTATCAACAAGATAGCTATCTAAGATAGTACTCAGAGTTTCTCAACTTTGGTGCTAGTCTACTTCACCAGACTTCTCACCTGCTAAAGGAGATAATGCCTGATGAATACTATGTGTTTGGTATGTAATAGCCATCATATCTGGCATCACCATCAATATTATTATCTTTACGAACTCTCCATTTAAACTGTGTTTACTCTGCCCATGTAAGTCTGCCTTTCTTTCTGTTTGTCTAAGTTTTTATCTCTGCATCAAGTTTCTTTTGTAAGGCCTCTTAGGTCATGCTGTTTCTCATGTATCTCTTCCACATTTGAACTTTTATATTACTGATTGTTTAACTCTCTCATGCTTGCTATGAATGCCAGCTAACTGTGTTATAAAGTGCTTCCTAGAAAAAATATTATGTGGAATAATTTTCTTTGGCTATAGGGGCTTAAATACTGCATAAAAATGAACAAAGAAAGAAAGGAAGAAAAAGGAATAAAAGACAGTAAAAGCAATGAAAGGGAAAAGAGTAAAATAATATTCTATGTAAAAATAAATTTGAAAAATTATGGGTTAAGTGAAGTTAAAGCTACATTTTAAAATATTTGACTACAAGATGTATCAGAGTCTTAACACTATAAATCTCCAAAGGGTAAAAATTATATATAGTCATTCCCAAGAGCCAATCTGTAAAACTATAGATTCATTTGTGGTCACAACAATCTTCCAGGACTTGAATTCCTCAGAACATACTTCGAGTAAATGCTAGCATAGGGTGTAATTATTTCATACATACTCTTTAGTTTGCCTTCACAACATCTGGGTTTATCAAATACTGTTATATTCCCAGTTTAACAGATGAAGCAATTGAGACTTAAAGAGGCTTAAGCATTTGCCTAAGATCACAAAGCCTTTAGAGGCAGCACTAGCATTTGAACTTCTAGCTCCCGAGTCCGGGCTTAGCCTCACCTGTTGGGAAGATGACGTCTTGATAACCTCTCTGATCTGTAAAAATGGAGCTGCTGGGCAGATTCAGTGAGACGTGGGATGTAAACTACATGACTTTCTTTTTTTTTTTTTTTTTTTTTTTTTTTTTTGAGACGGAGTCTCGTTCTGTTGCCCAGGCTGGAGTGCAGTGGCCGGATCTCAGCTCACTGCAAGCTCCGCCTCCCGGGTTTACGCCATTCTCCTGCCTCAGCCTCCCGAGTAGCTGGGACTACAGGCGCCCGCCACCTCGCCCAGCTATTTTTTTGTATTTTTTAGTAGAGACGGGGTTTCACCATGTTAGCCACGATGGTCTCGATCTCCTGACCTCGTGATCCGCCCGTCTCGGCCTCCCAAAGTGCTGGGATTACAGGCTTGAGCCACTGCGCCCGGCCAACTACATGACTTTCAAAAAAGGTTAGCTCCCTTTATTTTTTACTTTATTGTTGCCATTTAACATGTTATTTTATTTTATTATTTTAAAAAATGATGTATCTGGATTCTTTATGTAGATAACCTTGATTGAAGAGAAGCTTATATGCCTGTTTTCAAGTCTTTATAAAGCCAAGTCCAGTGCTACTTAGATAAATACAAATTTCAGAGGTTCATAATTCCTTGTAATAAGAAAAGAATATCTGAAGATTATCTTTCGATTTTGAACATGTCACTTTTAATGTGGATTATTATCTGGGTATTATATATATGTTTTAAAACAGCAGTTATGTGTACTTCTTTTATATGGTATATTTTCATTGATTATCATTTGAGAGGGTAACGAACAGTTTAGAGTAAACATTGTGCAAATTCTGAGATTAACTAAATTTTGCAAAACTTTAATTTAGAAATATTAACAAAAATAATATTTACTATAATTCAAAGTAAAAGAATAAAAAAGCACACTTGACTGGCCTTTGACTTTGGGTGTGGGGAGTCGTCATTGTCCCATAAAAATATCCTGTTATGATTTATTACTATAAACAGACTTCCAGCTCTGTATTACATGCTGAGTTTCTAACTTCATTTTATTCAATTTCAAACTTTCAGCACAGCATCTTGACCCATTAGCATATGGTTCAGCCTAACTTTCAAATTATATTTTCACATTTTTCCTTACTTATTCTTAATTTCTGACTCATTAGTCTCCAAACATGTCCTCTGCTTTCTTTCCCAGCTTGCTCATGTTGACCCTTCTGTCTGTTGAAATCATAGGCACCATCTCATGCCTTTCTCAAAATTTCATCTTCTCGATGAAGACCTTCTTAGCCCTTTCACCTGAACTTGAATTCTGATACCAGTTGAATTGATACAACAGTTTTTTTTTTATCAATATACCAATATTATTCTATCTCTCATATTATTCTGTTAGATGTATTCTGTTTTTTCTCCCACTTCCCCATTCTCCACCTCCCCTCCCACCCTATGCTCCCAGACTCTTGAAAGAGGATTTGAGAATATTAAATTAGTCATATTGATCTTTGTATTACAATGACAACAATAACAATAATAAAAACAATAGCTTCTAAATCTTGTTGAGTGTTCACTAGTTGAAGACGGTGTAGTACTGTTGCATTATAATATATCATGAGTTTATACAACTTCACAATGACACAGCTAATATTTTTACTTCATATTATAGATGGGAAAACTCAGGCTTAGAGAAGTCACCAAGGTCAGTTAGGGAGTGAGAGGGCCATGATTTGACCCCTGGCACTAGGATTCCAGAGCTCATATTTTGGACTACTGCATAGGAGTGTAATCTCCAAAGGTGCATCACCTATAGTAGAAGTTCAAAATAGGTGAAAATTGAATTTGCATTTTCAAAGAAACATGCTTTTATATATTAAATTTTGGTGCATTATGGTTAGTCTATGTTACATTTGTGTTTCCTTCACAAACATGCATTGCTTCCTTCAAAAACATGCTCATAGCAGTACCTTACTTTTTATAAAATATTATTTTTATGAGAATTAACATAAGCACTCTATGGAGTATAAAAGATTAGGTTGACTATGACTTGAAAAACAAGGGATTTAAATCATTGACTACTTATCACACCAGTCAAGGAAACATGATTTTTCAAACTCAAGTTAATAATTTTTCCATTATGAAGCATCATTCGTTGGAAATTTTAATGATACTTGTTTCAACTGCTTATTACCAGGTATTTTTAGCTTATCTATTTTCAAATAATTCAAGGTTATCCTTCTACCTATTTACTGCAGGCCAGGGAGGGCAAATAGACACAGTCTCAAGGATCATCCGTGTTTGTTCCATTAGTAGTAGCTGCCTGGATCCCTGAGTTGAGATTCTGAATCTTTGCCCATGTCCTCAGGAAAGAGTTCTATCATTAGTTAAGAGAATCTGACATATTTGGTGCAAATAACACAGTGTCTGCCACACATCTGTCATTTCTACTGTAGGCTGCTGTCTTTCAGTATTGTGTAGACATATGTTAATGTATAAGTGAATTTTGGTATTAAGACATAACTTACCAACCAAATGCCTAGACTACAAAGAGTGAATCATTCCAACCTGGAGATTTTGGAATAGATCCTTCTTTATATTACTTTATAATGTGTGAATGTGCAGATATTTTAGCATTATTTCAATTAGTATCTCTGTTATGACATGATTTACACATTCCTATCCTATGTTATGTATCTCAACACTCTTTTCTTATTGTTTCTGTTATTGAAGAACTTTCAACAACTCTGGGTAATGCCAAGAATACATTGGCTATAACATTAATTTTATTTTTGGACCATTGCCTGGTTAGATGGAAAACATATACAATATGTGGTAAGTTTATTATATTATTATCTAGCCATTTCCTCTGTATTTCCTTTTGTACCTACTGAATAAGGGTAGTCAATAAAAGTATTGCATTAGAATGATGACATTCCATTTGTCAATGCCTTACTTGCTATTTTCTAGCTAGCTTTAAGGAATACTTATGCATCTTCATTAATCTTTACTACATTAAATCTAGTAGTAATTACACTTAAAGTCACTTCACACTTGCAGACTTTGCCTTTTGCTAAGGGTATTGTCTATGTTTGAATCTTTCGTCTTTTTCCTTAAGTTATATGATCGTTTCAGTGAAGTAAAAGGACAGGTGATTACCATTATTTCTTGGTGGTATCATGTACATTGTTTATGCTCATTAAAGGTGAAATCATATTTGCTTTTCAAATTCTAAAGCTAATTTGGGTTTTACTGGAAATATTACAAACCTAAATTTTGCCACATTTTTTTTTCATCTCTGCATAGAGATTTTCACCTATATCATCACATATTCTTACCTACTATAATCTCATTGATAGAGATCTGCATATGGATCTCTAATTCAAGATAAACACTTTTAGAAAAAGTTGTCTTAGTGTCTACATGACATGAATAAACTAAGCTGCAACATTACTTCTAATAATGTGGATTTATTTATTTTTATTTATTTATTTTTTGAGATGGAGTCTCACTCTGTTGCCCAGGCTGGAGGGCAGTGGCGCAATCTTGGCTCACTGCAACCTCCGCCTCCTGGGTTCACACTATTCTCCTGCCTCAGCCTCCCGAGTAGCCAGGATTACAGGCGCCCACCACCACGCCTGGCTAATTTTTTGTATTTTTAGTACAGATGGGGTTTCACTGTGTTAGCCAGGATGGTCTCAAACTCGTGACCTCATGATCCACCCACCTTGGCCTCCCAAAGTGCTGGGATTATAGGCATGAGCCACCGCACCCAGCCATATTTATTTCTAAATAAAATTTCAATAAAAATTTTCTTACAGATAACTTTCATCCTCATCTTATATTCTACTATACATGTATTTTTTAGCTATGGGCATTTGTAACCACTCTGACTAGTTTAAACAGAAAAGGATTTATTCAAGATTATTAGCAATTTACACAATAATTAAGAGAACTGAAGGAACAGACTTGAAATCATTAAACTGCTACAGGAACCTGCTGGGATATTCTATAGTTCAAATGCACTGAGTTATTTAAAAGATATATTATAAGAAGAAAGGGGTGAGGGAGGAACCTATAAATTAAAAGAGACTTAAAAGACACATCAGATTCTTAAAGAGGGTGCAAGATTAAATTATAGTGTCTAAGGATGCATACTTAGGTGATAATATGATAATGAAACAGAAGGAAGTGAATGTTACAAATGTCAGAACAGTGATTAAATTTAGGAGAATAAGGGACTTATTACTGTGATGAGTTACATGGAGGAGTTTCTGGGTAGCTTGCAAAATTCTACTTTATGATCTGCGTGGTAGTTAGAGTTCATCTTAAAGTAACTCATCAAGTTATTCATTTTTCAGTTTTTTTATCATTTTATTTTCAAAGAAAATAGTTGAAAACAATTTAAAACAATGCATCAACAACACTTCAGTAGTATTACCTTCTTACAGGAGCTAGATTACTTTTATAAATGTGTTGTGTTTGCATATACCATGCTTTTTATTGGAAGAGTTATATTAGAGAACTTTTACAGTTGAGTCATATCTAAAAACTATTTAAACATCTACTACAACAGCAGTGAACTCAGACTAAGATAAGGTAAATCTTTACTCAGATTAAAAAGCAAATGCATATAATTCTTCTTCTAGTGATGGTGTGTAGCATTAAATACCAACAAATTGAAAGTTTAAATACATAATAGATACGAATGACTTTGAAGATTATTAGTTTTTGAAAGCAGAGAAATCTTGGCCGAGGTAAACTTGCTTGAACTGAAATGTTGGTATCTTCGTACATTTTAGATGTAGCTGGATAACTCACATAATAATTGATTTCGATTTACTATTAAGACAGCATAACAAAACTGTTTTAACCTGTCCAGCTTTTTCTTTCCTCCTCTGGTAAGATCCCCTCCCCACCTGCTCTACCCTATTCCTTGCCTTTCCTTAGGGGACTGGCCCTCTTCTACTCCAGTTCTGGTGTGTTTGTGATGACAGTACCCTTCTTCTTAATTAAAAAATCAGCCCAACGAACATGTGATCCAGGCTGGACCAATCAGAGGCCTTCTCTGAAATTTTTATATACTAACTCAAAAAAGGAGATCTTCCTGTGTGTTCTGTGGTCATTTGATATGTGCCTAAAGAGGAGAATTTTCTGACACTCTCATAAAAGTGGTTCTGAGAGCTGGAGAGAAAGGGAAGCAGAAACGCTTGACAATATCGTTTGAGGTCTCATTTGCGTCTGACTCCAGCTCTGCCTTACATTTCTCAGTTTCATGAACAAGTAAATTCCTTATTCCATTTTTGCTTATACTAGTTTAAAGTGTGCTTCTGTCATTTGTGAATGAAAGTTTCAACTATTTTAGGGAGCATAATACATTTTCTCTTTTTTACTTCTTTGATATCAGTTGACAAATGTCACAAATGTCATTTTGACACACTAAAATAGGACAGGGAAGAATTAGGATTAATCAAGTATCTGAGTCTTGATCTGCCACCTAACTTCAGAAATTGTTGTCAGTCTTCTAGATTCTCATTAACATTTAATAAAGACGTTTGTCAAGATTAATCAATATACCTGGCAATTGTTAATTAAGCTCTCCTAAAATATCTCCTCTTTAGCACTTAAATATTTGCTTTGGAATATCTATGATGGATCGTGTACAATTTGCTAATGACAAGAAGGATGCATTTACCTTGAAGTTAATAATATTTTTAAATTTTAGATTTGGAAATTAAGCATCTTTAATTTTTAAGAAGGAAAATAAATAGTTACTATACCCGAGGAGCCCCGTCTGTATACAATCTGATTTGGAGGGTGTCATATTCTAGCCTTTGAGCTGATGGTGTGATGGGATGAGAATTGTGGGGACTCTGGGAGGGGATAAGTGTGATTTGTATGTGGAAGGATGTGAGTCAGTGCGGAGTCACAAGGCAAACTGTGGTAGGCAGATTCTAAATGGCTCTCAGTGATCCCTGCCTCCTGGTATTCATGCTAGACGTAATCCCCTCCTCTTGAGTGTAAACTAGGACCAATGACTCTCTTATAAGGAATAGAATATGGCAAAAGTGATGGGATGTCACTTTCTAAACTAGGTTATAAAAGACTGTTTTCTGTCTTGCTCACTCTCTCCTTTCAAAATTATTTTCAACTTTCCCTTATTGTACTAGTTTATTGAATATCAGTATCTTGCTGATATTTAGCCAAAGATGAAGTTTACCACTCGCTTTGGGCTACATTCTCAAGCAGCTTGACTCTAGGAAGACTGGTCTCTCTTGTCCACTGTGCTGGCAGCCACTACAGGTCTCATACTGCATGCGCCTTCGATTATCTTTTTCACCCAGCCTAACTGAAAACACACAGGAAAGGGAATTCTCAAGTACATAATTCATCTCAGCCACATTGCCATATTACAAAGCTACCAAAATTACTCAGGGTCCAATTTATTTAGGAATGACAGGATAAATGCATGATTATTTTCCTTAATTTACTAGTTTTCAAGAAGACGAATTGTTTCTTTATCATCCCCAGAAGTTGGCAAATTGTTTTCTTAAAATTAACTTTTAATGTTAGAATGGGTTTAGATTCAGAAAAGGCCTATGGAGATATTACATAGATTCCCCATATACTGCACACCATTTCCCTCATTATTATTTTACATTAATATAGTATGATTTTTATAATTAATGAATCAATATTGATACATTATTAGTAAATAAAATTCACACTTCATTCATATTTTCTTATGTCCTTTTTTTTCTATTCATGGTATCATTACATTTAATGGATACCATACTACATTTAGTGTCATGTTTGTTTAGGTTCCTCTTGGCCGTGACAGTTTCTAATACTTTCCTTGTTTTGGATAACCTTGGCAGTTTTGAAAGGCACTGCTCAGGCATTTTCTGGAATGTCCCTAAATTGGAATTTGTGGGATGTATTTCTTATGATTAGACTTGGGTTAAATGTTTTTGGGAGGAGAACCATAGAGGCAATGCTCCATTTTCATTCTATCATATTCAGGGTGCATGCTTTCAATGTGACTTATCACTGTTGATGTGGACTTTCATCTGCTGGCTGGGTTTCTTCATCTTTACCTAAATATCATCAGCTTGTCAGGTTTCTCCACTGTATAGTTACTCTTTCCATGCTTCCCTTACATACTATACTCTTTGGAAGGTCACTATGTACAGCCTACACTTAAGAGAGTGGGGAGCTATGCTTTACCTCCTTGGGGACAGAATAGCAACATAAATTATTTGGAATTCTTCTGCATGGGCAATTTGTCCATTTTTCCCCACTTTTTTTTTTTTTTTGAGATGCAGTCTCGCCCTGTCACCCATTGCACTCACATGGAGTGCAATGATGTGATCTCTGCTCACTGCAACCTTTGCCTCCCAGTTCAAGCGATTCTCCTTCGTTAGCCTCCTGAGTAGCTGGGATTACAGGTGCCTGCCACCATGCCCCGCTAATTTTTTGTATTCTTAGTAGAGATGGGGTTTCAGCATGTTGGCTGGGCTGGTCTCGAAACCCTGACCCCATGATCCGCCTGCCTTGGCCTCCCAAAGTGCTGGGATTACAGGCGTGAGCTACCGCACAACTGCTTAATGTCTTATATTCAACATGACAATGTCATATAGCATAATTTCACCTATTCAACTCTCCTCACCCACCTGACCTGCTAGCAACCACTGATATGTTTATTATCCCTATCATGTTGTCTTTTCCATGATGTCATGTAAATGGAGCCACATATTACATGGCCTTTTCGAATTGGCTTCTTTCACATAGAATATACACTTAAGATTTATTTATGCCATTTTGTGGCTTAATAACTCATTTCTTTTTATCACTCAGTGACATTGCACTGTGTGTATTAACATATACTAGAGTGTATTTATGAATTCAGATATAGAAAACATCTTGGTTGTTTCTAGTTTTTGATAGCTATGAATTAAACTGTTATAAACATTTATATGCATATTTTCTTGGGACTTGTTTTCAAATTAGCTTCGTAAATATCTAGGAGTGCAGTTGCTGGATTTTCTAGTAATGTTACATAATGTTTAGCTTTGTAAGAAACTGCCAAACTGAGGTAGGAGGTGGGACTCAACTCTGGACCAGATTGAAGACTGGTTGAAACAGGAAGAGGCACTGAAAGCACTTTTCCATAAGACACACCTACTGGCACCATGACAGTTTACCATTGCTATGGCAATACCCAAAACTTACTGCCCCTTCCTTCCTTTCCAAGGAAGTTACTACCCCTTTTCTAGAAATTTCTGAATAACTCTTCCCTTAATTTGCATGTAATTAAAAGTGGGTATAAATATGACTGTAGAACTGCCCCTGAGTTGCTGCTCTCAACACACTGCCTATGGAGTAGTGCTGCTTTGCAGGAGAAGTCACAGAGCTGTAACTCTGCTGCCTCAATATAGCTGTTTTCTTCTACTACCAGCTTGGTCTTGAATTCTTCACTGAGCAAAGCCAAGAAACTTCCAAGGCTAAGCCCCAATTTTAGGGCTTGCTCACCCTACATCAAGTGGTACCCGAAGTGGGGCTGAAGAGAGAAGATGACGATGAGAGAAGCAGTGGTTAGTAGTTGGCAAGGTTGTGGCAAGAGACAGCCACCAGTGAGATGATGAGCAAAGAGAAGAAGAGAGATGATAAAGGGGTCAGTGACTGAGGTTGCAAGAGTTGTAACACTGAGGCTGTAACACTGAAGAGCTGCTGACCCTGCAAGAGTTACAGCACGAAGCAAAGGCTCTTTTCAGAGCCCTCATTTTTCCAGACAGGCGGTGGAGGTGAGTGGACAGGCAAGCGATCATAGTACTGCTGTCTTGTACAATACCTGCCACTCTGACCAGTAACCAGCAGGCTAGCGGGTTACTGGTCCCTGTACTGGCCACTCCCACTGTAACAGCTGAGCCCACCCAACCTGGGGAACCTGAAGAAAGCTCACTGGGTCCCACGTGGGAGATTCATCAGCGCCATTTTGGCTCCTGTGGATTGATGAGTGTCCTCACTTCCCCACTTCCCATAGTATTGGGTGAGCTAGGGAATAAAAGCCTCTGGCTAAATGGTCAGTTTAAAGTCCCCTGTCCTTTGAATGCCCTGAAACACACCCTCGTTACCCCTTCCCCGGTCCTTTTTCTTTTGGCTCCGTTTTATTGCCCCACCAGTCATTTTATTTTCAGTCCTAAAATTAATGTTTTGTTTGCAGGACTCTGAAATGCCAGAGTCACATTGTTCTGTGACCCCAACCAGGCCTTTGGGGTTCTGTTGGCTGCTCCCAGGATGCTCTGGGGTTTTCAGCATTGGTTGTCTCCCAGATACTCTGGGTCTTCTGGCATTAGTTGTAGAGACCCTCACTGGCCAATATTCAAGTACTGCGGGTTTTAGACATTTGGTGTTTTTAGTAGCTTCCTGGATTCTCGAGGGTTTTTGGCACTGACATTTCTTTTAGGATTGTAGGTTGGAGGCCCACCCTGGGGGAATCTTGGTCTTGCCTTCTCTTGTTTTGGGCTCTAAAGTTATCATTTTTCAAAACGACATTTTTTTTTTCTTGTCACTTTATTTACACTTTTCCTTCTACACTTAGTTAAAAAAATACTTCCTTTGTCGTATTTTGTTCACTGGAAAACACTTATAATCCACTCTCATAACTTGCTAACTATACTTATACCTTCTTTGCAGGAAGTGAAAAACTAAAAGGGGAAAAATAGCAAGGGCCTAGTTGCTTTCTCTCTTACTAGATTTAGAAAGTCTTCTGTGTCGTGTAGAAATCCTTGTTAGACGTGGGGACAATGATGAGCATCCCAGAGGACTCTCCACTAGGGTGTCTTTTAGGCTACTAGAGCAAATTCAAATTTGACTTAAAGGAAAAGAAACTCATTTTCGATTCCAACACTTTTTGGGTCCATTACACAGTAGAAAACCAACACATCTGGCCTAGGCATGGTTCTTTATGTTGTAATGTTATTTTACAAATAGATTCATGCTGTAAATAAGGACAATGTGAGGAGATACCTTATGTACAGGCTTTTATGGTCCTTTACTGGTTTATGTTACTTCCACCACCAGGAAGCTACCCCTAAGCTATCCTTAAGGGATCTCCAAGCTTCTCTCCCTAGAAGCCCTAATGCTCCCTGGATCTTCCTCAGTCCCTCAATTCTGGTCAGGGGGAATCCTACTCATTCTCTAATGAAGGATTCCACCCCAAGGCCATCAGGTACCCCTTCCCCTTATCCACTAGCCCTAGCTTATAGCTCTTACTGCCTGAGAAATTAAGCTCAAACAGTACCACCAGGAGTGGGGTCCCACATCAGTCTCTAAAGTCGAACCTGTGTCAATTGCAGGATGTAGCTGGTGGAAATAAAGTAACACTTGGAGTATATGTCCAATTTTCTAAGTGTGATTTGGCTTTTTCCAGTCAAAATATGAGCAATTTTCAGAGGATCGAAAAAAGTTCATAGAGATATTTGTTAAGGTGACCATGTTCTTTAATTTGTCAAGACTTGCAAGTATTGTCATGTGCTTACTGTGTTGTGGGAAAAAAAGTTAAGCCAGTTAATTATGCCAAGGTTGGAGAAATCAGTCAGGGATAAAACAAAAATCCTGCTCTGTTTTAGGGTCATTTGGTTGAGGCACTCAGGAAATATACTAATACAGACCCAGACTACCCCTAAGGGAAAACTCTCCTTAGTATGTAGTTTATTATTCACTCTACCCCAGTATTAGAAGGAAGCTTTAGAAAGCAGCAATGGAACCCCAAACCTCTATTAGTCAACTCTTAATCATCACCTCTAAAGTTTACAATAGGGATAGGGCAAAAGAGGTTAAAAAAAAGAAAGAAAATAGCCAAAAAATGCTATTATTAACAGTTTCATTAAGCTCCCTACCCACTCAGGGTTACCTGTCCCAAGAAAGTGTCACAAGATTGGCATCTGAAATGCCCAAAGAAGAGTTCCTGACTCGCCGGCCCCTGGGCTAGAATCAGGGTGTATACTATAAGCAAAAGGGCCATTGACAATGAGAATGTCTTAACCACACCCTGTGAGAGAGAAAAAAACTCCCCATCAATACTAGAGCCAACCTTCTTCCACTAGCCCCAGCAAGCTACCTTGCTCAAGTAAGTTTACTAGGGGTCTTAGACACTTGACTCTATGAATGGCTTTGTGCAGTGGCAGACAGGTGGCCACTCAAACGTTTTTCTTCAGTGTTTCCACTGCCTGGCAAGCCCTCCAGTGGTTGAGGGACTCCAGGATCTCCCTTTGAGTAATACACTTTCCCCCCTCCCTTCCTTACTTAATGCTATGGGATCCCCTTCCCTGACTCTTCCTGTTTTCTATACCTATTGAGGCAAACTAAATTTGGCCAGGTAGACAGGTCCCAATTTTGAAATAACTTGGATCCAGTTGTATTGTATAGGTCGCTTTGTTTGATATGCTTGTATATGTGTACATACAGGTATTGTGATGGGTGTTATGTCTAGGATGCTATCAAATTGGTTTATAAACCAAATTTGACAAATTGGTTTATAAACTCACTCATAAATTAAACAAATAAGGCCAGTTTAAATGTTTTAGTTTGAAAATAATGTTGTGGCTTCTAAACTGTAACTTTACAATAAACTGATGTCCATAGGCTTTAGAATGGTTAAAATGACTTTAAATAGTGAGCTTTGTGTAGTTAAAATCTTAAATTGTAAAATGATTCTCATCTATAAAATGTCAATGTCTGGTGGGCAAGTCAGGATTTCTTGCTTTCTAGGTTCATAGAAAACATAGAAAATATACCAAAAATTGTACTCCTTATTGGGAAAAGAAATATATATATATATAATATGTATTTTATGTATATATTATATATATATGTCAGCTTGCAAATTATTAAAAGAGAGTTTCAAAATATGAGAAAACCAATTAGTAGAAAAGAGAGGTGAAGAATGTTATGGATAGAAAGTGCATTTTTTTTTTTTTTGGCTAGGAAGAATGTAAAGAAAGGGTAATTTTATATGAGAAAGGATTTTGAATAATAAATCCTTTTCCTAGGTAAAATGGTTGGTTATTTAAGAAAAAGGTAGAAAAGGTAGGACAAGTCAGAAAGTCCAAGCATAATGTAGCTAGTCTGCATAAGTGAGGATAAGGCTTGTGAAGGGGAATTTATAAAAGTAATTTTGTTTAGGATTAAGCTTGCTATGATTAAAGAAATACTATTTGTGGTAGACTTTTTAGAAAATGGTCTCCATATTAGAACCAGGCTTTCTTAAGGTATTGATTTCCTAAATTAGAGGAACTTTTGTTCTTGGTACTATAACCAATTTCTTTTAAAACTTCTCAGATTAATATCTAACATATTCAACTATTGTTTTACTTCCAAGTTTATCTCCCTTTAAGAAGGCCTGGAATAATGGCTGTCTCCTTTTTCATCATCTCCAGTGAGTTTTTCTCTTCTGATTCTGACTAAAATTGTGGCTTGATGCTAAAGTGTTTTGTCTCAGAGGTCTTTGGGAGCAATGTTTTTCCCCAATATAGCTTGATTCTGTAATCTTGTTTTTTACTGATATATAATCTTATTTTTGTCTTTTAGTTTTTGACTCTCAAAAATATTTTAAGAGATAATGAGTGCCTCCTCACCTCCATTGACCTAGAATGTTTAATTGGCTATAAATCTTTAGGTTCTAAGTACCTTGGCCAGCGGGAATCTATAAGACACACCTACCAGCACCATGACAGTTTACCATTGCCATGGCAACACCCAGACCTTAACACCCTTTTTCATGGCAACACCTGGAAGTTACTGCCCCTTTTCTAGAAATTTCTGAATGATCTGGCCCTTAATTTACATGTAATTATAAGTGGGTATAAATGCCCCTGAACTGCTAATCTCAACATACTGTTTATGGGGTAGCCCTTCTCTGCAAGAGCAGTCACAGAGCAGTAACACTGCTACCTCAATAAAAAGCTGTTTTCTTTTACTACCTAAGCACCCTTGAATTCTTTCCTGAGTGAAGTCAGAAACCTTCCTGGGCTTAACCCCAATTTTGGGCATTTCCTGCCCTGAATCAAAACTATCTTCCAAAGTATATCATTTTGCATTCCCACCAGCAATGAATGAAAGCTCCTGTTGCTCTTCATCCTTGACAGTAATTGGTATTGTCAATTTTTGGATTTAACTTCTAAAAATTATGTAGCGGTATTTCATTTGTGTGAAAAATAATTTGCTCTCCACACTTGATAGTTCTTAACTGGAACTCATTGTAGCAAAACAGAGATTAACAGGATAAAAACAGCATTTTATTAACATATATACTGCCTGTATACACAGGGGAGAAAACCCAGAGAGATGAGTAAATTTCCAGAGTAAACTCAAAAGTACATTTAAACTTTAGGCTTTAATATCACTTCCTGTGAAACAAAAAAGTTTGTGAGGAAAGGCTCAGTTAAGAGGAGATTGCCAGGAAAAGCACCATAAAACAAAGGTAAGATTTATTGTACAGATGTAAGCGTATGCCGTCTCTACTGGTTAAGTCTCTAGTGATTTACTTATTATTCTCTTCCTGCTGCAGAGAGGAAGACACCTTTATAAATGGAGATTTTCTTTCTAGAGATAAGTTTCTCTTACAAAAGAGCAATTTTTCATAACTACTCCCATGTCTGCAGTTTCTCAACATAACCAGTCCAAAATAATCAGTATGCCAAAGGGACATATTCTGGTTACCTACAGTCATATTTTGGAGTAATATGTTCTGAACTCTATCACATGTTGTTTTAATTTGCAATTCCCTAATGACAAATAGTGTTGAGAATCTTCTCATATGCTTGTTTGCCATCTATATATTGTAGGGGCAAAGAGAGTTTTCCTCTCTCTCTGAAGATTAGAATTTGATGAAATAAATGGACAAGGATAGATTAACATGAGGAAGGGCACACAAATTTATTAATATGCACAAGACCACCAAAATATGAGACACCAAGAAGGACCAAATGGCTGAGGCTTAAATAGAACCTTCTTCATAGAGGAGAGTGACATGGGGGAATGTAGGCAATTTTGAGGGGTATTAAATGATTTTTAGGAGAGTTTAATAGACTCAAAGAGCAGACAATAGTTTATAAATGATTCTCTTTAGAAATTGAATGGTACTGGAGAACAGACAATAGCTTGTGACAAAGTCTGCTTAGGTATAGTGACGTTCCTCAGTCATCCTTCCTGCAACATGAGTTTAATCTTCCCTGGTTAGTAAGAGTTTAGGGAGGGGATCAAAGACAATTCTCTTCCTTCTGGAGGAGCCTCAGATAAGTGGACTTTGGAGACAGTTCTACTGCTTGCTTGGGGGTGAATATCAGGAGAAGGTCAAAAAGTCCTTGGCTCTGAGGATGCTTTTAAGGCCTTTTAATTCTCTTTAATTCAAAGTGCTCAGCATTTAAAAATGCCATACTTTGGAGTATCTTTTATGAACTCCAACAACATCCTCTTTGATACAGTGTCTAGTCAGATTCTTCCTCTGTTTTTTCTTTGTTTTCTCATTCAGTTTTAGAGTTGTTTGTATATTTTAGATAGAAATCCTTTAACAGATATATGTTTTGAAAATATTTCCTACCAGTCTGTGTTTCTTCTTTTCATTCTTATAATAGTTTTTATCATAGAGTAGATGTTTTAAATTTTGACAAAGACCAACTTGTTAATTTTTTTAATGGATCATGCTTTTGGTGTAGTATATAAAGTCTCTTCATCAAGCCCAGCGTCACCTAGATTTCTATATATCCTATGTTTTCTTCTTGACATTTTGTAGTTTGCATTTTACATTTAGATCCATTATTCACTTGGAGTTTATTTTTGTGAAAGGTCTAAAGTCTGTGTCTGGATTCTTTCTCCTTTTTGTTTGCATATAAATGTCTCATTGTTGTCAGCACCATTTGTTGAATAGACTCTCCTTTCTTCCTTGAATTACCCTTGTTCTTTTGTCAAAGATCAGTTGATTGTACCTGCATAGGTCTATTCTTGGGCTTTCTATTCTATTCCATTCAGTGTACTCTCCCTCCAGCGCCATGCTGTCTTTCTTACTGTGGCTTTAGAGTAGGTCTTGAAATGGGTAGTGTGAGTCTTCCAACTTGGTTTTTCTTCAGCATTGCATTGTATTCTGGGTCTTTTCCCTCTTCATTTAAAGTTTAGAGTAAGTGTATCTACAACTACAAAATAGCTTATTGAGATTATACTTGGGATTGCATTTAATCTATAGATCAAATTGGGAAGAACTAACATTTTAACAATATTGAGTCTTTCAATCCATGAACATGGAATAGTTGTCCATTAGAGCTTCCTTTGATTTCTTTCGTCAGATTTTCTTTCCAGCACATATATTCTGTACATTTCCATTAGATATACCTGATTATTTTACCTGTTATTGGGTGCCATTATAAATGGTATTTTTTAAAAATTAAAATTCCCATTGTTCATTGCTGGTATATAGAATAGCAATAGACTTTTGTACATTAACCTTCTATTCTGATACTTTGTTATACTCATTTAATAGATCCAGGAATTTTTTGGTTGATTCTTTGGAATTTTCTTCATAATCAATCATTTCATATAGGAATTAAAACAATTTTATTTCTTCGTTTCCAACCTGTTTTTCTTTTACTTCCCTTTCTTGTTGTTTTACTTCCCTTTCTTATTGTACTAACTAGTACTTATAGTATAATGTTAGATCAGAATGATGAAGGCAGAAATCCTTGCTTTATTTTTGACAATATGGGTAAAGGGTCTATTTTATCATTATTAAGTATAATGTTAGTTATAGTGAAACTGCCTTTACAAAATTCTGACAATAAGTGAATCTGACATAGTAGACTCCATCTTGCTTCTGACCTCCAAGCTGCCCTTGGTCATTCCTAGGTGTAGACAAAGCTAGCTTTGGGAAGAATTTATAGTTTGACTTTAAAACAAAGATGATACTAACTCTTCCCAAAATTAAACACCTTTGTAAAACTAATGAAAAATCACAAGGTTAGGATTATGAGAAGGTCTTGAACTCTGCATAGTTTCTCTAACTCATTACTACTCAGGAGTCGTGTGGCCAGAGGACACAATATTTGTGACTTTCCTCAAATGCTCCTATAGATAACATCACTATTATAGAACCTGATTGGGTTTATTGAGATGTTTTCAGACTGACTCCACCCAGACTTGTGGCTCATGACTCAGCTGATCCTGTGGCCCCATACAGAGGAGACTTAGTACATGAGGACCATTTTCCACACCCCTATGATTTCATCCCAAATCAATTTGCAACATCCATTTCCTACCCACCAAATTGTCCCTAAAACCCCCTAACTTCTGAGCCTTTAGGGAGACTGATTTGAGTGATAACTCTAGTTTTCCCAGGTGGGCCAGCCTCATGTCTATGAAATCCTTTATTCCAATGCCGTAGTCTCAGTAAATTGATTTTGTTTGTGCAGCAGCCAGGAAGAACCTGTTGGACAATTACAATAGGCTTTTTGTTGACGTTCTTTATTAAGTTTAGGAAGTTTTTTTATATTCCTAATTTGCTGAGAGTTTTATTTTTAAGTTTATTGTGAACGGGTGTTGAATTTTATCAAATGCTTTTTTTGCATTAATTAATATGATAACACAAGTTTTCTTCTTTAGTGTATTGATGTGGTGGATTACACTGATTAATCTTTGTTATGTTAAACCAGCTCTACCTGAAATGTGTACATTCTTTTTTTATATTGTTGGATTCAATATCCTAATATTTTGTTGAGGATTTTTGCATCTATGTTTATGAGAGATATTGGTGTATAGTTCTTGTTTCTTATGTTATCTAATTTTGGTAGGCGGTAACACTGGTCTTAAAAATAAATTAGAATGCGTTCGTTCTCTTTGTTTCTATTTGTGGAAGGGATTGTGAAATTGCCTTCCTTCAATGTTTGGTAGAAGTCATTTATGAAATCATTTGGGGCTGATGGAATCAAGTTTTAAAATAAATATAGGCCTACTAAGATTTTCTCTTCTCCTGGTATAAGTTTTGGTATTTTGTGTCTTTCAAGGAGTTTGTTCGTTTTATTTATGTTATTATTAGGAGTACCATAGTTTGGTGCTTTGACATGCTGAGCAGCTTGAATGAAAAGAAATTGGAAGACAGTTGAAGCTGCCTCACAATCAATGTCTCTCTGACCTTCCCTTGTTTCTTTCCCCAAGTGCAGACAGGGCCTCTGTCTGAAATTCCCTTTATTTGACTAAGGAAAGTTCTTTCAAAACAAACACAATGGCAATCAATCCCCTGTGTGAAATCTCATTAACCAGGGAAGATGAATCACAAAAGGTGAAACTAAAGGTTATTGTCATGTCCACCTAAGCAGATGTTTTATCTTTTCTTCTGAAGGCTGTTACCTGAGAGACTTTATCTGCATAATTTGGCAATCTTTGTTTGTAGTGCAGTTCTACCCCTCACTTTCTCATAACTGTCACCACCTCCCACACAGTCTGGAGGAACTTTGTCCCAGGCTGTTGTCTGTGCTGCAGGACCGTTCCTCTCCCCTAAAAATCATTTACTCTTCCTTTAAAATTGCCTGCATTCCACACTTTCTTCCCCACTAAGAAAAGGATTTTTAAGCTTCACCTATCTAGATCTTCCTTGAGTTTCATCTTTTGTGTGACTCCCATGTACTTGCACATTAATAAATTTATTTGCCATTTCCTCTGTTAATTTGCCTTTTGTTAGCATATCTTAGCAGACTCAGTTATCAAAACTTCAGAAAGAAAATTTAAACTTCCCCGCATTACCAAATTTGTAGACATAAAATTGTATGTATTATTTCTTTATTATTTTAATGTCCATGACATGAGTAGGAATGAACTGTCTTTCCTTACTGGTATTTGTATTTTGTGCCTTTTTTCTCCCAAGTTACTCTGGCTAAAGGTTTATATCAACTTTATTAATCTTTTCAAAAATCAGCTTTTGTTTTGGTTAATTTTTTCTCATTTTCTTCTTTTTCATTTAATAGATTTCTGTTCTAATTTTTATTATTTCTTTTCTTCTGCTTGCTTCAGACATAAATTGCTCTTCTTTAGTTTTCTGAGGTGGAGGCTTAGGTTACTGGTCATAGATATTTCTTCTTTTCTAATATATGCTGCATTCAACAATATAAATTTCCCTATAAGCACTGCTTTTACTTCTTCCCACACATTTTTATAAATTGTATTTTAATTTTCATTTTGTTCCAAATATTTAAAAATTTCGCTAAGACTTCATCTTTGACACATGTGTTGTCTAGAAGTGTTTCATTTAATTTGTAATATTCAGGAACTTTCTGGCTATCTTTTGGTTATATTTCCAATTTAATTCCACTGTGGTCTGAGAATATAGTTTGTATAATTTGTATTCTTTGAGATTTGTTAAGGTGTGTTTTATGATCTACAATATAGCCTATCTTGGTAAATGTTCCACCCTTAATTTCTTTGTCAAGGCACTCATTACACATTGTTTTAATCATTTTATTAATAGTCTATATTTTCAGCTAGACTCTAAGCTTTATGTAAGGAAGGGGTTATTCCCATTTTCTGTCCTATTCATCATTCTGTCACCATTGCTTGGCACAGTTTCTGGCATATAGTGTTTGTCCAGTGAAGGTTAACAATACTTCATATCTGTACCCTCTTGCTTAGTCTTTCTTGTTCTTGGTACATTTATTTATAAGACTAATTGAGATTTTGGTACTTTGTGGATCTCCTTTAAGGAGTTCAAAATTATGGCCTTAGTGCCTTCTTAGCACTCTAGTCTAGAACTCAGATTGTGCCCTTAGAATAGCTTTTCAGACTATTGACACTAAGTTTCAGAAATATTGACAAGAAAGTACTACCAGAGTCAGCTGATAATGGTGGCATATGGTTAGGCAGTGTTATGGCTTGCATTTGGCATATCTGTTCCCATTGAGGCTCATGTTGAATATTGAGATGTAAGCCCTAGTGAAAGGTATTTGGGTTACGGGGTCAAATCTCTCATGAATGGCTTGGTGCTACTCTCACAGTAATGAATGAGTTTTCGCTTTCTTGACTGTATTAGTTTTCACGGGAATGGATAAGTTCCCAAAAGCGCATGGTTATTAAGCCAGGATACCTCTCAAATTTGCTCCTCTTTACATGTGACTGCTTCCTCTTTGATCTCTGCCATGTTGTGATGCATGTGTGTTTCAAGCTTGTTTATGGTACTTCTGATGGTGACCTACCAGTGGAAGAGGGAAACTGGGGGTTACTGTTAGAAAAGTATCCTCTCTTTCTGAGGCTGTAGGAAATGTGAATGATGAAGAAAAGTAATTCAATGGAGGACCTGCAGTTGAAGGAAAG
The DNA here is from genome assembly GCF_037993035.2 of Macaca fascicularis. Lineage (NCBI taxonomy): Eukaryota > Metazoa > Chordata > Mammalia > Primates > Cercopithecidae > Macaca > Macaca fascicularis. The sequence goes on from NC_088380.1 coordinate 103,847,116, forward strand.
GAGAAAATGCTTTCTGGAGCAGATAGATGGCTACTATCATTTGAAGTTGCTGATAACGGAAAACTAATTTGGAACGGAGAATTAATGGAACTGAGTTCAATTCCTGCTGCTTCCACTTGTGTCAGCATCAGTAGCCACCACAGCCTCCCAATCCCTAGAAGAACAGAGCTTCTAAAAACATTTCCAAGTCATCAGGATTTCATATACCCTTGTTTTCATAAAGCCAATTAAGTAAGGTTATAATGAACATTATGATATGAACCTGTTTTGCCATATTACTTGATATTCCATTTTTTTTTCTTCTGATGAAAACAAAGGTCAGTTTTTCCTCTTTTTGATATCTTGGAAAGGATTCCTTAACTTTTTTGGTCTCTGACCTATGCTGATATGCTTCGCAGAAAACCATTAGGGCACAGATTACTTTTTGTGTTATTATTAAGTAATAGCTGAGATAAAAAGTATTGATACAAAAGTGTTTTTGGAGAAAATTTCTCTTACATGAGGAATATAGTCTAATATTATTAAATAAAGAATATAATCTATCCAAATTTTATATTTTAGGAGTAAACAATTCAGAATACATGTATTCAGAATGTCTTACATTTTCATTTATTTTCTCTCTTAAAATTAAATTTGGAAATAATATATCCTTATTGCATTTGGCCTATAGCATGGACTCTATTACCTACAATTCAAAAGTGCTCTGTATTAAATGAAAATCTCATAGGAATAGTAATTCTGGTGTCCTGGGCAATCGTAGCACTTGATAAGAGTTTTGTATTCATGGTTCTTGACCTCACCACTTAGTTTTGTGACTCTGAGTGTGTTGTCTCAGGATTTTTGATGTTGTCAATTTCCTCATCTTAAAAAATGACATTATTACCTGCTCTGCCTTATACAGTAATCTTGGATATGAAAAGGTATAATATATGTAAAAGCTTCTATGGGAAGTTATTATCTTTCCAAGAAAAAAAAAAGGGAAACATTCTTAATGATAGTCTATACAGGCTATGATTTGAATCATGGAACTTCCTGGTCCATGATAGTGTAAGATGGCATTTTAATATAAATTCTAGACGTTTTACAGCAAAAGACCCTGAGATGATTTCCACATTTTTTTATTATTCTATTGAAACTGATTTTTGAAGGAAGTTCTATAAATTTTTTTCTGTGGTAGTATACATTTTTATTAGATCTCACAAAATTCTTTTCTCTTTAGGCTTCAAAAATATTTTAGATGGAAAATATGGAGCATAGCATGTTGATTTCAAAAAAAGAAACGAGCATTTTTCATTTTCATTGTGTCAAGTGGGTGACCTTTTGAATCTGAACTAAAACAAATTGGCAATGACAGCTTCGAATTGTCACCGATTTCTCTTGAAAAACGTTATTGCACTTTGTATCTTAGCAGAAGTACCTTTTTAAAAAAAAATAAAAATGAATTATTCATGAAAAATCACTTCATCTCATAGTGCACCTGCTGAGAAGGTTTTACATTGCCTATTAAAGTGTATGCAAAAGCTGTGCAGTTAAACCTTCAATATCAATTTTATTTAGCTTTGTTAATGTCTTATAATGCATCATAGGAAGGGCAATGACAAACATGTATTTGTATTCATAGAACATTTAAAAAATAATTAGTACTTGAAAAGGTCATAGAAAAGATCAGAGAAGACTTGCTGTGGCATTTAGCCAGAGATAGAAAGCGAGACACATCCTTTTCTTCTGATTGATGCTCTTCTCTATTGCATTTGTGTTCTCTTAGTATTACTTAGGATTAATTCATACCTTCTACACCAAAGTTTTATAGCACTTGCACTGATGATAGCCTACAGCAACAGTCCCAGAAGGTAGGATACAACATTTTCTATTCATGAGATATCTGGTTCTAATGGATATCTTATTAGTTGATCAAAAGGGTAGAAGTAGAATCTCATGGTCAGGAGTTTAAAAAGTGAGCATTTAATGTTGAGGACTTCAGCACTCTTAAAAGGCTTTTTAGTTTAAAGATCAAAACACTTTAAATGCAGGTGAAGTTTACTACAAAACATATTCCCACAAAAATAATTTTTGTTTATAATATATTTCTATTTTCAGTGGGTATAACATAAACTCAAACTTTACATATTTCTTTTACCTATGGAGACTGTGTAACAAATTAACTTATCTGATGGCAGTCTACTTAACAATTGTATTTGTATATATAGGTTTCTGTTTTATTTGCTTTATAGATTCTTTTATTCTTTCTTCATTTAGTCATCTTAAATTATTTCTTCATCTATTTAGCAAATAAATTGTAATTATTGTGCTAGGTTCCAGTAATGTGGAGATGAAAGTAGGTCCCTACTTTTTAGAAGCTCAAGATTAATGGAAGAGATAGACATGTAAATTTACAGTTATATTACAGTTGAGTAAGTGCCATGATTGATTAGTGCCCAAGGTGCTTTGGGAACTTAGAAGTGAAGCATCTAACACCTTCAAATGTTGGAGGAATGCCAGTACAGACTCTCCAGAGAAAGTTTCACTTGAGGGTATCTTGAAATTTGAGAATGAGTTAGCTATGTGATAAGGAGGAATGTATTCTAAGGAGAGCTAACAAAGGAGGTAAGAGATAGCATATCACGTTCAGGAAATTGTACTCATGGGACAAGGAGGTGATGATGGGGGATATGATCAGGGCCAGATTGTGTCATATCTGGTACTCTTGGACTTGTCCTTAAGGCAACGGTCAGCCATTGTATGACTTTAAAATGGCAGATAGTGATCAGAATTATAGTCTTAAAAGCTCATTCTAGAACAAGTGTGGGATTAGGTTGAAGGAGGAGGAAAACTGTGTATAAGGATATTGAAATGTCACAAGATCATTTGGGTGTCGCTTCGCCAGCCAGAAACCTCTGTGGCCAGCAGCACCTCTGCTTGGGCTTTGCTCACACCCACTGGGCTCATTTCGCCCACTTAGACTGGCAGGCTGTACTTGGCTTGCGCTTGACCCAGATAACACACCTGCCAAAGAGGAGCCAGGTGCGGAGCAGTGAGGGGTGTGTGAGCAAGAAAGCCCAGGGTCTGGCCACTGTGCGCAATCAGGCACACCATTTGCTGCAGTGGGACAAGCAGCTCCAGGTGCTCCCATAGGCGCCAGCTCTGTGGGAGGCTGCAGCTGGAACAGACGTACCAAAAACGGCTTCTGCTGTGGGCAACAGCGTCTGGACAAGGGGAAAGTGGTGGTGCTTGAAAGCTCAGAGATGCCAGGAACTGCAGAGCCCCCAAACAGGTGTTACAGCATGTCACAGCCCTGGCCCTAGGTCTGGGCTCCCAGGAGGGCCGCAACTCTTCTCTCCTTCTTGTTGCCTGCAGCGTGGCGGCCTGGGGGATGTGTTTCGTGCGTGCGTGGTCTAGCCCATTTGTTTTACAGCTCTTTCGGTCCCGCTGCCCTGCTTCAGCCCATGGCTCCTGGGTTGGCCCAGCCCCAGAATTGTTTCCTGTTGTGTGGGACTGCTGCTGGGCTCCGGCAGAGGGTAGGAAGGCTATAGGGTTACAGCAGCTCTGCTTGGGGAATCCTAAGGTCTGGGACCCTAGAAGGATCACCACTCCACTCTCACAGTCCAGGAGCGTGTCACTGCCCACAGCTTGGTGAGCCAGCCACGAACATGTTACAGCCCCTTTAGCTCCCACCAATCGGCAGGTCCTGAGTTCTTGTTTTCCTGCATCCAGGAAAAATGAAGTTATGTGGACAACTGGAGGGTAAACAAGGCAGAGACGAGCTTTATTGAGCAATAGAATAGCTCTCAGTGGAGAGGAGACCTGAAATGGCTAGCTCCTATTCACAAGCAGGTCATCCTAAGAGTATCTGAGTCTGGCTGAGTCCTGGGTTTCTATGGGCTCAGAGTGGGAGAAGTACATGCTTATTAGTCTCTGTGCAGGAGAAAGTGTGTGCTGATTGGTCCATGGGCACCCATGGGTGGGCCTAGAAAAACCACTTGATTGGCCAAAAGGCATCAAGGAAGTTCTCACTCCCGGTTGTGGACTCCACCCTAACGGGCAGCCTGGCACCCAGGCGTCAGGTAATCCCTGGCTCGAAAGTGGCGTTTCACCAAGGACCCTCCCCTTTCCACCTGGGAACTTGTCTGCATTCGCTTGCCATTAACGTGTCATTCACAGCACCTACACTGTCCCTTCTGAGGGGCGCCCGCAGACCCGCACCAAGCCACCCTCAGCCACGCTGGCCTCCCTCCTGCACTTGTCGGTGTTCAGAGTCCCCAGGGGGCTGAAGTGGCAGCGTGTTGGTGTGTCAGCACCACCCCAAGCGCACACACGTCTGGCCGGGTCGCGATAGTACCCAGGTTCAGCCACAACTTTGCTCCACACTGAAGTGGGCGCTGGGAACAGGGAGAGGCCAGGGAGTGGACCAGGCACTTCTAAGCGTGGGGAGTAGGGGGCTTCTCGGACCCCCAAGAGCACAAAGATGCCCAGGTCCAGAGCCACGGGTGGGTGGCTGCAGTTGCACCCGGGAGCTTTGGCTGCCACCCCACTAACTTGGTAAGGCACGGGGCTCCTGCTGGGGTCACCTGTTCCTGCCCCCACTGGCTCCACGGAGCATGCAGCCCCAGCTGTGCCTCCCCCGCTGCAGCTGGTGTTCTCACAGCGGCCTCTCCAGAGGGGCTGCGGCCATCATCAATAATAGTAATCAAAGTAGGATATGGTAGCTGCCTAAATTATATCAGCATCATTTAGGGTAATGAGGAAGTAGCAGCTTCAAAATTTTATTTGAAAACAGAATTAACAGAGCATAGTAGCCAGTTAGTTTTGTGAAATAAAAAAGTGCTGGCAATGTAGACAATAGTTTCATTCAAGATGAGAGCTACAGAAGGAGGAATAGACAATTGCTGAGCCATGCCAAATTTTGGTCAAACAGTTGTGTGATACTGTAAAGTAGAACCCATTAGCAAATTGCAAAACTAAAAAAAAGAAACCACTATACTTTGAGACCTGAGTTTGATTCCTAGTTCATGAAAAAACTGAATGCATAAACTTGTAGGCCATTTAAATACTCTGAGCCTCAATTTACCTTCAGCTGCAAAAAAAATGGGATGTTATGCTACATGATCTCTAGAAATATTTCAACACTGCAATTTTGATTACAAAAATTTCCATATTAGCATTCTCAAATACTTCTTTGCATTTGTTAAATGATGCAAAATTACAGCTAGATTGAAGGAATAAGTTCTAGTGTTCCATACTATTGTAAGATGACTATAGGAGACAATACTATTAATATATAGCTTCAAATAGCTAGACAGAAGATATTGAATACTCCCAATACAAATAAATGATAAATGTTTGAAATGATAGATATGATAATTAGCCTAATCTGATTCCTATATATTATTGTATCAAAACATCACTATGCACCCCAAGAATATGTACAATTATTACTTGTCAATTAAAAATACAATTAAAAAAAGAAAAACCATTTAGATGCAATAGTAAGGAAGACAAACTCTTCAGCAATATTCTCTGGAGACAGAAATTAAACCTTTTCCACTGAATATGATGAGTCACTTAAACACACACATTTGGACTTTATTTAATGTAGCGTTAAATATCAACCAATATGTTTGAAGCAATTTACTACTAAGAAAAGAAAGTCTAGAGAGTTCTAAAAACAAAAACGAGTATCTTTTCTCCCAAATAACCATGCAGAAAATGACTGATGATAAATTTTTGGGATCAAGGGGAAAGAGCAAAGGAGTAGTTGGCACTCTGTATGGTGGCTTTTTCTTTTACTGGGTTAAAGCAAGTAACCAAACTACCAATACACTGTAGAAAAGGATGATGTTTTCATCTTTATTCCTTAAGTATGCAATGTTTTAATAATGATGACTTTTGTCAAATTTTAATTAAGCAATAAATTTAGATATGTCATATAACTAGATAAATTTCTTACTATTACATTAAGAAGTTAATATTTCTTAGCTACATACCTATTTTAAATTCTTAGAGAAATCAACTTACAGTATTAGCATAAGAAGCATAAAGTCCTACTATTTAAATATGAGGATATTTTATTGTTCTTTAATAAAACTTGAAAATTTTTGGAATGTGGAGATTCCCTTTGGAAATTTTGGTATGATACATATATTACTGAAGTTGAGCTGAATTTGGGGAGTGTAAATTTTGATTCTTTTTTTTAATGCAGAGCTGCTAATATTTTATCACCCCTCATTTAAAGCCCTTTATTAACTCCTCCTTTAATGAGGTTCTAATCCTATACTATGCCATATGTAAAAGCCCTCACATTTACAACTCCTTCCTATCTTAGTAGCTTTATTTTCCTTTCTACTGTCTCTATATTAATCACATTTAGCTCTTTCTAGTCCTCTGTTCTGAATGACTAGGTATTTTAATTGTCAGTAACTTTCTCAGTTAAGAGAGAGAAGTCAATTTTATTAAAGTTATATGTTTTAAAAACAGGTAAGATTACTGATCTATTACATAATTGTATCCACAATGGCAGGTTTTTATTTTATTTCTGAGGCTCACAATAAATGGATCATAAACATATATTATCAAATTACTTTTTTTGATTGCTCTTATCTTCCAGTTCATTGTAACTGGAAGTTGTAATTTAATATCAAGATTTGAATACACACTAAACATTTAAATGAGGCATGTCAATAAAACAATTGTGTTGCTGTAGAAATTTAATAATGGCCTGTGTCTTGACTTCTTTTTATTCCTACTGGTACCTTGCTTGTCCATGTCCTTATTGACTCTCACCTCAACCACCACAATAGCTTCTCCACTGACTTCACCACCTCTTCCATTCAAAATCTGTCATTACCAACTGCCAGAGTGATCTGGGAACACAGACAAGACCCAGCATGTAGTACCCCTGTGCAAAAGTAATCCTTCTCCTGGTGCTTATAAAATCAAGTCCATGCTCCTTAGGTTGGTATATTAAGAAAACCAGGTCTGGACTGGGATTCAAACCAACTCACCTTGAAAGACTCTTCTCTGTTATATATTGTAAAATCAGTCAAAAAAGAATCCCTGAATTATTTAAGTATTTGTGGCACTTGACTGATGGCATTCTTTTTATTTTAGCTTGGTATTTTCTTATCTTCCACTCTGTTACAACTCAAATCCCAGTTCAGTGCCACAGTGCTTGAAAAATATTTTTTGGATGACTAACTGGTTTCTTTATTGAGCTTCTCTTACTTTAGTAAAATGTAACCCCCTTCTTGTCAGTGTTTGCAAGTTGCTTGAATATCATGATAGCCCAATCATTCTATCTTATAACACAGTTAATGATACACATTTAACTCTTCTTCTAGGCTTCGAGCTTCCTGGAGCTGACCTCTGTCTTGATGGCTTTAGATTTCACGGCGGTGTTAAGAGATGATATGTATACACAGCTCCTGGGGTGGAGGCGGCACTTTTAGAGCTACCTTTCATAAGATAAGATTTTAAGTTCAGAAAACTGTAGTTTGTTTCCCCATGGTCATTGTTGGATCATTCAGTGCATATTACCTGAACCTATCAGAGAAGGTTTTATAAGTTGCAGGGCTAACTTATCTGTTATGGGGATATCCTTATGTCCTATGTATAGGGTATTACCTTCAAGATGTGGAGGAAATTGGAAAACAAAATTTAACCTGAAGGATCCTCTATGAAATAGGAGCAAAGAGTTTGCAGTGGTTTTGGGAAATATTTCACTCAGTCTAGGGAAAAGCTTGAAGAAGTGATTTATCATCATATCAAATATCTGGCATTTGAACAGTTTTTCTGCTGGAAGCAAAGTCTGTATCTTTTGGAAATACAGAACATACAACTCTTCCCTTTTGCCTGTGTCTCTCTCTAGATTTGGAGCTCATCTGTTTTAACAAGACAATAATTGTCTCAGACATATTATAGTAAAATTGTTAGCTGCTTAATTCTCCCTTTTAATTTGTCAATTGACTTAAATTGGAGTTGAAAGGCATATTTATATTTGTTATCATGGGCTAAACGCCAGAGACACTGTGGGCTTTTCACTGGAAATCTGGGGTTATTGTGGTCTTATCTGTAAACATGTTTACATGGAATCTTTAAAGGTTGCTACTTCTGGAGTGACTGTGTTCATCTATTTCATATTGGGTTTTTGTTTTTGTTTTTTTTAATTTTTGAGGGTAACCCTTAACTCTTGGGTATACCCTATGGGAGGCTTTTAGACCACTCTTATCTTTTCACACCCCCATGGCCCATGGCCCATGAGTTTTGCATTATGCACCATAGATACCTGAGAGTCTGATAAATAAAATCTACTATTTAGTTTATACTATGAAACAATGAAATAATTATATATATAAATAATAAATATAAAAACAAAATATGCACTGGTATTTAAGTCAATGTAATGTGATTTTTCTTAAAGGCAAAATAATTCTAGGGTAGACCCAGGAATAACTTTTAGCACATTCCTTTCTGCCAATATGTGCCGCTGAGTCCTTTTGTAATTTAGTACAAAACACACGACTGTTGGAAAAGTATCCTTAATCTTTCCTTACTGAATCAACACAAATTTGTTTACCCTTATTTGTAACACCGTCATTGTATGTGTACTTGATTCATATTATTTTGAACTTTCTAAGACTCAAAGGATATGTGAAGTTGTGGTAGAAGACAGACATCTTCTCTTTGAACTTTGAAAGAACGGGAGTACTGATTGCCTAAACTTGTTAAAACATAATACATATATATTTTTGTTTTTACTTATACTTTGTTTTTACTTATGGTTTGATCAGGAATATCAGCAGCAATTCATACATTGAGAAAACAGTTTAAGTGTTAAAATAACACATCCATATTGTAAGGCACAGCTTAATGAAATAAAAAATTTAAACAAGCGAACAAAACTTACCTTCCCATCTGCTAGAGCATCAGGTAATATTCACATAAAATGAAACAAGAACATTCTGTCTTGCTTGACACATGTCACAAATATATTCTGATGCATATGTAATGGACAGCATTTCTGAGGCTTAGGTTCATGATAGAGAGTACTCTTATTCTCCCCTTAATGAGAAACCACAGAGTGCAGTTCTGAAGCCCTCAGAATTGTCGTGATAGGGCATAGAACAACAGATGGTCCCTCAGGCAAACTAATCCTATGTTATTTCATACCAAAAGCAAAACTGTCAACTGTTTCAGGGAAAACATAAAGCCCAGAACCAAAGAATTGATGAGTAAACATGAAAGAAATTGATTTTGAAATACTTGGTTTGAAATGTATTTTAATTTTTCAGTCTAAACACATATTGTTGCTGATTTGGAATCCTAAACCACTGTTTGGATTTTAAAAATAAATGCTTTGGAAATTGCTATGAAGAAAACTCTTTCAAGAAGTCTTTCACTGACAATTTTTAAATGACTCCGGATAAAATGAATTATAATAAATTAGTTCGAAGTTATTGTTTGAGTGTTGGTGTGTGTGAGCAGCAGGTGAAAAGAAGCAACTCCTTCAGAAATTTAATAAATACATTTGAAACCTATGGCATTTTCTTAGAATTTTACATATAGTAGGTTCATCTTGGACCCTCTTTAAGAAAGTTTAATTGCTTATTTAGGAGGAGAATCTCGTTAGATTCATAATGTTATGGTGAAATTCCACTTTGCAATACTTTTGTTCTTTACAAACAGAAGTTCTGCTTTTTATTAAGATTTCTTTTAAAAAATTATAAGAAGTACTCACAAGATTTAAAATAAAAGTAATTCATGTTCCTTGTAGAAAATACAAATAGTGTAAATATTTGTAATGTAAGAAATAAACTTCTTCCAATACTACTCCCTAGAAATCATCACTATTACCAATTAGGTGAGTAACTGTGCTTCCTTTTTTATCTTTATATGTGATATATGTGTTTACATACTCATAATTTTTTTACTAAAATATAGTATTTTTGGAAATATTCTTTTGAAATTCAGCTTATCAAAAAATTTAAATTAGTTAAACTAAAAGCTAGATTTTAATCTATGATCAAAAACAAATAGACTTTCATTTTCTAAGGGGTTGTTTAAAGGAGGACAAAGAAAAAGCTATTTTGGTGGTATTTCATATTACAATAAGAAAATCTTTTATAGAAGTGGGTGAAATAAATGAGAAGAAATATTAAATATTTTGAAATAAATTTACTGAACTAAAATTAAATGCCTATTATCTGTGAAGTGTTGTGCCAGTTGTTGTGTCTTCACAGACAAAAAGATAGGATCTGGGTCTTAAGTAACTAATTAGCAAGAGAGATAAAAAGAAGTAAAAACAATTACAGAATAGTATTAAGTAGGGAGACATGGAAACACAGAAAGCCTGCAACCCTCTTGGATAAGTAAGAAAGGGCTCCTAGGGTTTAAGTTTCTTCAGTTTTGGGTAGTTTTTTAAAGTGATTAAAGTGGTAAGTGGTAAGGACTTTGCATTACAGAAATTAGATGCATTCATAAATATCTAAAATAATCTCAGGGAAGTGAGAGAGGTATCTGACCCAGGGACATTTAAAAGTTTGTTATTCTTGGTTGATGACCCACATGACTCTGGAGACCTTGTCTTAGTAATGAAACAAATCAACAGGTTGTGTAGTTTGTCCTGCAGAATCCAGGAGACCTACTGGCTAAAGGAGCACAAAGCTCTGAATTTATTCAGGGTTAATGTGAAATGAAAGCTAGCAATGAGAAATGATGGATCACGAACTACCGGTTGCTCAGTGAAGGAAATGAGAAAAAGCAGATTGATAGTGTCAAAAAAAAAAAAAAAAAAAAAGAGATTAAGGGACTGGAAGATTTTAATGATGTAGAATGACACTTATAATGAAAGTAAGGTAGTGAAATAATGGAATGTTTGGGTCAGAAAAAGATAATTAAATATGATTCCAGGGTGGAAGTGTTCTGGGTTGTGGCAATATGGGTGTGGATGGCTGAAATGGAATAAGGTCAAAGTTCTATAAATTTGCACGAGTTTTAGTTTCTAATATGACAAAATTCTAAAGTTAAAAGAGGATTTATATCTAATACTTTGTGCCATACATTAAGTCTTTTCAGATTAGATTGGGCACCTCCTTTAAAGGAAAAGAGGATAAATTCCCCAGCTGGCAGTTTCTTAAACACAGGTGCTACTTAGGATTGTATCTTGTATTATCAGGGCTCAGCCTAAAGGCTGCCAATAGAAGAAAACTAGTAAACATTTATTGACTAAATGAACAAGTTAATAAGTTAATGAACAATAAATTAACAAAATCAAAGCTGGGACTAAAACCAATTAATGTTAATTCATGAACTTTTAAGAATTCTCCTTCTTAAAAGATTGAATTATATTGTGAAACGTTTCTTTTGAATTTGTTATCACAGTTGGGAATATAGCGAATTCAGAAGTCATTTGGAATTGTAAAGTACTATTTTTCATTTAAGCTGAGATTTTGTAAAATATTAGACTCACTGAAGCTGATAATCATTTTGTGTTAATCTGATATAAAAGTAAAATTACCTGTAATCCTGTGTATACGTGATTGAGTTATATAAAGCAGTCTTCTAAAATACACAAATGTGCCATATAAGTGTCGCATCCCACTCCAAAGCAATAAACACTCTCATAAATGTTTGACATCACTGTCTTGAATCCAAACAGAAGGATTTAGGAGTGTAGAGTAATTATAACAGTATTTATAAAAGTTTGCAAATGTTGCACCGAATTGCTTATTTTACTTGAGACAGAATTTACAAATGTAGAATACAAATGAGATAGAAAGAATTTTATGGATGTTTTAGAATTTGCCACAGCGTATATGGCTGTAAAAATGGGAATGTCTTTAAAATACAATTTAGTGACACATTTATCATTAACTCTTTTCTTTTTCCTCCCTCTCTCCCTCCCCCTCCTTCCTTCTCCTTCCCTCCCCCCGCACTTCCTCCCTTCCTTCCTTGTTTCTCTCTCTCTCTCTTCTTATTCTTATCAAGATAAATTATTAACTATGTCAGAACTCTGGTTGATAAATCCCATGCTTGGAATACATCATAAATAATTATTTTTTTTCTTTTATTGAAAGATAGCACAAATTGACCTTTTCTAGGTATTTCTAAACACCTAGAACTTTTACTTTAATATTCTGTGTCGGTGATCTTTCCTTGGTCAGCAGGTCAGGTTTGGTTTGGTTTGGTTTGTTTCTTCCTTTTTATAAGGGAAAAAAAAAAAAAACCTTAAGATTTTTTATTAAATTTGTTGAGGAAAGAATGACTCAATATGAATTTTATACACACACACACACACACACACACACACACACACACCCTTATGAGTAAATGTTGAACTAAGATAATTGCTGATTACATCTTAAGTTTTTCTTTAAAAAATTAAAAAAACTTTTTTTTTTTTTTTTGTTTTTGAGACAGAGTCTCACTCTGTTGCCCAGGCTGGAGTGCAGTGGCACCACCTCAGCTCACTGCAACCTCCACCTCCTGGGTTCAAGTGCCTCAGCCTCCAGAATAGCTGGGATTACAGGTGCCCGCCACCACACCTGGCTAATTTTTTTTTGTATTTTTAGTAGAGATGGGGTTTCACCATGTTGGTCAGGCTGAACAAGACTTATTTAAGTTAACCTTTTGCCCAGGAATCATCAATAACCAAAATATTCACTTCTTTACTTTATTTTAAATCCAAATGGAATCAACACTATTTTCTACTGAGCTTTTTAGCAAAATAGTTAATTTTTTAAATATCATTGGATGGTTTCCCACTTAACACATATTAGGGTCTTGATAATATTTATAGAATAATTTGTTTGTTGGGACAAATCATATCCAAATACTTTGAAGAATTTATTCCGTATTTTGGGGGATTGAACAGCTAGGCTGGCCCAGTGATTACTTATGGTGGTATGATATGGAGGTACTAGCTGTACTTGTATTGTAGATGCTTCCAAAAAGGTTGAAAGTAAATTATAAAATTTGGAGAAATAAAAAATATCACTTAAATATATAGTGACTAGGATTTTTATGACAAGTAAAAAACAATCTATTTCAAATTTCAAACAGCTTTCACAGACTCCACATATATTAATAGCTATTTATTTATGTTTATAATGTTTTCTTTAGCAACACTAAGCACAAATTGAGGTACTACTTTTACAGTTAAAGATCTATTAATATTTCTAATCTTAATAATAACATATATTACACGTTTATAACATGTTTCTAGTATAGTATTTTATAATAAAATTTAATGTATGTCCCTACTAGTTTGGCACTATGATTTTTTAATCTTTGATTTTTGAAAACAATAAGCAAAGCATTGTTTTTTTTTTTTTTTTTACAGGTTCTTATTATAGCTTATAATTTCAAGTAACTAAACATTTTAAAATGGATTGAATATGAAGTTTTTTAAAAATTAGGCACAGAAATGACAAAACATGTCCAGTTTAATTAACATTTTGACTCTAAAATAGCCAGATTAGTTCTTCTAAAATCTTTTTGTTAAGTATTTGAATTTTTTTAGAGTACCTGGGTTCAAATGCTTTTCCTGAGTCTTCTTAACTCTGTGGTCTAAATTCTTTGACTTAAATTCTATGAATTAAATTCTCTGAACATCATTTTCTTCCATAAAGTGATGGTAATAATAGCTACTTCTGAGTGCTATGAGGATTAAATAAAGTAGAACTTTCACAGTGGTTGATGAATCCTTGCTCTTTCATCAGTTAATGCAGCTAGAGATTAAGGGACAAATTGGTAGTTAATAGAGGAACCATAAATTGTCGGTCCCTGCTTTTTGCTTACCATGCCATAGAATCATTAGGATTCTAGATTTGGGCTTCTGAGCACCTGATAAGGACCTCAATACAGTGCTCCCTGTAACTTTCAACTATTTGCATTTCTATGCTCAAGAGTTTTTCTTTAAAAGGGGGAAGGCCACTCTCTGTGTAAAGCTAGGGAGAAGTACAGGAGTACTGCTGGAGTTAGCGAACCTCAGCCACCTTGTCCTTTGGGAGGGTGTGTGTCCTAAGCTCTAGTTGCTCTCAGTATTATTTGGATTGATGATGTAAACCTTACTGGCTGGCTTCCTTTCCTTGTCTCACTTCCCTGCTGTATAGCAGTGATTCCTGCACTACTTCTTTTTTTTTTTTTCAAGCCCTTCAATTTATTTATTTATTTATTTATTTTTATTATTATACTTTAAGTTCTAGGGTACATGTGCACAATGTGCAGGTTTGTTACATATGTACACTTGTGCCGTCTTGGTGTATGAATTATTTGCACACAAATCCTTGCGTCTGGGTATGCTTCTGGAGAATTCCAAACTAAGAGAAAATTAATGTAAATTCAACAGTCACTTCTGTCATTCAGCTAAGATTAATATGAATTATGCTATTGATACACGCTGTAAGAAAGTTAGGGACAATGAATTTTATACATAGTGTGAGAAAGTTAGGCATAAAATTCAATCAGGAAACAGATGAGGGAAGAAGTAATTATTAAATTTGTCTAGGGCTCAAATCGGCCTGTTGGGAGGTGGGGATATTTGAGCTGACTTTGGAGGATGAGAAAGAGTTCACATGCATCAGAAGTGGAGAAAGGCATTCAATTCAGTTGAAACTGCATGAGCAAAGAATAGGAAGTGAAAAGGCATAAAATATTCTGAGAATGATGAGTAGACTAGTGTGGCCAAAGGAAAAGGCAGGATGGGTTCAGGTAGAAATGGCTGCTCATTGGCTGAGGCCACATTGAAAAAGGCTGTCTATGCTGAACGCATGCTAGTTTCGTTCTTTGGTGGTGGGCAAGCATGAAAGCTTTTTAAAGATAATAGTGACTTGATTACAAACGTCCTTTTAAAAGAGCAGGGAATGAATTTAGCTAGAACATGACATGTGCCAGAAAACCATTTAAAAGCCTATTGCTATAGCCTAGAAAAATAATGAAGGCTTTAGTTAGTATAATGGCAATTTGAATGGAAAAGAGTTTACTGATGCTTCAGCTAAAAAAATCAAGAAATTGGAGATAAATAGTGGGGGAAGAGTCTAGGACTCTAAAGTTCTAAGACTCTAGCATTTCTAGGTTAAACAAATATTTGAATTGTAATGCTTTTATTACCATGTTAGGAAATTCAGGAGAAGGTGAATATGTAATTACAAACTGATAATTAATGTAATTTTGGACATAACATTTACATGTAGAATGAATTTAAGATGGTAGAGCAGGCAGGAAAATTCAATATCAACAATGGATCAGAATAAAGAAGGCGCTTGTCCTAGGACCTGTGCTTATGAGGGCTGCCTTTGGGTTGTCCTCCAGCTGTGAGTCCTCTAAGGGGCAAGAGGTTGTGTCCATCTAGGGCCTACACTCTGGCCCTTGGGTATTTAGGACCCCAGAATTCTCTGCTGAGATGACTCCAAGCACATTTTCAGGGTATGTATAGGCCTTTAACTAAGGTCTTTCCTCCCAAGGGTGGACCATGTTAGCCTGTTACACATACCTGTGCCCTAAGAGGAGCCAGTGGATAGCCATCTGCTGTGGGAATGAAAGGGCTGAACTTGGACATGCAGGCTGAAGCGCCCATGCAGGACACTTTGGTGTGTGTTGGAGTTGATGTTGGGAGGAGAAAGAGGGTAGGCCATAGGATGAAACTTAGGAACAAGCTCTTCCTGTAGTATAGAGTTCCTCTAGTTCCTGTAGTATCTACAGAACTTTGAGGAATCAAAAAACTCTGAATTCAAACTTGGCGTGTCTGATTATTATGAATCATCTATTTCAAAGTAGAAAGAGAGCATAAGTTTTATTTAGTAGTTTGTTAGCTTGATTTAATGACTTTCGAATATTTAGACAAATAGTAAATGGATGTCTTTGTACTCTTGGTTCAGATCCCACAAATATTAGGAACAGATCTAGTGAAATAAGCAGATTTGTGTGATGATATATAAACCTAGGTGAGATAGCAGTTGAGATGAAAAGGAAGAGAAACTGAAAGATATTGCTAAAAGTGCACTTGGAGTTAAAGATGAAATTGAGCTTCAAAAGTATCTTTTGTTCATGGCTAGCAACAAAAAACAATTATAGAGTTTAAAAACAATATATTAAATTTGATTGACATTTCTGTCTTTAAGTCACATGTTGGATGTTTTCTATTTCAGTTTTCTTTGAATTAATCAATATGAAACTGTATTGAGCATTATGGTTAATGTGATACAGATACTCTGTTACTCACTTTGGACTTATTTCTGTGGATATACTTTAAAAGCCTCTATTATAGAACTGATGGAAAAATGTTTTATTGAGCCAGATGTATAAATTTTAGCTAACAATATAGTTTAAAAATGTTACCTTTTTATCA
This sequence comes from Macaca fascicularis, assembly GCF_037993035.2. Taxonomy (NCBI): domain Eukaryota; kingdom Metazoa; phylum Chordata; class Mammalia; order Primates; family Cercopithecidae; genus Macaca; species Macaca fascicularis. The sequence continues at coordinate 103,863,455 of NC_088380.1, forward strand.
TTAGAGGATAATATAGAAAAACTGGAAAATGAGACATTTTCATGTCTGGCGAAGCGAAGATACTACTTTCCTATTCAGAAAAAAGTTATGTATGTTACCTCTGGTGCACATTTAATTTATAGAAGAATAAGCCCAGCAACGTTATAAAAGTGTCTTTACAAAGAATGAAATTTCTCTCTTCAAAGACTGAAAGTCTTTTATCAGCATTAGGATCTAAATTGCTTAGAATTTTTTGTGTATGTTTTATGGAATTCATTTTCATCATATTGTATATCTAGTTTTTATAGATTTACATATTTATACATGTGAGTTAATTTTCTTGGATTTGACTTCATAAAAAGTAAAACTGGAACTTCAAAATAATCTCTCATTCTGAGTAAATTAAAGCAGGCTGCCCCGCTGACTTTGTGTCCAGCTGGCTAACGGCTTAAACAGGAAAGGGACTCAAGGAGATTCAGTGGTAGGTATAAGATAAACATGCTCTTGTTTATGTTTTGCTGATACTCTGGTTGTTTAGAAGTTGGGAAATTTTTTTCCTTGCTTTGGGCTGTTCTTTTAAAAAACCAAACAATCACCCAGTATGCCTTGTGGCTTTGATCTTTGTTTTCATATTTTGTTATACAAGGCTCAAAGTCTTACAGCTTGTTGTGTTTCATACTTTGTCAGATCATCCTTTCTCTACACATATTACTCACAGATGGCTGAAAGTAAAAAAAATAAAGGAAAGGTAAAGTGTCTTAAAAATTGACATCTCCCACGAATCCCAGGAGATTGTTGTATAAATATTGGCATACTTTTGCAGGTGCTAAAAGAGAATTCTGTGGCCTTTCACCTGGCATAATTAACTTCCTTTGCTTTTCCACTGTTTACCATATCTTTTCCTAACCTTTGTTTCTCACAGGAGTGCCCTTGGGACCAAATTGAGTAAGATGTACAGGCACCTGCATGCCACAAGGCAAACACCAAACTTCATTCAAGCCCCAGGATAAAGACCCTATAAGCCTACGCTGCAGATTCCCCAAACACCCTTCATGCTAGGGCGATAAATCATATGAGGATATGTAATTGGTCTCCTGAGGAATGCTGCAGTGATTTGCTAATTTTGACACTCACAGAAACATTAGTACCTTGGGTGACTTAAAAATGCAAGAATATATTTTTAAATTTGGTTATGAAACACGATGTACATATGTTTCTTTTTAAATTTTAATTTAATTTTATTTCAATTTTGGAAACAGCATGTTGCTCTGTTGCTCGGGCTGGAGTGCAGTGGTGTGATCATAGCTTAGTGCAGCCTTAAGCTCTTGGGCTCAAATGATCCTACTGCCTCAGCCTCTCAAGTAGCTGGGGTTACATGTGCACCACCATAGCTGGCTAGTTTTTCTTTTTTCCTATTTTGTAGAGATGAGGTTTCAGTATGTTGCCCAGGCTGTTCTGAAACTCTTGGCCTCAAGCGATCTTCCTGCTCAGCCTCCTAAAGCATTGAGGTTATAGGTGTGAGCCACTGCACCCAGCCTTTGTATGTATTTCTGTGTGTCTTATTTTAGTAGTCTATGGGAGATTGTAACTCCTCAGTGGAAAGTGGGCTGAACTGAATTATTAATATTATAAATTTTTTGAAGTTTTATATTGGGAAGACAAATAATATTTACATATAAAGTATGCAGATCCAACAATATTGGTTATTTCTTGAGCACATGCATGCTCAGTACAACAGCACAATATATCTAGATTTGACATATTTAATTTTCAGTTTAATTTTAATTCAATATCTTCTCACTATAAAATATTATAAATTATCTTCCAGTGTATACTCTTGGGGCCAATGACAAGAGTGAAGTTTGTGAACCCACACTTCAAATTAAAGGTGTGTTTTTCTATGCTGAATGAGATCATGTAAATGTATGAATTTCTGACTAACAATTTCCTTCTATATCCTCTATTGAGATAAATGGGAAGTTTGCTGGCAAAGGAGTTGAGGATGTTGATTGCAATGTCATACCCAAAGTATCTTAGAGCAGAGTAAGAGACGGCAAGACTCTTTTCTCTTCAAAAAGGGGAGCTACAGATTCCTAATGGTCACATTTTCCATCTCTGGATAACAGTCTCAAAAGAGAAGGAATCATGCATAGAAGAAGATATGTCTTTGCTGTAAATATCTCGGTGTCTGTACTACAATTCTTTTGTTCACACTTGTCAGACTCTCTATACAGCATCTTTATTTACCACAATTACCATTAAATCTGTAGGTTCCTATGGCCCAAGTGGCAGAGCAGCTTACAGAGGCAGCCCAGCCTTTCTGCAGAGCCTTCCTTTTCCCTAAGCCCCCACTGAAATAGAGCCGTCTTATGTGTTACTTGGTATATGGATTGGAGTAGGACATTCTAATATATTATATGTTATTTCTAAAATCAAATAAAAACTTTAGATCCCGATGACTCTTTTGTAGCAACAATTAGTTCAAGGTGCAACAATTGGTCTGTTACTTTTCAAATATTTTTCAGGTATGCCCTAGACCATGGGACCCTCAGAAACTTCATAGTAACAAGATTGAATTTTCATGGGTTTATGTGCTGTCTTACGGCATTCACGTGTCTTACAACAATACCAGTCACTTTTTGTTTGTCTGGTTCGACCAGCATGATGTCATCAATGAAATGGACCAGATATTCTGTGGGATGCCAAGATGATTATGATCTCTGCAGACTAAATTGGGTTAGAGAGCAGAAGAGTTGACATAACTCACTGAGGTGACAGTGCAGGTATAGTTTTGCCCATTCTAGGTGAGAATGAACTATCTAATTATACTTTCAAATTGGTATAAAGCAAGAAAGCATTCGTCAAATCAATAGCTCTGTTTAAGGTGCCAGGAGTTGCCTTGGTTTGCTCCAATAAGATACTCCAAGAGGAGAAACAGTGGCAACTGCAGTCATTACCTGGTTAAGTTTTGCTCTCCAAGGTCATCTAGCATCTGCATAGGCCAAATAGGTAAGTTAAATGAGGATGTAATAAAACCCACTAAATTGCATTTTCAAGACTTTGATAGTGGCATTAATGTGTTTAGCTTCCTTGCAGATAGAGCATTGTATTTTGTTTTCTACCCAAATGGGGAGAAGATGTTCCAGGAGCTTCCGCTTGGCTCTTTCTACCACAACATATCTCATTCTAGTATCTGTGAATGCAGTGATTTAAGCCAATTGATGAGCATGTTTATTTCAATTATATATCCAGAAACTGAGGAAATTACTAATGAATCTATCTGAGAAGATATATAAGCAAAGCTCCATCTATTACAATTACCGTAAGTTCCTGCGCTGGTGAATACAATGACATTTGGGGTATTTCAGGTTATCCCTCAGAAACAGAATAGAGCTCCCACTAAAAATTTGTTGTTTTATATTGAGACTGATGGCACCACACACATATCAAGAGAGTATGGAAAGGTTTATTACTCACATAATGAAGTTTTCTGGGGAAAACAATATACGCCTCCCAACCTGGGCTGAAAATGGCTCAAGAGAACAAGATAAAGAGACTGGCTCCCTCCACCAACACAGTTAGCATTTATTTGTGGTGAGAAAACTTAAAATCTACTCTCTTAGCAATTTTCTAGTATATAACATATCTTTATTAACTATAGCCACCATATTGTACAATGGATCTCTTGAACTTGCTCCTCCTATCTAACTGAAATTTATGTCTTTTGACCAACATCTCCCTATCCCCCAACACAAGCAGCCCCTGGCAACCACCTTTTTACTCTCTGCTTCTATGAGTTAAACATGTTTAGGTTCCACATGTAAGTGAGATTGTGTAGTATTTTTCTTTCTGTACTTGGCTTATTTCACTTAGCATAATGGCCTCCATGTTGTCACAAATGGCAGAATTTCCTTATTATTTAAAGCCAAATAGTATTCCATTGTGATATATATATTTCACATTTTCTTTTTTTCTTTTTGTTTTAATTTATTTTTAAAAATTATACTTTAAGTTCTAGGGTTCATGTGCACAACGTGCAGGTTTGTTACATAGGTATACATGTGCCATGTTGGTTTGCTGCACCCATCAACTCATGATTTACATTAGGTATTTCTCTTAATGCTATCCCTCTCCCAGCCTCCCACCCCCCGACAGGCCCCGGTGTGTGATGTTTCCTGCCCTGTGTCCATGTGTTCTCGTTATTCACCTCCCACCTATGAGTGAGAGCATGTGGTATTTTGTTTTCTATTCTTGTGATAGTTTGCTTAGAATGATGGCTTCCAGCTTCATCCATGTTGCTACAAAGGACATGAACTCATCCTTTTTATGGCTGCATAGTATTCCATGGTGTATATGTGCCACATTTTCTTAATCCAGTCTATCATTGATGGATATTTGAGTTGGTTCCAAGTCTTTGCTATTGTGAATAGTGCTGCAATAAACATACGTGTGCATGTGTCTTTATAGCAGCATGATTTATAATCCTTTGGGTATATACCCAGTAATGGGATGGCTAGGTCAAATGGTATTTCTAGTTCTAGGTCCTTGAGGAGTTGCCACACTGTCCTCCACAATGGTTAATATATCTCACATTTTCTTTACCCATTCTCTTGATGGAGTCTTAGATTGCTTCCATATCTTGGCTATTGTTAATATTGCTGCTATGAACCTGGGAGTGCAGATCTATCTTCAACATACTAATTTCATTTCCTACAGCTATATTCTTAGCAGTGGGATTGCTGAATCATACGATAGTTCTATTTTTATTTTTTTGAGGAACCTCCATACTCTTTTCCATAATGGCCGTACTAGCTTGGAGTTTTTATGGTCATCAGAGGGTGGGGTAAGAGTGAGGGCTCCTGCATGTAGTTTGAACTTTCTGCTGGTACCAAAGAAGAGCATGAACACCTTGTATCAGTTTGCATAGATGCAAGGAAGAAGAGGAAAATAGAGAGATGAGGCTTAAACTGTCAGCAAACATTAACAATTGAAGTCAGATTATTACATTGGGTCTTTGGGAATTAGAATCAGTCAACTTTGAAATGTCTAAGTGTTGCTTATCCCCTAGTGTACACTTCTTTTGGAAGAAGGTTTGAAAAAAAATTCAGCACATTTTTTTTTTGTTTATGTTGCAAGGTCCATTCTCAAGAGGACCATGTCTTCTCTTTGACCAAGGAGCTCTGTGTGTGGCTTAGGTCTGAGAACTGGGTAAGTCAGTTTTCTCACCTTTATTTAGCTTTTCACCCATCCATTCTTAAGCTATTTTGTGTTATGTATGCTGAAATATTATATAAATAATATTTTAGCAGGAAACCTATTTTATTTGCGAGGGCATCATGGCCGGTTAACCATAGCAAAGATCTTTGCAGACTAGGTCACTCTAATTACTACTTTTTCCTGCTGTTCATTGTAGTGATTTTACTCATTTTTTCTCCAGTGGGTCAGTGCTGCTAAGTAGCCCTTTCACCTTGGGGTCTCACCATCACAGCTTTTGTCAGGAGCCAGTCTCAACAGTGATGTCTCCCACTATCATCCCCAGCCTGCGGAGGGCAACCTCCACCACAGAACTCTTTAAGGATGCTGCTGCTCCCTTTTCTGATTTATTTCTTGACATCACAGTGAGGGAAAGCCTTCTAAGCTTTAAGGTACGGGGATGGGTGTGTAGTCTGAATGTGATAAATCCATTTCTTAGTTTTTTGGATTCTTCCAATGATGCTAGAGAGTTCTGTCTTCTTGACTTAATTAACTGTAAGTCATGATAATTTTTTAGTCAACTAAACCAGAAAATGATTAGAGCCACTTCTCAGTTGCTTGAACTAAAAAAAATAAGTTCAGAATTTCCAGAAAGTGTACTCATATCAGTAAATTCAATGCAATCCATTAAAAATCAACATATTAAATTATAATTTAAAAACAATAAAACTCATACACTTTAAGTATATGGGTCAAGGACTTTTGAAATTTATATATAATTTTTCTTGTGTTCACTTATAGTTAATCTCCCTAACTCCCTACCTCCAGGCAAACTATTGATCTAACTTTCATCATGATAGGTTAGTTTTGCCTGTTCTAGAATTTTATTTAAATGAAATCATACAGTATGATTATTATTATTTGCTAAGTAAAAGGTTTCTTTTACTTAGCATAATGTTGTCTTTTTCAACAGTTGTTTCCTTTTTATTATTGAGTAGTGTTACATTGCACAGATCTACTACAGCTTGTATATCCATTCACTAGTTGATGGACATTTGGGTTTTTCCCAGCTTTTGTATATTTTGAATAACGCTGCTGTGAACATTCATTTTCACTTTTCACGGACATATGTTTTCATTTCTCTGGACCAAATACTAGAATATAACTGCTGAGTTATATGGTCAGTATATATCTAAATGTTTAAGAAACTCAAACTTTAGGGATGGAGCAAGATGGTCAAATAGGAACAGCTCCAGTCTCCAGCTCCCAGCGCGAGCGACACAGAAGACGGGTGATTTCTGCATTTTCAGCTGAGGTATCAGGTTCATTTCACTAGGGAGCGCAGGACAATCGGTGCTGGTCAGCTGCTGCCGCCCGACCAGCGAGAGCTGAAGCAGGGCGAGGCATTGCCTCACCTGGGAAGCGCAAGGGGGAAGGGAATCCCTTTTCCTAGCCAGGGGAACTGAGACACACAACACCTGGAAAATCGGATAACTCCCACCCCAATACTATGCTTTACCAAGGGTCTTAGCAAACAGCACTCCAGGAGATTATATCCCACACCTGGCTGGGAGGGTCCCATGCCCACAGAGCCTCCCTCATTGCTAGCACAGCAGTTTGCAATCTAGCTGCAGGGCGACAGCGAGGCTGGGGGAGGGGCGCCCACCATTGCTGAGGCTTAAGTAGGTAAACAAAGCCCCTGGGAAGCTCGAACTGGGTGGAGCCCACAGCAGCTCAAAAAGTCCTGCCTGTCTCTGTGGACTCCACCTCTGGGGAGAGGGCACAGCTAAACAAACAAACAAAAAAGCAACAGAAACCTCTGCAGATGCAAACAACCCTGTCTGACAGCTTTGAAGAGAGCAGTGGATCTCCCAACATGGAGGCTGAGATCTGAGAATCGACAGACTGCCTGCTCAAGTGGGTCTCTGACCCCTGAGTAGCCTAACTGGGAGACATGCCCACTAGGGGCAGACCGACACTCCATGCCTCACATGTCAGGGTAGACCCCTGAGATGAAGCTTCCAAAGCAAGAATCAGACAGGTACACTTGCTGTTCAGCAATATTCTATCATCTGCAGCCTCTGCTGCTGATACTCAGGCAAACAGGGTCTGGAGCAGACCTCAAGCAATCTCCAGCAGACCTACAGCTGAGGGTCCTGACTGTTAGAAGGGAAACTAACAAACAAGAAGGCCACCCACACCAAAACCACATCAGTACGTCACCATCGTCAAAGACCAAAGGCAGATAAAACCACAAAGATGGGGAAAAAGCAGGGCAGAAAAGCTGGAAATTCAAAAAATACGAGCACATCACCCCCTCCAAAGGAACGCAGCTCATCACCAGCAATGGATCAAAGCTGGACGGAGAATGACTTTGACGAGTTGAGAGAAGAAGACTTCAGTACATCAAACTTCTCAGAGCTACAGGAGGAATTACGTACCCAGCGCAAAGAAACTAAAAATCTAAAAAAAAGAATGGAAGAATGGATAACTAGAATAATCAATGCAGAGAAGGCCATAAACGAATTGACAGAGATAAAAACTATGCACGAGAAATACATGACAAATGCACAAGCTTCAGTAACCAACTCGATCAACTGGAAGAAAGAGTATCAGTGATTGAGGATCAAATGAATGAAATGAAGTGAGAAGAGAAGTCTAAAGAAAAAAGAGGAAAAAGAAATGAACAAAGCCTTCAAGAAGTATGGGATTATGTGAAAAGACCAAATCTACATCTGACTGGGGTGCCTGAAGTGAGGGGGAAAATGGAAACAAGTTGGAAAACACTCTTCAGGATATCATCCAGGAGAACTTCCCCAACATAGTAAGGCAGGCCAATATTCAAATTCAGGAAATACAGAGAACGCCACAAAGATACTCCTCGAGAAGAGCAACTCCAAGGCACATAATTGTCAGATTCACCAAAGTTGAAATGAAGGAAAAAATCTTAAGGGCAGCCAGAGAGAAAGGTCGAGTTACCCACAAAGGGAAGCTCAACAGACTAACAGCAGATCTGTCAGCAGAAACTCTACAAGCCAGAAGAGAGTGGGGGCCAATATTCAACATTCTTAAAGAAAAGAATTTCAACCCAGAATTTCATATGCAGCCAAACTAAGTTTCATAAGTGAAGGAGAAATAAAATCCTTTACAGATAAGCAAACACTTAGAGATTTTGTCACCACCAGGCCTGCCCTACAAGAGATCCTGCAGGAAGCACTAAACATGTAAAGGAACAACCGGTACCAGCCATTGCAAAAACATGCCAAAATGTAAAGACCATCGATGCTAGGAAGAAACTGCATCAACTAACGAGCAAAATAACCAGCTAATGTCATAATGACAGGATCAAGTTCACACATAACAATATTAACCTTAAATGTAAATGGACTAAATGGTCCAATTAAAAGACACAGTTTGGCAAACTGGATAAAGAGTCAAGCTGGAAAGATCTAAAATTGACACTCTAACATCACAATTAAAAGAACTAGAGAAGCAAGAGCAAACACATTCAAAAACTAGCAGAAGGCAAGAAATAACTAAGATCAGAGCAGAACTGAAGGAGACAGAGACACAAAAAACACTCCAAAAAATCAATGAATCCAGGAGTTGGTTTTTTGAAAAGATCAACAAAATTGATAGACCACTAGCAAGACTAGTAAAGAAGAAAAGAGAGAAGAATTCAAATAGATGTAATAAAAAATGATAAAGGGGATATCACCACCGACCCCACAGAAATACAAACTACCATCAGAGAATACTATAAACACCTCTACGCAAATAAACTAGAAAATCTAGAAGAAATGGATAATTTCCTGGAAACTTACATTCTCCCAAGACTAAACCAGGAAGAAGCTGAATCCCTGAATAGACCAATAGCAGGCTCTGAAATTGAGGCAATAATTAATAGCTTACCAACCAAAAAAAGTCCAGGAACAGATGGATTCACATCTGAATTCTGCCAGAGGTACAAGGAGGAGTTGGTACCATTCCTTCTGAAACTATTCCAATCAATAGAAAAAGAGGGAATCCTCCCTAACTCATTTTATGAGGCCAACATCATCCTGATACCAAAGCCTGCCAGAGACACAGCAAAAAAAAGAGAATTTTAGACCAATATCCCTGATGAACATCAATGCAAAAATCCTCAATAAAATACTAGCAAACCAAATCCAGCAGCACATCAAAAAACTTATCCACCATGATCAAGTGGGCTTCATCCCTGGGATGCAAGACTGGTTCAACATACAGAAATCAATAAACGTAATCCAGTATATAAACAGAACCAAAGACAAAAACCACATGATTATCTCAATAGATGCAGAAAAGGCCTTTGACAAAAATTCAACAGCCCTTCATGCTAAAAACTCTCAATAAATTCGGTTTTAATGGAACGTATCTCAAAATAATAAGAGCTATGTATGACAAACCCACAGCCAGTATCATACTGAATGGACAAAAACTGGAAGCATTCCCTTTGAAAACTGGCACAAGACAGGGATGCCTTCTCTCACCATTCCTATTCAACATAGTGTTGGAAGTTCTGGCTAGGGCAATCAGGCAAGAGAAAGAAATCAAGGGTATTCAGTTAGGAAAAGAAGAAGTCAAATTGTCCCTGTTTGCAGATGACATGACTGTATATTTAGAAAACCCCATCATCTCAGCCCAAAATCTCCTTAAGCTGATAAGCAACTTCAGCAAAGCCTCAGGATACAAAATTAATGTGCAAAAATCACAAGCATTCTTATACACCAGTAACAGACAAACAGACAGCCAAATCATGAATGAACTTCCATTCACAATTGCTTCAAAGAGAATAAAATACCTAGGAATCCAACTGACAAGGGATGTAAAGGACCTCTTCAAGGAGAACTACAAACCACTGCTCAGTGAAATAAAAGAGGACATAAACAAATGGAAGAACATACCATGCTCATGGATAGGAAGAATCAATATCGTGAAAATGGCCATACTGCCCAAGGTAATTTATAGATTCAGTGCCATCCCCATCAAGCTACCAATGAGTTTCTTCACAGAATTGGAAAAAACTGCTTTAAAGTTCATATGGAACCAAAAAAGAGCCCGCATCTCCAAGACAATCCTAAGTCAAAAGAACAAAGCTGGAGGCATCACGCTACCTGACTTCAAACTCTACTACAAGGCTACAGTAACCAAAACAGCATGGTACTGGTACCAAAACAGACATATAGACCAATGGAACAGAACAGAGTCCTCAGAAATAATACCACACGTCTACAGCCATCTGATCTTTGACAAACCTGAGAAAAACAAGAAATGGGGAAATGATTCCCTATTTAATAAATGGTGCTGGGAAAATTGGCTAGCCATAAGTAGAAAGCTGAAACTGGATCATTTCCTTACTCCTTATATGAAAATTAATTCAACATTGATTAGAGACTTAAATGTTAGACCTAATACCATAAAAACCCTAGAAGAAAACCTAGGTAATACCATTCAGGACATAGGCATGGGCAAGGACTTCATGTCTAAAACACCAAAAGCAACGGCAACAAAAGCCAAAATTGACAAATGGGATCTCATTAAACTAAAGAGCTTCTGCACAGCAAAAGAAACTACCATCAGAGTGAACAGGCAACCTACAGAATGGGAGAAAATTTTTGCAATCTACTCATCTGACAAAGGGCTAATATCCAGAACCTACAAAGAACTCAAACAAATTTACAAGAAAAAAACAACCCCATCAAAAATTGGGCAAAGGATATGAACAGACATTTCTCAAAAGAAGACATGCATACAGCCAACAGACACATGAAAAAATACTCATCATCACTGGCCATCAGAGAAATGCAAATCAAAACCACAATGAGATACCATCTCACACCGGTTAGAATGACAATCATTAAAAAGTCAGGAAACAACAGGTGCTGGAGAGGATGTGGAGAAATAGGAGCACTTTTACACTGTTTTGGGATTGTAAACTAGTTCAACCATTATGGAAGACAGTATGGCGATTCCTCAAGGATCTAGAACTAGAAGTACCATATGACCCAGCCATCCCATTACTGGGTATATACCCAAAAGATTATAAATCATGCTGCTATAAAGACACATGCACACATATGTTAATTGCGGCACTATTCACCATAGCAAAGACTTGGAATCAACCCAAATGTCCATCTGTGACAGACTGGATTAAGAAAATGTGGCACATGACACCGTGGAATACTATGCAGCCATAAAAAAGGATGAGTTTGTGTCCTTTGCAGGGACATGGATGCAGCTGGAAACCATCATTCTCAGCAAACTATCGCAAGAACAGAAAACCAAACACCGCATGTTCTCACTCATAGGTGGGGACTGAACAATGAGATCACTTGGACTCGGGAAGGGGAACATCACACACCAGGGCCTATTATGGGGAGGGGGGAGGGGGAAGGGATTGCATTGGGAGTTATACCTGATGTAAATGACGAGTTGATGGGTGCTGACGAGTTGATGGGTGCAGCATACCAACATAGCACAAGTATACATATGTAACAAACCTGCACGTTATGCACATGTACCCTAGAACTTAAAGTATAATAATAATAATAATAATAATAAAGAAACTCAAACTTTAATATTATCTTCTATTCTCCTTGGTCTAAGACATTTAGAATTCGTTTTCAAACATATTCCTCTGGTTTCTGGAAAAATATATTAGCAAAATCTTGCAATTTTGGGGGAATATATGTGATCTCCTGGGTCATACCTTCCCTGAAGTTTGCTGGGATCTGTCTCTAACTATAGGTGTAGAAGTACTAAGACGTGTTGGGGTGGAGAATTGATAACTTCCTACGATGAGTTGAATGAATATTACCCTAGGCCAAGGAGAACAGCAAAAATGGAGTGAAAACTAAGGGCAGAAAGCATAGACTGCTGAATGCTACTATAGATGGATGCACCCCACCACCTCTACTCTCAAAGATGACCTGGTCTCCTACTTCTATGAGGAATGATCTCATATAAACAATCTCCTCCTTGGTTTTCATCTTAATTTCTTTGTGGAATGTAAGCACCCTTGATGCCTTTTCTCCTAAACTTTTCTCCATTTTTGCCTTTCATGGATTAATGTCTCCTGCCCCTTTGACTAGCTTTTCTTGTCATTTTACCCTTAGATATTGAATTTATCCTAGAGTTTCACACTGGAACTTCTTTACTTTATATGCATGTACACCCAGACTTAATAAGCACTTAAACATGAAATAATATGTAAAAATAGAATTCTTCCTGTTTCAGCTGTTTACTGAGGCTCCAGATTTCAAGAGCAAAACAAAAGCTGCCAAATAGAAGTGCTGGACAACCCATTCTGGGTATGTTAAAAAATTATGAAGTTTTTTTTTTTTTTTTTTTCTCCCACTTTTAGTGATATCTTTCCCCAGCCTTCAAGAGAATGGAGTTTGAGGTGTTGGAGCAGAATTTCCTTGGAGACAGTAGAGGGAGTGCTCGCAAATTTCCCACCCCATTGTGGTGCTAGAGGATCAAACTTTCTCCCCTTTTTGCCTCAGACCAAATGGGGTGGTTTGCCATGTGACCATTCCATATAATGGAATGTTAAGAATACAAAATTTTCTTAAAGTAATGTAGTATTCAAAGTAGGAAGGTATTATAAATGCAGAAGGTTGCTATGTCTAGTAGCGAGTGAAATGTTTTTGTTGTGTCATAGATGCCCTTTTTGTTTATAGGTCACTACAAAAGCTAAAATAGCTTGCCCTTTTTTTAAAAAAAAAATGTAAGATCACAACCTTTCCCTTGGTGGTATGTGAAATGATTGGTAAAGTTCATTAGATTGGCATACAAGTTGATGGAACACTGTGCCATTTTCAGTAAGTCATTTACAAATGTTTTGCTCTGTGGTTTTTATTTAGTATACAGAATAATATAAAAGTGAAATGAGTGGTTTTTCTGTTTTCCTCTTCACCGCTTCTTTTGGAGAAGATCTGTAGCTTCATTTCACCACTGTAAGTGGGGCTATTAACATTTACTACCTTGAAATACTTTCTAAAACAATTAAGGTTTTTAAAAAAACGTGTAGCTGTGTAGACACAGAGCATTAGACATCTATAGCAAGCCTTGAATTCTCATTCCCTCTATGAATCTACGAAAATCTTTTGAGCTGCCAAATATAAAGAGGGACATAGAGGCTTTTTTTCCTTTTTGTGATAAATCTTGGAATTGATTTTAATCATCTGTAGCACATAGTGTTTTAGATTGATGTGGAATCACATTCACTTAAAATCATACAGTGATTTGTGGAAGGTAACATTTGTTGTTTAAGGATTACATTCCATGATCAGAGAAACTTTGGAGTGAAAGATTTGTCCTGCACATTATTCAGTTAAAAAAAATTGATTGTCAACATTTCATAAACTATTCTAAGTTTTCTTCTTTTCTTAAAGATGACCCACCAACATTGAGTCAACTTTACTATGTGTTGAGTTGGTAGAAACTGCCCCTTTTAGTCAAGGCTTGTTTTCTCTGAGTTGCCATAGTCTTCACATGGATTCACCCCTCCACCCTTTTACTGTCAGCCTGGAACCTATAGGCATTTGAGATTTTGGTCGTAGAGTGCCTAGTTCTGAACAAGACATATCTGTGTCTTGAACACAAGACAGAACTAGTAGGCATTTTTAAGTTCTGTTTTTTAGAGCCATTATTTTCCCTTATATTTGTTTGCTCCTACTGAAAAGTTCTTTCAAACTTTAATTGAAAGTTTAGCCGGGTGCGGTGGCTCAAACCTGTAATCCCAGCACTTTGGGGGGCCGAGACGGGCGGATCACGAGGTCAGGAGATCAAGACCATCCTGGCTAACACGGTGAAACCCCGTCTCTAGTAAAAAATACAAAAAACTAGCCGGGCGAGGTGGTGGGCGCCTGTAGTCTCAGCTACTCGGGAGGCTGAGGCAGGAGAATGGCGTAAACCCCGGAGGCGGAGCTTGCAGTGAGCTGAGATCCGGCCACTCCACTCCAGCCTGGGTGACAGAGCGAGACTCCATCTCAAAAAAAAAAAAAAAAGTTTAGTGTAATTTTTCTTAAATTGTAATTTGTTTGTGGTTTTAAAATGTTCAGTTCTGAAAAAAATATATGACATTCAAGTGATGATTAATTTTACTGTTTAAGTACTTTCAGTATAAAGAATGAGAAAGACATTTCTAGTGTATTTTTTAATTAGTGCAAAATGAATGCAAATAAAAATGGCAAGAATTGTAGAGTGTATATATTCATGATACATACTATTTGCAATGATGCCTGTACCAGGGTTGCTACTTAGAATTCTAGACATTTGAGAGAGAAATAATTGGAATGAACCTGATTCTTACCCAAAATATTTGTATATGTAAACATTGTAAATATATATTGAATTAGTAATGTTATAACTGGATTGGAATATGTTATATATATAGTATTTATTTCAAGTATTTAAATCTGAAATCAATAGATTGATTTTGGTAATCTTCCTAAAAATGTGGATGGTCTCTATTTGAACTCAGACCTAAATAAATTTGCCCCTGATTTTAAAAAAATAACTTTGTTCTTTTAATATTTATGACCTTTAAACTATTCTTTTCCTTTCCAAAAGCAAAGATAATTTGTTTAAGCATGTATCTATGCCAGATTTTAAACAACTATGCTATATCATAAAATTATTTTTAAGCATATATAATTTCTTTCAGAGGAAATTATATCTGTAAATCATACAAATTACTTCATTGAATATTGTTGTCAAACATAGAGCATTAAATCATGTTTGATTTCTTTCTGTCAGAGTTTAATACAAGGACATGTCTTGTAGTCAGGGTGAATGGAGAAGAGAGGGTAAAACAACACAAAGGCCCTGCAATCCCTTACTTGCAAACCCAAAGGGGAAAACCCATTGAATAGACTATTATTTGGTCAGATCTTCTCTTATGGAAAATTCCTACTCCTCTCTTGCTCCTTTCTAGAATAAAGGCAACATGACAATATATAACAAAGTGCTCAAATACCCAATGCTCTTTTGAAAAGACTGCAAAGTGAGCATCTAACTGTATGATGTGCTCAATGTTGCCAAATGAAAACCCAGGGAAATGTAATTTTTGTCTTTGGCACTCTCTTTTTCTTTGTTTCTTTCTTTATTCTAGTCCCAGTTCTGTCTGACTCTTAGGCATTTTTCTCCTTGCTTTTACAGGCATGCATCTTGGGCTCTACATCGGCTTCACACTGACTATTCACTGACTATGAAATGACACCATGATTGACTATCATAGAAAGTCATTGGGAGGTGTAGATTCAAAGAAATCTCAGTGAATTCCTTGACTACTTACACCAGAATGTCAGTGTTGTAAGGAAAATCATAATAACCCAGTACATTGAAAGTATTTGATCCCTCATGCCACAATTCTTCATTTGCACTCCAAGCATTTATTTCCCCACTGGCTTAATTTTATTTAATTTAATACATGTGCTTCCATATTTTGGAATATTTTGTCCCAAGTTTTCTTGGGACAGGAACTATGTCTTCAGAGGCAACATAGCATAACAATTAGGAGCTAGTAATTAAGATCAGATTATAGAGACAGACTGCTTAGATCTGAATCCTTGTCTACCATTAACTAGCTGAGTGACTTTGGGCAAGTTACTTCACCACTCTGTGTTTCAATCTCAAAAAGTGGTTGTGAAAACTAGATAGATAAATATGCGCAAGATGTTCATATGGGCTCCTGGCTAATAGTAAACGTGTGTGCCTCTTTGCAATTCTACCATTGATCTTTGTGGCCTCTGCACCTAGTGTGGTACCTAGCATTGAGTAGGTTACAAAAAAATGTTAATGAAATAAATTGAGGAATTGAATGCAGATCTGTGTAAAAAGCAAGAATTTTACCATTAAGAGACTCTAAAAGTTAGACCATTTCATTTTCCTCATTTCCTTTCCTGGCTCTCTTTTTTGCTCTTGTTTTATAGAGAGGCACTTTTGCAAATTCCAGGTTCTGGTGCTTCATAAACTTTCATTGTACAGCCTCTCCCCAGAAAATGTTATCTTACTGTAATATTAACTGTCATCTTCTAAGCATGTAATGCTGAAGTTGGAGCCAATTGTATTGGATTGAATTATCTGTCCTTCACATCAGTTTCAAATGCTAAAATAAAGGTGGGGGAAGAGTAGTAGCTGATTTCTAACTCCAAAAATTCTGTGATTTTAAAATATCTTTTCATATCCATACCCATATTCCCAACAGCCAGTTAAGACTTTTATACTTTATATTTAAATTGAATTTATCATTTTCCCATTCAAGTGACCATCTTTGGTGTTTCCTTCTGTTGTTGTCTTATCATCCTCACTTGGAAAATTGTAATGGTCTACTAACTGATTTACTTGCCACATTCTCTCTTCTGCAGTTTGTCTTCCACATCAGACATTGCCTTAGTGTAAAACACATATCTGATTATGTTGAGTTTCTTTCTTCTTTTTTTTTTTGCTTTCCTTTTTTTTTTTTTTTTTTTTTTTTTTTTTAAAGATAGAGTGTTACTTTATTGCCCAGGCTGGAGTGTGGTGGTGTGATTATAGCTCACTGCAGCCTCAACCTCCTGGGCTCAAGAGATCTTCCTATCTCAGTCTCCAGAATGGTTAAGACCACCATGCCAGGTTAATTTCATTTGTTATTTTGTAGAGACAGGGTCTTTCTATGTTGCCTAGGCTGGTCTTGAACTCCTGGTCCCAAGGGATCTCCCTGACGTCAGCCTCCCAAAGTGCTGGGATTACAGGTGTGAGAGCCATCACTGTGTTGAGTTTTTAAATCATTTGCCATTGCTGAGAAATACTGACTTTTCAACTTGAAATCTCAACCCCCTTCATCTCATTCTGACCTAATATATTGTACTATTATTCATTCATTTACTTATTACATCAGAAAGTATATACTAAGTACCTAGAAGAATGTATCATGAATTATGGTAGGCATATAAATGAATGAGAGACATAACTTATTAGACGTAAGTTCTAATCCTTGAAGAACATACAATCCAGTGACACAGCCTATAATCCAATAGGTAGAATATTGTGATGGGTGCTGTGCAACAAGAAGGAAGAAGGAAGCTGGGTGTGCAGCAAAGACACCTGCATGGGCACATAGAACCAGGCATTTGCTGAAGGTCACCTGGATTGCACAACCAGGGGCTAACTTGCATGAAAAAAACATTCTAGGTAAGTTCTATAAAGGATTCAGATAGGGGTGCCAAGAAATGTTAAGTACCTAGACAGGGGTATAGATCTGCTTGGGGACTGAGTTTTGCCAGCCCAAGTATAAAAAGAGTGGACATCTAGGTGGACTAAAATCAGAGCTTAGAAGGGCAGGTAGAATAGAAAACTGAGTATGAGGTTCTTTGAAGACGGAGATTGAAGTGATATCATGATGTCTGGGCTGGCATGGAAGGAAGTGAAACCGTAGAAACTGGCATGATGTGCTGGAGAGAAGGATGTGGTCAAGGGATCTAGAATGTCCTTATCTTACTCTGTACTTGTCCTTGGGTCTCTCCATTTCTCATGCTGTAGCCAGATATTTCCCAAATATAATATCTGCCTTCTCCACGGTTTTGGTCAAAATGCTTCCTTTTCCTGGAATATTCTTTCCTCCTAGAATCTCTGAAAGCCAAGTCATATCCTTGCTAAAAAATGGCTACCTCTTCTAAGAAACTTCTGGCTTTAGAGTTATGTACTTTATACCTTTCGTCATAAGATATATGTCTTCTATTTTATTTTTATTAAATTCTGTCTTTGGTAGATTTATTTCCTCAAGTAGTTGCTTTCCCCTTTAGATCACAGGTTCCTGGTGGGTAGAAACTTGACTCATTTGTCTTTACTGGTGCCATAGGTTTTAGTAATGCTAGGTACAAGTGATATTCAATGAGCAGCTACTGTGTTCCAGACCCTATACCACACAATGTGTAAAGAAAATAATTAATAATTAATATGGGGTTGTCTATTTATATTTTTAAGCCTCCCAAATCATTTTTTCCCTGACAGATCAGACTGTGGATATCTCTTAGTTTTACCACTGCACTGACAAAATTCTACCACTGCCTTACTTCTAATGATAAAAGCCTCATATATAGATAAATAGTCTCAGGACAAGTAATATCTATTCAGTTTCTTCTCACAGATTAACGATTAATTTAAATTCCACCACAGATTGAATTTGGACTTTCTTTCGCCTAGAAAATAGTTACCTCACCCAGCCAGTGCTTTAGCTGTTATTTATGCTAAAGCAGAAGAAATGACAATGTATATTGTATGAAAATTATTTATGAGCTATGAATACAAATTGATTTTATTTTTAGACATAAAGAGAAACACTCTGGAGTAAAAATGATGAAATAGAATTTTTGTACTGTTATGATTTATAAGACTGTTGATTTGATGACTAAAAAGATGAGAAATAAAATAATTTTCTTTAAAATAATTTTAATTTTCATGCTGAGCCTAACACTCCAGACTATAAATTATCATATTAATTGTAGAATCTCCAGCTTTCATTTGCGCATTATTTACATGCAAACCAGTTAACTATGGCATAACAAGAGGGTACCTTGAATAAAGTTCAATTTTAAGGAAGGTATTTTGCAGGAGGGGACTTTTTTCTTCTATTTGCACACACTTTTACAAGAAGTGAAGATATTGAAACATTTTAATCTATTTTTCAATAAATAAGACTTCTCCATTACCATTTTATCTCAGGATAAAGTAATTTCAAATTATAGTAAATTATTTTTATGGTTAATATTAAATTTTATGGACTAGTGGTTTACAAGATTTAAAATTTTGACTATTGCTATTCTAATACTTTAGTTATTCAGCATGTGGGGTATTTTATTAACTGATGTTTTTGGCTTCTTGAATTTTTAAATTCAGCAATGAAACACCCCAATTGTTAGAACTTCTTTTGACTTTTGTCTCAACTAGTTATTTTCAGATAGAGATGTTATTAATTGTAAATCTACCATTAGCACTAACCAACCAAGAGTGCGGTCAGTCTACTCTGAGTAAGACTTCATAGACAGACTAGCTGAAAGCTATCATTGATGTTAGCTAAACAGAAAAAAAATCAATAATTTCATTCCTCAAACACATAAACCTTAAAACATTAGTATCTTATGAAAAATAGTGTTTAAAAATTGAAAAGCTAAAATATACTTATTTGACAAAAATTACTAATACAATTTTCTGCTCTTGTAACAAAAAACTATAAAACTGTATGAGACGATAGGTACGTTAATGTGCTTCTTATTTTACTATCTATTTTACTATCTATATGTGTCCTATAAAACCATGTTGTAAACCTCAAATATATACAATAAAATTTACCTAAAAATTTAAAAGCAAACATAATTCTTAAAATCAACAAAATAGAAATTACTTAATATTGGAGAGTTCTCTATATTGCTTAATGCACTCTGAAAAAAAAAAAGCTGACTGGCCACTAATTAAATAAAATGTGGTTATCTTAATCAGAACAATCCTATAATATGATTTTAGTAGACTTGTCTTTCACAAAGTTAACCACCTTTGCCTTTTCCTTTTATGACTCTTTAACACAAGCAACCTTTGTCAAAAGTGGCACATAAAAGGCCATATGGGGTTGTCTATTTATATTTTTAAGCCTCTTAAGTAGGCTTGTAGTCTGGAGTGTTAGGCTCAGCATGGAAATTAAAATTATTTTAAAGAAAAGCAACTTTAGAGGGTAAAACTATTCTCTCAGTATCTAGATTGAACTTCTTGGTTGAACAGCAATGGTTGCCTTGGGACAGCATTTCATTAGCATGTCCTGAAACTTGTAATCTAATACAAAAGTCAAACGTGGTACTACTGGGTCATGTACCCATTGTTAATTGAGGTTGATATTGGTGAAGAATGTTCCTATATATCAAAGAAAAGTTTGTTTAATGATATGATTTTCCAGATTGTCATAGTAAGAATCTAATGAATTTAGAAATTTGGCTCTTCTGAACGCCAAGATCCCATCCTCTGTATCTATTCTATTATTGTTTCTAATCAATTGCTTCAACTCTATAAGATTAGAGAGGTCTCTTCCCCTCCCTGCTCCCTTAAAAACAAACAAAGTTTAAAAGGGATGTAGTTCATTTCTACCTAGTCTTGCTAAAAATGAAATATGAGGATTTTATATATGTAAGAAGTTTTATCTATTTTACATGTAGAATTGGTTTTATTTTTTAAAGAAATATTTTGAAAGGACACTGAGGTACACAAATGAAACACACACACTTCAGGAATGGAAGGTCAAGGCAGCTCCAGGATCTTTAGCAAAGGAAATCTATGGACTTTTTTTAGCCCTTCCATTTACACAACTGTGCCTCTCAACTGTGCTCCTCAGTTTCTATGTCCTGCAGTTCAAGTTCTCTAGGGAAAATATGATTGCCTTGCTTGGATCAGTAATCTACCTACTACTGGTCCAATTAGCTCTGATGGAGAGAACAGGCTAGAAAAAATGGCTGAAGGAAGAGGAGGGGCTGTTCTCAAAGAAGGATATGAGCTGGAGGCAATAAAAGGTGCCTACTATCAGTCACATGAGCATTTTAAAGACCTTTTTCCTTATTCCTCATGTTTGGTTGATGTATGAGCTTGAAATAGAACTTTTAACTACATTACTAGTAGTCATTAGTATCACTACTACTTATTTCAAAAAAAATACAATTTACATTTATTGTGTAGAAGGAAAATATACAAATTATTCAAAAGAATGTGTATATCAATACTTACATTGGCTCTTAGAAAATATAAACCCTTTAGTTTTTATTTTTTATGTAAAGGCAACTAAAATAACATTCTTAAATTTCAGATTAAATGTATTATATTATTGGTACTGATTTTATTTTTATTTCATACATAACTATTTTTTTGGCATCTAAGATAAGAGATTTGAGGCTGAATTGATGTTAACTTGTAAGCCTGAAGGCATAGCCTGGTATTTAAGCTATAATTTACCTACTTCTGAAACTTATCTTTTATTCCTCTGCCTCAAACTGAATTAAACACTGCCTTACTTGAGTTCTAGCCCTCTAGAGTGAGGCAGTGTCTAATTCAGTTCAAGGCAGAGGAGTAAAAGTGAGTACTAGAACTCAAGTAAGGCCTTGGACAAGGTACTTACCGTCTGTGGGTCTCAGTCTTTTCATCAGAATCATGAATTAATATCTGCCCTTCCTCTCTCACAAGACTATTACGACAATAATAAGAGATCCTGTATGAGAAGGCAGTTTGTGAACCATGAAATGCTATGTGATTTGTATGTCTGTGTCCCTAAATTATAAACTCTTTGAGAGTAAGCACTATATTTTGTGCTTCCTTGTAATCCAATAATTATTATAGCCTCATCTATGGCAAATGTTTAATCATTTTAGGTATCGATGATGAAGGATGAAAATAAAAATATGGAGGTTCTCCTAATGGTTCGCTCCTGCTGATAGTCATTTATTCATTCAATCACTTATTCATTCTATGGTGCCTCCAAGGTACCGGACCTTATGCTAAGCATTGCAGATAACTAACATTTAAGCCTCATTTAGTGCTCTCAAGGAGTTTACAGTCAAGGAAGGGAGATAGACTTATGAGCAGAAAACTATAAAGCAGTATGGGAGAATAAGGATGGAGATAGTTATGGTGCTTTTAAAAGGGATACCTGACCCAGCTTTGATTATGCTGTTCATGTGAATTGTAAATTTCTCAAAGATAATCAAATAGTTTGCAATTAAAAATTTGAATGGAAATTAACTCTCTAATTAAGGCCAACATTAAATATGTAATTTTGGGCTCCTTGAATATTTTAAGAACATGAATTTGGTACATAGCAGATTTATGACTTGACAATAAGAATTTCTTATGGCATTTAAAATTTGAATTTACAACATTTATTCCCAGTTGGCAATTACATATTTATTTGCATGTGGTTTTGCTTAATGTTGGTCTCTCCAGCTGTGCTACAAGCTCCATGAGGTCAAGGATCAAGTTAATTGTGTCTTCCATGGTATGTCCCACTCCTGCCACTTTAGGCATTTTAAATATTTGCTGAATATTTTTTGAATAAATAATTTGTGGAGAATTGGAAGAGATTTGTGAGATAAATATTTTTATATGGCATGTGGTTGAACCTGCATATGCTAGTCTATTTTAACAATATTGTCATTGGGATTGTAGAATTTGACTCATAAACATCATTTTGCTTTTCTTGGAATTCTAATTCATATTTAGAGTTTCAAATGTCACCTTTAAGTTCTACATCAACATATTTGCCTAATCCTTAGATGTCCTGCCATTTGAACTTGAAATGTCTAAAATCTAATTTGTCATTTCTTAAAACTGACTCTAATAATAATGTCACGTGTTTCCTATGTTCTAGATCAGAAAATTGTGCACAACTTAAATTTTTCTTTTCACTTCCTATGTCTGTTCATAACTTTATCTAATTAGCCATAAAGTTGTGTTTTTTTCTGTTCCTTTTTGTATCTTTTGCATATTCATTTCTTTTTCATCCCTGTCCTGGAAGCCCTGACTACTTGACAACCGCTACACCCTGGTTGCCTCGGCTTTACTTTCTCTCCTTTCCAGAGTTTCAGACATTGTTTCCCCCCCTCCCCCACAAATTAAACTCACTGAAGTACCACAGTCAATCTGATTTCTTATTCCTCCTCTTACCTTTTAGTGAACAATTACAGGCCTTACTCAGTGAATTTTTAAATTCAACTCATTCCCAAAACAAATAAAAAAACACAGTTGGGACTGAACCATCTTTCTAGCATCATCTTTCAAATGCTTCTTGAAATTTTTTTAAACTTGATTTTTTCCTGAAATTATTTTCCTGTGCTCAAATATTTCATTGCACTTTGCTGCCTGCAGAATGAAATTAGGATTTAGCCTGATATTCAAGTCTGCCTGCTGGTTCAATCATTAAAAATAGACCATAGTACATAGTAGACATTCAGTGAATATTTTTAAATTTTGTTTGGCATGTAGAAGCTAATGTATGTCAGCTTGGGATATTGTTGTAGCACACATTTCCATTTTCAGTTGGTTAGGAAAGAGATTTCTAATTTGTGTGTTCAAGAATTCTTTATGGATAGACTGAGAGATATTTGTCCCCTTAGCCCTGGGGCAGCCTATGGTGGTTGGAGTTGTGGAGTCAGTTATCATATCTCTTTATCTCTCTGTGCTATTCTAATAACGTCGTTTTGTGTGTGTGCCATGCTGTGACAAAGATTGAGAAGCACTGGGTAACAAATGTTCTGATGTGCTAAGTTATAAATGATTTAACTGTTAATTGATATTTCCTACTGATACGATTATTGAGATAAAGCAGAATAGAATTGGTTTAATAATGGTTGTCACCTTGCTAGCAAATATGCCAATTCTGGTCCTTTTCCACTGCCCTCTACTGCATAATTTTGGCTGCTTATCCTCTTGGGGACTGTTGCTGTCACTAGATTAGCATTTTCTCATTTTCCCTGCAAAACATTTTGCATGACTTGATGATCAGTGAGAGGATCTTGTGAAAAATATATTTGTGGTTTTTATAAGTGAAATAGTATCAGAAGCTATGTTATATATTTTTATAAAACTATATCTTATTTGCGAATTTTAGCAGTTCCATCTGTATACTCCTGAAATTATTTTGAGACCAGTTAAAAGAGGAAAGTATACCCAGTGCATGTCAAAATAATCTTAGTCTACTTATACTGTATCATTTTTCAATATCTTCTGATTTAAATCCATTACTCTATAAATTACTATTTCAACCCCAACACTATTTCGAACACAGATTGACAAAAAGAATTGTCAGAATTCATACTTCTGGTAAAGCCCTGGAAACTACTACTGTTTACTAATTTAAACAGACTGTGATATAAAAGCGAAAAGTTTCTTTGATTTTTATGGATTCAATGTTCCTTGACCTGATTGCTACAGTTTTAAAATGCATAGGTTGAAATGTATTCATCTTAGAAATATACATATACATTTGTTACAAAAAAAACTGAGAAGTATTTTAATCTTGTTCTTAGTTTTCATATATATATATATATATATATATATATATATATATCTTCACATGTATCAGGCAAGAATATAGTTTCTGTACAGTTTGAAGAAGAGTCCACAAATACTCCTTAGTAATGTTTCCAATTTCAGCCAAATAAATTTCAGTATAAAACAAAAAATCACTTTAAAATAAAGAAGAATTTGGCAAAACCATGTTTTTTTAAAGGTCAAAGTTGTGAAGTTCTGACATATACAAACCCTTTGGAAAATTTCCTGTCTTCTTTGTTGACATGTATATTTCTTATTCTTTGTCTATTTTAAAAACTGTGGTGAGTGGTCTTTGTAAAGACCATAATCCAAATGGATGCACATTAGTTATATGGCCACAGCACTCTGCATAAATTCTTCATGAGCTGTAGGTATTATGCAATCCATTTATAGAATAGAATTCTGCTCTTCATTAAAATGTAGTTAATAAACCAGATGGGTCCCTGTTAGGGGGGATGAGTATTTGCATCTGAAGCTCTCAAAGTCCCAGGATTTAGTCCTGAGTGAGTCTACACCTTACAGAGGTGCATATTTAGTGAAGAGACCTTGGTTTTATAAAACAGACTTGTTCTTCTTCCTTAGAAAATGCTTAATGTCATAAATTTTCTGTATCATTCACAGAAGTGTATTTGCTTTATATATTTTTGTTTAAATTAGTTTATCAAATAAAGGACAATATTTAAAATGTATCCAGTCATTGCATGAAGGTTGATCCATTTATCTGTTTCTAAGGTATAGGGCTCAGACTCTTCTAGACATTGTTTTCAGCTAATAATTTCTGAAGCACCTCAGGTAATTTCTGCCCTCAGATTGCCCACAATCAAGTCATGGAGGTGAAATTACATTTGATGAAATGATGGCAACAAAATTCAACTACAAAAAACCTTTTGGGAAAGAGTATTTTGGGACACTGCCATTTTCATTTTGACAAGAGGTAACAAAGTATTTAACTTCTAGCCACCTGGGTAAATAGAATATACTGAATGCATTACAATATCTTCAATGATTTAAAATCTTTATTGTGTACATTTGTTCTTTTGATAATACTGTTGAAATGTTCCTTCTGTTTTTATGTTTCTCATGTTTTAAATAACTCCAAACCATTCTGAATTTTGAGTTCATACAAGTGGTGTGTGTGTGTGTGTGTGAGAGAGAGAGAGAGAGAGAGAGAGAGGGTGAGGGTGGAGAGAGAGAGAGAGAGAAAGAGCGAGAGCGAGAGACAGATCCCAACTCCTAGTCAGGAGTTGGGGTTGGGAGCTGAAACAACATAATTTTATTTTTTCATAGTTCTAGGGACTATAGAAAGTCCAAGATCAACATTTTGCCAGGGCTCAGTTTCTGGTGAGGGCTGTTTACCTGGCTTGCAGATGACTGCATTCTGTCTGTGTCTCATGGTGGAGAATGAGTAAGTGAGTTCTGGAGTCTCTTATTATAAAGACACTGATCCTGTTGGATCAGGACCCAACCCTCATAACTTCATTTAACCTTAATTATTTCCCCACTCCAAATAGTCATATTGGGGGTTAGGAGTTTAACAGATCAATTTTCAGGGGACACAATTCAGTCTATAGCACCACCCTTACATTTTGCTTCCAATTAAGCTTCTTTGGGCTTAGAAATCTCATTTATTCATATTCATTCATTCATTCATTCATTCATTCATTCATTATTTTATCCATTTGCTTATTAAACAAATATTTAAATCTCTCATGTGCTAGGTAGGATGCTTATTAGAATTACATACAAAGCAGAAAGAATGAGCTTCAGACAAGGTTCTTGGGATATTTCTTAAGAGAAATATGCACGAGTTTTAGTGTATGGGATTTGTGGTTTCTCTTGGTCATTCATGTCTTTGATCCCTACCTAACTTTGAGGTGTGTTTTATTTTGGTGAGGTGTTAGAGCTATATGATGAACTATTAAGAGTTAAATATCAAAGGCATTAGGAGAAAGGAGAGCTGTCAGTGTGGATTACAATAATTGGAGAAAATTTTACGGAAGAAGCAAGAGTTGACTGGTTTAACGTGAGCTAATAAAATTACAATTATATAAAAATATTTACAATGAAAAATTGCCATGTGGGGCATTTTCTCACTTGTGGCGCTGGTAAGATTTCAGACAAGAAGGTACATACTTGTGATCAAATAAATGGCTATAAAATTATTTGTCCTAATTAAATAAAATTTAATAACCATATGTGATGATATAAATGCTGAAACCATTTTATATCATAGGCTACTTACAGTGATTCATTATTTAGGCTTCATAACGCTAGTTACATGAGATTGGATTTACCCTTTGTGGACTGTGGTGGTTTACGTTAGGGAGCACATGTAGTTGTTAGTTCTGCAGATTGCTGGTAAGGACTAGGATAAAATGTTTTCAAACTTTGTGGATCATGACTACATTTACACATATGCACATAAAATGCACATTCACATATTCCATAGATGTATATAAAATAAAGAAACAGAAGTTTCACAAACATCCTATACGGAATGCGCTCTGATATTTTCTGCTCCATTCTATTTTTCTTTTGAATAGGTAGTTATGATCCATTAAATTGATCTTATGACTCATTAATATGTTGTGATCATCAACTTGAAAAAGGCTAATCTAAGAGTTAGGGGAGGAATCAAGGGAAGAAGATATGATAGTACTAAATTCAGTCATTTGCGTGAACATTTATAATGCTCGACAGTCCTGTTTAGAATTGTGCCCTGAGTTTAGTTTACAGATTGCCCCTCTTCCACTGTGAATATTCATGGTGGGCAGTTATTTCCAGTTGCCAGCCTCACCCTGGTGGCCAAGCAGCAATTACATGATCTAAGCTTGGCCCATAGGATGCTGTCTCATTAGGGACTTTAAGTCTTGAGAGAGTGATTGAGGAAATGGTCAGAGACTATTGATATCACTAGCAATGTCAGCATCATAGTGGCCAGGTTCTCCCAGCATCCTCTGTTTCCTGGTTCTTGTGGCTCGCCATGCTCTGGTCAGCCATGTCTGGCCTTTCATTCTCGTTCTGTTGGTCTTTGAGTGACCCACTTACAACAATACATGTAATAACATCTTTTTTGCTTTAGTTTAATAACATGTATTTTACTTAATTTAACTAGAATTAAGTTCTGTTGCTGGAAAGTAAAGAAACTGAATTGATTTAGCAGTTAAAAAAGATCTATTGTTTAAGTTGGTATAATCTAACTTCTAGCCTGTCCTCCTATTGCACATGTTATGGCCAGGGAAGAGTGAGTAAAGGAGAGGTTGAAAACAAAATAATTTGATATGAAAGTACTACCTGACAGATGGCACCAATACATAGGACCATTTCAGAATGCATCATGTTTTAGCAGTAGTCTAACTATCTAGCAAAAAGACTAGATAACCAGTTGAAATTAAAGGATTAAGGACCAAGATATACTTATTTCACTTATATAAACATTTCTTTCTTCCATAAATGGTTGTTTTAGTTAACTCAACTGTTTTTATTTTGTCTTGTTGAGTACAGTTGGGCCAGGTTTTTATATGTAGGTAAATTTTGTACTTAGAGGAAATGCACAGAAATTGTCCATTTGATTATAACTAACAATAAAATGGTTGATGCTTTTGAGTAAATGGTATTCAAGAATTTTAGAAAGTTATCTGGGCATGGTGGATCATACCTGTAATCAAAGCACTTTGAGAGGCCATGGGAGGAGGATTACTTGAACCCAGGAGTTCAAGACCAATCTGGGGAACATAGCAAGATGCCATCTCTAAAAAAGAAAAGAAAAAAAAAAGCCAGAGTACTTACTCCTACTGCCATTATTATTGCTGCTGTAATTCTTGTGAATGTATTTTAATCTCTGGTTTCATATAGTGGGGATATTTTCAATGAACTATTTAAAAAACTGCTGGATATGAAATTCTTGGTTGAAATTTTTCTCTCTACTTGTATTGAATATAGGCCCCCAATCTCTTATGGGTTGTTGGGTTTCTGCTGAGAGGTGTGCTGTTAGCCTGATTCCCTTTGTAGGTGGCCTGGCCTTTCTTTCTAGCTGCCTTTAACATTCTTTCTTTCATTGCAGTCTTGGAAAATCTGATGATTATGTGTCTTGAAGATGATCTTGTGTAGAAATCTTGGCAGAAGTTTCTCTGTATTTCCAGAATTTGACTTTTGGCTTCTCTAGCAAGGTTGGGGAAGTTTTCATGGATGATATCCTGAAATATGTTTTC
Source organism: Macaca fascicularis (assembly GCF_037993035.2). Classification (NCBI taxonomy): domain Eukaryota; kingdom Metazoa; phylum Chordata; class Mammalia; order Primates; family Cercopithecidae; genus Macaca; species Macaca fascicularis. The sequence continues at coordinate 103,891,921 of NC_088380.1, forward strand.
CAAGTTGTTTGCTTTCTTCCCCGCCCTTTGCCAGTGATTTGTAGATTTGTCCTTTTTACATAATCCTGTACTTCTCAGATATTTTGTTCATTCCTTTTTATTTTTTCATTTTTATCTGACTGTCATTTCAGAGTGCCAGTCTTCAAATTCTGAGACTCAACTTTGTTTATTCTGTTGTTAATACTTGTGATTGCATTGTGAAATTCTTATATTGTGTTTTTCAGCTCTTTTAGACACATTAGGTTCTTTTTTATACTGATTATTTCATCTGTCAGCTCCTCTATCATTTTATTGTGATTTTTAGTTTCCTTGGGTTGGGTTTTGCTATTCTCCTGAATCTTGATGATCTTCATTCTTATCCATATTCTGAATTCAATTTCTGTAATTTCAGCCAACTCAGCCAGGTTAAGAACTCTTGTTGGAGAACTGGTGCAATTGTTTGGAGGACATAGGCTGCTCTGGCCACTAGAGTTACTAGAGTGGTTCTTTCATTGGTTCTTTCTCATCTTGCATGTGGGTGTTACTTTAACTTCAGTGTAGATTGAGTACAGTCAGTAGACTTCTTTTCTGGATGTTTTCACAGGGCCAAGGCTTTGTGCAGGGTCTTTATTTGAGGCTGATTTGTCTCTCATTTCAGAGGGGGTAGGCTAGCAAGGTACTTTTGGTGATGAAGCTTTCGGGTGTGATCCTGTAGGTAGCCCTTAGGCTTATTGGTCAGTTGGTAAACTTTCTCAGTTGTTTGGCTCCCCTGTGTTTCCGCAGAGTTGCAGTCATATTCCCTCTTAGTGCTCTGAAAGTGTGAGTTCCTCTCCCCCTTAAATGCTGGCTGTAGATAATGAGTTGGCACTCCTGGATTGCCCACTGAAGCTCTGAGATGATTTCAGAGTTTATGTTCCTTCCCTGTCTTGGAAGCAACAGAGGAAGGGACCTTAGTAGTGGTTATGGCCAAGGGTATTTTGCTTGTCTCCTGATGGCTCCACCCCAGAGACATGCAGGTCAGCGGTCGCTCAGTGCAGTCAGCCCAGGTTGGAGGGTCTATGTTGTGGGCCCAAGCCAGGGGTTCCCTCTCTGATGAGAAGCAGGTGGAGTAGGTGGGACCTGTGGGAAATGGACTGGACTCCTCTCCTTGGATCGACTGCAGCTTGTTGGAAGTGTGAATAAAGCACTTAGAGTCTTTGCTCCTTCTTTAGTCTGAGGGCAGCAGTGGCAGTCCCATTGCAGAGGCAGTGCCAGAGAGACTTTCATTTGCCCCTGAAGGCTCTGTTCAGGGAGTTTCTGAGTTGGTACTGGCTCAATATCCCCAGCAAGCGGTTGCCAGAGACCCAGGCCTTGAGGACCTTCTTCATGAAGAGATTTGCGAACGGGCAACCACGTAACAGTCTGGCCATTATTCCATAGGTCTGCTGTGGAAGCCCTCTGGAAAAGGGTTGGGGGTCTAGTCCAGTCCCTAGTCACCTTGAATTTTCTAGTACCTGGAGGTATCAACAGTAATGACTGTGAAACAGCAAAGATGGCAACATGCCCCTACCTCTGGGAGTTCTATCCCAGAAAGGTAGAGATCTGTTGTAATTCTGAATGCCTGTAGGAGGCAGTTGAAGACCCTCACTGGGAGGTCTCACCCAGTGAGGAGAAAAGGGATCGGGGACTTGCTTACAAAAGCAGTCTGGCTATATTTTCATAGAGCAGCTGTGCTGTGCTGGGGGTCTGTTCTAATCCCTGGCTGCCTCAGACTCTCCAAAGCTGAGACCAGCTAAGTTGCCCAAACAACAAAGATGGCATCCAACCCTTCCCTCTCAGCGCTCTGTCCTAGGTTTGAAACCTCTATAGGCCAGAAAACACTGGCTAAACATAGCTAAAGGTCCTGGTCAGGAGGTCCTGCCCAGTGAGGAAGACTGGTATGGGGACCTGGTAAAAACAGCAATCACGTTACCCAACTTCAAACTATACTACAGTGCTACAGTAACCAAAACAGCATGGTACTGGGACAGAAAGAGTGATGTAGACCAATGGAAAAGAATAGAGAGCACAGAAATAAGGCTGCACACCTATGACCATCTGATCTTCTACAAAGCTGAGAAAAACAAGAAATAGACTCTTTCTTCCCCCATAAACTTTTGTAACATCAGCACCCCATGTCTCATATTTGTCATGTTAACACCTGTAGATATGTCCTTCCATTTTCCTCATGCTCATGCATTGATATTCTACTGAACAATTTATACACACAGCAATAGCATCATAGAGAATTAACTATTGTGACTCTTGTGCATCTTGCAAACAACTTCTCCTTCCCTCTTCTTCTTTTCCACAGTTGTCTAACAATTATTGGGCATTTACCCACATGAATTATAAGATTTATCTAAATTGAAGAAAATTACTCATAAGAATCTTCTTATAATCACATTGAATTTGTATATTAAAGTGCACTACCTTGAACCCAGGAGTTTGAGACCAGCCTGGGTAACAAAGCAAAACTCATCTCTACAAGAATACAAAAATTACCCTGGCATTGTGGTGTGTGCCTCTGTCCCAGCTACTCAGGAGGGTGAGGTGGGAGGAGTGCCTGAGCCTGAGAGGTGGAGGTTGCAGTGAATGGAGATCACACCCCTCCACTTTGGTCAGGGCAACAGAGTGAGATCCTGTCTCAAAAAAAAAAAAAAAAAAAAAAAAAAGAAGTGCACTACCTTCTAATTTCTTCACCATTTGGAGCCATCAGACATTTCTTCAGTATTATTTTTTATTAGGTTGGTGTGAAAGTAATTGCAGTTTTTGCCATTGAGAGTAATGGCAAAAAAAAAATGGCATTACTCTCAATGGCAAAAACTGCAATTACTTTTGCACCAACCTAACATCCTCAAAAAGTTCTGTGAGAACAACTTGAGAAGAGAGTTCTCGTTATAGACAATTCACAGTCCTATTCTTTTACTTGGTAATCTGTTTACTTGTAACATAAGTAGGGGGCAAATTAATTTCTAGGGTCCCTTTTAGTTTTAAGATTCTAAATTTTATATAGGTTAAAGGTTAATTAACATCTGATGCAGATATATATGTAACTATTCAAAAAAATCCTATTTGCTGTGGGTCCTTAAAAAATTTGAACTATAGCTACTTCATGCCCTGTGATAAAAATGACATAGTAATGTGTTGATAGGATGACCATTCATCATGGTTTGCCCTGGAATAAGGGGCTTCCTGGGATAGGGGACTTTCAGTGCTAAAACAAGATGGTCCCAGGCAAACAAGGTCAGTCATTCCATTTGGTCTGGTGTTTTCTTTAAAAGTAGTTTGAAAATGTCCATATTCTTATGTATAAATTCATTAAAATTTATGCTTTGGTCTTTAAATTTTCCTCTAAAGATTATTCCTTACCTTATACATCTTGCAAAGATTTTGGTCCTGATAAGTAAATTTTGATGCTAAAGATAAATGAACAGAGTTCTATATTTGATTTATATAACTTAAAATGTTTTATTATGTAGTCTAGAAATAATAGATTTATGAGGAAAATATTCATATATTACATCTATGAGAATTTTAAAAATGTGTAAACAATGAGAATATTAGTCTTAAAAATAATGTAATAAAAAGAATGGTGAAAATGAACATGAGGAGATGCAAATATTTTATTAGTTTTAAGGATATTCCTATATATTCTGCAGAAGTTATGTTCCCATAGGGGTCTTTTATTAGTCTGCTTAGGCTGCCATAAAAAAGTACCATATACTGGGTGGCTTAACAATAGAAATTTATTTTCTCACAGTTATGGAGGCTGGAAGTGTGACATCAGGGTGCCAGCATGGCTGGTTTCTGGTGAAAGTCCTTTTCCTGGCTTGTAGATGGCTGCCTTCTTGCTGTCTTCACAACGTAGAGAGAGGGAGAGGGACAGACAGAGAGTGCTTTGGTGTCTCCTCTTATAAGTGCATGCACTAAGCCCATCTTGAGGGCCCCACCTAAACTTAATTGCCTCCCAAGAGCCCCATCTCTAAGACCACTATACTAGGGGCTAGGGCTTCAATATATGAGTTTGGGGGGCATACAATTCAGTTCATAGAAGCACACACAGATGATGAGAAATCAGTGATTTCTTGAAGTTAATTCAGCTTAGTTAATAAAATGCTTAGGGATCCCAAGTCTGATTAATCACTAAAAGATTATTTCCTTTCATGAAGTATATTCCAATATGATAGTCTATAAGCATATTGGTGAATCACAGTTTTGACAGAATAACACACATAAAAGTAATTGTAGGGGGCACACCCAAGATGACCGAATAGGAACAGCTCCAACCTCCAGCTCCCAGCGTGAACGACACAGAAGGCAGGTGATTTCTGCATTTTCAACTGAGCTTTGAAGAGAGCAGTGGATCTCCCAGCAAGGAGGTTGAGATCTGAGAACGGACAGATTGCCTGCTCGCATGGGTCCCTAACCCCTGAGTAGCCTAACTGGGAGAAATCCCCCACTAGGTGCAGACAGACACCTCACACCTCACAGAGCTGGGTATACCCCTGAGACAAAGCTTCCAGAGCAAGAATCAGACAGCAACACTCGCTGTTCAGCAATATTCTATCTTCTGCAGCCTCCGCTGCTGATACCCAGGCAAACGGGGTCTGGAATGGACCTCAGGCAAACTCCAACAGACCTGCAGCTGAGGGTCCTGACTGTTAGAAGGAAAACTAACAAACAGAAAGGACACCCACACCAAAACCCCATCAGTACGTCACCATCATCAAAGACCAAAGGCAGATAAAACCACAAAGATGGGGAAAAAGCAGGGCAGAAAAGCTGGAAATTCAAAAAATCAGAGTGCATCTCCCCCTCCAAAGGAACACAGCTCATCACCAGCAACGGAACAAATCTGGATGGAGAATGACTTTGACAAGCTGAGAGAAGAAGGCTTCAGTCGATCAAACTTCTCAGAGCTAAAGGAGGAACTATGTAACCAGCACAAAGAAACTAAAAACCTTGAAAAAAGATTTGATGAATGACTAACTAGAATAACCAATGTAGAGAAGTCCTTAAAATAACTGATAGAGATGAAAACCATAACACGAAAACTATGTGACAAATACACAAGCTTCAGTAACTGACTCGATCAGCTGGAAGAAAAAGTATCAGAGATTGAAGATCAAATGAATGAAATGAAGTGAGAAGAGAAGTGTAGAGAAAAAAGAGTAAAAAGAAATAAAAAAAGCCTCCAAGAAATATGGGATTTTGTGAAAAGATCAAATCTATGTCTGATTGGTGTGCCTGAAAGTGACAGGGAAAATGGAACCAGGTTGGAAAAACTCTGCAGGATATCATCCAGGAGAACTTCCCCAACCTAGCAAGGCAGGCCAACATTCAAATTCAAGAAATACAGAGAACGCCACAAAGATACTCCTCGAGAAGAGCAACTCCAAGACACATAATTGTCAGACTCACCAAAGTTGAAATGAAGGAAAAAATGTTAAGGGCAGCCAGAGAGAAAGGTCGGGTTACCCACAAAGGGAAGCCCGTCAGATTAACAGCAGATCTCTTGGCAGAAACTCTCCAAGAAGAGAGTGGGAGCCAATATTCAACATTATTAAAGAAAAGAATTTTCAACCTAGAATGTCATATGCAGCCAAACTAAGTGTCATAAGTGAAGGAGAAATAAAATCCTTTACAGACAAGCAAATGCTTAGATATTTTGTCACCACCAGGCCTGCCTTACAAGAGATCCTGAAGGAAGGACTAAACATGGAAAGAAACAACTGGTACCAGCCATTGCAAAAACATGCCAAAATGTAAAATCCATTGATGGTAGGAAGAAACTGCATCAACTAATGAGCAAAATAACCAGCTAATATCATAATGACAGGATCAAGTTCACACATAACAATATTAACCTTAAATGTAAATGGACTAAATGCTCTAATTAAAAGACACAGACTGGCAAATTGGATAAAGAGTCAAGACCCATCAGTTTGCTGTATTCGGGAGACCCATCTCACATAGAGAGAGACACATAGGCTCAAAACAAAGGGATGGAGGAAGATCTACCAAGCGAATGCAAAACAAACAAACAAAAAAACCAGGGGTTGCAATCCTAGTCTCTGATAAAACAGACTTGAAACCATCAAAGATCAAAAGAGAAAAAGAAGGCCGTAACATAATGGTAAAGGGATCAATTCATCAGGAAGAGCTAACTATCCTAAATATATATGCACCCAATACAGGAGCACCCAGATTCCTAAGGCATGTCCTTAGAGACTTACAAAGAGACTTAGACTCCCATACAATAATAATGGGAGACTTCAACACCCCACTGTCAACATTAGACAGATCAACGAGACAGAAAGTTTGCAAGGATATCCAGAATTGAACTCAATTCTGCACCAAGGGGACCTAATAAACATGTACAGAACTCTCCACCCCAAATCAACAGAATATACATTCTTCTCAGAATCACATTGCACTTATTCCAAAATTGACCACATAGTTGGAAGTAAAGCACTCCTCAGCAAATGTACAAGAACAGAAATTATAACAGTCTGTCTGTCAGATCACATTGCAATCAAACTAGAACTCAGGACTAAGAAACTCAATCAAAACCACTCAACTACATGGAAACTGAATAACTTGCTCCTGAATGACTACTGGGTCCATCACGAAATGAAGGCAGAAATAAAGATGTTCTTTGAAACCAATGAGAACAAAGATACAACATACCAGAATCTCTGGGACACATTTAAAGCAGTGTGTAGAGGGAAATTTATAGCACTGAATGCCCACAACAGAAAGCAGGAAAGATCTAAAATTGATACCCTAGCATCACAATTAAAAGAACTAGAGAAGCAAGAGTAAACACATTCAAAAGCTAGCAGAAGGCAAGAAATAACTAAGATCAGAGCAGAACTGAAGGAGATAGAGACACAAAAAAACCCTCCAAAAAAATCAATGAATTCAGGAACTGGTTTTTTGAAAAGATCAACAAAATTGATAGACCACTAGCAAGACTAATAAAGAAGAAAAGAGGGAAGAATCAAATAGACGCAATAAAAAATGATAAAGGGGATATCATCAATGACCCCACAGAAATACAAACTGCCATCAGAGAATACTATAAACACCTCTATGTAAATAAACTAGAAAACCTAGAAGAAATGGATAATTTCCTGGACACTTATACTCTCCCAAGACTAAACCAGGAAGAAGTTGAATCCCTGAATAGACCAATAGCAGGCTCTGAAATTGAGGCAATAATTAATAGCCTACCTACCAAAAAAAGTCCAGGACCAGACGGATTCACATCTGAATTCTACCAGAGGTACAAGGAGGAGTTGGTACCATTCCTTCTGAAACTATTCCAATCAATAGAAAAAAGAGGGAATCCTCCCTAACTCATTTTACGAGGCCAACATCCTCCTGATACCAAAGCCTGGCAGAGACACGACAAATAAAGAGAATTTTAGACCAATATCCCTGATGAACATCGATGCAAAAATCCTCAATAAAATACTGGGAAACTGAATCCAGCAGCACATCAAAAAGCTTATCCACCATGATTAAGTGGGCTTCCTCCCTGGAATGCAAGGCTGGTTCAACATATGCAAATCAGTAAACGTAATCCAGCATGTAAACAGAATCAAAGACAAAAACCACATGATTATCTCAATAGATGCAGAAAAGGCCTTTGACAAAATTCAACAGCCCTTCATGCTAAAAACGCTCAATAAATTCGGTATTGATGGAACGTACCTCAAAATAATAAGAGCTATTTATGACAAACCCACAGCCAATATCATACTGAATGGGCAAAAACTGGAAGCATTCCCTTTGAAAACTGGCACAAGACAGGGATGCCCTCTCTCACCACTCCTATTCAACATAGTGTTGGACGTTCTGGCTAGGACAATCAGGCAAGAGAAAAAAATCAAGTATTCAGTTAGGAAAAGGAGAAGTCAAATTGTCCCTGTTTGCAGATGACATGATTGTATATTTAGAAAACCCCATAATCTCAGCCCAAAATCTCCTTAAGCTGATAAGCAACTTCAGCAAAGCCTCAGGATACAAAATTAATGTGCAAAAATCACAAGCATTCTTATACACCAGTAACAGACAAACAGACAGCCAAATCATGAATGAACTTCCATTCACAATTGCTTCAAAGAGAATAAAATACCTAGGAATCCAACTGACAAGGGATGTAAAGGACCTCTTCAAGGAGAACTACAAACCACTGCTCAGTGAAATAAAAGAGGACATAAACAAATGGAAGAACATACCATGCTCATGGATAGGAAGAATCAATATTGTGAAAATGGCCATACTGCCCAAGGTAATTTACAGATTCAATGCCATCCCCATTAAGCTACCAATGACTTTCTTCACAGAATTGGAAAAAACTGCTTTAAAGTTCATATGGAACCAAAAAAGACCCCACATTGCAAAGGGTTAATATCCAGGACCTACAACGAACTCAATCAAACTTACAAGAAGAAAGCAAACAACCCCATCAAAAAGTGGTTAAAGGACATGAACAGACACTTCTCAAAAGAAGATATTCATACTGTCAACAGACACATGAAAAAATGTTCATCATCACTTGCCGTCAGAGATATGCAAATCAAAACCACAATGAGATACCATCTCACACCAGTTAGCATGGCAATGATTAAAAAATCAGGAAACAACAGATGCTGGAGAGGATGTGGAGAAACAGGAACATTTTTACACTGTTGGTGGAACTGCAAACTAGTTCAACCATTGTGGAAAACAGTATGGCGATTCCTCAAGGATCTAGAACTAGAAATACCATTTGACCCAGCCATCCCATTACTGGGTATATACCCAAAGGATTATAAGTCATGCTGCTATAAAGACACATGCACACTTATGTTTATTGCAGTATTATTCACAATAGCAAAGACTTCGAACCAACCCAAATGTCCATCAGTGACAGACTGGATTAAGAAAATGTGGCACATATACACCATGGAATACTATGCAGCCAGAAAAAAAGGATGAGTTCGTGTCCTTTGTAGGTACATGGATGCAGCTGGAAACCATCATTCTCAGCAAACTATCGCAAGAACAGAAAACCAAATACCGCATGTTCTCACTTATAGGTGGGAATTGAACAATGAGATCACTTGGACGCAGGAAGGGGAACATCACACACCGGGTCCTGTTGTGGGGAGGGGAGGGAAGAGGGATAGCATTAGGAGATATACCTAATGTAAATGACGAGTTAATGGGTGCAGCACACCAACATGGCACATGTATACATATGTAACAAACCTGCACGTTGTGCACATGTACCCTAGAACTTAAAGTATAAAAAAAAAAAAACTGTATATATATATAAACTACACATCTATCAGGAAATTAAAAGCTTTTTACTCATCAGAATGCAAGTCGTATTGTATTTTTGTTTACTTATGCAAATCTTTAATGGACCACAGTATTGTATATTAAGCCAATGAATATATTTGCCCTTTATGAAGTCATTTATTTTATGTAAAATTTTATTGTGTCTTGCTCTCCTCAAATCACCCAGTGCATTGTTGTGTTCCTTGTGATGTGGGGAGGTTGCTAGGCAGTGTCACAGATTATGGCACCCAGCCACTGAGCTGTGACAATGCCTAACTCCATATTGCATATCTGTTCTTTTCAGAGGCAAGTTTAAGGCAGATAATGCACTTAAAGCATGCAGGAGGTTGCATGCCTTTGGGTGAAGATATAGACTAAAAGACGATTATTTGGTACATAATATGCATATGAATATTGGCAAACAGAAACAACAGAGTATCTTGCTGCTCTCAGATAAACTACTGTTGTTATTTAGATCCTTGCTTCTAGATTTGAATTTTTTCTTTAGTATGTTAATATCATTATTTTGAATTTGCTCTTCATAAGTTTGGCAGCCTGTACTGTGTGTAGGTCTGTTTAATAGTTTATATAGATTCATTCAGGAGGCCTTTAAATTGTTCCTACGGTGATGTGTCTGTTGTTTATATATTTGTTTTTGTTTTTGTTTGTGGGAATGGAGTGATTGAATAAAGGATGACCTGAAATTGTCAGGGCTTAGAATGTTTTTGTGATGTGAATTATTTCCTCATGGCTGTTTTCAACTATTTTAGCCATAAGTGGAGAGATATTTGCATGGTGCAGATCTAAATGAAGATGGAGCTAATTGGTTGCGGAGGGAAAGAGAGAGAAAGCCATTTAAATCATGTGTGTAATTCTGTGAAATACAAGACTACATTACTATGCAGATTGCAGTTGATACCCTCATAAATAACATGTTTATAGGGAAACAACCATTTGCTCTAAGTAAATGGTGTTGCATGTAACACTTATAGATGATTTGTGAGGCCTGCAGGGGTGATGCTGCTTCTCCCACTGAGTATATATTGCTTTAATGATGTATTCAGGAAAATGTATAAATCACAAATGCAAAGTAAGCAAAGTATAACAACTAACATTTATTTTAATTATGTGGTATTGAAATGTGTCCTCTTAATATTTTTTATGAGTGATGGCTTGTAGAGGTACCACAGAAAATAAAATTAAGCATTAAATATTATATAATTATGAACCTTTAGTCTTGCCTGTACTTGTAAAGTAATAAAGCATATTTATATTATTTTTATTTTGTTTTATTTCTTCTATGATTGTTAGCTTTTCTCCTTTAATTTGTCCTAAATCGAGTTTCAGCTTTATTTTTCAGTGTCAGGAAAATTGATAATGTTTATTTCTTAACACCATGCAGTATGTGATTTCAATAGCTGTATTAGTGTTACCAAACAAGGGTAACAAGAGTGGTTTTTGGCTTTCTCCCTTTGTTCAATAAATCAAACATAAACATAGTCTGCATATGGCTTTTCAGTGAAATCTGTCATTTTATTTGTCTTTCATCTTAAAGGTTTATTGCTTTACATGGCTTAAAGTGATTCAGGGTCTGAACTGTTTAATCTGGGATGTTTTTTAGAGTATTAATGGCTCTGCCAGAATCTGTGAGAAAGTCAGATGCTAAAACTCCTTGCATGTGTACAGTAGGTGCAGTGTATGCATTTGAATGATTCATTCCTCCTTTGGCACGCAAGCTTTGCTCTACTCATTTGTTTTTGAGAATGCATTACATTTATAAATATACTTACATACTGGCACTTTTCTGTGGATTATTCTGTCTCCTTCAAGCTCAGAATTTATTGGAGACAATGTGCTAGTTCTGTTTCCAGCTTTTCCTAAAGGAACCTCCAGGGAAAAACCAAAGCAGTAAAGAATTTATTAAAATCCAGTAATCATTCCAAGCTAATGATTATGCAACAGAAAATCATATTGTTTTAAAGTTTTTCTGTCGTTTGCTTTTTTACTTTAGTGCCACTAATTTAAAATCTTCTGTCATTTAAAACGTGCACAATTCTTTCAATAACTACTGGTTAAATGTCTATTTTTGTTTTCCTTACTGCGGTAGACATGGCATAGTTTATTAGAGCAGAAAGGAGGAGAATAATACAAATATAAGGAGGGGCTGGACCCCAAAGAAAGAAATAAAATTCATAATTATTAAGTACTTATTTTGTGCCAGATACTGTGTTAGAAATGTTGATGTATACCTTGCACTTAAAATCTGGTTGAACATGGATGGAACTGAAGGTCATTATGTTAAGTGAAATAAGCCAGGCACAGAAAGATAAATATCACATGTTCTCACTCATATGTGGGAGGTGAAAAAGTTGATCTCAACGAGGTAGAGAGTAGAATAGTAGATACCAGAGACTGGGAAAAGTGCATTGGTGAACAGAGAAGGGTGGCCAGGAATAAAAAGAGGTTGGTTAATGAGTACAAACATACAATTAGATAGAAGGAGTAAATTCTAGTGTTTGATAGCACAGTAGACTGACTATAATTAAAAACAGTATACTGTGTATTTCAAAATAACTAGAAGAGAATGTTTGAAATGTTCTTTATACAAAGAAATGATAAATGTTCGAGGTGATGGATAGCCTAAATACCCTGATTTGATCATTATACCTTGTATGCATATATCCAAATAACACATGTACTCTGTAAATAGGTACAAATATTATATATCAATAAAAAATTTATAAAAAGAAATGAAAGTCTGTTTGAAGGTACAGGCATACCACACAATTGGTATATGTGGATGTGTCTATTTGAAAACTTTTAAAATTATAATGTACTATATATGTGCATGCTACTATACACTGTAATAATTATGAAATTTATGACTAAAATCATTTTTACAGGCATGAAACATCATAGGATCTCAGGGGAAAGAGCAATTAGTATGGGGCTGGTCTGGAAGGGTAAGACTGAGAAGGCAACTAAGTGAGACTGAGCCAGTGATAGTATATTTATTACCACTTCTTTAACACAGAATTCAAAAGCACTTTTGCACGTTTTTCATGTACAACTTATAACAATCCTTTAAAAAAGTAGTTGAACCACTTCTCTCTTAAAAGTATGCTAAATGAAATTTAGAAAGATGTAGTAAATGTACCCCGAAATGACCTAGTGATGTACTCTGTCCTCTGCCTCTACCACACAAGTTTATTTCACATTGCAGCCAGATCATGCTGCAGTAACTAAAGTACTCTGATTAAAACACTCTTAGGGCTTTCCATCATGCTTCAAATAAAATTTAAACTCCTCACCACGACCCATAATACCTATAGGAGTTGACCTTTGTCTACCCTTTGGCCCTACTTCATACTACTGTCTCCTCTCTGATTATACCGTAGCCACTCTGAACCTCCTTCCTTTCCTCTAATGGATCTAGGGTTTTGCATAAGCTATTTTGTGTGGACACTGTTGATTGCCTATCTAGCTTCCATTCACTTCCATCCTTTTCTTGATATCATCCATTTTTTGTCCAAGTGCTTGTCTCTACTCTTGTAGTCACATGTTTTGTGGGATTGACTCATGGTCCAGGGTTAATTCTGAGTAGTTGGAGCCAATCATGGTGTTCCCATTCCTCTGTTAGTGATTGAACCAGGGGCCCAGGCTCTTGCTAGTTAATACAAGGACCTTCCTTGGTCACAGAGATTGAGTCAGGAGTGGACAGATGATGATCTTCAGGCCAGTGACCCACAGGGAAGGTTTGCTAGACAATTCTGGGAAACATTTTCTTGCCCTTAAAATAGAGTACTATGAAGAAACTGTCTCTTTGTCTGTGTATTGCCACACGGAGCTGGGACTTTGGCAGCCTCTGCCACCAGCTCAGGATTAAAGCTGATGTATAGATGAGGCCAAGTTGAGAAGGTCACAGGGCCCCTGGATTGAGACAACCCTTAACTATACTTTTCTTTGAATTCCCACTATTTTGGACAATTGTTTTTATCTTTCAATTGAACTATTTTTTTTTTCTGATACTTGCAACTATGATACCAGGCTCCTCCCCCCGAAATTATTTTTCCCCCATTTGTTAAATGTCAACTTCTTGCTTGGTACTACGATCTTGGTTCGATTCTTGCCATATCAGAGATGGCTTCTCTGATATATAATCTAAAACTCCCCTCCCTATTAGCCACTCTCTGTCCAATTACTATTTTTTTCTTCATAGCCACCTATTATTACCTCTTTATTCATTAGTGTATTTGTTTAATGCCTGTCTTTATCCATTAGAAGGTCAACTCCATGAGATCCGAAAGCTTGTCATCTCAAGTACTGCCACATGTCCAACAATTTGAACAGTGTCTCCATCTATAATAGATGCTCAATATTTGTTGAATGGAAAAGTGGAAGCATCAGACCTCAAACTCCCTTACTTTGGCTCCAAATTCTATTCTTTATCCACGGCACTGTGATGACTTGCAAGGAAGAAAATAGTAATGCCAGTAAAAGGAAGAGCAAAAGCAAAGGATAAATGAAGTACATCTAGAAAGACTAAACAAATCTCTTCTTATTGATTAAGAACAAATTGATTCAAATTCTAAGCCAATATCATAGTATTTCAGTATTTAAAACTCAGAATATGAGTTTTAAAAATTCAAATCAAATGGATTTAAAATGAGAACAGTAAAACCTTACTATATGTACATTTACGCATGTATGTATGCATGTGTATACACAAATTAGAATTTACATATCTATATTTGTAACATACATAGGTGAAAGAGAATTGCAGGTCATTACATAGAGCAGGCTTTCAATATGTGTTTGTTTCATGATTGCAAATAACTTATATCATCACAAGATTTTATCTGTAAGAAGTGGCATGTGGTTTGACCGAGTTAGAGAACCCCAGATTCTAAATACCCCAGATAGAGAGAGCCTGCCATGTTTTGAAGAACCTTGCCAATGGGAAGAAACCAGCAAATGAGAGTTCTATGCCAACTCCAATGAGGAGATAAAGACAATGTCAAGGACGACCCCTTTCTCTGGGTTGGGTAAACCTCAGCACTGCTTTACAATCACCAGGAGACAAGAGTCTGTAGGCATGAGAGGAGTCAAAGAATTACAGGTATTCATTGGAGATATTGCAGGTTTGGTTTTAGGCCATCTCAAGCAATTATTGCAATAAAGCAAGTCACACAGATGTTTTGGTGTCCCCAGTGTACATGAAAGTTATGTTTGCATTATACTGTAGCTTATTAAGTGTGTAATAGCATTATGCCTAAAATATGTACATACCCTAATTAAAAAATACTGCTAAAAATGCTGACACGGAGACATGAAGTGAGCACGTGCTGTTTGGAAAAATAGTGCTAGTAAACCTGGTTGCCACAGAGTTGCCACAAACCTTCAATTTGTAAAAAATGGAATATCTGCAAAGCGTAGTAAAGGAAAGCACAATAAAATGAAGGGTGTCCGTATTGTATTGACACCTTTGTTTCTATCCAAGACAATGAGTCATATTTTGAGCACAGCTTTTCCGATGTCCAACAAAGCTGGGTTTGGATATGTCGATTTACTATTGTGGTTAAGGACATGTCTTGGTACCTGAATGCTTGGGATTGAATTTCTGCTTTGTCACCTACTGTCTACATTTGCTTAACCTCTCTGTATCTTATTACCTTCACCTGAAAATGCAGCTAATCAAAGCCACTTCTTTGAATTATAAGAATTAAAGGAGTCAATATACATAGAGGAGTAATTTTCATATTATCTATGGAGTTCTATTTTTCTTAAATTTCTAATCTATTACTTATATTTTTATAAAACAGAATGAAATAAATTACTAGAAAAATGAAGCAAAGAAACAAGGGCATTAATACTACTTTCAATTTTAGAAAGTAGATTGAACAAAAAAAATTCCATTAATTTGCTATAAAAGAACTTTAGTGCTTATTGTCATATTCTGTACTTCATAGTAAACTTTTAACTGCCACCCTTTGAGTAGCACTGGTGTGCAAGACCTTAAAACAGTGCTTGGCGTGTATTATGCCTATGCTGAGTATCACCAAATCTTCAGCTATTACAGCATGCTCTTGTATTGCAGGGCTCATTTTGTTGTACAGAGCAGACCTAGTACGGAAGGTTTGTCTGCTACATACAGTCAAGCTCTCAAGGCACAGGTGGGTGACCATGAGAAAGAGAAAAGGTGTGCAGAAACCTCTCATTTCCTCCCTCACAGCAGACATGTTGAGCTTCAGGTTTAGCTTCAGTGATTTTTTTTTTTTTTTTTAGATGGAGTCTCCTCACACCATGATGACAAGCTATTTGTGTGTGTGTGTGTGTGTGTGTGTATATATATATATATATATATATATGGGGTTTCACCTTGTTGGTCAGGCTGGTCTCAAACCCCTGGCCTCAAGTGATATGCCCACCTCAGCCTCCCAAAGAGCTGGGATTACAGGCGTGAGCCATTGCACCTCGCCGTGATTTCTTTCTTTCTTTCTTTCTTTTTTTTTAGCTCAGTGGTTAGGCAGGATTTTTCAAATAGATATATTAAATAATAAACATTTTGGGGATAGGAAGACACTTCCTAGGTATTGTGCAAGCATTGCATATCTCCTCCCCTTATTGCAATGTATATAATTTATCTTCAGGGAAAGGTGAACCCACGTCTTACACAAAATCAAAGACAACTGAATTCAACCCCTTTCTAACAGCGTGACTTTGACTACCTTTCTATGTCTGTTATTTTATTTGTAATATGGGCACAATACCAATAATAATGCTTTCCCCAAAGGAAATCCAACCACAGAGTACTTCTGTTTAATGAGACCTTCTTTCTGGACTATAAAAACAGTGTATTCAAGTCTCAAACCAGTCTCCATTGATGTACTTCATAGAAACACTGATATCCTACTTCACAATCAGTAAAACAACATCATCCTTGATGGGGCAATTACCCTGAGTGATCTGGTGGTGTGAAGTCAGGTAACTCAGAGAATAGGATAAATCAGACATGAAGAGAGGAGTTTCCAATGCAGAGCTTAAGCAGGTACTATGAATGTCTGGTGAGGAACAGCTTTTGAAGGTGAAAAAAGACATGGCAGGATTTTATTTTGATGTGGACATCTCTCTTAAAACTGTCTGATAGAAAGCCAGTTCTGTGCTTTTATGGAACCAGCCATCGTATATGTGTTGAATGCATACTATGAGTGTGGCACTAATTTAAAGATTATAAGGGAGAAATATGGTTTAACTTCAAGGAAGATATAATGTAATAGGGAAAAAAATGACATTAAATCTAATAAAACAATAATGGTATACCAGATTTTAGTAGCAATTAAATTCATACTATAACAGTATTTTAAAATGTAGTATTTTAAAAGAGAGCATTTAAAAATGACATATTAGCTATATTAACTATGTTTAAAAATAATTCAAAACATATTTTAAAGATAGTATTTAAAGATATTTTAATTTATGTATTTAAATATATTTAAGAGAATGTATTTTAAAATACAGTATTTATAGTATTTAAAATATATTGCTATTTATATTGACAACTGTAGTCAATATAACATGGTACATGAGTAATTGCTATTAAATGGCACAGTCATTTAGAAAATGTAAAGCTCACCTCAACTATGGTGGTGGGGACGGCTGTTACATTTTAGTTATTAAACACCCTGTGTATTTTGCTGTATGTAGTCAGAATAAAATCTTACACACACACACACATACACACACACACACGTGTAGATATTTACTCCTACAATTTCCCTCATATATCCCAAACCAAAAAGAAACTACAAATACAGCATGTTTTTATGAAATATTTCTAGCAGGTGTTTATGGGTCTTAAAATTTTAATAAATCGAGACATGATGAAGAACATATCTTAAATTACCAGTTTGTGTTTAACATTTTCAAGAATACATATATATATATCTTAAAACATTTTAAAACTGAGATAGTGAAAAATGTTGCATGGGAAATAGAAATAAAGCTGTCTTTATTGCTCCCTCTTATCTAATTAGGAGAATTAATAATTCTCAAGACTTCCATTATACATTTCTTATATGTAGATAACATAGAATGTTTCCCAATATGTTCTTATTTTATTATCAGTGCTTGCATTTGGATACTGTAGTATTAAATATATCCTACATAAAGAAGAATCATGTCCCACACAATGCTAATGAATAGGTGCCTGGCAAAGGCCCACGTTCACATTTCTGAGAACTGTTGATACAAAAAATAAAATTGTTGATTTCTGGTGTCTTTGTGAGCATAATTCTGGTGCATTAAAACCATGGTGTCTTTCTAAACCTAGAAACTATATAAGGAACATTACAGTAGAATTGTCAATTTTTATCTTTTTAAAAATGTCTTTTATTGTGGAATTTGAAGGAAATTTACTTGACCTAGATGTATAATATTTAAAAGGCAGTCTACTTCTTCTGGCAACATTGAACACAGTCTGACCTCAAAATTGACATTCAACAATTTGGGTGTGCAATTTAACTTTACGTTGAAAGAGAGAGATCTTTACAAAGTTTAGTTAATGTTAAAATTTAGCATGTTTTCTGATTTGACGCCCATCGGCATGTCAACACTTTCAAGGTTCCAATTCTCTTTAACCTAATGTATGAGGAACATGACATTAATTAAACCTTTGTTATTTATCCAATCTATGAACTTTTCAAGTTTGAGATTACCTAATTAGTCAGATTTCATGGTTGTTCTGTGACAAGCATTAAGACCATGTTGTTAAATTTAACTTATGACTTGTTACCACCATGTGATTAAAATGCTAGTAAGTCAGCTTATTTTGCTCACTTTATTTTGAGGGAATAAAAGTGCTAAGGCATTTGTATGAAATGTTATCATAAGAACCATTTGAAT
Source organism: Macaca fascicularis (assembly GCF_037993035.2). Classification (NCBI taxonomy): domain Eukaryota; kingdom Metazoa; phylum Chordata; class Mammalia; order Primates; family Cercopithecidae; genus Macaca; species Macaca fascicularis. The sequence goes on from NC_088380.1 coordinate 103,910,155, forward strand.
CTGTGGTGTTTTTAAGCCAGTAATTTGAAGTAGCACATTCTGTCTTTGAGAATGATTTCTTAGTAGGAACTAATTTTACTGCAGCCACCAAAGTATTCAGGGAGTAATAGATGAAATGAAACACATTTTTCATAAGGTATATTTATCCAGAAGACCAAACATACCGTGAGAAAATGTATTTTTTAGTTGTTCACTTAAACTCGAGCTCACTGGAGTGCCCCAAACCTCTCTGTGTCATTTTAGAAACATGCTAATTATAAAGAGGTTAGAAGAGTCAACATAGATTTTTTTATATGAAGTAATAACAAAAAACAATGTAAATGGTCAAAAATATTCCTAAATGTTTCAAATTTTATTTTAGTAAAGTAGAAAATAGAGGTATTCACACCTTTATGAATTAGTTAGCAGGAAGAGAAATTTACTTAAGACTTGTACCTGTGTGAGATGTTCACATAGTACCCTGCTCAGAATAAGCAGAGGAATATATAAACATTTGAATCTTGTAGTCAGTTGTATCCAGCTATTATACCTATAATTTAATAGCTTCTAAATTATTTCTTTAAAAAATCATGCATTGGATTTTGGGTGTAATGCTGTTCAGTTCAGTCTGCTAACATCATCAGCACATATAAACTGAGTGAGTCTTTTGGCTGCTGAAATAAAGAAAAAATAAAGAAAAACAAAGCAAAGCAACAATATCAAAACACATAACCATGGGGCCTGTATTCAGAGAACAGACAGTAGTACCTGTATACTTTTGATTATTTTAATTACAGGCATAGTCACTACAGTGGAGATGAATCAGCCTATTTCTTCATTTGTTTTGACTCTCAATTTGGATACTGATTGGTGATACTCAATTTATATCTATAGTTGTAAAAACAACCTGAAAAATGTATAGTGGAAACAGACTAAAGCAGGTTCTCTGAATAGTGCACTACTAACTAATGTTTTGGGATAGATAATTTTTTGTTGTAGGGGACTCTTTTACATCCCACCCAAATCTCATCTTGAATTGTAGCTCCCATAATTCCACATGTTGTGGGAGGGACCCGGTGGGAAATAATTGAATCATGGGGGCAGTTTCCCCACTGTTCTTATGGGAGTGAGTAAGTCTCATGAGATCTGATGATTTTTATAAGGGGTTTCCCCTTTTGCTTGGCTGTCATTCTCTCTCATCTGCCACCATGTAAGACATGCCTTTTGCCTTCTGCCATGATTGCGAGACCTCTCCAGTCACATGGAACTGACCATGCCTGTAATTAAAATTATTACAAGACAGAAACAATATTATCCATGGGGCTAGCTGTGATTGTCCACTTTTGGGCTGTCCTATTAGAAAGTGGGAAATAGAACAATTATTCATGGAGACAAAGCTGTTTCCTGGCAGTAAATTCTAAAACAGATTTTTCATCTGGACATTTTTCCCGACTGAGGGCATGGAAGGATGAACATTTTAAGTATAAAATTATATAGTTTATTTATATTACATGTCTCTTTCCTTTAGTAATGCTATCTTAAATCTGAGAGTACATGAATGACATCCAACTGAGGTCAGGTGTTTCTGTGAGGTATTAACTATGATATGTCATTTATTTTTGTCAAGATTTTGGTTAGCAATCAATAGCTAATATCTAGTTAAAGATTATACTCTCTGAAAGAGACCTAGAGTGTAGATTCTTTATACTGCTGAGAAAGAAGTCCTAAATTTGGAAGCGATACAAACAAGATCAATACAAGTAAAATTATACCTAAGCACATAATAACAAACTGCTGAAAACTAAATATGTAAAAAGAAGAATCTTTAAAACATTTAGAGGAAAAGACACATTAATCACATGCAGGATTATGATATAAGAATTACAGCTGACCTCATGAGGAACAATGGATGCCAGAACAAATGTAACATTATCTTTAAAGTGCTACAGGGACAATAAAAACTGTCACCTTAGAATTCTGTATCTACTAACTAACCCCACCCCACAATTATAACAAAATAAAGACATTTACAGATAAGCCAAAGCTGAGAGAATTCATCACCAGCAGACTTGTATTACAAGAAACTAAAGGAAGTTTTTCAAGATGAGGGAAATGATACTAGATAGAAACTTTAATGTACAGAAGAAACTAGAAGAATCAGAAATGGTAAATACATGGGTATGTATAAAGGACTGTTTTATCTTCTAAAAAAGTTCTTAGAATACCAAGTTATTTTTGGAATAGAAACAATGTGGTATCGTGGGATTTATAACAAAAGCACTAAAAAGGTGATTAAGGAGAATCATACTCTTGTAAGGATCTTATATTTTACATGAAGTAATGTTTTAATTTGAATATAACTGCATTAAATTTGGGACACAACATGTTATCTTGAAAGCAACCACCAGTAGATATTATGAAGAAGTATAACTACAACAACCTAACAGAATAACGCTAATTATGATTGATAACCCATACTCAGACATTAGAATTTTAGAAATCCCATACAATTTTGGAACACATATTAATATTATTCACTAAAATATAACCTGAAGAAGATCAAACATCACATTATTTTGGCAACCCTCTGTAACTAAATATGTCAAATAATCTTGTTCACCTCCCTTTTGGATGCTCCATGGGCCCTCTGTAGCATCCAAAAGTTAGGGGTTAGAAAAGACAATTTTGAAGCTGAAATTTGATTTTTGGAAGCCTATCAAATATGTTAAAGGCTTAAAACACTTGATATTATAAAACATCAGATCAGTGCCTTAAGAAACCCTCTTTGTGCTTTTATTTCAATGTTCATTTTGCAGAAAAACCAAATAATACACTTTTGAATTTAGTCAATATGTTCACATGCAGAATTTCTTTCAAGATCAATCTTTACAAACCTTCCACAATTTGTTTAAACATTTAGCTTTATCTTATTTAAAACAACCCTTTAACCCTCTAAACTAGGCAAAAAGTGACATTCCCATGCCTTCTTATACTCCTTTACTAAAGACACATTTGACTTTCATTACATTCCTTGCATGTAAATCTATATTCAGTAGTCTCAATTACATGTCATAATGGTAACTTAGGCCATATTATAATTTAGCCCATATGTCTCAATTTTGAAAAGATTTTTATTTCTTTTTTTAATTTATTTTTTATTATTATTATACTTTAAGTTCTAGGGTACATGTGCATAATGTGCAGGTTTGTTACATATGTATACTTGTGCCATGTTGCTGTGCTGCACCCATCAACTCGTCAGCACCCATCAACTCGTCATTTACATCAGGTATAACTCCCAATGCAATCCCTCCCCCTTCCCCCTCCCCATGATAGGCCCCGGTGTGTGATGTTCCCCTTCCCGAGTCCAAGTGATCTCATTGTTCAGTCCACACCTATGAGTGAGAACATGCGGTGTTTGGTTTTCTGTTCTTGTGATAGTTTGCTAAGAATGATGGTTTCCAGCTGCATCCATGTCCCTACAAAGGACACAAACTCATCCTTTTTTATGGCTGCATAGTATTCCATGGTGTATATGTGCCACATTTTCTTAATCCAGTCTGTCACTGATGGACATTTGGGTTGATTCCAAGTCTTTGCTATTGTGAATAGTGCCACAATGAACATACGTGTGCATGTGTCTTTATAGCAGCATGATTTATAATCCTTTGGGTATATACCCAGTAATGGGATGGCTGGGTCATATGGTACTTCTAGTTCTAGATCCTTGAGGAATTGCCATACTGTTTTCCATAATGGTTGAACTACTTTACAATCCCACCAACAGTGTAAAAGTGTTCCTATTTCTCCACATCCTCTCCAGCACCTGTTGTTTCCTGACTTTTTAATGATCACCATTCTAACTGGTGTGAGATGGTATCACATTGTGGTTTTGATTTGCATTTCTCTGATGGCCAGTGATGATGAGTATTTTTTCATGTGTCTGTTGGCTGTATGCATGTCTTCTTTTGAGAAATGTCCATTCATATCCTTTGCCCACTTTTTGATGGGGTTGTTTGTTTTTTTCTTGTAAATTTGTTTGAGTTCTTTGTAGGTTCTGGATATTAGCCCTTTGTCTGATGAGTAGATTGCAAAACTTTTCTCCCATTCTGTAGGTTGCCTATTCACTCTGATGGTAGTTTCTTTTGCTGTGCAGAAGCTCTTTAGTTTAATGAGATCCCATTTGTCAATTTTGGCTTTCGCTGCCGTTGCTTTTGGTGTTTTAGATATGAAGTCTTTGCCCATGCCTATGTCCTGAATGGTACTACCTAGGTTTTCCTCTAGGGTTTTTATGGTATTAGGTCTAACATTTAAGTCTCTAATCCATCTTGAATTAATTTTCGTATAAGGAGTAAGGAAAGGATCCAGTTTCAGCTTTCTACTTATGGCTAGCCAATTTTCCCAGCACCATTTATTAAATAGGGAATCCTTTCCCCATTTCTTGTTTCTCTCAGGTTTGTCAAAGATCAGATGGCTGTAGATGTGTGGTATTATTTCTGAGGACTCTGTTCTGTTCCATTGGTCTATATCTCTGTTTTGGTACCAGTACCATGCTGTTTTGGTTACTGTAGCCTTGTAGTATAGTTTGAAGTCAGGTAGCGTGATGCCTCCAGCTTTGTTCTTTTGACTTAAGATTGTCTTGGAGATGCGGGCTCTTTTTTGGTTCCATATGAACTTTAAAGCAGTTTTTTCCAATTCTGTGGAGAAACTCATTGGTAGCTTGATGGGGATGGCATTGAATCTATAAATAACCTTGGGCAGTATGGCCATTTTCACGATATTGATTCTTCCTATCCATGAGCATGGTATGTTCTTCCATTTGTTTGTGTCCTCTTTTATTTCACTGAGCAGTGGTTTGTAGTTCTCCTTGAAGAGGTCCTTTACATCCCTTGTAAGTTGGATTCCTAGGTATTTTATTCTCTTTGAAGCAGTTGTGAATGGAAGTTCATTCCTGATTTGGCTCTCTGTTTGTCTGTTACTGGTGTATAAGAATGCTTGTGATTTTTGCACATTAATTTTGTATCTTGAGACTTTGCAGAAGTTGCTTATCAGCTTAAGGAGATTTTGGGCTGAGACAATGGGATTTTCTAAATATACAATCATGTCATCTTCAAAGAGGGACAATTGGACTTCTTCTTTTCCTAACTGAATACCCTTGATTTCTTTCTCTTGCCTGATTGCCCTAGCCAGAACTTCCAACACTATGTTGAATAGGAGTGGTGAGAGAGGGCATCCCTGTCTCGTGCCAGTTTTCAAAGGGAATTTTTCCAGTTTTTGCCCATTCAGTATGATATTGGCTGTGGGTGTGTCATACATAGCTCTTATTATTTTGAGGTACGTTCCATCAATACCGAATTTATTGAGCGTTTTTAGCATGAAGGGCTGTTGAATTTTGTCAAAGGCCTTTTCTGCATCTATTGAGATAATCATGTGGTTCTTGTCTTTGGTTCTGTTTATATGCTGGATTATGTTTATTGATTTGCGAATGTTGAACCAGCCTTGCATCCCAGGAATGAAGCCCACTTGATCATGGTGGATAAGCTTTTTGATGTGCTGCTGAATCTGGTTTGCCAGTATTTTATTGAGGATTTTTGCATTGATGTTCATCAGGGATATTTGTCTAAAATTCTATTTTTTTGTTGTGTCTCTGCCAGGCTTTGGTATCAGGATGATGCTGGCCTCATAAAATGAGTTAGGGCGGATTCCTTCTTTTTCTATTGATTGGAATAGTTTCAGAAGGAATGGTACCAACTCCTCCTTGTGCCTCTGGTAGAATTCAGCTGTGAATCCATCTGGTCCTGAACTTTTTTTGGTTGGTAGGCTATTAATTATTGCCTCAATTTCAGAGTCTGCTATTGGTCTATTCAGGGATTCAACTTCTTCCTGGTTTAGTCTTGGAAGAGTGTAAGTGTCCAGGAAATTATCCATTTCTTCTAGATTTTCTAGTTTATTTGCGTAGAGGTGTTTATAGTATTCTCTGATGGTAGTTTGTATTTCTGTGGGGTCGGTGGTGATATCCCCTTTATCATTTTTTATTGTGTCTATTTGATTCTTCTCTCTTTTCTTCTTTATTAGTCTTGCTAGCGGTCTGTCAATTTTGTTGATCTTTTCAAAAAACCAACTCCTGGATTCATTGATTTTTTGGAGGTTTTTTTGTGTCTCTACTCCTTCAGTTCTGCTCTGATCTTAGTTATTTCTTGCCTTCTGCTAGCTTTTGAATGCGTTTGCTCTTGCTTCTCTAGTTCTTTTAATTGTGATGTTAGAGTGTCAATTTTAGATCTTTCCTGCTTTCTCTTGTGGGCATTTAGTGCTATAAATTTCCCTCTACACACTGCTTTAAATGTGTCCCAGAGATTCTGGTATGTTGTATCTTTGTTCTCATTGGTTTCAAAGAACATCTTTATTTCTGCCTTCATTTTATTATGTACCCAGTAGTCATTCAGGAGCAGGTTGTTCAGTTTCCATGTAGTTGAGTGGTTTTGATTGAGTTTCTTAGTCCTGAGTTCTAGTTTGATTGCAATGTGATCTGACAGACAGGCTGTTATAATTTCTGTTCTTGTACATTTGCTGAGGAGTGCTTTACTTCCAATTATGTGGTCAATTTTGGAATAAGTGTGATGTAGTGCTGAGAAGAATGTATATTCTGTTGACTTGGGGTGGAGAGTTCTATAGATGTCTATTAGGTCTGCTTGCTGCAGAGATGAGTTCAATTCCTGGATATCCTTGTTAACTTTCTGTCTCGTTGATCTGTCTAATGTAGACAGTGGAGTGTTGAAGTCTCCCATTATTATTGTATGGGAGTCTAAGTCTCTTTGTAAGTCTCTAAGGACTTGCTTTATGAATCTGGGTGCTCCTGTATTGGGTGCATATATATTTAGGATAGTTAGCTCTTCCTGTTGAATTGATCCTTTTACCATTATGTAATGGTCTTCTTTGTCTCTTTTGATCTTTGATGGTTTAAAGTCTGTTTTATCAGAAACTAGTATTGCAACCCCTGCTTTTTTTTGTTCTCCATTTGCTTGGTAAATCTTCCTCCATCCCTTTATTTTGAGCCTATGTATGTCTCTGCTTGTGAGATGGGTCTCCTGAATACAGCAGACTGATGGGTCTTGACTCTTTATCCAGTTTGCCAGTCTGTGTCTTTTAATTGGAGCATTTAGTCCATTTACATTTAAGGTTAAGATTGTTATGTGTGAACTTGATCCTGCCATTATGATATTAACTGGTTATTTTGCTCGTTAGTTGATGCAGTTTCTTCCTAGCCTCGATGGTCTTTACATTTTGGCATGTTTTTGCAATGGCTGGTACCGGTTGTTCCTTTCTATGTTTAGTGCTTCCTTCAGGGTCTCTTGTAAGGCAGGCCTAGTGGTGACAAAATCTCTAAGCATTTGCTTATCTGTAAAGGATTTTATTTCTCCTTCACTTATGAAACTTAGTTTGGCTGGATATGAAATTCTGGGTTGAAAATTCTTTTATTTAAGAATGTTGAATATTGGCCCCTACTCTCTTCTGGCTTGGAGAGTTTCTGCCAAGAGATCTGCTGTTAGTCTGATGGGCTTCCCTTTGTGGGTAACCTGACCTTTCTCTCTGGCTGCCCTTAAGATTTTTTCCTTCATTTCAACTTTGGTGAATCTGGCAATTATGTGTCTTGGAGTTGCTCTTCTCGAGGAGTATCTTTGTGGCGTTCTCTGTATTTCCTGGATTTGAATGTTAGCCTGCCCTACTAGGTTGGGAAAGTTCTCCTGGATGATATCCTGAAGAGTGTTTTCCAACTTGGTTCCATTTTCCCCCTCACTCAGGCACCCCAATCACACGTAGCTTTGGTCTTTTTACATAATCCCATACTTCTTGCAGGCTTTGTTCATTTCTTTTTCTTCTTTTTTCTTTTGGTTTCTCTTCTCACTTTATTTCGTTCATTTGATCTTCAATCGCTGATACTCTTTCTTCCAGTTGATCGGGTCGGTTACTGAAGCTTGTGCATTTGTCACGTATTTCTCGTGTCATGGTTTTCATCTCTTTCATTTCGTTTATGACCATCTCTGCATTAATTACTCTAGCCATCAATTCTTCCACTTTTTTTTTCAAGATTTTTAGTTTCTTTGCGCTGGGTATGTAATTCCTCCTTTAGCTCGGAGAAGTTTGATGGACTGAAGCCTTCTTCTCTCATCTCGTCAAAGTCATTCTCCATCAAGCTTTGATCCATTGCTGGCGATGAGCTGCGCTCCTTTGCCGGGGGAGATGCGCTCTTATTTTTTGAATTTCCAGCTTTTCTGCCCTGCTTTTTCCCCATCTTTGTGGTTTTATCTGCCTCTGGTCTTTGATGATGATGGTGACGTACTGATGGGGTTTTGGTGTAGGTGTCCTTCCTGTTTGATAGTTTTCCTTCTAACAGTCAGGACCCTCAGCTGTAGGTCTGTTGGAGATTGCTTGAGGTCCACTCCAGACCCTGTATGCCTGGGTGTCCACAGCAGAGGCTACAGAAGATAGACTATTGCTGAACAGCGAGTGTACCTGTCTGATTCTTGCTTTGGAGGCTTCCTCTCAGGGGTGTACTCCACCCTGTGAGGTGTGTGAGTTGCGGGGTGTCAGACTGCCCCTAGTGGGGGATGTTTCCCAGTTAGTCTACTCAGGGGTCAGGGACCCACTTGAGCAGGCAGTCTGTCCCTTCTCATATCTCAACCTCCGTGTTGGGAGATCCACTGCTCTCTTCAAAGCTGTCAGACAGAGTCGTTTCGGTCTGCAGAGGTTTCTGCTGCTTTTATTGTTGTTTACTGTGCCCTGTCCCCAGAGGTGGAGTCTACAGAGACAGGCAGATTTCCTTGAGCTGCTGTGAGCTCCACCCAGTTTGAGCTTCCCAGTGGCTTTGTTTACCTACTTAAGCCTCAGCAATGGTGGGCGCCCCTCCCCCAGCCTCGCTGCTGCCTTGCCGCGAGATCGCAGACTGCTGTGCTAGCAATGAGGGAGGCTCCGTGGGCGTGGGACCCTACCGGCCAGGTGTGGGATATAATCTCCTGGTGTGCCTGTTTGCTTAAAGCGCAGTATTGGGGTGGGAGTTCCCAATTTTCCAGGTGTTGTGTGTCTCAGTTCCCCTGGCTAGGAAAAGGGATTCCCTTTCCCCTTGCACTTCCCAGGTGAGGCAATGCCTCGCCCTGCTTCAGCTCTCGCTGGTTGGGCTGCAGCAGCTGACCAGCACCAATTGTCCGGCACTCCCTAGTGAGATGAACCCAGTACCTCAGTTGAAAATGCAGAAATCACCGGTCTTCTGTGTTGCTCGCGCTGGGAGTTGGAGACTGGAGCTGTTCCTATTCGGCCATCTTGCTCCTGAGACTCATTTTTTGTATTTTTAGTAGAGACAGGGTTTCACTGTGTTAGCCAGGATGGTCTTGATCTGCTGACCTCGTGATCTGCCTGCCTCAGCCTCCCAAAGTGCTGGGATTACAGGCGTGAGCCACCACCCCCGGCCTCCTCCTTATCTTAAGTCTGGCAGCCACACTACTTTCTTTTAACTGACTGACAGGCCCGGTATTTTTCTTTCTATTGCGAAGTTTAAGGACTCCGAAAAAAATGACCAAAAGGACAGATACTCTTTTACTCACCCTTCTGCAGACTCTGGATGAGCCCCAAAATGTTATGGGATCTTTGGGTTTCCTTTTTCTGGCCAGAAACATCTGTGGCTGGTTGTGTCTTTGCTTGAGTTTTGCTCTGACCCACTAGGTTCATTCCGCCCATTTGGCCTGGCAGGCTGCGCTTGGCTCACACTACAAGCCTGGATCCCCCACCTCAAGGGCAAGTCAGGCATGGAATGGTGAGGGGTGAGAATAAGCATGGGGTCTGGCCACTGTGCACAGTTAGACACACTGGTTGCTGCCATGGGGTGGGCAGCTTCAGGTGCTGGTATGAGCACTGGCTCTCTGTGAGGCTGTGACTGGACCAGTCGCATTGCAAGCAGCTTCCTTGGCTGGCACTTGGGAATGCAGTGGCACCCAGAAGCTTGGAGACACCAGGAACGGCAGGGCCCCAAAGAGAGAGTCACAGCCCTGGCTCAGGGAGCTCCCAGGTCTGGCCTTCCTGAAGGGCTGCAGCTTTTTTCTCCCTCTCTTTGCCCACAATGTGGTAAGCAGGGGGCAGGTTTCAGCCCTGTTTATGTTACAGCTCATTTAGCCTCACCATTCGGCAGGTACTGAGTTCTTGTCCTGTGACCAGGAAGAATGAGGTATACAGACAAGTGCAGGGTGAGCAAGATGAGGGTGAGCAAGATGAAGAGGAGTTTTATTGAGTGATAAAACTGCTCAGAGGAGGTGTGCAGTGGGTAGCTCTTTCCGCAGTGAGGGTGGCCCAACAAGTGTTGAGCTCCTAGCAGAGAGGAGATGCTAGAATGAGAAGCTCCTCTCTGCAGGCAGATTGTTTTGTTATCTCTGCAGCTCTCAACAGAGAGGAGGCCCTAGAGTGGGTGGCTCATCTCAGCAGGCAGGTCATCCTGTTGTCTCCCTGTTGTCTCTCTGTCCTCTCTTCCAGCCTGGCTGAGTCCAGGGTTTTGGGGCATGGTTATGGGCCTTACAGGGGAGGAAGTGCATGCTGGTTGGTTCAGGTGCAGCCAACGATGGACCTAAGGAAAAACACTACAAGTTCCACCTCTGGTCCACAGGACTGTCAGCCCAGCCCTCAGGCTTCAGGCCCTCCCCAGCCTGAAGGTGGGACTTCACCAGGGACCTGCTCCCTTCTGCCCAGAAGCCTGTCTCCTGCCACCATTCATGGCACCCAGACTGTTAATGCCAAAGGATGCCTGCAGGCCAGTGCCAGGCTGTCCTCAGCCTTCCCTGTGCCTCCTTCCCATGCTTGTTGGTGCCCAAAGTCTGGAGGGGGCTGAGGCGGCAGGGGGCTGTCATGTTAGCACTACTACAAGTCTGGGCACACCTAGCCTGGCCAATGCCCAGGCTCAGCCCTGACCTCACGCTGAGATTGGAGCATGCTCTGACAGTGGGAAGAAGCTGGGTAGTGGGAGCAGGAACCTCTGAGCCTGTCAGGGACAGAGGGCCTTCCCGGAACCCCAAGAGCATGAAGATTCCCAGGGCCTGAGCTGCAGGAGGCAGCTACAGCTGCACCTGGGGAGCTACTGCCCCACCAACTTGGAAGGGACAGGGCTCCCACTTGTCTCTAGCTTTTGCCAGCCCCATGGAGCATGCAGTCCTGGCTGCACCTCCTTGCAGCCTGGAGTGGGAGCTCCAGGTCCTCCCTGGGTCCTTCTGGCCACTCACTCTGGGCCCCTCCTATTCTGCATTTAAGTGTTCGGCAGTTGCAGGGTGCCATGGTCCCCAGCAGGTGCACCCAAGGAGCAGTTGGCAATGCGAGTGCTGACCCCAGCTGGGAGCGTCGCCTGAGCTGCCATGGCAGTGCCCTGGCTCCAGGAGGAACCACGTAGCTCACAGGAGGACCATATCATCCCTGGTGCTGGCAGTGGTGCTGATGGTGGTGGAGGCAGCTCCCAATGGTGGTGCAGGCAAGAGGGGCAGCGGTGGGGATGCCAACTCCTCAGGATCTTTCTGGGGGCCTCCACGATGCCCACTGTGCTGCTCTTCTGCTGGTGGATGACTTGGTTCAGCCCCATCGCAGTGGCCCCTAGGATGGCAGGCTCTGCAGGGCTCCCAGTGGCGGGCTCCGGGGACTGTCTGACTTCTCCCCATGCCCTCCCCGCAGTGGTGGTGGGTGAGAGCAGTGACATGGGGCCAGGGTCTGGAGCGATATTTACCAAGATTTTAAAGTCCTTATGAAGAGCATTGTTTTAAAACAATATAACAATAGTGAAATAAAAAATGACTCAGTATTTTACTAAAAAATTTTTTGAGTATTTTTATTTTGGTAATGTTAATTATATGACTAAAATTGCTGATACCTAGCCTTACTTTCTTATTTTTCTACATTGAAAGAGGATACAGTCTAGTCTTCCAGATTTGTATTGCAACTCACTTCCACTAACTTCCACTAAAATATGGTGTCAGCCTTTATTAGTGCTTCCAAAATATTTGAATTTTTTGGAATATGAGTACATATATATGTATATGTGTACATTCAAATATTTTGGAAGCATTAATAAAATACAATTATTTTGTTAATTTTATTAATATTAACAAATATTTGGAAGCATTAATAAAGATATATATATATATATTTGCTGTGACAAATGTTTTATTTTCATTATCTCCTTTAATCATTATCATAGTTTGGTAAAATAAATGAAATAATCCCTATTTTATAATATGAGGAAACAAGACCAGTTTCCACAGACAGAAAGTCAAGGATCAGTATTCAGCTGAGATTCTGCTGGCTCAAATCTTGTCCTCTTGACTACTGGGAGCCACATTATTGAATTTGATATACCATACATAAAGAATGATTGACAGTTAACTTTAAGCCATTTGGAGGCATCATTGTGTTTCTTGGAAATATTCTCAGAAATGAAAATAAGCTTGAAAAATCAGCAGTTAGTTTTTTTTTCATTCTGATGAGTGTTTATGATGATACCTTATTATTGTTACTATGTATCAAAATGTCGTTTGAGTGCAAAACACCAACAGTGTTTCTCAGTAATTAAACAGCTATCCAATAATTGAATTAGTAGATAATTTGGCACTTACTGAATTTACTGAGAGAGGACAAGGCAGCTCCATATAGAAAATATTCATGCCACTTTATTTTCATATTTGCAAACGATGTACTTTCTGAGGGTAAATAAAATGAGGTTTTTTATTTTTAATAAAAGTAAGTAGCTGGTTACACATTAATGTGTGAATGCTTTTGTCAAATGTCTAATAATGGTGTGTTTATTCGGTAACTAAAATACTTTAGAGTATTGCTCCTTCTTCATTATAAACTAATGTGTAATCAGGAAGTTATAAATAATTGGATAGAATTTTGGAAATTCTTTTAAAATAAAACACAATACAGAAAACAATATAAAACTGATGTATAGCTTAGTGAAGTATGTATTTAAAAGCAAACATCTCAGTAATTACCATCTGCATATTAAGAAGTCAATTATTATTCACACATCTCACAAGCCCTCCATGTGTCTCGTTCCATTTACATCTGCCTCCTTCCCACCCCAATTAACCATTATCTTGACTTTTATAGTAATTATTTCCTTGCATTTATTTATAGCTTAATCAGTATGGCTACATCCTAGAGACTCTTCTTTACTGTTGCTCACTTTTAAAAAACTCAATATATTTTTAAAATGTCTTTTGATCAAAAGATTATTCCTCCAATCACTTTCTTTTCTATTCAATTTATTTTCTTTTTCTTTCTTTCTTTTTTTTTTTTTTTTTTGTTTTGTTTTTTTGTTTTGGTTTTTTTTTTGGTTTTTTTTTTGAGACAGAGGCTGTCTGGCTCTGTCACTCAGGCTGGAGTGAAGTGGGTAATCTTGGCTCACTGCAACCTCCACCTCCCGGGTTCAAGCGATTCTCCTGCCTCAGCCTCCTGAGTAGCTGGGATTATAGGCGTCCACCAAAATGCCCAGCTAATTTTTGTATTTTTAGTAGAGACGGGATTTCATCATCTTGGCCAGGCTGGTCTCGAACTCCTGACCTCAGGTGATCCTCCTGCCTCGGCCTCCCAAAGTGCTGGGATTATAGGCATGAGCTACCATGCCCGGCCTCAATTTATTTAAAAAAATCTGAAGCTATTTGAGCTGTAGAGTTCTACAAACCCTGTATTTTGCTGATTGTATACTTGTGGTACTGTTCAATTTATTTCTCTGTCCATTTTATTTCTCTGTCCTGTGTATTTCCAAATGGTAGTTGGCTTCTCAGATTTGATCAGACTCAAATTGGATCCCTGTGACAAAATTACATATTCATTCATTCATTCATTCAAGGAGACACACGATGTTTGGTTGTCTCTCTTTTGTGATTTAGTTATTATTTGATGCTCAGTGCCTAGATCCAATAATTTATTGTTGTTGCAAAATGGCAATAGTCCTATTTTACCATTCCTTTTGAATTTAGTATTTGGAATGCCTGTATAAGAAGCTGTTTTGGCAGGGAGTGGGGGCTCACACCTGTAATCCCAGCACTTTGGGAGGCTGAGGTGGATGGATCACGAAGTCAGTAGTTCGAGACCAGCCTGGCCAACATGGTTAAACTCCGTCTCTACTAAAAATACAACAATTAGCCAGGTGTTGTGGCACACACCTGTAATCCCAGCTACTCAGGAGGCTGAGGCAGGAGAATCATTTGAGCCCAGGGGGCAGAGGTTGCAGTGAGCCGAGATCGCACCACTGTACTCCAGCCTGGCGAAAGAGTGAGACTCCATCTCAAAAAAAAAAAAAAAAGGAAACTGTTTCTCTGCATCTACTAGTTGATTACTCAGTGGTACAGTTCATAAAGGAAAGTCCGAATAAATGTTTCCTTTTCCTGTATCTACCAGTTTTTAAGGCACTAACTTTTAAGATATTGAATTAGTTATCTATCATCCTCTGGAACTGTTCAATTAATTTTTATAAAGTGTCATGATTAATTTAAACATATTTTATCAGTTTTAGTTCATTGTAATTCTTACCTTATTTATTTCACCTTAAGCTGAAACTTTGGACGTGAGTAGTTTCTTCAAGTTGGCTGTTGAGTTCTTTGAACATGTTTTTAATAGTTCCCTTGCTATCCTGCGTGACAAGATGTTTTAGGCTTATCTTGCACATTTCCTGCCCCAGACCTAGAAAAATTGTAGTTTAAGATCATATTCTGGACACTAAGAATGTTCATTACTGCTGGATTGGTTACTGTTTCTAGGCCTTTACAGTGAACAGGGCTGCCTTTCTATCTAAAGATAACAGAAATGAGAGTGTTAATATCAATACTTTCAGTTCCAATTTAGGACTTTAGGGTTTCTACTTAAAGTCTTCTATATTACATCTGTAATTTATTTCTTACATGCTGAAAACAGTGGTTTTTGAGAACACAAAGAAAGGTAGAATTATAATATCCCTAAATTACCCATTTGTTTATTCCAAATTATGCATAAAAAAATCTCAGGATAACAATATCAACACAACTACTACCAGTTTTGTTTTTTTCATTTGTTCTCCCCATATTCCCCCCTCCTTTAAAAAATAGTTGTGATACATCTATACTCTCAGATCATATAGTAAAACTTATTACAGTTCCTTCATCTTAATCCCCATTTAGTGTTAGTCCTACAACTAACCATGAATTTATCTTGAAAGCACTCTACTCATTTTTTTATATTGAATTTCAGTTTGTAATAGATTCCTCAGGAAAAGTTTGTGGGAGCAAAATTCCCTGAGTTTTTGCATGTTAATAGCATTTTGTCTATGCTTTTTGTAATTGAAATTCTTTTTTTAATAGAGAATCATTGGTATATATACACTTTCTTTGTCTATCTTAAATATGTTACTGAATTTCCTTAAGGCATTGAATTTGAAAAGTCTAATGATTATCTAATTTTCTTTCCTTTATACGTCACTTTCTTTTTTGTCTAGAGTCCCAACAGACCTTTTCTTTTCTTTTTTTTTTTTTAGTTCAGTAATTTTACTGGAATGCATTTTGATATTGATTGTTCTTGATTTGTCAGTTACATGGTCCACTTTTTCAATATTTAGTTTTAAATCACTTATATTTTTATTGCAGAAATGTTTGTTATATTTTTAGTATATGTTCTGTTTCATTGCTTCAGTTTTTTATCTTCAGAGATTTTTGTTACTCATATGTTAAGCATTTTTGTCTTCAATATTTGTCACTTTTACTCATCCTTTATCTTCTTCTTTAATTCTTTTATTTATTTTTTTCCTGCCTTTTTACCTTTTACTCATCTTAAGGTGTTTTGTGCTACATTTACTTAGTTTTTTTCTTCCTTCCAGTTTAATCTTCATTCCTGAAACTATTGTTCTTTGATAAACAATTTCGTCCTGAGATTTATCAACTAGTGGTGTTTTCTAATTCCAATTTATGTTGCTTTTTCATGTCTTGTATTCTTTACTTCATATCGTTTAGCTTATTATGAAATAATAGATTAGAATTTTGATTTGTTTTCTGAACATTTCTTTCTGGCATACTTTTTTTGTCTGTAGTATGTTATTTTGCTTTTTACTATCTTTTTTCTTTAATAAGTTTTTATGGGATTTGACCTTAATCCTTTTTATTGCTCATATTTACACAAAATTGATTTCCAAGAATTTTTAGAAGAAGGAACTTTTAGTTCAGGATTGCTTTCATAATGTCACCAAACCCCCTCTCTTGTTTTCATGCTTTTAAAACATGGTGGTTTGCTTTCTGTGTTGGCTGTCTTTCTCTTCTTTACTTTTATCTATATCTTCTTTTACTTCGTCCCTGTTGACTTTGTGCAGTCCATTGCTGAATCTACTGCCAGCTGTTTCTCCTCAGTGTAGTGTCCTGTTTTGGGAAAGAGCCCTGGCTGGTCAGTGTGAGAGTTTGGAGGTGCTCAGGTTGCTTGAGACATTGTGGAGCTGACCTTTGGCTCTTGCATGCCTCTGTTATTGGTTTGGACATAATCACTCAGCTGCTGTTATCTGTTGGTCACTGTGCCTTCCAGCAAATACTCGTTGGACATGGATGTTCTCCTGTTCTCAGGTCATTCTCTGGCCCTTTTGTTTCACTGTTTTCTCCTCATAGTCACTGATATGTAGGTTTTATGGCTGTTAGTGGTTTATTACTACTTACTTGTATTTTGGAGTTTGGGATACTTTGTTAGCCATTGTAAATTTGCTTATATGTTTTGGGTTTTGCTATCTTGTTGATATATCTAATTTGACTGCTTGATCTATCAACAGGATAGCAAAATGATATATTTCAGAGATTATTTCAGGGATTATTCAGAGAGAGAAAAACTATGCTGCCACCACCATCAATAGCTTTAGGTTAAAATATTTTAATCTTCGTGAGACTTGAAATGATTTGCTATTTTTCCAGTGCACGTGGTAAAAGCTTTCCTTTATACATTTTTCAGTTTTCAAGGGCTGCTGGGTACTGATTTCTGTGGGCTAGCCTACTCAGGGCTGTAGTGGAAAATTGGGAAGAGAGTTCATGGCATTTCCATGTGGGCATTTCTGCTTCTCTGCATTGCTGTCTGGAATTGGATGTGCGGATCATGCTTATGTGCATAGAAGGAAACACTCTACTTCTGAATAGTCTAAAAACTTTGAGGACCACACTGAGTCTTTGTGCTTTCTTCTTTTATATTGCCTATGATAGCACGTGCCATTCTTATTTTGTGGTTCAATCAGAAATGAAAACACTTTCTGTATTTTTAATTTGTTCAGACATAAGAATACAGTGTCTATAATAATCTCTTGGATTTGTAAAGCACCTTAGGGTTTGAAAACTGCTTTTGCATCCATGCTTCCAGGGGAACCTCATAAACTAGTTGTGAAATTACTCCAGTGCTATTCATGTTTCCATTATTTTATCGCTAAGAAACTAACCAACAGAGAGACCAAGTCATTTGTCCAGTGTCACACGTCTGAGAAGTAGGAGAAATAGAACTAGAACTAGTGTTTTCTGATTCTCAAACCAGCAATTTATTCACATGGAATTTTTGGGTCTCTTTTCTTATGGCAGAAACATGCTTGCAACATGACATCTGATTGCATTTATCATAAAAACCATTTTATCCAGGTATTCCATATGTTCAGTAAACACCAAAACCATTTAACAGCAAAGGAATTAAATGTGCCCAGATAATTTCACATCTCATTACCTGACTTTTTTTCTACTTGGGAACTACCTACTAAACAACTTTTGAAACTCTTAGCATTCAGCTTAACTCTGGGAGGTTATTTATAGAGAAGTACTCTGCAAACAACAACAAAAATGCAATAATCTAAACCCCTTTAATTCTTTCAGTGGCTAAGGTAGAAGTACTTGCACTGAGCTTGTGCTTTTTCAGGCATACTTTAACTTATGCAGGGCTAATAGGTCCCCCTTGGGTTTCTGTTCTTGGTGTATTTGGCTAAGAGGAGGCTCTATCCTGGGTAAACAATGTTGATTGCTATGCTTGAAAACTTTATTTGATGTGTCTGTGATTTTATAATGAAGAGATCATTTTATAATTAGCTCCTGCCTTTATAGGGAAATTTCTTTGCTTCACAGTATGGTTTTATTGTCACATCCTACTAGTTCAGAGATTCAGAGTGTCAGAGCTTATCATACCTCTTAGAAATCGAGTCAAACGTTCCCTCCCTGCCCACTGCATAGGTGAGGAGATAGAGCTCTAGAGGCTGTGGCTTTCTCACATACCTTATTATTTTCTGTACTAAAGGCTTCTCACACTTCTCCTTTTCTTATGTACACCCAGCCTTACGAGATACTAGGCCCTCATTGTCCAAACCTCGCTAATCTTCATATTCTTCCAGTTTCATTTTTACCAGTATTGGCTCTCCAAAGTCTAGGCTTTATTCAGGCTAAAATAATTTCAAAGCCAAGAAAATGCCATGTTCTCTTGCCTTAGGACCTTGGCATATTCTGTTTCCTCAGTCTCAAAAAACATCCTTCATCACTTTTACCTGACTTCAATATGAACTTTCATTATTAGTGGACTGTACTTCCCTCTAGGAAGCTTTACTCGAACATCACAAGTTTATTTTAGGTGCCTCTTCCAATTGCTACCATTGATCCCAAATGTCTCACATCATATACATCATACCACCTATCATGTGACATTGTAATGGATTCTGTTACTTGTCAGCATCCTCAAGTAGACTGAAAGATCCACGAAAACAAGAACCATGTCTATCTAATTAACTGTAAAGTAGTGGGTGTCTACCTAACACAATGTGTGCAGTAAAGAGTAAGTAATTACTAAACGAGTGATTGACTTTGTTCATAATTTTATTGCCTTATACCTGTATGTACACACACACACACACACACACACACACACACACAGTGCAAGTTTCTAACCTTAAGTATTTTTTTGTGACTCCCTATTTTCATACATATTATCTTCAATTTCTGCATCAAATAAAATTTCTTCTTTTTTCCTTTTTCAAGGTCCTGTACTAATTGAGGCCCTCCATACTCCACCATTCTGATTCCTTATAAACATTATTGCTTGCCATTTATTTTGTTATTGTAATTGTGTAATTATTTCATTGTAGGAATATTAATATTCAGATACAGAAGGAGTTTGGTAATCAAATTTGGCAGACCAATCTTCCTTATTCTGGAAATGCTATGTTTACCCCACATTTCCTCTCAAATCAATTTAATTTCCAGGTTTTTAGTTTTATTCATTAGCACAACGAAGACCTGATGGGGATTTCTACTAATGTGACACCTTCCCCTGCTTTTTTAGGGCTTACTCTAAATTAGCAACTTGTAAATTTAATGTCGAACTCAAGGTTCTACGAATGTCTGTCCTCCATGCTTCTGATCTCAGAAACTTGAAAGCACTTAGCCTAAGCCCTTGTGAAAGACAATAGATCAGTGGTATTATCTGAAATTTTGCGCATACTTCTTTGTTCAGATAACTTGGGTTATCAATGAACAAAAGTAAAACTGTTTTGAAGACATTGAATTTTACTGCACATATTGCAATATGCTGCACAGAAGTGTGGAGGGTTTAATAAAGGAAAAACAGAGATGGATGCTTTTCTGAGGAGAATTTGCTATTGATTTTCTTGATCCTCTGTAGTATAACACTACAGTTCATGTTAGACACCAGAATTCTATTTTGTTAGCTCTTTTATGTCTTTCTGAAAATAAAGTTTAAGCTCGAATACTTTCATAGGCATTCTTCTTTATATTAGCAGGACTCGATTTAACTAAAGGCTATTTTAAGAAACAAACAATGTTTCCTTTTATATTAATTGTAGTTTTTGGAACAATCAATTATGCTATTTTAACATATTAACTACTCATAGAATATGTTTTGTGTTTTCATACAGAGCTTTGTTTAACATCCTGACTTATTTACACCAAAATATTGGGGTTTCTTTTAAAATATTTTATTATTGAATGTAATTAAATATGTATATGAGTAGAGCAGATTAAATCATTTTTAATGATTAATTTCTGGTTTTGTTATTACTTTATGTTTATAAATCTAACAAGCATCATTTAACAATTTGTGTAATGTTATCTTTTTTATTTGTATTTTGTGATGTTTATGGAAATATAAAACCAACTTTGTTTCTTTGTGACTTCTCAGTAAAAATCCAGTTTGTATTAGAGCAGTGATTATTCTGGCATTTTTCTCTGAAGTTTTTGCCAATTGCTGATTAATAATTAGTTTCACTAGTTGTGAAAGATTCTATGTTATTTAAATGTGACCAGTATTTTTTTCAGAATCAAGCTGAAGTATTGTTATTGTGAGTGTACAGAAACAGGTGCTATTAATTTGCAAGTATATTAATAGGTTTACTAATAGCATCCTCCTACATTCAAGTGTATTTAAAAATTTTAAACATGTAATGCTTTATACATTAAGTTTGTTATAACATTTTCTACATTATTCTGTGTTGGTCTTCCATTCCATAGTAAGCTACTTGGAGGAGAAACCCCATCTCATTTGTTTTTGTATCACCAAAACTTAGTGCATGTTCTTTTACACATTAGATATTCAAGAAATCTTTGACAAATTAATAAGATATTAATTTTAGTGAATTATATTTGTTTTGGAGTATTCGTGTGGAAGAACAAAGCTAAGCGAATTGGTTTTCTAATTCCTCCTGGGAACTTTGTCTACTGTGCTGTACTGGACAGTCTATCTACTATTTACCTTACTCTCTGCCCTGGAAAGTTGAACTGAATGAACACATCAACAGGACTCCTAGCTCACTGGCTTTTGGTTGGCTTTGGCCCATGGACAGTTGTGGCAGGAGATCAGAGTGAGGGCAGAAAGTGAGGTTGGGGTGTGTATTCTCTTGGCTTCTCCCTGGAGATAGCCTATTGCTCGCTGTGTCATGCACCTGAAAGTTCCTCTTTCTCTCCAAACATGCCGTTCTACCTGGCTCTCCAAACTAGTCCTGGAAACCTCTTCCTCCTGTGGTTGTCCCTTTGGACCTTGGGGTGGTAACACCTTAGCTGCTGGTAACCCCGTGTTCTTCCTCTATTCCCTTAGTGAATAGTCCTTTCGTAAATAAATTCTTCTCAAAGCGTACTGATTTTACTGTGCCATCTGGTTGTCATTACAACCTCAACTGATAAATGCATCTTTTTGTAATTCTGTTTTAAAATCTTAGTCTTCTGTTAAATGCTCTATTAGTAGAACTTAATTTCTACAAAAGCAATCACAATCTATAAATTTGATGTAACTGAAGTATTTTTGGTAGCATAAAACAAGCATATCAATCTTTTGAGGAAAATTATGTCTTTAATCCAGGTACTTAATTCCACCACAAATTGAATTAAAACCATTTAAAAATCAAAACATTCATTACTTTAATAAAAAACCTGAATATACACTGTGTGCTAGGAGCTATAGATACAAGAATGAAGAAAATTCATAATCAAACTCAAAATACTCATCTTAGTGTGAGAGACTAGTATACCAATGAATAAAAACTATATAAAAATCTATATAATCTTCAAGGTGCATATTTAAAATATTATCGTAATACAAATGATTACTCATAGGGAACTATTGTGGATCATTTCTCAGATTTAATATTTTCATTAAAAATTTGCTATATGCTAGGTTAAATAAATGTGAATATATTCCTAATATATACTAGGTAGTATTCTAAGTATTCTACAAATACTGATTTATTTAATTCTCCTTAACTCCTTTTAACTTTTTCCATCTTATGAAGTTAATAGTACTAATTTCCCATTTTACATATGAGGAAATGGAGACACAAGGAAGCTAAGGAACTTTTCCAAACTAATACAGCTACTAGTTAATATAGCTGAGATTCAACTCCAGGTAATAATGTTCTAGAGGCCATGTTCTTGGTCACTGTGCTGTGCTAACGCTTTCATAGAATCACACCTGTAGGAAGCCACACTGCTTTCTACACTCCTTGTTCATCCTTCCCCTGCAAGAATAAATCCATAATTGATTGGTGAGTTTAATAGAAGAATCCAAGTTTGCATGGGTCTCTGTATTAGTTCATTCTCACACTGCTATAAAGAAATATCTGAGACTGGGAAATTTATAAAGGAAAGGGGTATAATTTACTGACAGTTCTGCATGGCTAGAGAAGCCTCAGGAAACTTGCAATCATGATAGAAGGGAAAGCAAACACATCCTTCTTCACAAGGCAGCAGGAGAGAGAAGTGCGAGGAGCGAAAGGGGAAAAGCTCCTTATAAAACCGTCAGATCTCATGAAAATTCACTCACTATCACAAGAATAGCAAAGAGGAAACTGCCCCTATGATTCAATTACCTCCACCTGCTCTCTCCCTTGACATGTGGGGATTATGGGGATTACAATGAAAGATGAGATTTTGGGTGGGAAACAGCCAAACCATATCAGTCACATCTCTCTTTCCTTTGGTTATCTGCCTACCAAAAGGAAGGGTGAAATTTCATTTCTCTCTCTGCTGTGAGAGATGGTTAGTAGTAGGTAGGGGAGGGTGTAGTCTGAGATTATCTTCCTGTACACTGATAGTGTAATGAATTCAGGGGAAGCAAGCCTGCTGCTGTTGTTGACCTAAGCCATGTGTCTATAATCAACGTTATCAGGAATAAATATATTTCTCCATCTGCCTGGTTATTGTATCTATCTCTGAAAGGGTTTTCCAATTCAGACAGAAAAGAGAGGGAGGCTATATATTTACCTTCTGAAACCCCAACAGCCAACCAGAGAGGAAGAGAGGAAGAACATTCCAGGCAGAATAGAATGCTCTTATTCCAGAATGGCTTAGCTTATTTGGGTATTATACCAAGTTGATATGTTCATTCCTTTGTAGCTCACTACTGGGTGAAGATCAGATTGAGATGAAACTTGAAGTTTATAACCTTGCTCTTATATTTTGTAACACATATTTTATAAGTGTAACCTGTAGGGAGTCACTGGTAAGAGCCATTTTTAGAAGAGGATAAGATTAGAGAAAGAATGGAAGAAAAATAAATGGACAATAGTGCAAAATGCAGCACAGGGGTTGAATGAAAAAATGGCTGTTCATTGGCATTGGAAGTAGGGAGGTCTTTGGTGATGTTCTTGAGAACAGCTTCAGGAATAAAACCCTAATTTTATATTATACAATTATAATAGTTTGAATAATAAATTATATAATATAATAATAATCTAATAATTATAATAGTTTATAATAATTATAATACTTTGAACAATAAGTGAGAGGTGAGAGAAAGGGCAGATGAAGGGTAGTCTTCTTTGAGGAAGCTTAGATGAGAAGGAGAGAGGAGAAAATTTTAAGTAGCTACAGGGGAACAAAAATAACTTCGTATTAGTTGTTTGTTTTGCCTTTTTAAAAAAAAGATTAAATAAATGTGAATATATTCCTAAGCAATAGAGAAAGCCAGAGGCAATGTTGAAAAGATTAGAGCAAGAGAAAAGAAGAACTAAACTCTGGATCAACAGGAGAAGGCTGAGTCTTGTGCTGGGACAGAACCCTCTCCCTGTGGTCTGGAGGAAAGAGATGCAGGTGGTGTGGATGCACACCTGCATCCCTTATCTGGTAATCATTAACTTGCCAGACTTTTCTCCAGTGCAGCTCACAAGCTGAACACACTATACATACTTTTAAATTTTGAGATGGAACTTGAATCCTTGCTTAAAGAATATGTAATAAGTATTATTCCTCACAATTTAAACCCATGTCATATTGTAAATCTCCACTTGCTCTCCCTCCAGAGAGGGAGATATTTAAAAAGAAATGTCTTTGTGTTTTCTGGATACTTTCTTTTTTTTTTCTTTTTTAAAAAATTTCAATAGTTTTTGAAGGTACAGGTGATTTTTAGTTGCCTATATGAGTTCTATAGTGGTGGATTCTGAGATTTTAGTGCAGCCATCATCCGAGCAGTATACAGTGTACCCAATATGTAATCTTTTGTTTCTTTCTGAATATGATGGCTTTGCATAGTGGCTCTTGAAGTGAGCACCGTGAGGAAGGCAAGTAGGGAGTGAGGTCTCATCAGTACATACCCTTTGAAATTGCTTTCCATGACTTCCATAGTGAAGAGCTATTGACTTGGAACCTTCCACAATAAAGAATTTCTTTTCCTCTCCAGGATAGGCCTAAGTTTGATCTATTCTCAATCTAAGACAATTTAGATACTATCCATGGTGACTATAGTCACCCTGTTGTACCATCAAATCATAGGTCTTATTCATTCTTTCTAACTATTTTTGTACCCATTAGCCATCCTCCCCACCCAACCCCCTACTACCCTTCCCAGCCTCTGGTAACTACTCTTCTACTCTTTGTGTACATGAGTTCAATTGTTTTGATTTTAGATCCTACAAGTAAGTGAAAACATGAAATGTTTATATCTCTCTCTACCTGGCTTATTTCACTTAACATAATAATTTCCAGTTCCGTGTGTGTTGTTGCAAATGACAGTATCTTGTTCTTTTTTATGGCTGAATAGTAGTCCATTGTGTATATGTAACCCGTTTTTTTTTTTCCCATCCATCTGCTGACTAGCACTTAGGTTGCTTCCAAACCTTAGCTATTATAAACAGTGTTCCAACAAACATTGGAGTGCAGACATCTCTTCAATATACTGATTTGCTTTCTTTTGTGTATATGCCAAGCAGTGGGATTGTTGGATCATATAGTAGCTCTATTTTTAGTTTTTTGAGAAACCTCCAAACTCTTCTGTATAGTGTTTTTACTAATTTAGATTACCATCAACAGTACACAATGATTCCCTTTTCTCCACATCCTCTCCAGCATTTGTTATTGCCTGTCTTTCAAATATAAGCCATTTTAACTGTGGTGAGATGATATCTCATTGTAGATTTGATTTGCATTTCTCTGATGATCAATAATGTTGAGCATATTTTCATATGCCTGTTTGCCATTTGTGTATCTTCTTTTGAGAAATGTCTATTCAATTCTTTTGTCCATTTAAAAATTGGATCATTAAATGTTTTTCCTGTAGAGTTGTGTGAGCTTCTTATCTATTCTGGCTATTAATCCCTTGTCAGATGGATAATTTGCAAATATTTTGTCCCATTCTTTGGGTTTTCTCTTCACTTTGTTGATTGTTTCCTTAGCTGTGCAGAAGTTTTGTAACTTGATGTGATCTCAGTGGTACATGTTTGCTTTGGTTTCCTGTGCTTGTGGGGTATTAGGGCCACATTTTGGAACCTCTGGAAGAATTGGTGGGACTATAGTGACATCATGATGCTCATTGAATCTGGTTTCATGTAACATAAGATCACTGTCTTTTTTCTCACAGTTGTAGCATAGGCAACAGGTGTATTTTTATTTTGTCGTAGAAATATAGAAAGCTAGTTGTTAGACTCTCCCTAAAATCTCCCAATCAAGAGATTCTTTAGGGACTTCATTTACTTTTACTTCAGCATATTTTATCTTCTAGGAGAGGGACACATGGTTGTATAGCTTAAGGACAAAGGAAAAGAGTTTCAGACTATTAATTACATCTGCTTCCCAGAAGGGTTACCCACTGATATTGAAGGGCCCTAAAGAGCTTTTTTTAAAAAAAAAAAAATTTAAATCACCTGGTACTTAGATGTGTTTATGGGTCTTTTATGAACAGTCCTCAATGCTCCACTTTAGCAAGCCATCTCTGGGTCATAGCCTTTCAGCTTGCTTTTGTGTATGTTATACACATGCATATGCATGTGTATAATGGAAATATACTGTCTATGTGTGGTGGTATGAGACCAGGAGGAAGGTCTTTGTGTCTTGCTGGTATTTTTTCCCAAACAGTTACCACATTTTCCTTTGTCTTTACTGTAATGCCTCATTTCTATAAGAAGCAAATGAATATACTGTTGTCACAGGATTCTTGGGGTGTCACTTCTCTAGCCAGAAACCTCTGTGGTTGATGGTACCTTCTGCCTGAATATTGCTCTTGCACACTGAGGTGTCAGATCTGTGCAAGCCTGCAGCTGGACCAAATGTACTACATGTGGCTTCCGCTGCAGGCACCTGTGTCTGGATGAGGGAAATGCAGTGGCACCCAGAAGCTTGGAGACACCAGAAACTGCAGAGCTGCAGAGAGTGCCACAGCCCTGGCATGGGGAGCCCCTAGGTCTGGGGTCCCCATAGGGCTGTAGTTCTTCCCTCCTTCTTGTCTCCTGCAGTGTGGTGAGTGGGGGGATGTGTTTCAGCTCTGTTTGTGTTATAGCTTTTTAGTCCTGCCATTTGGTGGGTCCCGAGTTCTTGTCCCACATCCAAGAAGAAGGAGGCATGAGGACAACTGGAGAGTGAACAAGGTGGCAGGAGCTTCACTGAGCTACATAACAGCTCTCCAGAGAATTGTAGTGGCTAGTTCCTTTACACAAGGCAGCTTGTCCTGATAAGTGTCCAGCTCTTAGTGGAGAGGAGACCCTCAATGGTTAGCTCCTTTCTGCAGGCAACTTGTCTGGATGAATCCAGGAGACCCAAAGTAGTTAGTTACCTCCTGCAGCTAGCAGTCTGGAGTCTGTTAGAGTCTGGCTGAGTCCAGGTATTTTATGGGCTCAGAGGGAGGACGTGCCTGCTGATTGGTCCATGGGCAGCCATGAGCAGGCTAGAAAAACACCATAAATTCTAACTCCTGGCAACTGACAGGATTCAAACTGTCCCTGGCTTGAAGGTGGGGTTTTACCAGGAATCTAACCCTTTCTGCTCAGGAACCTATCATCTGCCTGCCACCATCAACATGTCATCCAGGGCACACAGGCTGTTCATGCCAAGGGGCACCTGCAGACCTGTGCAGAGTCTCCCTCATCCCTGCTGGCTTCCCTCCTGCTTGTCAACACGCAAAGTTAGAAGTGGGGTGAGGCAGCA
Organism: Macaca fascicularis; assembly: GCF_037993035.2. Lineage (NCBI taxonomy): Eukaryota > Metazoa > Chordata > Mammalia > Primates > Cercopithecidae > Macaca > Macaca fascicularis. The sequence continues at coordinate 103,937,031 of NC_088380.1, forward strand.
GGGGGCTGTTGTGTTAGTGCCACTCAAGCACATGCATACCTGGCAGGTTACAGTAGTGCCTGGGCTCAGCCACATTTTTGCTCTACACTGGAATTGTCACTGGGAACAGGGAGAGGCAAGGGAGTGGGAGCAGGCATTTCTGTGCCTATGGGAACGGGGGGCTTCCCGGTCCCTGGAGAGTGCAAGGATGCCAGGGTCCAGAGCTGCGGCGGGGTAGCTCTAGTTGTACCTGGGAGCGTGGGACTACCACCCCACCAGCTCGGTAGGGGGCAGGGTTGCCACCTATTCCTGGCCCCGGCTAGCTCCATGGAGTGTGCAGCCCCAGCCACAAGTCCCCTGCTGCAGCTGACATCCCACAGTGGCCTCTCCAGATGTCCTGCTGCTGCCATCACTGTTGACTTTTAATACTAGGTTTATTAATCAGAAAATCGGTAGGCTTTATCCAGAGTCTTTCTTGCCTCTGACTACCCTCATTCTCTCTAACCCCCATTCAAGTTGCCAGTAACCAAAAGGCAAATAGAAGCCAAGTAGATAAATTGTAACTGATTAATTTTGTATGACATCTTTATTTTAGTCATGTTATTACCTGATGTGGCTATTACATGTAGGCTTCACACTCTTAAAAATGTCAGCATCTTGGTTTCTTTTATAATCTTTTGTAAAAGCATCAGACTACAAGAGGTTTCAAGAAGATTTTTATTTTTATCTCTACCACTCTTCAGTGTATAATACTGTCACATTTGAGCCATTAAGAATTTCTGGAAAAAACTTTGGATATATAAGGGTCAGGTTTTAGTTAAATCTCAGTTCACTTCTCTCAGTTTAAATAGAGAGAAAATAGCATCTCTAGAATTCGAAAGTATGCTAGTAATATGTTAGTTACTTGGATTTTGCAAACCAGTGCTATTTTGTCCCACACATTTTACTCAGGATTGCAAAATCAAGATATTCAAATATCAAATAACATATTCATAGTAAGTTATTATTTTAGAAAGTAGTACCTAATTTTTTACATCTCATCTCTTTTTTATCTTTAAAAAAATTTTTCAGCAAGAACAACAAACCAGATAAATCCATGCTTCATTACTTATACACATGGACATGCTCATTTATGCATGAGTCTAGATATGGAATTTATGTGATTCTAGACATGGAATTATGTCTAGATTTTCCTAGAGGAACTGTGAATGTCTCCCCCAAAGTTAACATGTTGGAAACTTAATCCTCAATGTAACAGTGTAGAGAGGTGGGACTTTAAAATGTAATTGGGTCATGAGGGCAGAGTGTACTAATGCTGTCATTGCAGGAGAGGGTTAGTAATTGCAGGTGTGAGTTCCTAATAAAAGGATGAGTCTAGACCCCCCTCCCCACGCTCTCTCATGAATTTTCTTTTGCCCTTCCACCTTCCACCTTCAACCATGGGATGGTGTAGCAAGAAGGCCCTCTCAAGATATAGACCCTTTGACCTCGGTCTGCTCAACCTCTAGAACTGTAAGAAACAAAATCTTCTTCTATATAAATTATCCAGTGTGTGATATTCTGTTGTTGCCATACAAAATGACTAAGACAAAGTGTTACAAAAAAGTTACATTTTTCTGGGTTTTGGTTGGATTTCTGCTGTCAGTCACAGATTTATTCTCCAGAGAATAAATATGTTTTTCCCCTCAACCTGCAGATGTCCTTTTCTCTTATGTAAACCTTAAAATGAAAGCTTCAGATGATACTTTAAAGAACATTCTTAGTAATTTTAAATATTCAATGCTGTACAGATTTAAGATGCAGTTGACACTTTGGCTCCATCAGAGAACCGACAGCAGAAAAGTACCAATTTTACTTGTTCAATCAGAGACACTGCCAAATGAAAAACTGCCTTTCCAGTTCCACTGTGAATTTGTGAATATAAAATGACCATCAAAGGAGGGAAGCTACTTGTCTTCATTTAACAACTGATGTCTCAGGATTATATGAATTTGTTATTCTACTTGAAATAAAATTTCAAAGTATCTCTGTGGTTAGAAATCAGTTACAGAAAGTCTGCCTTATTATTCTTTCTCTTTAGTTAGGAGAAACACTAAATGACCTCTAATAGCTGCACAGCAAGGGCCAATAAATAATATGATTATAATTCACATTTTCTTTACTCAACCTTTATTTGACCTCGGTAGCAACCTGCTTAACGTTTAACCTACTCCGTAACCTATTTCTATCTTTTCTTTTGCTAAGAATACAGGTTTTTGTTGATTGTGAGGCCACTCTTTGCTTCTTTAACAATTTCTGTATCTGGTTGCCAGGTCATGTTAACTGAATCTCAAAAGCATTTGAAGGACTAAGAAATCTATAAGATGGAAAGCACCATTTTCTTGCTTGCTATCAAAATAATTAACTTGCATGGTTTAAACACTGTATTTCACTCTGATTTATTGCAAGGAATAAACATGTCTTCTCCTAATGATGAATTATATTTCATCATTATTCCATTAACATTACAACAATTATTTGCTTGCAAACATGAACTTTTTTTGGATCAGCAAAATGAAAATTCTATGCTTTCTAGAAGGCTTGTTGCTTCAAGATTAGTTTTACAATTTATCATTATGGGAGTTTTGGCAGTTTGCAGGCTCAAATAGCCAGAGATAATAATATTTGGGCGGAATTTACTATGCCCAAATATTTGTGTTTATGTAAAAAAATTGTGTTAGATCATGACTTTGAGAATATAGCAAAATTGAAGTAACTGTATTGATATAAATCTGGGTTACTTATGGAATGTTTCTGGTTTGTTTTGTGTTGATTTCCTTGCATCTTTAGCTATAAAGTATGATAGAACTTCCAATATGGGACACAGTCCTGAGCATCACTGTTCAGATCTAATACACAATGTACCCAATGTATTGTATGTAATACATACCAATGTATTGTATGTTTTACTTATTGCTATTTTTCTGCATTTCTAATAAATAGCCCCTCACTTGATGATTTCCTAGCATGAGACAACTCAAAAAGATAAATCCTTGCAAATAATATTAACCCCACAAATCAACAAAGCATCAGTAAAATAATATGTTTTCATTCTTTTCCAGCTAAATATATATATATATCCCCACAAGAACTGTTACAGTAGTATGTAAAAGACATGGTGTTGGGATAAGTCAACTGCTATCTGGAAAAATAATAAAATTGATTCCATACTTCATACCAGTATAAATTATAAATAGATTAAATATTTACATTAAAATATAATACTCTAAAAATTCATGAAGAAATCATGAAGTAAGTGTGTTTTACTTATTGTAGGAAATTATAGGAAAGGTTATTTTAGGAAAAGTTTCTCTAACAATGTAAAACTCAGAATACTAAATGAAAATATTGACAAATTCTATCATATACAAATAAAAAATTTCATATGGCAAAGCTGACATAAGCAAATGCAAAGTACAAATAAGTGTAATACATTATTTGCAAGTCATACTATGAGAAAAGAATTAATTTCCTTAATATCAACACCTTGAGAGAAATAGATATGGAAAGACTAATCATTTATCATAATATTTTACAAAGGGTATGCACTCCTAGTTCACAGAAGAAACACAAATGTCTGTTAAAATATATAAAAAATTTTTTACCTTATTCCTGATAAGATCAAGGCAATGTAACAAGACTAAAAGTAACAGCTTTTCACTTATAAGAAAAGCAAAGTCACAAAATTTGGTAACATACTATGTTGTCAAGGACATGTTAGGAAACAAGTATTATCACCCATTGCTGTGATAAAACAAAATTGTATACCTCTCATAGCAGTTTGACATATTTACCAAAATTATTAGTGCATATACCATTTAGTCTAACAGTTTAGCATTTGGGAAATGATCTTACACTTCTTCTCTTATATATCTGGGATGATGTACACATAAGTCTATTTATTGTGATAATGAAAGATTATACACAATCTAAATATTCATCATTTGTGGACAAGTTTTATAAATCATTATATATATATATATAGCTATATATATATATATATATATAGAGAGAGAGAGAGAGAGAGAGAGAGTAAAATGGTATGTAGTAATAAAAATAATAAAGTAGCTCTTTGTGTACTATTGTGGAAAGACCGCTAAGACATAGTAACTACAAACAGCAAAGTGAAGAACAGTACTATAGTATATTGCCATTTTAGTAAGAAAAGGAGAATGTGTGTTTGTGTGTGTGTGTGACCATATGTATAAATGCATAAGCTCTCTTACAGAATATTCCTAGTAAAAACCTAAATGTACTGTTGCTTGTGAGGATAGGAACTGAACCAATTGGAGATCGAAAGAAATTTTATACTTCATAAATTTTGATCTGTAAAATATGTTTTTTACTAAAAAATTAAATTGAAGACACATACACCACATGCACACTCTCAGACATATAGAAATTCAGCGCATTCAAATTTTGAGACTCTTAACTTTGAATCTAATTCCATATTTATAGCAGATTAGTATTAAGCTTTACATCCACTAGGAGATTTACAAAATCCTATAAAGATAGTTAATCTCTCATTAGAAATAAACATAGAGAATGTATCTGAACAAATCTTATACATTCTTACATATGCCAAAACATTTATAATAAATACCACTGTATTCACTAAACACCAAATTTAAGGACAAGTTTCTTCACTGAGAGAAAGATAAGGGGGATTTTAGTAAATAAGTTGGAATAAAGAGCTGAGCAGTAAGGTCAAAGATAACACTTGGAGGAGGGATATATGTTCAGGTATATTCCAGACCCCACATGAGTGAGGTAGATTAGGATTCACAAAAGAAGAATTCCATTTCTGGCTTTGCCTTTAACTAACTATCTAATCTTGGGGATTTTGTTTCACCTTTTTAGATCTCAGTTTGAAGAAAGGAATATTAGAGATGATCTTAAAGATCCTCTCAATAATTTAATATTTGGTTATTATATGAATAATTAAAAGTTTTATCACTTTATACAATGCAAGCATTATGCATCTTATATTTTAGTAAGTTTTATAAAATATGATAAGTGCCATTAAAAAACATAACTTTGTATTAACCTTCCTAATGGAGCATGTAATTAACTAATGACAGCCTAATAGTGATACTTTTAAAAAAATATTAAAATACAAGACATTTGTTTAACATGTAAATGCTATGTGTATGGCCTAGTGTTTGGCATATATAGTAACTTCTATGGGTTATAAAGGACATGAATACTAGTTGCTTTAATTTTCTGTCTGAGAGAAGCTTAAATCTGATCTTCTGGGATTTGTTAAAGAGGGCGTCAGAGAAATGGTGACACGTGGGTTTTGCAGCATCCATAGAAGCATTAAAGAAAGAATCAGAGGTAAGTTTTAAGTAGGCATGACCAGCAATGTTAAAGAGGCATTGAAAGATCAAACATATGGGGACATGCAGTTAATTTGGAATTTATGAAATATTAAGTGTGACCAAGGAGTGGTGGGAAATGAAACTGGAAAAGTTAAGTAAGATCAGATAACAAAGAGCATGGTTTGCATTCTAACAGGCTTGGGTTTATTCATTTGGCAATGAAAAGTCATCGAAGTTTTTAAAGTAGGTGACTAATACGCGTTTTAGATAGATTATTCTGAATATTATTGAGTAAGGACTTAGAAAATGGGAGACTGGAGGCACCTGGACAGATTAAGACGTTTGGCAATAGTGGGTAGAAAAAGGATGATAAATGTTTGAATGAAAATAAAATCGGAATCTTGAAATTGCATGTGAGGGTGTCTGGTTGTTCTGGTGGTATGAGCTTATTTTACGTAAATTCTGGAGATTAGAGAGAATCCAGTGGCATCTCAGAAACAGTAGCACTTTATTTCATTCTTTCTCGCTCTCTTTCGAGCTCTGCCAAAAGTTAAAGCCCTTATGCAAGTATTCCTTTCTGTTTTTATTATTTCCTTTCAAACTTTTCTCAGTATAATTGTCTATACTATTTTTTTAAAATTTTACTTTCTGCTAATTATCTAATAGAAAAATTTAATTTTTCATGTTCTATAGTCTCTATACTAGTTGTAGACAGTGTTACCTCTTTAACAAATGCAGTTGAAAAAACAAGGTATGGGGAGCAGAACAAGCTGAAGATGTGGCTGTGGAGCTTAGACCTTAGAATTCAATGGAATAGTAAATTTATTTAGCTTTTAGGAGCCCCATGTGACTGACCTGGGCACCAGTATTATTCTCCCTGCTTTCTCTTGCCTGGATGACACACAGGAGTAAAGCTGATTCCAGAGAAGGAAGAAGGGGTGATTCTGACCCAAATTAAAAGGAAAAGTTTTGAGCAACATTTTGAATTCTTTCATTAGAACTCCATTTTGTAGGCTTTTTCTTTTTTGAAAAAAATTTCCATTTTAACAAGAATCTACTAGCTCAGCAACCAGAATGTTAAACGAACTATTTGTCTAAACCTCTAAGACCTATGCAATGGAATTGTGTTGAAATGTTTTCCCAATTAGAAGTTGGTTCTTTAGCTTCATATCAGGTGCAAGAATATTTCTCACAGTAAGTGGGAATACAAAAACAGTTTAAGCATTTAAAGTTATTTTAATCAATTCTAGCTTCTAGTACATATTCATCACGTTATTTCTTTTTAAGGGAGTTATTAAGTTGGGCTATAAATCTGAAATTTAACTAAGCTATTTTTTCTGCACTTGGTGCCAGAAAAAGTGTTTCTGAATCCCCTTTCTTTGTGCTCCTTCCAGCTACTTGTAAAGGGTCACTGTGTTTCTAAGTTGGATATTTCCTTCCCAACATTGATGCTCCCCTAAGAGAAAGAACAACAATGTTTGAACTTTGGAGATGGTTTTGCTTCTTGTTACCCACCCTCTCTTCCCCATCTGTGTAATGTTGTACTTTTTGCTTGATTGACATTAAACAAAAACACACATGATTAATGATCTTTCTCTGTTGCTCATCCTTTGATATTTAAAGTCAGTCAGTGGCATGGCCTTAGTGCATGAAGGTGGCTTATTTTCCCACTGGGATCTTTCGTCAACTGGCACCAATAGAGCTAAACATTTGCATTGAATATCAGCATTATTTTTCTCTCGATACCAACTATCCACTCATTTAAAAATTAAATTGTTGACCTCATGGGTTAAAAAATAGAATACAACAAAATTACATTCTACAAAAATTAATTCACCTTGGTTATTTGAGGATTTGTTATACTTCGGTTTCACTGTGGATATCATTGTTTATACTATTGCTAGATTAGTTATGGGAGACAGCATTGACTTAGCCTATAAGGAAATAGTTATTTTTTTTTATAGCCTCTGTGGTTGATATATCATTTATAATTGAGATTCAAGGTAAGCAAGAACTGCAATTCAAACATGTTTAAAAGTAAGAACTTTTAACATTTCACTGAAAGTCCATTAGTTGAGAAGTTTCTGGACATGGTGTTATTAGTACTTAAATTATGTCATTTCTGGGTTAATTCTCCTTCTCTGCTACCCTCAAGGTCAACATCATATTAGGGTGGGGTCCCCTCCTTATAGTGGCAGGATGGCTACCAGTGGTCATTGAGTTTAAATCGTTCCTTGTTAATGTCTAGCAGGAGACATTTCTTTTTCCTAGGAGACTACAGAACCCTTCATATGTATGCCATTGGCCAAAATTGTTTAGGACTCTTCATCTCTGAGTCAGAATAATTGATACTGGAAAGTCATCCATTGATTAGCTCAGTGGTAGAATCTTCACGTAGGAAGGGTAGCTGTGACATCTAAACAGGTGCTCACTACAAGTCTACAAGGAATAACAAGGAGTACATATATACACAATTAGATGTTTTGGTATTATAATTGTCTTTAATTACCTTTAGTTTGGTATAGCCTGGAAGAATTCTTCCCTAAATGGATCCCACTTCTGCCATCATATACAAGAAAATCTGTATATTCTGAATAAAATTAAACCCGTATCTTTTGGGATTGGAATATGTAACCTCAGCAGACAGCAGCTTAAACTACAAGATCTCGCTGCCCCTCCTCATGTGGTATTGGACTTGATTTCTTTAAGGAAGCCAACAAGTATCTTTACAAAGTCCTGGAATTTCTGGATATTGGTGTCTATGTGTGCACATGTGCATACACACAATAGTAATTGAGGGAGAGGGACGTCATCGGCTTCCTGTAATTTTTTATTTGTCACTCTGACATTGACATGTATATTTTGGGTTTCACATGGTATAATTTCATAACTCTAAAAATATCAGAGTATATTGGGCATAATAAGTATGGTTCCAGTTCATTTATCACAATAAACCCATGATAAAATTGAGTACGTATAGTTTTTTCCACTGAGTAGAAATCTGAGATTGATTCAGCCACGAAATACAGCATTTTTTATCCAAATCAGCAGGCAGTGATTGAGGTCCAATGAAATAGAGTCCTGTAGGAAAAACTGCATACACATTTTAAATTACTTGATTGAAAAGCCATGTAAAAAATCACAAAAATAATTTTAATTACCAGAGAACTATAGATCATGAATATACTTACAATTAGACTCTGTGATAGTCCTATTTGAACACTGCTGTCATACAAATAAAAATATAACTTTATTATCAGTAATTCCTTTTAGAAATACAAAATCATCTAGTAAAAAAGATGAGCCATTAATTGTCATGAGCCATTCACACATTTCAAAATCTTAAAATAAATGTATGCTAAATGCTTTATTTAACTCATTAAAAATATTCTCCTCCATCTCCGTTTCACCTTTTTATAAAGTCCTCCAGAATGAAACGATTCCAGTGGTTTATATGTAAAGATTTCAGGAAAACAAACGCAATGCTTAGGAATATTCTTCTGGTGAGATACACAAGGCATACATGAAGGAATAAAATGATTTTGGTAATTATGCTTAAAAGTAAATATTTTTTCAAAAAAGTCATAGAGATAACATATTTTATTCAGTGAAGGAAGAGCTTAAAAATTTTGTTTTAATACTGTGAATTTCATGTTAAGTGTTCACACACACACAGAGAGCAGAAGGATACAAGGAAAGAGTTGGAGGTGATGATATGTTTATTACCTTAAATGTGATGATGATACCATGGCTATATACATATGTCCAAACCCGTTAAATTGTATATATTAACTATGTGAAGTTTTTTCTAAATCAATTATACTTAAATAAAACTGTAAAAAATATTTTTAAAAAAGTGATTTAATATTTATATTTGTGTCAGGCACTATTTTTGGTCCTATACTAGGACAGATAATGTTCCTCTTATTATGAATATGAAATTGTAGTTGGAGAAAGGGACACAGATATTATAACTGTTTATTAAATGGCCAAGATAATTTCATATAGTGATAAATGTAATGAAGCTGAGAACAACCCCTAACTGAACACCAGCAAGAAAACGTGGACCTCTGTCTTAAAATTGCAAGAAATTGAATTCTGCCACCATGGTCCTTGAAGCTTGTTCTTTTCCAGAGCCTACAGATATGACCCCAGGCTAGCTGACACCTTAATTTTGGCCCTGTATAACCGTATGCAGAGAACACAGTTCTGGCACACTGGACCCAGACTTCTGACATAAGGAAACTGAGAGACAATAAATGGATATTGCTCTAAGCTGATGAGTTTGTGGTAATTCGTTATGAGTTTGTGGTAATTCGTTATGACAGTGATAAATATCCTTCAGTGCTAACCAGCTATGAATGCTTTCTGTCTCCTGGGTCAGACTGCCATATAGGCAAGGACTTCCGCTTTGGTCTTTACTTAATAATATATTCTATTCCTATCTGAGTTATTGAAATATTTACTATCTAGGTTGCTGCAACCACAACACTGTCACTTCAGAAAAATATTCCCTGATAAACTAAACACTTGAAAATTTAACCATTTCTCTCTTTGTAACACTTGCTAGCATCTAGCATTAGCTAGCATCAGTCTATTTCTTCCTATTACCTGACAATGTAATACAAATGCAAGTCAAATTGATCGTCTGGTAAAATGTCAAATCTTGCAAAAAACAAAAATTGAATAAAGTTGGTGGAACTGATATTGGAGACTTGTCAAATAATAATCTTGCAGAATCCCACCACTTAATCATGAAGAAGGAAGAAATTGGCAAGTATGGTTGTAGGATTGTATATACACTCTAAGTGACCTTCCCCGCTGCTACTAATGGCTAAACATATGCAGTTAACCAACATTTTCTGTAGTGTGCTTGAATCCCCTGGCTCATATTCTAGTATTTTTGCATCCTTTTTGTATTGTATTTTTTTTATTTGTGCCCCATCCAATCATCACATCTTCCTAGGAACGGGATTCTGTCAAGCCTAGTCCTTTGGATTCCTATTTCCATTTTGGCTCAGTAGTGTCTCCACTAATATATTCCATCAGTTATAGAAGCACGTTCCTGTTGCCAAATTGGACATCCTTGTAGCAAACATTGCCTGAATCAGGCATGATCTTGCTACACCCCTTAGACAATGCTGCAGACTCCACTGGCTCTCCTTGTCTGGCCAGCTTCTGTTGCTGGGAAAATTGCACACGTCTTCCCCAGCAAGTCCTGGGCAGCTGAGCCGTGCTCAGTTCCAGCTTCCTCTCCTCTTCCCAACTATTCCTGTTACCAAGGTCCCAAGATACCTTACTAGAAACCAAGACTAAGTGATTATCAATGTGATCTTTTGGAAATGCTTTTAGTTTAATTTTTCCAGGCCAGATAATTTTTGCTTTGATGTACTTGGAATGTTTTCCAGAGATGCAAGCATTTCCTTTTGTGGCAAAAACTGAGAGTTGTGTCCTATCTGTTCTATCCTCCCCCCACCCCATCCCCTGCCTGAAATAGAGCTACCCCACCCTCAATATCACTAGGACATGCGGCCACCCAGAATATATACGTCCAGTCTCCTTTCATCATCAGCTTGGCTTGATGATGTGACTAAATTCTAGCCAATAGGAAATAAGGATCTGTTTCACCTTAGAGAAAATGTCCTTAATAGGATAGAGCATCCTCCTACGTCTATTTCTTTTTCTCATAAAGTAAAATGTAGACATGACAATTGGATCTGGGTCAGCCATTCTGGATCACAAGGTAGAAACAACAGGACAGAAGGAGCTTGGAGTTCCTGATGATTTTGGAACTACTAAAATAGTCCTGGACTTCTTAAGTTTTTATAAGACAGAAATAAATTTTTGTTTTGTTTACACCATAGATATTTTGGGTTTCCTGTCACTCAGTCAAATCTAATCCTAAGTAATATACTCTGTACTGCAAATTTGTTCAGATTTTGGCAAATAAAATGAATAACAAATACGATATATTAACATTTATATTTTAAGAGAAAAAAGAAACCCACAATTTTGTCATTCTAATAGCTCTGTTTTCCAATAATACCATTGTTGTTTTACTCAGGTATGTATGTTTCTTAGATTCAAGTTTTTTAAGAAAATTTTATTCTAGCTTTGTAACTAGAATAGCTATTGTGCATTATTCTATAACTGATTTAGAGCTCCCAAATCCTACTTTCTCTTCAATTTACCTATAGATATCTCTCTCCCTCCCTGCCTCCCTCTTCTTCTTTTCTTTTTTTCTTTGTTGCTGCTGCTGCTTTCCTCCTCCTTCTCTTGCTCGCTTTACTCCTTTACCTTCTTCTTCATATATTGAGAGAAATGTTTTGGGTCACTTTTAAGATAATCTATTTTTTTTTAAATTATACTTTAAGTTCTAGGGTACATGTGCATAACGTGCAGGTTTGTTACATATGTATACTTGATAATCTATTTTTAAAAAGGAAAATAAACCAGTTTGTGGGTTACTATCTATGGGACTCAATTTCAGCATTCTTGTACAGTGCTTTAAAGACTCCTACTCGGCCTTGGCAGAGATCCTGGTCCAAGCATACAATGCATAACTATGTATAAGTGAAGAGTTGTTGTTATCCTTTCACTCTTTTGAAGGATTAAGTCCTAAGAACCTTAATGGATACTCCCTTTGGGTACAATTATGTTGTTTACTAAACACTTTTTTTTGGTTTTAGTTATACCAGATGGACCTTGAAGAAAGATCTCTGCCATGTGTATTTCTGAACACCTCAAAGAATAGTTTAATTGTTATTCAAGAAGGCAGATAGGCAAGAAAAGTAGCTTCTGAGCATGGGCCAAACTCTGCTCCATTGTATATCATCATCCTTCAACTGCCAAGGCCTAGGGAAGGGATGGCACCGCATGGCAGACAGTGTGCTTGGGTCACTTTCAGCACCTTGTCCGAGACTTTAGGGTCTGCCAAGAGTAGCAAGACTAATACCTCTGTTGGAACAGTGTATTACATAGTGTATCTATGTGTATGACCTTGTACTAAAAACACCAGTCAATACAATGGAAAATGTTTTCAACAGTAACTGTAAAAAATCACAAGTTCTTCACTTAGATGGCTACTTCTGATATCAACAATTGGTAAATAAAATGAAGACAAAACATTAAATCATAATTCAAAGAAAGAATTTCCATGGAGAAACTTAACTTTGTGAGGCATAGGCTTGTAACTCTCTGGTTAATTTCCTTAATCCTGGAAAAGAATTTAGAATACCTTGTGCAGCTATGTTTCGTATGTGTCATAGCACACTCACTCTCACTTATTTTTTCTAGATCCTTTAGGACAAGTTAAAAGCTTAGTTGAGATAGTGAAACAAGTGCATTTTGCATAGCTGTATGGCTTGACTGCCAGATAGATGGATGAAAACTTACAATAGAATGAGAAAGTTGTTCAATGGGAATAAAATATTACTGTCACAATAAGAGAAATGCAGATTCAGCTGTCTGCTAGTCTGCCCCCACCTTCAACCCTGGTTTCTAGTAGAGGGACTAGAAGAAGCAAAGTGAGACTAGTGATTCTGGGTAATCTTTTATCTCTTAAATTTTACTGCTGTATGACTCATCAGATAAAATTGCTCCCAAGTATTCCTCCAAAGGTTTACTCAACGCTGTTTTCTTCTGAAAGTAGCAAGCTATGGTGAGAAGAGATCATTGTAGATTTTTTTTTTCTCCCTCTCACTTTCTTCAAACATATCAGTGCTGTCACCTGAACCTATAAACCTTGTTCTCTGGGACAGAAATGATATTAAATGCATTTTAGGGACAGATTTAACAATCCCCCTCATCATTCTCAGACAAAGAGAAAAATTATTGTGTCCCTCTACTTTCTCCAGGAGACTTAAGCTGAATAAGGGTCTGCAGAACTAAAGAATCTCAGTCCTACTTGAGAGGCTTCATCAAGAAATGGTCATGTACATGTGGAATAAGCCAGCATCAGAAACGCCCAAAGTTAGAAGGTTTCAGTGTTGCATCTCTTCCACTTTGAAGGGTATGCAGTGGTTCTGTGGCTCCAGAGGGACTCAGTTGTGATGTCAGTGGTCATGATGGTGGCAGCCATGAACTAGTATCATGCCCTCTGGGAAAACTGTCCCGACAATGTGTTTATATAAGTGATGCCCACCTGCCCCCAAAGCTGTGAGTTCCTGGCAGTCAAGGATAGTGTCTGTCTTATTCACATTGGTAGCTTCAACACCTAGCACTGTCCTGGCACATGATTTTTTTTGAATGAATGATTTTAATAGCAAACTACAGGAGGTTCCTTCAACTCCACAGAATAGCCATTTCTAATATAGCTTCAGACAGGAGTGTTGAAATAAATGACAACCATAGGATATAGGCAGTTGCACTTTGTCATGAACATTTTTTTCCACTTGTTTAGGCATAAATTAGATGTTTTTCCCATAAGAAATGATCAGCTAAGGGAAATCACATTAGCAATATTTAGAAGAATAAGACATACTAGACAAGGATGGATTCTTTTTAACTTTAAGTATTAAGAATTGCCATTTAACTGAAACATCTGGTAAGATATATCAGTATTAAGCATTTTTTTGAATAACCAAAATCTTGTTTACCTATATTGCCATTTACTTTAAGGCAGCTATTCCTCTCTACGGGCCCTATAAAGGGCATCAGAATTTTATGGAATTTATAGTCATTGTAAACATTATCATGTAGCTACTGCACATCTTAGCTATGCTAGTCTTTTTTAAACTAGTAAAAGAAGTAAAAGAGGAGAAAACAAAGCAAAATCTGCCTTTCCTGGCAGGTTCATCTGAGAGAAACCTCAAAGTACTATGAATACTTAACAATAGTGTCTGTGTCTGAAACAGCACAAATATTGCTTTCTGATTTTTGAACTCCCTTTGCTGAACAATCTCTAATTTTCTTCCCAACTCTCACAGCTTGCCTGACTAAGAAGTATTTTTGCCTATATCATAATCATGCATTTAAAAATTCTATGATTGTTGGCAATTAATATGCATGGTCCCCTCCCCTCCCCACCCCTTCCCTGCCTTCTTTTTTGATAGAGAGTCTCCCTCTGTTGCCCAGGCTGGAGTGTAATGGTGCTATCTCGGCTCACTGCAAACTCCACCTCCCGGCCGGGTTCAAGCGATTCTCCTGCCTCAGCCGCCTGAGTATCTGAGACTACAGCTGTGTGCCACCATGCCCAACTAATTTTTGTGTTTTTAGTAGAGACAGGGTTTCAATATGTTGGTTAGGCTGGTCTTGAACTCCTGACCTCATGATCCACCCGCCTCAGTCTCCCAAAGTGCTGGGATTACAGGCGTGAGCCACCACGCCCGGACTGCATGGTTTATTTTTCAAGGGTGAGAAACTTTCCTTCTTTTTAATAATGTTTTCTCTTATTCACACATTTTATAAATAAATATTCAAAGACTTCTAAATAAAACTTTAAAAAATATAATTGTGCTGTACAGTAGTTTCATCTTTAGTGTTATTAATGAAAATCAGTATTGGAATATTGGGATCAGAGCAACACAAATGCTTCCTCCATTAGTGACCTGCAATCACTAAAGATTTGATCATCAAAAAGAGGGAAACCCAGGATATCTCTAGAGATGTTTCCTTTTACAGTGAGTACTGCTTCATCTCTTCAGTTGTAATTCTATCTATTTACACTCAATAAGGCCTTGATGGTACATGTGAAAGATGAAATTATGTAAATACCTTTGTTAGGCCTAGCTGCTCAAGAAAAGCCTTCCAGCTGAGAAATGGGAGGCATACACTTCCTTTTTCCTTAGTGCTCATGGTAAGTCCAAACCAAAGCTGAAACAGTAGCAACTTGCAGTTTGCATGATCTTTTATTTGTTTTCTAAGTAGAAGAAATAAGATATTTTATAATTCAAAATTTTAAAATTTAGTAGGTTTTGAGAAGAAAAACAGTACAAAAAAAAGATAGGGGAAACAAAATATCATAATATTTGTCCTTGGATGCTTAATTGGAACCACAGTCCTTTGTGTGGTATTTTTGAAGGAGCCACTAGCAAGCTTATCAGAACATCAAGTTCTGGCAAAATGACAGGATTGACTGCCATTGAAATGTGCAAAATAAAAATTTCCTGGCATCTTAAAAAAAATTTTGAAGTCAGTTACTCCACAAGTAAGTCTTACCTAATTTATGAAGCAACAACAACAACAAAAATCTAAATTCTGTTGGTTAGCTGTGAATAATTTTTAGGGCTTATTTATTCAGTACATGCATTTCATTCCTTTCACATGTTAATAGCTATTCATTCACTGTTCCCTCTGAATTGATCTTAACAAGATTATGCTCCTTTTTCTAATTTATTGAACTAGCATGGAATATATTTATATAAAAATTAGCTGCTTAAATACTTCCTTGATGAAAAACATAGCTGTTTTAATTTTATTATGAATTTTAATCAGGAAAAAAATGACCTTTGAAATTTTCTTCTGCCTCATTTTATATTTGTGTGTGCTTGTGCTTCTCTCTCTTTATATAATTAGACATCGTTATAATTTAATTAAATTTTATATAAAAAACATGTGACTGGACAGTAGAAGTTTATTTTGAAAGAAAAATCTTAAGGAAACAGTTAATAAATTAATATGACTAACAGAAGACGACCTGTTTTCTTTGAAAATACTAATTCTTCCAGCACAGTGCATCTATTTTACAATAAAACACATTCTGGTTTGCTTTTGATTTAGAAAAAAAAAAAAAAAAAATCCTCTGAAGCTAATCCAAAAATGCCCTGTTCTCAGTTTCTTTTGATGCAAAGTTCCAAGCCTTTTAGGGATCTGCTGTAATTGTTGCCAGTCTAACAAGTACTTCTTCATACCATACCCAAAATACCAACTCACGAAAATGGTTCTCTGATAAGAGAAACCAAATTTTTGTCTCCTGTTTGAAGATTATAAAAACCTGTATGACTACAATGAAGCTTTAAATAAGCTGGTGGTCCTTAAAGACTTTAATGTATAAAAGAATGTACCAGAGAGTATTGTTAAATGTTTATTTTCAAGCCCCAGCTTCAAAGAGGCTGATCCAGTAGGTGTGGATTAGGGTTTAGGAATAATTTGTAATGAATAACCTCAAGTGATTATCATGCTGGCTGTCCCGGGATCACAATGAGAATGCAGAGAATACTTATCAAGTTACTAATGCAATTATTCTTTTCAATGTCAAGATGAAAACCAATCGAGGTCATGTCAGCTTTATGAAAGAAATTTGCAGGTTAGTGTGTTTGGTTGTGATTCTTCACACTTACTGCTGGCAGTGAGTTGAAGTTAAAAGATAAACTTTTTTTCTTTTGCTTTTTTTTTAGACAGGGTCTCTGTTGCCCAGGCTGGAGTGCAGTGGCATGATCTCGGCTCACTGCAACCTCTGCCTCCCAGGTTCAAGCAATTCTCCTGCCTCAACCTCCCCAGTACCTGGGATTACAGACATGCGCCATCATTCCCGGCTAATTTTTGTATTTTTAGTAGAGACAAGGTTTCACCATGTTGGCCAGACTGTTCTCAAACTCCTGGCCTCAAGTGATCCACCCCCTTCAGCTTCCCAAAATGTTAGGATTATAAGTGTAAGCCACTGCACCCAGCCAAAAGATAAATTTTAGCCCATTTTTAAATTGAATCATTTGTTTCTTTGCTGTTGAATTGTTTGAGCTCCTTATAAATTCTGGTAACTAATCACTTGTCAGATGGACAATTTGCAAATATTTTCTCCCATTCTGTGTATTATCTCTTCACTTTGTTTACTTTTCTGTGCAGAATTGTTTTAACTTGATGTAATTCCATTTGTCTATTTTTGCTTTTGTTGCCCATGCTTTTGACGTGTTATACAAAAAAAAAAAAAAAAAAAAAAAAAAAAAAAAAGTCTTGTAGGGTTTTCCCAATGTTTTCTTTTAGTAGTTTATAACTTTACGTCTTAGATTTAAGTATTTAACCCACTTTGATTTGATTCTCGCATATAGTGAGAGATGGGGTCTAGTTTCATTCTTGTACATATAGTTACCTGTTTTTCGCAGCACATTTTATGAAGAAACTATCCTTTACTCATTGTATGTTCTTTGACTTTGCTGAAGATGAGCTGGCTGCAAATGCATGGATTTATATCTGGATTCTCTATTCTGTTCCATTGTTCTGTGTGTCTATTTTTGTGCCAGTACCATGCTGATTTGGTTACTATAGCTTTGTAGTGAATTTTGAAATCAGGTTGAAATCAGGTAGTTTGATGCCTCCAGTTCTGTTCTTTTTGCTCAGGATTATTTTGACTTTTTTTTTTTTTTTGGTTTAATACAAACTTTAAGGTTTTTTTTTTTTTTTTTTTTTTTGTTGTTTTTCTATTTCTGTGAAGAATGTTATTGATATGTTGATAGGGATTGTATTTAATCTGTAAACTACTTTTGATAGTATTACCATTTTAACAATATTAATTCTTCCAGTCCATGAGCATGGAATATCTTTCCATTTTTTGGTGTCTTCTTCTATTACTTTCACCAGTGTTTTACAGTTTTCCTTGTATAGATCTTTCACTTCTTTGGTTAAAATGATTCTTAGGTATTTTGTATCCTTAGTGGCTATTGTAAATGGGATTGCTTTCTTTATTTCTTCTTTAGATTGCCCACTGTTGGCATATATAAATGCTACTGGTTTTGGTATGTTGATATTGTATCCTGCAACTTTACTGAATGTATCAGTTTTAACAGCTTTTTGGTGAAGTCTTTAAGTTTTTCTAAGTATAAGACCATGTTATCTGTGAATCTGAATAGACATTCCTTAAAAGAAGACATACAAATGACCAATAGGTAAATGGAAAAATGCTCAACATCAGTGACCAAATACAAATCAGAACTACAATGAGATATCATCTCACTCCAGTTAAAATGGCCTTTATGAAAAAAAAAAAAAGAAAGAAACAAAAAATCTCAGGCAATAACAGACACTGGGGTGAAGATGTAAAGAAAGAAGAATCCTTGTACACTGTTGGTGGGAATCTAAATTAGTACAGCCACTATGGAGAACAGCATAGAGGTTCCTCAGGAATTGAAAGCTGGAACTACCATAAGATCCAGCAATTGCACTACTGGCCATATTTCTTACAAAAGGGAAATCCAGTATATTGAAAAGATATCTACACTCTGTTTATTTCAGCACTAACCATAATAGACAAAAGGTGGAATAAACCTAAGTGCCCGTCAGTGAATGAATGGATAAAGAAAATATGGTCTATATATACAATAGAATGTTATTAATCCATTAAAAAAAGAATGAAATCCTGTCATATATTAGTAACATGGATGGAAATGGAGGTCATTATATTAAATGCCATAAGTGAAATGCACAAAGTCAAATATTCCATATTCTTATTCATATGCGTGTGCTAAAAAAGTGTATCTCATGAACATAGATAATCAATTTGTGGTTATCAGAGGCCAAGAAGGTAAGGGGGAGGAAGATTTGAAGAAAAGGTGATTAGCAGATGTTGGGAGCAGGCCCCCCAAAATCTGGCCATAAACTGGCCCCCAAACTGGCCATAAGCAAAATCTCTGCAGCACTGTAACATGTTCATAATGGCCCTAATGCCCAAGCTGGAAGGTTGTGGAATTATGGGAATGAGGGCAAGGAACACCTGGCCTGCCCAGGGCGGAAAACCGCTTAAAGGCATTCTTAAGCCACAAACATGAGCGATCTGTGCCTTCAGGACAGGCTCCTGCTGCAGTCAACTAGCCCAACCTATTCCTTTAATTCGGCCCATCCCTTCATTTCCCATAAGGGATACTTTTTTTTTAGTTAATTTAATATCTATAGAAACAATGCTAATGACTGGTTTGCTGTTAATAAATATGTGGGTAAATCTCTGTTCAGGGCTCTCAGCTCTGAAGGCTATGAGACCCCTGATTTCCCACTTCACAACTCTATTTCTGTGTATGTGTCTTTAATTCCCTAGCGCTGCTGGGTTAGGGTCTCCCCAACCAAGCAGGTCTCAGCTAGCGGGTACAAATATATGGTTTGATGGCAGAAATAAGATTTAGTGCTAGATAGATCAGTAGGGTGACAGTAGTTCACAATAATTTATTTATATTTTGAAAGCGCTAAGAGAGAATAATTCAAATGGTTCTAGTATTAAAAAAAAGAAAACTGTTTAAGTGGGTAGATATCCCAGGTACACTATTTTGACATTTACACTCTATATCAACATAATACATTTTCACATGTACTCCCAAACCATCTACATCTATTATGCATCAGTAAACATTTTTTGAAAAAAGATAAGACACACAGAAAACATAAATGTGGTCATCTGAAAATGGAAATGCTTGGCTCTGTGTGTGTGTGTGTGTGTGTGTGTATGTGCGCGCGTGTGTGTGTGTGTGTGTGTGTGTGAGAGAGAGAGAGAGAGAGAGAGAGAGAGAGAGAGTCTAGTAATGGAAACTTCCCTTGGCTTAACTGGTACTCATAAAACTAAGTAATCCATTTTGTTGCTGTTGTTGATTTATCAGAAAATTTAGCATCACAGGGATTATGTTTGAAAATTATAGGTAACTTAAAAAACTAATTGGTAACAAACATTTTCCAATTGGCACCATTTTATCATGCAACTATTCTCCTTCATTGTTTTTACTTTCAGTGGGTTTAAAATTCCTATTCATCACATCATGACCACAGGGTAGAATTACAAGTCATTTTCCAAGAGAAAGAACCATTGGACCTTAGAACAAAAAGGAAACAAAGCATTTAGTTTAATGGCCATGTTTAACATAAGAATCTGATTTGTTAGAGTCCTTAAGTGTCTGTCTAACTTCTCCAGAAAGCTTAGAGCCTGAAGCAAATGTTTATGTGATATTAATTTATTAGGGAGTGCAATCTCAGCGAAGCAGGTTGTGGGAGAAGGGGAGAGAAGGAGGGAATGTTGCTTACCACTTGGTACAGATTCAGACGATTAGTTGATTTTGCAGGACCATATTCTGAGAGGCTGTATGAACAAATGTTTCTCAAATAAGCCTGTCCACAGGTAGGGGAGGAGATGAATTTCTCCACTGCTTTCTACCTCCCATTGGTCATAGTTTTGCCCCATGGATGCCAATTCTCTTGTATTTCCAGGGTACAAACTTCATCACTAACAGAATTCCTGGAGCAATAAGTCAGAGTTCTGTAGTGCAGTCAGAAGACTAACAACTTTGTGCCCTGTGAGGTTAGTAGCTCAGTGGAGCTGGATGGAGCTCATGCAGAATTTTCCGCCATGACAATGCCTCAGGTAAAACAAGTGGCCAAGGGCCTTAGAGATAAGCAAGGCTCTTAGGGGACAGAAAAGAGGGAGGCTTGATCCATTGAAGTTTCCTGTGGGTATGGCAGAATCAAGGGTAAAACATGCTTATGTGAAATGCATTTAAAAAAATTCTGATCATAATTTTTTTAACCATGGCAAACAAGAAAAAGGAAAGCAGGTGACTTTTGCATTGATGTTGTTTCCTTCAGAAAAAATGTATTTTAGTTCTTAAGAAAAAGAAGCAACTGGCATATGTTTCTGACAATATGGCAGATTAGACAGATCAGATTATTGAAAAATCTTCTTTGCACAACATACTAGATAAAAAGACAGCCAACATACCTTAAATTTGTAGTGAAACAAGTGAAAAAGTAAGGACATTGAACTGTATTAAGAATAGGAACTTCTGTTGATCAGAAGACATTATTAAGAGATTGAAAGTGCAAGACAGAAGGGAAGAAAATCATAAATAACAAGAACTGTGTTTATATTCAAAGTATATAAAAGGCTCCTGTAAAATAATATACATTTCCAAAAAGTATAGATGAACCACAAGTAAAATGGCTTGATTTTTTCCCCCAAAGGTTATGTTCAGATGTTCAATGAGGATATGAAAATGCTCTCTGCATTAACAGGGACATGTAAATTAAAACTGCAAGGAGATACCAGCACACACTCACCAGACTACCTAAACTTAAAAAGACTGGGAATGGTAAGGATGCTAATGGGTTTAAGGAGACACTACTCCAAATATGGCCCCATGGCATATTGAATATTTTAATCTGAGGAAATTAGAGAAATGATAGGTGCAGGAAGGACTTTCTAATCTTCTCCTGAAGCATGTCATAAGCCCCTCCTGTGAGGGAGTCTCCTGCTTTTCCTGCAAAAGCAGCATCATTATCTCTGAAGACAGATGGATGCCAAGAAGAATCTGAGTGACCAGGTCTTGCTAAATTTACCCCAGTCAACTACCTTCAGCTTGTATCCTTTATTGTTCTATCTCATTTGCCTACAATTCTCTGCTTTTCATTAAACCCAGTATGAAAACACTCAGGTTTAATTGTTTCTTCAGGTCTTCCTTTCATTATGAAAGCTCCCATGTTGTAAAACATAGATTAAATACATTTTTTGTGCTTTTCTCTTGTTAATTTTTGTTGTTGTTGTTGTTGTTGTTACAGAGGCCTCAGCAGAGAAATTAGAAGGGTATAAGAGAATCCTTACCATGTAAAACAACTGGAATTCTACAATTTGCTGGTGGTATACATCAGCACAACTATTATGGAAAACTGGTAGTATTACCAATGGAGGGGTTCAAATATGCCACCTGAAAATATGTCATTTTGGAAAATGGAATGTTTTGAGCTAAAGGCAATTGAGAACTAGCAGGCCCAGAAAAAATTTTTAATTTCCTCCTTAACCACTTAAAATAGTGTATAAATTTCAACTTTTATAAAAGAAATTTTCATCAGTAAAGATATCTGCATTAGGAAGAATTACTCTCAGAGACAATTTTTATCACCTGAGAGACTCTTAAAGGCATAACAAGGCAACTTTTATTTACTATACATTTTCTCCTCTCACCCTCCTATAATTTACCTCCTCCCCCATACCCAGAATCTCCAAAACCATTTCTTTGCATAGCCCAGGACAATATATGTCTCAATGGAGTCTCAGTAGTCTTAGGCTACTTCAAGTCTTATATATTTTTTTGAAACTTCCATGCATACATAAACATGTAATAATTTTTTCCTTCTGTTATCCTGTGTTATGTCAAATTAACTCTTAAGGCAGCCAGATAATCTAGAAGGGTAGAAGAAAGCTTTTTTTTGTTCCCTACACTGGTCTTAAGAGTATGTATATCCTACAATCCAGAAATTCTATTTCTAGCATACACCTGTGAAAGAAAAAATAACTTGGGCCCCTTCATGCTAGAAACTGCTCAGGGCAAATCTGCATCCCATTCTATTCAAGTCATCCCTCTACTCACAGAGATTGATGCATATCCAGATTGCCTCCTTTGGAATGACTTATCAGAAACTCAAAAGAATGTAACCAGTTGTCTCTCACCTACCTATGGCCTGGAAGTCCCTAGGGGAAGCCTTGCTTTGAGTTGTCCCCACCTTTCTGGATGGAACTAATGTACTTCTTACATATATTGATTGATGTCTCATGTCTCCCTAAAATGTATAAAACCAAGCTATGCTCCGACCACCTTAGGCACATGTTGTCAGGACTCCCTGAGGCTGTGTCACGAGCATGTCCTCAATTTTGGCAACCATTTATGTCCTCTAGCTCAGGCTTCACTTCTTTGTGATCTACATTCATTCAGACTGGGAGAGTTCCATTGTCTCCTCAGGTTCACATTTTTGGCAAAGTCTCTTTCAGATAGCCTCAGATTTACTTTTTGTCCACTGTGATGGCTTCCAATTACAACTAGTCTCTCTCTTCTTAGTAGCAGTATTTAAAAACCTGAAACAATTTTTTGAACAGAGATTTCCTTCAAAATATGAAAGGCATTATTCTTCTATTTGTTACAACAATGAAAAATTTGTTCTTTCTAGGAAGGTGTACCTAAGAATAATGGATAACAGTCATAATACATCAAGAGATGTATTTCCCCCAAGAGAATGGAAAATACATTCTTAAAAGCATGGTGAATATTAAGGGGGCTTTCGTTTTACAAAGGAGAATTTAAATGGTCAAATGTCTTCTGGAACACATATTTGCCTCATGGGGTTGTAAAAATTAGAAATAAGAACAGTGAAGTACCTGGTGCATAGTGGGTGCTAAGTCATTTATTATTAATTTCAGAGTCCTTCCTCCAGGGAACTTTTCCACCAACTTCTAAAATTATACTTTGGAAGGCAATTAATTTTAGTTTCTTATTTGCTTCAGCCTTTAATTCACATTTATTCAATTTTCTTAGTTGTGAAAGCTGTTGAGTAGAAATACTAAATAATTGGCTAAAGGAAGACTATTTCTTACATTAGATATATAACTGTACTACATTAGCTCCTGAATTTCTGCATGATTCTGACATTTCACTCAGTTTGGACTGGGAGTTTCACCACATGGTAAAACTCTCTTCAGAGAGTTCTGACTTGTGATACTGACATTTCTGTATGCCCTTCATCTCACGATAAGATCTATATATAAATGATGACTTCGTTTAAAACAAAAGTATAACTTCGCTCGAGGTAAGCAGCCCTTGACTCAATTAGAAAAAGATTGAATTGAAGAGCAAAAATGTATTGCTTTTCTTGCCCCATTGTCCTCCAACAAAGAAAATCAGAGTTGGGAAATGCTCTAAACTGATTCTGCCTGATGGCTGAGCATTGAGTTTACCTTTGTAAAAAGTGAGAAATTAATAGAGATAACAGGGGAAGTTACAATTTGTAATAGCACTCTGGGGAATGAGAGGTGAGTTTGTGACCATTGGCATCACAGATTTGTGTGACAACCTGATGTTCTGTTTCATGCTCAGAGACCCACTACACTGTCATATTCCCTACACAAATGTCCTCAGAAAAAAAAAATTGTAGAAATATATATCTAAGAGCATGCATATGGTATAGAGCTTAGACCATACTTTAGGATCAGTCTGTCTTGGGTTTGAATCCTGACTTTGCTACTTCCTAACTGAAGGTGATAAACAGAGATTAGCATTTTCAAAAGCTTGGCGGTGGAAGCCAAGCAAAACTTAAGGTTGAGAAAGAGTTGTGGGAGGAAGATTAATATAAGGGAGCTTGAGCATGTTTATAACCTGAGGACCCAGAGAATTTAAAGAGGGTGTAGAGGGAGTATTTATTTACGTTAATGTTTCCTTGTGTGAAAAACAGGCATAACACAGATCTATTCAAGGTTGATATTGGAATTAGAGTATTTTATATGTATCATATATATGTATACATATTCTTTTAATCTGTTTTGTGCTACTATAAAAAATACCACACAGTGAGTGATTTATAAAGAGTAGAAATTTATTTCTGACAGTTCTGGAGGTTTGGAAGTCCAAGATCAAGGTACTGGCATCTGGTGTCTGTTAAGAGCTGGGTCTCTACTCCCAAGATGGTGTCTTGAATTCTCTATCCTCCAGAGCGGGGGAAAACTGTTCTTACATGGCAGAAGAGCAGAAGAGAAGAAACCCACTCCTGCAAGCCCTTCGTGTAGTGGCATTCATCCATTCATGAGGACTCTCCTCATGACATAAACACCTCCCATTAGACTCCACCTCCCAACCCTGTTGCTTTGGGGATTAACTTTCAACATGAGTTTTGTAGGGGACAAAACAATTCAAACCACAGCACATATATATATACGCGCACACACACACACGCGCATGTGTGTATGTATGAGTATACATACATGCATACATACATATATAACACATTTATTTTTATATGTTAATATGTATATATAAAATATGTAATAGGCATATTATATATACATTATGTATAATGTATATCCGTATATAACACCAATGCATCACAGAGTAGGTATTGAGTACCTTGGTACCTCATATCTGTACTCAGCAAATTATATCTGGAAGCAAAACTGGAAGTATTTCTGGGGTTATGAGATAAAATTGGATGGTAAAATTTGGTTAAAATTAGACTGTTAGCAGCCTTTCTCAACTAGGATTCCTTATTTGAACAACATAAAATTATTTGAGTGTCTACTTTCTCAATTCTTGCAAAGATGTTATATGACTAGTGCCATTTTAGATGCATTAGAGATAATTCATTATGTATAATCGTTGGTTACTTTAGGGCATCAGCACTTATTTTGCAAAACCAGTTGTGAAAACTTGTTTACATTAACATAAGCAGACTATTAATAGATATGGAAATGATTATTATAAAAAAAGTTTACTGTTGCTTCATTATATTGTACTGAATTGTACAGAAGCCCAGCATAGAACTCCTTTAAGGATCCAAGCTATGAGATTATCTAAAAGCTTTAGACCCAGGCAGCAGTCTATACTTAATGATTTATTTTTGAAGTCATATCTTTTTTATTTATGAATATGACTTTATACACATGGTATTAAAAAAATTAAGAAAGCTTTATGATGCTTAACAGAGAGGCTTTAACCTCAGATGGATGCAAGTCTTTATTGTAGCTCCAAAACTCACTATGGTTGTGTGCCCGGGCATCTGAGTTTTCAGTTCCTTCATCTGCCACAATCGCAATACTCATTATATCATTGTTAATATTAAAAGAGAATATATATAAAGTGTTTAAGACAATGGCTGGGACATGATAGGTGTAAATAAATTGCAAACTCTAATTTTATTAATTGAGCATATGACCTATTTTGAACATAAGCATACATGATGATTTCCTCAAAATTATTACTCATTGAATATTATCACTATCTCCAAAAGGACCAAAGAGAATCTTATTTTAGGTGTTTGTATCAGTTATAATAACTAGGTTATGTTGCAATTAAAACATACCCCAAATTTCTTCAAAATAATATAAAACAGCATAGTTTATTACTTACTCATACTATATGTCTTTTGCATGTCAATAATAGGGGTGTAGTGGGAAGTTCTGCTTTCTGTCCTCCTCTGTGACTCAAACTGATGGAGAGATGCTTCGCGGTTGAGAAAGCTATGAGTCACAGTAAAGGAGTAGTGATATGAAGATTTAAGCATTGTCAAATGCTTTCAACTGTAAAAGACAGTTGTCTTTACTCACAGTCCATGAGCAAAAGAAACTCACATGACCATGTTCAACCACAAGATCTCTGGGAAATGTAATCCTCTCATGTCCCTAGATGTAGGGGAAAACCAAACTACAGTAGCATAAGGCACTTACTGAACTAAACAAACAAACAAATGATAAATTAAGCATTTCATTTATACGGAATAGTTTTCTTGTTATTTTACATAATGGAATCAATTTTAACTTTGTTAATGCTTAAAATGAAATGAGGCTCAAACTGAAGTCTTTAAATTTTGCAATAGTCTCTCAATTCTGTTTTAATTCATTTTCCCTTTGATTCCATGAGACTATTTGTCATATAGTTGATACATTAGATCCTCATTATTCGCAGATTCCACATTTTCAGTTAATCTACGCACTAAAATTTACTTATCCTCCCAAAATCAGTTCTCACAGAGCTGATTTGACGACACGTGCGGAGCAGTGAAAAATTTGAGTTGCTCAATGTGCACATTCCCAGATAAGGCAGAACATCGAAACACTGCCTTCTTGTTAGCTGTCATACTGTAAAAAAGTGCCCCTTTTTGGTTTATTCAGTGACACTTTCTGTTTTTTTTTTTTTTCATTTTGTACATTTTCTTGATAATTTTGCCTGTAGCTTAATTTGTAGATGTACAATTAAAAAAACAAATAATATGCAAATCCCTACTAATTGAATATTTTTTCCTGGTGACTTGTACTATAAAGTTAGATGTAAGTTTTAAATGAAAACATTAAACATAAATAATTAAATATGGCATAGTTTGTTAATTATGGGACACAGTTTAACATTCTGACAAAACATAAAATAGTATCACAAATGAGATACAAATGGAATAATATTGTATATGTATCCTGAATCCTACAAGTCAAAAATAGGTATCCTTACCTATAATTGAACATAATGAATCCTGATACAGATTTATGTATATTTTGTAAATTGAGTGATATGAAAGAATTATCATATACAATGCTAAAACCAAAATTGCTGTGTTCAAAACTTTATTTTCTTGAAGTTAGATACCATTAAGAAAAAGATGTATGGGCTTTCTGGTTTTTAAATTTATGTTTCAATGTGTGGTTCTTCTCCATTTCAAATAAACAAATGAAAAGTGAGCTGCTGGCATCAGGAAGAAAGATAATTTTTCTTCCCTTTTCCTTCAAGTTATTATAAATAAGGGAAGGAACTGACTTTTAGGGAATAGGCCTTGTTAGACTGTCAGTATATTTCTTTAGGGTCCATTTTTTTTTTTTTATTCTTACATAAGAGATCCTAACTCCTTCCATTTATCCTTGTCCATTAACTAAAACTGGAGATGTCAGGGAAACAATAATTTATATGATAAAAGGCTGGTATGTTAGGAATGACCGTCTCTGAATTCTTTATGAACAACTAGGCAGCATAAGGTGGCAGACGGGTTAGTCCAGGAGACTATAAATTGACCTGGATGTAAATCTGGTGTATGCCCATCCCTCATAATTGGTTTGTTAGGCAGTGCAGCCAGTTCTTGTTAATCAACAGGATTCTACAATCCTCACTTTAGCTTCATTTCATACTAGGAAAAGAGCATTTCTATACCTCTCATAGTTAATGCGGCATTCTCATACTTTCTTTCTAATCTGTGCCTCTAATCACAAGAATACTTGCGATATGACATGCCACAGTTATTTGTGACAAGAAGCCATGGATCCCTTCATTCTCTGCCCCTCCACCCATATCTATGGATCTATCTCTCTATTGATCTGTCATCTATCTAGTCATCCATTCATCTATATTCTCGTTATTATCTTATAGACAGGAGTCTTAAATGACTTGATCATTATTTCAGGTTAAAAAAAATGAGCAACAATCCGCCTGGTCATGAAGTTATAATTCAAGCCTCTTCTCTATTAAATTGCTCTCAGGTAATAATGTAGAGAGAAATTGGCACAAACCCTACAAATGATTTTCTATTTTTAACTATATCCCCCTTGTGGTACCTGGGTAGACTTTGTGCTCATTAGTCTTTGGCTCCTACTGATCTTGTGCTGTGTTGGCAGTCATGTGATAAACCTCTGCACAAGATGCTGGGGGAAAATGTAGCCTTTACTTCTGCAGCCTAATGACAGTCAGATCCAAGAGATGAGTACATCTGAGGAGTCAAAATGCTTCTGTGTCAGAATTTTATGGCAAGAGAAAGCAAGTTGGGACACTGGTTATTTTCTGGGACATCAGCTACTGATCTATGAACTTGATGGGACCTCCCTACTTATTACTTTACAATGAAATGAAGGTTATTTTAAATGTTGATTGTTAGGTTGTAATGTCCCCCCCATCCCGCCCCGTTTTCATTAGAAATGTCATTTACAGATTGTTACTTAACACACAGTAAAAAGTGTGGAGTTTTTGAGCAGTTAAAAAAGAGCATTGTGCCACAGAGGCCACTGTAAGATTTGTAACAGAGTTCTGAATGTATTTTACTCCTTGATTCCAGCTGTGATAAGCCTAGGTTTGTTTATTTTTGTTAGTTTGTTTTTTTAGAAGAATAAATCATGAAAAAAGGAAAAAGAGTAGTACTGGTGTGACCTTAAGTCAACTAAAGGTGAGCTACTGGTATCAGGAAGAAAGAGAAAAGATGTAGAAAAGCCTAATGAACTGCTGATGTGAGACTTGAAGAGCCAAGAAACAGGTCTGAGGCTAATGATGTCGTGAGGATGGAGAGATTAGGAAATCTGAGAAGGTCTCAGGACACATGATGAATCCGAGGAAACTGTTTATTTGCCAACCTGTGGGAAAGGTATGGAGGCCATTTAAAAGTTGGTGTTTTCTGAAATAAATTTCTACTGGCAGTCTGCAGATGAAAAGACCTATTACATTGTCGTCAACCCATTAAATTGTCGTCAACCCAAAAAATTTTATCCTAGGCCCTGTTTGGAAGAGTCCTTGAAAAGAGAAGCATCAATTTTCCAATAAGAAGTAAATGGAGGTAGGATGAACTTACCCACCCTCTTCCCTACTCTCCAAACAGTCATCAGGCTTATGCAGTAAGTATCTGGATGGAGGTTACAACTACGACAGCATCTCAAAGAGAAAGCATTGTGCAGTGGTAGGTTATGGGTTTGAATTTGGTGTAAACTGGAGCCAGGTTTGAATTCTGGGTATGTAACTTGCAAACTGCTCTTTGAGCTTCAGATTCCTTATGGCTGAAATGGGGTTAACAATATTGACCTCACATTTTTGTGAAGATTAAATATTAAATGAACCCATGCATTTAAAAAATTGAGTAAAATGCTAAATCTAGAGAAGGTACTCAGTTAGGGGTCGCATTTACTATTATTTACTTCATCAGTGTCATGTCATGTGTTCAACAATCAGAAGCATAACTTAGAATCTCCTGGAAAGTGGAACAGACATTTGTATTTTGATTCTAGAGATTCTGATGCACCCAAGGCTAAGAACATTGGCCTTGGGGTCTGTGACTTGATGCAATTTCCTTGGACCTGGGCTATACCCAGCTGTGGAAACACAAGGTGATAGGAGGTCCTTGGGATGCTGCAGTGGGTGATGGGGAACTCCCTAATGCCTCTCTGCATGGCTGGTGTGAAGTCATGAAGATAACAGAAAAATCTATGTTCTCCCCTCTAAAAAATTTACCCCTCAAATTCAGAATAATACTGCTTTTTGGGTATCTATTTCTAAAGATTTCCCCTAATATTTGCCTTAAAGTTATATCTTCTCTAAGACTATTGTTGCCCTGGACCCCTATGTCTTCTCTGTCTTTGTCCCAATATACAATTTTTTTTTTTTTTTTGAGGTGGAGTTTCGCTCTTGTCACCCAGGCTGGAGTCCAGTGATGTGGTCTCGGCTCACTGCAACCTCCATCTCCTGGGTTCAAGTGATTCTCCTGCTTCAGCCTCCTGAGGAGTTGGGATTACAGGCGTGCACCATCATGCCCAGCTAATTTTTGTATTTTTAGTAGAGATGGGGTTTTGTCATGTTGGCCAGGCTGGTCTTGAACTCTTGACCTCAAGTGATCCACCCGCCTTGGCCTCCTAAAGTGCTGGGATTACAGGTGTGAGCCACCACTTGGAACTCTGAGGGTTAACCTATTGAGCCAGTTCAGCACAGTAACTGAATCTAACGTTTCTAAAAAAGAGCTCTTAGAATTTAATGCCTCTCTTCTATCAAAGGAATTGAATATTATATGATTTATGCCTATGAGTGATGGTTTGTGTTTTCATTTACAAACTGTCAACATAACCACCCATCTCGTGATGGTTTGTGTTTTCATTTACAAACTGTCAACATAACCACCCATCTCCAAAGCTTTTGTCTCTTTTAAGCATACAGAAATAAATTAAGATTGCTGTAATGGCAGTGGGAATGGAAAGGAGAGGATGGATTCATGACCCATTTAGAGGGTACAGTTGACAAGATTTACTGGAAAGGAGAGTGAGTATTGAGCTTAACACTGAAATTTCAAAATTGTGCAACTAGATGGATAATGGTCATATTTCACTAAAATAGGACACAGGGCCAGGAGCAGATTTTGGGTTGCATTATTTAAATTCAGATAAGTTTTGTTAAGTATGAAGTGCCAAATGGGATGATTGGTAAGTAATTGTATACATGATTTGGGGCTAAGAAGTCAAGCCTAGATTCATGGTCTAGAAAACTTGAATTACTCATATCAAGAGGATTTTGCAATGTGCAATTAATTGTACATATTTAACTGCTAGAACATATTGTCATAATATTAGACATATTATGTATGTTGTTTCTTAACTTTTTAAAAAAATTTAATTTTTAATTGTTATGGTACATAGTAGGTATATATACTTATGCAGTACATGAGATATTTTGAGACAGGCATACACTATATAATAATCAAATCAGGGTAAATGGGGTATACATCTCCTCAAGCATTTACCATGTTGTTGTATTACAAATATTTAAATTTTACTCTTAGCTATTTTAAAATGTACAATAAATTATTGCTGACTATAATCACCCTATTGTGCTATCAAGTATTAGATCTTATTTGTTCTATCTAAATATATTTTCATATCTATCAATCATCCCCACTTTTCCCCTCCCCTACCCACCACTCTTCCCAGCCTCTGGTAACCATCGTTCTGCTCTCTACCTCCATGTGTACATTTTAAAACATTTTTAGCTCCCACAAATGTGAGAACATGCAAAGTTTATCTTTCTATGCCTGGCTTATTTCCTTTAACATAATGTCTTCCAGTCCTTCCATGTTGTTGCAAATGACAATATCTTGTTCTTTTCTATGGATGAATAGTCTTCCATTGTGTATATGTACCACATTTTCTTTATCCATTCATCTGTTGACAGGCACTTAGATTGCTTGCAAACCTTGGCAACTGTGAATAGTGCTGCAATGAACATGGTAACTCTTTAACTTACAGGTTTCATTTCATTTGGACAAACAGCCAGTAATGGGATTGCTGGATCACATGGTAGTTTTATCTTTAGTTTTTGGAGGAACCTCTGTGCTGTTTTCCATAGTGGCTGTACTAATTTACATTCTCACCAACAGTGTACAAGGATTCCCTTTTTTCCACATTCTCATCAGCATTTGTTATTGCCTGTCTTTTGGATAAAAGTCATTTTTAACTGAAGTGAGAGGATATCTCATTGAAGTTTTGATGTGCATTTCTCTGATAATCAATAATGTTGATCACCTTTTCATATACCTGTTTGCCTTCTTTTCTCAAAAGAAGATGTACAAATGGCAAACAGGTATATGAAAAGGTCTATTCAGCTCTTTTGCTTATCTTTAAGTTGAAATACTTGATTTTTTTTCCTATAAAACTGTTTGAGCTCCTTATATATTCTAATTATTAATCCATTGTCAGATGGATAGTTTGCAAATATTTTCTCTCATTCTGTGGGTTATCTCTTCATTTTGTTAATTGTTTCCTTTGCTGTGCAGAAACTTTTTAACTTGGTATGATTCCATATATCCATTTTTAGCTTCGGTTGCCATATTTGCCCAGACCAATGTCCTGGAGAATTTCTCCAATGTTTTCTTTTAGTAGTTTCAGGTTTGACATGTTAGATATTAGATATTAGTAATTAGTTTTGATTTGATTTTTGTATATGATGAGAGATAGGAGTCTAGTTTCATTCTTCTATACATGGATACTCAATTTTCCCAGGACTATTTATTGAAGAGACTGCCCTTTCTCCACTGTATGTTCTTTGCACCATTGTTCAAAATGAGTTCACCACAGATGTACAGATTTATTTCTGGGTTCTCTATTGTGTTTCATTGGTCTATGTGTCTATTTTTATGACAGTATCATGTTGTTTTGGTTCCTATAGTTCTGTAATCTAATTTGAAGTCAGATAATGAGATTTCACCAGTTTTATTATTTTTGTTCAGGATGGCTTTGGCCTTCTGGGTCTTTTGTATGTCCATATAAATTTAATGATTATTTTTTCTACTTCTGTGAAAAATGTCTTTGGCATTTTAATAGACTTTCCATTGAATCTGTAGATTGCTTTGGGTAGTATGGACATTTTAATAATGTCAATTTTTTCCAATCCATGAACGTGGAATATCTTTCCATTTTTTTGTGTCCTCTTCAATTTCTTGCATCAGTGTTTTATACTTTTCATTGTAGAGATCTTTCACTTCTTTGGTAAGTTAATTCACAGATACTGAATTTTATTTGTAGCTTTTGTAAATGGAATTACTTTCTTGATTTCTTTTTCAGATTGTTTACTGAAAAAAGAAACAATATGTTGACATATAGTAATCCTACTGATTTTTGTATTTTTATTTTGTATCTTGGAAATTTACTGAGTTTATCATTTAATACTTTTTGGTGGAGTCTTTAGAATTTCCGAAGTATAAGATCATATCATCTGCAAAGAAGGATAATTCAATTTCTTCCTTTCCAATTTGGATGCCTGTTATATCTTTCTCTTGTCTGTTGCACTAACTAGGACCTTCAATACTATGCTGAACAACAGTGGTGGTGAAAATGAGCATCCTTGTCTTGTTCCAGGTCTTAGAGGGAAGGCATTTAGTTTTACCCTGTTCAGTATGGGTCTGTTGAATATGGTTTTTATTGCACTGAGTTGTGTTCTAACTGGGTTTGTTGTATATGGCTTTTATTGTGCTGAGGTATGTTCCTTCTATACAGTTTTTTGAGAATTTTTATCATGAAGGGCTGTTGAATTTTATCAAATGCTTTTTCAACATCAATTAAAATAATCATATGATTACTGTTCTTTATTCTGTTGATATGATGTATCACATTGATTGACTTGCATATGTTGAGACATTCTTGCATCCTTTGGATAAATCCCACTTGATCATGATGAATGATATTTTTAATGTCTTGTTGAATTTGGTTTGCTATTATTGTGTTGAGGATTTTTGCATCAATGTTCATCAGAGATATTGGCCTCTAGTTTTGTTTTTTGATCTGGTGTTGGTATATGAGTAATGCAGGCCTCGTAGAATGAGTTTGGAAGTATTCTCTCCTCTTCTATTTTTAACAATAGCTTGAGTAGAATAGATATTAGTTCTTTTTTAAATGTTTGGTAAAATTCATCAGTGAAGCCGTGGAGTCCTGGGATTTTCTTTTCTGGGAGACTTTTTATTATGGCTTTGATTTTATTATTTACAATGTATCTATTCAGGTTTTGAATTTCTTCATGGTTCAATCTTGGTAGGCTGTATGTGTTTAGGAATTTACAAAGTTTTTTCCAGATTTTTCAATGTATCAGCATATAGTTATTATAGTAGTCTCTACTGATCCTTTGACTTTATGCAGTATCATTTTTAATGTCTTGTTTTTAATCTCTGATTTGATTTATTTGAGTCCTCTTTTTTTTTTTCTTAGTCTGGCTAAAATTTTGTCAATTCTTTTTATCTTTTCATAAGACCAACTTTCATTTCATTGATCTTTTGTATTTTATTTGATTTCATTTCATTTATTTCTCCTCTAATCTGTTATTTTCTTTATTCTACTAGCTTTAGGTTTGGTTTTCCTCTTGTTTTAATTCCTTAAGATGTATCATAGGTTACTTGAATTTTTCTACTTTTTTGATATAGGTGCTTATTGCCATAAACTGTGCTCTTAGTACTGCTTTCTCTGTATCTCATAGATTTTGTCATGTTGTATTTTCATTTTTATTCATTTCAAGAAATTTTAAAATTTCCTTCTTAATTATTTCATTGACCCATTGGTCATTCAGGAGCATACTGTTTAATTTCAATATGTTTACATAGTTTCCTAAATTTCTTTTGTTATTGATATCTAGTTTTATTCCCCTGTAGTCAGAGAAGACGCTTGATATAATTTCAAGTTTTTGCGAATGTTTTAAGACTTGTTTTGTGACCTAACATATGGTCTATCCTTCAGTATGATCCATGTGCTGAGAAAAATGTGTATTCTGTAGCCATTAGATAAAATGTTCTGTAAATATCTGTTAGGTCCATTTGGTCTATAGTACAGATTAAGTCCAATGTTTCTTGTTAACTTTCTTTCTGGAAGCTCTGTCTAATGCTGAAAGTGAGGTGTTGAAGTCTCCAGCTATTAATGTATGGGGGCCTATCTCTTTCTTTAGATCTAATTTGCTATATATATCTGAGTCCTGCAGTGTTGGGTGCACATATATTTATAATTGTTATATCCTCTTTCTGAATTGATCCCTTTGTTATTGTATAATGTTGTTCCTTGTCTCTTTTTAAGATTTCTGTCTTGAAATCTATTTCACCTTATGTAAGTATAGTTACTCCTGCTTTTTTTTTTTTTTTTTTTTTTTTTTTTTTTGGTTTCCATGGGTATGGAATATCTTTTTCCATCCCTTTATTTGTAATCTATGTGTGTCTTTATAGGTGAAGTGTGTTTCTTGTAGGCAACAGATCATTGGGTCTTGATTTTTTTTCATCCATTCAGCCACTCTATGACTTTTGATTGGAGAGTTTAGTCTATTTACACTTAATATTATTGTTGTCAAGTAAGGACTTACTTCTGCCATGTTGTTATTTGTTTTCTGGTTGTTTTGCAGTCTTCTCTTCGTTCCTTTCTGTCTTCCTTTTTGTGAAGGTGATTTTCTCTGGTGGTAAGTTTTAATATCTTGTTATTTTGTATTTGTTGTAGAATTTTTTGATTTGAGATTATCATGAGGCTTGCAAATAACATCTTATAACCCAATATTTTAAAGTGATGGCAACTTATCACTGGTTGCAAAAGCAAACAGACAAACAAACAAATGGGTAAAGACAAAACTAATACAAACTCTATACTTTAACTTCATTCCCCCCCACCCATTTAACTTTTTATTGTTTCTATTTATATCTTATTAAACCATCTATATCTTGTCAAGTTGTTGTGATTATTATTTTTTATTGGTTAATCTTTTAGTCTTTGTACTCAAGATATGAGTAGTTTATACATGACAATTAAAATGTTATAATATTCTGTGTTTGTCTGTGTACTTACTTTTTTTTTTTGAGACAGAATTTCACTCTTGTTGCTCAGGCTAGAGTCCTGTTGTACAATCTCAGCTCACTGTAACCTCCACCTCCAAGGTTCAAGTGATTCTCCCGTTTCAGCCTTCCAAGTGGCTGGGATTATAGATGTGTGCCACGACGCCCAGATAATTTTTGTATTTTTAGTAGAGATGGGGTTTCACCACATTGGCCAGGCTGGTCTTGAACTGACTTCAGTTGATCACCTGCCTTGGCTCCCAAAGTCTTGGGATTACAGGTGTCAGCCACCGTGCCCGGCTGTGTACTTACTATTACCAGTGAATTTTGTACCCTCAGATGATATCATTTTGCTCATTATCACCCTTTTATTTCAGACTGAAGAACGGTCTTTAGCATTTCTTGTAGGACAGGTCTGGTGTTGGCAAAATCTATCAGCATTTGTTTGTGAAACTCTTTATTTCTCCTTCATTTCTCCATCCTATTCTAGGATAAAAGTTTCTTTCCTTCAGCACTTTAAATATATCCTGCCGCTCTTTCCTGGCTTGAGAGATGTCCACTGAGTTGTCTGCTGCCAGAAGTGTTAGAGCTCCTTTTTATGTAATTGTTTCCTTTCTCTTGCTGTTTTGTTTAGCATTGACCTTTGGGAGTTAGAATATTAAATATCTTGAGGTAGTCTTCTTTGGGTTAAATCTGCTTGTGTTCTGTAACCTTTCTTTACTTACATTTTGATATCTTCCTCTATATTTGAAAAGTTCTCTGTTATTTCCCCTTTTAATAAACTTGATACCCTGATCTCTCTCTCTCTACTCCTCTTTAAGGGTGATAACTCTTAGATTTGTACTTTTGAGGTTATTTTCTAGATCTTGTAGGTGTGCTTCATTCTTTTTATTCTCTTTTGCCTCCTCTGACTATCTATTTTTAAATAGCTTGTCTTCAAGCTCATTGACTATTTCTTCTGCTTGATCAAGTCTGCTGTTGAAAGATTGGTGCATTCATCAGGGTTAATTGAATTTTTCAGCTCCGTAATTTCTGCTTGATTTTTAAAAATTATTTCAATCTCTTTGTTAAATTTATCTGATAGGATTCTAAATTCCCTGTCTTGAATTTTGTTGAGCTTTCTCAAAATAGCTATTTTAACTTCTCTGTCTGAAAGGTCACATATCTTTGTCACTCTGAGATTGGTCTCTCATACCTTATTTAGTTTCTTTAGTGAGGTAATGTTTTCCTAAATGATCTTGATGCTTGTGGATGTTTGTCAATGTCCGGTCAATGAAAAGGTGGGTATTTATTGTCATCTTCACTGTTTGGGCTTATTCATACCCATACTTCTTGGGAAGGCTTTGCAAGTATTCAATGGGAATTGAATGTTGTGATGTAAGTCTTTTGTCTTTGCACCTGTATCTACATTAGGGAGCATCCTAAAAACTCAGTAACATTGTGAATCTTGCAGATTCATAGAGGTACTACCTTGGTGGTCTTAGATGAGATCTGGGCAAATTCGCTGGATTACCAGGCAGAGACTCTTGTTTTCTTCCCTTACTCTTCCCCAAATAAGCAAAGTCTCTCTCTCTGTGCTAAGCCACTCAGAACTGGGGATGGAGTGATGCAAGAACCCCTGTGGCCTCCACCACTGAGACTGTGCTGGGTCGGGCTTGTAGCCAGGACAGTACTGGACAGTACTGGGTCTCATCCAGATCCTGTGATGTCTGTTTCCTGGCTACCACTCTTGTCTTTTTAAGGCCCAAGAGCTCTTTAATAAGCAGGTGGTGAATCCAACCAAGCTTGTATCTTTCCTTTCAGGGCAGCAAGTTTCCTTCTAGCCCAGTGTGGGTCTAGAAATCTTATCTAGGAGCCAGGGCCTATAATTGGTAGCCTTAGAAATCTGCTTGGTACTTTATTTTACCGTTCTTGAGCTGGTACCCATACCCAAGTTGCAAGACAAAGTCCTTTTTACTCTTTCCTCTCCTTTTCTCAAGCAGAAGGGGTCTCTCCCCATGGCCACCAAATCTGGTAATGTGCTGGGTCACACCTGAGGCCAGAATGACCCTGGGGTGTCACTCAAAGCCCAGGGTGAGTGCCTCCCTACAATGATGTTTATTCAAGGCCCAAGGGCTCTTTCGTTAGCAGGTGATGAATTCTGTCAGGACTGAGTTCTTCCGTTCAAGGCAGCAGGTTCCCTTCTGGCCCAACATTTGTCTAGAAATATCTGGGAGCTGGGGACTGGATGGGGGCTTTAGGACGCTGCTTGATGGTTTATTTTACTGTGCCTGAGCCGGTAGCTCAAAAAAAAAAAAAAAAAAAAAAAAAAAAAAAAGATACAATCAAGCTGTCTATCTTCAATTGGTTAATTACTCAATTCTACCACGAGGAAGAAATCATTACAAGGTATTAGAAAACCTCACTGTATTACTGTAAGTGTATATTCTCAAAAAGACAGTAGTCTATTAAGAAAAGCTGGTTTATGAATTCTGCATCTCTGTACTGACCTAACTTCAACTAAACAACAAAATAGCATTTGAGTTTTTATTCCCACTCTCTACAGTGGCAAAACAAAGCATGATTTTTTTAGAAAACTGCACAAGCATGAAATCTAGAAATATAGCATACCTTTATCATACCTTGGTAGAAAATATATTTTGTAAAGTGTGTTTAAATAATAACATACTCTCCCAAATCTCTGATCTTTATACTTTTCCTTTAATTCTTTTATCCTCCAGAATACAGCTCATGGAAGATCAGAATGTATAAGAATCTGTTTATTGGATACCTTCAAAGTCACTAAGGTATTTCCTTTTGTCCCCAACACATGCTAATGGTATTGACATTCAGTTTTATTTTTCTTAGTGTTATCTTCTTCTTTAGGCAATTTGCTGTGTCATCTCGTTATATTCATGGCTTGAAAGAGGAATCTAGTTCTAAAGCTTGAAGTGGTTTATTGATCCTAAAATGAGGTAATTCACTGTCCAACATAATTCAAGCCTTCAAAGAACAAAAAGACCAACTACGCATTTCTCACACAATAATCAGGAAGAGAAGTCTCAAAATTCGAAATAGCATTGCTTAAGCATCGTCACAATAATTTATTCAGATCAAAATCCAAACATTAAAATTTACTCTGAATCACTCTCATGATCTCCTTAAGTAACAGTAAGATTCCTCCATTTGTATAACATTAGTAATTATTGCTAGTTGTCCTAATAATGCTATCTACATCTGGTTAATTCCTATCATTGTACCTCCTACCATGTGATTAATGTCAGGAGTGGGGAATTTTATGTATTAAATTTCTTCTTATAGGTTACATCCTGGAAATGTGAGGGAAAGTATTTGTGGTGATGGGATGTCACCCAACTATAAGATTAACAAAGAATAACCAAACAATAAAAGGAATCATACATTTTCTAAATCATTAAGAGTAAACCAAATTATAATTTTGTTTTAGAAACATGAGAGTGAATATTTATGGTACAGATAGTTAGCTCTTAGATGGAATATTGAATCTTCTTCTTAAGCTATTTGGAGGAGATCATCAGAAAAGGTGTGATTACTTTTTCTTTATGTGATCTCAGCCCCAAATATTATTTCCACAAATATTTCCACACATATTTTTTAGAGATAGTTTTGTGCTTCAGAAGCTAATAAAAATAGCTTTTTAAATTTTTTTTTACTACCTGAGAGTCACCATTTTAGGAATTACTAGTATTATCTCATTTTGTTCTTATAGCAGATACTATTTACTATCCACATTTTATTGATAAGGAAACTGACAAAGAGCTTAAATAAGTTACTCAACATCATGCAGGTAAGAAGTGATAGAGCTGAGATTTGGTTTCAGTGTCTTACTCTATTCTAAACCATGCCATTTAATACAGATCATTATTTGTAGATCTATATTTTTAAAAAGGTTACTGTTAGCTTGAACAGCCCATTCACTGTACATTTTTAAAACAATAGCTGTACACCATTAGAGCTGGACAATTCTAATTCATTAATTTTACAGATGAGAAAGTTGATACTCATAAGGGTAAGGTACATATCCAAATTTTCAACATCGGGCCACCCACTGGTGTGAGAGGTAGTTTAAAATCTAGTATTCTCACTCCTAACTCGGTCCTCTTCCCACTAACCACACTATCACCAATATACCCTTATCAAGTAAATCTTTATTAAGATAAAGATTGCAAGTTTGTAGTACTTATTGATAATATATATCTTTTGTATAAAAACTGTCTCCAGGCCGGGCGCGGTGGCTCACGCCTGTAATCGCAGCACTTTGGGAGGCCGAGGCAGGTGGATCACCTGAGGTTGGGAGTTCAAGACCAGTCTGACCAACATGGAGAAACCCCATCTCTACTAAAAATACAAAATTAGCCAGGCATGATGGCGCATGCCTGTAATCCCAGCTACTCATGAGGCTGAGGCAGGAGAATCGCTTGAACCCAGGAGGCGGAGGTTGTGATGAGCCAAGATCGTACCATTGCACTCCAGCATGGGCAAAAAGAGCATAACTGCATCTCAAAAAAAAAAAAAAAAAAAAAAATTGTCTCCAAGCATAATGTCACTTCATGTCTTATAGCATATTTTATAAAGCAACACACACACACACACACACACACACACGTTTTTTTTTTTTTTTTTCCTGATTTTTAATTTTTCTGAGTAGAACATAAGAAAAATCCTTCTTATGTCCTTCAGGAGTAAAGGCAATGATCACTCTTGTTCAGAAGGTCATATTTATATTATTTTGGATATTATTGAATCTTTTTTATAATGTTAACATGTTTCAGTTTTTGAAGCCTTCAAGCCAGTGTGTGTGTGTGTGAGCGTGTGTGTGCATGTATGTGTGTGTGCGTATGTTACATTATTGGGGATTGGGGCACATGGTACAATGAAAAATACAACCACAGCAATAACTGGCTCGGAGATCTCCTATATCAACCTTCAGGTTAAAACTACCTAGGTAAGAAAGGGCCACATACATCACAAAGCATTCTTCAAAGAAAATGTTAATGCATAAAATCCTGATATGAGGTGAATTTTCATTAAATTGTTTTAATTTTTAATCCAGTTGAATTCACAATGATGGTACTTTATGGTGCATATATAATACTTATGTGCCATCTTTTATTCATGCAGTACTAACAATTATGTTCAGGGAGTTATTTAAAACAAGAGAGAAAATAGAAGTAAGATTCAGCCTTTTTCCTATGGGTTATAATCTGCTAGAGAGCTAGACAAGACAAAACTAGTGGAACTAGAGAATGGTTCAATGCTTTAAGGGAAAAAGAATGCAATAACAAATTCTTCTAGCAGTTGACAGGAAGGAATGGCATTTGCTAAAATATAGTAAGTGCTGACAGTGTGTTTGGGTCTTCAAGAGGGTCCACTGAATCCTGCCCTGATCCTGCCCTGAGCTCAGACTAGATTCAGAAATAGAAAAGAGTAGCAGATTCCTGCCAAAAATCATTGCTTTAAGTGACAAAGACTAAATTGTGGAAGTTATAACATGAGATGGGTCTTCTCGTCCTCTCCTCCAGCTAAAACCCAACTCTCAAGAAGAAAAGCAGAGGAGGTGAGTTGTCCTGTTTGTTCTTCCTGAATTCACCAATGAGATTAAACAACTCTTTTCTGGTAAAAAAGAAAAGAGAGAGAGAGAATATGAATTACAGAAAGCAAAACACTAATACCGGTTCTATAATGAAATGGGCATGGAAAACCAAAGCAATGAAAGGGCACCATCATCATCATCATTATCATTAACATCAGCATCATCATCTTGGAACTGTTAGACGATAAAGCCTATTCTAGGGTGACATACATGACATGGGCTTTTGTTTAGTTAAAAAAAGATGTCACACAATCTTCAGTATATATCCCTTTTCAAGCTCCTGTATTGGTCATCCTGGCTCCCCAACATTTGATCTCTTGTTTATTGTTCTGACTGAACACCCTAAGCCCTCCCTCTGAAACATAATATTTTTTTCTGTCTGGAAGAGGACACTTAAAAGAATAAGTCAGTGACTTACTGTGCTCATACTAACAGATGTTAGAAAATAGCTCAGGCTGGGAGAAAGAGCCCATAACCAGCTGTTTCATAGCCTGTAACTACAGCCTTAATAAATGAATCATTTCCTTCAGCTGGCACTAGTTGGGATCTAAGCGTAGCATTTTGTGTGTTAGCTGTTCTGGAAGCATTTCACTGCTTGCTGATACTTTAGCACGGAGGTCTGTGAATCAGGTATCTAACAAAAATCACCCTGATTGTATATAAAGTATATGCAAGTTTAGTGACTGGTGGTGAGCTCATATGAGAAAGAGAACTTATCAAGTCCTTGGTAATGTAATTGTTTTAACTTATTAGACTGTAGCTTAGAATATAAAAAGCAAACTATAAAATATAATCTGCTGTACAGTGTGCTAATTAACCAGCTGGGCCAGCTTTTATAGTCTTAATTTTACTGATTTCCTCGAGGACATAATCTAGTTTGGTGACTCAGAACTGTATCTCCCTCCTGCTAGGACTTAATAGTAATGACTCCTGCCTTTTTTTTTCCCCCCTCAGGATGTCAGAGACTTCATCTTTGTTTCTTTTGTTAGATGATATCCTTTTCACATCAAAATCGCATTGGGGACATTGATATTAGACATTGCATTATAAAAGTCCAGATTTTCCTATGTCTATCTGCACAGTTTTTTTCTCTGTGGTGATTAATGGTGATATTTCAGAACAATGAATCATATTTCAGAACAATCATCCCAGAGTGAAATAGAGGAGACAGAAATAAAGTAGCAACAAGGGGTAGATTGAAGATAAGAATGTGGGCTTGGTGCAAAGACAAAGATGAAGTGGGAAATCAATTAGCTGCAAGCTTCTTCAAAATAAAGCAATGTGGAATGTGAAGAAGGGAAATGAGCAATAAAAATCAGTTCTCTTCCAAGCCTTAAGCTTACAAGGCAATCCAGCTAGGGAGACAAATAAAACAATACAAACAAAAAAAATCTTAGAATAACATTTTTGATGA
The DNA here is from genome assembly GCF_037993035.2 of Macaca fascicularis. NCBI lineage: Eukaryota > Metazoa > Chordata > Mammalia > Primates > Cercopithecidae > Macaca > Macaca fascicularis. The sequence goes on from NC_088380.1 coordinate 103,979,839, forward strand.
GAAAGATAATATATGCTTGATATCGGGCATTCATAAAATATAAAGAAAAAAATTACCTGGAGATCACCATTGTGAATATTTCTATGCATTTTCTTACAGCCTTTATTCTTCTCTAAATTTTCTTTTCTACTCATCTGTAATCATTTTTTTCTGTGTAATTTTGTATTCTCCTTTTTCAGCATTATGCCATAAACATTTTCTTAAGTCAACATAAATCTTCTGAAAACATCTGTATGACTTTTATTGCTATTTTTTCTATCAACAAAATTTACACACATAGAAAAATTTAGAAAATAAAGAAAATAAAAGCTACTGATGCTATTGATGATATAAATGCACACACATTTATGGGAATTCTGTAATCTATGTATAACATGTATGTGATCACATTATCTTTATTATTTTGTGATATACTTTTTGTTACCTAGCAATATAGTGTGGACATCTTTCATTTCTCTGCCCCTGTCTTTCTATGTATATACACGCGTGATTTTTAATAAATACATAGTGGTAGTCTATAATTGATTTAATCTATCATATACTATTGGACTTTCATATTGCTTACAAATTTTACTTTTACATGTAATTATGCAATTAGTTTATACAAATATTTTGCCATTTTTTAGTGAATTTGTAAAAAATACATTTTTAGAGTCTATAAATCTATAAATTCATACCAATTAACAGACTTCCCACTAATCCTTTTGCATATAATAGTAAATGGATAATTCTCTTAATCATATTCAATTTACTAGGCAGATGATATCTTTAATGTTTATTTTTATTAATATTGATTTTTAAAATTTTTATTTTTAATATAGTTTGATTTAATATCTTTGATTTTATTATAGTTATTACAAATTTATATATTAATGTTTATTTTGTAAGTGGCCTAATTTTTAATTTCTCACTTTTATACAAGGAGATAAGTCACATTTTTATTACTTATAATTGTTATTTTGTTGACTACATGATATCATATATATTTACCATGATGAATATAAAAGAGACTTTTTCTGTTGCTTCTATATTTTGGCTACAGCTTCAAAACTGAGAATGATATGGATACATACCCTCACGATTTTAATGGAGGAACTAGACAAAACCTATACATCCTTCAGGATCTGAGTGTTTCAGAGACCCATTCATCACCACTAACAACACCCAGAGATTCATTTTCGATTTACTAAGATGGAATACTTAGGAATTTGCAAAGAGAAAACTGTTGTTTCTCCTTCCCTTCCAATCCTCAAGCAAAATGAAGGCAATACCAAGAGTGCTTGACTCCACCCTTGAAGGTGTGGAGCACAGATAATGGAAAAGACTGGAGGCAGGATCAGGCTAGAGCAACCACAGAGGCAGAGCCAAGCGACGAGGCAGTAGGAGAATGTGGCTAACGTGGCTGGAGTGGGGTGAGGTGATTTGGAAGGTTTCCCTAGAGGCAAATGGTAGACAGCCATGTCATCTTGTGTGATCTCCCCATGGTGGCAAGTCAGTTTTCCAGTTGTTCAGGCCTCGAATCATGGACTCACTCTTGACTCCATATCTCTTCTGTAGACTACATCTAATTTTGCTCCCAATCACCTCTTTCGGGGTTGCTGCTGTAATCCAAGTCTCCATCATTTCCGGTTCAAACTGAAATTGTTGTTGTATGTTTGCTTCATTTCCTCCCCTTGTTAGTTTCAACATAGCACTCAGAGTGGTTCTTTTAATGTTTAACTTGAATTATATTACAGCTCTGTTCAAAACTCTATTTCCAGTGGCTTCGTGTCTTAAAGTAAAAGCAAAAGTCTTAAAATTGCCATATAAGGTTCTATGTCATTGTCTCCCCATACATATATTTGTTCCTTTCTGAGCTAATTTCCTAGCACTTTTCCCCTTCTCATTGGGCTACACACAGGGCACTGCTCATTCGGCCTTCAGCTTGCCAAATGTGCACACACCCCAGGGTCTTTGCACTTACTGTCTCCTCTGCCTGGAACATGTGTCCCCAGATATGCGTATACTTACTCCCCTAGTATATTCTGGTAGCATCTCTTAGGCCACCTTTTCAGAAAGTCTTTTGCTTGCTATTCTTGATATTAACATTTCCTTCAGTCACCTGATATCCCCAAATTCCATTTTATTTTTCTATCAGGCACTTGTCATGTGACATCTTTTTATGTGCTTATTTCTTTATTGTTTTAGTCTAACATTAGAATGTGAGCTTCTGGAGAAGGAGGAGTTTGTCCATCTTGTTTTCTTTGTCCTATCACCGTAGCCTACTATAGAGCAGAACACAGAGAAAGTATTCAATAGATATGTGTTGAATACATGATAGATGCTTCTGATTTAGAAGCAATAATTTTCCCTCAAGTATGCTTCTTTTTCTCTTCTTTGTTCTGTTGGTTTTTCATCATTTAATATTCACAGCCAAGCATGGTGGCTCATGCCTGTAATCCCAGCACTTTGGGAGGCTGAGGTGGGGGATCGCCTGAGGTCAGGAGTTTGAGATCAGCCTAGCAATCATGGTGAAACCCCATTTCTACTAAAAATACAAAAATTAGCCAGGTATGGTGGTTGGTGCCTGTAATCCCAGCTACTCAGGAGGTTGAGGCAAGAGAATTGCTTGAACCCAGGAGGCAGAGGTTGCAGTGAGCATTGCACTCCAGCCTGGGTGATAAGAGCAAGACTTTGTCTCAAAAAATAACAATAAAATAAAGACTCATAAATTTGCGTTTTCAAGAAACATGTTATTTCAAGAAACAACTATTATAGTTGTTTAGTCCTCTTGTGGCTAGAATAACTGGTATATCTATAGCATTTTGACATATGGGATATGTGTTTAGTAACCTCAATTTAATGCTTTAGTTAATACTGTAATAGATAATTTTGTACTCTTCTACAGTGTACTTTTGTTATTTAAAAAGCTTTCTTGTAAACAAGTGTCTTCATTTACTATTGCATCTGTAACAAATTACCATAAATGTAACACACCACAAATTCATTATTGTACAGTATTGGTCAGATGTCTGACACTGGTTTCCTTGGGCTGGAGTCATGGTAGTGGCAGGGTTGGTTCATTCTGGAGGCTCTAGGGTACAATCTGTTTTCTTGCTTTTCCAACATCTAGTGATCACCTACTTTCCATGGTTCATGGCCCCCTCCTTCATCTTCAGATCTGCCAGTGTGGCACCTGTGACCTAGCCAGAAGAAGTTCTCTACTTTTAAGGATTTCATGTGATTAGACTGGGTTCACCTGGATTATCTCTCCATCTCAAGTTTCTGAACTCTAATCACATCTGCAAAGTCCCTTTTGCTATACAAGGTAAGATATTCACATATTCTGAGGCCCAGGGTGTGACTGTCTTGGGGATTGGGGACCTTAATTGACCTGCTACAGAAGAAAAGAAAACATTGTTATCTCTCATGCTTGGCCCTGCTGACCTCTAAGACTAATATCTTATTTCTCTCTTTTTCAGAACAGCTCTCTTAAAAAAAGATCACTATCTGTTCCCTCCATTATTCATTTCACTCTCACTTTTTGATCTCTTGTAGTTAATATAACTTCAAATTCCACAAACATATTGAAAATATTCTCTACAAGCCTGACACTGACCTCCTAATCACCAAATGTGCTGATCTTTTGCCTCTGTGTATTAAAATAGGTCTAAGAAACTAGTAGGCAGCTACACAGTTCACATAACAACTGGGAAGGATGGAGCCTGATGATTCTGGCAGCCTACAGAACCCAGATGCCACTCCCTATCAGGTAGAACTTGCCCCCTGGCCAAGTAATGACCCACTCTTGCCCTCATGTAGAAATGTGGCTCGCTTTTCAGGTCATTCATTTCTCTTCCATGTGTTTGGAACTCTCTAGCTTTGTGCTCTTACTCCAGAAGTTTGGCTTTTCTTGTGTCATGTTCTTTGTGTAACACCCACCCATCTTTCTTACTGCATTAACATAAAAATCTTAGCTCCTTCGTCTTTCTGTTTTCTAAACAAGGTTTTTGATGCCTAAACCAGGTGCCCCTTTTCTATGGGGAATAATTCTGAGAAAAACAGAATTATTTTCTAAAGTTATTTAAGTGCCTCCCTTGTTACCTGGTTACTCTCTTTATTCAATCTTGCCCTCCTTGAGGGCAGCACTGAACAAAACCATAGCTTCAGGGCACTGCTCTGAAGAGACTTGCTATTGGGCCCTGAGTGAGGGTGACCTCTGGTGGACACAACTGATTCTTTTCTCTCATGTGTTATTGCTGCTGTTGCTATGTTTGTTTATTTAAATTGTGGTTAACCATTTTTAAGTGTACAGCTCAGTAGCATACAGTCACATTGTTGTGCAATCAATCTCCATAACTCGTTTCATTTTGCTCAAGTAAAACTGTAATCCAGTAACAACTGTCCATCTCCCACAGGCCCTGGCAACCTCCATTTTACTTTCTGTCTTTATGAAATTGACTATGCTAGGAACTGCATGTAAGTGGATCACGGTGTTTGTCCTTTTGTGACCAGCTTATTTCACTTAGCCTAACATCTTCAACGTTTATCCATACTGTAGCATGTGCCATAATTTACTTTCTTTTAAAGATTGAGTAGTATTCCATTGTATGCAGAATACCACATTTTTCTAATCTATTCATCTGTTGATGGACTCATATTGCTCTCACATTTAGGTTATTGTGAATAGTATTGCTGTAAACATGGATGTACAAATATCTTCGGAGACTCTGCTTTCAATTCTTTTTACTATAGACCCAGAAGTGGAATTGCTGGATCATCTGGTAATTCTATTTTTAAAAAACTGTTTTATTGATACACAATAAGTATACATATTTTCATGGCACATATCATAAGTTGATACATTCATATAATATATAAAGATCAAATCAGGGTAATCGAGATAACAATCACCTTAAATATTTATCTCTATGGCGGGACATTTGAGTTATTCTCTTCCAGCTGTTTTGAAAGGTACAATAGATTAATGTTAATTAACGTTTATGAGTTACCTACTCGTCTCTGAAATACTAGGTCTTATTTCTTCTATCTAACTGTATCTTCTTTCTAACTGTATATTGGTACTCATTAATCAATCTCTCTTTATCTGCCCCTCTGCCTTTCCCAACTTTCTGGTTTTCTAGTAACCACCAATCTACTCTGTCTTCATGAGAAGTCCTGACCATAGATAATTCTATTTTTATTTTTGGGAGGATTGCCATACTGTTTTCCACAGCAGCTACCCCATCTTATATTGGCATCAACAGTGCACAGGAGTTTTGATTTCTTTAACACTTATTTTCTGTTTTTATTTTAATAGTAGTCATCCTAATAAGTGTGAGGTGGTATCTCATAGTTTTGTTGTTGTTGTGTTTTTCCCACCGTTTATTAATCATACACCATGTGTCAAGAGCTTTTAACACTCTTGACAATCCTATGAAGTAGACATTACTTTTCCAACTCACTGTTGAGGAAATGAAGGCTCAAAGAAATTAAGTGAGGTATTAAGTAGTAGAACTGGGTCAAATCTAGGTTTGTTTATCTGAGGTGCATACTTTGAAAAGTGATGCTCCCTCATATTCAGTGTGCCTGGTTTGTTTTAGGTTTCTATCATATTCAATTGTAAAATTATTGAAATAATATTTTTTTTTCTTCCTGTTACTAGCAACTCTGTCTATTGCTTCCAGAGCTAGAACAATGATAAGGAGATTAACTGCCCAGCATTTTGTGGACCAACATCTCTGGGCTTTATTATTCCTCTTCTTCACTCATTGAGCACATATTTATTGAGTGTCTATGTAATATACTATATTTGGCCCTGAGAACACAGCAGAATGAACAAGCTAGATATCTCTCAAAGCTCATGGGGCTTTTAATCTTGATAGTGACTTGTTGATCTATCTCATGATGCTGTGCAAAGAAGTCATTTGATCAGAAACCACTGAGGATTATTTAATAGGGATCTTTGAATGCCATAGAGGGATGGGCGAAAAGCAGGGTATTAGACAGGTTGAAGGTAGTTGGCAACATCTGGGGCTCATTAGAGGAAGAAATTCCAGGTCCCCATGTCCTACTGCCCACTTGGCCACCTTTTAAATTCTACATTCTTTTTCCTCAAGGGTCTCCTTATTTTCAAGATTCCAGTAATCACCTTTGTGCATGAGTCTTTACCTCTACCTCTCCTTGATATCTCCTCCACTATTGAGGGCCTGTAAACATGTTACCCACATGACATTTTCTCTTGAATGTCATTTTGTCCCTTCAAATTTTGCATTCCATTTTCAAATTCAATTTCAAATGTCCCTTCAAGTTGAAAATTGGCTCATACTTCTGATATTTCTTTTCTATTAGTGTTATCTTATATTCACTGGGACTTCAAACTTTAAAGTCATTTCTAATCTGTCTTAAGTCAACCAACTACTCAGTATTAGTAATTTGTCCTTGTTGATATTCTTTTTGCATTGAACCCAACTAACAAAAGATCAGAAGGAACATACCTGTTGTCAAGTAAAACTAAGATTATTTAACTTGCTGCGGCAAAGAATATACCTTAGGAAAATCTCACAAGTGTTTCAGTGAGGTAATTTGGGATGGTCTTCTTACTGGGTTTGAGTTTGCATGGATGATTTTGAGGAAGGCTTAGGGAAGTGAAGGCTATTTCTTGAATCAGGGGCATTCAGTGGTTGAAGGTCAATAATTTTTATCTAAAAGGTGAGATAATTCAAAAATGCTAGAGTTATCATTGATAAAACAAACAAACAAACAAAAACTCCAGAAAACACTCAGAGAAAGATGATATGAATCAGAGAAAGGTAAATTTAGCATTTTGTGGTCAGACAGTGGCCTTGCCTATGTCTTTCTTTGAACGTGGTAATGGAGTAGACTGAGAATTTTCTATTTGCTATTACAAACATCACAATCTGGTTTCATTTTCTCAACAGGGATTTATTTTTCTTTCTTCCCTCACCTTCCATCCACATCTGAACTTATTCCCTCCTGTTTGAACAATTGGAGGAACCATTTTACTTTCCCATGCTTCTCTGGCTCTGCCCACTCCACACTGTTCTTCACATCATTGCTGAGTCAATAAACATGACTTTGACCTTGTTACTTTTCTGCACAAAAGACTTCTTTGGGTTTCTACTGTTTATAGAAAAAGTCCACAGTCATTATTTTGATACTCAAGGAAGCATACACTCTATTTCCAGTCTCCCTTTTCAGACCTCCTTCTCAGGCCTCCCTTTTTAGTCTAATTTGGATATAATATTTGCTTTCTATTTTTCATGCCAGTAAATGCTTGATGTGCTCTTTATATATATATATATATATTATATTATATATATAATATATAATATATAATACATTATATTAAAAATACGGATATATTTTTTGGGGAGGGTCTTAGAACAGACTTGCTGAATATGAACCTTCAAGTCGGAGTGTAGGTAACAGCAATTTTATTTTTGTTTTGTTTCTCTCTCTCTCTCTCTCTCTTTTTTTTTAAGGAGATAGGGTCTCACTCTGTCACCCAGGATAGAGTGACATTGTGGTGATCAGGGCTCATAGCAGCTTTGACCTCTCAGGTTCAAGTGATCCTCCCACCTCAGTCACCTGAATAGCTGGGACTAGAGGCACGTGCCACCACGCCTGGCATTTTTTTTAATTTTTGTTTTTATTTTTATTTTTATTTTTGTTGAGGCAGGGTTTCCCTATGTTGTTCAGGCTGCTCTTGAACTCGTGTTCTCAAGCAGTACTCCCAATTTGACCTCCAAAGTGTTGGGAATAACAGGCATGAACCATTGAACTGGCTGAGATTTCATTTTCTTTTTTTTCTTTTTTATTATACTTTAAGTTCTAGGGTACATGTGCATAACGTGCAGGTTTGTTACATATGTATACTTGTGCCATGTTGGTGTGCTGCACCCATCAACTCGTCATTTACATCAGGTATAACTCCCAATGCAATCCCTCCCTCCTCCCCGCTCCACGTGATAGGCCCTGGTGTGTGATGTTCCCCTTCCCGAGTCCAAGTGATCTCATTGTTCAGTTCCCACCTATGAGTGAGAACATGCGGTGTTTGGTTTTCTGTTCTTGCGATAGTTTGCTGAGAATTATGGTTTCCAGCTGCATCCATATCCCTACAAAGGACACAAACTCATCCTTTTTTATGGCTGCATAGTATTCCATGGTGTATATGTGCCACATTTTCTTAATCCAGTCTGTCACTGACGGACATTTGGGTTGATTCCAAGTCTTTGCTATTGTGAATAGTGCTGCAATAAACATACATGTGCATGTGTATTTATAGCAGCATGATTTATAATCCTTTGGGTATATACCCAGTAATGGGATGGCTGGGTCATATGGTACTTCTAGTTCTAGATCCTTGAAGAATCGCCATACTGTTTTCCATAATGGTTGAACTACTTTACAATCCTACCAACAGTGTAAAAGTGTTCCTATTTCTCCACATCCTCTCCAGCACCTGTTGTTTCCTGACTTTTTAATGATTGCCATTCTAACTGGAGTGAGGTGGTATCTCATTGTGGTTTTGATTTGCATTTCTCTGATGGCCAGTGATGATGAGCATTTTTTCATGTGTCTGTTGGCTGTATGCCTGTCTTCTTTTGAGAAATGTCCATTCATATCCTTTGCCCACTTTTTGATGGGGTTGTTTGTTTTTTTCTTGTAAATTTGAGTTCTTTGTAGGTTCTGGATATTAGCCCTTTGTCAGATGAGTAGATTGCAAAAATTTTCTCCCATTCTGTAGGTTGCCTGTTCACTCTGATGGTAGTTTCTTTTGCTGTGCAGAAGCTCTTTAGTTTAATTAGATCCCATTTGTCAATTTTGGCTTTTGTTGCCGTTGCTTTTGGTGTTTTAGACATGAAGTCTTTGCCCATGCCTATGTCCTGAATGGTACTACCTAGATTTTCTTCTAGGGCTTTTATGGTATTAGGTCTAACATTTAAGTCTCTAATCCATCTTGAATTAATTTTCGTATAAGGAGTAAGGAAAGGATCCAGTTTCAGCTTTCTACTTATGGCTAGCCATTTATCCCAACACCATTTATTAAATAGGGAATCCTTTCCCCATTTCTTGTTTTTCTCAGGTTTATCAAAGATCAGATAGCTGTAGATGTTTGGTATTATTTCTGAGGACTCTGTTCTATTCCATTGGTCTACATCTCTGTTTTGGTACCAGTACCATGCTGTTTTGGTTACTGTAGCCTTGTAGTAGAGTTTGAAGTCAGGTAGCGTGATGCCTCCAGCTTTGTTCTTTTGACTTAGGATTGTCTTGGAGATGCGGGCTCTTTTTTGGTTCCATATGAACTTTAAAGCAGTTTTTTCCAATTCTGTGAAGAAACTCATTGGTAGCTTGATGGGGATGGCATTGAATCTATAAATAACCTTGGGCAGTATGGCCATTTTCACGATATTGATTCTTCCTATGCATGAGCATGATATGTTCTTCCATTTGTTTATGTCCTCTTTTATTTCACTGAGCAGTGGTTTGTAGTTCTCCTTGAAGAGGTCCTTTCCATCCCTTGTAAGTTGGATTCCTAGGTATTTTATTCTCTTTGAAGCAATTGTGAATGGAAGTTCATTCATGATTTTGCTCTATGTTTGTTTGTTACTGGTGTATACGAATGCTTGTGATTTTTGCACCTTAATTTTGTATCCTGAGACTTTGCTGAAGTTTCTTATCATCTTAAGGAGATTTTGGGCTGAGATAATGGGATTTTCTAAATATACAATCATGTCATCTGCAAAGAGGGACAATTTGACTTCTTCTTTTCCTAACTGAATACCCTTGATTTCTTTCTCTTGCCTGATTGCCCTAGCCAGAACTTCCAACACTATGTTGAATAGGAGTGGTGAGAGAGGGCATCCTTGCCTTGTGCCAGTTTTCAAAGGGAATTTTTCCAGTTTTTGCCCATTCAGTATGATATTGGCTGTGGGTTTGTCATTAATAGCTCTTATTATTTTGAGATACGTTCCATTAAAACCGAATTTATTGAGAGTTTTTAGCATGAAGGGCTGTTGAATTTTGTCAAAGGCCTTTTCTGCATCTATTGAGATAATCATGTGATTTTTGTCTTTGGTTCTGTTTATATGCTGGATTACATTTATTGATTTGCGAATGTTGAACCAGCCTTGCATCCCAGGGATGAAGCCCACTTGATCATGGTGGATAAGCTTTTTGATGTGCTGCTGGATCCGGTTTGCCAGAATTTTATTGAGGATTTTTGCATTGATGTTCATCAGGGATATTGGTCTAAAATTCTCTTTTTTTTTGTTGTGTCTCTGCCAGGCTTTGGTATCAGGTTGATTTTGGCCTCATAAAATGAGTTAGGGAGGAATCCCTCTTTTTCCATTGATTGGAATAGTTTCAGAAGGAATGGTACCAGCTCCTCCTTGTACCTCTGGTAGAATTCAGCTGTGAATCCATCTGGTCCTGAACTTTTTTTGGTTGGTAGGCTATTAATTATTGCCTCAATTTCAGAGTCTGCTATTGGTCTATTCAGGGATTCAGCTTCTTCCTGGTTTAGTCTTGGGAGAGTGTAAGTGTCCAGGAAATTATCCATTTCTTCTAGATTTTCTAGTTTATTTGCGTAGAGGTGTTTATAGTATTCTCTGATGGTAGTTTGTATTTCTGTGGGGTTGGTGGTGATAAGATTTCATTTTCTAAAGGTGATTGTGATGCAGATTGCTTATGTACCACATTTTGGAGTGCATTATTTTATGGCTTTGTTCATGCTGTTCCCTCTCTCTGGAAGATGCTGCAATTATTTGAGTTGTCCACCCTTTAAGTCCAGTTAAGAAATCTGTCCCTAATTACCTAAGCTTAGAGTCCCTCTGAATCTGACCTGTTACAGCATTCATTACATGTATCATATTATTCCTTTGCTACCTTACCCATTAGAGCTTGTAAGTGCTTTGAAGGCAAGAGCCTTGTCTGTATTTCTTTCTAACTCTCATAGTCCCAGGGCAGTCTTTCATAAATAGTAGGTGTTCAGTAAATAACCACAAAAAACAGCAACATGGTTCACTGATACTCATTAAATTTGAATATAAAAAATGATTTCAATCAGTGGAATGGATGTTCCCTAATACTGATCTCCCCTGCAAATTAATAATTTTTATATAATGTTTAGTCAATTATCAAGGTCCTAATTTTAATTTTAAAAATGGAGCCACATTGAGAATTAAAAAAAATCATTTTGGAGTAATTTTTTTGAGACTTCTTATATTTGCATTTTAATATGCATGTTTTCAGACAGAGAGAGGGAGAGAGAGAGAAAGAGCTTACCTTTAATCTGTGTGCATTTTTATTATAAAAATTGAAACTCAGGAGATAAGGAATCTTATTTTATTAGAAAGGTATGCAAAGTTTACAAACTTTTCGCACAACTTCTCCAAGAAATATTATATTTTGGGATTTCAGCCTGATTGATTTAAAGAGTGGTGTTTCTAAAGATTCTTATCACACTCCTTACACTCTCAGTTCAATCTTAGCAACTTGGATATAGAAAAATGGTTTTCCTTTCCCCTGGAAGGGGCTGGACTCTAAACACAACTGCCTTTGAGGCAATTATTTCCTTTTCCTTAAAGTATAGATATAGTCTCTGCTACTACACAAAGTGTAAAAATTTAATCACCCACAAGCCTTCTTTCTTATTTCCATTCCTATGAATCTATATAACAAAAATGCCTTACAGAAAACACATAAAACTTTCACTGTGGTCATGAATTGCTCCAAACTGCTCCTCAGTCTGTGGATCTCAATGAGGCTGGAGAATTGGGTCTCTTGAAGGAGTAAAAACAGTTCAGTTGATTACACTTCAGTCTTGAGCGCTATCTGCACTAATGGAGGCTTTGTGTTCACGACTTTATTCACCGGCATCACTTAGACTCTACTGTCTAAGGCATGGAGGGCTGACAGGTTGTGATACAGCCATTTCCTGATTTGCACATTTAGACTGAGTGTTCAAAGCCATAGAGCATTGTCTTTGTTGATACACTCAGCTCTGCTTTCTGTTAGGTGTTTTTGCTGCTTTTGAGAAGAGATTTCTTCAACATGCTCTTTTCTATCAGGGAGTAAATAGACTGTCTGTTACCTATGGCCACAGGGTGCAGAGATTGCGGGTAGAGTTCAGTGGTAGAGCATTTGACTGCTTATGGTGCAGAGACAAGCAATCCCCAGCACACCTGAAGTGCTGGAGCATCCTTGCTCTGCTCTCTCATGACTGTGTGCTCGCACAAGCCAGTACATCTAGTGGCACCTGGTTATTGCCCTAAGACCTCCTTTCCTTTCTTCATTGATTATCCGTAAAACATGTAAAAGATGAATGAAAGAATAAACACTTGGATATAAAAGATATGTTTGTTTCCATGATCAAATAGTTTGTGTATAATTGAATCAGTGACTTTTTCACCACCCAATTAAACCACATGTAGTACAAGAAAACAAAGGAACCCTTTCATGTTGAAGGTGAATTTGTGAAAAGAGAAGAAAAAGAGGAGGTATTGATGAAGCACAAAGACCATGAAGGGCATTAGTGTTCCTTACTCAACCTTAACAGGGACTAAGGTCTGAGAAAAGTCAAAAACAGATGTTCCATCTTATAAGGGACATTACAGATATCTAGTCTAATTCTCAACCCTGGTTGCATATTAAAAATATGTAAGAAATGTTGGTATTAACTGGTTATTGAAATACAATAGATAGACACAATGAGTATACAGTTCAATTATTGTATTAGTCTGTTCTCACACTGCTAATAAAGATATACCCAAGACTGGGTAATTTATAAAGGAAAGAGGTTTAATGGACTCACAGTTCCACATGGCTGGAGAGGCCTCACAACCATTGGTAGAAGACAAAGGAGGAGCAAAGTCACATCTTGCATGCCAGAAGGCAAGAGAGAGCATATACAGGGGAGCTCCCTTTTATAAAACCATCGGATGTCATGAGACTTACTCACTATCATGAGAATAGCACAGGAAAGACCTGCCTCCGTGATTCAGTTAACTTACCAGGTCCCTTCCACAACACATGGGAATTATGGGAGCTACAATTCAGGATGAGATTTGGGTGGGGACACAGCCAAACCATTTCAATTATTAAAAACCACAATTTTTTTTGCACCAATGTAATAATTTTCTCAAGCTAAATATGTCCCTGTAACTACCATCAGATTGAGAAATAGAACATTTCTAGCCACAGAAGTCCCCATATTTTTCCTCATTATTATCTTCCCCACAGAAGTAACCCTCCTCCTGACTGAATACTATAAATTATTTTTGCTTAGTTTTGAAATTTATATACATGGAATAATAGAGTATTATTTTCTTCTGTACCAGGCCTTTTTCCTTTTCTGCCCAACACAATGTTTGTGAAATTCTGCAAGTATCAATAGTTCATTCCTGGAAAACATTCTCATTGTTGTCCACTACCCCATTTATGAATATGCCACCATTTATTTACTTATTCTACTGCTAATGGACATGTGTTGACTGCAGTTTGCGACTACTGCAAACAGGGCTGCCATCAATATTACTTTATAAATATGTTGGTGAAAATATGTAACTATTTTGTGGGGCATGTACTCAGGAATAGAATCATTGGACCATGGTCTGTGTGCATGTTGTTCGGTGTGCACAGCTACTTATTTTCCAAAATGATCATACCAATCTACACTCAAATTCTAATTGCTACATATTTTTACCCACCTAGAAACTTTAAAAAATGCCCAAACTCAAGCTCCATTCAGGCTCTACCCCAGAACAATTAAATAATAATTTTTCAGGGGAAGGACCAAGAACTGGCCTTTAAAAAACTCCCTAGATGGCACTAATGTGCATCGGGGAAGAGAACCAAACATTATAATTACTCAGGTGAAGTAACTGGGGTAGGAAGAGATAAAATGCTTTTCCCAAGCCACCCTAACAGTGAAAGGACCAAGGCTAGATGCCAAGTCTGACTCCTGCCTCATGCTTTTTCTTCCCAGCTGGTCTCATTTGGACGTTCTTCCTTAGTATGCCATGCTCATATTGTGAAAATGAACTTTGGCTTGGCCTATACTTTTAGAGCATTTTTTTTGGTTTGTTTGTTTACAAAGCAGTTTTTTTAGGCTTGATGGGTAGGTAGAGCAGGTATGCAGGACTGGCTACATCATTTGTGAGATCTAGTACAAAATGAAAATGCAAGGTTCCTTGTTCAAATATGATTAAGAATTTCAAGACCATAACAGCAGACATTAAACCAAGCATAGAGCTCTTCTAAGAGTGGGGTCATGTCTGATGGCACAGATTGCACATTCGTAAAACTGGCCCCATAGGTGTTATCACAGTATTTGAAAGTTACAGATGAAAAAGTAAGGTTTGGTGACTTGGTAAGTGGTTCAGTTAAGAGTTGAGACTGGTCTGATGATGCCTGCTTTGACTTTCTGGCATAAATGATAGGTGTGTTCCTTTTTTCTAGGATTTTAAAAAATAAAATGAAAAAAAATGATGTAGATTAATTGCAAAATGCATGCAGAGGAAGAAATTTTGAAATAAAAAGGAAGGAGGAATCATTCGGCCAATGGAGTAAAGAACACATTTTGGAAAAATGAGATACAACTAACTGCTGTTAAAACTGACACTTGGGCTCCTTGCCTGCTCACTCTTTCTGGACATTTCTGTTCTTTTTTCATGAGACATTTGGCTGATAAACTCCATCCAGATGTTTGGACCCTCCCAATAGATACTTTCATAAGTCTAGTGTTGCGAACGGCAGAAAAAACAGATGGAAAAATATACTTCCTGAGTCAAAATCTTTAATAAGACATGGAAACATAATGAAACTCTCAAATAGGCATGGAGTTGGAAACAGAATTGTAAGAAGTAACTCTCAATTGTACGTGTGTGTGACAAAGTAAGAATAATAAAAGTCTACCCTACATATCTCCAATTAATCTGTTTCTCCCCATGCTATCCCCACAATATTCTTACAAGCCTATGACAAACTTCGTAAACTAGAGATAGGTGGTAATCAAGGAGCTACATTATCAGATATCTATTTCCATGAGGGGAAGTAATTTCTGATCAATTATGGTACTTTTGAAGTTTCTTTTTGCCTCTTTTTAGTTGTTTGGGGATATTTGTGAATGGCAAATAGTAATATGTAACTAACATTTCTTTCCTTAAAATGGTCTTTTTTTCTTATGAGTGGCTTCAGTTGAACTAGTTTGTCTTCTGAAGACATACAAAGGCATTTCTGACTTTGGCCCCTCTTCTATACCAGACCGTTGTAGCTCTTCCATCCCACAAGAGTGAAGACTCAGGAGTCAGAACTTAGAACTTGAGCCCAAGCCACCAGATACTTGAGTTAAGGGATCTGGTGGGCCTTTAAAACAATCACGTTCCCTTATTTGCTTTCATTTTCTTTGTCTGTAAGATGGGGATATTATGGACTATGTCCTCTCCACCATCCCAAATTCCTGTGTTGAAGACCTTATCCCTAGTACCTCACAGTGTTGCTGTTTTTGGGGATAGGGGCTTTAAAAATACAATTAAGATTAAATGGGGTTGTTAGGGTGGGACCTACTCCAATATGACTGGTTTCCTTATATGAAGAGGAGATTAGGACACACATAGTCACAGAGGGAAGACCATGTGAAGACAGAGGAAAAAGGCGTAAATTTATACAGCAAGCAGAAAAACCTCAGAAAAAAATATTAACCCTATTGACACCTTGATCTTGGACTTTCAGCCTTTACAACTGTGAGGAAATACGTTTCTGTTGTTTAAGCCACCCAATCTTTGGTAGTTTGTTATTGCAGCCAGAGCTAAGAGAGAGGATGATCTAATAACACTCACTTCCAAGATCGTTTTGTGGAATAAATGAAATCAGCATGTTGATTAACTGTCAAGTGTAGTGTAGGTGTTACTTACTGCTATAAGTCACTAACTTTTGCTTTTCTTTGCTGTGCACATGGTTTACCTGTTTATTTTCTTCCTTCCCCTGCTCTCCATTTCTGCCTTTAACATATAGCATGGCTCCTTAAGAAAAGAAAATTTAATTCAAAAGTGAAAGAGCCACACCACTGAGTGTTTCTCCCTCCGTGTGTGTTTGTTTGTATTTTAAATCTAAACAAGAAGCCTCATGTGTCCTTTTCTTTGTTGAGAGGTCAAATCCCAAATACACACCCAGATGTAAATGTGTTCCCAGGGTCTAGTGTCTCACCTCTGAGTCGCATCTGTTTTCCCACACTCCCCATTCTCGCCATTCATACTAAACAGAAACATGAGAAAGAGGACAGATGAATACTTTCAGGGGTAATCCCCCAGTAACCATTTTCTCTTTTGCTGAAGGACTGTTTTTCTTGTTATCTAACTATAAATGCCCTCATTTTATCCAATTGACTGTGCCGATATTACCCTGAGAATAGTTAGTATTTGTAGAGCAGAGTCCCTCTAGGAGCTCAAAGTTCTATATAAATATTGTCTCATTAGAAACTCATATATCCCCATAAATTAGGTTGGTGGATGCTGTGATTCCTCTGATGTGCAGATGGAGAAGCGGAGGGTGGGTGACTTTTGCAAATTCAGAAATGCTGGGAGGGAAATATGGAAAAGCAGCACCTTCTCAGATTTAGCGATAAAGCCTCAGGCCAGTTCCCTGGATTTTCACAGATTGAAAGGCATTCAGTACAAAGCCATCTGAGTGTGTTTTGATGAGGACTTAGAACATTATAAACATCATTATCCTTGCTTTTCCCTGGAGACTAGGACACAGAGTTTTAACTGATGAGGGCTGAAAAGTACCTGTAAAGTCTTGGGATTTAGATGTTCTGTTATTTTCCTGGTAGCTAGCTATTGATCACTACTGGTTTCTTCAGCTCACTTTTGATATTCTCATTTCTGAATCAATCTCATCAGTAATGCCTATAGCAGTACCCTACAACAACAAGGTCCCATCCTATAAGCGTAAGTCCCCCCACAATCTTTCAATATGCTTTTTTTTTTTTTTAGTCTAGTCAGCAAATTCCCAATTCAAGAGTGTACTCCCATATCTATCTTTCATTCTTTTAGTGCATTGGTCTTCCTTTGTCTTTATTTTCTCCTCTGAAAATCCTGCTTGGGTTAGTTACATGGCTGCAAAAACTAATAAATAGGCTTATCAAATGACAGATAATTGCTAATAAGAATCGCCTAATAAAATATACATTGTTAATAACACAGAATGCCAGTACGGCTATGTCACAAAGCAATGAAAAACAGAGACCGAGTATAAAGGGGCTGTCAAGGTCAAGATTGCTTCTGCGTCAGCACCTAATTGGTTAATGGAAGCAGCAGTGGAGAGTGTGCAAAAGCATCCAAGGCTGAGGATAAGCCAGAGGGGAACTGAGACACAGCAGATGGATTTCCTGCTTATGGATCAGGGCTGAATTGAAATTGTGACTGCAGGACGGACCGGTTTTTATTATAATATTCATCTCCCTCTAAAATCTGGTGAGCAGCTTCCCTGCTGACTCAATAATGCCTATTGCTGAACATCTGCAGTTATACAAAGGACGATTACTGTTGGCTGAAAGCTTTCTTATAGAGGATACTTCTTTAGAAAAGAAAGTAGCAGCCTTTACCTGCAGTGGGGTGGGGATACACTACAGATATTTAACTCAGCATTTTCATAGTACAGCATATTCAGGTGTAACTTGTTTAATTATTTCTTGAATGGCTTTGAGATTTGTATTTCTGAGGTCTTTGTTCTGTAGAACATGCCAATACTTCTCTCTCTGTCTTTCTTATACATTAAGTCATTATTTTGTCCTACTATCAGACTGAAGATTATAAAAGTGTCATTTCCTTTCAGAAAGTTCTTTTTTACAATCAAGATTATTAACTTCATATATTAATGCTTTTTAAAAAGAATAAAAGTTTTATTTTCTAACAAGTAATACTGCACTTTTTCAGAAGACATGTGCTATAAAGAAACTTGTTAGGGAAAGATTGCAAAGAATATACACATTTAAATTGAGCAAGTGCTGGCCTTTCACGTAAGGAGAGAGATCCCACCTGCAACTAGCTTTTAAAAGACACAATGCAGAAACTACACCATTACAATTCCAAGAAAATTTTCATAGGAAAAATAAATATCCATAAATCTCAAAATGTATTTCATAGATTTCATGCTAAAAGCACAATTATAGGTATCTCTAGAGGCTAAAATATTTTAAAGGCCACAAATCCCTAGTTATTCTATTCTCTTGTGCTTATTTAATATTTTCAAAGATATTATCTCCTGTCAGGTAATGAGATCTCTCCCCTTAGTTAATCTTTTCTTTCTTTCCATGAAATAAATTGGTATTTGTGTGTGGTTGGCAGAAATAGGGCAGTGACAGGATTGAGAAAAATCTAGATAAGAAACCTGGTGCAGCCAGTGTTACATGCCTCTTGGCAGATCAACCAAAATAGCCAAGCAGGTGAAGCCCTTTGATTGGCCTACCTGGGTGGCATGCCCACCACAAGTTCCAGAGGAACCAGTCCATCCAGTTGGGTTCTGATGGCAAACGTGTCAGGAGAGAGGGGTCAGAAAGTTGGGGCTTGGGGGTGTGAAGGATGTTCAGTGATCATTTGTGACTCTCATGGGTATTCTGGTCTTTCTCAAATGTCAGTGTTTCTATAACCTAACAGCTCATCCTTTTAGAGCCCTTACTGTATGCTAAGCATTGTTCTAAGTACTTCATGTATGTATTATCTCTTTAAATCTAATGATGAGAATGGGTTCTCATTTTTCACTCTCACTATATATACGCACACACATAAACACATCTGCATATGTGTTATGCATATATGTTGTGTCTGTGTGTGTTAGCTTTTGATTTTTTTTAATCAAGGAGGTTTACATCCCATCTCCTTTGACAGCCCTTTTCTGTGAAACTGAACAGTGCTTGCTCTTGCAATGTAATGAGATGTTAGGGACTCACCAGGCCATGTCTGTTTACAGTCATGTTACATTTTGTGCTTGTCACATTGCTGCATTTTAAACTATTTGAAGGTGGAGATAATTTCTTACACATTTTGTTGTGCCACATGGTTCACACAGCCTGGCACAGAGCACATGCTCATCTCTTTGCTGAGGAGTTAGAACCTGACTGCAGCTTTGAACAGAGTAGGATTGTGGTTGGCAGAGTTCAATGGATTTATTTATCTCCAAGATCATATTTTATATTTTGCTGTGTCAAATCACGATATCTTCTCAAGGTGAAAATTCCAATAACTACTGAATATATAAATGTGGCTAGAAACTGGAAAATGAGATGATGTAGATAATTAGACATTTATTCAGGGAGAAGATGGCTACATTGATTTTCCCCTGAAAATTGGCTTTACTTCTCTTTATAATGAAAAACTAACATACTGCTTTTGTAAAAATATGACCTATTTCCTTTACTTGTAACTTTAAAAAGCAAATTCTACCAATTTCAATGTAATCATTACTGACTCATAAATCACTTGAGAAAAACGGACTTTGAACATTTCCTGTTTTGCAAATGAGGAAACTGAAACCCAGGCATGTTAAGTGGTTGGGCCAAAGTCACACATCACATTACTAGCTGAGACACTTTGACTTAGAATACATATTTTAATCCAATAAATATTCAGGGTCTAGGAGATACCTTGCTCCTGGTAGGAACTCAATAAATATTGGTTGGGAGAGTAGATTATTCTGACTGGGTACTGACCAATCAGAACAGAAGTTGCCCTTAACAACTAGTGCGGCCATAGTGGTGCATATTGACAAAGTGTCGGCCCTGAAAGCCATGAACTAACCACTGTGCCTGCACCAAGTAGGCAGATGGTCAGAGCTGAGGGTTCATTTACTTCATCCCCTTCTTTTTCTAGATGTGTCCCAAGCCACACATTCAAATCAAGAAGTGGAAGTCAGCTTGTGGGTTCCTGGTGGATAGTGCTTTCCACCATATCAATTCTAAATGTGTGGATAGAAATGACATGAGGTTATAGTAGAAAGACAGTAACTTGGTTCTTGGTAACTAAATGTTTCTATAATGAGGCAGAGGCAAGGTAACCCTTAGGGAGAATCATTAGAAGTGTTTAGCTTTATTTAGGAGACAAGAGTAAAGCTGAAACTCAAATGAGAAAGTAAGAAGTCAAGAAACCATAGAGATCGTGAAAGTCTATGAGTAAAATGCATCATTGAAAGTGATACATACGCTCTTCTGCCGTCGTCGTCGTCACCATCCTCGGCGCGACTCGCTTCATTCGGTTCTACCTGGGAGAATCCACCGCCATCCGCCACCATGGTGAACTTCATGGTAGAACAGATCCACGCCATCATGGACAAGAAGGCCAATATCCGCAACATGTCTGTCATCGCCCACGTGGACCACGGCAAGTCCACACTGACAGACTCCCTGGTGTGCAAGGCGGGCATCATCGCCTCGGCCCGGGCCGGGGAGACACGCTTCACTGACACCCGGAAGGATGAGCAGGAGCGTTGCATCACCATCAAGTCAACTGCCATCTCTCTCTTCTACGAGCTCTGGGAGAATGACTTGAACTTCATCAAGCAGAGCAAGGACGGCGCCGGCTTCCTCATTAACCTCATCAACTCCCCTGGGCACGTCGACTTCTCCTCGGAGGTGACGGCTGCCCTCCGAGTCACTGATGGTGCATTGGTTGTGGTGGACTGCGTGTCAGGCGTGTGTGTGCAGACGGAGACAGTGCTGCGGCAGGCCATTGCGGAGCGCATCAAGCCTGTGCTGATGATGAACAAGGTGGACCGTGCCCTGCTGGAGCTGCAGCTGGAGCCCGAGGAGCTCTACCAGACCTTCCAGCGCATTGTGGAGAACGTGAACGTCATCATCTCCACCTACAGCGAGGGTGAGAGCGGCTCCATGGGCAACATCATGATCGATCCTGTCCTCGGTACCGTGGGCTTCGGGTCTGGCCTCCATGGGTGGGCCTTCACCCTGAAGCAGTTTGCGGAGATGTACGTGGCCAAGTTTGCTGCCAAAGGGGAGGGCCAGTTGGGGCCTGCCGAGTGGGCCAAGAAAGTGGAGGGCATGATGAAGAAGCTGTGGGGTGACAGGTACTTCGACCCAGCCAATGGCAAGTTCAGCAAGTCAGCCACCAGCCCGGATGGGAAGAAGCTGCCACGCACCTTCTGCCAGTTGATCTTGGACCCCATCTTCAAGGTGTTTGATGCCATCATGAGTTTCAAGAAAGAGTAGACAGCAAAACTGATAGAGAAACTGGACATCAAACTGGACAGTGAGGACAAGGACAAAGAAGGCAAACCCCTGCTGAAGGCTGTGATGCGCCGCTGGCTGCCCGCCGGAGACGCCTTGTTGCAGATGATCACCATCCATCTGCCCTCCCCTGTGACGGCCCAGAAGTGCCACTGCGAGCTCCTGTACGAGGGGCCCCCGGACGACGAGGCTGCCATGGGCATTAAAAGCTGTGACCCCAAAGGCCCCCTTATGATGTATATTTCCAGAATGGTGCTAACCTCCGACAAAGGAGGTCGGTTCTACGCCTTTGGACGAGTCTTCTCGGGGCTGGTCTCCACCGGCCTGAAGGTCAGGATTATGGAAGACCTTCAGGAAGGTCTACACCCCCAGGAAGAAGGAGGACCTCTACCTGAAGTCAATCCAGAGAACAATCTTTATGATGGGCCGCTATGTGGAGCCCATCGAGGACGTGCCTTGTGGGAACATTGTGGGCCTGGTGGGAGTGGACCAGTTCCTGGTGAAGATGGGCACCATCACCACCTTCGAGCATGCACACAACATGCGGGTGATGAAGTTCAGCGTCAGCCCTGTCGTCAGAGTGGCCGTGGAGGCCAAGAACCCTGCTGACCTACCCAAGCTGGTGGAGGGGCTGAAGCGGCTGGCCAAGTCCGACCCCATGGTGCAGTGCATCATTGAGGAGTCAGGAGAGCACATCATCGCGGGCGCCGGTGAGCTGCACCTGGAGATCTGCCTGAAGGACCTGGAGGAGGACCACGCCTGCATCCCCATCAAAAAATCTGACCCGGTCGTCTCGTACCGCGAGACAGTCAGTGAAGAGTCAAACGTGCTCTGCCTCTCCAAGTCCCCCAACAAGCACAACCGACTGTACATGAAGGCGCGGCCCTTCCCCGATGGCCTGGCCGAGGACATCGATTAAGGCGAGGTGTCTGCCCGCCAGGAGCTCAAGCAGCAGGCGCGCTACCTGGCGGAGAAGTACGAGTGGGACGTGGCCGAAGCCCGGAAGATCTGGTGCTTTGGGCCCGACGGCACCGGCCCCAACATCCTTACCGACATCACCAAGGGCCTGCAGTACCTCAACGAGATCAAGGACAGTGTGGTGGCCAGCTTCCAGTGGGCCACCAAGGAGGGTGCGCTGTGTGAGGAGAACATGCGGGGTGTGTGCTTCGACGTCCAGGAAGTGACCCTGCATGCTGACGCCATCCACCGAGGGGGAGGCCAGATCATCCCCACAGCGCGGCGCTGCCTCTACGCCAGCGTGCTGACCGCCCAGCAGTGCCTCAAGGAGCCCATCTACCTTGTGGAGATCCAGTGTCCAGAGCAAGTGGTCGGTGGCATCTACGGAGTTTTGAACAGGAAGCGGGGCCACGTGTTCGAGGAGTCCCAAGTGGCCGGCACCCCCATATTTGTCGTCAAGGCCTACTTGCCTGTCAACGAGTCCTTTGGCTTCACCGCTGACCTGAGGTCCAACACGGGCAGCCAGGCCTTCCCCCAGTGTGTGTTCGACCACTGGCAGATCCTGCCCGGAGACCCCTTTGACAACAGCAGCCGCCCCAGCCAGGTGGTGGCTGAGACCCGCAAACGCAAGGGCCTGAAGGAAGGCATCCCGGCCCTGGACAACTTCCTGGACAAATTGTAGGCGGCCCTTCCTGCAGCACCTGCTGCCCTGGGGATTCGCAGCACCCACAGCATCACGTCCTGGAGACTGTCCCGACACAGCCACGCTGCCCTGAGAGGTTTCCGGGGCCCGCTGCATGCCATCACTCAACCTTAACACTTGATGCCGTTTCTTTCAATATTTATTTCCAGAGTCTAGAGGCAGCAGACACGACCTCTTAGCAGGGACTTTTACTGGGCTGGTCGGGGAGGGGGAGGTGGGATGGGACACCCAACACTTTTTCCATTTCTTCAGAGGGAAACTCAGATGTCCAAACAAATTTTAACAAACACATTAAGAGGTTTATTTGGGTAAATGGCCCGTAGTGGCTTTTGCCCCGGAAAGGGGAAAGGAACAAGCGGGTAGATGATTTCTAGCAGGCAGGAAAAAAAAAAAAAAAAAAAAGAGAGAGAGAGAAAAAGTGATACATACGAGAATAATTAAAAGATTTCCTGGAGAGGATTGCTTGGGATTCAAGGTAGGTGAAACAGGTGGGAGCAGAAGATTATAGTTGTAATTGACTCACCAGCCCATATCTTCAATCATATTCTTTGGTTTCAACATTCCAATACCTCTATAGAATTCTAGTTCACTGATGCCTAAAGTAGCAGTGTCCTTGGAAATGATTTAAAAGACATCCTGGATAGAAAAGCATGCTACTAGTTTAACCTTTTTTTCTTAGTTTTGAAAAATAAAATGAGGATTGACCACTCCTACTCAATTATGAACCAGAGTAGTGCTTCTAGAGAGTCAGTTTTATCCTCATTTATCATAGCAAAAAGTCAATAAATGATATATGACAGTTAATAAATCTCGAAATAATGCACAAGATTTTCTTTTAAAATTTAAGGATTATCAGCATTATAACTGAAACAGGAACAATGAGCAGAATTTAAGGGTTTCTCTTTTGCCAGAACAAATAGGGGACAGAAAAAACATTACAAATAGTTATTAATTGCTTTTCAAAATAAACCTTTCTGTACTAAGTTGTTTTTCGTTTGTTTGTTTTCGGCCTGTGTACACACTACTTTAATAAACTTTATAATATGAAAAGGAAAATAAAATTTTTCCAAATTGTTTTCTTTTGGTGAGGGGGAAGGGCAGGGAGGATTCTCTGTTAGGAACCAGCAACGTGGATGAAATGGAGGGTTTCTTCAAAGGACGGGGCGGTAGACAATCTTTACAAATGAAAGGCAGGGGTTCAATCTATCAAATTAAGATACATTTGGCTACTTTCCCAATGCCTTCTCTTTCCCTCTAGAGCTACTTAGTGACTCATTCCTACAACAGGGATTTAGTACACATGATGAGTGAAAAATTCCATAATGTTCCCCAAAGCCAAATTCACAACTTTTTCAGTTAGTAAGTTAGGCCATTTTGCTATTTTCTAATTGTTGTAAATAATGACTCAGCTAAATATTGAGTCTTCTTAATAGTATATTGAATAAGCACAGTGATATAATTAATGCAAATCTAAAAATCCATTGAATTTTCCTAAGAAGAAAAAAACTGCTACTGATATTTCTTCCCTTTTAAAAATCTATGCTATTAGGCACTCTGAGTGTATCCGCCAGTCAGTTTGCCTGAGTTGTAAATCATACGACTGTGTGTACCTGTTCCCTGTTGACCACCCAGGATACAATAATACTATTGATTATCCACACTTTCACATCTGGGCAGTTATTACTGGGATGATCAGACCTGAAATCTGAGTTATATGCCACTAAGTTATAAACCACAGCAACAGCTGAGTGAGAGACCAAAACGACAGCTGAGTGAAAGGTTGGGTGACTCTGCACAGGAAGATGGGATGCTGGGTTTCTTTTATCCCATTACTACTGAGAACCTTGAGGAGAAACACCTTTATCGTGAATCCCTGAATTGCCTGTATCCCAAGAAGCCCAGCTGTGGTTTGACATTCACTCTCTGTTAGTGGAAGGCAGTGTGACTCAGACAAAGGAGAGAGCTGACAGCCTGACTCCAAAGCGTATGAATATTTAAAACACTGTTAGCATTGCACGTGACTGGTAAATAGTTATCTGTTATACTTACACTGAATGAATTTTGCATTTATTTTGCTTTTTTCTTTTGAATGTCCAAATAAACAAATAAGGTTTCTTTAAACTCACAAGCATGCCATTTCCACGGAAGAACTCTCTGTACCTTGTTTTAGTTGCCACAGATTAATAATTTATACTCAAAAAGGATTGCCTGTGAATTCTTAATTTCTAATGACTTATTATAGTTTCCAGGTGCATGAGCTGGATTTATAATTACCAAGTCTTCTATTTCCTAATTGTAGGGCCTTCTACAGGTAACTTACCCTTATTGAATCTTTATTTCCTCAGCTCTAACATGAGGGCTTGAGTCAAATAAGAGTGTATGTTTTATGTGACTAGCACTTCATGACCACGTCAGGACTGAACACCTTATAATAATTAGGTTTTCAATGTTAGACAGCAGGTGATTTTTCCCCATAATAATGTTTTTTATTTTTTCAAAAATGAATGCTATCTAGTGATAGTGGGAGCAATGATCACTTGAAAGCAGGAAGTAGCTGCAGTGTTTAGGTGAGACATGATCTCTACCTTGCCGCAGTCTTGCGGCTTCTATCACATTCCTAAACTGAGAATGAATGACAATCGCCATTTATGCAGCACTTGCTCTACTATGCTTTTCTATACCTGGCCTGCTTTGCTTGTTTATATTTCTTGTCTGGTCTTTGGGAGCACATGTTTGCAACCTTTGGACCCTAACTCTAAAAAGTCTGTCATTCATTATTTTATTTTTAAAGAAATGTCAAGAATAATTTTGCTGTACAGCAAGATATTTTGTTAAGTCTTAATCTGTTTTTTACATTCCTAAAATATATGTTTGGTGGCCACATATGAAGCAGACTAGCATTTTGCTGGCTGACAGCTGGAGACCACTCAGGTCCTATAGGCTTCCCATAGTTCCTTGTTGTATGGATTTCTCCAATACAGCTGTTTACCTCATCAAATGAGCAAGGAGACTCTCTCCCTTCAGACTGTTAAGACAGAGTCTTATAAAATAGGAACTACTCTTGGGAGTGACCTTTGCCATATTCTATTGATTAGGAGCAGGCTGGGCACGGTGGCTGATGCCTATAATTCCAGCAGTTTGGGAGGCTGAGGCAGGCAGATCACTTGAGGTCAGGAGTTTGAGACCAGTCTGACCAATATGGTGAAACCCTGTCTCTACTAAAAATACAAAAATTAGTTGGGCATGGTGGCATACGCCTGTAATCCCAGCTACTCTGGAGGCTGAAGAAGGAGAATAACTTGAGCCTGAGAGGTGCCAGTGAGCTGAGATCATGACACTGCACTCCAGCTTGGGCCACAGAGTGAGACTGAGGCTTCGTCTCCAAAAAAAAAAAAAAAAAAAAAAAAGAAAGCAACAAAAAAAGCAAGTCGCAGGTCACAGGTTACAGGTCCTATTTGCACTCAGTGGGAGGGGATTGGACACGAAGGTATGAACAAGAGATGGGAATCATTGGAGGTCACTCTAGGGTCTGTTTGCCACATACAATAAAATATTCTTTACTTCAATAAATTTTAGCTATTACCATATATAGCATTTATTCACTCAATGGAAAGGAAAGAAAACCATAGTGATAAATACGTTTAAAAATGCTAAATTGAATATGACGCAATTCCTACTTTCTAGGGACTTACAGTTTAATGTAAAGGTCTGATACATGAATTTATCATTCCATTTACTCTAAAAGGCATTTAAAATATGTTCAGAATGTGCTTCTGAGAATCTTCAGGTTACAATGTGTGTATTGGAGTATATTTGCTTAAGACAGTGGACAAGCCGGGTGTGGATGAGTGCCCTAGAGTCCCAGATCTCATTAGAACCCAATGAGAGTTTGAGATGGGAAGCTGAGGCAGGAGGATCACTTGAATGCAGGGGTTGCAGGCTGTCGTGCACTATGATCTCACCTGTGAATAGCCACTGTACTCCAGCCTGGCCAACATAAAGAGAACTCATCTCTAAGAAGGAAAAAGACAGTAGATTAACATGTTGGCAAATTATTTAAAATATAACTGCTGTGGACGATGGCTTCCACTCTCCACTTAACTCTGATACCATAAGTATGACATAACATTAACAACTTAACTGCCAGGTACAGGAGATCAATACATTTTTTAAAAATCTTTGATTATCTTCTCTTTTATGGGATGGGGTGATTATTAATGGAGAAAGGCTAGTACAGATACAGCATCAGTTGTTTATAAATGCGTTAACTTCACACTGAGTTTCTTATGGTGAATTGTCTATAGAAAAGGTATTAAATCACATGTCAAAAATAAGACATGTATTTTTATTTTACTGGAGCTCATCATTGCCTAATATACATTTTGTCCTGTCCCCATCCCACATCTCTCAGGAAAAAAAAAAATGATTTCACATTTCAAATGCTAACACAAATTTCTACAAATCGGATTTCAATCAATGAATTTATTTGCAACAACCAAAAGATGCAAACACATGAAACACATGGGATTATTGATATAAAGTCTCTACTTAATGTGATTGATACCATAACTCTCACTGGGCACTAATGAGATCTGTGATTACTACAGAGGCAGCATGTGGCCTTTAATTAGGGAGAAAAAGTGATTTTCACTGTTTCGTTATGACATTTTTAGCAGGAAGAAAAATAGAGCACTGTTCACATTGTGCTTAAAATTATCCACTGAAAATTGTCCTGTAAACTCCTCTCTAAAACAAATTCCTGTATATTCTATGTTACCCTTAATATGTGTATATGTGTAAACAGTGATATCACATACACATACGAGACACTATTCCCTTATTTGTTGAAAATAAAGTTGTAGCATATGCTGTTTTCTGTTTCTCAGAAAGAAAACTGTGACTATGTTTATTTCTTTAAATTCATATTTTGTGAATTAGACATTCCAATTTAAATTATTTGGTCAAATCAACTTTCAACATGCATTCTTGCTAACCTATTTCTGACATCAAAAGTGCTGCTCATTTTTTATCTGACTTTTGAAATTAAAAAAGAAAAATGCTCAATTTGGCATATTTTTCTCTTTTTTATTGCTGATCAGCAGGGTATTTAGACTAGATAACTAAATGGGCTTTATCTCCATTTTACAGGGAAAAACAAGACTTGGGATGTTAAAAGTCTTGCCTAGTACCTCCCAGTGACTTAGCAGTTAGGATGAACAAAAAGAAGAAGCATGAATATAAATGTGTTGATTATGACAGTGAAGGAATCAGAAGTTTCCATTTCATTACATCAGATATTGTACATGTGGATACAGTAGATGGGTACATATTACAGATTCACATCTTGTATTTGCAGCTAAGACAATGCTATATGTAAATAAGGCCATGCATATGCAGTGCATTCCCAATCATCTCGGAGCTAAATGCCTGGTTTGTGAATTTCTTCAAGTTCAGATTTTTCCTCTAGTCATTTCATCAGATATAGGACTCCATTAACCAATTGCTTCATTTGCACATATCTCTTTATTTAAAATTTCCCATACATCTTCATTGGACCCACATTGTGAAATAATGTATTGTCAGTTGTTTATTCCCAAACTACCTTCTGCATATTTTTGCTTTTGTTGGGCCTCAGTGTCAAATCTATTAATGTGATGAATATGACTGCATTGTAGGTAGTAGTGTTTTAAGCTAAATTTTAAGGATGTAGTGAACTTCTATGGAGAGTTTTGTATGCTGAGTCATTTTCCTCAAACCCCAAAAGGATTTTGATTGTCAGTTTCTTGCCTGATTTATTTCCTAACATGCTACAGAATCAGATTTTAACATCTGTTATAAAGTTGTATAGGAATGAGCAGCTGCAACTGGAAGGTAGCATTCATAAACTGTGTGTAAGTGAACAGATGGGCCAGCAGCTTGGAATAGGTAAAGTGTCATTTGGGTCAGGGTGGGTTAATTTTTAAAGTTAAAGCGCACTCAGATTCTCTGTTCCATAGGAGATTTGCTTCTGGTTGTAATGTCATAATCTGTTTATTGCACAACTCTACACTTAAGTGAATTAAATTGAATTGCTGGGTTATATGAGACCATGTGCTGTATCTGGTGGGGTAAAAACTAACATACAGCACTTACTCTTGTGAAGTTCATCGTCTGGTGGGGCTTCTCGTCAGACAGGCAAACCAATAAATACACAACCAATAGAAATCTGTAAAAGGTGCTAATTGAGCACTGAGTGTGGAAACTTCAGTTAGCGAAGACCTATTTTTTTTTAAGTCAACTGAGCCAAGCTTTTAGTCTGTCAAGAAAGAATGTGAAGCTTCAGAGAAAGAGTAGATTAACACATGAATTATGACAACTGTCTTGGTTCAGGTTCTCAAGAAGCAAAGCAAAGGATTCTTGTATCAGTGATTTATTGAGAGTGCTTTGGGAGGAAACTGTGACGGAAGTAGCCTAGGACAGGGAAAGAAGTCAAGTAAAAATGGGGTCTCAGCTTCGTCCTCCAGGTAGTTCTCGGGTGTGAGTAGGACCACAGAATTTTTACCCCTTGGAGTGAGGCAGGCTTCTGTATTCCGTATCAGTTCAAACTGGTTCAAGAGGCAGCATTTCTTGGGTGAGCTTTCTCCCATCCCTTAAGACATTATTTTTGGAGAGGTATAGCCATGAGCTTTTTGCAGCTCACTCTCCTAGCAATGGGGGTGGGTAAGTGCTTTGGCCTAGTACAACGATGACTAATGTTTATTGCATGCTTACTATGTGCCCAGCACTCTTATAAGCATTTTACATAAATAAGATGATTTAATTATGTGAGGTAAATCATAACATTGCTCCATGTGAAATTGATGAAAACAGAACCCCAGACAAATTAGGTGAACTAATCAAGGTCACACAGGAGGGAAGTGGCAGATGCAAGGTTTGGACCCGCTTTCTCTGATTTCGAAGACTATGCTATGCTGGCTCTCTACTACATGGCTATAGCAAGCTATATTGCTTAAAATGGACATAAAGCACCAGAACTTGGTCATACTTTGTTTATCATTTGTTTCCATAGAAAAGAATGTCTAAGTTGTGATCTATTTGCCAATTAGTATACAGGAACTGAAATTTAACTGTGGCTTCTCGGAAAACACCCTCCCATATCCCAACGGTGGTAGCAGCTCCTAGATTTCGACTCCTTTTCCATTTTCTGGGGAAGACAGCATTCTTCATATCTCCTGATGCCCAATTCTCTCTCCCGGCCAACTGTGCTTCCTGTAGTCCAGCCACATAGTCAACTTGTGAATACATCATGCTCCCTGCTGCCACAGGACTTTTGCACATGCTATTCCTTCTGGCTGGAGGGCAGTTCCTGCTGGCATCTTCTTTTCTACCACTGTGTGCTTAGTTATCTCTTTAGGAACCTCCAGGTCTAACTGATCAGGCTTTACTTATTCTACTTCCTGCCCCTTGCCTAGGCCAGGGGTTTTGTCACGTAATTAGATCCTTTTCCCTTAGAGATCCTCTCTCATTTCACATTTATACAAACCTTGGTAAGATTACTTAATTAATGTGTGTCCTTTTTTCCTGGACTGCAAATTCCTTGAGGACAGGGACTGTGTTTGCTTTACTCACTACTATACCTAACATAGTGCCTACCATGTTGTGGATTTGCAATAGATATTTGCAATAGATAGATGAATGAATGATGGAAAGAATGTGTTTAGTCCACTCCTAGATTTCTCACTTCAGCCCCCTGACAGGCTTGCCTCTCCTCCACTGCTTCTTGTGCCCTGCAGTTGAGTTCCCCAAGGGCCTGGGCCCATCCAGTAGACATGTCTTGCTCCAGGTCTGGAATCTCTTGGTCTGACCCAACTGTGTCAACTGAGGGCTGAGATGCTCTGGAGATTCTTACCCCTCACCTTTATCAATGGCACCATTAAAGTTTTAATTAGACACATTTGGGGAGTAAAAAGACCCAGTGAAGGCCATCACCATCATCTATTATGGTCAGAGTCTTGTGTGAATGAACTTGGGGTTTCACAGGGCTCCTTTAGTTTTCACAAGGTCCCTCTCTGACTATAGTCAGATCCCCCACAACACATCCATTTAGGAGTAAGAATATTTACACCAATATTTTAGTAAGACACCTTAAAATAAAGAAGACAGGTGTTTTAAGGTCTTTAAATAATGCGTTGCAATTATCTCTGAATAATTTGTTCTGTTAGTTTGTGTTTTTATTAGCAAAAAGCTTAAAAGAATTCCAGACAGAATAATTTGTAATAAGCAACTTTCAATAGGAGTCAAAAAAAAAAAAAAAAACCAATAATGTTTGCTGTAATATGTGCACCTGGGTTTATCTATTATATTCTCAAATTGATTTTTTTCTGCTGTGGACACAAGCTTCAAAGTAGAAAAGTTAAGATGGATAATAGCTTCAATCTACATTTTCTATGCTATTTTGCTAGCATAAGGAAGGCATGCCTTATTGATTTGAAATACTGTTTAGGCAGGTTTTATCATAAAATGGATTTAACTGTATACATTACCTTATTCATTAATATTTAATAATTATTTACATCAAATTAAATTTGTAATATTATTACATATTAATTAAGCAATGAATACTCTTCTTGGATTGTATCCAGATTTTACCAAAGGAAACCTATTCTTAAAGTTTCACAGTGTTCATTATTCTGAGAACAATCTTGTGAATTTTGGACTTAATGGCCCGGTAGGTCATTTACATCTGTGCCCTGAGCAACTTAACTAAATTTTGAATTGGGGCCAGCTTTAGTAGGGAACATTCCAACTGCTAAAGTGCAATGAATCACTGAATATAATAGTGGGATAAAAATATGAAGCTCAGACTGTCAAATTGCAATTGGGGACCTATGCATAATGTAATGTCCTGTTTTGGAATTTAAATATTCAAGATGGAATGTATCACATTTGATATTTATCCTACCTGGTAATTTTTCCCCAAGCTCAACGGATGCTGCAAAATTTCGGTGCTTTCATATTTAAGCAGATTAGTATTATATCTACAGTCTTCATAGATATGTGGAGAGAAAATAAATATCTAAATTTAGAACCCTAGAATAGACCTCTGTCATGCAGCACGCATTTCATGGAGTGACTGCTATGGTCCAAGTGTTTGTGTTCCTTCTCTAATTTATATGTTGAAATCCTAGTCTCTAGGGCGATGGTATTAAGAGGTGAAGCTTTTTGGGAGGTGATTAGTTCATGAGGATGGAGCCTTCAGGAACGGGATTGGTGCCATTATGAGAGAGTCCCAAGGGAGCTCTTTCGCCCCTTCTATCATGTGAGGGCACAGCTAGCAGGTGCCATCTGTGAATCAGAGAGCAGTTCTTCACCAGACACCAAATCTGCCAGCATCTTGATCTTGGGCTTCTCAGTCTCAGGAGCTGGGAGAAATACATTTCTTTTGCTTATAAGTCACTTAGTTTATGGTATGTTTGTTGTAGCATCCTGAGTGAACTAAGACAGTAACCCAGGGCCAGAACCCAAGATTTCACTTCATGACAAGCAAGGTAATTATGTAATTTGTTGATCAAATTAAAATAATTTGGAGAGCAAAGGGTGTTCCTAAAGATCATACTGAGATGAAAACCTGGGACCATTTCAGGCAAATATGAATAGTAACACTAGGAGTGAATAAATTCAAATCCTCAGCCGCTTCTGATTCTATGGCTGTGATACAACATCTATTGAAGACGATAACATTTTATTTAAGATCTTGTTCAGGTAATTTTTAAAAAGTATTTTCTTAATACTAAGTCTTCAGAAATATTATTTATAAACACAGACTACATAAACCCATACACATAGACATATTTATTCATTCAAACTTTCATTCATTCAAGAAATATTAATTGAGCACCTTTTATATTCTAGACAGTGTACTAGATTTTGGGGGTAAGTCTATTTTTTTGTGATAAGAAAACAAGAGCTGGTGTTGTTGTCTTTATGATTTACGTTGTCTAGTATATGCAGTGGACATGAAGCACAGTTACACAAAACACTGTCAGAACTGTGTTGTGTTACCAAAGAGGTTCACATGGGCCTAAGGGGAATATAAAACAAAAATTTGAATCTGTCGAATAATTCAGAGGAGTATTTCTCAGCAGGTGATAACTGTGCTGAGATGGGAAGGATAAAAAGAGCAAAATGGTCATCATGAGAAGGCAGAAGAGAGAGCAATTTGCTTAATACCAGACTGATGCCAGCTCCCATCCAATCCAGATACACCCAAGGAATACCGGCGAGCAGATCTTGGTAACAGATTGGGTTTACATTTTCTTTTCGTGGGTAACTTTTGATTTCCTAGTGTGGTAGGTGGGCTTATAGCATTTGACTGTGGAGTATGTTGGAGAAGGAAGAGAAGCCTGGAGAGACTTAAAGAATAAATTGTGATGGAGAAAGAGAGGTAGAGCAACTCTCATAGGACCGAGAACTGCAGGGATCAAGCAGACATGCTCAAGAGATGATGTGTGGAAAATGTATGCTGTATGGTCATGACTATTTCTCTATAAACCTGGAAGTGAATGGCAGGGCTTTTGAAGATGGATTTGCATTTGAGGGAGGCTGAGACTGGCCAGGTGGAGAATAGTGGTGGCCTGAGAAGGCCCTATTTCCTTTTAGCTTGCCACATATGTTCAAAGGAATTTATTAATTTTTGTCATGTTTTGTATTCATGTAGCTTTTCTAATTCTTACAGTAATTTCTCTGCAGTTTCCAGGAAATAAGCTACAGTAATGAAATGTGAGCTAGTTATCTACCTCATTAGGATTATCTATATAAACTTCCTAGCTTAACCCCTTGTACTTTGTATAACAGATTATGTTTTCCCTCCCCAGTAAGAGTTCCAATTTTAGGGAAGTTTGAGGTAAAGAGGACTACCATTTGACCTGTTCATCTGTAAATAAATATTTTTGATGTTGTGGTTGTGTTATTAGGCAGATAATGTGTGCTTGTGTGTGTGTGTGTGTGTATGCATGAACAAAATACATGCATGCATGTGCAGGAAAATGAGAGCCTAGTTTGACACCAAGTTTTTAAAAATTTACATGGGTACAGTAAGGCTAACACAAATAAATCAATTTTTAAGTAACATGACTGTTACCTAAAGGTTGATTTGTCTAGAAGTTAAAAGGGTATATACTAGAGAAAATTAAATGTAAAATAATGACTCACTCGGGGGTGGGGATTTTTATTAGGTATATATGCTTATAATTAAATATAAAATCAAGAAAGATACCAACTTATATATAGGCCCCTACATTTTTTAAGCCATAGTTATAGTTTTGCTCATTTGATCCATGCCCAAAGTTTTATGTATTTTCTCTGTCTCAGTGGTTTCCATGACTTCAAAATGCCCTATATACAGTTGAGCCTGGTGTGGAATGATAGTACAGAAAAGAAAATTAGTGACTTCTATCAGAATAAGCCTTGAACAATAGCTCCAAAGCAGAAAGTGTGAGCCCACATCTGAAAGGGAAAAACAAATGGCTATGAACAATGCAGCTATGTAGAAGCAGAGTGGGAAGGCAAAAAAAGTTTTCAGGCTTATTTCTGGTTCAATTCAATGACTATCTTTCTATATATCTGCAGTGAATTCAGGATTTTCTCATTGGCTAGACGAAAATGTCACAAAATACTAAATTTCATGGTTTTTTTCTTTACATGGAGTTTTCACTGCATTCTTCTTGTCCCTAAGATAATAAAACTCTTCATTTCCTAATTGCTCAATGGGGGATACACTTGGCTAGGATAATAATGAGCTGCCATAAAGCCTCGATTTCTGGAAGGCTCTGTGGATTCAGGGAAGTCACAAGGTTTACTAAAGTGAATTCCTTTTTGCTTGCAATTGGTCCCCCAGGTAATGTAGACTAAAGAAGAAAGATACAACTTCAGGCATTAATGGAAAGGCCCCATGATCTGGAAAGGAACTTTGTTCAAGTGAGGGCATGTCAGCCACAGAGATTTCAAAACATGAATCACAAGATCTGTATGTTTTAGTGAAGTGCCCCGAAATGTCTTGACATGAGCTGGTTGTATCACAGAAAAACACCTTCAATTGACTCTAAGCCTAATCATTTACATTAGAGATTCAGCTGGAAGCCTGCCTAAATGTTTGAGGGATTATTTTTATAAATTCAGAGTAGATAGTGTGAATACTAATTGTCTTATTAATGAGAGGATAAGCAGCTCAACAATGACAGTCTCTGTTGATATCCAAAGATGAGCACTTAACATGGCATGGGACTGGTGGCTACAGTCTTCATAAGGCTGAGCAGGCATTTTAGGAACTACTATTCACTAAGGTGTGGATGTGGTCTTCCTTCTGATTCCTTTCCAAGACATGGATCATGCAGTATTTTTAAAGATATAGCTGTAATGTTTGTGCTCAGTCTTTTGCGAGTATTATTATTTTTAAAGCTCTGAGAGCCATCAGTAGAAAAGCACTAGCTCCACTGAAGTCATTATGTGCAGAGGAGTTACAAGATCAATACTGATTACTGAGTTGGTTCTCTGTTGCACATTTTAAGGATGATCATGCTATAACACTGAAATACTAAGCAGTAGCTTAGAAAGATATAATACTGCATTTGCTGGTGTTATTTTAACACCCAAAAGACAACTGGTGATCCCTTAGAGTTTTAATGTTAATGAATTTTTAAAGTTTAGAAAAGTAAAATATAACTTGTAGGCAAAAAATAGCCTCACTTGGCATTACACATACCTCCCCTAAAGTACCTTTCAGTAACATAATGGTATTTTTAAACTATAATTCCATTTTACTAGATTATTAGATATTAGATTTTTTTATTACTGTGTTCTCAGAATATCTTTTTTATCCATTTTGAAGGAGTGTTCTGAATGTTGTAATAGTAGAAGCTTGGACTTAGAACAAGAGAGGGAATAGTTCTTCCCTCACACTCCCTGATTCTGGTCTGTCAATATCCCTTGAGTTTGTTAGAACACATATCACAATAAGAATGATAAAGAAGATAATGAGAATATTTAGTTAGATGAAGAGAAGACTTAGGAAGAATGTGAAGACTGTCTTCAAATATTCGCATGTTCCATGGATTTCTTGAGTAGATGGATGGAGGGATAAGTGAAAAAATGAATGAATGAATGAATTAATTAATTAATTTAGCTCTTAGTGGAAGGCATAAGGAAGCAGCAGGCAGTGGTTGAAATGCTCTCTACCTTTAGGGGATGTACACAAATGAAAAGATAATGACTACGTAGGGTGGCAAGTAAAAGAGCAAATAAATTGTTTCTGAGTAGCTTCATATGGCAGAACTAAAGTGAGGGTCAATTTTTACTTTAAATACATGTTATGTCAAATGAGTCATAGTTCTAATATAAAAAATATTATTCAATGTAACATGTTTGTTGAAGACCTACTATATGCAGTCGCCCCAGAAAGATACGAAATATGTGCGTGGGTGGTGGGACAGGTAGCATAAAGGTGATAAGAACACCATTAGGAACATGCACTTTGGTAGGCAGTGAGCTTCCACATCTGCAAATGCATTTAAAAGTGTCCCCAGTATGGTGTAGTACAGGTGTTAGGTCAGTGTGTTCAATTCATTCAACTAGAATATGTTAAACATTTTTTTCCTAAATAGTTTTTGATAACTCTCTGATTTATGTGCATATTCTCACTATATTTTTAACTTTCAATAAGGGTAAATGGTTTTATGAGATATACGCTGGTGTTTACTTCCAACCAAAGAAAAAGGAAACAAGCCCCTCTTCTTTATTCATGTATAGGTTTATTAGTAAACTTTTCACTGATTTAAATGTCTTTTGTAGAGAAGTTGAAGATGGCATTGAGGGAAAGCCAGCTCCCAGCAGGATCTGAGGTGTTTGCTGAGAAACAGCCATCCTCAAAGTAATGACCTAGCACTAAGCAGTCTGCTATTGGCAAGGTGATTCTAGAGTTATCTTTAGGAATTAGACTTAGCATTGGCAACTTTTATATTTTGGGATATGGGGTTAATTTATATAGAGGTTAAATTACTTCATGATGATTAGCAATGTCATATGTTATAGAAAGTGTGACGCTTGCTTTTCTTAAAACGGAAAGCTAGAAACCCATGGAGGCACTTTAGAACAGTTGCGAGTTCTGAAAGGATCAAAGAGAACAGAATTGTTGCAATTAAAAAAACTAATAGAGAGTGTCACTGTTTTTCTGACCTCCAAACATTACTACTTTTCCTCATTTATTAAACAGACACTTATTATTTGCTCTATATTAGGGAATTAAGCTAGGTTCCTGGAAGATAACATTTTTGTGTGTTCCCTTCAAATAAGTTTTATTATTACTGTTTTATATGTTTAGTGTAGAAAACTGGGAAATATAGAAAAGCATAAAGAAAATAAAAAGCACCAATATTGCCACCCTACTCTCATCTATTATTATTGCATTTTTATGTAATTTTATAGCCTAGATTATCTTAATGGGACTTCTGTCTTGGAAGAAAAAGAGAGAGAAGGATGGAGGGAAAAGAAGAAAAAGAGGAAGGAAAAGGGATATGGAGAAGGAAGGAGGAAGGGGGAAGGAGAGAAAGAGAGTGGGAGTGAGAGAGAGGGAGAAAGGAGCCCATTCATGCTTCACTCTCCTGCTCCATCAGCAGGGAGATGGAGTGCAGGTGATTGATGCCTCAGGCTGTACACCAGCCTGCTATTCAACCCAGTACATATGCAGCTGGGCTGCCCCAGCTGGCTGATTTGTACTCCTCCACAGGGAGAGAATACCAGATTGTTTTTTTGGCAAGAAATTCTACTTAAATCTTTTCTAGTATGGGGTTTTTTATTATTATATAACCCATAAAAACAAACACAATATAATGGCACAAAGCACTTGCTTTATTGCCAGAAACTGGAATCCTTCACAGAATTGCCCTTCAATTGCTGACATCCCTTCAAGGGTTTTCCCTCATGTGCTCAAAGAAGGTTCATTTGGCTTTTGCTTGCTGGTTTTCATATGTGCAATCATGATCCCACCTCAGGTGGGACTGACAATTGGGTGTTAACCCCAAGCACAGCCTAGATAGGCACAGCCTGGACAGACACAACCGTTCTTTTGGGGATGTCTTCAGAAATACAACTGGTCTTGGAGTAAAATCTCTGGATAGTCTATCCTATTCATGATATAGGCCTTTTCTCTTAATTTCTAACAATAGGTTGGCATCTACCTGGCCCGGCTCTTTTAGATGAGCTGCTGGAATTTAGGAGATCTCCTCCTATCAACAAAATAAAACAATGTTAAAAAAAAAAAGTCCAACCAACCAACCAGGCAAACAACCAAGAAACAAACTAAATAATTGTCTCCTTTCTACTTCTGGCCAAGCTACAGTAATAGACTCTGGATTAACACTATTTCCTTAAACAGCTAGAATGCTGGCAATAGTATGTAAAAGAAAGGTCTTCAGGGTCGGGCACAGTGGCTCACGCCTGTAATCCCAGCACTTTCGGAGGCAGAGGCAGGTGGATCACCTGAGGTCAGGAGTTTGAGACCAGCCTGGCCAAAATGGTGAAATCCGTCTCTACTGAAAATACAAAAATTAGGTGGGCATGGTGGTGCACACCTGTAATCTCAGCTACTTGGGAGGCTGAGGCAGGAGAAATGCTTGAGCATGGGAGGCGGAGGTTGCAGTGAGCTGAGATCGTGCTACTGCACTACAACCTGGGTGACAGAGTGAGACTCTGTTTCAAAAAAAAAAAAAAAAAAGAAAGAAAGAAAAGAAAAGAAAAGAAATATTGAAAAACAAAGTGCACAGAACGAAGTTCCCTAAGAGAAAGAAAACTAATGAGTTAAAACCTACAAGTTTTCTTGCTTATTATCCTGGGAATGGTTTTCAAGCTGCGATACAGATTAGCGTGGACCCAAAGACAGCCTGACAGTCTTGCTAAATTAAAGAGACAGAGGCTAGAGTTCAGAGAGGATATCAAGGCTACAGTTTGGTGGGTGATGTACTGGAGTAGGGGGAGGATGAAGAATGAATGAGAGAGAGAAAGGGAGAGAGAGAGGGAGGTAAAAAGAAAGGAGAGGGAGAGACACATTCACATTTTTTGGCTAAATCTGATCTGAGCATGCATTAGAAGATGTTACCAGGGGCTAGAAACAGTGTCACCAGAAGAGATGCATGAAACGCTTTCCAAACTCTTTCCAGAGTTTTTACAAGACTGGAATAGTTTATATTTCCACAAATCACAATAGAAAGCTCACAAAATATTCACAGCATTATAGAATCTTCAGAGTGATTACTAACGGACGTAAATTAACTCAAGAATGCTCTTAGCCTATTGTGCAAATTTTAAAAGCAAGATTTTAAAGAATACAATTACTACATAAATTAACTATACTCAGATTTGAAGGAATGCAACAAAATCTAGCAAACAACAACATAATATTCTGTCATCTAATAAAAAATTATCGGGCAAGCAAAGAGGCAAGAAAATATGACCAACAATCAGGAAAAACTCAAATTTAATACAAACAGAACCAGAAATGACAAAGATGATTAAACTTGTAGACAAGAACATTAAAACAGCTATTATAAACAATTTTAATATGTTCCGGAAGGTAGAAGAAAAGATAAAAATAATGAGAGAATTAGAAGAAATTAAAAGAACTTACATTGAACTTCAAAGATAACAAATAAAATATATGAAATAAAAAATGATTGGAACAGATGAACAGATTGGACACTGCAGAAGATAAGATCAGCAAACTTGAAGACAAAGACATATAATCTATCCAAATTGAATGATACAAAAATAAAACAAAAGCAAAACCAGCACCAGTAATTTCAGTTTTTTTTTTTTTTAATTTGAATTTTTTCTTGTGTGGGTCAGATTTTCCTGCTTCTTTGCATGCCTAATAATTTTTCATTGCATGACAGAATTTCAGAATTTTATGTTGTTGGTTGCTGAATGCTGTTGCAATACCAAGTTTTAGTAAATGTGTAATTAGAGCCTTAGAGAAGAGGATATTGTGGTGAAGTCAGAAAAATATTTGAAAAAATAATGGCTGAAAATTTTACAAATTTTATGGAAACCATAATTTATGGATCCAAGAGTCTTAAGGACCCCTATGCAAAATAAAACTAAACAAAATTACAAGACACATCATAGTCAAATTGCTAAAAACCAGATATAAAGAAAAAATCTTATAAATATCCAGGAAAAAGAGACACATTACATACAAAAGAATAAAGACAAAAATTATAGCAAACTTATCATCAGTAACTATGCAAGCCAGAAGATAGTAGAGAGTCATTTTTAAAGTACAGGCATATATCAACCTGTTCTTTCATTGCTGTAAAGAAATACCTGAGATTGGGTAACTTGAAAAGAAGTTTAACCTGATCATGGTTCTGCAGGCTACACAAGAAGCATGATGCTTGCATCTGGTCTGCTTCTGGGGAGGCCTCAGGAAACTTATAATCATGGCAGAAGGTGAAGAGTGAGCAGGCACATCATATGGTGAAAGCAAGAACAAGAAAGAGGTGGGGGAAAGTGCCACACACACTTTTAAATGATCCAATTGCATGAGAACTCATTCACCATCATGAGGACAGTCCCATAGTATGGTACTAAATCATTCATGAGAAAGCTGCCCCTATGATCCAAACACCTCCCACCAGGCCCCACCTCCATCATTGGGGATTATATTTCAACATGAAATTTGAGTGGGACAACATCCAAACTATTTCAAGGCATACCTCCTTTAATTGTGCTTTACTTTACTGCATTTTGCAGATATTGCTTTTTTTTTTTTTTTTTTTTTTTAACAAACTGATGGTTTGTGTGGCAACCCTGTGTCAAGCAAGTCTACTGGTACCATTATTTCAATAACTATGCTCATTTTGTGTCTGTGTCACATTTTGGAAATTTCTGCAATATTTTCAAGCTTTTTATTATCGTTTGCTGTGGTGATCTGTGATCAGTGATTGTTGATGCTACTATTGTAATTGTTTTGGGGAGCCACAAACTGTGTCCATATGATGATAACTTTAATCCATAAGTGATTTGTGTGTTCTTACTGCTCCACCAATTGGCCATTCCTCCATCTCTTTCTCTGGCCTGAGGCCTTCCTATTCTTTGAGGCACAAAAATATTGAAATCAGGCCAATTAATTACCTTATAATGATCTCTAGGTGTACAAGTAAAAGGAAGAGTTAACACATCTCCTACTTTATCAAAAGCTAGAAATGATTAATC
Organism: Macaca fascicularis; assembly: GCF_037993035.2. Classification (NCBI taxonomy): domain Eukaryota; kingdom Metazoa; phylum Chordata; class Mammalia; order Primates; family Cercopithecidae; genus Macaca; species Macaca fascicularis. Next base: position 104,020,977 of record NC_088380.1, read on the forward strand.
ATAGGTAGGAAGGCATGTTGAAAGTCAAGACAGGTTGAAAGCAAGACTTCCTGCACCAGCATTAGCCAAGTTGTGAGTTCAAAGAAAAAGTTCTTGAAGAAAATTAAAAGTGTTACCCCAGGGAACACACAAATGATAAAAATGTGAAACAGCTTTATTGCTGATATGAACAAAGTTTGAATTATTAGGATAAATGATCAAGCCAGCCACAACATTCCCTTAAACCAAAGCCTAATCCAGAGCAAAACCTAAATTTCTTCAATTCTAGAAAGACCAAGAGAAGTTAGGAAGCTGCAGAAGAAACGTTTGAGGCAAGCAGGGGTTGGTTAATGAAGGTTTAGAAAAAAACTGTCTCCATAACATAAAAAGTACAAAGTGAAGCAGCACATACTGATGTAGAAGCTGCAGCAAGTTATCTAGATCTAGCTAAGATAATTTATGAAACTGGTGACACTAAACAAGAGATTTTTAATGTAGACAAAACAGTCTTGGAAGAAGATGCCATGTAGAATTTTTATAGCTATAGAGGAGATTTCAATGCCTGGCTTCAAAATTTCAAAGGACAGGCTGACTCTTGTTAGGGGTGAATGGAGCTGGTGACTTAAGTTGAAGGCAGTGCTCATTTATCCTTCCAAAAATCCGAGGGCCTTTGAGACTGATGCTAAATCTTCTCTGCCAGTGCTCTAGAAATGGAACAACAAAGCCTGAATGACAGCATATCTATTTACTGCATGGTTTACTGAATATTTTAAGCCCAGTATTGAGACCTACTGCTCAGAAGAAAAAGATATTTCTTTCAAAATATTACTGCTCATGGGCATTGCACCAAGTCACCCCAGAGTTCTGACGGAGAGGTGCAAGAGATTCATGTTGTTTTCATGCCTGATAACACAACATCCATTCTGTAGCCCATGGATTAAGGAGTAATTTTGACTTTCAAGTCTTACTACTTAGGAAATATGTTTTTCTATAGCTATTACTGCCATAGATAGTGATTGCTATAATGGAACTGGGCAAAGTAAATTGAAAACCTCCTGACAATGATTCATCATTCTAGATCCAATTAAGAATAGTCATAATTCATGGGAGGATATTAAATCATCAATATTAACAGGAGTTTGAAAAAAAATTATTTCCAAACATCATAAATGACTGAAGAGTTCAAGGCTTCAGTGAAGGAAGTAATTGCAGATGTGATGGAAATATCAAGAGAACTAGAATTAGCAGTGAATTTTGAAGAGGTGACTTAACTGCTGCAATTTCATGACAAAACTTTAATGAAAGAGGAGTTGCTTCTTATGGATGAACAAGAAAGTGGTTTCTTGAGATGAAATATATCCCTAGTGATGATGCTCGGACCATTGTTTGAATGACAACAAAGGATTTAGAATAGTACATAAACTTAGTTGATAAAACAGTGGTGAGGAGTTCCACTGTGGGTAAAATGCTATCATACAGCATCATGTACTACAGAGAAATTTTTTGTAAAAGTAAGAGTCTGTCAATGTGGCTAACTTCATTGTTGTCTTATTTTAAGAAATCGCCACAGTCACCCCAACCTTCAGCAATCACCACTCTGATCAGTTAGCAGCCATCAACATTGTGCAATACCCTATACTGCCAAATGATTATGACTCATGGAAGGTTCAGATGATCATTAGCATTTTTGAGTAATGAAGTATTTTTAACTAAAGAATGTATTTTTAGACATAATGCTATTACACACTTAATAGACTACAGTATAATATAAACATTCACTGGGAAACACTGGGATATGCCCTGGCAAACAAAAAATTTGTGTGACTCATTTTATTGTAATATTTGCTTTATTGTGGTGGTCTAGAACCAAACACATATCTCAGAGATATGCCTGTATTGAAAGAAAATTGTTCAACAGGGGTTTCTTTATTCAGAAAAAAAATTAATAAGTGAAGACAAAATTAAGACGTAAGACAAGCCAAAGCTAAAAGATTTATCACTAGCTGACTTGGGTTCCGAAAGAAAAAAAAAGTTAAATGGAGTTTTTTAACCAAAAGCAAAATAATAACAGATAGTAATGTGATTCTAAATAAATGAAGGAATAATGCTAGAATGGTATAGGGAAACATAAAACATACTTTCCCACTTAAAAATTAAAAAAAAAATTATTTAAAGCAAAAATATAAACATGGCATTCTGGCGTATGTGGGAGTAAAGCATATGACAATATGCTTTACTGTCAAATTTATGGAGGTAAATGGAAATATGTTGCTGTTATACTCGTACTCTTTAAGTTAAATAGTATAGCATTATTTGAAGACTATAATAAGTTAAAACTGTATTTTATAAAGCTTAGAGAAATCACCAAAATAACATAAAACTAAAAGGTATATTTAACAAGCAAAGATGGTGTATTAGCCTATTCTCACACTGCTATAAAGATACTACCTGAGACTGGGTAAACTATAAAGAAAAGAAGTTGAATTGACTCACAGTTCCACATGGCTGGGAGATCTCAGGAAACTTACAGTCCTGGTGGAGGCGAAGGGGAAGCAAACACCTTCTTCACAAGGCAGCAGGAGAGAAAACAGCATAGAAGGAGCTTCCAAACACTTATAAAATTATCAGATCTCAAGAGAACTCTCCCACTATCAGAGGAACAGCATGGGAGAAACTGCCTCCATGATCCAACCACCTCCCTCTCTCAACACATGAGGATTACATGTCCCTCCTCAACACGTGGGGATTACAATTTGAGATGACACTTGGGTGAAAACACAGAGCCAACCCATATCACCTTGCTCCTGACCCCTCCCAGATCTCATGTCTTTTTACACTAAAAAGCCAGTCACGCCTTCCCAACAGTTCCCCAAAGTCTTAACTCATTTCAGCATTAACTCAAAGGTCCACAGTCCAAAGTCTCATCTGAGACAAAGCAAGTCCCTTCTGCCTATGAGTCTGTAAAATAAAAAACAAGTTAGTTGCTTTCTAGATACAATAGAGGTACAGGCATTTGGTAAATTCTCTTGTTCCAAATGGGAGAACTTGGCCAAAACAAAGAGGCTACAGACTCCATGCATGGCCAAACTCCAGTAGGGATGTCATTAAATCTTAAAGCTCCAGAATGATCTCCTTGACCTTATATCTCACATCTGGGGTAAACCGATGCAAGGAGTGGGCTCCCCTAACTTGCACAGCTTCTTCATGGGCTGGTGTTGAGTGCCTGCAGTTTTTCCAGCTGCACAGTGCAAGCTATCAGTGGATGTACCATTGTGGGGTCTGGAGGACAGTGGTCCTCTTCTCATAGCTCCAGTAGGCAGTGCCCTAGTAGGGACTCTATGTGGGGACCCCAACCCAATATTTCCCTTCTGCACTGCCCTAGCAGAGGTTCTTCATGAAGGCTCAGCCCTTGCAGCAGACTTCTACCTGGACATCTAGGCATTTCCATACATCCTCTGAAATCTAGGCAGAGGTTTGCAAACCCAAATTCTTGACTTCTGTGTACCTGCAACCCAACACCACATGAAAGCCACCAAGGCATGGGGCTTGCAGCCTCTGAAGCAATAGCCTGAGCTGTACCTTGACACCTTTTAGTTATGGCTAGAGCTGGAGCAGCTGGGATGCGGGACACTAAGTCCCAATGCTGCACACAGCAGTGGGGCCCTGGGTCCAGCCCATGAAACCATTTTTTCCTCCTAGGCCTCTGGGTCTGTGATGGGAGGGGCTGCTGTCAAGATCTCTGACATGCCATGGAGACATTTTCTCATTGTCTTGGTGAATAACATGCTACTCCTCATTACTTATGCAAATTTCTGCAGCCAGTGTGAATTTCTCCCCAGAAAATGTATTTTTCTTTTCTGTAACATTATCAGGTTGCAAATTTTCAAAATGTGTATGCTCTGCTTCCCTTTTAAACATAAGTTCCAATTTCAGATCTTCTCTTTCAAGTTCAAAGTTCCACAGATCTCTAGGACAGGAGCACAATGTCACCAGTCTCTTTGCTAAAGCATAGTTAGAGTGACCTTTACTCTAGTTCCCAAGAAGTTTCTCATCTCTATCTGAGACCACCTCAGCCTGGACTTCATTGTCCATATCACTATGAGAATTTTGGTCAAAACCCTTCAACAAGCCTCTAGGGAATTCCAAACTTTCTAACATCTTTTCTTCTTCTTCTGAGCCCTCTAAACTTTCCAATCTCTTCCCAATACCCAGTTCTAAAGTCGCTTCCACATTTTCAGGTTATCTTTATAGTAGTACCCAACTCTACTGGTACCAATCTACTGTATTTGTCTGTTCTCACACTGCTAAACACATGCTACCTGAGACTGGCGGTAGCTATAAAGACAGGAGGTTTAATTGACTGACAGTTCCACATGGCTAAGGAGGCCTCTGGAAACTTGAAATCATGGTGGAAGGTGGAAGGGAAGACAGAACCTTCTTCACAAGGTCGCAAGAGAGAGAAGAGTGAAGGAGGAACTTCCAAACACTTATAAAATAATCAGATCTTGTGAAACTGACTCACTATCATAAGAACAGAATGGGCGACACCACCGCCAGGACCCACTCACCTCCCTCCTTCCATATATGGAGATTACAGGTTTCTTCCTTAACACATGGAGAATTTAATTTGAGATGAGATTTAGGTGGAGACACAGAGCCAAACCATATCAGATGGCAATCAATTAATGTAAATGAAGGCAAGGAAATGGGAAAAAGTAACAAAAAGCATATTGGACAATAGAAAAAATATCAAAAACTTAGATGTACACCCAATTATATTGATAATTACATTAAATATAAATGGCTAATTCTATTTCCTATCTATAAATTCAAGGGAGTTGTACCACCTTAACCTTGTTGTTAAGCAATTTCTTTCTTTTCATTTTTCATTCCAGTTTCAACCATCCTCATCTTTGCAAACAAAATGAGAATGCCTGTTACTGATTAAAGAATGTGTTACATGAAAGAATAATGAAAAAGAGAAAAAGAAATAGTATGCCTAGTACATAATGGAAGGGAGGCAAAATACTCTAAAATGCTATAAGTTCTCAGTCCCGTCATGATCCTCATCACTTGACTGTGTTGCTTCTTTGTTATGCTTCTAGTTTAGCTTTTCATGACAGAGACCAATTTACCACTCTACTTTTCTCTGAGTATCTCCAGCAGCTTTCTGGGTATTGCTGTCTTCTACTGCAAATAAACCCAGGACCCTGAAGAAGGATAATTATTTTTCTTTAGTCCTTGCCCTATTTAAGGACTGTTATCATATCTTCCTAACTGTGCCAGAATTTACTTCTGCAGGATTATTGACAGAATATACATTACATTTAGAAGAAACCTATCTCAAGTTGTTTTAATTATCTTTTCCTGTCTAATAAACCAACACAAAACCTAGTAACTTAAAACTTGGGAGATTTACTATTTTTCACAATTCCTTGTCAGGGTGGTCTTTCTGCTTGCTGTATCTGGGATCATTCAAGTGGCTTATAATTTGGCTGGAGGCTGGGCTCAGTTGAGACAACGGCAGTGGTTGGTATCTCTTTTTGTGTGATCTTTCATCTTCCACAAGGCTAGATAGGACTTCAATGGAGACCAGAGTGTCTTAATAGGCATTGCATCTCAAAGTCATGTCTTCCCTGGTGGTCTAGTGGCTAGGATTTGGTGCTCTCAAAGTACAATGTTTGTTGTTGTCCTGTTGGCCAAAGCAAGTAACATGGTCAAATCCAGTGTCAACATAGGACAACAAAACATTGTGGATACTAGGAAGTATCACTCATTGGTGCTATTAATATAGCCATCTACCACAGAGTCTCTCCTGTAGCCTAAGATGAAGGACAAAATCTGTCTTAGGACTTCTCCATTATAGGTCTCAATGTTCTGCAAATAACTTCTCAAAGAAGAAAACCCACCATTGTTTAAGAGCACGAACTAATAGAAAACAGTCCAAACGTATACTTAAATAAATTTTTTTCTTAGTAGACATAATCTCCAGGTTCCCTCCTGTGCCCAATAATACATGTTTGAAATTTCATGGACAGTATTTCAATCTCTTGGAGCCTTCAGAAAATTTCAAACAGACTTCAGAAAATTTCAATTACTCTTAGTTCTATAAATTTAGAAACTATTCACTCTAAATTTATAGAACTAATAACACAGGGGGCATCCTTCATCACATCAAAAGGAAAAAAACTCTTCCTCTAGGTAAATTTAAATATATCCCCCTTTTGATAGCAGAAAAACTGCTTGTAAATTTTAAATAGTTGCTATTCCTATTTGTCCCAATGATTGAAAAAAAATACCTTAAAGTCCAAACTCTCCCAGGTAATTTCATTATACTTCTGATAGAACTATAGTATCTAGCTTCTTATGAGATCTTTTTTTTTCTGACTTTTCCACTTTTCTTTCTCTAAAGTAAAAATGTTGACAGCAAGCATAGATCCGTGGTGATCTCTAGAACAGTTAAATCTCGTTCTTATCCTCCTTACATTCACACAGGCAAAAGTTTAAAACCACAGATTAAATTCGTAGTGGCCCTGTGAAATTATTTAGTTCAGTCTCCATTTTACAGATGAAAAAAACTGAGACTTGTAGCATGTAGGTTGACTGGCTTAATGAAAAAAAGCAAATTGGTTGAAGAACCACATCTAAATCTGCTATTCCCACCAAACTGCTGTATTTTCAGCATATTGTTTTTAATTGTAAACAGAACAAACAATTTAACTTAGAATGGTTAAAAATAAATAAATACAGGGTCAAGAAGAGTTCACATTCCCTAGTCCTTTACAGTACAATACAGAATATTGAACCAGAAGTCAAGAAGAAAACCTGGGTAGTTGTAATTCCCAAAGTCAATGTGTGAACTAGAGCCACCCTTTATGTTCAGTTTTAAAATTGGGGTGTGTGTGTGTCTAACTAGATCATATCTAAGCTTCTTTGCACTTCAGACTTTTGTGATTTAGAATAAATTTAGAAAACAACATGTTTATGTGATTAAAATTACAATAAATGCCGTTACTAAATGTTAATCCTCATTCATATTGCCTTGAAGTTCTCACCTAGAATTTATTTAATAATGTAAGAATTGTTAAACTGAATCAGGAGTTAGAAATTCCTGAAAAAGTTATAAAGGACTAGGGAATGTGAACTCTTCTTGGCCCTGTATTTATTTATTTGTAAACATTCTAAGTTAAATTGTTTGTATTGTTTTAAATTAAAAAGAGTAGGCTGAAAATACACTGAAGTATTGCAGGTTACCTCTTTCAGCTTACCTAATTAATTTGACACCCAACCCAGAGATTATCATTGATCTTGAAAAATCTTCAAATAGTTTCTTGTAAAACAACAACAACAACAACAACAACAACAACAACAACAACAGCAACAAGAAAAAACCAAGTAACCAAAAAAACCAAAAGAATAAAGCAGCAAAGGCACCTTGAATGAACATATTAATATTATATTAGTAATGTCTCTGTTTCCATAAGTAGTTTTGAATACACCAAACTAAGAATATAAGTCATAAGGAAGCAAGATGCTTGTTTCCCAAAAGTGGTAACCAATTATTTTAGCCATTTTGATGGAAAGAAATAACAGCTATTTTATTCCTTTAAGAATAGATTTTTGTATTCTTTAAATAACTAGAACAGTTTTCAGTATTTTTTTTTTTTTTTTTTTTTTTTTTTTTACTGAATGGAATATTTTTATTTTCTTTTTTTTTAAGTAAAGCAATTTATAGTTGAGGAATTAGGTATGAGATAACATTTGTAATAATTTTTTAACTAGTCTGACAAGTCAACACTTCTATATCCTGGTTTCTCTATGACCTTTGTAAACTTTATGCAGATATTTTAGTATGAATTTGTTTTCCAACATTAATATGAGTAATCTTTGAGGATGTCTTTTTCCTAAAGATTCTAAAAAATACTGTAAAGCAGCAATGCCTGTCTAATGGTCTATGCTGTGAGCCTTGGACTTGATTTATTTGTAAGAAGTTGCAGATGAAGTAGATGTCCAAAGGAAAACTCCAGAATTAGAATGACTATTAAAATTACTGGCTAAAAGCCATCAGTACTCAGGGATGAACATTACTACCTTTGGCAGGATAATAAATTGTTCATTCTATGCACACTTAGATGCTGGTCCTCTGATGGTATCTGCCTTTCAGTGGAGAATGCTTGAAGTTCCTCTCAAGGATGCTACTTTGTTAGTCTGGCTCCACATGCAGTTCATTAGCATGTAAATTGGTCATGGTTTTTTTTTTTTTTTTTTCTTTTCTTTTTGAACTAGAGATCAACACATACCGTATCTATATTACTTTTGTAATTAGACTTTTCCATTAAATAGGAAAAAGCTCGAGGAATTTGATAGCAGAATGACACATAGTGAAGGTAAATGTCTATTTTTCATTTTCAGTATTTCAATTATGAAAAACAAATTTAAAATGCTGGTGGATAAGCCTTCTAATTCTGTTACACGTGGATAATGTCTAAATCCTTTAAAATGTAGAAACATTCAGTTACACTTGACATAGACAAATTGGGTAGCCAAGAGAAGTGATTAAGAGCACAGGCTGTGGAATCAGGTGGCATTCATTTGGATTTTGATTCTGTCATTTATGGGTTGACTGAACTTGGGAAAATATCTTAATATCTCTGTGCACTGTTTTCTCATTGCATATTAGAGATAATTGATAATGTCTGTCTCATTAGACTGTTTTGAGAATTAATGTGAAGTACTTAGAATAATACCTGGAGTGTAAGAGACAGTAGTGTGCTGGTAAAATATTCACAAATTGCTCTCCAAACAGAAGATCTGATTTTTAGTGCTTGCCAATTTCTGTAGTGTAAATACTTTAATGATGGAGTGAACACCCACAAGATGACACCACTGCATGCTCAATTCAAGAGAGATGTGAATAATTGTTGTCAGTGGCTTTTATGAGCCAGTTGTAGCACATTATTGGTAGTAAATATTAAACAAATTTTAATTATTATTGTTGTTGCTTTCATATTAAAATAAAGGAAGACGAGGACTTTTTAAGGACATTTTTAAGGACTCTTAAATCATTAATCAGGTATTATATATATTATGATAATATTTTGATGGTAGTTTAAACTTAAAATTTAAGACATTAAAGTCCATTATATGATATATATTTGCTCTAATTTCTTTTCCTATCTGTTGATACCCGTTCGCCATGGTTGACATGGTCACTTTCTTGAGCTTACTAGAAGTGGTTAAGGGAAGATTTTCAGACAACAATCGCGACTTATTATCACTTCTCAAATGGTCCTTTAATGGCTACTGTTTCAACTATGGAGAGGATGGACATTCCTGTTAAGCCATCATAAGTGACAAGACTGGCATTACCAGGCCAGAACATTTGCAGCCTGAGTGGCGCTATGGATTGAATTGGGACCCCCTCAGATTCATATTCTGAAGTCCTAATTTCCCATGTGATGGTAGTTAAAGCTGGGGTCTTTGAGAGGTAATTAGGTTTAGGTGAGGTCATGAGGGTTGGGTCCTCATTACAGGATTACTGCCCTTAAAAGAAGAGACCAGAGAGCGCTCTCTCTCTCTCTCTCTCTCTCTCTCTCTCTCTCTCTCTCTCTCTCTCTCTCTCTCTCTCTCTCTCTCTTTCTCTTTCTCTTTCTCTTTCTCTTTCTCTTTCTCTTTCTCTTTCTCTCTCTCTCTCTCTCTTTCTCTCTCTTTCTCTTTCTTTCTCTCTTTCTCTTTCTCTTTCTCTTTCTCTCTCTTTCTTTCTTTTCCTTCTTTCTTTCTTTCTTTCTTTCTTTCTTTCTCTCTCTCTCTCTCTCTCTCTCTCTCTCTCTCTCTCTCTCTTTCTCTCTTACTCTCTCCACCATGTGAAGACACAGCAAGAAGATAGCTATTAGCAAGCCAGGAAGAGCATCCTCTCCACAAACTGAATTAGTAAGTATCCAGTGTGTGACATTTTTTTATAGCAGCCTAAGCTAAGACATATCTCCACTTTAAATTCTGCATTTTTTATTTATTAATTTGGAAGATACTCCTTAATTTGCATTACTGTGTCATTCTAACATTCACATTTCACAACATTTAGTTTACATTTTTGAATGCAAAGTTGGCTCTTCATGGAGTTTTGCTTTTTGTTTATTTGATTATTAGGCACAATCAATTTTGAAAAGAGAAAAAAAGATAAATTAAAGGAGCAACTTTTAAGGTAATGCTGTCCAGATGAGGCAACAACCTTTCACTAATTAGGAGCTCTCAATAGGCTTCCTCTATTCAGCCTCCATGCAAGCATCTTTCTTTCTACCAAACTATTTCAAGCAATGTGTAGCTCAGGTGGTCTTCCTTCTAGGACTGTCTTTTAAGCTTGAAGTATCAGCATCCATGACAAGTAAGAGAAGGAGACTGAAAGTTTTGATTTGTCAAGTAGTAGTAAGTTTTTTAAGCCTAGAAAATGCAGCCTCATTTTGTCAGAATAAGAATTTACATAAAGAGCGTTCAAAAGGTGCATAGAAAAATTTAACTTGGGTGTTAAAAAGAAATTATCTTTGTGCTGAGAGTTGGCAACATAGTCTATAAATTAATAACAAAGCCTTATGCTAGAACTGCACCAATTTTTCTTCAGAATAGTTAGAACAAACAATTTATCTGGAGACTCAAGTTATAAATATGAAAGTACACAACTGACACCTCTTTGGAGTTTAGATACACACAGCTGGCTATGACATTCCTATCTTGGCTTGCCTCCTAGCTGGAATTGGGAGCTGTATATCATTCAGGTTGTACTTTCATGATTTTAAAATGAAATTTGTAGTTCAATTAAGTAAAAAGGGTCTAATTAGTAGATTTTGGAGGAGGATTTTAAGGATTCTTGGAGAAGCAGCCAGTTTGCCTTCACAAATCAGTCACACTGTATTTGCAGAAACCTACATGAAGTTTTTTGTTTGTTTGTTTTTTAAAGATATTTTTACCCAGTTGTAGCTACAGGGGCTAGAAGCACAGCTATCCCAAATTTTATTTTTCAGATGTTGCTAATAGTATTAGTGCAATTCTGGAGGTGCTGTTATGTGCCAAGCACCAGTCAAAACTACTCATCCTTACAACAACCTTCTCAGTTAGATGATGATTATTCTAAATTTACTCGTGTGAAAATTTAGGTAAAAAACATGTCTATTAACTTGCCAGTGATTACAGTTACTAATCAGGAAACTTACATTTCAAAAGTCAATCTCTGCCTCTGCAACCCACTTTCCTCCCTCTATTATCACACCGCCTCCAGTAAAACACTGAAAAACAAGGCTTCTTTTAGAACCTGTTTTAAAATATTTTTGAGTTGTAAATTTTTATTCTGAATCTCTAGCTTGTTCAAGAAGCAATGTCTATTCTTCAGATTCTCTCATCATTCTCTGTTATTGCACTTAGAAAAACATTTTTTTCTCAAAGAGTGAAGATGGCAAATTTGGAGTCATAAGAAGAGAAAACATAAATTTAGAAACTTAAAAATTGGAAAAATGCCCCTGTTATCACAAAAGTACTCAAATCTCTTCTAACGCGATCCTCTAAGGAAGAGTAATTACTTTTCATGGACACTTGGGCTCCATGAAACACAATTTATAAAGCCAAGATGTTTCATTTCCTTTAAGTTAACTACAAGTTCAAGCAAATATGAAAGAAATACTGTGTGTGTTATTTTGGCTCTTTTCATGATTGTTTCAATATTATTTGGAAAAATTAAAGATTTTGAAAATAATTAGTCACCAATAAGAAATCAACTTTTCTATCTTGGAAAAAGGTAACCTTAAAAAGGACACATTGCTGCAACTCACAGTGGTTCCTACTGTGTACTTCTGAGGTCAGTCAGCTCAATACCTAAGCCAAAGGAGCTATCATAGTTCATAGAATTTGATTCCTTTGATTTAAAACAAACTCTTCTTACTTTGCTTACCACTAAGAATGGGAGGACAAAACTGGCAATTAAATCATAGTATAACATCTTCATATTACTCTAGATTTATATTTTATATTTATTGAAATAGTTCTTTCAACATACTAAACATAGGTTTTTAACATATGTTATTCTTCTGAATAAATGTAGAAGAAATATACATACAATACGTTATGTAAGGAATTCCTCCATTACTTCATATGTACAGTATGACTCTTCCATGCCACTTTTTGACCTAGTCATAGATGTTCATCTTTCTACAAAATATTACCCTTTCTTTCCGCCATGAACATGTGTGTTCCAACATGTCCTAAAAAGCCCTTTACTACTCTCTCTGGGATTCCTTTCCCAGCTGTTGATACCCGTTCCCCAAGTGTTGATGTGGTCACTTTCTTGAGCTTTCTAGAAGTGGTTAAAGGAAGGTTTTCCAACAACAATCATGACTCATCACTTCTCAAATCGTCCTTTAATGGCTATTGTCTGAACTATGGAAAGGTTGGGCATCCCTGTTTGAGCCATTGTAGGTGGCAAGCCTGGCATTACCAGGCCAGGACATCTGCAGCATGGGTGGTGCTGGCTGTCAGGGGTTGTAAGGTGTCCTGATTGTGACAAATACCCCAACCCCAGAAATGTTAAAATGTAAAAAGTGTGTCTTAGAATCAGTGAGATTTACTACTAAGTGATGAAAAAATGGAATTGGAAAGGTAGATTTTCATAGATAATTATGGCAAATGCTAGCTGAAAATGTTTTTTGTCTATGAAAATATTGTCCTAAAGTCAGTCAATGAAAATATACCTTTTTGTGGCTGTCACCCACCACAAAACTAAATTAACTGCCACATAGATATGGTAATATTTTTGAAGGTTTTATAAAGAGCTCATATCCTAAAAGAGTTCATCTCTTTAGTCCTAATGGACTCGGCTTTTAGCATACTAAATAATCTCTGAACACAGGGAAATTACAACATATGTTATGGATGACTTATTGTCACCGTCCTTTCCACATTTCAATGAACAAACTTTAAAAAGGTGATTTTAGCTTAGGCAAACAAAAGGTACACTTATGAGGAGAGATTTCTCCCTTCTCATGAGGCAGACAGAGATCAGTAACAAAGAAGTCTGAGAAACCTTTGAAACAATGCCACCAGAAACACCATCTGACGTATTGTTTTGCATTACCCTTTTTTTCTTATGTGTAGACAGAAAGTATGCTCCCCAAACTATCATATTTTCAGTTGTCAAGTGGTTTGTGAATTGGTGCCCAAAAGGAGTAAAGCTAATACAAGGTGTGGGAGCAAAAGACCAATATGTGCAAACTGAATAGAATACAAGAGGGGCTAGAAAAATTTAGTGGTCACATGTATTAAATTATATTCAGTATTTGTTGGTTATTATCATGGAAAGGAGTAGTTTGATTAACAATTATGACAATCAATATCAATTTATTTTACCTTGTATTATTATGAACACAATTTGAGCTATTTAAATGTACTTTATCATTTCAGATGTATTTGCCACATGTTTGAGTGGAGGATGCAAATTAAAAAATGAGAATATATTATTGTAAAAAACAATTTTTTGCACCTGTAAAACCCTTTAATTTGCTTTTACTAGTAGAAAAAAATCAGAGAAAATAATGACTAATCAATTTTATATTATCTAATAAAAGGGTCTCCAAATAATTTTAAGATAATAAATCATTATTAGTTTTGGGACAAATTTATATATTTGTAAATCATTGGGGAGATCATGATGTTCAGAAAGTAAACCACAGCAACAGAATACTTAGCACATCTTCATAAGAAAGTGATTGATTTAACCCTCCTTTTTCATTGTTAAAAACTGATGGCTTTATAGGACAAATAAATCTGTCTTTCATTAAAAGTTTATGGCTGAGGTCCCTATAATAAAGGAGAGATTAGTAAGAGAAAGCAAAAACATTTATTTAATATAAGTTTTTATATGACAGATAACCTTCATAAGGAAATGAAGACCCAAAGAATTGGGTAAACTTGTATATTTTTGTGCTTAGGTTTGATAAAGAGTGGAAGGTTGTGGAGAAATACAAAGGAAGGACAAAAGGAGGTGATCTAATGGTAATAAACTGGGAGAAACCTAGCAAGGTCTATTTGTTCAGATTCTTATCTGTGTCCCTGTGACTTCAGAGGTAGGATATTCCCTCCTCTCAGTATAGGGAGGGCTCTTCTGGAATGAAGGACTTCTGACCTGCTTCTGGGGAGAAGGGTGGGAGAAGGCCAGTGATTGACCTTCCAAAGTTTTATGACCTGTTTTAGTGGAAGAGTGAGAGGAAGACCTTCTTGCTTCTGCTATTTTCTCAAATGCCCAGGTGTTATATTTTTGGGTAATATGTCCTGAAACGCAGCCTGGCAGCTTCGTATCTTTTCCTGAACAGTTTTAAAAGCAAACAGAAAAGCGAAATCTGTTGAGGCATGTGTTGAATAATGAGACCAGGGACAAGTAAGTGAGTCTCTCCTCTGGGGGTTCCCTGAATAAGGAGGATGCCTAGAAAATCCTGGAAAGAACATCCTTGAATAAGGAGGATGAGTAGAAAATCCTGGAAAGAACATCCTTGAATAAGGAGGATGAGTAGAAAATCCTGGAAAGAACATCCTTGAATAAGGAGGATGAGTAGAAAATCATCGAAAGAACATCCTTGAATGAGGAGGATAAATAGAAAATCCTGGAAAGAACATCTTTGAATAAAGAGGATGAGTAGAAAATCCTGGAAAGAACATCCTCAAAAAATAAGCAAACATATATCTTGGCAAGACTATTCCAAAGGTGTTACGAACAAAATGGGCAGCTGAGCAGGGGCATGTGCTAGCAGTGGGCAAACATCAAGGGCTTCAATATAGCTCTCTATTTAATTCCAGATCTTACTTTAGGAGAGCAAATTTGAAAAGGATTTTTGCAAGAGACAGGACAGGCAATACATAGTAAGTTCTACATAACGATTCATAAATTTTAAAGCTAAAAATGTGGAATAGGACACTGTAGGATTTTTCATGTTTTGATAAATTATCTCAACCTTGTGTTTCAGAGCAAGAATTTTTCAAGTCTGGTCAAAAAATACTGGAAGCAATACTTCTGAGATGTAGCACTAAGTGTGCTTTATAAATACAGTGATTTTTATAAATTACGGTGGTTTAAAAACCTAGCTAATTTTGGATGCTTTTTCAGAGCAGTATAAAAACTCAAAATATCTAACTGATATTTTCCTTCCTAACAAGGGAAACAATGACAGACAGAATGAATATATCCTCATATTTATCTTTCTTTTAAAAAGAATCTCATTATTCATACTTCATATATATATGTGTGTGTATACATACACATATGAATATACACATATATTAAAAGTCACATTATATATAATACATATATTACATGCATAAGAATTATTTTATATATGTATATATTCCTCCTAGGTATTGACTTCTGAACCTTAGCTAATTTACAAGGATGAATTACATTTTTCTTAGAAGTCAATAGGAATTCCTGAGCATAAATGCTAAATTTTTCATTTTCCCCACAGCTATAAAAGTATAACATGTAATTTTAAATTCAATTTTATGTTGCTTTATGTTGTGTCCTTAGAATAAACATAGATTTTTGAAAATTTCTATTATAAAACATGAAGAAAGGGAGTATATGGAATAATAGGTAATTCTGCAGATCAAATTAACTGATAAATACGGTGCCAACTTTTCTTTTCCAGGATAACAGTGTTATTCACTCTTCATTTAGTTAAAATGTTTTAAATAAATGTGTATCCCTAGTGGAGTCCAGAAAGACCTGAACTTAATTTGAGCCTATCCATCTAACACTTCATTACATAATGTCCAGTTTTGCTGTCAATTTATTCTGTTCCAGTGTTGGCTTCTTTGGAAAATCACGAGCTTCCCGAGTATAAGAACTTGGTCTTACATTACTATTTTACTTTCATAGCACTTAACATTGAATCTTGGATATGGAATATGCTTAGTAGTTTTTCTGTGAGTTGGTGTAATTCCATCTTGAATTCTTCACCAAGTATTCTGTACAGTGAGTTGTATTTTCTATATTTTGAATATGACCCATGTTTTACACCCAGGGTCCACAAACTATAGCTTAAGACTGGCTACCCCCAGTTTTGTGAATAAACTGATTGGAGCACAGCCATACCCATTTATGTATGTGTTGTCTACAACTGCTTCTGTTCTAATATGGCAGAGCTGAGCAGTTGGGACAGAGACCTGGTGGTCCACCAAGCCGAAGTATTTACTATCTAGCACTTGTAGAATTATAGAATTGCTGACCCCTGTGCTAGATGCTTATCTTTGATGAAAAATATAAATACTTAGGGTGTGAATCATTCAGTTTTTTATATTCCCTAAAAGTAAGTTAGATGATGATATTTCCTGAAGCTGAACATTTTAATGACAGATTTCCAGTAAGCATAAGTATCAAAAAGAGAAAAAAATAAAGGAGAATGTATGCTGTTTCTTGCTGCAGCTACTGTATTTCTGATTGAAGGTAGAACTCACCCCAAAAATGTAGTTTGCTTTCTTTGCCAGGATAAACCTTCATTAAAGCCAAAATTCAGTTTAAATTAAAAGATTGAAACAGTCACATTATATTAGAGAAAATCTACAGCTACCTTAAAATAGCATCAAATTGGCTGGTTGTTGTAAGCTGCTGTTTGAGGCTGCCAGTCTGCTAAAGTGTATTCATAAAACACACTAAGCTGGCCGAAATAGTGATTTTCTTAATGATCTTAAGAACACAATTATTTCATTGTTATGTTGATTTCACAAAAGGAATGTTCATGTTGAAAAGATAAAGAGCAGCCCCTTCTTCGGTACTTTAAGATAGTGATTATTTTATAAAAAATTAACAAACCTCTTTATTATTGTTTCAGATGGAAATAATGATGTGTAATTCATCTTTGCAGCTTAACTAGGGTTCTATTTAATGTCAGTTTTGGAACGAAGAGAAATACCACTAAGCAGTTAAAATAAGAAGTTATTTTATTTGAATAGTTTTAAAAGCAATAAATCGATTTGATGCTCAATGGGTATTGACAAATCAATATTTAGTTTCATTTTTAGACTACTTTTGGTGTGTTTTACACCATAATGGTTGTCAGTAGATGTTTAGATGAGGAAATATGTTTTTCTTGTATGATTGAGAAGATGAAAATGAATTTCTATTTATTGATTTAGAGACATAGGTCTTGCTACATTGCTCCGGTTGGAGAGCAGTGACTATTTACAGTGCACCAATTGCCCACTCAAACCTCAAACTCCTGGGCGCAAGCAATCTTCCTGCCTCCACCTCCTGAGTAACTGAGACTACCGCTACACGCCACCACACCTAGCTTAGGGCTTCTCTTTATTATAATAGCTAAAAATTAGACAATAGTGCTAAAGTTAGATAATTAAAAGATATATCAACATTTCATGACTCACTAAGAAAGAATAACTGTCATATGTCGGTCATTTATAATATGTTGGCATTGTACTAAGCACCTTGTATGGATTATTTCTGGTATAACAACTCTTGGATTTAGGGATTAATAGCCCCACTCTACAGATGAAATTTAAAGATCCTAAGTAGTTTGCTAAAGTTCACACAACTAGCAAGTTACAGAGCTGTACCAGGTCTGCCTGACCATATGGTGTTAGTTACTTGTTTCGGTAGCTTTGTGCAGGCATAGATTATGAGAGAATTCCTTCCTATTATTAAATGGGTCTGGGAAGAGTCACATCCTGGGAGAAAGTAGTAGAATAGCAATACTCAGAGGAGAGTTGGTGGAGCAGGTGGTTATAGTACTTTGAGTTCTCATTCTAGTGGCTAACTTGTATTGAGAATCTTCTATTTTCTGCATATTTACATTTCACATTTATTTCATACATTGATTTTTTATAATTATTTGAGATGCGTACTATTATTTACCCCATTCTATAGATAAGGATCCTGAGAGCTTATCTAAAGAAGTTAAGTACCTCACACAAGGTCAAACAGCTAATAATTGGTGTAGACAAACACCGGCATCTTCCTGTTGCCAATTGTTTTGACATGTAACCACTATGTTCTGTCACTTCCTGAAATTCAAGAATATAAATTAGAAATCTATAAAGACCATGTGGATGATATTTAATTTGGGTGAGATTTCATGTAATCTCAGTAGCATATAGAATTCATTTTTTAGGTAGATATAGGAGAAGGGCTAGCTAAATTCTTTGGTACACGTGCAAGTAGGCAGAAAAAGATCATGCTATTTTTGAAAAATGTTTACATGAATACTTCAATTGGTAGCATCATCTTTATGTGCTATCTTCACGGAAGAGTTCTGATTATCACTCAGAGGCCAGCTTCTCATCCTTGACACTCAGGCTCGCTGCTTAATTCAAAGAGAAAATTTTATCTTATAAGAGACTAAGAAATCTTTAACTTATTCATTAGAATAGTTTATAAAGCACAGCATGTACTCATTATAAAATTTAGATTAAGGAAACAAATAAAATCACCGACACTTAAATTCCCAATTAACCAGTGATACCCAAGAATAACATCTTGTATTCTTTATAGACGTTTCCTATGCATATTTTCCAAGGTACGTGCATGCTACTCTCTCTCCTCTCTCTCTCTGTCTCTCTCTCTCTCTCTCTCTGTCTCTCTCTCTTTTTCTGTGTGTGTGTGTGTGTGTGTGTGTGTGTGTCGAGATAAAATTTGACAATATTAACAGAGGTTTACTGCTGTTGTCTGGGGTCTTCTTCCTTTCAGCTCCCCAACCAAGAATAGCCTTAATTGCCTCAAAGGAGATTTATTTGCCCTAGGGAAAGTATTACCAACTAGAATATAGAAGAACAAAGAAGTTGGTTTACTGTAAGACAAGGTAATTTTTACTTTAAAAAATGTGGAATATTTGAGAGGAAGATTTTTTTTAGTGAAAAAGTTAAATGTTGTATACCAAGGAACAAGCCCATAATTTCTTTGTGTATTCCATAAAAAATAGAATTTAGAAGAAAGCCTGATAATTTAAGAACAATGTCCTGTTCCACAGGAGATGAAGGCATCAGCTGTAGGAAGAAGCAGAGATGATGATGGCTCCCTGAGCAGAGACCCAGCAACCTACTATTCAGACTGAGTACTGCGGGGGAAGGTACCCAGAATGAAAGGGTTGGGGAGAGATCCCAAAATGACAGAGAAACCGTTCTTTAGCTTTCCTTTGTGAAACTAGTGAAACCTGAAAGTCTTGTGCAGAATCTCTGCATCCAACGTGGTAATTAATAGCAATAATTTAAGAGGTGTCTTATCAGTAGACCTGAAATTTACAAGAGCCCTCTGCTCTTCCCCCTTGATGTGGGTGGGAGTCCAAGAGTATCATGTATCTCCAAGAGGGATTTGGATATGGCTGGGATCCACAAGTTAGTCCTGAATAAGCTTCCTGCTAAGAAGGAGGCAGAAGCAGAATAGCCTATGTGGACCTGTGCCTAAAAGGCAAACAGTGATGAGGCAAGGAAATGTGATTACTGAAGACTGTTGTAGATATTAGTGTATATCAGTAGAAGCCAGCCTGGACAAATACCCATCCACATGGCCCAGACACCTCCCTCTAATGCCAGGATGACATAGAAGAGCCCTAAGAACTTAGATCACTCGTGGGAAGAAGAAAAGGTAATGGGGAAATGTGGATTAGGGGAATGGGGAAAAGCTAGATTTTGGAATTCTCAAGTAATTGAATATGTACCCCTCAGTAAATGAATTTTAAGTTTGAAATAACTGAGTTTAACATGAATTGGCAAATTTAATTTTTCCACCAGAGAGGAAACAAGAAATTTAAAAATTGGTATTTTCACGTAATCTTAGCTTTTGACTCTGAAGTTTGTAACTACTATGTAATCAATCTTACATGAAAGGAATCTTACATGAAAAACTGTGTTCTTTTCCTTTTTTTAATTAAACAATATGTAGTAGCTATTTCTTTATCAGAGGACCTATAGATGTTCAATATCCTTCTTAATGAGTATGCAGTACTTACTGTATATTTGTCTAAAAAGTCTCCAATGTAGAACATTTGATTTGTTCTTATGCATCATTTACCCTTAATACAATTCCAAGAATTCTCCTTGCAGTTGCAAAGAAGGTAGTTCTTATAATTATTTAGTTAGACTATAATTTTCTACATTTGTTTTACTTCAAATAGGCTAAATTTTTATAGTTTGAGAAACTTTTCACAGATTGAAAATTGTGACTAGAACTTCTCTTATTGTTTAACCATAATATCTGAATATTTTTTACCTATTTTACTTTAGTAGATATTCATTTTAGCAGCTTGCCATATAGGTCCACCTATGTTATTTTCCCCATAATTACCTATTTTCTAAAATAAAACATAATGAGAAATGGAATTCTGCTATGTAACTCTGTTATAAGCCCTCAAAGAAAAATTCTTATTCATTTAATTTATATTGTCTTATTTTTGTGTTGTTATTATATTAGTTAGTACAAACAAGACCTACCTAGAATTTAAAACATGTAAGGAAAGCAAGAAATGTTTTATACCTGGTATGAACAGAGTATGATTGTGCTAGGTTAGAGAAAAGAGGCTGCAGTGCTTATACAGATAATTCACATATTCAAGTTTGGCAGATTTCATAAAATAGGATACATGGCATGTATTATTACATATATTTTACTTTATATGAATCTCAATGTTATATAATATGTAATGTTATATACTATTACTTTTTCATTTTATTTTTAATTGACAAATAATAATTATATATATATTTATGGAACACAATGTGATGTTTAGGTGTAATTAATTTCTTTGGGGTAAGAACACTGAAAATCCCTTTTAGGTATTTTGAAATATACAATACATTGATATTAACTATAGTCACCTTGCCGTGCAATATAACACCAGAACTTATTTCATCTATTTAATTATGACTTTGTACCTGTTCATTAACATCTTCCGTTTCCCCATTTACCTACCCCAAGCCTCTGGGTAACCACTACTCTACTCTCTACTTTTATCAGTTTTTAGATTTTACATATAGTTGAGACCATATATTTGTCTCTCTGTAACTGGCTTATTTTACTTAACATAGTATCCTCTAGTTTCATCTATTTTGTCACAAATGACAGAATTTCCTATTTTGTTAAGGCTGAATAATATTTCATAGTGTATATATACCAAATATTTTAAATTCATGTATCCATTGATGGACATAACTTGCTTCCATATCTTGGATATTGTGAATAATTCTTCAATGAACATGGGGATGAAGATGTCTCCTTTGGCATACTGATTTTAATTCTTTTGGGTTATACCCAGTAGTGGGATTGCTGAATTATATGATAATTCGTTTTTTTTGAGGAGCCTCCATACTGTTTTCTAAAATGGCTGTGCTAATTTACAATGCCACCAACAGTATATGAGTTTCCTTTCCTCCATATTCTTGCCAACACTTATCTTTCATCTTGCTGATTATGGTCAATTTAACGGGTTAAAGTGATGCTCATTGTGGTTTTAATTTGCATTTTTCTGGCGATTAAAGATGTTGGGCATTTTAAAATATATCTGTTGGCCATTTCTATGTATTCTGTTGAGAAACATCTATTCAAGTCCTTTGCCCATTTTAAAATAAGATTATTTATTTTCTTGTTATTTAGTAGTTTGATTTCCTTGTATATTTTAGATATTAGCCCCTTATCCAGTGTATTACTTGCAAATGTTTTCTCTCCATCTGTGTCTTGTCTTTTCATGCTACTATTTTCCTTGCTATGCAGAAGTTTTTAAGTTTGATGCAATCCCATTTGTCTACTTTTGCTTTGGTTTCCTGTGCTTTTGAGTTCATATCTAAGAAATCTCTCCCCAGATTAATGTCATGAGACTTTTTCCCCTATGTTTTTGTCCAGTAGTTTTATACTTTCAGATCTTGTGTTTAAGTCTTTAATTCATTTTGAACAGATTCTTGTATAAGGACTGAGATAAGGTTCATTTTCATTCTTTTGTTTATGCATATCCAGTTTTCCCAATATCATTTATTGATGAGACTGTTCTCTCCTTATTGTGTGTTCTTGGTACCTTCGTTGAAAATCAATTGACAATAGATGTGTGAGTTTATTTCTAGACATTGTATCTCATTCCATTGACTGATATATCTGTTTTTATGCCAATACCATGTGTTTTTATTACTATAGCTTTGCAATGTATTTTGAAATCCAATAGTGTGATGCCTCCAGCCTTGTTCTTTTTAGTCAAGATGACTTTGGATACTTGGGGTCTTTTGTGGTTCCATAGGAATTTTAGAACTAAAAATTTCTGTAAAGAATGCTATTGGAATTTTGATAAGGATTTCATAGAAACTATAGGTTGCTTTGGGAAGTGTGAATATTTTAACAATATTAATTCTTCCAATCCATGAACATAAAATATCTTTCCATGTATTTGTGTCCTCTTCAATTTATCTCATTGATGTTTTATAATTTTCATCTCTTTGGTTAAATTTACTGAGTATTTTTATGCTCTTGTAAATGAGATTGTTTTCTTAATTTCTTTTTAAGAGAGCTTGCTGTTAGTATATAGGAATGCCACTTCTTTTTGTAAATTGATTTTGTATCCTGTGACATTACTGTATTCGTTTATTAGTTCTAACTGTTTTTTGGTTGAATCTTTTGGATTTTCAATATATAAGGTCATGTTGTCAGCAACAGTAATAATTTCACTTCTTCGTTTCCTATTTGGATGCCTTCTGTTTGTTTCTCTTATCTAATTGCTCTGGCTAGTACCTCCAGTACTTTGATGAACAGAAGTGGTGAACGCGGGCATCCTTGTCATGTTCCTGATCTTAGAAAAAAAGCCATTAACCTTTCATCATTGAGTGTAATGTTAGTTGTGGACTTGTCACATATGACCTTTATTGTGTTGACGAACTTTCTTTTATACCAAATTTGTTGAGAATGTTTATTATAATATGGTGTTAAATTTAAAAGAATGCTTTTCTTGCATCTATTGAGATGATCATATTGTTTTTGTCCATTCTATTAATATGGTTAAACACATTTATTGATTTGCATATATTGAAGCAATCTTGCATTCCAGGGATACATCCCACTTGATCATGATAAATGAACCCTTTATGATAATGTTGAATATGGTTTGCTAGTATTTTGTTGAGGATTTTTGTTTCTATGTTCATCAGTGATATTCACCTATGATTTTCTTTTCTTGTCATGTCTTTGTCTAGCTTTGGTATTAGGATAATACTGGCCTTGTAAGATGAGTTTGGAATTATCTCCTCACCTTTAATATTTCAGAGGAGTTCTAGAAGGATTGGTATTGTTTTTTCTTTAAATATTGGCTGGAATTAAAAGTCTCTCATCAAAGAAAAGCTTAGAACATGATGATGTTCTAAGCTTTTCTTTGATGAGAGACTTTTAATTACCAATTCAATTTCGTCACTTTTTATTGGTCTGTTCAGATCTCCAATTTCTTCTTCATTTGGTCTTAATAGGCTATATGTTTTTAGGAATTTATTCATTTCTCTGAGTTGTCCAATTTGTTAGTTTATACTTGTTCATAATAATTTCAAATGATTCTTTGTATTTCTGTGATGCCATTTATAATGTCTCCTCTTTCATTTCTCATTATATGTATTTGAATCTTCTCTTTTTTCTTAGTCTAGCTAAAGGTTTTTCAGTTTAGTTTATCCTTTCAAAAGATAAACTCTTAGTTTTATTAATATTTTATATTGTTTTACTGGTAAATATAATGTCTTTGTCTAGCTTTGATATTACATTTACTATTACATTTATTTATGTTCTGATCTTTGGGGCCCAGTTTGTTTCCATTTTTCCATGATGAATAACATTAGGTTGTTTATTAAATATCTTCTTTTTTGATGTAGGTGTTTATTGCTATAAACTTGCCTCTTAGCAGTGCTTTGGCTGCATCTCATAAGTTTTGGTACGTTGTGTTTCCATTTTCATTTGTCTAAGATGTTTTTAAATTTTCCTTTAATTATTTCTTCTTTGAACCAATAGTTGTTCAGGAGAATATTGTTTAATATTCACATATTTATTGTTTATTCATCATTTCCCCTGTTATTGATTTCTAGTTTTATACTACTATTGTCAGAAAAAAAATACTTGAAATGATTGCAATATAAAACTTGTTTAGACTTGTATTGTGGCTTCACATATGATCTATCCTGGAGAATGTTCTGTGTGTACTTGAGAAGAATGTGAATTCTGAATTCTGATGCTGTTGGGTAGAATATTCTGTATATGTCCATTAGGTCCATTTGATCTAAAATGTAGTTTAATTCAAATGGGTGCTTATTAATTTTTTGCCTGGATGATCTTTTCAATGTTGAAAGCAAGGTACTAACATTCTCTACTATTACTGTGTTACAGTATGTATCTTCCTTCAGATCTCTTAATGCTTGCTTTATATATTTAGGTGATCTGATGCTTGGCATATATGTGTGTTTACAATTCTTATATCTTCTTGATGGATTGACCCATATATCACTGTATGATAATCTTTGTCTCTTTTTACACTTTTGTCCTAGAATCTATTTTGTCTGAATTAAGTATAGTTACCTTTGCACTCTTGCTCTCTTTTTGTTTCCATTTCATGGAATGCCTTTTTCAATCCTTTCTCTTTTAATCTATGAGAATTTTTAAGGTGATGTGAGTCTCTTTTAAGCAGCATATAGAGTCATGCATTGGAGATACTGAGGAAATTGATCAGACCGTTGCAATAAGGTGAATATTGCAATAAAATAAGCCAAAAAATTTTTGTTTCCCAGTGCATATAAAAATTATGTTTATACTATGCTGTAGTCTAGTAAGTGTGCAATAGTACTATGTGTAAAAAAGTACATATCTTAACTAAAAATACTTTTTTTGCTAAAAATTTCTAACAATGACCTGAGCCTTCAGTGAGTAATAATTGTTTCGCTGGTGAAGGGTCATGCCTCAATATTGATGAGAGCTGACTGATCAGGGTGGTGTTTGCTAAAGGTTAGGGTGGCCATAGCAATTTCTTAAGGTAAGACAGCAATAAAATTTGCTGCATGGCTTGACTCTTCTCTTCACAAAATATTATCCTGTAATGTACAATGCTGTTTGATAGCATTTTACCCACCGTAGAACTTTTTGCAAAATTGGAGTCAGTTCTCCCAAACTCCGCCACTGCTTTATCAACTAAGTTGATGTACATTCTGTATCATTTGTTTTCATTTCGACAATGTTCACAGCATCTTAACAAAGAGTATATTTCATCAAGAAACCACATTCTTTGCTCATTTGTAAGAAACAATTTCTCATCTGTTCAAGTTTTATCATGATATTGCAGCAATTGATTTAAATATTTAGTCTTCACTGCTAATTCTAGTTCTCTTGCTATTTCCACAACATATGCAGTTACTTCCTCCACTGAAGTCTGGAACTCCTCAAAAATCATTCTGTGAGGTTTGGAATTACCTTTTCCCAAATTCTGTTAATGTTGATATTTCAACCTTTTTCCATTAGTCAAGAATATTTTTAATGACATATAGAATGGTGAGTCTTTTTCCAGAAAATTTTCAATTTACTTTACCCACATCCATCAGGGCAGTTACAATCTATGGCAGCTATAAACTGTATTTCTTAAGTAACTTAAGCTAATATGCTGTATTTCTTAAGTAACAAGACTTGAAGGTCAAAATAATAAGGCTTGAAGTTTAGGCTTGACAGAAATCTTCTGTCTTGATTCACAGGCAACAGAATGGATGTTGTGTTAGGAGACATGAAAACAACATTAATATCCTTATACATCTCCATCTGGGTGACCAGGTGCCTTGTCAATGAGCAGTAATATTTTAAAGGAAATAGTTTTTACCTTTAACAGTAGGTTTCAACAGTGTGCTTAAGGTATTTACTCAACCATGCTATAAGTAGATGTGCTGTCATCCAGGCTTGGTTGTTCCGTTTCTGGAGCACTGACAGAGTAGATTTGGCATAATTCTTAAGGGCCTTAGGATTTTTGGAATGGTCAATGAACATTGGTTTTAATTTAAATTCACCAGCTGCAATAGCTCCTAATAAGAGAGTCAGCCTGTCCTTTGAAACTTTGAAAACAGACTGACTTCTCTTCTCTAACTATAAAAACCCTATATGTCAACTTGATCTTGGTGGATAAGCTTTTTGATGTGCTGCTGGATTCAGTTTGCCAGTATTTTAGTGAGGATTTCACATCGATGTTCATCAGGGATATTGGTCTAAAATTCTCTATTTTTGTTGTGTCTCTGCCAGGCTTTGGTATTGGGATGGTGCTGGCCTCATAAAATGAGTTAGGGAGGATTCCCTTTTGTTATATTGATTGGAATAGTTTCAGAAGGAATGGTACCAGCTCCTCTTTGTACCTCTGGTAGAATTTGTCTATGAATCCATCTGGCCATGGACTTTTTTTTGTTGGATAGCCTATTAATTATTGCCTCAATTTCAAAACCTATTATTGGTCTATTCAGCAATTCAACTTCTTCCTGGTTTAGTCTTGGGAGGGTGTATGCGTCCAGGAATTTATCCATTTCTTCTACATTTTCTAGTTTGTTTGTGTAGAGGTGTTTATAGTATTCTCTGATGGAAGTTTGTATTTCTGTGGGATCGGTGGTGATATCTTCTTTATCGCTTTTTATTACATGTATTTGATTCTTTCCTCTTTTCTTCTTTGTTAGTCTTGCTAGCAGTCCATCAATTTTGTTGATATTTTCAAAAAGCCAGCTCCTGGAATCATTGATTTTTTGAAGGAGGTTTTATGTCTCTATCTCCTTCAGTTCTGCTCTGATCTTAGTTATTTCTTGCCTTCTGTTAGCTTTTGAATGTGTTTGCTCTTGCTTCTCTCGTTTTTTCATTGTGTGTTAGGGTGTCAATTTTAGATTTTTCCTGCTTTCTCTTGTGGCATTTGGTGCTATAAATTTCTCTCTACACACTGCTTTAAATGTGTCCCAGAGATTCTGGTACGTTGTGTCTTTTTTCTCTTTGGTTTCAAAGAACATCTTTATTTCTGTCTTCATTTCATTATTTACCCAGTAGTCATTCAGGAGCAGGTTGTTCGGTTTCCATGTAGTGGTGCGGTTTTGAGTGAGTTTTTTAATCCTGAGTTCTAATTTGATTGCACAGTGGTCTGAGGGACAGTTTGTTGTGATTTCTATTCTTTTACATTTGCTGAGGAGTGCTTTCCTTCCAACTATGTGGTCAATTTTGGAATAAATGCAATGTGGGGCATTGTATATAATAAATGGAGTGTATATTTGGAATAAATGCAATGTATATTCTGTTGATTTGGGGTGCAAGGCTCGTTCAACATACGCAAATCAATAAACATAATCCATCACATAAACAGAACCAATGACAAAAACCACATGGTTATCTCAGTAGATGCAGAAAAGGCCTTTGACAAAATTCAGCAGCACTTCATGCTAAAAACTCTCAATAAACTAGGTATTGATGGAACATATCTTAAAATAATAGGAGCTATTTATGACAACCGAGAACCAGTATCATACTGAATGGGCAAAACCTGGAAGCATTCCCTTTGAAAACTGACACAAGACGGGGACTCCCTTTCTCACCACTCCTATTCAGCATAGTGTTGGAAATTCTGGCCAGGGCAATCAGGCAGGAGAAAGAAATAAAGGCTATTCAATTAGGAAAAGAAGTCAAATTGTTCCTGTTTGCAGATGACATGATTGCATATTTAGACAACCCCATCATCTCAGCCCAAAATCTTCTTAAGCTGATAAGCAACTTCAGCAAAGTCTCAGGATACAAAATCAATGTGCAAAAATCACAAGCATTCTTATACACCAATAACAAACAGAGAGCCAAATCATGAGTGAACTCCTATTCACAGTTGCTACAAAGAGAATAAAATACCTAGGAATCCAACTTACAAGGGATATGAAAGACCTCTTCAAGGAGAACTACAAACCACTTCTCAATGAAATAAAAGAGGACACAAACAAATAGAAGAATATTCCATGCTCATGGATAGGAAGAATCGATGTCGTGAAAATGGCCGTACTGCCCAAGATAATCTATAGATTCAATGCCATCCCCATCAAGCTACCAATGACTTTCTTCACAGAATTGGAAAAAACTACTTTAAAATTCATATTGAACCAAAAAAGAATCTGCATTGGCAAGGCAATCCTAAGCCAAAAGAACAAAGCTGGAGGCATCACACTACCTGACTTGAAACTCTACTACAAGGCTACAGTAACCAAAACAGCATGGTCCTGGTACCAAAACAGAGATATAGACCAATGGAACAGAACAGAGGCCTCAGAAATAACACCACACATCTACAACCATCTGATCTTTAACAAACCTGACAAAAACAAGAAGTGGGGAAAGGATTTCCTATTTAATAAATGTTGCTGGGAAAACTGACTAGCCATATGTAGAAAGCTGAAACTGGATCCCTTCCTTACACCTTATACAAAAATTAATTCAGGATTGATTAAAGACTTAAATGTTAGACCTGAAACCATAAAAACCCTAGAAGAAAACCTAGGCAATACCATTCAGGACATAGGCATGGGCAAGGACTTCATGACTAAAACACCAAAAGCAATGGCAACAAAAGCCAAAATTGACAAATGGGGTCTAAGTAAACTAAAGAGCTTCTGCACAGCTTCTGAACGGGCAACCTACAGAATGGGAGAAAATTTTTGCAATCTACCCATCTGACAGAGGGCTAATATCCAGAACCTACAAAGAACTTAAACAAATTTAAAAGAAAAAATGCCAACAACTCCATCAAAAAGTGGTCAAAGGATATGAAGAGACACTTTTCAAAAGAAGACATTTATGAAGCCAACAGACACATGAAAAAATGCTCATCATCACTGGTCATCAGAGGAATGCAAATCAAAACCACAATGAGATACCATCTCACACCAGTTAGAATGGCCATCATTAAAAAGTCAGGAAACAACAGGTGCTGGAGAGGATGTGGTGAAATAGGAATGCTTTTACACTGCTGTTGGGAGTGTAAACTAGTTCAACCATTGTGGAAGACAGTGTGGCGATCCTCAAGGATCTAGAACTAGAAATACCATTTGACCCAGCAATCCCTTTACTGGGTATATACCCAAAGGATTATAAATCATGCTACTCTAAAGACACATGCACAGGTATGTTTATTGCAGCACTATTCACAATAGCAAAGACTTGGAACCAACCGAAATGTCCATCAATGATAGACTGGATTAAGAAAATGTGACACATATATACCATGGAATACTATGCAGCCATAAAAAAGGATGAGTTCATGTCCTTTGTAGGGACAAGGATGAAGCTGGAAACCATCATTCTGAGTGAACTATCACAAGGACAGAAAACAAACACCACAAGTTCTCACTCAGAGCTGGAAATTAAACAATGAGAACACTTGGACACAGGGTGGGGAATGTCACATACTGGGGCCTGTTGTAGGGTGGCGGACTGGGGGAGGGATAGCATTAGGAGAAATATCTAATGTAAATGACGAATTAATGGGTACAGCAAACCAACATGGCCCATGTATACATATGTAATAAACCTGCATGTTGTGCATATGTACCCTAGAACTTAAAGTATATAAAAAGAAAATTTCATATGTCATTTTCTTCCAATATAAGGTTCTTTATCTACATTGAAAATTTGTGTTTAGTGTAGTTACCTTTATCAATGATATTAGCTAGATTTTGTGGATAACTTGCTGCAGCTTCTGTATTAGCACTTGCTGCTTCACCTTGCACTTTTATTTTATGGGTATGTCTTCTTTCCATAAACCTCATGAACCAACCTCTGCCAGTTTCAAACTTTTTCATGCATCTTCCTCACCTCTCTCAGCCTTCATATAATTAAATAGAATTAGAGCCTTGCTCTAGATTAAGCTTTGGCTTAAGAGAATGTTGTGGCTGGTTTGATCTTCCATAAATACTATTACAATTTTCTTTGTATCAGCAATAAGACTGTTTTGCTTTCTTATCATTAATGTGTTCACTCACTTAGCACTTTTAATTTTCTTCAAAAATTTTTCCTTTCCTTTCACAACTTGGCTATCCATTTGGTATGAGGAGGCCTAGCTTTCACCTGTCTTGGCTTTTGACATGCCATCTCTAGTAAGGTTATCTCTAGCTTTTGATTTAAAGTGGGAGGTGTGCGACTCTTCACTTGAGCACTTACAGGTTATTACAGAGTTTTTAATTGCCTTAATCTCAATATTGTTGTGTCTCAGGGAATAGGGAGGTCCCAGGGGAGGGAGAGACAGGGCATGGTCAGTTGGTGGAGCAGTCAGAATACACACTACACTTATCGATTAAGTTTACTATCTTATATGGGCATGGTTTGTGGCACCTCAAAACAATTACCAGAGTAATATCAAAATCACTGATCACAGATCACCATAACAGATATAATAAAATGGAAAGTTTGAAATATAGCAAACATTACAAAATGTGACAGAGACATGACCTGAGCAAATGCTCTTGGCATACTGATATAAATAGACTTCTTTGATGCAGGGTTGCCACAAACCTTCAATTAAAAAAATAGAACCCCCAAAACTAACAATGTATTAGAAGCAAAATAAAGTGATATGCATCAAAATGAGGTATGATTTTGGTTGGGTCTTTTGTTTTTTGGGGGGTGTGTGTGTGCATGTGTGTGTGTGTGTGTGTGCATGTGTGATGAAGTTTCACTCTTGTTGCCGAGGCTGGAGTGCAGTGGCATGATCTCTGCTCACTGCAGCCTCCACCTCCTAGGTTCAAGCAATTCTCCAGCCTCAGCCTACCAAGTAGCTGGGATCATAGGCATGTGTCACCACGCCTGGCTGATTTTGTATTTTTAGTAGAGACAGGGTTTCTCCATGTTGGTCAGGCTGATCTCGAACTCCTGATCTCAGGTGATCTGCCTGCCTCGGCCTTCTAAAATGCTGGGATTACAGGGGTGGGCCACTCTGCCCAGCTGGGTCTTGTTTATTGTCCATTCAGACACTCTGCCTTTTTGTTAGCAAATGTAATCCATTTACATTTAAAGTAATTACTGATAAGCATGGACTTATTAGTGCTATTTTGTTTTTTATTTTGGTCATTGTGTAAATCCATTCTTTCTTCCTTTCTTTGTGGTTTGATAGCTTTCTGTAGTGATAGACTTTGGATTTTTACTTTTAAAGAAAATTTTTTTTATATTTTCATTAAAAAAATTATTTATTTATTTTTAATTTTAAAGTTCTGATATACATGTGCAGAATGTGCAGGTTTGTTACACAGGTATACATGTGCCGTGGTGATTTGCTGCACCTATGAACCCATCATCTAGGTTTTAAGCCCCACATTCATTAGGTATTTGTCCTAAAGCTATCCCTTCCCTTGCTCTGCAACCCACAACAGGACCCACTGCGTGTCTTTCTCCTCCCTATGTCCATGTGTTCTCATTGTTCATATCCCACTTATGAGTGAGAACATGTGATGTTTGGTTTTCTGTTCCTGTGTTTGCTAAGGATGATGGCTTCTAGCATCATCCATGTCCCTGCAAAGGACATAATCTCATTCTTTTTTATGGCTTCAAAGTATTCCATTCTGTATATGTACCATATTTCTTATCCAGTCTATCATTGATGGGCATTTGGGTTGGTTATAATCTATTGCATAATCAGAACCAATGATAAAACCACATGATTATCTCAATAGATGCAGAAAAGTTCTTTGATAAAATTCAACATCCCCTCATGTTAAAAACTCTCAATAAACTAGGTATTGATGGAATATACCTCAAAATAATAAGAGCTATTTATGACAGACTCATAGCCAATATCATACTGAATAGGCAAAAGCTGGAAGCATTCCCTTTGAAAACTGGCACAAGACAAGGATACCCTCTCTCACCACTCCTATTCAACGTAGTATTGGAAGTTCTGAGCAGGGCAATCAGGCAAGAGAAAGAAATAAAGTGTATTCAAATAGGAAGAGAGGAAGTCAAATTGTCTCCTGTTTCAGATGACATGACTCTATATTTAGAAAACCCCATTGTGTCAGCCCCAAAACTCCTTAAGCGATAAGCAACTTCAGCAAAGTCTCAGGATACAAAATCAATGTGCAAAAATCACAAGCATTTCTATAAACCATCAATAGACAAGCAGAGAGCCAAATCATAAATGAACTCCCATTCATAATTGCTATGAACAGAATAAAATACATAGGAATACATCTTACAAGAGATGTGAAGGACCTCTTCAAGGAGAACTGCAAACCACTGCTCAAGGAAATAAGAGAGGACACAAATGAATGAGTAAACATCCCTTGCTCATATATAGGAAGAATCAATATCATGAAAATGGCCATATT
Organism: Macaca fascicularis; assembly: GCF_037993035.2. Classification (NCBI taxonomy): domain Eukaryota; kingdom Metazoa; phylum Chordata; class Mammalia; order Primates; family Cercopithecidae; genus Macaca; species Macaca fascicularis. The sequence goes on from NC_088380.1 coordinate 104,053,287, forward strand.
GCACAGAGTAGTTTATAGATTCAATGCTATTCCCATCAAACTACCATTGATATTCTTCACAGAATTAGAAAAAAAACTACTTTAAATTTCATAAGGAACCAAAAAGAGCTCATCTAGCCAAGATGATCCTAAGCAAAAAGAACAAAACTGCAGACGTCATGCTACCCAACAAGAAACTATACTAAAAGGCTACAGTAACCAAAACAGCATGATACTGGTACAAAACAGACATATAGACCAATGAACAGAGACCTCAGAAATAACACCACACATCTACAACCATCTGATCTTTGAACAACCTGACAAAAAGAAGCAATGGGGAAAGGATTCCCTGTTCAATAAATGGTGGTGCTGGGAAAACTGGCTAGCCATATGGAGAAAACTGAAACTGGACCCCTTCCTTACACCTTATACAAAAATTAAATCAAGATGGATTAAAAACTTAAATGTAAAACTTAAAACCATAAAAACCTTGGAAGAAAACCTAGGCAATACCATTCAAAACATTGGCATGAGCAAAGATTTCATGATGAAAACACCAAAAACAATTGCAACAAAAACCAAAATTGATAATTAGGATCTAGTTAAACTAAAGAGCTTCTGCACAGCAAAAGAAACTATCATCAAAGTGAGCAGGCAACATACAGAATGGGAGAAAATTTTTGCAATCTATCCATCTGACAAAGGGCTAATATCCAGAATCTATAAGGTACTTAAACAAATTTACGATAAAAAAACAAACAAGCAACCCCATCAAAAAGTGAGCAAAGGGTATGAACAGACACGTCTCAAAAAAGACATTCATGTGTACAAGAAACATGATAAAAAGCTCACCATCTCTCATCATTAGAGAAATACAAATCAAAACCACAATGAGATACCATCTCATGCCAGTCAAAATGCTGATTATTAAAAAGTCAAGAAGCAACAGATGCCGGCAAGGCTGTGGAGAAAGAGGAACACTTTTATGCCGTTGGTGGGAATGTAAATTAGTTCAACCATTGTGGAAGACATTGGCGATTTCTTGAGGATCTAGAACCAGAAATACCATTTCACCCAGCAATCCCATTACTGGGTATATACCCAAAGGGATATAAATCATTCTACTACAAAGACACATGCACACGTATGTTTATTGCAGCACTATTTACAGTAGACTTTAGATTTTTAAAAAATATTTTGTTTTTATTATAGGCTTTTGCTTTGTGGTTACCCTGAGGCTTACATAAAACATCTTACACTTATAATAAGCTATTTTCAGTTGATAACAACAAATTTTTATCACATATACAAACTTTACACTTTTATTTTCCCCTCCTGCCATATTTTATATTTTTGATTTCATGCTTCATATCTTTTTATAATTTGTATCTCTTAACAATTTATTTTGGCCTTAGATGTTTTTAATTATTTTCACTTTTGACCTTTATCCCAGAGGTACAATTTATTTAGCCACTGTCATTACAATATTACAGTGTTTCAGATTTGACAATGTATTTACTTTTACCAGTGGGTTTTATATTGATACTTTTGTATATTTTCATTTTACTAATTATCATCCTCATTCTTCAGCTCGAAGAACCCCGTTAAACATTTTTTTTTTTGTATGGCAGGTCTAGTAGTGATAAATTCTGTCAACTTTTGTTTGTCTGAAAACTTTTTTACCACCCCTTTGTAAAAGAGAGGACTGTTAGGTATAGTATTCTTGGTTGGCAGGTCTTTTTGTTTCCTTTTAAGATTTTGAATATATCATCCTATACCCTTCTGTCCTGTCATGTTTCTGCTGAGATCCATTGATAGTTTTATGGAGTTCAACACTCTCTTTGACTTTACCTTTCCATAATTTGATGATGTGCCTTGGTGTATTTTTGAATTTATCTTATTTGAGGTACTTTGAACTTCCTACATTTGGCTTTCTATTTTCTTCCCCAGACTTGAGAAGTATTCTGTCATTATTTCTTTGAATATGGTTTCTGCTCCTTTTTGTTCTCTCTTCTTCTGGCACATTAGTATTGCATGAGTTGTTCCTGTTGACGACATTTTATGTTTCTTAAGCTATCTTCACTCTTTTTCAATCTTTTTTCTTTTTGCTCTTCAGATTGGGTGACATCCTGTGAGCTGCCTTTCAGTTCACTCGTTCTTTCTTCTGCTTGATCTAGCCACCTACTCTTGAATACCTCTATTGAATTTTTCAGTTCAGCTATCGTATTCATCAGATCTATGATGTATGTTTGGTACTTTTTAATACTTTCTATCCCCTGTTGAAGTTCTCACTTTGTTTATACATTACTCTCTTAACCTTGGTGAGCATCTTTATGATTATTATGTTGAATTCCCTATTGTGAAAATCACATATCTCCACTTCACATAGGTCTGATTTTGTACATTGAACTTGTTCTTTTGTTTTGAATATATTTTCTTCTTTCTTTATTGTTCTTGTCTCTCTGTATTGTTTTCTGTGCAGTAGATATGACAACTACCTCTCCCAGACTTGTCAGACTGGCCTTATGTAGAGAAGGATCTCACCACTCTTATCCGACCAAGAATTTTAAGCTGCTTTTTACATTGGGTTTGTCCAGAGTTGCTTATTTGTTTTTGGCAGCCCCTAAAGCTTAGGATGTGTCACATCCTGTCAGTACCCTTAGACTGAAAATGTAGGAGATAGACACTCTAGATATAGCTCAAAAAGTAGAAGTGTTGGCTGTATGTTTTTGTTTCTTCTCTCCTCATTGTGAAGCTGAGCACGGGTATACTTTCCACTCTCTCCTGTACATACATTCAGTAGATATACTATACATATATTCAGCTGCAATTTCTGGTCCTGGGGAGATAGTTGCTGGAAAGAGGCTCATTATGCATCTATCTCTTTGTTTTTTGTGATCTAGGTCACTCAGAAATGCGAAACCTCATTGACTCCCAGAGCTACTTTGTTAAGGAAGCAGTCCCTTGGGTGGGAGCAATAGAAGTGGCACTCAGTGCATGACCAAACTCCTTCCAGGAAAAAATGGGTAGGCTTGGATTTATCACTAGGGTTAGCTGGAGAGAAGGCTCATGAAGTGCCCTGCTCTTGCTGCTGAAGTGTTATTGTTTGTCCTCACAACTAACTTCCTGATGTAAGTTTGTTAGAAGCCAAGCTGTCAAGTAGCCACTGGAAGTGTGTGCTGTAAGCTTCTTTTGGAGAGAAAATGGGAGCTGCACGACGCCTCTTCATGCTTTCTGGACTAAGTTACTGAAAATATTTTTCCTCCTTGAAGACCACCTCTTTGTTTTGTGATCTGTGGAAGCTTTCATGTGCCTTGTCCTTTCTGCTCCCAGAACCAAGTGGTTTAGGATTGAGTCCTTGAAGAGGTAGCTGTAAATGTTGGACACTCAATATGTGGCATACATTTCTTCCAGGGAAAAACAGAGAGCTGCATTTTTTTTTTGAAGCCCCTTCTCTGGACTGCTTCTAGGAGTTGAAGCCCCTGGAAGTGGTTGCATGCCCATATAAAACTTGTACTTAGGCTGGGCATGGTAACTCATGCCTATAATCCCAGCACTTTGGGAGGCTGAGGCGGGCAGATCACGAGGTCAAGAGTTTGAGACCAGCCTGGCCAATATGGTGAAACTTTGTCTCTACTACAAATATAAAAATTAGCTGGGCGTGGTGGCACACACCTGTAGTCCCAGCTACTCAAGAGGCTGAGACAGAAGAATCACTTGAACCTAGGAGGCGGAGGTTGCAGTGAGCTGAGATAGAACCACCACTGTACTTCAGCCTGGGTGACAGAGCAAGACTCTGTCTCAAAACAAAACAAAACAAAACAAAACAAAAAACAAACAAACAAACAAAAAAACTTGTACTTTATTCTGCGGTCTAGAAAGACTTGCATATACTTTGTCCCCGCTGCTCCTAGAGCTGTGAGGTTTAGGATGCAGTCCTTTGAGTGGAAGCAGGAAAAGTCGGAGTGCTTGACGTGAAGACAAATGCCTTCCAGAAGTTTAATGGACTTGGCATTATCCCTCGGGTGAGTCATGAGAGCATGCTCCAGGAGGGCTGACCTGCTTCTCAGGGTGATGGCTGGGTTAACATTTGTCTTCCCCTTTAACTGCCTGGCACAAGTTAGTAGGAAACCAGGCTACCAAGTAGCCATGGAAGAACATATTATAAACCCCTCCTGGAAAGGCCCCTCCTTTGCACTGAAACCAGGAGATGAAGCTCCTTAAAGCACTTAGTCAGTTGTATCAGATTACCACTTTTTTTTTCCTATGGTCTAAAGAGTCTTACATATGCCTAATCCCCTCTGTTTCCATATTTGGTGAAGTAACAGCCAAACTATGAGGAACCTTACAGTTAGGATCCTTAGAGTTAGGGAACTATCTATTAGGCCCAAGCCCTCTTCTTCACAGAGAGAACCTGGGTGTTGGGAATTCCTTTCTCAATTGTATGATGCCGTGCCAAGGACAGGGTCCATGCCTGCGTGTGCCTTAGATATTCCTAACCATTTGATGTGGATGTTTTCTCAGTTGCCTTGTAGGTAGCAGTCTCTCAACTAGTCTCTGACTTTCTCTTAGAGGGAATTTATCTGTAAATAGATGCTTTTTTGGTGAATCTGTGGGTGTAAAGTCAAGAGCTTTCTATTCTGTCACATTGCTGATGTCATCTCCATTTTTTTTTATGTGAAACTTAACGTTTCAAAATACCTTCTTTTTTCTTCAAGCAAGGAGTTAAGGTTCAATTAGTTAATAGACAGTCAGGCATGCTTTCTTATATATTTGGAAAAAAATTGCTTTTGAAATAAATCTTTAATTCTTCTCAGAGACTTTAGAAGAATATTTTAAGAAGTTTGGTATAGGTGTTATGATCCTTGATTATGTTTTAGTATTGTCTTGTGGCAGCTACCAATCTTCTATTTTCTTAGCCACTAAAACACTGGCAGGCCCAGTTTGACCTCTTACTTTTGGAAAGCTAAGCATCATGTTAATAATAACTTTCAATTATCAAAGTAGAAGGGACAGCATGAGGTAACAAAGGTAAGACTGACAGCATGAGGGAAAGACAGAGGAAAATAGAACCTTGAAAAAATATGGCCTTATAGGAGTGTGAGTCATTCTAGGTTAGTTAAAAAGAACTATGTTTTTTACAAGCATTCAGAGACCATGAAATGTGGGTTAGTAAGAGGGGCAGAAAAGAGGAATTCTGTGTAGAGGGAATAGTGCCAACAAATACAAATGTATGGAAGTACAGGAAGTGTAGAAGGAAGAGTCTGCTCTGAGTGGAGTGTTGAGTGCTTGAGGAGGAGTAGCAGGAGCTAAGGCAGGAAAGAAGCTGGAATATGAGTAAGGATAGTCTTGAATTACAGATGAATGAATGTAAACCTGTACTCTCCAATATGATTGCTACTAGTAACATTAAGATATGCTGAGAGTAAAAATACAGACCATATTTTGAAGACTTAATGTGAAAAAATGTAAAATATCTTTTTTTTTGTATGAATGACATGTTACAAATAATATTGGGATGCAGTTAAATAAAATGCATTAACTATATATTATTTCATAGATTGTATTAAGATGAATTTCCCTTGTTTCTCTTGTTTCTTTAATGTGGCTACTAAATAATTTAAAATTACACATGTGGCTCTCATTGTATTTGTATTAAATGGTGCCAGTCTAGACTTTACCTGAAAACAATAGCTGTTTGGGGGGTAGAGGAGATGGTGGTGAAGGTTTTGAAATAATATGTTTTGGATAACATTAACTCAGCAACACTGAAAGGTAGAGTAGGGAGTAGGATGTGTAGAATTGGAACTTGGAGAACAGAAACTAGAGACATATAGCTCACAGAGGTACCCACATAGAAATGCTTGGGAGGCTGAACTGTGAAGGAATAAATGTGAATGGCATCTTTCAGGGAGGAACTGTGTGAAGAGGAGAGCTAAGAGAGCTAGAAGTAGATGACCAACTTCAGCTATGTTAGGATGAGGATAACTTTTACTTTTAAATTTTAAAAGACTTTAAGGTAGAATTTCTAGAAAAGGAATTGGCAGAAAGGAGACAAAACAAGTCACCATTTGCCTTTGTCTTACTGAATGAATGCTTCCTTGCTGAGGTGCAATTACAAGGGTGGATGCAGAATGCTGAGTGGCCCAGTACCTTCCTTCCTCCATGTGTGCTGCTATGATCTGAATGCCCACCCCAAATTAATATGTTAAAATCTTCATCCCCCCTCCCCCAGGTAATGGGGAGGTAGGACCTTTTGGAGGTGATTAGGCCATGCAGACATAGCTCTTATGAATGGAATTAGTGCTCTTATAAAAGGAACCAGAGGGAGCTGCCCACCTATTCTACCTCATGAGGACACAGTGAGAAGGAACTGCCTATGAGGAAGCAGGTCCTCTCCAGACACCAAATTCTGCTGGTGCTTTGATCCTGGAATTCTAAGAGGGTAAGAGGAGAAGATGCAAGTCCTCACAGGTTCTAGGCTCATAAGTCACATTCCTCTACTCTCCAGAACTGTGAGAAATAGTTTTTTGTTGTTTATAAACCATCCAGTGTATGGTATTTTTTTACAGTAGCCCCAATGAACTGATATGTGCACATTGTAAAGAATTTAATGCATAGGTAATAAATGAAAGACACCTTGGTAGCTGGAAGATTAGAGACAAAAAGTGTAAAGTAACTCAATTAAAAGGTACAAACTTGAAAGGATTATCTATGGCCTGCCACACCTAAATGTTCTTCATATGGCAGTAATATGAGATATTTTAAAAAGTGATTTAGTTGCTATCATAATTGCCCCTTTTCTCAAAATGGAGGCAATCCTGTGATGCAGATTAAATCCTGACAAGCTGTGAAATCTCTACCACAAGGGTGAATTTGCTAGGACTGGCATTTTTTTTTTAATTCATTCATTAATGGACTGACTCAGGTTGATTCCTTAACTTTGCTATTGTGAATAGTGCTGCAATGAATATGAGAATGCAGAGATTTCTTTAACAAACTGATTTCAAATCCTTTGAGTAAACAACTAGGATTGCTGGATCATATGTTAATTCTATTTTTTCTCTTTCAATTATGATTTCATTAGATACTTTTTCTTTTTCCTTAGTGTAGCTAAATGTTTGTCAATTTTGTTTGTCTTTTTTTTTTAAAAAAGAAAAAAACTACAGGCCAATAAACCTGATAAACATAGATGCAAAACTCCCAAATAACATACTAGCAAACTGAATCCAGAAGCACATAAAAAGGTTAATTCACCATGATCAAGTTGGCTTTATTCCTAGGATGCAGGTTGCTTCAGCATACACAAATCAATAAATGTGATTCACCACACAAATAGGATTAAAACCAGAAACCATGTGATCATCTCAATAGATGGTAGAAAAACTTTAGATAAAATCCAATGTCCTTTCATGATTAAAAAAACACTCAAGAAACTAGTTGTTGGAAGAACATACCTCAAAACAATAAAAGCCATCATTACAAACCCACAGACAACATTATACTGAAAGAGAAAAAGCTGAAAGTATTTCCCTTGAGAACTGGAACAAGACTGCCCACTCTCGGTACTCCTATTCAGCATAGTACTGGAAATCTTAGCCAAAGCAATCAGGCAAGAGAAAGAAATAAAAGGCATCCAAATAACAAAAGAAAAAACCAAGCTACTTCTCTTTGCAAATAATTTGATCTTACAGCTAGGCAACACTAAAGACGCCACCAAAAAATCTCCTGAAACTGATAAATGACTTCAGTAAAGTTTCAGGATAATCAATGTACAAATCAGTAGCACTTGTATACACAAATATTGTTCAAGCTGAGAGCCCAATCAAGAATGCAATTTCATTTACAATAGCCACACATGAAAAATACCTAGGAACGCATCTAACCAAGGAGGTAAAAGATCTCTACAAAGAGAACTACCAAACACTGCTAAAAGAAATCACAGAAAACACAACACATTGGAAAAGCATTCCGTGTTTTTGGATAGTAATAATCAATATTGTTAAGATAGTCATACTATCAAAAGCAATCTACAGATTCAATACTAGTCCTATCGAATTAATTATGCCATTTCTCACAGAATTAGAAAAGACTATTCTAAACCTCATATAGAATGAAAAGAAAAGCCCAAAATAGCCAAAGCTGTCCTAAGCAAAAAGGAGAAAGCCTGAGGCATCACATTACTTTACTTCAAAGTGTATTACAAGTCTATAGTAACCAAAAGAGTATGGTACTTATGTAAAAACAGACTTGTAGAGCAATGGAACAGAATAGAGAATGCAGAACTAAAGCAACACACCTACAATCATCTGATCTTTGAGAAAATCAATAAAAAATAAGCAAGAGCAAAGTTATCCCTATTCAGCAAATTGTGCTGGGATAACTGGTTATCCATATACAGAAGAATCAAATTGTATCCTTACCTATGGCTATATTAAAAGTTAACTAAAGATGAACTAAAGACTTAAATTTAAGACCCAAAATTATAAAAGTCAAAGAAGAAAACCTAGAAAATGCCCTTCTTGACATCAACTTTGACAAAGAATTGATGGCTATGTTCTTAAAAGCAATTGCAACAAAAACAAAAATTGACAAGTGGGAACTACTTAAACTAAAGAGATTCTACATAGCAAAAGAAATGATCAACATAGTAAAGAGACAACCTACAGATTGGGAGAAAATATTCAAAACTATGCATCTGACAAATTCCTAGTATCCAGATCTACAGTGAACTCAAAGAAATCAACAAGCAAGAACCAAATGGTCTGGTTAAAAAGTGGACAAAGGACATGAACAAACACTTCTCAAAACAATACCTACAAGCAGCCAACAAACATATGAGAAAATGTTCATCATTGCTAATCATCAGAAAAACCAAATAGAAACCACAGTAAGGTAAGATCTTGCACTAGTCAGAATGGCTATTAAAAAGTCAAAAAATAAGAGATGTTGGTGAGGCTGCAGAGAAAAGGGAATGCCTATACACTGCTCATGGGAATGTAAATAGTTCAGCCACTGTGGAAAGCAGTTTGGAGATTTTTTAAAGGACTGAAAAGGGAGCTATCATTCAACCCAGTAATCCTATTACTGTGTATATACCCGAGGAAAAAGAAATCATTCTACTAAAAAGACATATGCACCTGTAGGGTTATTGCAGCAATATTCCTGATAGCAAATACATGGAATCAAGGTATTTGCTACTGATTCCATGAGCACCATTGATTTTATCCTTTAAAAGGATAACATACTTTCCTTTGCAGCAGCATAGATGCAGCTGAAGGCCATTATTGTAAGTGAAATAACACAGAGACAGAAAATTAAGTACCACATGTTCTCATTTATAAGTGAGTACTAAGCATTGGGTACATATGGACATAAGGATTGCAAACATAGACACTGGGGACTACAAGAGGAAAGAGGGAAGGAGGAGGAGCCAGTGTTGAAACTAACTGTTGGGTACTATGTTCACTACCTCAGTGATGAGCTCAGCTGTAAGCCAAGCCTCAGCATCACACAATATACTGAAATAACAAACCTGCACAAGTACCCCCAGAATCTAAAATAAAAGTTGAAAAAAAAAAAAAAAAAGTCTTGTGGTGACATTGGCCCACCTAGTAATCTGAGATAATTTTCCTGTCTTAAAATCTTTAATTTAATCACATTTGCAAAATTCCTTCTGCTGTGTAAGGCAACATATTCAGAGGTTACAGAGACTAAGATGTGGACATCTTTGGAGAACTATTAGTAAGTCTACTTCATCTACCATAAATAAAACCTTTCAGCTGGTAAAGAGAGGAAAGTTAACAGAAATGTGAGAGTGTGGTGTTGGAGTAAGTCTCCAGGAAAACTCTCTACTCCCCATTTCAAGTTGTAAAAATATCTAGGCAATTTGGGGCATCTGAGAATAGAGAACATATGTTCTCATTTCTTTAGTGGAGCACACGAAATCAAACAGAATTTCCTGCACCAGCTGTGAAAGGGTGAACTAATCCAAATGATTCTCATGAGCAAAGTATAGAGAACAGAATACTGTGACCACTGTGTGCCAGTGGGAGGTATGACCACTGTGAGGGACAGACAGAATGATGTTCATCCATGGCTGTCGTTGTGGGCAAATGATGGTGATCGTTTCAATACTCATCAATGCCATGGTGTTACATAAATTATCTAGTGCTTTGATGCCTCTCTAGAAGAAAGGGAAAGAAAAAACTTGAATTGACTCAGTAGACACTTAAAATGGTTAAGTTTATTTGGAATTAAATTTCCTGCCATTAGGCAGAATAGAGGCTCAAAATAAAAATTAAAGTGTATTACTTTATAAAGTTAATTTTTGATGTTCATACAATTGAGTTTTATCATCTAAACACTTTATACACTTTTGAGAACTATTCACAGTTTTAGATATAACCTTGTAGAGGTCTTAGGAAAAATTGCCATATTAACAAGGCTTCATTTGCTCTGATTCATCATTCCCATATTCTGTCTACTTCCTGTCCCTTTGTTAAAGCTCTCTAGAAGGCCCGTTGATTAGTCCTTATTAAAAATTTAGGGTTCTAACACCTGGCTCAAGCAATAAGATATTTATCGACCTACATTACTAAAAAATCCTGTGGGAATGTGGGCTTTATGGTTGGTTTGATCCAAACATTAATAAACATTAATGACTTGAATGGTGTCATTGAGGTGGAAGACCCATGTCCCTGTGGCTCTCAGTGATGACTTCCTCCATGTATTCATCTCATCCTCAGGGTGGCTCATTTCATGATTGAAAGAAGGCTGCCAGCTATAGCATCCACAGCCTCTAGTTATTTTCATTTACACCTCGAGTAAGATAGGTATTTTCTTTTCTTAACTGTGAAATAAAAAATCTTGAGTCTTTTTATGAGTAGAATAATTTGGTTACATGTCCACTCCTGAACCGTTCACTAAATCAATGGAATACCATGTTCTGATTAGCTTAGGCCGTAGGTATGTGATCTCACTTAAATCTAAAAATGACCCAAATGGCTTCAATCCATCAGAGTCTAACTTTAGAGCTGGAGTGGGCTCAATCTCTTCCATGCCACCTAGTTGTTATAAAAGGAGGAAAGGATGGAAGAGATGCTTTTCTTAGAATTGTCCTTACCAGTAAGTACCCTCCGTCTTCCCCTCATTAAATTATCATATTATTTTATATAATCTCCTAAAGATTCCCAAGACATCAATTTTGTTAATTTGATAAAGTGAGGTGTATCATCGAGGTTACTCATAAGAGAATATGTGACTTTCTGTAGCAATGGACTACTTTTATTGTACTATAAAATTAAAGTAATTTCAGACGTAGTAGATAAGACAAACTCCATGGAAGATAAGCAAAGAGCATCTTTGAGGTGCCACAATTTAAGCAGTTTTGACAAATGACTGAATTTTTTAAAAAGGGTTGCCTTTTTAAAGGGTGGAGAAAAAGTGGCTGTATCAGTCAATTAAGGACTGTTCCTGGCTCTGCTTAAGGCACTTTTGAACAAGATAAGTCATTGATGAACTAGAATAAAATGACTCATATCTTTGTGTATTGAGAGACTCTTAACATGCACACTATTGATCCTGGGGAGTGATTTCACTCTGTATTTGAAAGTCAAATTGAGGGCCTCTATTTTGCAAGCCTGTTTGAAACAATAGACTGTAATGGGTCTTTTAGGATTCTTTGGGCCCAAACTACCCATAAAATTATTCATTGTAATGGCTCCTTTGGAGCAGTGACAGGATTTGATATAAATGTTTGTTAAGAACAGTTGGATTCACTGATTATATCTCCAATGATGGCAAATAGAAGCTTAAGAGAGGGCAAGGATTTTGGAGACAAGGAATTGTTTTATCAGAAGATGACAAGAAGTATAAGTAAGGAAAGAGTCAACGAGAGTTGTCGAATCAGAGTACATGCTATTCTTAGAGACTGAGGGATTTTATGCATATGAATTTTATTAGAAACAATGTGTATAATGTTTTACACAGATTGTAAATAGCACTTTCGATGTAAAAGTATATTGAAAATATAAGGCACAAAGTTATATGAATATTTTTGTTTTCTGTATCAAGTATACAAATACCAAGTAAATACTTGTTAGAGGAATACATAAAGTAGACATACTATTTTACTTGCTAATTTTCATGAACTTTTTGAGCTAATTGGTGATTCTGAAATATGTTCTAATTTCTTCCTAGGGGACATGAAGTTTCAGTTTACTAAATTCTATTTCTATGCTAATTTAGCTAGTTAGTATTTAACTTGTTTTCTGAGTAATAATAATGAATAAGCTTTCTCAAGAAAATACAGTTTGCATTTAAGAACATAATAAAATTTTACTGATTTGTTTGGCAACCATATGCTTGGAATGAGCATAATTATGGGTATCTGAACACAAGAAGATCCAGTATTGCATTTGGGATTGAGTTACACTAATGATGCTATAGTATGTTTTTGGAGCTCATCTACCATCTGTCTATCCTGATGAAAAACTGTGTCAGACAGAATTATGTACAGATGGAACTTTGAAAAAACTGATGGCCTTTTGTCATTAACAGTTACCTTGTGAAAGAACAGAAAGGTGCACAGCTGAAAGTACTAAAAACTTTTTAATAGCAGACCCAGACTGCCTTTGCTCTTCATAGGATTTTAGAACTATTAGTGTTAATCAAGTCAATTTTCTTATTATACATAAGAAAGCTCAGGCAGGTGAGGGGAATTATTCTTGGGCTCACAGTTGTTAAATGGTAAAATTGGTCTCTTTGGCAGTTGGATTTATTTTGGCGTTTTCTCTGTAGTATTGAAGCTAGAGCTAGGGTCAGTATTTGGGGTTTATAGCCCTCTAGCCTAGGCCTACTATTTTTTGATAAATTTGCATTTTGTTGTAAGAGCAATGGGAAATCTTTGAAGAATTTTAAATAAAAGAGTTATGTGGTTTTAATTACATTTTAAGAAAACACAATTCTTGTTACCATGTGAGCAGAGGATGGAATGGACAAGATAAAGAGTGAAAGTGAGAAGACAAGTTAGGAGGCTTCTGCGACAGTTAAATGAAAAGTACTGAGATCTAGGGTGTAAATGATGGCTGAGGAATGGAGATATTGACATACTGAGAATATTTAAAGATGGAATAAAATGTCTTTTAGGAGAAAGACCGGGAAAACTGGCAATGACTCCAAGATTTCTGGTTTTAGTGATGGAATAGAAATAGTGGGATGGTAGTGTAATTTACAGGTCTGAGGGAGATTGGGTGGGGCAGTAGGTTTTGAGAGGTATTTTTGGAGAGGAATGAAGATCCATATTAACACTACACAATCAAGTTTGATTTGGATGCTTTTTCTTTATTATTCCATGGTAACCATTTCAAATAGCCCATGCAATGTTCATATAGGAAGATATATGTATGTGCATATATATATATTCATTTACAAGAGAATCCTAGTTTTGTTTGTGGCAGCACATGATTTCTCTGCCTCTCAAGCATGGGAAGTGATAATCATGACAAAGGTAATAAATTTGTCCAATGACTTAAGAGTACTGTTGTGTGAGGTTTCTAAGAAACTTCTTAAAAGGGAGATATATTCAGATACCACATGCTCTATTTTTGTTTGTTTGTTTGTTTTTTGCATTTTTCTCTACTTTCTCCCTAAAATGTGGATACAATAGCAGGAACTCTGGCCACCATATTGCCACCAACCATGAAAGACTAAAAACAATCACGTAGACCTTGGTCTTGATATAGTTTAGTTGCTGCAGTAGCCCTAGATTAACTTCCTCTATAATGTTAAAATAAAATTAAGTTTATTTTGTTAAACCACTATTTTCTGGATTTTCTATTGCACATGATCAGATCTGAACTCTAACTGATACCATTCATCATATTCATGATGCAGTTTGTGTTGGTTTCCTGTCTTCCTTACTAGGTAATAAGTTCCTTGAATTCAGAGTCATTGCCTTATCTTTCTTTGTATTCATGACACTCAACACAGGATTAACACATGATAGGAACCATAAAGCTCAGTCAAAGTAACTTGATAAATAATTAGATCATCAATATAGGCAAGATGAATAAGACAAGGAGTAAAGATAAGCCTAGAATGCTTGGACTCACTTATTAATACTTTGTGTAGTCCCATCTTGTGATGAGCAACTTCTTAGTATAACATTCTCCCTTTACCCAGAGTTAATGTCAAAAGAAATCTCAATGCACCAGAGCATTTTTTCTATAAATATTATTCTACAAGTTAAGTCATTCCGAAATGTCTAAAACTTATGTACACTTACACTCTTCAAAACGCTTTCCTGTTATGTATCATATTTGACCCTCATTGTAAACGTTTTCATTTTATTAATAAGGAAAATAAGGTCTAAAACACATACGTGACACATTCAAAGTCATAATAAATGTTAATAGCAGAGGTGCAACCAAAATCCAAAATCTCTTCAAACCTACACCAATGTTACTTTAATACATCTCACTGAATACTTTCTAAATCATTAAAGATACAATACTGTATAATATATAGTGGAACATGGTGTAAAATGTGAAAATTATGCATGATATAAATAAACATGATATAATGCAAATGTTTAAGATATGGAGAAATGCAAAATTAGACATATTTTATCTTATTCTAATTTTTGATATAATCATAACTGAATAATGCTCAGTTGAATAGATATTCAAATATAATCATACACTTGGATAAATAGGGGACTTAATTATAATTTTATGGGTTCTTTCCAGGTATGCCCTGTCTAGTTTAAATTCTTTTGAAATCAGCATGTGTTATCTCCTGGGAATGCTAGGAGTTAAAAGTATTTTAATTAGAGTAGAAAATAAGTAAAAGTCTCTAAAAATAGTTCATTATTATAACTGGTAGATGTTTAATGCTCTTTAAATATAGTCTTTTTAGCTGTAGACATGTTTCATTGTTTCTTGAGATGTTTTACAAGCAGGGCAAGGACTTGCATCAGTTGCATCAGTTGTTATGAACCCTATAACTCTTTTCCAATTGTATAATTGTGAAAATTTCAAATTTGTTAGAGTTTTAAAACACAAATAAAAACAGCATATGCATTTTAAAAATCCCATTTTAATGTCTTTAGTTGGCTTAGAAAATGTTAAATTTGTTAATTACTTAATTTCATCTGGAGTGATTAAAGAACATTAACTTGTTGCGGATGTGATTTTTCAATTTCAGAAGTCATAGTCATGTGGATTAAAATAAACCAAGATTACCAATATAATGACCTTGCTAATTAGATACAATATAATAATGTAAAAAAGGAGAACACAGTAATAAAATCTATTTTGAATATACTTCATTTATTAGAGGTAACTGTTAGTTTAGGCCTAGAGTTCTTCTTAAAGTACTAAAATTGTTTTAGAAATTTTAATTATGTTTTTAAATTCAGATGTTTATTAAAAATAAATCACTTCCTCAAATTTCTTTGAGAATTTAGAATAACATTTCCTCATTTTTCATAAAAGTATGTGTGCAATATACACAGATCAGTATTTATGCAAATGCTAATAAAGTTTACTGATTTTGTAAATACTTAAAAATGTCTAGTGATGTTTATCCAAAATAGTTTTTGTTTAAAGTTAATGTTTTAGGTTAAATGGAATAACAACATGCAGCCACATACATTAGTAAAGTTAGAATGGTTAAAAAAAAAAAAAAACAAAAAACCATAAACTCTTAAGTGTGGTGATTTGTATGTAATTTTTAATTGCTTACAGATTTACTTATTTATATGGCAATTCTATTCAACAAGATAAAACATTTATTAAATAATTACTATGTACCAGGCACTGGGAATAGACAAAGATGACAATTATATATTGAATGCTTACTACATGCCATACATTGTCCTAAAATTTTACATAGGTTCTCTCAATAATCTCATGAAAAATTTATTTTTATCCCAATGTTAAAATAAGAAAATTGTTGATAAAATTATTGAATAACAAATACTAGGCTTTGTAAATCATTTATATATTAGCTACCAGAAACATGTCTATCATAAACCAAAAATGTTTGTAAGTTTTATTCCATTCCACACTAAAAGAATGTCACCTTGGAAAAATGGTTAAATCCAGGGCCAAGCAAAGAAAATGCAAGAGGAGCCTAAAACACCTTGAAGTAAGATCAAGAACCAGAATTAAGGAAGTGCCCAAAAGTGGATAGAATTTATGTCAAAAAGGACAGAAACCCTAATGAAGGCCCCATTGATCAAACATGGCACAATTTAAACATAAAGATAAAAAAAATTGTTGGCTTAATCTCATTAAATTAAAAATATAATTTATGAGTCTATATTGCTAATAAAAACGAATAAATTAATAAACTATCAAGGAAAGCAACACTCTTTTTAGGGAAATGCTAATTAGTAAATATAAAAAGAATGATCAAGTAGAAAAATAACCGTTTGTCAACAATTGCAGTTGTAATTGATTGAGGTGGAAATTCTCAACGGTTAATAAAATCATCTGGTAAAATTGGTTGGGGAACAGGATAATCACATAATGTCAACATTTCCCTTATATTATTGCTTATTAATTACAAAAGGAAATAAGGTACCTTTACAGTGTAGAAATATGACAGAAAGGTGACCAAAGTTAACATTACCACTAATGAGATGTAGTAGACACTGTGAAGTGCCACCTAAGTCCTCTTTCAGGACTAAAAAACGTATTCTCACAGTGAGGGTCTTTTAGTCAGACAGCCCGCAGCTGTGAGCTCTCTTTGGAATTGCCTTGATTGAAGAGGTCATTTCACTCAAGAGCATACCCTCTTTCCAGTGTGGACCCCATCCAACAATTGGATGAAATAGGTGCCTAAAGGCCTAGAACACTTAACTCAATGCTAGATAATTCTAAAGGGCCATTGTAGTCTTATTCCTTCCTGGGGGATCAGCCAATGTTTTTTTTGAGACTGTAACACAGCCCACTTTCTCTGTACAAAATCTATTTTCCTTTCTGTCTTTTCCCAGCTGGTAATCTCAAGAACAATTCTTGATAAATCCTTCATACTAGTCTTTCACCCACTTTCTCTGTACAAAATCCATTTTCCTTTCTGTCTTTTCCCAGCTGGTAATCTCAAGAGCAATTCTTGATAAATCCTTCATACTAGTCTTTCTATCAGAGCCTGCTTCTTGGCAAATTAACATGTCATGACAAATAAACTGATGTCACATGCCTCTGGGTATGCTACTCTCAGAAAGACACCATCAATTTTGTAATATTCCTGGCAAAAATGCAAAAACTGAATCTAGCTATTAGAAAGCATTTGGACAGTCCCAAAGTTAGGTATCCTACAAACAACTCCTCTGCATTCTTTGAAATATTTATTTTACTTTGCTTATTTTTATTTTCTATTTTTCCTATGCTGATCATTAATTATGAGGCCCACAAAATAGAGGAAATGCCATTTCTATTAATAGCATAAATAGTAGGCGGAGTGAAGATAGGTAAGTTACATGTTGATGGCAAATAGCATATGTATCTTGCATGCTGCAAGATTCTCTGCTCTAAGGGACAGGTTTTATAGAAAATAATTGTTTACGTAGTTTGCATAAGTGGTAGATTTTAAAGTATTAATTGAGCAACTAAATAAGTAAACTCAGATTTTTCTCCCAGAAACTTGAGAATTTAAAGAAAGTAATATTTTTCCTTCCTTAAGAATAGAGAGGGAAAAAATAATTTTATTTTCTGAATGTCAAGAGAACAGAATGGCAGGAGCAGAATGAATGATGGAATGGAAAAGGAAGCTAAGTAGAAAGTCATATTGGAATGCGCACTTTAAAAACATGAAGAATAAATGAGGAAATGAGAAAAAAGAAATGTTTTCCTTTCTGTAATAATATTGTAGCTCAAATATGATGAATTTGAAACTATCCAGAAACCTCCTTGATTATGGAGCAAAGACAAGTTTGACGTTGGCCTCCAAGAAATACAATTGTATTCATGTTCCTAGTCAGAATATGAAAATATATCCTTCCCCTTATTGTAACCAGAATATACTGCATGGAAAGGGGACCAGGTCTTCTAATTAGAGATTTGCACTTGCTCTCTCTTTCTCTCTCTCTCTCTCTCTCTCTCTCTCTCTCTCTCTGTGTGTGTGTGTGTGTGTGTGTGTGTGAGAGAGAGAGAGAGAGAGAGAGAGAGAAAGAGAGAGAGAGAGAAATCCTTAACCAGCTGACTAAAACTCCAGAACTGCTGGAAAAGAAAACCTCCTTAACAATTTTGTGATATAGATATTCTTCCTAAAGCATAATCTGAGCAAATAAATCAGTAGCAGGTGGAGACTGAGACCCTTGCACAAGAAAGTGACAGTGACAGAGGTTTATGTTGGATAAAAACAATGTAGAACAATATAGAACAATCAGGAGAATTTGAACAAAATATAGAAATGAAAATCAAGAACAGACAAGAACAGAGGCCATTCTTTTTTCCAGGTCTATATTTTAATCAGGTGATGGACTGAGGCAACTGGTCGTTTCTGTCAGAATTCTACCAAATATGATTTATAATATGTTATATAAAAGAACTTTCCTTGAATCATTTCAGATGAACAAATGCTCTATATTCTGTCTCTGACACCTAATGGTGATGCCCACAGACTGTTAATCAATTGCAGCAAATACAATATTGTGTGGTAAGTTGGGCTCTTCTACTCCCATCAGTTGAGCTCCAAGCTTATCAAGATTCCTTGTGTTTATCAAATCTGTTTATACAAATCATGCTTTAAAAAGAATTACTTTAGGGCCCTGATGCGGTGGCTCACGCCTGTAATCCCAGCACTTTGGGAAGCCGAGGCGGGTGATCACAAGGTCAGGAGTTCGAGATCAGTCTAGCCCACATGTTGAATCCCCATCTCTACTAAAAATACAGAAATTAGCCAGGTGTGGTGGCGCACACCTGTAATCTCAGTTACTCGAGAGGCTGAGGCAAGAGAATCACTTGAAACCAGAAGGTGGAGGTTGCAGTGAGCTGAGATCGCACCACTGCACTCTAGCCTGGGTGAAAGAGCAAAACTCTGTTTCAAAAAAAAAAAAAAATCACTTTATTTGATGAAATATAAGTGTGAATAAAAAATTGTAGTTGTTATGAATATCAGTAGAATGTGTTGAGAAGACTAATAAAATTGAGCTGCCAAAAATAAATTTGGGCAAGATAACTATAGAAATGGAAAGAAATCATTAATAAAACGACTCCGCATTCAAATTACATTGCAAGTGTCTTTAAGTTTTCATTTCATATTAACATGGAAAGAAATTGGAAAGTGTAAGACATTCATTGTTGGTGTGGTTTTATACAAGATGAGTAGTCTGAGGCTTCCAACAGTGAACTAATTCCCAGAAAAGGCTTTCACCTAACATAAACGATTAGCCAGTGGAGTTATGTTATTATATTTTAAGTTGTAATAAATTGATATATCTTATCATTTAAAAATAATTACTTCCTCCTTAATAGAATGTTTCTATTACATAATCAACTTACATTTGTAAAGGGGCTGCATCTCTAAGGTAACCATAGTTATAATTCCTGTTCACAATGTGGGCTCAATTTTTTAAACAAATGTTTTCATTGTTACTATGAATTTAAAAATTAAGAATTATTTCAAATTATTTCAAACGTTAATAAAATATATTTGGACTTTATGGAATCTATTGACAAGAATAGTTAAACATCTGCACCTGAATGGGAGAACCTGTTGAAGAGTACCTATTAGAATGGTTGGTCTCAGCTTATTTCTAGGTCTTGTTGAGCTGTAAATAAATACTTGACCCAATGGCAACCATATACTCTTAACAAAGGGGAGAGAAGTAGCCTATGAGCTGGCCTGAGAGTTACATTCAATAGCAGTGCTCCATAATGTGTGGGTTAAATATTCTCCGGATGCTAGCCACTAGGGATTACTTTTAATTTCATATCTTTAGAAAATTCTTAAGTCTACATCAAGCATATAATTAGAATCCAGATACCCTCTCAATATTTCTAAGTATTTTTGTTATGTTACTCTTATCCCTGCTAACAGCAATTTAAGGATCCCTGCTCAATTCTTGAGCTTGTCTCCTTGTCTTGCTTCCTCTAGTTGTTGTCAGGGTGTTTGCTTGTCCATTAGTGCCTTTGTGCAAATTAGAGTGAAGCTGAGCTGGGAGCATAGCTGGTTGCCCAGAATTCAGGCTGGATTTCAGCCCTCATTCATTATCTTACCTGGGCACTTTTGTTCAGAGGAGCAAACTGCACCGCTATAGGAGGCAATCATTTTTCCATGATACCCCCTGTATTTATTCCTACGAGCAATACTGAAACAATTTTTTTGCTTTTCAACTTTTATTTTAGGTTCAGGGGGTACACAAGCAGGTTTGCTACAAGGGTAAATTCTGCCACTGGGGTTTGGTGTACAAATGATTTTGTCATACAGGTAGTGAGCATAGTACCCGGTTAAGCATAGTACCTGGTAGTAGTTTTTAGCCCCTTATCCTCTTCCCATCCCCCTCATCAAGTAGGCCCTGGTGTCTATTATTCTCATCCTCCTGTCCATGTATACTTAATGTTTAGCTTCCACTTGTCAGTGAGAACATGTAGTATTTAGTTTTCTATTTCTGTATTAATTAGCTTAGGATAATGTCCTCCAGCTGCATCCATGTTGCTACAAAGGACATGATTTTGTTTTTTTATAGCTGCATAGTGTTCCATAGTGTATATGTACAACATTGTTCTTAGTAAGTCCACTGCCAATAGGTATCTAGGTTGATTCCATGTCTTTGCTATTGTGTATAGTGCTGCAATGAACATAAGAGTGCATGTTTATAATTCTTTTTGGTAGAATGATTTATATTCTTTTGGTTATATACCCAGTTATGTGATTGCTGGGTCAAATGGTTAGTTATGTTTTAAGTTCTTTGAGAACTCACAAACTGCTTTCCACAGTGGCTGAAATAATTTAAATTCCCACCAGCATAAGGATTACCTTTTCTTTCCAACCTGGACAACATGTATTATTTTTTGACTATTAATTGCCATTCTTACTGGTGTGAGATGGTATCTCAGTGTGGTTTTGATTTGCACTTTTCTGATGATTAGTAGTGTTGAGCATTTTTCATAAGCATGTTGGTCACATGATGTCTTCTTCTGAGAATTGTCTGTTCATATTCTTTGCCGATTTTTAAATAGGGTTGTTTTTTACTTGTTGATTTAAGTTCCTGATAAATCCTGGATATTAGACCTTTGTTGCATGCATAGTTCGTGAGTAATTTTTTCCATTCTGTAGGTTGTCTGTTTACTCTGTTGATAGTTTCATTTGCTGTGCAGAAGCTCTTTTGTTTAATTAGATCCCACTGTCTATTTTTGTTTATGCTGCAATTGCTTTTGGAGAGTTCATCATGATATTATTGCCAAGGCTGATGTTGAGAATGGTATTTCCAAACTTCTCTTCTAGGATTTTTGTAGTTTTAGGTCTTACATTTAAATTTTGGATTCATCTTGAATTAAGTTTTGTATATGATGAAATGAAGTGGTACAGTTTTAATCTTCTGCATATGATTAGCCAGTTATTGCAGAACCATTTATTTAATAAACAGTCCTTTCCCCATTGATTATTATTGACAACTTTGTCAAATATCAAATGGTTGAAGGTGTATAGCTTTATTTCTGGGTTCTCTAACCTGTTCCATTGATTTATGTGTCTTTTTTTTTTTTTGGTACCAGTACCATGCTGTTTTGTTTACTGTAGTCTTGTAATATTTTTTGAAGTTGGGTAGTGTAATGCCTCTGGCTTTGGCTATTCAGGATCTTTTTTGATTCCATATGAATTTTAGAAAAGTTTTTTTCTAACTCTGTGAAAAATGACATTAGTAGTTGGATAGGAATAGCATTGAATCTGTAAATTACTTTGAGCAGTATAGCCATTTTGACAATATTGATTGTTTCTATCCATGAGCATGGAATGTTTTTCCATTTGATTGTGTTGTCTGTGATTTCTTTCAGCAGTGTTTTATAAATTCTCATTGTAGAGATCTTTCACTTCTTGGGTTAACTATATTCCTAGATATTTTATTCTTTTTTGGCTATTGTGAACGGAGTGGTGTTCTCGATTTGGCTCTTAGCTTGGATATTATTAGTGTATAGAAATGCTCATAATTTTTGTACTTAGTACATTGATTTCATATCCTTAAACTTTATTAAAGTTTTTCTAAGTTATAGGAGCCTTTGGGCAGAGACGATGGGGTTCTCTAGGTATAGAATCATACCATACATGAAGAAACATAGTTTGACTTCTTCTTTTCCTATTTGGATGCCCTTTATTTCTTTATCTTGACTGGCTCTTTTGGGGATAAGAATTCTAGTACTGTGTTGAATAGGAGTAGTGAGAGTGGGAATCCTTGTCTTGTTCCAGTTCTCAAGAATAATGCTTCTAGCTTTTGTCCATTCAATATGATGTTGCCTTTGGGTTTGTCATAGATAACTCTTATTATTCTGAGGTGTGTTCTTCAATGCCTAGTTTGTCTAGGCTTTTTAATATGAGTGAATGTTGAATTTGATCAAAAGCCTTTTCTGTCTCTATTGAGATATTTAGTTCTGTTTATACAATAAATCACCTTTATTAATTTATGTATGTTCAACTCAACCAACCTCACATCCTAGGAAATAAGCCTACTTGATCATTGTGAATTAGCTTTTTGATGTGCTGCTGAATTCAGTTTGGCAGTATTTTATTGAAGATCTTTGTGTCTATGTTCATTAGGAACATAGATACAGGTTCCCTGTTTTTCGTTGAGGTTTTCTTTCTTTATTGTTTTTCTGCCAGGTTTTGGTACCAGAATGATGCTGGCCTCATAGCATGAGTTAGGGAGGAGTTCCTTCTCCTCAATTGTTTGTGACAATTTCAGTGGGATTATTTCTTCTTTGTACAACTGGTATAGTTCAACTGTGAATCCATCTGGTCTGGGACTTTTCCTATTTGGTAGTTTTTCTTTCTTTTTTTTTTTTTTTTTAAGTGATTCAATATCACAACCATTATTAGTCAGTTTAGGATTTAAATTTCTTCCTAGTTCAATCTTAAGAGGTGTATATTTCCAGGAAGTTATGTGTTTTCTCTAGGTTTTCTAGTTTGTGCACTTAGAAGTGTTTATAATAGTCACTAGGGCTTTTTGTAGTTCTATTGGATCAGTGGTAATGTCACCTTTGTCATTTTCAATTATGCTTATTTGGATTTTTTGTCTTTTGTTCTTTATTAATCATTCAAGTGGTGTATCAATCTTGTTTATTATTTAGAAAAATCAATGTTTGGTTTTTTTGATCTTTTATATGGATTTTCGTGTCTTAATTGTGTTTAATTCAGCTCTGATTTTGACTATTTTTCTTCTGCTGACTTTGCAGTTGTTCTTGTTTTTCTAGTTCTTTTAGGTATGATGTTATGTTGTTTATTTGAGATATTTCTAATTTCTTGGTGTAGGCATTTAGCATTATAAAGATTCCTCTCAACATTGCTTTAGGTGTATCCCAGAGTTTTGATATGTTGTATCTTTTTTTCTTCACAAACTAGTGAAGAAATAAAGTTCTTGATTTCTGCCTTGATTTCATTCTTTACCCAAAAGTCATTGAGGAGTAGATTGCTTAATTTTTATGTGATTGTATGATTTTGGGAATTTTACTTGGTATTGATTACTACGTTTATTATGCTGTGTTTTGAGAATGAGGTTGGTATGATTTTGGTTTTTAGATGTGTTGAGAATTGTTTTACAACCAAGCACGTGATCAGTCTCAGAGAATGTGCCATGTGCAGAAGGATAATGTACATTCTGGTTTTTGTTGGATGAAGTATTCTGCAGATTTTTGTTAGGTCCATTTGGTCAAGTGTCAAGGTTAGGTCTTGAATTTCATGTATTAGATTTCTGCCTTGATGAACTGTCAAATAATGTCAATGGAGTGTTAAAGTATCCAACTATTATTGTGTGGTTATCTAAGTCTCTTCACAGGTCTCTAAGAAATTGTTTTATAAATTTGGGTGCTGCAATATTGGGTGCATATATATTTAGGATAGTTAAGTTTTCTTGTTGAGTTGAACCCTTTACATTAGGTAATCCCCTTCTTTGTACTTTTGTATTGTTGCTGATTAAAACTTATTTTCTCTGAAACGGAAATAGCCACCCCTGCTGTTTATTCTGTTTGCTTGATAGATCTTTTTCCATTCCTTCACTTTGAGCCTATGGGTGTCATGCATATGAGATGGGTCTCTTGAAGACCATATACAGTTAGATCTTGCTTTTTTTTTTTTTTTTTTTTTTTTAATCAACTTTCCACTCTGTGCCTTTTAATTAGGGTATTTATCTCATTAACATTCAAGGTCCATATTGATATGTGAGAATTTGATTCTGTCATTCTGTTATTAGCTAGTTGTTATGTAGACTTGATTGTATAGTTGCTTGATAGTGTCAATGGGCTTATGTACCTAAATGTGCTTTTATGTGGTGGCAGGCATCAGCTTTTTGTTCCCATGTATAGCACTCCCTTAAGGATTTCTTGTAAGGCAGGTCTCATGGTAGTAAATTCCCTTAGCATTTGATTGTCTGAAAAGGATTTTAGTTATCCTTTGCTTATGAAGCTTAGTTTGGTTGGATATGAAATCCTTGGTAGGAATTTCTTTTCTAGTATACTGAACATAGGCCCCAAATCTCTTCTGGAGTGTAAACTTTCTACTGAAAGATCCACTGTTAGCCTGATGGGGTTCCCTATGAACATGACCTGCGTCTTCTGCTTAGCTGCCGTTAATATTTTCTTTTGCATTGACCTTGGAGAATCTGATGACTATGTTGGATTTGTTCATTTTGTATAGTATCTCACAGGGATTCTCTGAATTTCCTGAATCTGTATGTCAAAGATTGGGAAAATTTACATGGACAATATCCTCAAATATGTTTTCCATATTTGCTTTTCCATATTTATTGAATATTGAGAAATAGTTGATAAGTATTTCTCAATACTTCTCCAATTATTTCCATATTTATTTGCTCTTTTGCATCTTTGTCAGTAATGCCAATGAGTCACAGGTTTGGTGTCTTTACATAATCCCACATTTCTCAGAGGTTTTATTCCATTTTTAAGTTCTTTCTTCTTTATTTTTATCTCCCTGCATTGATTCAAATGAGTGGTCTTTGGGCTCTGAGATTCTTTCCTAAGCTTGATGAATTATGTTATTAATGCTTCCAATTGCATTATGAAATTCCTGTAGTATATTTTTCATTTTCAAAAGTTCCTTTTGGTTCTTTCTTAAAATGGTTATGTTATCTTTCAACTCTTAGATTATTTTACTGGTTTCCTTCGACTGGGTTTCAACCTTATCCTAAATCTCATTGAGCTTCCTTGCCAGCTAGATTCTGAATTCTATGTCTGTCAGTTCAGAAATTTCAATCTAGTTAAGAACAGTTTCTAGTGAGCAAGTGTAGTCATTTGGAGGTAAGAAGACACTCTGGCTTTTAGTGTTGTGAGAATTCTTATGATGGTTTTTCTCATCTGTGTGGGCTGATTTACCTTTAATCATTGACATTGCTGTCCTTTGGATGGAATGTTTTGCTTTTATATTTTTTGGTTCCCCTGAGGGTTTGACTGTGATATAAGTTGGGTTTAGTCATTTGGATTCATTTCTGGATGCTATCAGGGCACCAGTGCTTAGCTCAGTACTCCTGGGCTGTATGCTCTAACCCTTGGGGTCTGGGATCAGGCTTGCAATTTTGATTTCTGGCCCCTTGTGGTCAAACACCTGTTGTGCTGAAAGGGTTGATATATTCCTAGGCTGCTGACAATGCCACTCCATCAGGGACTGCCGGCAAAAGCACTCAGGTGGGGTGGGGATGAGGGGCTGCTAGTGAGTGTGTAGTGGCAAGGCCTGAAACAGATATTTTAGAAGTGTAACTGTTATTTAAAAGTTCAGTGATCATGGAAGATAATTATAATAATAAAGAATGGAAATGAAGATTTTCTTGCAGTTCCCTAGTTTCCTGCCTTTACCATGATGTTGTCTAACATTTGGTGGTCCCACTTTGATCACAAAATGCCATGCAAGTATTTCTTATAAATTTTACCTTCCTAATTACAAGTGAATAGTGACTATTTGAGTCAATCAGAATTTTTTAAAAATAGTTTTTGAGAATGTGAATCCCATAAAAAGATACAGACAGATAAATAAGAATCAAAAGTCAAGAGACACTAAACAGAAGCCATGAAGCACTAACAACAGACACACGGAGAAGCTCAACCATGACAACAGAGGTGTATCAGTCTTTTTACTGTGCTTTAGAGTTTCTTTAGCATCCAGAATGCTGCTCCCTGAGGTCTGATACCACTATTGAGGCTATTTGCTAAGACTTGTTACCTCCTCGGTGCATAATAATTAAACCCCACCCCATCAGTTGAAGGAACCAGACAGGGCGTGATTTTGTTCAAGCAAGTAAAAAGAGCCTAACAAAACTACAGATTTCACTCATCTTTCAAATTCCTCAGTATTTGACAGATAGTCTAAAATTGATGTGAGCTCATAATGTTTACTCCTTTACAAAAATAAAGCTAAGCATTTTCACTCTTCTCTAAGCCCTACTTTGTTCTCTCAAAGCAAACACATGTACAGAACAAGAGTCTGTGTATCAAAGGATGATGATTGAGGCACTGAATTCACCTTTCTGTTGCATATGGTAGTAGAGCAATTCCTTATTGACTTATATAATCAACTTTCTGCAAGTAGACTGTAGCTTAATTATGTATAAATGCCCAGTGTGTTCCTTCCAGATTATAAGAACTTCTAGACCTTTCCTCCTCCAACTCTTTGGCAGCCAACCTACAAGTTTAACAGGATAATTGACTCTCCTGAGGGATAGATGCAGGACAAATGTATGTGATGGAATGGTAGTTATTCTTAACAGGGCCTGTCTTGAAACAAATTATTTATTTTCTGATCTACAAGAGAAAAATGATAAAGGAAAAAATACTAAAGCAAACAAAAATAGCTTCCCCCAAAACCTGGAAAATTAGAATACACATTTATTATTCTTGGAAACACTTCTACTCTGTATGTCTCACAAAGATGTTTCTCTTGAATTTTTGCAGCCCTCATACTGTTAAACTGGCATTTAGTTTATCTGAGATTGTTTCATTGTAGCCCTTTTGAGGTTACGCTGTGAGGGAAAAAATCTCAGAATGAACAGTAGAGCCTTTATAGGGCAATTGGGGCCATTTTCAACCATAGCGTTGGATTTTGAAAAGCCTTTCATTCTGCTAATGTGAAAATAAAGAGGATAAAGCCAGGTGGAACTGTAAGATTTCCTTGTTTTTCTTGTTTTCCTTCAATAATTTTAAAGAAGGACAAAAAAAAAAAAAATGCCTAGAATCATTGAGTAACAGCCCTACTTAATCCTCATACTTGCTTGTACTGAGAAGTTCCTTAGGTCTAATTTTGCCAGGAAATTGGATTGCATTGCTTTTTTATATACTGACCACCACCGGTAGTCTTTCTTAGGCAAAAATTTGTGTATTGAGACACTTACGAACACTTAAGATCTTATGAGCTTAAAATTAAATGAAATAATTTGGTCATAGTTAGTAAAGATCAATAAATCATTTAGTTGCCAGACTTACTTCAAGTTAGTTATGGGAAAATAGCTGTTAGGAATTTGGAAGCATTCATTGATATGGTTTAGTGTTTTCCATACTTGCTGTACAATCTGCTTCCTGGCAGTGTTTCATTTTGCCTTTTATTTCTGAATCAGAAAATACCATTTTAAAGATGAAGTAATCTTGTGACTGGCTTAAAGCTAAAAACATACTACATTGGAGAAGATGGGACTAAGACTCTTTAGAGAGATTTATTTCATACCATTAAGTAGTGTCTTTAGAGCACCCATGAGTATTGCACCAGATGGGAAGATATTACCTTCTTACAGTCCTGTGAACAATGCTCATATAGGTAAAACTAATGGGAAGGCGCATTCAAACAAAAGCAAACCTTATGGCCTATGTGTTTTTTAAAAATAAAAGACTGTATGACTAGAGCTAAACAGGCCTTTTCTTCAATACCCATAAGAGTGAAATTCCAAGGCCTAATAGAACAATCCTAAGAAGAGCAGAGTAAAGACCTTAGGACATCCAATTGAAAAGAACATATTACATGAATCCTCCAAAAGTAATCTAAATATTCTGAAGGAAAATACATAAATTATGGCATAATCTTTATCTCTATCTGGGACCCTTGAAAGGTCTTAGACCCCGAGACACTGATGCTATGTGTTTTTTTTTTGGTTATTTATTTGTTTGTTTGTTTGTTTGAGACAGAGTCTCGCTCTGTGGCCCAGGCTGGAGTGCAGTGGCGTGATTTCGGCTCACTGCAAGCTCCGCCTCCCGAGTTCATGCAATTCTCCTGCCTCATCCTCCTGGGTAGCTAGAACTACAGGCACCTGCCACCACTATTTTTTTTTTTTTTTTTTTTGTATTTTTAGTAGTAACGGGGTTTCACCGTGTTAGCCAGGATGGTCTCGATCTCCTGACCTTGTGATCCACCTGCCTCAGCCTCCCAAAGTGCTGGGATTACAGGCGTGAGCCACCGAGCCCGGCCGACACTGATGCTATGTTTAAGACCAGCACCCAAAGTCTAATATATCATAACCAGTAGGCCTGATGCTCCTTGACAATTGACTTGTTGATATAACAGAATTTATGGTGTTTGCCTGGTGACTACAAGGCACAGGAGAGGAGGGATCTGTTTTGAGTGAATTTTCTGAGCTGTCTAAAGCTTATTCTCTCTGTGTTTCTCTATTCTCCATAGCAAAAATTCTCATTGCCTTCAAAAGTTCTCATGAGACTGAGTCATTGGCCAATATTGGAAGTGAGGAAAGACAAGCTTTAGGTTAATTACTGTTCATTCTTGTGAGACTCTAAAATGTAAAATAAATAAATAAATAAATAAATTCTAAACAAGGGTTAATATTTTTTTGTTTTGAGGATAATTCTTGGAAATATATAAATATTTATAATCTGAATTTAAAAGCTTCACAGTGGAAACAGACTTTCGAGTTTCAAGAAGGAGAAGGAGAGTACTGAGAAGAGGGATGATTTTTAAACTTAGATTCCCACTTTATTAACAGAAGAATGCCAATAAGAACATTAGCATGCTTTTAAAATAATTAAAATGTTGATATCTAGGGTATACTAGAGAAATAACAACACGGGAACAGTTTCTACTCTTCCATTTGTCAAATTCTCATAACACTTTAGAGTAAATGTGGCATATTTACACATATTATTTTATTCTGGAAATCTCATAATTTAGGAACTGTTATTGTACTGAATTTACAATTGGGGAAATTGAGGCTTAGGGAGTTCAAGTGACTTGCACAATATTATACAACAGTTAAGCCAAAGCTTTTCTTTTGTACTGGCTTCCATGCAGTGGATCTACAGATGTGATTGCAAAGCAGGATTTTCCCCACATGAAGCTTTCTCCCAACTCGGGCCTCCTTCTCTTGTGGTATAATGGCTGGGATACAAAAATGCTTGTGTGCATATAAAATGAGATAATAACAAAATCTTGTTAATGCAAGAAAGATGGAAGCACTAACTGCCTGAAGCAAACAGCGAAGGCTCTAAAAAAGTAGGAATTTCTCAGCTGGAGCAGTGGGAGGCTGCAGTTCTAAGCAGAGAAATCACCATATGCAAAAGATAGTGACAAATGAAAGTAGACTAGGTACTCTTGGATGGAGGGATTTGCCAGAGGTGGAACAATGGGCCTGAGTGGGTGGGGAAAAGGAGGTAGAAGTATCAGAAGTTACCAAAAGATACATCTGGAAAGGTGAGTAGAAATGGACTGGAAAGTGGGAATAAAGATAAATATAAACTTAATTCTTGGAATTGGTGCCCAAGCTTAGAATCTGTGTGTTAATTTGACCCGTGGGTTCTGTAAAAACTAATTATATTTAATAGAAGCCCCTTCACTTTTGATGTTGCCTTTAAGTTCCAGCTTCAGAGAGAAATGATTATGTTTAATCTAAGCCTTTGAACCAAAAGATGAGTTTGTCAGTCTCAAATAATTACATGCTTATTTTATTGGAAGATTTTTATGCTTTATTTTACATGACATCAGGAAATATCTGTGGAAATACTCACTTCCAGTTGATCAGAAATGAGAGCAACAAAATAAAGAAAATTCAGTTGAAAGAAATACTTATGACAATGTGCATTTTGGAGTGCTCTTTGTAATCCTGTTAAGCGAATAACCGAATGTCGCGTCAGGCAAGCTTCTGCAGCGTTCATTCATCTGGCAGATCTGAACGGCAGATCTGAACGGCAGCCAGCAGGCTGCAGCCACATTACCCGTGTCTCACTGTCTTTCCTTCCAGATGTTGTCTCTTACCTCTGGTTTTACAGAAACAAGGAGTGTCAGGAAAAAATTGAAAAATAAAAAAAAAAATTCAAACAACTTGCTTGTCTTCACAAAATTAACTCTGCTGCCTTGCTACTGTCAGGCAAATCTCTGATCCTCTTTATACTTCTATAGTCCTCAGCTCTTTCCTTTCTCTTACACCAAATCATCATATAACTGGGTCTCAGCTACATGAGGATTATTTAAACTTTCATTTATTGGGCCCTCAGAATTCACAGTGTCATAGAAACTAGAATCAATAAGTACTATACAAATGTGTAAAGTGTATTTCTTTTCTATAATACTACACATCTGGTTGGTGAGAGGTGAGAAGAGCCTTGTTGTAAGTGAAATTGAGACTGGACTACTCATAAGAAGAGCATAAAAGGGATTAATAAATCCTAAAATCCCAATGAGAAAGCACAGAACTCATCTGGATTATGGAGAGAGGTCCCAAATCCCATGCTGGAGGTGTATATAATGATAGGTTATTAAATTGCTGGGCTAGCTCCATCCTCCCTTTCTATGGGGACTGAGGCCATCAATTACTATGCAGAAAATATGCATCCATTGTGACATGAGATGATCAGCAGGGAGGTAACGCAGCAGGCACTTTCTCTGTAGTGAAATACATTCAGAGAAAACGTGTTCCTGGAGCTTTGTTCAGCGAGCAGATTAAGAATTTAATACAATTTTCTAAGTGAGAAGTCCTCAGATGCCGTCAGAGTGCCCTTCTGTCTTTTCAGTTTAAATTAAACAGGATGTGTATCTTGTTAGTGAAGGAAAACTGAAAATGGTCTGCAAGATGAATTGGAGAATACAAAAATCCAGCAATAGCAATAGCAATACAATTGTTCGAGCACATGCCTGCGGACAGCTCATGGCTTAGCTGACACTCAGTTTGTCTTTTGAAAGCTGATAGACTTCAGATCACATGTCAAGAACATAATTTGCAGTATTAAAAAAATAGCCCTTCCTGACTCTTAAAAGTGTGGTTTAGTGCTTTCAAAATTTTTTCACATTGTAAACTGTACCTATTTTTTTGCCGCCTCCACTTTCTGGCATGGCAGGCAGATTTCAGCTCTCTCCTCACTGGAAATGCCAGATCATAGCGCTATGGCAACCAGCGCTGTCGCGAGATCCTTCCAAGGATGCCACCCCCACAAATTCTTCTAACCCATGACTATTTCTCATAATTTCCTGCTCCTCCAAAGGGCAGGGCAGATGGCCAGGCCCCAGAGCACACAATGCTGACAGTTGTTCCAGCTCTAAGGCTGTCAGAAGGGCCCACTCTAGATGTCCACAGACATTTTGGATTCAGATCCTATCACTCTTAAAAAAGGAAGTTTGCAAACTTGTGCTGTTATTTTATTTTTTAGTCAATCATCTGTATATTTTCCATGAGCGATATTAATAAATTTCCAAAATAATGTATTACAACCATCGATATTTAAATATAAATTCTACTTCCTCACTTTAAATCCTTAGGATGCAAAGTTCTTCAAGTTAATTGATTTCAATCTCTGTTTTCTATTACACACACACACACACGCACACACACACACACACACACAACAAACAAAAATATATATATAAAATAAAATGCTCTCTGGAAAGCAAAAGAGGAAATTTCCCATCAAATACATCTAAGACTTTAAGAACACCTCAAAGTTGGAATTTTAATGTTATTTCTGCATTGTTTCCATTTAGGAATTCAGTTATTTTTATTTTATTTTATTTTATTTTATTTTATTTTATTTATTTTTGAGATGGAGTCTCACACTGTCACCTGAGCTGGAGTGCAGTGGTGCAGTCTCGGCTGACTGCAACCTCTGCCTCCCAGGTTCAAGTGATTCTCCTGCCTCAGCCTCCCAAGTAGCTGGTATTATAGGCATGCGCCACCACACCCGGCTAATTTTTTGTATTTCTAGTAGACATGGGGTTTCACTATGTTGGCCAGGCAGGTCTTGAACTCCTGACCTTGTGATCTGCCCACCTCGACCTCCCAAAGTGCTGGCATTGCAGTTGTGAGCCACCATGCCCAGCCCAGTAATTTTATGGATAAAAATGTGATTGATTTGTTGGCTTGTTTTAATTTGGAATATTTCTTAGGAGATTTACTAGGTACAACATTTGCATTTATTTATTTCTTCATGTATGGGTAAATATTTATTGAATTTATGTGTCAGGCACTTTGTAGGCACTAAAGGTACATCCATAAACAGTATTTACAATGATTTCTTCTCTCATGTACTCACATTCTGGAGGAAAGCTGTAGAAAAGTCTAAAAGTTTGATTATGTTTAGTGGCCAGGAGAACTGAGTTCTAGTATTGCTACTTATGTCAATCATTATGTGGTTTTGACCTAGTCATAGACTTCCACTTTTCTTGTTTGTAAAATAAAAAAGAAAGGCTGGTTGTAAGTTTTTGTGTTTTTTTGTTTGTTTGTTTTTTGTTTTTAACACTAGCTTGGCAATAATGAAAATGGTAGCTCTAGCATCTTTAGCCTCAAAAAGAACATGGAATTTGTGAATCTAGTAATTTTGTCTGTGGTAATTTATTCACTCTCGCATTTAATAAGTGTGCAGCGCATGTCTTCTCTGTGAGTAGAGAATGTGCTTAGTGAATCAGGAATACACAGAGGAGACAAGATTCACTTCTCATGGTCTAGCTGGGGAGGCCTTCATTAAAGTAACTAGCAGAACTCCAGTGGAATAAATGCTGTAATTACTAGCAGTCTGAAGAAGGTTCAGTGGGGGACAGGCCAGATTATAACTGATTCTGCCCTTGAGATTTAGGTAAGGCTTGCAATGGGGGAGACATTTGACCTGGGTCTGTAGGGAATGGAAAGGTGGAACAGGTGAGAACAAGAACAGAAAATGATGGGTGCATGTATGGAGATGTTACATGGCAGCATATAGTAAAAGGCAAAGGAAGTAAAAACTACTTTTAAGACAAGACTTAGGGGTCAGTCTTCAAGACGAGTGAGAGTAGATACGAAAGGAGAGCAAATGAGACTAGATAGTGAAGAACCTTAAATGCTTCACTAGGAAATTTTAACTTTATTAAGACAATAAGCTTGAACTGAATGTTTTTCTGGGTCCAGGTCAATGGCATTAATTTGCCTTGTTTTCAATGCTAGCTACTATGTAGAATACTTAAGAGTATCCTAAATAGGCTGTACCTTTTGTTCATCCAGGAATTGGGAACCTTCCAGAGAGAAGAAGGTATGGACTTTTCTTTTAGTCTTTTGTTTTTATGGATTCCAGATTCCCTAGGGTTTTAGCATTGGGAAGAGGTGTTAGATAAAATGGGTGCAGAAGTTTCTTCCTAAGCTGATGTTCTTACAATTTTCCCCACGCCGCGACCTTTGGTGAGGCTGATATTAGATTTCTGGTTCTCTTGTGGACTCACTTGTGTTCTTTAAATCCCCTACATCAAGCGACTGATGCTCCACATGTACCACCTGCGCAGTCTTCTAGCTTGTGTGACATGCTCTGTTGGTGGTACATTTTGTGAAGGTCCTACAGTCTGCCACTGCTGGCAAGCTTCACTTAGAAGACTTCCTTCTTGAGTCTGGCATGGCAGTTCAAATTAGGTCTGGCATGGTGGCTCATGCCTTTAATCCCAGTGCTTTGGGAGGCTGAGGTGGGAGAATCACTTGAGGCCAGGAACTTGTGACCATCCTGGGCAACATAGCGAGACCCTGTCTATAAAATAGTTATTTTTTTATTAGCTGGGCATGGTGGCATGCACCTGAAGTCTTAGCTACTCAGGAGGCTAAGGCAGGGGATTGCTTGAGCCCAGGAGTTCCAGGCTACAGTGAATTATACTTACACCACTGCACTCCAGCCTGGGTAACAGAGTGCAACCCTGTCTCAGAAAAGGCTCAAATTTGTTGTTTTCTGTGGTATCCACTTTATCTTCAGGAAATGTATGCATCTTTGCCACATCAGGCAGATTTGTCCCACTACTGCCCTTTCCCCCCATCCTAAAAATGTAGAGTGATCCAGACATTCTCCTGCAGCCAGAATTATTCACGAAATAAATGTATTCTTGTTTTTTTTGTTTGTTTGTTTTGTTTTGTTTTGTTTGTCTGTTTTTTTGAGTCAGAGTTTCACTTAGTCACCCAGGCTGAAGGACAGTGACGTGATCTCGGCTCACTGCGACCTCTACCTCCTGGATTCAAGCAATTCTTTTGCCTCAGCCTCCCAAGTAACTGGGACTACAGCTATGCGCAATCACACCTGGTTATTTTTTATATTTTTAGTAAAAATGGGGTTTTACCATGTTTGCCAGGCTGGTCTTGAACTCCTGACCTCAGGTGATCCACCTGCCTTGGCCTCCCAAAATAAATGTATTCTCGTTTCTTGGTTCTAATATATCCCCAGATTCTGGAGGAAACATGACTGTTTCTCCTATGCTAGTTGGATTGAGCCTAGTGATTGTCACAGTTGAGGAAGCGTCCACCGGGGGACTGAGACACCTGTTTATTCATATGGACACCTCTAAAATCCATAGTGCTTTTTCTTGGCGTCCCTCCTTTCATTTGTGGGGAAAAGAGTTAAGAAGCAACCAGTACACAGCAACTCGAGAGAACAAGACATGACACTTCTTTTTAAAAAAAAAAAAAAAAATCTTAATTTTTGTTTTAGAGATGGAGCCTTGCTTGGTCACCTAAGCCAGAGTTCAGTGGTGTAATCTCTGCAACCTCGAGGAATCCTCCTGCCTCAGCCTCCCAAGTAGCTGGGACTACAGGTGTACATCACCATACCTGGCTAACATGACACTTCTTTTAAACAATCCCCTGAATGAAAATGAAAGTGGAGAACAAGTTTGGCCACTTCATAGCAATCTGTTGAAGACATGGGATATCTGGTGGTTTCTTTTGGTCTCCCTTTAGAATGTAGAAACATCTTTTATTGCTTTCAGTTTTGAAGCTTTGGCTGAAATGTGAGAAACAAGGAAAATGTCCCATTCTGAATTCTGTGGCAAATGCTTTTTGTATCTTCTTAGCACATTTTTTTTCTTCCTTAATAGTTTATAATGTTCATTTTGACAATTCTAGCCCCTCTTGCTGGGATAATGGGAACTAATGAAAAACTAGATTTATAAAAAGTAGAGCCACATTCCATTGAGAGCCAACAGTGATAGACGCAGTAGTAATCAAAGTAGAAACTCTAAAAGGATAAGGCCACTCAGGGGTATTAGATGGAGATATGCCTGCATCCACTTTTCCCTATTTAGCATTATACCAAGAGCTTTTCTGTTGAAGGGCTGGACTATTTTTTCAAAAGGGGTCCTGACTTGGAAAACACTCCCTTATAATGCCAGTCAAGTCATTTCCATGCTATATATCTTCCTTGCTGTTATGATAAATATTCTAATCCTCAGAGTTGTATAGAATCAAAATACTGAAACCTTATTTATTACATTATTTCATAGTTAATGACTTCTAATAATGACTTGTTACATTCTGGTTTAATTAAGCAGTAAGATAACAGTTCAACCACCTGCTCGTCCTTTGTTGGTGGTAAGGGGATGAACAGCAACCATGTTGTCTTCACCAATTGAAAATTCCACTTTGGACAGTTTTGTTTGTGATACCTTGTGATGCTGTTATATTTATTGAACCACTGATGAGAATCTCTCTCACTATCTGGTTTGTGAGTGTTTGTGTAGTAGAACAATATATATATGGTCTTGTGATAGGGGCAACAGCAGGAGAGAGTGAAGAAGACAAGGAGAAAGGCTGAGAGAGTAAATCTCATTAAGGTTAATAATTCAAGTATAATTGTAACTGTTTAAATGACCTTTGGAAACAATTTGACATACGTTAACTTCACAAGTAAAAGACTTGGGGTTGAGGTTGTGGTGAGTACCCACTGAAACCACCATTCTCTACTCTGAGTCACGCCAGCCTTTCTGGTTCTTTGTGACATTTTTTATGAATCTTGGGGTCTTCTTCTGAAGGCTTCAACATTGCAAGGATTTTAAGTTATCACATTTAAGATGTGAAAGTAGAGATGAGGCGTGGTGCACATTGCAGTGCCAGATGTGCACAGAAATCAGTTTGTTTATACAAATAGTTAAGCATGGAAACACTAGATGAGTTGCATGTATTTGTTTGTCCTTGGCTTTATTGAGGTTCTGGCTCCAACTTTAACCTTTTTTTCCTGTAGATGATACTCATGTTACTTACAGTATTTACCCAAATGTAAGGTATTTTTCAGAATAAGTCTCTTAAATCATAAATGATGTGTACCAGATGTGGTTTAATTCTAAAGTAAATTAGGTGTGGCTTCTTGGTTGGAAAAGAAATCTTCTTATCTCCTCTTCTTCCTCTCATTTCTTCCTTATACTCTGTGGCAACCAGGTATACTTGAAGAAGTAGGAATTTTGAAGACAAATGGACCTGGATTCCAATTCTGACCATGTCATTTAATTTCTGGTCATCTTAATATGTCACTTGACGTCTTCGAATCCCTGTGTTTTTATTTGTAAAATGGAAAACATAGTAATAGCTACCACTTAGTTATTGTGGGCTATGATCACATCTATTATCTAAATCTCACGGAAATCCCCTACATGATCAGTGCTATTATCTTCATGTTACAGAGGAAGAAACAAGGACTAAGGGAAACTAAGGAAATTTCAAGGTCACACTGCTTGTAAATAGAAGAGCTATGGTTTGAACTCATGTCTGTCTCTCATCAAAGCCCTTGACTCCACTATACTTCATAACCTGAATGCCTCTTATAATAAGAAGAATAACTTCTATTAATGTATCTTTGATAGAGTACTTTAAAAGAAGATTGTATTAGGCCATTCTTACATTTCTATAAAGAAATTCCTGAGACTGGGTAAGGTATAAAGAAAGGAGATTTAATTGGCTTATTATTCTGCAGGCTTTGTAATAAGCATGGTGCTTGCATCTGCTCAGCTTCTACGGAGGCCTCAAGGAGTTTTCACTCATGGCAGAAGGCAAAGCTGGAGCAGGTACTTCATATGGTGAAAGAAGTATAGGGGTTGGGGTGGGGGAGATGACTTTTCAATGACCAGATCTCATGAGAACTCACTCGCTGTCATGAAGACAGCACCAAACCCTGAGGGAGCCAAGCTTATGATCCAAACACCTCTTACCAGGCCCCACTTCAGCACTGGGGATTATAATTCAACATGAGGTCTGGGTAGGGACACAAATATCCAAACTATATCAAATATATTTTAGTTAGGGCCCCACTTGTGAAAAGTGAGGCCCAATTCAAAGTGGCTAAAACAAATAGGGAGAATGATGGATGAGAAATGGGGTAGTTGCATGCCTGGATAACTGCATTACTTTGGTCAGGGTAAGGAACATGTATGACATTTACTACTCACCATTAGTCCCTTGTCTTCTCTTTACTGTAGGCAAAGGCATTTTTGGGATTCTTCATGTGGTAAGAAACATGGATGTTAGTATCAGTGGGAATATATCTTTGCAACCCCTCATCAAGAAGAATGTCTTCAATAAAGCTTTGAACCCTAGGGAAGGACTCTAATTGGCCTGCTTCAGATCATATGCTCAGGTTTTGTCCCAGTCACTAGGGCTGAGTGCCATGGCCCAAGGTTTAGCAAGGTTTTGCCAAGGCTGGGTTATTTGTTTATAGTCAAAGAAATGGATTCTACTTTCAGGAGGAGAAAGAGGAAGCAGCATTGTATAACCAGACAGTAGCAACCATAGAATATTTAAATAAATCACAGTGATATTCTACATAGTTACAGATGATTTAGTTAAACTTTTCAATTTTTCTTTCTGAAATCTAAGGAATTTGCTGGCTTTTTATTTTTAAATAATTGACTGTGTTTTTAATGTAAATAAATTACAGGGGAAATCTCTTTTATTTTATAGCCATAATCTTAGGGCATTTTATTCACCTTATAGTAAACAATTCATCTGTTAATTTGTATAACTGGAAATGTCCCCAAGAAATGTCTTTTCTATTTTGGCCACAGTGGAAAGAGCACTTACACACATGGTGCAGTCATTCTAAATGTTCAAAACAGAAGGGTGTTATGGGGGCTCGTGGTGTTTGCTTCCTGTTTTAATGTCATATATTTAATGGGCAGAGAGTGGAAGATGCTGGCAAGCTGCTCAGTCTCATTGTGTTGTACCTGGAAGAGTTAATCAAAACTATATAATTTATTGAAGTAGATATATTTACAACAGTACAAAATACATCAAACAGCAAATGAGTCTGGTATGCCTGACTAGTAAGGTGAACAAAAATCAATATTTAAAATGAGAAAATGAAAACATTCTATCTTCATATTAACTATCTTAAGGAAGAAACAGCTGTTACATTAGTTATCACCTTGTAGAACCAATACAGGATTGTAATTTAATTTCTTGGACCCATAGTTGCTTGGCTGCATAATTAACACATGATTTAAACCCTGAAAAGTTTGGCTTTACCACTAACTCCAGGTGCAAATTTTTACACTAAGTCTCTATTCTTTTTTGCATTGAGATTCTTCCCGACTAAAGATTATTTTCAGGCAGTTGATTTTAAGACACAGACCTTCTTAGCAAACTCTGCTCCTTGTTTTCTGGACTTCCAAGTGTAGAGGTTTGAAATGTACTAAGTGTCTTAGACCATAATATTAGCATATGTCAAGAGTCTCCATTTTTATTATCATTCTATATTATTCTTTATTATGTATGTTTGCTCTTCCAAGCAATAATAGTCTAGTATCATGACACTAAGATGACTTTTAGTATTGCACAGGCAACAACAAGATCTCAGAAACTATTGCAAAGTGGACAAGGTATGTGGTACACATATACACACACAGACACACACAGACACACACCCACACACACACCCACACACACGAACACCAATTACTTTATGGTGTTTTTTTGGTCAGTAAAATGCTGTCCAAAAATGCTTTCCAGTTTATTCATGACACCCACCTTTATTTTAGATCAAGTTCTTAGATGACTGTCTGCACACAAGAATCATGCAGTCTAATGGAAAAACCTCCAGCATCCTTGCCTACCAGGATCCTCACCACTACACAGTATCAACTGTGGATATCCTCCTGTAACATTTTCTACTCTCTAAAATCTCTTACCCTCTATCTCTAACTCTTTATTAACAACAAGACTCTCCTACATGAAGCTAAGAGTCACTCCACATAAGTTAAGGATTCATTCAGTCACTTAAATACATGTATTGAATATTCGTGTTGTGGGTACAGTTGTAGAAAAAGACAGATGAGGTTGCTGAAACCTTAGAACCTGATTTTTAGTAGAAAAAGGCAGGAATGAGATGAAAAATAAGTAAGCAAACAAACAAATACATATCTCTAAGAGCTGTAGGTTCTATGAAAAATAATGGATATGTTTAATATCCCTGAAGAGCATTTGCATTTTAAAGCAGTAGCTTTCTAAATTAATTGATTCTGGAGTACTTGGAATTTATGTGTGGATTGCTGCCTAACATCCCCTTTCACCAAATCCTCTGCTTGCCACTACATTTTGTTTTTAGCACTCAGAAATGTCTTTGTAATCTAGCTTGTAAAAGGAAATATGTGGTTTATTTTACTAAAAGGCAAGACAGAAACAGAACCACAATTAAAAAGGGAGCAAGCAGCTGTGGGTGTCTAATGTGTTTTATAGCAACCTTTTCTTCCATGTACCTTTTTAAATATAGCCAGAAGAAACAGAGAAGGAAGAAAGGAGAGGGACCCACTGTGGGAGAAAGGGGTTCTTGCCTGCACCGGCAGAAGTCTCATGTGGTAGTGAAAATGTCTTTAGCCAGCTGGGGCCTCCTTGGATACTGGGGTAACAGGTTGATTCTTTGCACGATAATGTTGAAGTCATTTGTGCAGAGCTTCCTTGGCAGCTTATTCTAATTTTGCCTACAAAACTAGGTAGAGCCAAAATCATCAGTTCATATCTGGGAAGCAGCCACATCCTACAAGGGTCATCTATGCTTTCCTATGCTCTAAGTCATTATATTGAAATATGAATTTTGTGTAGTATCACAAATAATTTTATTGTGTGTAAAATCCCATTTCTGAACATGTGTTTTAACGTCAGATTATAAGTAGCTGATGATCTCATTGCCATCACTTCATTGGTTTATAGAGAGGAATTTAGGCTTATTTTTCTATTTATATACCCCTACACAAACAGATATTGCTCCCTACTTTCTAATGAAGGCTCATAAACAATATTTCCAAAGCATTCTTACCAGAGGGAATAATTATTTTGAAGCATGTTTGGTAGTTGAGAAAGGTTATTGGTAAGTGGACATCACCCCTAGCAAACTTCCCAACTTACAAAATTAGTTCCAGGGTAGAGACGGTATGGGAGGTTCAACTGAGTTGTATCTGACTCAAGTAGGAGTTCAAGGAAAGATTCATGAAGGGAGTGTGCATGGGCTGGAAATTGTCCTGACAAAGCAGGCCTTCCAGATGTCAGGAACATCCAGGGCAGAGGTACAGAAAGAACAAAGGATATGGTGAGCAATGGCAAGAAGTTTGATATTACTTCAGCATCAAGTGGATTGAAGAAAATGATGGAAGATGATATAGAAGAGTTAAGCAGGAGTTCAATCGTGCAATTTTTTTTTTTTAAATTCAACTTTTATTTTATTTTAGATATGGGAGTACATATGCAGATTTGTTACAGAGGAATATTGCGTGATGCTGAGGTTTGGAGTGCAGATCCTCCCCCTCAAAGTGTGAGCAAAGTATCT
The DNA here is from genome assembly GCF_037993035.2 of Macaca fascicularis. Lineage (NCBI taxonomy): Eukaryota > Metazoa > Chordata > Mammalia > Primates > Cercopithecidae > Macaca > Macaca fascicularis. The sequence continues at coordinate 104,094,437 of NC_088380.1, forward strand.
GATACATAGCTTTTTAACCCACATCTACCTCCCTCCACCCTCTAGTAGTCTATAGTGTCTATTCATTTGTATTTATGTCCAAGTGTGCTCAATGTGTATCTCCCACTTAAAAGTGAAATCATGTAATCTTTGGTTTTCTGTTCCTGTGTTAATTTGCTTAGGAATATGGTGTCCAGCTTCATCTACTTTACTGCAAAGGACATGATTTCTTTTTGTTGTGGCTGTGTAGTATTCCATGGTGCATGTGCACCACATTTTCCTTATACAATCTACCACTGATGGGCACCTGGGTTGATTCCATATTTTTGCTATTGCGAATAGAGCAGTGATGAACATACGAGTGCATATGTCTTTTTGGTAGGATGACTTATTTTCTTTGGGGTATATAGCTAGTAATGAGATAGCTGGGCCAAACTGTAGCTCTGTTTTAAGTTATTTAAGATATCTCCAGACTGCTTTCCACAGTGGATGGACTAATTTACATTTCCACCAACAGTGCATAAGTGTTCCATTTTCTTTACAGCCTAGCCAGTATCTTGTTTTTTGATTTTTATTAATAGTCATTCTGACTGGTGTCAGATGGTATCTCATTATGATTCTGATTTGCATTTCTCTGATGATTACTGATGCTGGGCATTTTTTCATATACTTATTGGCCACTTTTGTGTTTTTATTTGAAAAATGTCTGTTCATGTATTTACCCATTTTTAAATAGAGTTAAGCCGCAGTAACCAAAACAGCTTGGTACTGGTACAAAAATAGACACATAGACCAATGAAACAGAATAGAAAAGTAAGAAATAAAACCACACACCTACAACCAACCATCTGACCTTCAACAAGACCGGTGAAAACAATCAATGGGGGAAGGGCTCCCTGTTCAATAAATGTTGCTGGAATAACTTGCTAGTCATGTGTAGAAGATTGAAGCTGACCTCTCTACCTTTCACCAAATACAAAATTAACTGAAAATGGATTAAAATTTAAATGTAAGACCTCAAACTACAAAAATCCTGGAATAAAACTTAATACTCTTCTTAACATTGATCTTGGCAAAGAATTTTTGAATATGTCCCCAAAAGCAATTGCAACTAAAACAAAAATAGACAAATTGGACCTAAGTAAACTAACAAGCCCTGTGCAGCAGAATAAACTATCAACAGAGCAGACAGACAACCTACAGAATGGCAGATATTCACAAACTACGCATCTGACAAAGACCTAATATCCAAATATATAGGGAACTTAAATCAACATACAGTATCTTCTGTGTCCTTATATGTTATGCTAGGATACTTTTACTGTTGGTATGTAAACAACTGGAGGGCTTTAATCAGGGAAGTTACATGGTAAGTTCTGCTTTTCAGAAAGATTGCTCACCCTTATAGGTATAGGTATGTGGAGATTTGAGGCAAATCTGATTAGAATCAGAAAACTAGTAAGGTAGTCATTGCAATTATCTGTGCAGAGATGACAGGTGCTTGAAATGGGGCAGTAGTAGTTGAAATGGAGATGAGGGATACAGATGAAGATCATGTGGAAAGTAATTTCAGAAGGACTTGTCCATTGGATGCAATGAATATACATTAGGAAAGAATGTGGAGAGGGTAGTAATTATCAAGGATAACCTACAGGTTGAGCCAAAGAGAATTCAGGTGGAGGTAAACAATTTTGGGAAAGAGGTAGGTTCAGTTTTAGGCATAACGAGTTGGAGAATATCTAACTAGAAATGTTTAACCAAAAGTTGCATATGTGAGTCTGATGCTTGGAAGAGATCTGTGTTGAAAAGAAGAGCTTGGAAGGAACGGTGTACTAAAACTCTGAGAGTAGAGAAGTTGCTATTGTTCAGAAAGAGAATGGAAGGGAAACCCCAGGGGAGAGAGATATAGAGATAGAGACTGAGATAAAGAGAGATAAAGACAGAGATAGAGATAAAGATGAGAGACAGCTAAAGAGAGAGAAAACTCTAGGAAACAGTATCAAAGAGATAACACTTAGGAGAGATCCAAGAAAGATGGTATGATCAACAGTGTTAAATGCATCTACAATATCCTAGAAAGTAAGTATTTATTTGATTCTATGTGGTCCTTGGTGACTTTAACAAGAAAAATTTGAGTAGAATGTTGGTGGTAGATGCTGGATTCCTTTGTCTTGAGTGGTCTCTAAGGAAGTGGAGTTAGAAAACAGAATTTAACCCTCTGTGAAGTTTGGGTGCTTAGAAAGGAGAAAGGTTGCCAGTGTCCAATCTAGCTCTGTGTGGACTGGAAGAGGCTTGGACATATTTTTAGGCTAAAAGAAGTGACAATGAGGAGAATAATTTAGAGATAAAGGATTTTAAGACAAAAGTTAATAACAAGCAAGAGGAGATCAACTGAAGCCATAGATAGAGTGTTGACTTTGCATAATGGGAGGATGTTTCTCTTTAAGGTGACAAAGTTGATAAGTTGGTGGCTGTGAATATGCATATCATAGGAATTAATTGTGACTTAACAGAGATTTTACCAGATTACCTTAATAGGATGCAAGATTATATTTTGTCAGTGTACAGAGCAAGGGTTGATTATGGAGTTTAATGGGAATGGAAGGGATTTAAGATAATGACTGAAGGTATTAGAAGAGAGAACTGATTTTACTGGTTGCAGAATGAGTTTGTAGTGACATAAATATGCACTGTTGCATGATTTTCTCAAGTCCTCAACCTCTTGGTATGAGAACAGAGAGCGATGTTAGAAGCATTGGTCCAGGGTTAGGGTTTTACCAGGTAGGAAAATGGAGGAAAAAAGAGTTATGAATTAAATGAAACTAGTAATAGTGTGGTATGGCTCAGGAAATTTATCTCTAGTGTCCATGCAGGGTAAAGAAAGATAAAAAACACATGGTTTATAAATGGAGGATTCAGTGTCTTGAATTCCTTTCTGAAGTTAAACACCACATGAGATGGAAGAAAAGGCTTGAGAGTGCTAAAGAATAGGGCACTGTGACCAGAGTTTGGAGTATTTGATGAAACGATGAATTGACTGGGGTTATGAATTAATCCTCTCTGTAGCTCTGGGAATGGGTAACAGAAACAGATTTGAAAAGGACAAGAATTTTGTGGAGGAATGGATATAGGAATATAGAAGGTAGAGTGATGAGAAGCTAGGAGTATAAAAATGGAAAGAAACTGCACAGATACGGTGACAAGATTCAAAAGTAGGATCAATAGTTGTGAAAGCATAAGGATATATATATAGTACAGTGAAGAGGGAAGTAGGGAGTTGGAGGGTAGGCTTATGTTGAAGACTGGTAGTAGAAATGAGAGTCATGCTTATTTATTACTAACCTTGAATATCAAAAATCTGGCAAAAATAATTCTGAGACTAGAAAACTTGAAGATCCAAAGAAATACTGTGCTATTCTCCAAGAGTTAGGGAGGGCTCTGTTCTTGACTGTAGGTGATAAAGGTTCATTCCTGCTTGGCTTTTCTGCATTACTTTGGTTGGCTCTTCGCATCCAGGCTCAGGCTTCCTGACTCTCAGGATTCATAGAAAGCTATATATGAATCCTAGCATTAAAATCGCTAAAACTGAAGTCAATCTTTTATTGAGTATAGTTTTGGGAAGAAGGAAGCAACTATCCTCCCTATCTTGTTACTTTTTCTCCATTCTGTTTATTCTTAGGCAGAGACTTTTTGGCTCTTTGAATTACTTTTCTTCTTCAATAGAAATTCCTCTTTCTATTGGTATTCATTTACATGCAAGAAGATAAATTACAGTGGAAATATATAATTTTAAAAAGTGTTTCACAAAGATTGCTAATGGATACTAGATATCTTTCTTGTAAAGAATTGCTTTCTTCTGTTCCATTTGGAAACCACACCATGGTTAATATGGAAGTGATTCCATCTGTGATATTGACCTACATAATTGTCGCTGCCTACAGAGAAGTGCTCATGTCAGACCCTTCAAGTTTACATGCCAATCTTATGGTCTTCTGCTCTGACCTAAAGTAAGACACTTAATTACTGTACATTTCAAGTTGCCAGCTGTAAGTGTGAGGCTATCTTGCTTAGCAAATAGAAAACCAAAGGAGAATGTAAAGGATTGCTTGAATGTTTGCTTACTACTGACATTAATGACTCTGGACAACTCAATTACACTCACAGAGACTCAGTTTCTTCATTAAAAAATGGCATCCACTCCCACAAGAAAATCATAAGGTTTTGGGTGCATAACAATATGTGTAAGACATTTGAATTGTGCCTACATGATAGCCAACATATTTCCAAGGAATAAGTTGATGGATAAGGTTATCAACAGAAAGTGTCAATGTGAAAACTGAATCCATCCATCTCTTTTTTTACTATTCAGTTTGTAACCTTGTTTCACGTATTTGATTATGTAAGCATAACGTAATTGAAATCTAGAAGCAGGGCAGAGCCATTGCAAATGAACAGTATTTGTTTTTTTTTCATATTTATTTTACAGGAATTTAATTATGTTATAGAGTTGTGTCAATTAGGATTCTGTATTTGCTTAATATCGATTGAGTATGAACCATGCCCCAGGGAATGTGCTAGGCCCTGAAGAATCAAAGATAATAGAATGATATGATCTCTCATCTGTATAAGTGCATTGTCTAGTGATATCAGCTCATGATTTCACGTATTTTGATATGAATATTATAAAATGTTCATGAAATATTATGAAACATTTTGTGAATTCTAACTACATATAGATATTTTGAACTTTTAAAAATATATAAAATTTATTTTTTAGAGCAGTTTTAGATTCACTGCAAATTTGAGTGGAAAGTACAGTAATTTCTTCTAATCTCCTGTACCCACACATGCACAGCTTCCCCTACTATCAACATCTTACATCAGGCACATTTTTTAACACCTGTGAACAAACACTGATACATCATTATCACCCAAAGTCCATAGTTTGCATTAGGGTGCATTCTTTGTGTTACATATATACATCATTACAGAATCATACAGAATATTTTCACTGCCATAAGAATCTTCTGTGCCCCTTTTACTTTTCCCTCCCTCCACCTCAACCTTTGGCAACCAATGATCTTTTCACTATTTCCATAGTTTTGCTTTTTCTAGGATGTCATATAATTGGAATCATATGTGTATAGTCTTTCTGGATTGGCTTCTCTCACTTAATAATGTGCTTTTAAGGTTCCTCCTTTTTTTGTGGCTAGATGGCTTCTTTCTTTTTATTGTTTAATTACATTTTTTTCTGGATATACCACAGTCTATCTATTCACCTACTAAGGAACATTTTATTTGCTTCCAAGTTTTGGTAATGATGAATAAAGCTATTGTAAACATTCATGTTCAAGTATATTTGTAGACATAAATTTTTCACTCATTTGGTTAAATACCAAGGCACATGATTGCTTGATTATGCAATAAGATTTAGTTTTGTAAAAAAAAAACATGAAAATTGTGTTCTGAAGTGACTATGATTTTTCATTACTACTACTCATGAATGAGAGTTCCTGTTGCTCCACATCCTAACTAGCATTTGATGTTGTCAGTGTTTTGGATTTTAGCTATTCTAATAGGTATGTAGTGGTGTCTCATTGTTTTAATCCTTTTGGAATTTTGACTGATGTCTTCCCACCAAATATTATGGTGTGCAATGTGCTGTGGCACAATTTAAAAGATTAGTGGATGTACAATTAATAATGGAATAGGGAGAGGAAGAAAGGCCAGACCAGTTTAGGCAAAGGAAGCTTTTGTGAGAAGCCTTATGAGTGAAAGATAGTATGATAAATAGCAAATAGTTGGGGATGTGGTACGGAATAGTTTAGGAGAAGTATCTGGAGGTGAGGACATACATTTAAATGGAAGCTAGATTTTGAGAGTATGAGTTAGGTTGCAATTTATTTTTATAAAAGATAGAAAAATTTGAATTATCTTAAATACAGTAACCAAATAGTTTCAGACAGACTTGATTAAATCACATATATGCAAGCATTTTTCAAAATCACATTAAAAAAACCAAACATATGAAAAAAACTTTTTAAAGAAATGCATTTTGGAGTATTTAGGGATTTGCTTAAAAGTACTTTAGTAACAAGAAATTTAAAAATAAAAGAAGGGTAGGTAAACATGACAAAATGTTGATAATTATAGAATTAGAGCAATGGGCACATGAGTGTTTGTCTTACTATTCTCTCTACTTTTGTGTATGTTTGAGAATTTTTCTAATATATATATTTTTAAGAATTACAAATAGTAGATTAGGATTGGAAATATTTATAAGTGATGAAGTGACATGATTACATTTACATATAAGTAAAGTCATTTATGTGGCAGAATTGACAATATGAAGGAAGGTGGTTATGACTGGTTAGGAGTATATTGCAATACTACAGGTAACAAATGATATGGATACCTTAATTGATAAATCATAAGTATAGTGATGTTATTTAAAACTACGACATTTACAACATCCTCCAGAGGAACTGAGTGGAGCAAAAATAAAAGACAATCAAGGACTGAACTCTAAAAGACAACAATATTTGAGCACTGAAGAGAAGAAGAAAAGCCATTAAAGAACTTGAAATGGCTGGGCGCGGTGGCTTAGGCCTGTAATCCCAGCACTCTGGGAGGCCGAGGCGGGCGGATCATGAGGTTAAGAGATTGAGAACATCCTGGCCAACATGGTGAAACCCCGTCTCTACTAAAAATACAAAAAAAAAAAAAAAAATTGCTGGGCATGTTAGTGCCTGCCTGTAGTCCCAGCTACTTTGGAGGCTGAGGCAGGAGAATCGCTTGAACCTGGGAGGCAGAGGTTGCAGTGAGCCAAGATTGTACCACTGCACTCCAGCCTGGCGACAGAGTGAGACTCCATCTCAAAAAAGAAAGAAAAAACCAAACCAAACCAAACCAAAACAAAACGAAACCTTGAAATGGAATAGCTAAAGAGGTGGGAGGAGAATCAGGGAGCAGTGAAGCTGTTATTGAATGAAAATACATATTACATTTGTAAATATGATCAAATTTCACAAATTGTGTACTGTTGCTCTAGGCTCTAAGTATTTGCTGCAGGTTTTAGATAATGTCCTATAGAATCATAAACAGTCATAAATAGTTAAATAGTTTTTCTCAGCATTGATAGTTCTTTATTATTCAGAATAATTATCTGGCTGTCATAGTCATATTATTCTTCCATATAAAAATTTTAATTTGTTTATTTGTAGGGTAAAAATGGGTTTTTTGAAGCCATGATTCAATAAAGAAAATAAATTTCAGATTGAAACATAGATACCTAGACTTTTTATCACATTTGGAACCCTTATTATTTAGTTATAACTAGCCCATAGTTGAAACATATTTTTGAATCAAAGGTAATTAAGATAAATAGGATTATTTGCTTAGTATTCTGATTATCAGATCAATCAAATTTGTTTTCCTCATTGCTGATAATAGAATATAATTTGGTCAGGCTGAAAACTAGAAAACCTATAACCATGAATGCTGCAGTTAATCTCAAATGGAAGTCTCCTTTACTAACAATATTAACAGTTATTTATTAAATGCATTCTGGATATTTGTCACCAGGCCAAGCACCATTCACAATTCATCTTGTTTAATCTTCATAGTTTTACTTTTTATTTTTTTTAATTATGTGGGTATATATTAGGTATATATATTTACGGGGTACATGAGAGATTTTGATACAGGCATGCAATGTGAAATAAGCATTTCATGAAGAATGGGGTATCTATCTGCAAGCATTTATCCTTTGAGTTACAAGGCTTTGTAATATTTACACCCAACTGGTGGGTGAAGATGTTGAAATTCACTGAGATTAAATAATTTGCTCGACATCATACAGCTAGCAAGTGGCTGAGCAGAAGTTTTGTCCCAGGAGGCATGAATATGGAGCTCACGCACATGGCATTTTGTACTACACTTTATTACTTGGTCTCCTTGGACCAGACATTCAGGACTCTCCATCATAGGAGTTGATATCTGTATCTTAGAATGTCCAATCATGCAGCATAAAACCAGAGAGCATAACGATAGACTTCACCAGATGCCATAAAGTTTACTTTTATTTTTAGAACCTCTGGGGACTGATGCTATAGTTAGGTTTTCGTCTAATATTCACAAATTGAAAGTAACATATTTTTCACAAACATTTTGAGGCCATAGTGCAAATTTCATAACTTATGGGAAAATAATAACTATTATGGGCATATTATAAAGCAAATTATTTAAAATTGAAATTAAAATGACCCATACTGGAGAATATGTTCTATATTTTTAATAGAATTGAAGAAGTTAATGAGTTAGATGTTCATAAATCTTCGGAACAGGTTGGCATCCTCCCAAGAGTTTTAAAGGAACCCAAGGATGAAATTATGGAAACCATAGCTAAAATGTGTAGTAACAGTTCATTCTACCTGAATATTGGCAAGCTGTTAATATAATTTCTCTCTACAGCAAAGACTAGTGAAGAGACCAAGGAAACCTGGACACACAACTACCAGATCTCACCTCTGTGGTGCTAAGGGTTCAGATCAGCATGTGGTGTTAGAACTTGTCAATTTCACTGCCCTCATTTGAGAAGTTTAAAAATGCCTCCAGATTCACATCCGACTCATAGGGCCTCCTAAAACATAGCTCATTGTGCTCTGTGCCAGGTGACCCTGCTGGGCTAATCACGACTGACTGGTTCAGAAATGAGGCCTGAGGAAACAGACACCAGGAGAAAGCTAGAGCCTCAGGAAAAAGAGTGAGGAAACCAGTGAGCACTAGCAGAAGAATTATAGAATCAAACCACTTCTCAGTTTCTAACCAATGTGGATTTATACTTTTCTACATAGATTATACATATTCACTTATAATTCCTTCATTCAATATAGAAGACACCAGAAAGAGATACGGAGGGAGAGAATCTACAAGAAACCCACTTAAGCTTTAAAGATGCACATAGGCTGAAAATGAAAAGATGGAAGAAATTATTCCATGTAAATGGTAACCAAAAGAAAGCAGACATGCCTATACTTCAAGGCAAAAACTGTTGTAAGAGACAAGGTAATTATTTGATGATAAAGGGGTCAATTCACAATGAGGACATAAACATGGTAAGTATATATGCACCCAATTTTGGAGTACCCAAATACATAAAGCAAATGAACTTTCCATTCAATGGCATCAAAATACACATTTTTCTCCAGTGCACATGGAATATTCTCCAGGATACAGCAAATGTTAGGCCACAAGACAAGTCTTAATACACTTAAGAAGACTGAAATCATATTAATGGATATGAAGGGAGAAATAGATAGCAATACAATAATAGCAAGGGACTTCAATCCCCAACTTCCTTTTTGTATGCCGTGTGTGTGTGTGTGTGTGTGTGTGTGTGTGTGTGTATCTTCACATTTTATTTACATAGCTGTATTTTTCTTTAAAATAGACTTTTATTTTAGGTTCAGGGTACATGCGTAGGTATAAATGTTACCTATATAACATTTGTGATATAGGTAAACTCATATCATGAGGGTTTGTTGTACAGATTATTTCATCACTCAAGTATTAAGCCTAGTACCCATTAGTTATTTTTCCTGAACCTCTCCCTCCACCCACCCTCCACCATCAGGTAGGCCATAATATCTATCATTTCTCTCTTTTGTGTCCATGTGTTCTCATAATTTAGCTCCCTCTTATAAGTGAGAACACGTGGTATTTGGTTTTCTGTTCCTGAGGTAGTTTGCTAAGGATAATGGCCTTGAGCTCCATCCATATTCATGCAAAGCACATAATCTTGTTCTTTTTTTTACAACTGCATAGTATTCCATGGTGTATATGTGCCAGATTTTCTTTATCCAGTCTGCTCTTGATGGGCATTTAGGTTGATTCCATGTCTTTCCTATTGTGAATAGTGATGCAATGAACATAAGCCTACACATGTCCTTTGGATAGAATGAGTTATATTACTTTGGATATATACCCAGCGATGTGATTGCTGGGTCAAATGGTAGTTCTTTTTTTTAGCTCTTTAAGGAATCATCACACTGCTTTCCACAGTGGTTGAACTAATTTGCATTCCCATCAACAGTGTAAAAGTGTTCCCTTTTCTCTGCCACCTGGCTAGATCTGTTATTTTTTGACTTTTTAATAATCATAATTCTGAGTCCTGTGAGATGGTATCTAATTGTGGTTTTGATTTGCATTTCTGTAATAATTAGTGATGCTGAACATTTTTTCATATGATTGTTGGTCACAACTATGTCTTCTTTTAGAAGTATCTGTTTATATTCTTTGCCCACTTTTTAATGGGGTTGTTTGTTTTTATCTTCTGAATTTGTTTAAATTTCTTATAGTTTCTGTATATTAGAACTTTATCAGATGCACAGTTTGCAAAAATTTTCACTCATCCTCTAGTTTGTCTGTTTACTCTTGATAGTTTCTTTTCCTATGCAGAAGCTCTTTAGTTTAATTAGATCTCATTTGTCAATTTTGGCTTTCATTGCAATTACTTGCGGTGTCTTTGTCATGAAATCTTCTCTTATATCCAGAGTGATATTGCCTATGTTTTCTTCCATGGTTTTTACAATTTTGGGTTTTACATTTAGTCATTAATCCAACTTGAATTAATTTTTGTATATGGTGTAAGGAAGGGATCCAGTTTCAATCTTCTGAATATGGCCAGTCAGTTATCCTAGCATCATTTATTTAATAGGGAGTCTTTTCCCCATTACTTGTTTGTGTCAGCTTTGTCGAATACTAGATGGTTGTAGGTGAATGGCCTTATTTCTAGGCTCTCTATTTTTTTTTTTTTTTGAGGGAGTCTCACTCTGTCACCCCAGGTTGGAGTGCAGTGGCGCAATCTTGGCTCACTGCAAGCTCTGCCTCCTGGGTTCACACCATTCTCCTGCCTCAGCCTCCCGAGTAGCTGGGACTACAGGCACCAACCACCACACCCGGCTAATTTTTTTTGTATTTTTAGTAGAGACGGGGTTTTACTGTGGTCTTAATCTCCTGACCTTGTGATCTGCCTGTGTTGGCCTCCCAAAGTGCTGGGATTACAGGCGTGAGCCACTGCGCCCAGCCTATGCTGTCTATTCTGTTCCATTGATCTGTGCGTCTGTTATTGTACCAGTGTCCTGCAATTTTGGAAATCTCCCACTTACAACAATTGATAGATTAGCTAGACAGAAAATTAATAAGTAAATGTTGGATTTGAATTACGTTTTTAACCAAATGGACCCAATAGCCATGCATAGAAGCTTCCATCTAACAGCAGCAGAATGCACATTTTATCCACTGCACATGGAATATACTCTAAGATGGAGCATATGTTAGGCCACAAGGCAAGTCTTAATACATTTAACAAGACCCAAAAAGAAGGAGATTTTGCCATTTATCACAATATGGATGAGCCTGAAAGACATTTTGCTATATGAAATAGGCCAGACACACACACAAAAATTTAATAATCTAATTTATATGTGGAACATAAAAAGTAATTGAAATTTACAGAGAAGGAGAACAAAACAGTGGTTAAGGAGAAGGGTAATGGAGAGATGTGTGTCAGAGGATACAAATTAACAGAACTATAGAATAAACAAGTCTAGATATCTAATGTACAAAATAAGGACTAGAGGTAAAAAAATTGTGCTGTATATGAGATTAATGCTAAATGACTAGATTTTAGCTGCTCTTGCCACACACAATAAAAGGTAGCTGTGATGCAATGGATGTTAGTTTTATTCACTATAGTAACCTTTTTAGTATATATGTATCCCGTAGCATCATGTTGTGTACCTCAAATATATACAATTTTTATTTTTAAAGAGAGAGAGAGAAAGATCTTTGTCTTACTCACATCCCTTCTAAATGTAAATATTGTCTTATTTATCTCTTTTTCCCCCTAAATCCTACTGTTTTTCAGAACCAGTCCAGCTCCACTTTTCGATGAGGTTTGGAACAATAGCTCCTACTTTTACATGTATAAAAATCATCTCAAATTTGACTTGTCTCAAACTATCTCCTAATCCCTCTTCCCCAAGAAAGTGTTTCTTCCATGATCTTTCCACTTTGGTTGATGGCAACTTCATTCTTCTATTTATCCAGGCCCCAAATCTTGAAGATCAGCCTTGGGTCTCTTCTTCCTACATCCCATATCCAATAAATCATTAGCTCTTTCTTCAAAATATATCCAAGATAAAGCTATGCTATGTTTGGATTGTTTGTGTCCCCCACACATTCTTATATTGAAATGTTAGCCCTCAAGGGGATGATATTAGGAGGTGGAGCCTTTGGAAAGTAATTAGGCCATGAGTGGAGTTCTTTTGAATGAGATGAGTGCCCTTATAAATGGGTCCTGAGAGAGATGCCTTGTCCCTTCTGCCATGTGAGGTTGTATCCAAAAGATGGCTGTCTAGGAAATGGGACCTCACCTGACTCTGAATCTGTCAGTGCCGTGAACTTGGAATTCCTGGTCTCCATAACTATGAAAATAAGTTTCTGTTATTTATAAGCCACCTAGTTTGTACTATTTTTATTACAGCAGCCCAAACAGACTAAGACAAACTACTTCTCACCACCTCTACGCCCATCATCCTGATCAAAGCCTCCATAACCTCTTACCTGGAATATTGCAGTAACTTCCTAACTGGTATCCCTCCTTTTGCCCTTGCTGTCTTCAGTAGTCAATGTGGCCCAGTTAAAATGTGAGACAGAGTTGTCAGATCCTGTCACTTTTCTGCTCAGTACTATCCAGCTGTTTCCTAGTCAGACAAAAGTTGAAGTCCTAAAAACTGTCTATGAGGCTGTACACTATTTACTCCTCATCTCCACCAGTTATCTTTCTTATGTTAATCCATTCTCTCTTCCTTGAGTCTTCTCTCTAGCCACACTGATTTTTTTTTTTTTCCTATTCTGTGTATGTGCCAGGCATGTTGTCTCTATTAGAGACTTTGTTTCACTCCAGGATTAAGTCCTTTGGGTCCTTTTCTAAGTCCCTCTCTCAAAAGTCCTTTCTCATCACTTCATCTGACAATGCAATATATGCTCATCCTCCTACCCTGTGCTCTGTATCCCCCTAAACTATTGCATTATTTCCCTTTCTTCCTTTCTTTCTCTTTCTTTCTTTCTTTCTTTCTGTCTGTCTGTCTGTCTGTCTTTCTTGTCTTTCTGTCTTTCTTTCTTAGAAGGAGTCTGGCTCTGTTGCCCTGGCTGGAGTACAGTGGCGCAATCTCAGCTCACTGCAAGCTCCGCCTCCTGGGTTCACGCCATTCTCCTGCCTCAGCCTCCCGAGTAGCTGGGACTACAGACGCCCCCCATCACGCCTGGCTAATTTTTTTGTATTTTTAGTAGAGACGGGGTTTCACCGTGTTAGCCAGGATGGTCTCCGTCTCCTGACCTCGTGATCCACCTGCCTCGGCCTCCCAAAGTGCTGGGATTACAGGCGTGAGCCACCGCACTGGGCCACCTACTGCATTATTTTTATCTGTAGCACTTTTACTCTGTATTTTACTCAGTGTCTCTAAGTAGTAGAATCATGAGTGACTTAAATTTTTTATAATTTCTGCATATTTTCAATATTGAACAATAAGCATATTCAGAGGAAGAAGGTATGTTGTGGGCTGATAGAGCCAAGAAATGCCTAGCAGAAGAGAAGTTAATTTGCATCCCGCAAGGTTGATAGGCTGGGCTGGAAGGGGAGAGAGAGCATTCTAGGTCTTAATAAAACGTGTACAGAAGGAAGACGGTACAATGTGCATGGCATGTTTCAGAGGCAGTGAGGAAAGCAGTCAGGCTAGTCTTTTCCTTTATCACCAAAATGTTGAATGTGCAACTGGGAGCAGATAATACAGGACCCAGGAGAGTGTGATTTTAGTCAGGTGTGTTTTTTTCTAATGGAAGACATCAGTGGCAGAATTATTCTAAATTCTTCTACTCTTTTATTTTTGTCATTTCCAAGTAATTCTTAGTGTTCTAGGATTTGTGCACATCCTTCAGCACTTTAGTGTTCCTAATGACACTCATTTTATGTTATAGTGGAAAAATTTAAGTTTCAGTAAGTGCCATGATTATGTCTCTACCGAGACATAATATTCTAGCCATTCCCAATGTATCTTTTTCTTCCAATATTTTTAAATGTAAAGATGAAAAATTAATTTAAGAATTATCAATCCGGAAATAAAACTTGCACACTTAGAAATACAAAGAATAAGGTCAGGTGCAATGGCTCACACCTGTAATCCCTGCATTTTTGGAGGCCAAGGCAGGAGATTATGTGAGGCCAGGAGTTCAAGATCAGTTTGGACAATGTAGTCAGATCCCATTTCTATACCACCCTGCCCCAACACACAAACACACACACACACATACAGCTGGGCATAGTGGCACATGCCTGTAGTCCAACCTATTCAAGAGGCTGAGGCAGGAGGTTCACTTGAACCCAGGAGTTCTAGGCCAGTGAGCCATTATTGTGCCACTGCACTCCAGCCTGGATGACAGAGCAACATCCTGTCTCAAAAACAAACAAACAAACAACAGCAGCAGCAAGAAAAGACAAAGAATATTCACATTTTTGTTTTGTTTTGTTTTGTTGGGGTGAAGGAGTGTCAAAGGTTTTCGATGATACATGTTTTTTTTATATTTCTTTTTCTCAGTCTCATCTCCATCACTTATGTAACTGTGTATAGAAGATAGCATCTTGAGAAAAAAATTGTCATCCTGTATGAATGTGTCTTTCCAATACATGGAACATGGCTGTGATTTCAAAATTTGGCTGTCAGTGAAGGGCAAATCAGCACTTAATATTGAAAGGAAGGAAGCTGAGACATAAATACCTAATGTTCTTACTTAAAATCTGCTCTACTCACATAGAACTGAGACCTTTCCTGGAAAGGGAAACAAGGCATGATATAAAGCATGTTTAACAGTGTTCAGTTTGTGTCAGTGGGCAAATAGTACGGTTGAAGAAAACACTGTTTCGCATAATTTGCATGGTAGAATGTACAAAGCATTTTCAGAGTCAGATTTGCAAGTTATTAGGTATATAGTTATAGGCTTTGAAAAATAGGATGCTAGCACAAATCCAAACAATACAGAATAAGACTAAGTGGAGTAGGGCTTGGGGGGTCTTTTTTCTCGTATTGAAGGGTCAGCCTATTCGTAATGTTTCTAATGATTTTCTGTGAGTACCTTCATACAGAGAGCTAAGCAATTTCCAATTTAAGATGTATACTTTTACCGTTTGGATTTCTGGAATAGAATATCAACTAAATGTGAATTTAATGGACTAATTTGCCTTTCTGGGAGATTCTTTTTTAATATAACAAAGAGCAGAAACATGGGTATTAGAAGCCAAGCACTTTAATGTAAGGTAATGGAGTCACAAATTAAAAGTAAAACATTCAGTGGAAATATAAACAAACAAACAAAGAAAACAAGAAAAAAACAACTTATAGGAATAATTGTTTTATAATACTTATTATTTAATAGTCTGGAACTGTGTGTGTATACGAGTGGTAGGTGAAATTGAAGAGTCGAACAGGGGCTGACATCATAGTCAGGTTCAATAAGTCAGAGAAATAACCAGGTGCAATTTGGTACTTATAGTTTCTCTGACTCATTCTGCAATAACAGGAAAAACTACCACTGAAAGTGGCAATGACATCAGGAAGATTTATTACTCTAGACTTATCAGTTTCTACTTTGGAGAATACACAGTAGAATTTTCGTTACCTACATTCTGTCCCCTCTACTCCTTCCTCTCCAGGCCCTCATCCTTTAATGTAACCCCCTAACTCCCTCTTTCAACTGAATTTCCATCCATTCAAATTATGTTCTCCACTTCTACTTTATTCTAGTTTGTAATTCCTCAACTCTCTTGACCCTGCTTCCTCACTTTAATTTAGCAATTTAATTTACTTTAGCCTGTACCCTCAACTTGGACTGATAGTTAGATTCTGATGTGCAATGTTTCTGATTCTGCCAAATCTTGCCTCCTGACATAGCTTTTTAAGAGCTGGCAATCTGCCCTTGAGTTGCACTAAGCGTGGCATGACCCTGACATAGTTTATCAGCAGCAGTTGCCTGTGTTAACTGCCTGACAGAAACATCATTATTCTCAATGGAGAATACTCAATAGGTAATGACGGTCACCAACAGTCCATACACAATGAAGAAACGTGACACACAGGTTTAATTTCTCTAGAAAACAGTTGCAAGAACACACTTTTAAGTGTGTTGGTCAGTATTTTGAAATACAGATTACATTAACTTTTGCTAGTGTTTCTTACTACCTTATGGTCATTTCTGCGTTTGGGTAGCTAGACTCTGGCAGTGATTGCCTTAGGACACAGGTAGTACTGCAGGAAGAAAAGAATCAATTTTTTATTTTGAGTTTCAAAATACGTGTTTTGTGGCTCAAGGCAGAAATAAATACTTGGATTTCAAAAGCCTAAGCTATCTACTGAAAATGATAGTGAGCCAGCCTCACAATCTTCATTAAATAAAGACTCTTTGGATTGGGGAAGGGACAAGAAAGTAACAGAAAATATTTAATCTGAGAGGATCCACAAACCCCAGTCTCCTTCACACTTCTCATCACTATCTTCTTTGGGGAGATCAAAGCCATAGAGAGGTTTGGACACCTGAGACCAGACAGGATTCATAACTTCCTTACCTGGGTGGAACTTACTAACCAAATACAACCAACAGTCCTCTAGTAGGATGACTGTATCATTTAATCATTAAAACGACATTTTGGAGGGTAAAAATGGTCTGAGCAAGTGTTAAATCTGATTAAATGTCTGGACAATAGATGCTAACCAGGACCATCCCTGGAAAACCAGGATTTACAGTAACCCACTAATACAATGAGATAGCAAAAGAATTGTTTTTGATGTAGACAGAAAGTAGAATAATGGTCACCAAGGGCTTGGGGAAGGAGGTATGGGGAGTTATTGTTTAATGGATAGAGTTTTAATTTGGAATGATGACAAAGTTCTGGAGTTGGATGGTGGTGATGGTTGCACAACAATGTGAATGTGCTTAATGCCACTAAATTATACACTTAAACATGATTAAAATAGTAATTTTTTTAACAATTATACTTTAAGTTCTAGGGTGCATATGCACAACATGCAAGTTTGTTACATATGTATACATGTGCCATGTTGGTGTGCTGCACCCATTAACTCATCATTTACATTAGGTATATCTCCTAATGCTATCCCTCCCTGCTGCCCCCACCCCATGACAGGCCCCGGTGTGTGATGTTCCCCTTCCTGTGTCCAAGTGTTCTCATTGTTCAATTCCCACCTATGAGTGAGAACATGTGGTGTTTGGTTTTCTGGTCTTGCAATAGTTTGCTGAGAATGATGGTTTCCAGCTGCATCCATGTCCCTACAAAGGACATGAACTCATCCTTTTTTATGGCTGCATAGTATTCCATGGTGTATATGTGCTACATTTTCTTAATTCAGTCTGTCATTGATGGATATTTGGGTTGGTTCCAAGTCTTTGCTATTGTGAAGAGTGCCACAATAAACTTACATGTGCATGTCTCTTTATAGCAGCATTATTTATAATCCTTTGGGTATATGCCCAGTAATGGGATGGCTGGGTCAAATGCTATTTTCAGTTCTAGATCCTTGAGGAATCGCCACACTGTCTTCCACAATGGTTGAACTAGTTTACAGTCCCACCAACAGTGTAAAAGTGTTGCTATTTCTCCACATCCTCTCCAGCACCTGTTGTTTCCTGACTTTTTAATGATTGCCATTCTAACTGGTGTGAGATGGTATCTCATTGTGGTTTTGATTTGCATTTCTCTGATTGCCAGTGATGATGAAATTTTTCATGTGTCTGTTGGCTGCATAAATGTCTTCTTTTGAGAAGTGTCTGTTCATATCCTTTGCCCGCTTTTTGATGGGGTTGTTTGTTTTCTTTCTTGTAAATTTGTTTGAGTTCTTTGTATGTTCTGGATATTAGCCCTTTGTCAGATGAGTAGATTGCAAAAATTTTCTCCCATTCTGTAGGTTGCCTGTTCACTCTGATGGTAGTTTCTTTTGCTGTGCAGAAGCTCTTTAGTTTAATGAGATCCCATTTGTCAATTTTGGCTTTTGTTGCCATTGCTTTTGATGTTTTAGATACGAAGTCCTTGCCCATGCCTATGTCCTGAATGGTATTGCCTAGGTTTTCTTCTAGGGTTTTTATGGTTTTAGGTCTAACATTTAAGTCTCTACTTCATCTTGAATTAATTTTCATATAAGGTGTAAGGAAAGGATCCAGTTTCAGCTTTCTACATATGGCTAGCCAGTTTTCCCAGCACCATTTATCAAATAGAGAATCCTTTCCCCATTTCTTGTTTTTGTCAGGTTTGTCAAAGATCAGATGGTTGTAGATGTGTAGTATTATTTCTGAGGGCTCTGTTCTGTTCCATTGGTTTATTTCTCTGTTTTGGTACCAGTACCATGCTGTTTTGGTTACTGTAGCCTTGTAGTATAGTTTGAAGTCAGGTAGTACAATGCCTCCAGCTTTGTTCTTTTGGCTTAGGATTGTCTTGGCACTGCGGACTCTTTTTTGGTTCCATATGAACTTTAAAGTAGTTTTTGCCAATTCTGTGAGGAAAGTCATTGGTAGCTTGATGGGGATGGCATTGAATCTATAAATTACTTTCAGCAGTATGGCCATTTTCACAGTATTTATTCTTCCTATCCATGAGCATGGAATGTGCTTCCATTTGTTTGTGTCCTCTTTTATTTTATTAAGCTGTGGTTTGTAGTTCTCCTTGAAAAGGTCCTTCACATCCCTTGTAAGTTGGATTCCTAGGTATTTTATTCTATTTGAAGCAATTGTGAATGAGAGTTCACTCATGATTTGGCTCTCTGTTTGTCTGTTATTGGGGTATAAGAATGCTTGTGATTTTTGCACATTGATTTTGTATCCTGAGACTTTGCTGAAGTTGCTTCTCAGCTTAAGGAGATTTGGGGCTGAGACAATGGGGTTTTCTAAATATACAAAGAGACTTAGACTCCCACACAATAATAATGGGAGACTTTAACACACCACTGTCAACATTAGACAGATCAACGAGACAGAAAGTTAACAAGGATATCCAGGAATTGAAATCAACTCTGCACCAGGCAGACCTAATAGGCATCTACAGAATTCTCCACCCCAAATCAACAGAATATACATTCATCTCAGCACATCGCACTTATTCCAAAATTGACCACATAGTTGGAAGGAAAGCACTCCTCAGCAAATGTAAAAGAACAGAAATTATAACAAACTGTCTCTTAGACTACAGTGCAATCAAACTAGAACTCAGGATTAAGAAACTCACTCAAAACCACACAACTACATGGAAACTGAAAAACCTGCTCCTGAATGACTACTCGGTACATAACAAAGTGAAGGCAGAAATAAAGATGTTCTTTGAAACCAATGAGAACAAAGATACAACATACCAGAATCTCTGGGACACATTTAAAGCAGTGTGTAGAGGGAAATTTATAGCACTAAATGCCCACAAGAGAAAGCAGGAAAGATCTAAAATTGACACTCTAACATCACAATCAAAAGAACTAGAGAAGCAAGAGCAAACACATTCAAAAGCTAGCAGAAGGCAAGAAATAACTAAGATCAGAGCAGAACTGAAGGAGATAGAGACACAAAAAAACCCTTCAAAAAATCAATGAATCCAGGAGTTGGTTTTTTGAAAAGAATTGATAGACCACTAAAAGACTAATAAAGAAGAAAAGAGAGAAGAATCAAGTAGACACAATAAAAAATTATAAAGGGAATATCACTACTGACCTCACAGAAATACAAACTACCATCAGAGAATACTATAAACACCTCCATGCAAATAAACTAGAAAACCTAGAAGAAATGGTAAATTCCTAGACACACACACTCTCCCAAAACTAAACCAGGAAGAAGTTGAATCCCTGAATAGGAAGGAAATACTCTGAAAATAACAGGCTCTGAAATTGAGGCAATAATTAATAGCCTACCAACCAAAAAAAGTCCAGAACCAGACAGATTCACAGTCGAATTCTACCAGAAGTACAAAGAGGAGCTGGTACCTTTCCTTCTGAAACTATTCCACTTAATAGAAAGAGAGAGAACCCTTCCTAACTCCTTTTATGAGGCCAACATCATCCTGATACCAAATCCTGGCAGAGACACAACACAAAAAGAGAATTTTAGACCAATATCCCTGATGAACATCGATGCAAAAATCCTCAATAAAATACTGGCAAACAAAATCCAGCAGCACGTCAAAAAGCTTATTCACCATGATCAAGTGGACTTCATCCCTGGGATGCAAGGCTGGCTCAACATACGCAAATCAACAAACGTAATCCATCATACAAACAGAACCGAAGACAAAAACCACATGATTATCTCAATAGATGCAGAAAAGGCGTTTGACAAAATTCAACAGCCCTTCATGCTAAAAAGTCTCAATAAATTCGCTACTGATGGAACGTATCTCAAAATCATAAGAGCTATTTATGAAAAACCCATAGCCAATATCATACTGAATGGGTAAAAACTGGAAGCATTCCCTTTGAAAACTGGCACAAGTCAGGGATGCCCTCTCTCTCCACTCCTATTCAACGTAGTAAGTTTTATGTTATATATAATTTACCACATAAAAAAGTTATTTTTAAAAACGTATTGTTTATAATGGGTTGGTAGATTGATGGACCTGAGGAAGCCATGCAGTTTTTTTCCCTGCAGTTCAGAGAGTGAAGAATGTTTTCACACAGCTGAGAATGCTGCAGACTTGCTACTGAGAGCTGGGGAACCTTGAGAGGGGTTGAGGAGGAGGCCCTAGGAGCGACACAAATTAAGGGCAAACACCCTGATGGGAACAAGGTAATCTCAGATGCAGCAGGTGTGGATGAGGAGGAGTAGATGCCTCTTCTCAAAGGCCTTCATACTATGTAGTAAGCTTCTCAAATCTTAGATTCAGTCTCCTAGGAAAAAAGAGACAGGTTGACCTTGAACTTGTAAAGATTCACTTTCTTTTATCTGGGGCTTCAAAACGTAGCTTAAGTTTATTTACAGAAAAATAAATTGAAAATATAATATGTACTTAACATTCTGAGATTCATAATTATTATGAATAGCATTTCTTTTCTGATAGCTGTAGACCAAACGAAGGCATAAAGATATTTTTGTGTTATGGATCTCTTAATCAGATAATGTATTTTTGGTTTAATACATTATGGCTTAGAAAAACATTTGCTTTATATTTAAAATACTATTTAAAATATTTGTGTTTAAATATGTAAATATATTCCATTTTCTTTGTTTTTTTTAGAGTCAGGGTTTGCTCTGTTGCCTAGGCTGGAGTGCAGTGGCACAATCATAGCTCACTGCAGCCTTAAACTCCTGGGCTCAAGCGATTCTCCTGCCTCAGCCTCCTGAGTAGCTGGGACTACAGGAGCACATTATCACACTTGGTTATTTGATGTGTGTGTGTGTGTGTGTGTGTGTGTGGAGATGGAGGTTTTGCTATGTTACCCAGGATGGTCTTGAGCTCCTGGTCTGAAGCAGTCCTGCCATCTTGGCATCCCAAAATGCTGGGATTACAGGCATAAGCCACTACACCTGGCCTATATTTTCCTTAATGTGCCATTTTGGAAAGTACTTTGATTTACTGTTTATAGTTCTTACTATTTAATGAAGCCAAACATTCTGTTTTCCTAAATGAACATGTTTCAAAATATAGGGTGGTCATCAATAAGAAAATATGGTTTAATTTACATGTTACTTTTCTGAAGTATTTCCAGAAATGCCTCTACTGTATAAAGTACAGTAAGAAAGCAGTGGACAACTGAGAATCTAACAGGTGCAGTGGTTCTGGTTAATGTTTTAGGTCAGCAGGAGGTAGATGGAAAACCCAACCATTTTGTTCATGCTGGATTGCAACCAGCATTCCTCTACTATTCCTTCATTCTGATGAGAACGTTAGTTTCTTGAATATTTCCTCCTGTCTGCTAATTTATTTGCTGAAAGGTATATTTAAAAGGAAGTTTTTAAATATACATTTCTTAGGTTGGTTTGTTTAACAGTGTTAATATAATAAAATAAAATAAGCATTTCAAGCTATGTTTTAAATGCCACATTTCTAACACGTTACCATTAGGGCTGGGTTGTATAAATGCAGCTTGGACTCTCTTAAAAGGACTTTGTAGATTGAGAAGACTATATATCTATCTTTATGGTGCTATGAAATGGATGTTAGAAAAGAGATTTCAACATTTTTAACACTTGTTTTACTTTGTTTTGTACTTTTTGACCTCTCTCCCCAGCAGAATCTTCCTTTATTTTCTACTACTTGCACAAACTTTGCCACACAGTATTTAAATTAACTCTCACCCATTTGAAATTTGGCTACTTGATCAGGAAAACATGACTTATTTGCTATTTTAATAAAAGATTATGCAACCTAAAATCTGCATTGTTAAATTGTAGCCTACCTTTGAACCACTGGTCCAAAACTAATGCATGACCTACCAAGGGTTCTAAGGCAATTTTTCAGTCTTGCTTTACTTTTCACATTAAAGATTGCATGTTACACATGTTTTCTTGTTTTTCAGGAAGACTGAGCAGGATTGTGCCAAACCATGCTATTTAACAGTGTACACTCCATGTTCCAAGGGCAAAAATAATTTTAGAATAAAAGGCTTAAATGTTTTCTTTACATTGGGATAGAGAATATTCCCCATGTTATTCAGATCTTTCTTTTGGTTAGGGAAAATAATGAGCTATAAGGGCATTTTTGATTGTCCACCCCATTTTTCTTTCCTCTTTCTTTCAGTTCTGTGATTTCCCATCTTATGTCTACACATTCCTCAACATAGTACATGTGAATCCATTCTGAACACTAGGATGGACTTGCTTGACTTAATGTTAATGCTAATCTTAGGCACTTTAGAAACAGAGATTATTTTAGGAACCCAGGACTAAGGCAGTTGTTGACGGTATGCCACTAGAAACAGTGTTTAATTTACAAAGGGACATGTGACCAAATTCAGGTCAATGAGAAAAAGTGAGCTGGGGACTTTTTGAGGGAAAATGCAAAGGACTGAAGAGAATGTCTTTGGGCAAGACACCCTTTGTGCCTCTGGAAACAAAGATGAGTGCTGGTCAGAGCTAGAATTTCCACTGTCATCAGTAACCCTAAGGATGAACCAAATCAAGAGGATGGTACAGCCAAGTATCACAGAGAAACTGGACAGAGGCTTTTGGATTATGGTAAACCTGAACCACCCTACTTTTGGACTTTGAGTTAAATGGTCCAGTATATTTCCTTAGTGTTTGAGTAACTTTGAATTAGGTCTTCAGTTATTTATAGCTTACAAGTATGTAACGGATACTCTGCTAATAGGAGAAGAACTCTGGATGAAAGAAACTGCTGTTTAGTAGGTAACCACTAATACTACTAAATTAGGGAAGAGTAGCTTAAAACAGTGTTCAAAACATGATCTCAGCTTAACCCATTACATTCCCATTGGTGGGGTAGTAAATAGGCATTAAACTATGTTATAATTATAAAATGAAGAAACTGTACATCTCCAGCCTTCCATACTCTCTATGGAAGTTTTTTAATAAAACTTTGATTTAGAGTCCCAAGTTAGTAAAGTGTATATTAACTTTACTCATACGTCTGTCAATAGTATATGCTTGTTGAAAAAATACACGTACTAATCTTATGCAGCATTTTGCAAATACTTCTGTGACTGTTCTGTCGAACCCACATGCTAGACTTACACATCTAGCATCTCACTTTATTTTGGGATAGTAACAACTTCCTAATAAAGTGTTGCTTCTTGCAGAGAAGGGCGCTAACCCTTCAACCTAGCTGCATTATTCAATAGGAGAAAATATTTATCTGCATATTTTTGATTAGGTATGAATTTTGCATTTCTCTTCCCTGTGAATATATTCTTTCTAGGAGACCATGATATTCTGAGCCTATCATAACTCTGTAAGGGGCTATTACTTAAAAGATATGTGGTTCCAATTTAATTTATGTGGCCTGGAAAACAGAGAATTTGTATTCAAACTAAAATTTGCCCTTGGGATGGTCTTTAGAGGTACTGTGAATATATTAAAGATTGCCATTTAACTTCACATTCTCAAATTAATTGTGTGCAATAAAAATGATTTCCAATTCCTTTTTGGCAGCTCCTGTTCAATGAAAGGTTATCAAAAAGCTATGTCTTTCATGAAGCTGGCAAATAATATATACACATCAAGTTAGAGACATAGCATGGCTACTGTTATCAACACATGATTAAATTTCACACACACACAATTGACAAAACTTCTGCCATTCTTTTCTTTTTGGACAATGTATCTTTTCATTTTATAGTTTTTATTTTATTTCCTATATGTTATTTACATACTTTCATAGCAATTTCTGTCTTGTAGAGACTTACATTTGGGTTATTTGAAAGAATTAAGCAAACGATGTCAATACAGCAAGCTTAGCAACTCCTTTTCAACTGTGCTTTATTTCCTTTACAGAAATGAGTTTGCTTGTTTTTGTTTTCAATTTAATAAAATGAAATATTAACATGTCAGATTTGTAAGGGATCTTCAATGTCGGTGAGTTCTGTTCTTCACCTCATGTGTAAATTCTCCTTAAAACAAACTCCAAGCCAACGGAAAAGATTTGGAATTTCAACCCTGCTACTTAGTGGCTATCAGATTTTGGACACACGTGACTTATTGAGATATAGTTTTCTCATCTATAAAATGTCAGTAATCACATTGATCTCAGATTTGGTGTGATAATTATTTGCTTCACAATCCCTTTTACCTGTATATAATTAGCAAATTTGATGAGTGTATGTTTTATATATTTATGTAAGCAATCAAACTAATAAGAAGGTTTTGGAAAGAAAAAATTGTGGAACACATAACTAAATCCTTTTCTCCAGTTTTTTATTTTCTCGTTTGAGATGCTGATCATTTTCTTAATAATTTATTTCTATTTCTTCCATTTAGAAAGCAAGCATTTGTGTAGAAAATATAGAAAACGCAGGCGAGGATAGTGAAGAAAATTTAAATTACTACCAGGTGAAATCTAGGGCACCTTATACAGATAGATAATTTCCTCACTCTTGGAAAACAAAAAGCCCCCAGTTATTTATTGTATCTGACAAATAAGAGACTGATTACAATAAATTAATAAATGTGTCTATTATAGTCTAATAATCCAAAATTATGCGTTAGTTTGCAGCTGGTTCAAGGCAAATGGGAAGAAAAAGGAGCTGGTTTGTTTCCACTCTATTCCTCTCTCTAGACATATTATTGTAGACTGAGTTAGAAAACAGTGCTCTGCCTGAGCTCCCAACCTCAAGCTTACCACATGGGTGCTTTGATGCTCTTACTCTCTCTTCCACCATGGCATCAGGGAGGCAGAAGGCCACAGCCATTGAAAATATGCTTTAGATCAATACTTTTGCCAGGTTTCATTTCTGCTCACAGCCTTTCTAACCTATTTTATAGGTAAGGGTTATAAAAGCAATTCTCCCAAACCTTTTTTGTCAGTCCCACTTGGGTGGCCCAGCCCCTCTCTGTGTAAGGAGGGAATGGTTGGCACCTGCTGCCTTTGGGCTTCCATGAAAACCAATACAAGAGTCTTGTTTTTATATCCAGTTATAATCACTCCCTTAGGATATATTATATGAAGTGGATTTCTGCGCCTAAGAATATGACCATTTTAAAAACTCTTGACACATGCTAGTAAATTTCTATTTCCCCAAATAAAAATATTATACCAATTCACACTTTCATTCCTTACTACTTAATACTGAGAAAAGAAAGATAGAGTAAAGAAGGAGAAGAGGACAAGAAGGAAAAAGCAGGGGCCTGAACCTGAGAAGAGAGGAATGTTATAGAGAAATGGGAAGAAGTGCATGCAGGAGATGGGGTAAAAATCTCCTATAACTCAGGTAAATCCATGTCAAGTTAAATTCCAGCATAAATAAATATGATGAATCTCTGCCAAATTATTTCAATGGGCAGCGTATTTATAGCTAGTTATTTTATTTTCTGGGTCTAGCCTAGAAAGAGTTATTGAGAGGTAGATTTACATAATCATCCTAGAACACTTGCCATAGCAAAATGTAGAAAAATAGCAAAATATAGCAATATTAATTCAGGCCATAACAGTATCTGCAAAGGCAGCATGGTGTGATATAAAGAAGATTCATTCTGTCTCCAGATTCTTTAACTTACTAGCTGGTTGATCCTGAGATAGTTGCTCAATACTAATGGGTCTTAAGCTTCTCAACACTGGAATTAGAATAATAGTGTCTTTCTTGCTCAGCCCATGTGGTAATTATGAGATGACATAGGATGAGTTTTGGAATTTGTGAACTGTAAAGATCTTACAACAATCAGATATGTTGCCTTGTCAATGACTTATCAGTACCAAGGCATACTTGGAAGTTCCTAATTGATATTTTTAAAATCTATTTTCTGTCTTGTTGACAGTAACCATGCCATTGTTTTGCCACAGGTGAGATTTCGTATGTCAAGTGTACCTTGCATTTTTCTTGGTGCTTAGAAGCTCCTCAATAAATGTTAGTTCTTGGCTTCCTCTCTCCTTCCAGTTCCCCAACGATTTGCTTTTCAGAAATGTCTGCTTATTTTACAACCATATTGTCATGACTCATGATTTTCAAGTAGACAAGAGAAAGTATATGTATGCAGGGAACCTACTGCTCCACATTCTCATATTTATTGCATTCGATATTATTTGCATGGAAAGCATTTTCCTCCCAGCCTAATTTGGTGAGAATGATGTCAACTGTTTCCCTATTGTTCATCTGAAATCAGCTCCTAGATTTAATGAATTACGTATCTTGGCTTTATTTTCTCGGCTGATGTAAAAACAATAGGAATAACAAAATGCTTCCAGTGTCAATGGTAATTTAAAAAACAAACAGAAAGGTAATAAAATGCGTTATTACTTTGGCTAGATCCTTCCTTCTTTATTCACTTGAGAAAAAACAATCCAATCTTGAGAGAAAATGTAGAATGTGGTTTTGCGCCAGCAGTAATTAGCCGGAATAGCTTGACGAGAAACAGTGATGGAAGAATCAATGACATCAATAAAGTAAAACCCAAATAAGGTTTCTGTTTTTCATATTAGGTCTTTACATATCAACTTAACCGAATGATTAAGAAATGGCATTCTTAACCCCAGTGTGCCATAAATATATTGTAAACCATTTTGACCTTTTAAAACTATGTCAAGCTTTTCCAGTCTCCCAAGAGAGTATACTACATGGTTTTATAACCAATAATGCCTTCCCATTAAACACTACAGTTGTTTTATCAAGTAGAATTTTTAAATGAGGTTTAAAAATTGCAGAAAACCGGGATTAAGTGAAACATTAAAAATGTTACTGATGTTCCACACTCAGGTCTTGATTGTAGGCTTAATCGTGAGAAGGGTAATATTTTTAAATTTTTAATTTGTTTGCTTTAATTTATCAAACTCTCATTTGGATTGATCTCAGTTTCTTCTCTTCCCTCTTTCATGACCATAAATCAAAAGATCCAGGATTTTTCCATCAGAATTTGCTGATGCTTTACATTTTGTTAAAAAGAAACCCTTGGTGAAACATAGGAACAGCATGCCCTATATTTAGACCAGGGTTTTTCCAGTTTAGCACTATGGATAGTCCAGACCAGATAACTCTTTGTTGTGGGGAACTCTCTTATGCATTGTGTGGAGTTCAGCAGCATTCCTTGGCCTCCACCTGCTAGATTTCAGTAGAACTTCCGAGTTCTGATTATCAAAAATATATATAGACATTGCCAAATATCTTCTTGGGGGCAAAAAGCACACCTGATTGAGAATCACTTTCTTAGATTGAGACTTCTACATTTCAGATGACATGCATATAACTAACTTGATACACTAATGTGTCCAAAAAGAAAGAAGTCTAGCAGAGAGAGGAAATCAAACCACAGTAGACTATAGTGGTTCTCAATCATGACGTGCATTAAAAATACCCATGAGATTTAAAAAATACTGATACACAGACCCACCCCATATTAGTCGACTGAGGATCCTCGGATATAAGGACCAAGAATCACTGTCAAGTTTCCTAAAGTAGGTTACCCTGTGAATTTGATATGCAACCTTTAGGGGCAAACACACAAATTCTCCTTTTTGCAGTGTTCCCCATCTTTTAATTTCTGTCCTTTTGGAGTCCTGAGTTGCTTCTGTTGGCCATCAATTTCCTGTGGTGCAGAGGGGCTACAAGTATATTAGAGATTCAACTCTCTGCAGGAAGTCTCTTATGGATAAGAATAAGTTCAGGTAAAGACAACACAATTCCTTTCACTTGCAACCACTTTCCAGTGTGGAGCCTAGAACTGTAGTTCTCACGGTGAGATTTCTGAGAATCAGCAGCACAACCTAGGAACTTGTTAGAAATGTAAAACTTCTGACTACTCTAGAACTACTGAATTAAAAACCCTTGGAGTGTGGTCTAACAATGTGTGTCTTAGTAAGGTGATTCTGAAGTATACTAAAATTTGAGAACCGTGAGCTAGAGATATTCTCTGTATCCATTTATGTGTTTTCAGTGTTCTTCCACCTGGCCATGTTGAAACCACACTTCACAAGACTTAAATCACTGACATACACTTTCATTGACTCTCTTAAATACTGCTGCTTAGGATTCCATTTTCTCAGAGATGTTTGTCATGGAATCTATGACATATTTATACAGGTTATAGTCCTCAGAAAAGGAGAACTGGAGGTAAAGGAGAGGTCGAGGGAAGTAGAGAGCACTAGACACAGACCTGGCCCAAGTGAATGAGCACAGAAAATCTCCAAACTTGCTGCACTGTGGGCCCATTCAGATCCCCTACAACAGCTTGGTTTGACTTCCACAGGTAATAATTAGCAGCTAGTGGGCCAGAAGAAAATGACATAATGATAGTTATTGAGAAGAGGAGGCCACATGCAGAAAAAGGAGAACTTGATTTTAGGCAGAGCCACTGATGATTGAGGAAGGAGAGAAACAAAGGCACCTCATGCCTTTCCATATTACCTTTATTGTAAGTGAATTACATTCTCGCATTCTACACCATTAAGTTCAGTAGCTTTACTGTTACAGGTCAATAATGGAGGTTGGCTTCTACATTACCAAGTGTTACTTGCTAGTTGATATAATTATCCCTTGGTGGACAAGATTGGGAAACTTACTTTCTAGTGGAAAGTATCAATATAATTTTTATGTAGATACTAGGCTATAGAGGGGCAGGGTTAGAAAATAAGTTTTAATTAGAGGATATTGAAGAAGTCTAGGAGAAAGATTCTGTTGCAGCAGTCTGGGATAGTAATGGGAGAAAGTGTGATAAAAATGTAATGTTAGCTTTGAAATCTAGTTTAGAAGTAGAGTTATTAAGATTTCCTAATGAGTTTCTTTTTTCTTTTCTTTTTTCTTTTTTAGAGACAGGATTTCATTTTGTTGCCCAAGCTGGAGGGCAGTGACACAATCATAGTTAATTGTAGCCTCAAACTCCTGGGCACAAGCAATCCCCCTGCTTCAGCCTCCAGAGTAGTTGGAACTACAGGCATGTGCCACCATGCCCAGTTAATCTTTTTATTTTCTTGTAGAGATGAGCTCTTGCTCTGTTGTCCAGGCTGGTCTCAAACTCCTGGCCCAAGTAAGTTGTCCTTCCATCTCAGCCTCCTGAAGTGTTGGGATTACAGGCATGAGTCACCTTGCCCAACCATAATTGATTTCATTACAAGAGAGGAATCAAGAATGACTCTTGAGTTTTTGCTTAATCATCTATGTGGATGTAAAATAACTGAAATTGAGAAATTTATCAAGAAAGAGCATTGAAAAAGTTGAAGAATCAAGTTGTTTTGACCGTATGAATTCTAAGATTCTTATTATGAAAGCAAATAAAGATGCTAAGAAAGCAGAATAATAAACAAGTCTAGAGTACAGGAAAAGGGGATTAGCTTTGAAATTTAAATTTGAGAATCCGTTGCATGTGGATTCATGAAGCCCTAAGAATGGATAAAATCATCCCAATGAAAAGAGAGAAGAGAATAGAAGAGATCCCTGAAGTCTGGGGTTTTTCAACTTGGTATTTCTTTAGGCTCAGTAGTCTGTTATTTTTATCATGCTGAATTCTAATTTCCTTGGATTTAATGTTACGCTTTATGATGGTCATATAGGAGAGTTTTTGTTTTCTTTCTCATTATTTTTAACTGAGCAATTAAGTTAAAGTAGCCCACTGACAATAGCTTCTCTGTTACCATTATGGCATTGCAGCTTCCCATTGGGGATGACAGAGCTGGTGCTCAGGTAATCAACATCCTGCTGAGCCTATGAGAAAGCATCTGGGACAACTTGACAATGCATGGCGAGTCAGAAAGTTTGCTTTTTATTCAAGTATTTAAAATTCCCTATTATTTTCTTTGGTTTTGGCTACCTTTTGCTTAATTGTCTTGTCAGCTGTCCTAAGCCTGACAGCCATAGGAGGTCAAGCAGAAAAATTGAACTGAGGAAGTAATCATCGTTCTTCAATGAATTGTTTCTGAAAACTGATTATGAAGAGAGAATATTCATAGGTATGGCATCACTTCCATTTTGTAACTGAAAGAAATCTTACCCCCAAATGATGACAATTTGTAGAATTACGAGTTGAATTTCTGTGTAAGTATATGCCTTCATATTTTTAAACATGTAAAGGCTGCATTTTTTTCTGCCAATAAATTTTATGACTTTTATATCAAGTAAAGGAATGTTGCTAATATGATCCCTGCAGTTGATAATATAACTTTTGTGGGCTAGACTAACCATGTGGCTTCCCAGTTGGGCTGTAAAGGAATCAACAGCTAGTTTGGAGTTAGTGGGGGCAGCATTTGGAAGATTTAACTTGTCTAGTTTGGGCCACTTATTAATATTATATATTGCTTATCTATCTTTTGCAATTCTTTGGGGTCCCTTCCTTAGACTTGATGGTCAAAGAAGCTTTGATGGAAGGCTTTCTGTAGACAGTTCACTTGGCTCTGACAGGCCAAAAAAGCCTATCTAGAGCCCAGATAAACCCAAGGTTCATTTCTGCATTTATTTATAAATACAGCAAATGTGGTTATTTTTGGAGATTATCAGAAAATCAGTTTTATGTACTAGATGTGAACTTGCACTCTGATACTAGTTCTGTGTTCATTTGTATTTTCTTTTATTTCTTGGTAAGAGCTCAGAAAACAACTGGATAGAAATGTGGTCTTTTGGTATCTTTGAATTCACTCTAACTGAGATATCAGTTTTCCTGTCAAAGGAAAAGTTAAGAAAATGAAACCCTATGATTCTGTAATATTGACTTTCGATTGAACTAACAAGTAAATTAGAAAACAGGAAATGATAGCGATCATGTCTAGCTTAGGGAGGCATCTATTGAAGGCTCAATGTGAAACCCATTTTGCTCTGAGCATATCTAAATGGGTACTACAAGAAATGTAAATATTGGATAGACTGTTGGTATCTTGGTTTCCTTCTATGTAGAATTCTATATAGAATTTCTACCTATTTGATGTAGATGCTGGTTTTGAGAGATCTGCAGGAGTAAGAGAAGGTAATGTAGATGTTCTCACTTTGTTAACATAAAATTATATAAACAAATGCTCACTTGAACTTCTCATAGCACAGAGTGATTAATTCAACATTTACTGTTTACTTACTATTTTCTAGACACTGTGCTGTGTTCTGGGTATGAAATTAGAGAGATATGGGCATCCTTTTTAAGGAACACACAGTTTCTAGCCTTGCTCTAAGATTAAATCTGACTGGATCGATAGAACTCTAGCTCTTATATTTTCTTCAGTTTTAGAGACTGGAGCTACCAAATGTTGGTGGTTAATTTTGTTTGTCAAATTGACTGGGAGATGGGATGCCCAGCTATTTGGCTAAACATTATTCTGAGTATGTCTGTGAGGGTGTTTCTGGATGAGATTAACATACGATTTGGTAGAATGAGTAAAGCAGATTGTCTCCCATAATGTGAATGGGCATTGTCCAACCCATTGGAGGCCCAATAGACAAAATGTGGGGTAAGGGGGAATTTATTCTCTCTGCCTGCTTTTGAGATGGGACATTGGTCTCCTGCACTTAACCTGGAACTACATCACTGGTTCCCTGGACTTCCAGCTTTCAGATAGCAGATCATGAGACTTCTCAGCCTCCACAATCACGTGTGTGAATTCCTTATAAATCTTGTTTATACATGTGCGTGTGTGTGTGTGTGTGTGTATGTGTCCTATTGGTTCTGTTTCAATGGAGAACCCTGACTACTAATATACCAAAGAATTCCAGGAGAAGATGTATGGAAACGAAGTATGTTGAAATTCCAGAGGGATGCCCTATAGAAATCTAAGGGACTACTTCTTGTGAAATGTATTAGATACTTCATTACTACTAACTCTGAAAACAATAGTCTAGGTTTACCTTTGAGAATGTACCTTTGAAAATAAAGTTACAAATATCTAAAACTAAAGTTAAAAAGTGTAGATCAGACAAGCTAAGAATAGGTCTATCTACCACCCAGAAAAACACATGCAAGTTTGTCATACAGTCAGAACTGAATTTTTGATTTATGGGAAGGGGATACAAAAAATTTGGAAGGGCCTTTGCCCAATTTGCAGTCAGAAGGAAACCAGAACTCTGTGTCCAAGCAGCAAAGAATGGAGCTGGGACACCAATAGCCACTTTTCTTAGCTTCTGACAAAAAATCTTTCATTTTTTATATACCTGGCTATAGTGAGCCAGGGTCAGTCAAAGGTCACTGACAAAGCAGATGCCCAGATTTCCATTTCCAGCTACACAAAAAAGTAGCTGCTTGATTAAATTTCATGTAATATGCAGCCACTCTACAATACAAAACCCATAAAAGGATTAAGTGAAAGAAAAACCAGAGGATTATTGTGGTCTTTAAAAACAATATTCAGTGAGAACAACCTACCACAGGTGCACTCAATTGCTGTGCTTTTGTGAGGGATCACTTTATTTTGTAAAGTTTTATGCTCTAAAATTCAAAGAAGAGAATGGAAAGAAATGATGTGGAGGCATTTGAGCCCAAGGTCCCAGTGTGTATTCATGGTGTGCTTAGATATCATGGGAAGCTGATCAGTATTTGTCTAGCAATTTTCTAGTCAGCTCAAAATCACCACAGAAAGGTCTAGATTTTGTAAGGAACATTTTTATGGTCACTTTTTTTTTATTAACTAATATATTTATACTTCATGATATGTCTGCAAATAAAGTATATGAATGAAAATAGATCCATGATTATAGAGAGAAAGCTCTACTCTCTTTCAGGCTCCCTGCTTTTTGTTTTTTTTTAACTTTTAAGTTCAGGGGTATATGCGCAGATTTGTTACATAGGTAAACTGTCATGAGGCTTTGTTGTACAGGTTATTTGATCACCCAGATATTCAGCTTCGTATGTATTAGTTATTTTTCCAGACCCTCTCCATCCTCCCACCCTCCACTCTCCAATAGGCCTTTACGTAAGTTGTTTCCCTTTTGCGTCCAGGTGTTCTCATCATTTAGCTCCCACTTGTAAGTGAGAATATGTGGTATTTTGTTTTCTGTTACTGCATTAGTTTCCTAAGGATAATGGCCTCCAGCTCCATCCATACCCCTGCAAAGAACATGATCTTGTTCTTTTTTATGGCTGCATAATATTCCATCATGTATATGTAACACAATTTCTTTATCCAGTCTATCATTGATGAGCATTTAGGTTGACTCCACATCTTTGCTATTGTGAATAGTGCTGAAATAAAAATATGTGTGCATGTGTCTTTATAACAGAATGATTTGTATGGATATATACCCAGTAATGAGATTGCTGGGTTGAGTGGTATTTCTATCTTTAGGACTTTGAAGAATTACCACACTGTCTTCCACAATGGTTGAACTAATTTACATTCCCATAAACAGTGTATAAGCATTCCTTTTCTCCACAACCTCACCAGTATGTTATTTTGTGACTTTTTAGTAATAGCCAGTCTGACTAGTGTGATATGGTGTCTTGTTGTGGTTTTGATTTGCATTTCTCTAATGATTACTGATGTTGAGCATTTTCTCTTATGCTTGCTGACTGCATCTTCTTTTGAGAAGTGTCTATTCATGTCCTTTTCTCACTGTTTAATGGGGCTGTTTGTTGTTTTCTTTATGTAAATTTAAGTTTTTTATAGATGCTGGATATTAGACCTTTGTCAGATACATAGTTTGCAAAAATTTTCTCCCATGTTGTAGTTGTCTGTTTACTCTGTTGATAGTTTCTTTTGCTGTGCAGAAACTCTTTAGTTTAATTAGATTCACACTATCAATTTTTCTGTTTGTTGCAAGGTTGCTTTTTGTCATCTTCCTCACGCAATCTTTGCCTGTGCCTATGTCCTGAATGGTATTGCCTAGGTGTTCTTCCAGGATTTTTACAGTGTTGAGTTTTATGTTTAAGTCTGTAATCCATCTTGAGTTAATTTTTGTATATGGCATAAGAATGAGTCCAGTTTCAGTCTTCTACATATGGCTAGTCAATTCTCCCAGCACCATTCATTGAATAGGTTCAAATAAACACAATCTGAAATGGCAAGGGGGATGTTACCACTGACCCCACAGAAATACAAATAATCACCAGAAAATATTATGAATACCTCTATGCACATAAACTAGAAAATTTAGAAGAAATGGATGCATTCCTGAACACATGCACCCTCCCAAGACTGACCCAGGAAGAAATTGAATCCCTGAACAGACCAATACCAAGCTCTGAAATTGAGGCAGTAATAAATAGGGTATCAACCAAAAAAAAAAAAAAAAAAAAAAAAAAAGCCCAGAACCAGATGGATTCATACCTGAATTCTACCAGATGAACAAAGAGGAGCTGGTACCATTCCTACTAAAATTATTTCAAAAAAATGAGGAGAAGGGGCTCCTCTGTAATTCATTCTATGAGGCCTGTATCATTATAATACCAAACTCAGGCAGAGATTTAAAAAAAAAAAAAACAAAAACAAAAAAACAACTTCAGGCCAATATCTTTGATGAACATTGATGCAAAAATCCTCAACAAAACACTGGCAAAGCAAATCCAGCAGCATATCAAAAAGTTATCCACCAAAATCAAACTGGCTTCAACCCTGGGATGCAAGGTTGGTTCAACATACACAAATCCATAAATGTGATTCATCACATAAACAGAATTAAAGAAAAAACCATGTGATTATCTCAATATATGAAGAAAAGTCTTTTGATAAAATTAAATATCAATTTATGTTAAAAACTCTCAGTAAACTAAGCATTGAAGGAATGTACCTCAAAATAGTAAGAGCTATATTTGACAAATCCAGAGCCCACATCATACTGAAAGAGCAAAAGCTGGAAGCATTTTCCTTGAAAACTGGAACACAGCAAAGATGCTGTCTCACCACTCCTATTCAACATAGTATTGGAAGTCCTGCCCAGGACAGTCAGCAAAAGAAAGAAATAAAGGACAAACAAATAGGAAGAGGGATAGTATAGATATGGGATTGTGTCATCTGCAAACAGATGACATAATCCCTGTTTGTGGATGACATAATTTTATCTAGAATACCTTAAAGTCTCAGCTCAAAAGCTTCTTAAACTGATAATAGGCTTCAGAAATGCCTCAGGAAATAAAATTATTGTGCAAAAATCACTAGAATTTCTTTACACCACCAACAGTCAAGCTGAGAACCAAATCAGGAACGTACTCCCATTCAAAATTTCCACTAAAAGAATAAAATACCTAAGAACACAGCTAACTAGGGAGGTGACAGATCTCTACAAGGAGAACTATAAAACACTGCTGAAAGGAATCAGAGATGTTACAAACAAAAGGAAAACATTCCGTTGCTCATGAATAGGAAGAATCAATATCATTAAAATGGCCATACTGCTCAAAGAAATTTATAGATTCCTACAAATTCCTATAAATGCTGTTTTTATTTAACTACAATTGAGATTCTTCACATAACTAGAAAAAAGCTATTTTAAAATTCGTATGGAACCAAGAAAGAGCCTGAATAGACAAGGTAATCCTAAGCAAAAAGAACAAAGCTGGAGGCATCACGCTACCTGACTTTGAACTACACTACAGGGTTACAGTAACCAAAACAGCATAGTACTGGTACAAAAACAGACATATAAACCAATGGAACAGAATAGAAACCCAGAAATAAATGGTCACCATTTTTTCAGCCTCATTGGTTAGAAGTTGTGGGTTTTGTTCTGTTCCACGTGTGGACTAAATCTCCTGATTTTTCCTCATGTATGCATCTCTTTTTTATTACCACTAGAAATGCAACATGGGACCAACAACCATTACCATTTACCCACTTGCTATTTAAAAAAAGAGAAAGACAAAAAAAAAAAATGCAGTGTTAAAGAACTAGAATCACTTCCTCACACTTTTTTGAGTCACTTTCTACGTGAATGGTACTGTCTCCAGCCACTCCTTGCTTTTCTTGTGGGTGAATGCTTACCATCATCACCCACTTTGTAGAGTTTCTTGTGAGCAACTACATCTAAGTAGTTGTGCATAACTGGTCTGAATCTCTTTCTATCAACACGTTAACACCATTATTGTTTAGCCTCTATTTGTCTAGGTTTTCTCAATAGTAATATTGTTGTCATAATGCCTTCTGGTGGCATTGTTATATGAATTGAAATAATACAATAAAAATATCTGATGTTGTGTCTGGCACACAAAAAATATGCAAAACCTAAAAGCACTTTAGTACTTTTTTTGTTTATTCTACAAATATTTACAAGCACTTTCTATATGCTTGACACTGGCCTAATTCCTAAGGAAATAGAGGTGAAGTAGACATCTGATTTCCTGCTAAGGTTAATGATATCTACAATGAATTATTAACTTACCTACAAATCTTCACGGAACTCTGACTGCATGAGAGGTAACAGAAAATAAATAAAGTGGCATACAAACAACTTATACTCACCAGCACCCCCTATTTGGATTTACTGACTGTTTATGGCTAGCATTTGTTCTAATTGATCATTAAAGGATACAGGGAGTAGTTTAAGTAGAATTCCAGCTTTAGGAGCTGGCGGTGAAGCGGGATGCTTTTTCCCTGAGGTTGTCCTGGGGAGGAAATCTTCCATTTTTGGTTTACAAGAGTAACAAAATTATAATACAAGGACATCTTCATTCAGGTAGTTTGTTTTCAATTAAGGTGGTGAGTGGGATAAAAATAAGAATAATAGAAAAAGATGCAATGAATCGATTTGTCCGATGAAGGATGAAAGGGTGTTTGATGGGTTGTTCTCTGATTCATGTAAGTGTGAATAGGTCAGCCACTAAGATTCAGAATAAACAATGACTTAATTTTTGTAATGTCGTACTTCGTTGTTTAGATGTATGAAGTATTGGGATAATTGCTAGAATGAGGGTCCAAAATACAAGGGCTAGTACACCCCCTAGTTTGTTTGTTTGTGATAGACTGTAGGGTTGCGTAGGCAAATAAGAAGTACCACTCCAGTTTGATAATGGGGCAGAGTGCTGAGGTGGTTTGCTGGGGTGTAGTTGTCTGGGCCTCCTAGGAGGTCACATGAGAATAGAAATAAAATTAACAGGAGCAGGAGAAGTAGAATTAACCCTGGAATATCTTTAATTATGTAAAAAGGGTGAAATGGGATTTTGTCAGAGTCTGATGAAATTCCTGAGGGGTTATTAGATCCTGTTTCATGTATGAATGAGAGGTGGATGGCTACTAGGGCTGTGATAATAGAAGGTAGGATGAAATGGAAAGTGAAGAATCGTATAAAGGTGGCTTTATCAACTGAGAATCCACCTCAGATTCATTGTACAAGGTTGGTTCCAATTATGGTGTGGCTGATATTACATTTGTAATTACTGTTTTACTTCAGAACGATATTTGGTCTCATGGAAGTACGTAATTAGAGTGAAGGTTATGAATGCTGTTGCTATAACTGCAAATAGAAGAATAATGCCAATATTTCAAATTTCTAAGAAGGTAAATGATCTGTAGTATAAGCCTCAGCCTACATGTAGAAATAGGCAGATGAAGAATATTGAAGCCCCACTAGCATGTAGGTAGTGGATAACTCAGCTGTAATTTACATCTCGGCAAATGTGTGTGACTACGGAGAAGGTAGTTAAAGTATCTGACTTGTAATGTATAACTAGGAATAAACCTGTATCTATCTGAAGGACCAGACAAATATCTAGAAGCAAGCCGAAGTTTCACCACGCAGAGATGTTTGATGGTGCAGGTAGGTCAATAAACAAGTGGTTAATAATTTTTATTAAGGAGTGCATTTCATGAATGTTAGTCATTAGGGTTCTTATAATTGAAGTACAATGATGATTTTTCATGTCATTAGTCATAGTTATATTCCATTGAAGAATTAAAATATATATTGTATTTTTATTATTATTCTTGTTATAGACCTTGTGGGGCTCTCTTCAAAGCCTTCTCCTATTTATGGGCGATTGGGATTAATTATTAATCGGGGAGGGGGTTGCGGTATTGTGTGAAATTTGGTGGCGCTTTTGTAGGTTTAATAGTATTTTAAAAATTTATTTGGGGGCAATAATGGTCAGTTTTGGTTATATGACAGTGAGAGCTACTGAGGAATACCCTGAGACCTGAGGGCCAAGTGTTGCTCTTTGGGGTGCTTTGCTATTAGGGTTGCTATTAGAGTTGGTGTTAGTTATGTGAAAAATTGATTACGATGAGGTGGAAATTGTAATTGATTTTAAGAATATAGAAAACTGGGTGATCTTTGAGGATGAAGAAATGGGATTACTTTGTGAGGATTCTATGGGCGTAGCTGCCTTATAGAGTTATGGATGTTAATTGGTAGTGGTTGCTGGTTGATCTCTGTTAGTATTTTTATTGTGATTGAGATTACCTGAGGGAACAGGGTTAAATAATTAAGAATAGTGTTGATAGGGAGGGAGTAAGAAAAGAGAAAAAGTAGAACTTAATTAGGCCTTTCTGGGTAGATACAATGGCGGAGGCTATAATTTGAACTTGGGCAGTATTTTTTGGTATTCTTTTTGTCTAATCAAATTAGGTCTAGTAGAAGAGAGACTAAGTTTTGACTTGCAAGTAAATTTAAGTGTGGTGTGATAAGGTGTATTATGATTGGGTAAAACCAAAATATGTTGGAGAAATTAAATATCTGTGATGGGTACTTGAGTTTGAGGTTGTTAGTTATAAGATTATGTTCTACTGCAAGCAGGAAGCCTGAAATAGTTATACGGAGGGCTGTGACACTGTGCCTGTGCTGTAACAGTTGTAACTATTTGAATATTATTTCTGGATATAAGTAACATATTTAATCACATAATGCATGAAAAGTGCTTATCATGGTCTCAAGCCCAGAATATGTTTTTAGTAAATATTTTTATTATTATCATCATTATAAAAAAATAAATCGTACTCATAAAAAAGGGCTTATAGTTTAGTTTTGTAGAACAGATATTTGCCAAGTGACAGACGAAAGATGGGGAGTAGTGGAGCCAAGATGTCAAACTAGAAGCAGCTCATGGAGGGGAAACAAAAGAGCAAGTGAACACTGACCCTGTAGGCCGATCATCTGGGAAACCATGTCAGGATCCAACAAGGCAGCAGGAAAACACGAAGAGCAGAGAGGAGCGAAGCTAGGCACCTGTGTGGCTAGGCTCAGTGTGTAGCCAGGGGAACCTCTCCAACATATGAGACGGTGAGTGAGTGAGAGCCCCCAGGGGGATTCATGCTCTCCACAGACACCTGTACAAGACTGGGAATGGATAAATCCCTCTGATCCTCCTGTACTCCACCCCCCACTGCACATCTAGGTAGGAGCAGAGAGCCACCTGGACATTTTGTGGGGGTAACTCTTGTGTCTGAGGGGATCTCTACAAGCCTCAAGCCCCAGAGCACACCAGCACTGGTGCCATATCCCCAATTGAGGCTGCAGCCGCAGTGCCTGGGAACAGTAAGATTGCTCTAGCCACCCCTTGCTGGACAGGGTTCAGGTCCAGTTTACATCCCAGCTGCCCTGCTTTGGCCTGAATATGGCTGGTCACTCTACCTACCCTCACCACTGGTAGCCAGGTTGCCAATGCTTGCTAGAGCTTTCAGCCCAGCAATCTCGCTTTTATATGAACTCAACTGGTGGGTGCAGCTTCCTGATGTCCCTGGAAAAACACAAATGGCAGGGCACATCTCTAGCATTCTTATACACAAACAACATCCAAGCTGAGAGCCAAATTGGTAGTGTAATCCCATTCACAATTGGGACAAAAAGAGTAAAATACCTAGGAATACAGCTAAGCAGGGATGTTAAAAACCTCTACAATGAGAATTACAAAACATTGCTGAAAGAAATCTGAGATGATACAAACAAATGAAACAACATTTCATACTTATGGGGATAGAAATAATCAATATTGTTAAAATGACTATACTTACAGATTTGAAGTAATTTATAGATTCAATGCTATTCTTATCAAATACTAGTGACATTCTTCAGACTTGGAAAATAAATATTCATGTGGAACCAAAAAGAGCCTGAATAGCCAAGGCAATCCTAAGCAAAAGGAACAAAGCTGGAGGCATTGTGTTACTCAACTTCAACTATACTGTGTGGCTACAGTAACCCAAACAGCATGGTACTGGTACAAAAAACAGACACATAGATCAGTGGAACATAATAAAGAGTTCAGAATTAAGGTCACACATCTACAACCATCTGATCTTCAACAAAGCTGATAAAAACAAGCAATCAGGAAAAGATTCCCTATTCAATAAGTGGTGCTGGGATAACTGGCTAACCATAT
The DNA here is from genome assembly GCF_037993035.2 of Macaca fascicularis. NCBI lineage: Eukaryota > Metazoa > Chordata > Mammalia > Primates > Cercopithecidae > Macaca > Macaca fascicularis. The sequence continues at coordinate 104,135,330 of NC_088380.1, forward strand.
GCAGAAAATTTAAACTGGACCCTACCATGCATCACATACAAAAATTAACTCAAGATAGATTAAAGACTTAAAATGTGTAACCGGAAACTAGAAAAACTCTGGAAGATAATCTAGTACATACCATTCTGGACATATGACTTGGAAAATATTTCATGACAAAGATGCCAAAAGCAATTGAAACAAAAAACATTGACAAATGTGATGTAATGTAACGATGGAGCTCCTGCATAGCCAAAGATTATGGCAGAGTAAATTAAAAAAAAAAAAAAACTTATTAACGGAGTAAACAGACAACCTAGAGCATGGAAGAAAATTTTTGTAAGGTATGCATCTGACAAAGGTCTAATGTCCAAAATCTATAAGAAACTTAAACAAACTTACAAGAAAAAAACAACCCCATCAAAGAGTGGGCAAATGACATGAATAGACACTTTGCAAAAGAAAGCATACATGCAGCCAGCAAGTATATGAAAAAATGCTCAACATCAGTAATCATGAGAGAAATGTAAAGCAAAACCATAATGAGATGTCATCTTACATCAGTCGGAATTGCTATTATTAAAAAAGTAAAAACAGCAACAACAACAACAACAACAAAACAGATTCTGGTGAGGTTTCAGGGAAAAGAGAACACATTTACATTGTTGGTGAGAGTGTAAATTAATTCAACCACTGTGGAAAATAGCGTGGTAATTCCTCAAAGAGCTAGAAACAGAATTACCATTAGACCCAGCAATCCTATTATTGGTATATACCCAGAGGAATATAAATCATTTTACCATAAAGACACATGCATACATATGTTCATTGCAACACTACTTCTAATAGAAAAGACATGGAATCAACCTAAATGTCCATCAGTGATACACTGGATAAAGAAAATGTGATACATATTCACCATGGAATACTATGCAGCCAAAACAAAAACACCAAAAAAAAAAAAAAATTAAGATTATGTCCTTTGCAGCAACATGGATGGAGCTGGAGGCCATTATTTTAAACAAACTAATGCAGGAGCAGAAAACCAAATACCACATGTCCTCACTTATAACTGGGAGCTGAACAATGAGAACCATGGATACTAGGAGGGGAATAACTGACACTGGGACCTTCTTCAGGGTGGAGTGTGGGAGAGGTAAAGAGATCAGAAAAAAAAGAGCTATCAGGTGCTATGCTTATTTCCTGGGTGACAAAATTATTTGTACACCAAACCCTCGTGACATGAAGTTTACCTACATAAGAAACATGCGCATGTATCCCTAAATCTAAAATAAAAGTTGAAAAAGTAAAGTATTACCATTTTGCTAACTGTATGATACATTCATTGGATATACTTTAGTTTATGCAATTATTGTCTTAAGGTTTGTCATTTAGATTGCATTCGATTTTTCACTATTAAAAATAAAATGTTAGTAAACATTAAGAAAAAGATAAACACCATGGAACATTCTAGAAGATTTTGATGAGGGAGATCTTGTTCCTATGACAAAGATAGAAAAATATAGAGTACTGGGGGCTTGAGACAGGAAAAGGTTTTTGACCTGGTGATGTATTGACCTGGTTTGGACACCTGAGGATAAGGAGGAGAGGCTACTAGTTCAGCAAACAGAAACAGAGCAGTCTAAGGCAGGAGAATTAGGAAATCATAGATATAACGATTTGGAAGGGTAGGTAAAGGAACCACAAAGACATTCCATTTAACTGAAAATTTGTATAATAAAGTCAGGCATATTCTATCTGTCAAGGCGAATTGGAGACATACTCTTGTGAGTGGAAACCTGGAATTTGGATTTGGCTCAGATGATAGATGCAGCGTAGCAGTCAGTCAGCTAAAGCTACAGCTGCTCATCTCTTCATAGAACCACATAAGTCAGCATAATTCAGGGTTCTCAACCTCAGCACTATTAACATTTTGAGTTGACTAGTTCTTTGATATACGGGCTGTCTTCTTCATTGTAAAACATGAGTGGTGTCCCTGGCTTCTATCCATGAGATAACATTAGTACTTTTCCTGTGTAACAACTAAAAATACCTTCAGACATTGTCAAATAACCCCTAGGAGGCAAAATTGCCCCCAGTTGAGAAATGCTGGCATAGAGGATAGTGTGGCAGAGGTAATTTTTCAGCAATGATTGAAGTTGTCTCCTTTTTCTCTTTCCCTCTTCTTAAATAGTACAATTTCTAGGCTCTCTTACCTCACAGGGAGGTTTGTGGTAATGTAAGAAACTACATGACAATTTTCCTTAATTTTCTTTCCAAAATCAAGTCCATGAGGAGGTTATGCTGTACATTCTTCAGACAGAGAAGAGAAGGGCTTCTGAAGAAAACCTGTACAGAGAGAGAAGGATTTGCTCCACCTAAAAAGAATTTTCCAAAGACAGAAAGAAAAGATAGGTGTCCGTGGCATTGTGGAGTAGTGGGGGCTAGTGTCTTGCTCCTCAGAAGATACTTGGTGAGATGGGACTCTTCTGTGGAGAGTGGCTACATTAGTAGCCTGCTTCTTCAAAATAGATGGTCCACTCAAAAAAGGGGGTGGAAGAAAGATTTATGAAGGGGTCATTTACACAGTTGAAGGCAAGATTAAAAAACAAAACAGAACAAACAAACAAACAAACAAATCAAGAAGGAAGGATGGAGTGCTCCTGGGAGTAAATGAGGAAGCAAGCCTTAAGATGAAAGTGGAGGAAATGGGTACCAGGGCCTGTCACTGTAGTTGCAAGTCTATGAGAGGATCACCCAACAGGAGCTTTGCCATTAGAGTAATGCATTCTCTCTCAACACAAAACCTCACAGGAGATTGACAGGGGAGTAAATACTTCAATGTCTATATTTCCCACTGTGCTTATATCTTCTATTAATACTTCCCATTGACTGAACCCAAATGGAAACCAGAGGCAACAGAAGTAGAATGATGTAATATGTAGAGGCTGATACAGCATGCATTTACTTAAATTTCCCTATGGCTAATGATATTGAGCATGTTTTCATGTGCCTATTAGCCATTCAAATAACTTCTTTGGATAAATGTCTATACAAATGCTTTGCTCCTTCAAAAGTTGGTTGATTTGTTTTTTATTATTGAGTTGTAAAAATTTTTTACATATTCTGGATATAAGACATATGATTTGCAAATATTTTTTCCATCTGTAGTTTGTTGCTTCACTTTCTTGATGGTGTTCCATGATGCATATAAATTGTAATTTTGATAAGCTTCAACTTTTCAATCCTCTATCACATATGATTTTTGTGTCTATTCAGGAGCTTTTTGTCATTCTTGGGTCATAACATTTACTCCTGTAAGAAGAGAAATAAGGCCACAGCTAAGAAAACAATCCTGAATAATCCCCAGTCCTGGGTCAAGACTAAGAAAAATCATTCTTAGCAAACTATCACAAGAACAGAAAACCAAACACCGCATGTTCTCACTCATAGGTGGGAACTGAACAATGAGATCACTTGGACTCGGGAAGGGGAACATCACACACTGGGGCCTATCATGGGGAGGGGGGAGGGGGGAGGCGGGAGGGATTGCATTGGGAATTATACCTGATGTAAATGACGAGTTGATGGGTGCTGATGAGTTGATGGGTGCAGCACAGCAATATGGCACAAGTATACATATGTAACAAACCTGCATGTGATGCACATGTACCCTAGAACTTAAAGTGTAATAATAATAAAAAATTAAGAAAAATTAAAAAAAAAAAGAAAAAGCTTAAGTAACTAGGGAAAGAGCAGTCAGTAAGATAAAGCAAAGCAAACTTATCTCAAAGTTTTGGACGCTTAAAAGGTGGAGTGTATAAAGAATAAAATGATAATGACCTGTGCTGAGTCTTCAGCAGGTCTTAAAAGAAAAAGTCTAGAAAATGGTCATTAGGAGATTGTTGGTTTTAGGAAATACCTCCACAAGAGTGGTGCAAGTAGAATGTAGCTTGTAAAGGGGTTGAGAGATGAGTGGCAATGAGAACACGTGGGGAATATGAAGTCTTTTTTTTTTAAGGTTTCATATAAAATTATACTTTGGAAGAACTAGGTATTTGTTTTTGGAAAGAACTGAGGTATGATAACATTTGCTTTCTAAAATCAAAATTCTGAAAACAGATTAAATTGATAACACAATGACATTCTATGTTCAGGGCTAAAATTGTACAAGATGGATTTGAGTAAGACAAGGATGCCTGTAAAATGTGGTGAAGCTACCCAAACATCAACTCTATTATGCCCATTTAATCCTAAAACTACTCTTTGGCTGGAAGATCTGAGAAAAAACAAAAACAAAACAAAACCCAAACTGTTCTGCACTGAAATAAAAATAGAATGTTTTCCTTCTTTGTTTTGTTCCATTTTGTTTGTTTGTTTGGTTGGTTGGTTGTTTTAAAAGTAGCTTTCCATTGAGATTGGTGTGAGGTAACATTTTGCAGAGGCTCATCATCATGACAGAAATCTGGTCTAAGTTTTTGAATATTGAAACTAATAAACAGATAATACTGAAATGTGGTCACCCACCCTGGATAAAGCCCTCTTCTTAGGGAAGATAATGTCTCCTTTGATGGTATTTTTGCCCCTGACAAGAGTACCAGTTGTCAGGAGGAAGCCAGGTAGCTGCTATATCATCATTTACAGCGTATGTTTTATAGAAATGAAAACTGATGCTGAAATATAGAGGGAAGCGCTGCATCAGAGAGATGTTCATCTCAGGAAAGCTGCTGTTAGTAGACTTTAGTGAAATGCCACCCCATGAGGAGAGCACAGGTTTTTGTAAAAGAGAGATTTAATCAAACTTTTAAAAAAGGAAAAAAGAAAAATTCTCTAGTTAAATTTTCATCTTAAAAATCAAATAGAATTCTTACTCTGATTTTAGCACGGATAACACTTAAATACTCAACTAGTGGCTGTTGCTGCTAGTGGCTGTTGCTGTGACCATAAAGTCATACATAAAAACTGGCTGAGGGCCTGGGACTAGGTGATATGAGCTAAGAGCTAAGTGACTGCTTTTCTGGGACTCCTGGGCATATCCATGAGAGAAGATGAGTAGATTTAAAAGCTGATTGGAACCTTGTTTCATAAAATACTAAACGTCTACTTAATCAGGTTGTGTTTCTGGGCAGCTGAAAAGTTAAACAGCTTTTCACTTTCTTGCCAGGCTGTTAATGAGACATGGCAATCCCACAGACCAGTTTCAATGTCCTAGGCATGCTCCAGGTGGGTACTCTATGGACTCACAGAGGGCGGGAAGACCCTATTTGTAAGTTTAAATGGATTCCACAAAATATTCCCCAAATGATAGGTGGAAGCTAAACATAGTAAAAATCTATTAGCAGCTGTGACAGATACAAAGAGAAAAAACTGACTTTAAAAAAAAAATGCCATGAGTTATGTCACTTTCCTGATCTGAGCAAAATTGGGCTTTTCAGCACATGACCTTTTGGGGGTTGTATGGGGATGTGCTTGGTGTGCAATTTATTTCAGAGGTTGAGTTTACATACTCAGTTAAGGCTTTTAATTTCCTGTGTTTTGTTAGAGGGACAGTGGGGACTTGGGGACTCAGAGGCATATCTCTGGCAATGTGTATATCTAAATACCTGTCAGCAGGCCAATTCCAAGTACCTTCAATCACTCCAGTGCTAGGGGACAGGCCTAAGGTTGGAAACCAGAAGTAATATATTTTGCAATCACTTTACGTATATATTAGGGAAAAGCAGATAGGTCATGTTGATTTTTAAAGCTATAGAGACTATGCTTCACTACCTTTTTGGACTGCTTTATCTTGTCAACCATGATGCTGAATGAAGATGAAAGTTATCAAGCAGTGGCTGAATGACCATAGGCTAGAACTAGGAGGTGATTTCAGAAGTGTTTGAGATGCCCTTGACTTCTCCTTCATTTAGTCAAGAAATATTTCTTGAGCATCTATTATGTGCCAGGCCCTGTCCTGGAAAGATACAATGCATTGCAAAAAAGGTCTGCCTCCTGGGTGCTGAGATTCTGTGGGGTGATGGGCATAGGAGAGTAAACAGCCCATGACTACAAAGTATAATGTGTGCTAGAACAGGAATACACAGGGGAAACCTATCCTAGCATGTGGAAGATCAAAAAATGTGTTTCTTTTTTTTTTTTTTTTTTTTTTTTGAGAAATTTGCATCTATATTGAATTTTAAAGGACAACTATAACTAGACAGATGTAAGAAAGGAGGACAGTATGCCAGGTGGAATAAACAGAATATGCAGAGAATTTGGAGACAAGAAAGAGTCAGGTGTGTCTAAGATATGAGAAGTAGTTTGAGCCACAGCACAGTGGGTGGCTTGGAGAGAGCACAGGAAACAAAGAGGTATGAGTATGTGACAGTGGGACGGATGGGGCTTTGTGCTGCATATTAAAGAATTTGGACTTTGCCTCCCTCTAAGGAGCAAGTAGGGAGCCATTTTAGAGTATTGAACAGGAAAATGACATAGTAAAATTATTCTGATTGCAGCTGGAACAAATTTAGAAGAGGAGAATCTGGACACGGGGAAAACAGCTTAGAGGTGATATAGTAATAAAGGTGAACAATCACAGTATTTGCAGCTAAAACAAGCTACTGTGACTGGGAAACGTGGATTAATTCCAGAATTAATAAGCAAGCATGTTTCCCACTCATGGGGGGGGGGTGGTCTGTTTATCATTTTCAATCCAGATTTCTGAAGAACCTGCCCCTACTATAGGCCCTGCTGCCCATATGATCACACCTTCCCCAGAGTTCCCAGTCATATGAGTTTCCTAGTTAGATAGTTAGATAAGATTGACAAGACCAGTGAGATTCTTCTCTCATTTTTTAGGATCATGAAAATTGAGACAACAAAATTTGGGTCAGTGAACATTGGGAATTTGACCTAAAAGTTCATATAACTATTGATTGGTAAGGAGAAAAAGAAATTGGATCATCAGAGGGAGGAAAATGGAACAGATTCACAGATTATGGCAGAGACAGGAGTGAGTGTATCATTTGAGAGGCTGCAAGTGTTGTTTGACTGTGTTTCATATTCTGCTCTTGAATTATCAACACAGTGATATCTTGACAACAACCATACTTTTTAGTACTTGAGGCAGTTAGAATGAGCTTTTGTTTGAGTTACTTTTACCATACTCCTTTCCCACCCCTCAGCATTATTTTGGGATTCCACTACACAATTTAGGATTCACGTGGTGCTAATTAGTTGCATGTTGGATAGGTTTGAGGCCTCTGAGACTTTTGTTACTCTCTTCCCTATTTACACCTGCCTCAATTTGTGTATTTGAAAGTAAGGAAATAGCACACTCTTTCTATGATTATAGATTCAGTAATGCAAGTTCCTAGACTTGAGTCAATATGTCTGTCAACTCCCTGATAATCTTTATTTCCACTAACAAAAAGGTTTTGAGACTGACTACAACAGTCCCATCCAGCCCGTTTGAAGCCTTGTGGAAGGACAGGCTGATGTGTCATTATTAAAAACACATCACATTAATACTGATGATATTGTCTTAGAAAATGCTGCTTTGGTTGTAGAATAGACCATGAGAAGTGATTGTTCCATTTGACAGTGAGCTTAAAAGCATGCAGAGTGCTGAGATTTAATGTTCAAACTTCAGTCTTTTCAGAATAAATAGGATTCTACAATATGAAGACTCTGAAGCTAGTAAATGGAACTGAAAGCATCTTAGAGCTTCTTGTTGACACCACATGGTCATAAACCCTTCAGACTCTGCAAAGAGGTCATAAAGCAAATTGCTCCTTCACAAGTAAACCGATTAAAGAGAGACAGAGCTTAGACATCTTGGAGCCTAATGAGGACATTTCAGGGAAATGATGTCCCTTTTCTAGAACAAATAATAAATTTTTGTTGTGTGTAAGAAACAGAATTGCTCATAGGAATAAGCTGAGGGACATGGTAGGCACTAAGTCCTATTTTCAGTAACACTGGGCTGAAAATTAGGAGTCTTGGGATTCCTAATCTGACACTCACTGTGTGACCTTGTGCAAGTAAACTAACCACTCTGCTTGCTTTTTCTTATCTGTGAGAAAGTCTGTTCAATTGATAGACATTTATTGAGTAAATATTATTAGCCAGTTGCTTTCACATTTATCTTACTTTATTCTCACAAGAATCCCATGAGGAAGCCACTATTATTCACTCATACTAACAAGAAATCTGATGCTCAAGAGTATTTAAGTGACATGCTTGAGGTAATATAGTTGTTACATGGAAGAGCCAAGATTCACCCCAATTTTCCAAGTCTAGTGTTATTCCTGCTACAGTTAGCTGCCTCCCTTATGGTTCCACTGTATTTATTAATGTATGCAATTCTATTTGTTACTGTTTGTTATTTCATAGGAGTTTTTGTCTGCTTTTCTGAGTGTTTATTTTCCTAATTAAATCGTAAGCTCCTCAAGGCAAAGATCTTAATGTTTATATCTTTGTACCTCCCTCCTTTCACTCCACAATACAGAATACTGATCTTCATTCACTTATTCATTCACTGATTCATCATTTTATTAAATATGAATCAAGTGCCTACCCATTATGTGACGGTGACTGTTCTGAGTGCTTGGAATACACTAGTGAACAAAACAGGTGATGTTCCTCAGTAGATGAATGGATAGAGGAAACGTGATACATATACAAAATGGAGAACTTTTCAGCCATATGAAAGAATGAGATTCTATCATTTAGAACAGTATGGATGGAACTGGAGGATATTATTTTAAGTGAAATAAGCCAGGCACAGAAAGACAAACTTTGCATGTTCTCTTCATTTGTGGGAGCTAAAAATTAAAACTGAACTCATGGAAATAGAGAGTAAAATCATGGTCAGTAGACGCTGGGAAGGATAGTGGGTGGGGGCAGGGAAGAGAGAAGAGAGAAGAGAGAAGGGATGGTTAACGGGTACAAAAATATAGTCAAACAGAATAAGTAAGATCTAGCATTTGATAGGATAACAGGATAATTATAGTCAGCAATAATTTATTGTATATTTTAAAATAACTAAAAGAGTATAATTGGATTATTTGTAACACAAAGAAAAGATTAATGCTTGAGGTGATGGATACCCCATACACCCTAAAGTGATTATTACACATTGTATACCTGTATCAAAATATCTGATGTGCCCCATAAATATATACACCTACCATGAACCCGTAACAATTAAAAATACAAAAATATACATTGTTGACCTCATTCAGTTATATTCTAGTGAAATATGTGAATAAATAATAAATAGCATAAATCATGAAATATGTTAGGAGGTGCTAAGTGCAATAAAAAATGTAGAGCAAGTTAACGGGGATTGGGAATGTGGCAAAAGTGTCACTTTGTAATTTGAAATAAGGCCATCAGGGCAGGCTTCATTGACAGCTGCATATTTATTGTCCAAGTTCACTTAGAAATGTCCTCTGACAACTTTAAGACTTGGCTTTGCTTCTGTGCAAGGGAGAGATGGCAACAGGCTTTGGCCTTAACCCAAAATTCACTGACACACATTTATTTCCCAGAAGAGAACTTTAGATCAATGTCTTCCATATTCATCTACACAAACATCAGTGGTATAAAATGGAAGTGGTCAAGCCATAAACTGAATTTATGTCATGCCCTCTAATACAGACAACTCAGCATCAGGGCACAAGGCTTTAAGGTAATGCTGACCTTAGCTGGAAAAACATGAGTCTCTGAGCCTCACAGATATTTAATCAATATCGAGGTAACTGGCTACAAGGGTTTTTGCACATCTGTCAGCTAAATCATAACCCTAAAGGGCAAATTTAGGCTGCTCTAAAGACCATTAGCCAGATTTGTGGTGCTGACTCAAGGAGTTTGGGTTAATAAACCAATGCATGCATTACAAGTAGACATCAACATGACAGTTTTTCACTGGTGACAGTCATAATCCTGTTTCAGTCTGGTTTTCTACTTGATATTCATAGAAAAGTGCTGGAATGACTGGACTGCCATCAGAGATCATTTTGTTTTCAGTTTATGCTTTCTTTTTATTTTTGTTCCCACCAGATTATAATACTATTTGCTTTATGTCCATCTTTCCTCTGTTTTCTGCTTGTTCTTTCTTATCCTTCCTTTCCTTTTAAAAGTTACCACGTGCGTTTATTGGCTTTCCTTTTTCTTAGCTTTCTCTGTTATTCATTTCTCTCTCTCTCTCCCTTTCTCCCTTTCTTTTTCTTTTGTTAAATATTCATTATGCATCTACCATATATGGGGCCAGGCATTATGCTGAGTGTTGCATAACAGTGGTAAAAAACCAGAAGGCCCTCCCTTTTAGAATTCATTGTCTACTGCAAGAGATGGCATTATACTTGTAAATTCACAAATAAATCTGCCCTGACTAACACTGGTAAATTTTAAAATGAGAAAAAGAGAATGCTGTAAGTGAGGATAATAGGGGACGTGCTGTACATTAAGAAGTAGAGTAGGCCTCACGGGCAAAGGGACATCACACTGAGACTTCAAAGAAGGAAAGGAGCTTCTAAGCCAATAGCAGGGAGGAATCATCTAGAGACAGGAACACCATAAAGAAAAACCTTAGGGATCTCAAGAGCCTGGGACATGAGGGAATGTTCAAAGGCCATCGTGGCTGAATCATAGCGTGGAAGGTAGAGCTTGACATAGGGATGTTGGAGATTCCAGAAGCTTTCACCCTATTCTTCCATCGCCCCATGTCCCTTTAGCTTGGATGTGAATAAAGTATTTGTCTGAATGTATCTTTTTTTTAGGTTAATATATAGGCAAAATGAGTACAAAACAGAAAATGGTGGAAGTGATAAAAAAAGTAGAAAAAGAAGCTTTTGATAGGAGAACTAAGTTCAAATGGATGGATACTAAGCAACTCAAAGTGGTTACTTGGCTACTGTGGTTTTCTGTGGCACATGAATTAGGTTACTCAGATACATACTATGTGTATGATTCACAGTTATAAAGGTTACAGATTTAAATAGCATTTGCATGTATATGTGGTATGTGTTTATATGCACATCTGTGCATGTGTGTAGTGTATGCAGGAAGATAATGTTTATGGTTAATTCAAAATTAATTTTTATGCATTAAAAAAGCTTTGATTATTTTATTCCAGTACTGTTTTAAGTGCCTTTTTCATGCCTTTCCTCCAAAAATTTTCTTCCTCATCTTTTAAAGAAATACAAGAATGATTTACAAATATATGTATGTTTATTTATAGATGAGATGAGATAATAGTTATGTTTTAGTGATTCCATTTTGACTGGCTCATTGTAGATGAGTGATAGAAATACAAAACATGGCAAAACACAATCCTGTGGTTCTGAGAAATAAAAATATCATGTATCATGCACTATATCATAACAGAATTCTCTATATGTACTAACAGCAAAATGGGTATGAAACCACAGAAATGAATATGCATTATTTCTAGATGAAGCATTTTAGTTAGATGGCTTTGCACAACTTGTGAAGACTCATTTTGTCTGTAATATGTTTTAGAGCAGAATATTTTAGAAAATAACCTCACACTACACTTTTTTTTGAGACTGAATTTAACTTACTACAGGTTGAGCATTCCTAATCTCAAAATCTGAATTTCAAACTGTTCCAAAATCTGAAACTTTTGAGCACTGACATGATGCCACAACTGGCAAATTCCATACCTGACCTCATGTGACAGGTTGCAGTCAAAACACAGTCAAAACTTTGTTTCAAGCACACAATTAATTAAAATATTGTATAAAATTACCTTCAGATTATCTGTGTAAGGTGTATATAAAGTATAATTAAATTTCATGTTTAATCTTGGATTCCATCCCCATGTTATCTCTTTACATATATGCAAATATTCCAAAATCCATAATAATCTGAACTCCAAAATGCTTCTGGTCCCAAGCATTTTGGATAAGGAATACTCAACCTATAAAAGCTAATGAGAAAAGAAATAATTCTCCATTTACTGATTCAGTTTTATAAAGTATTAAGAAATCAACAAAAATCCTTTGTAATACAGCAAATGTAACATAAATATATGATATGAAGTAGTTTGATTTGATATTTGGATACCAATTATCTGCCATATTTTTGTTTTCTAACAAAGAAGTGCCTATCAAAGGTCTTAGGGAACCAAAGAACAGAGTAGGTTTGGGGGTTGCATGTGATTATCATAATAAACCAGTAAGAGATAATGTAGATCAGAACTAAGATATTGGCACTAGGAATGATGATAATATTAAGAAAGGAGGGATTAGTAACTGATTAGGTCTGGTGGATTAAGGCCATGAAAAAATTGAGAATAATGTACATCATGTACCACATAAAATTGTTTCTGTCGGCGATGGACCACATATATGACAGTAGTCCTGTAAGATTGTAATACCGAATTTTTACCTACCTTTTCTATGTTTAGTTATGTTTAGAACACAAATACTTACTATTATGTTACAGTTGCCTACAGTATTCAGTACAGTAACATGCTCTGTAGGTTTGTAGCCTAGAAGCCATAGGATATAGTGTGTAGCCTAGGTGTATAGTAGGCTATTCCATCTAGGTTTGTGTAAGTATACTCTGTGATGTTTACATAACAATGAGATCACCTAACAATGGATTTCTCATTGACGCATGACTGTATATGATTCTATTTTAAATGATGCATTGGGGCTAGAGTGGTGGAGAAAGATGGCAGAACAGAAGGTTCCACCAATAGTCCTGCCTGAGAGGATGCCAATTTAACAACCATCTACAAGAGAACAGGTATCTTTGTAAGAACCAAAACTCAGGTTAGCACCCACAATACCTGATTTTTAAATTCATGTCCCTGAAAGAGAAACTGAAGAGATAGGAAAAACAGTCTTGAATCTCTAGTGTAACCCTTCTTCCTACCCCAGCAGCAACTGAATGGTGTGGAGAGTGCTTCTGCTCCTGGGGAGAGGGAGAGCCAGCAATTGTGAGACATTAAACTCAGTGCTGTCCTTGTTACAGCAGAAAGCAAAACCTGCCCAAACTCAGTTGATGCCAGCCCACAGAGGGTGCATTTGAACCAGCCCTAGCCAGAAGAGAATTGCTGATCCCAGTGGTTGGAACCTAAGTTCCCACAAACTTCACCACCATGAGCTAAAGTGTTATGGTGCTCCAAATAAACTTGAAAGGCAGTCTAGGCCACAAGGACTGCGACACCTAGGTGAGTCCTGGGGCTGATCTGGGCCCAGAGACAGTAGACTGGGGGGATATGCAACCTACTGAGACACCAGTTGGGGTGGCTAAGGGAGTTTTGAAATCGCACTCCCACTAACACCAGGCTGCACAGCCTGTGGCTCCAAAAGAAACACCTTCCTTTTGTTTGAGGAAAGAAAATGTACAAGTGGGGAGGACTTTGCATCTTCGATACTAGCTTAGCTAAACTAGGATAGGGCAGTGGTCAAAGCTGTGAGGCACCTTTCCTGGCCCTTGTCCCCAGATATTTCTAGAAACACCCTGGGCCAGAAGGGAACTGCTGCCTTGAAAGGAAGGACCCAGTCCTGGCAAGATGTATCATCTGCTAACTGAGGAGACTTTGGGCCCTGAATAACCAGCAATAATACTCAGGTACTACTTTAAGTGTGTTGGGTGAGGCACTGAAACTTGGTGACCTCAGGTGAGACTCAGCATATTCCCAGATGTTGTGGCTACAGAGAGATTCCTTCTGCTTGAGAGAAGTGGAGGTAAAAGTAAAAGGGATGTTGTCTTACACTTTAGGTACCACCTCAGCCACAGGGGGATAGAACACAAGTGGGCCCCTGTGGTTCCCAACTTTGAGACTTGGCTCTTGGACAGCATTTCTGAACATGCCCTGGGTCAGAGGGGAGCCCACTTCTCTGAAGGGTGAGTCCCAGGCCAGGCAGTATTTACCACAAATGACTGAAGAGCCTTTGGGCCTTAAGAGAACATCACCTATGAGTGAGAATATGCAGTGTTTGGTTTTCTGTCCTTGTGATAGTTTGCTGAGAATGATGGTTTCCAGCTTCATTCATGTCCCTGCAAAGGACATGAACTCATCCTTTTTAATGGCTGCATAGTATTACATGGTATATATGTGCCTCATTTTCTTTATCTAGTCTATAGTTGATGGACATTTGGGTTGGTTCCAAGTCTTTGCTATTGTGAATAGTGCTGCAATAAACATACGTGTGCATGTGTCTTTATAGTAGAATGATTTATAATCCTTTGGGTATATACCCAGTAATGGGATCGTTGGGTCAAATGGTATTTTCAGTTCTAGATCCTTGAGGAATCACCACACTGTCTTCCACAATGGTTAAACTAATTTCCATTCCCACTAATAGTGTAAAAGTGTTCTTATTTCTCCACATCCTCTTTAGCATCTGTTGTTTCCTGATTTTTTTGATGATCGCCATTTTAACTGGCATGAGATGGTATCTCATTGTGGTTTTGATTTACATTTCTCTAATGACCAGTGATGATGAGCATTTTTTCATATGTCTGTTGGCTGCATAAATGTCTTCTTTTGAGAAGCATCTGTTCATATCCTTTGCCTACTTTTTGATGAGTTGATTGTTTTTTTCTTGTAAATTTGTTTAAGATCTTTGTAGATTCTGGATATTAGCCCTTTGTCAGATGGATAGACTGCAAAAGTTTTCTCCCATTCTGTAGGTTGCCTGTTCACTCTGATGATAGGTTCTTTTGCTGT